>NC_132954.1:0-1201875 GCF_034638445.1 Ciconia boyciana
AGCATTGGTTTACCTGGTCTGCACCATGCTCATTTTTTTGCCGTACATGTTAAAGATCGGTGTTGGTTTTTGCAGTTTGCTGTGCTCTGCTTTAATTGGTGATGTTTTGCCTGTGAGATTTGTTATTAAAACAGTGGCCTTGGATTTATTTTGGTATCTAAGTGCTGTACTGAAACCGTTATTGTATGTCGGGTATCACCTTATGGAGACAATTCGTAATTATACCTCTTCCTCTGAGAGGTTTTTTATGGAGGAAATGCAGAATTGTACCTTCACTACTTTCTTCTGCAATGTTTCCTCCTTCATTACAGTAACTTTTCAGTATCTTGAACATCCTTGGGTAGTTTAGATACTTCTATTGGTATTGCTTGGGAATACTGTTTCGATCTTGTCCAAGATTAGTAAGCAATTTAAGAATATCATCCAGAGATCTGCCCCAAGCCGGATAGTTATGAGTGGCAGGGTGTGTGGGATAGGATGGGCAAATGCCTAAGTTTTTAGGTACCTCCAGTGTTTTGGAACTTCACCCCTGAACAAGTGCAGAATCCTGAAAAATTAGTAGAATATTTGGAAAAAGTATGCTGTCACCCTGGCAATTCTAGGGAGACACAAATCACTGCAATGTGCTGGGGTCTGGCCCATGCCTACTGAGCCCTGTTCTATTCAGAACCCTCAAGGATCTGGTGACAAAATGACAGGCACTGCGGCTACTGTAGCCTCCCCTGAGACAGGCACTGCGGCTGCCTCGATTACCCCTGCAACAGGCACTGCGGCTGCTCCGATTCTCCCGCAACAGGCACTGTGGCTGCTCCAGGCACTGCGGCTGCTCCAGCCCCCGCTGCAACAGGCACTGCAGCTGCTCCGGACAACTCTGTTACAAACACTGCGGTCACACCAGCCCCCCCTGCGACAGATGATGCAGTTCAACCAGGGAACCAACCCGTGTCAGTATCAGTCGCCCCTATACATAAGAAGAAATCCTGGAAGCAAAAGTCAGCTCGTTTAGAAAGGGAAGATGAAAGAGCAGGGCCATCACAGGGAGAGGAAGAGGAAGAACTCGTAAACGAGACAGAAACCACCCGATCCCTATCCCTGAGTGAGCTGCGAGATATGCGAGAAGATTTCAGCTGTCGTCCAGGCGAGCATATTGTCACCTGGCTGCTCCAATGCTGGGGTAGTGGTACCAGTAGCCTGGAATTAGAGGGTAAGGAAGCCAAGCAGCTGGGATCCATTCCTAGGGAAGGGGGCTTTGACAAAGCAATTGGAAAAGGGGAACCAGCCCGCAGCCTCTGGAGGCGACTCCTGTCAGCTATAAAGGAAAGGTATCCCTTCAAGGAAGATGTTGTATATCGCCCCGGGAAATGGACCACCATGGAGAGAGGTATCCAGTACCTGAGGGAATTAGCCGTGTTGGCAGTGATTTATGGTGACCTGGACGATGTGTGGTCACCCAAAGATCCAGATGAAGTCCAGTGCACACGACCTATGTGGCAGAAGTTGGTACAGAATGCACCACCGTCATGTGCCAACTCATTGGCAATACTGACCTGGAAAGACAGAGACGGTCCAACAGTGAATGAAGCTGCTAGTAACCTCCGGGAATACAAAGAAAGTATCTCTTCCTCCCTTGTCTCAGCTGTGGAGAAAGTGTCCCGGGAGTTCCAACGGTTCAAAGATACGTCCTACTCCCCACCTGTATGGACCTGTGTCTCAGCTATTGGGAGTGAGAGTTCTTCTGCTCAAGAGAGAGGATATAGAGGGTGCATACCACGGGGCACCCTATGGTTTTACTTGCGTGACCACGGAGAGGACATGAGGAAGTGGGACGGAAAACCTACCTCAACCCTAGAGGCACGGGTACATGAGTTGCAAGGAAAAACAGTCACCAAAGGGGGTTCTTCCAGGAAAATTGCTGCTCTGGTTTCCAGTGGACAGTTCCTCAGACAGAGTAAAAGGGCTCATCTTACTCCTGATTTTAATGAAGAAACTCCTGACTCGTATATACAAGAAATGGGTAATGAATATTATGACCAGGATTAGGGGGGCCCTGCCTCCAGCCAGGAGGAGGAAAGGGACAACCGGGTTTACTGGACTGTGCGGATTTGAAGGCCTGGCACATCAGACCGACAGAAGTATAAGGCTCTAGGAGACACCGGTGCACAGTGTACCCTAATGCCATCAAGCTATATCGGGGCAGAACCCATCTGTATTTCTGGAGTGACAGGGGGATCCCAACAGCTGACTGCATTGGAGGCCGAAGTGAGCCTAACTGGGAAGGAGTGGCAAAAGCACCCCATTGTGACTGGCCCAGAGGCTCCATGTATCCTTGGCATAGACTACCTCAGGAGAGGGTATTTCAAGGACCCAAAAGGGTCCCGGTGGGCTTTTGGTATAGCTGCCTTGGAGACAGAGAAAATTAAACAGCTGTCTACCTTGCCTGGTCTCTCAGGGGACCCTTCTGTTGTGGGGTTGCTGAGGGCTGAAGAACAACAGGTGCCAGTTGCTACCACAACGGTGCACCGGAGGCAATATCGTACCAACCGAGACTCCCTGATTCCCATCCATAAACTGATTCATCAACTGGAGAGCCAAGGAGTGATCAGTAAGACTCGTTCACCTTTTAACAGCCCTATATGGCCAGTGCAAAAGTCTAATGGAGAGTGGAGACTAACAGTAGACTATCGTGGCCTGAATGAAGTCACGCTGCTGCTGAGTGCTGCCGTGCCAGACATGCTGGAACTTCAATATGGACTGGAGTCAAAAGCAGCCAAATGGTATGCTACAACTGATGTCGCTAATGCATTTTTCTCAATCCCTTTGGCAGCAGAGTGCAGGCCACAGTTTGCTTTCACTTAGAGGGGCAGTCAGTACACTTGGAATTGATTGCCCCAGGGGTGGAAACACAGCCCTACCATTTGCCATGGACTGATCCAGACAGCACTGGAACAGGGTGAAGCTCCAGAACATCTGCAATACATTGATGACATCATCATGTGGGGCAATACAGCAGAAGAAGTTTTTGAGAAAGGGAAGAAAATAGTCCAGATCCTTCTGAAAGCCGGTTTTGCCATAAAACAAAGTAAGGTCAAGGAACCTGCACAGGAGATCCAGTTTTTAGGAATAAAATGGCAAGATGTATGTCATCAGATCCCAATGGATGTGATCAACAAAATAACAACCATGTCCCCACCAACTAGCAAAAAAGAAACACAAGCTTTCTTAGGCGTTGTGGGTTTTTGGAGAATGCATATTCCAAATTACAGTCTGATCATAAGCCCTCTCTACCAAGTGACCCAAAAGAAGAACAATTTCAAATGGGGCCCTGAGTAATGACAAGCCTTTGAACAAATTAAACAGGAGATAGTTCATGCAGTAGCCCTTGGGCCAGTCCGGGCAGGCCAAGACATAAAAAATGTGCTCTACACCGCAGCCGGGGAGAATGGCCCTACCTGGAGCCTCTGGCAGAAAGGGAGGGTCCCCTCTACACATCATGCAACTGATGCTATGTGGAGTAAGTGGGTTGCACTGATCACACAATGGGCTCGGATAGGAAACCCCAATTGCCCAGGAATCTTGGAATTAATTATGGACTGGCCAGAAGGCAAAGATTTTGGAATATCGCCAGAGGAGGAGGTGACACGTGCTGGGGAGGCCCCACTGTACAACAAACTACCAGAAAATGAGAAGCAATACTCGCTGTTCATTGATAGGTCCTGTCGTATTGTAGGAAAACATCGGAGATGGAAAGCTGCTGTATGGAGTCCTATACGACAAGTGGTAGAAACTGCTGAAGGAGATGGTGAATCAAGCCAATTTGCAGAAATAAAAGCATTCAGCTGGCTTTAGACATTGCTGAACGAGAAAAATGGCCAGTGCTCTATCTCTATACTGATTCATGGATGGTGGCGAATGCCCTGTGGGGGTGGTTACAGCAATAGAAGCAGAACAATTGGCAGCGCAGAGGCAAACCCATCTGGGCTGCAGCATTGTGGCAAGATATTGCTGCCCAGGTAGAGAACCTGGTTGTAAAAGTATGTCACGTAGATGCTCATGTACCCAAGAGTCGGGCCACTGAGGAACATCAAAACAACCAGCAGGTGGATCAGGCTGCTAAGACTGAAGTGGCTCAGGTGGATCTGGACTGGCAACATAAGGGTGAATTATTTATAGCTCAGTGGGCCCATGACACCTCAGGCCATCAAGGAAGAGATGCAACATATAGATGGGCTCGTGATTGGGGGGTGGACTTGACCATGGACACTATTGCACAGGTTATCCATGAATGTGAAACATGCGCTGCAATTAAACAAGCCAAGCGGTTAAGGCCTCTGTGGTATGGAGGGCGATGGCTGAAATATAAATATGGGGAGGCCTGGCAGATCGATAATATCACACTCCCACAAACCCGCCAAGGCAAGCGCTATGTGCTTACAATGGTGGAAGCAACCACCAGATGGCTGGAAACATATCCTGTGCCCCATGCCACCGCCCGGAACACTATCCTGGGCCTTGAAAAACAAGTCCTATGGCGACATGGCACCCCCGAAAGAATTGAGTCAGACAATGGGGCTCATTTTCAAAACAACCTCGTAGACACCTGGGCCAAAGAGCACAGCATTGAGCGGGTATATCACATCCCCTGTCATGCACCAGCCTCCGGGAAAATTGAACGATACAATGGACTGTTAAAGACTACACTGAGAGCAATGGGTGGTGGGACATTCCAACATTGGGATACACATTTAGCAAAGGCCACCTGGTTAGTTAATACTAGAGGATCTGTCAACCGAGTTGGCCCTGCCCAATCAAAACTTTTATGCACTGTAGAAGGGGATAAGGTCCCTGTAGTACACATAAAAAACATGCTGGGGAAGACAGTCTGGGTTACTCCTGCCTCAGGCAAAGGGAAGCCCATTCGTGGGATTGCTTTTGCTCAAGGACCCGGGTGCACTTGGTGGGTAATGCGAAAGGATGGGGAAGTCTGATGTGTACCTCAAGGGGATTTGATTTTGGGTGAGAATAGCCAATGAACTAAATGGTATGATGTTAATTGCTATATAATAGTGCATGTCATCACTTTTATGGTTATTATACACCATATCAATGTTATTTCAATAAGGATCACCCAGATTAATGAAGAATGAACTTTGATGAAAACCAAGCAAAGTGCAGTGGTGATGGAACCAGAACTGGCTTCAGCATGCAACAATCCAACACCACACACCATCTCTCCCGCCCTGAGGGACTGTTATGACAGATGGAGCCCGAAGTCATGGACTAAATGAACTTAACAAACATTTTAGAAGGATGGCCCATAGACCAAGGGAATGATAGCTGTGTGTATATATATATCAAGAGACAGGAAAAGTGGTGGTGATTAATTGTATTAGAAAGGGTAGAACCTGGGCATGACGTAAATAGTATAGAATAAGGGGTGGGTACTGTCCTGGTTTCAGCTGGGATAGAGTTAATTTTCTTCCTAGTAGCTGGTATAGTGCTGTGGTTTGCATTTTAGTATGAGAATAATATTGATAACACACTGATATTTTGGTGTTGTTAAGCAGTGTTTACATTAGCCAAGGACTTTTTCAGCTTCCCATGCTCTGCCAGGTGCACAAGAAATGGGAGGGGGCACAGCCAGGATAGTTGATCCAAACTGACCAAAGGGCTATTCCATAACATATGATGTCATGCCCAGTCTATAAACTGGGGGGAGTTGGCCGGGGGGTAGCAGTCACTGATCAGGGACTGGCTGGGCGTCGGTCAGCGGGTGGTGAGCGGTTGTATCTTTTTTTCCTTTTCTTTTCTTTTCCCTCCCTTGGGTTTTGTTCCTCTCTCTCTCTCTTGTTGTTTTCCTTCTCATTACAATTCACTATTATTTTGTTCCAATTATTAACCTGTTCTTATCTCAACCCACGAATTTTCTTACTTTTGCTCTTCCCATTCTCTCCCCCATCCCACCGGGGGGAGTGAGCGAGCGGCTGCGTGGTGCTTAGCTGCTGGCTGGGGCTAAAGCACGACACCTAGCTTCGTCAGGGTGCAACACTGTGTACCTCACTCCTGCACAGCCCAGCTGCCAAATTCGAAACGTCCAGCAATTGCGCCCACACGAAAGCTGCCAGCACCGAAAGCTGTAGCTGGTTCTCACTGTCCCTTGGAACTGCATTCGCTGCCGCACAGACATTCGCACTCTGCACTTGCTTAGCTTCGTCAGGGTGTAACACTGTGTATTTCACCCTCGCAGAGCACAGCTGCCAAATGCAAATATCCAGCGATTGCGCCCACATGAAAGGTGCCAGCACTGAAAGCTGGAGCTGGTCCTCACTGTCCCTTGGAACTGCATTCATTGCCCCACAAACACTCAGACTCTGCACTTGCTTAGCTTTGTAAGGGTGCAACATTCTGTAGCTCACTCCCAGAGAGCCCAGTTGCAAAATCTGAAACGTCCAGCAATTGCGCCCACATGAAAGGTGCCAGCACTGAAAGCTGTTACGGGTCCTCACTGTCCCTTGGAACCGCATAAACTGTGCTACAAACGTTGCGGTTCTGCACTTGCCTAGCTGCCTAAGAGTGTAACACTGTGCATCTACTATCGACAGAGCCCAGCTCTGAAGTTCTATCGTCCAGCAATTGCGCCCACACAAAAGGGGCCAGCACTGAAAGCTGGAGCTTGTTCTCACTGTCTCCTGGAACTGCATTCACTGCCATACAGACACTTGGGCTCTGACAAAGCTTTGGTTCGTAAGGGGGCAACACTGTGTATCTCACCCTCGCAGAGCTCAGCTGCAAAACTCGAAACGTCCAGCGATTGCGCCCACACGAAAGCTGCCAGCACCGAAAGCTGTAGTTGGTTCTCACTGTCCCTTGGAACTGCATTCACTGCCACACAGACACTCAGGCTCTCCACTTGCTTAGCTTCATCAGGGTGCAACACTTTGTATCACACTCTCGCAGGGCCAAGCTTCGAAATGCTAAAGATCCAGCGATTGCTCCCACACAAAAGGTGCCAGCACTGAAAAGTTGTTGCTGGTCCTCACTGTTTCTTGGAACTGCATTCACTGCTGCAGACACTTGGGCTCTGCAATTCCTTAGCTTTGAAACAGTGCAACACTGTGTATCTCACTCTTGCCAGAGCCCAGCTCTGACATTTGAAACGTCCAGTGATTGCACCCACACGAAAGATGCCAGGACTGAAAGCTGTTGCAGGTCCTCACTGTCCCTTGCAACCGCCTTCAGTGCCCCACAAACAATGGGGTCTGCACTTGCCTAGCATCCTACAGGGCCAACACTGTGTATCCTGTTTAAAGAGGAAACTTTCCGTCCAACACTGTCAAAGAGCAAACTTTCAGTTGTTTGTATTGGGATGGGATTCATGGGCAACTGCCCTCAGGGATAAAGGATAGGAACAGAGCTGCCAGCTCTTTATGGACGTTTTTGCTAAAGAGCAAGAGCTCTCAATTCCCAGGTATAAGAAATAAGGAAAGGAAGGCAGGAGATCGGCATGGCTGAGTAAGGACCTTCTGGTCAAATTATAGTGTAAGAAGGAAATGCAAAGGCACTGGAACCAGGGACATGTATCCTGGCAAGAATTATAGGGATGTTGACAGATGTGTAGGGAGGGGATCAGGAAAGCTAAGCCACAGTTGGAGTTCTATTTGGCGAGGGATGTGAAGAATAATAAGGCCTTCTACAGGTACATTTGTCAGAAAAGGAATATTAAAGAAAATTTAACACCCCACCCCAATAAATAAGACAGGAGAACTAGTGATAACTGGCATGGAGAAGGCTGAGGTACTCAACAGTGTTTTGGCCTCAGTTTTCAATAGTAACCTCTCTTCCCCCATCTCTCAAGCCCCTGAACCTCAAGGCAGGGTCTGGGGGAACAACATTGTAAATGAAGATCAGGTTTGAGACCACCTGAGGAATCTGAACATACAGAAGTCCATGGGACCTGATGAGATGCATCCCAGAGTCCTGAGGGAATTGACTGATGTAGTTGCCAGGCCACTCTCCATCATATTTGAAAAGCTGTGGCAGTGAGGTGAAGTCCCCAGTGACTGGAAAAAGGAAAACACCACGCCCATTTTTAAAAAGGGTGGAAAGGAGGACCCTGGGAACTACCAACCAGGCAGCCTCACCTCCATGTCCGCTAAGATCATGGAACAGATCCTCCTGGAAAACATGTCAAAACCTATGGAAGTCAGGGAGGTGACTAGAGACAGCCAAAATGGCTTCACCAAGGGCAAATCATGCCTGACTATTCTAGTGGCCTTCTATGACAGAGTGACTGCATCAGTGAACAAGGGAAGAGCTATGGATGTCATCTACCTGGACTACTCTAAGGCCTTTGATACAGTCCCACACAACATTCTTGCCACTAAATTGGAGAGATATGGGTTCGATGGATGAACTATTAGATGGATAAGGAACTGGCTGAATGGCCACTTCCAAAGAGTTACAGTCAATGGTTCCATGTCCAAGTAGTAACAAGTGGTGTCCCCCAAGGATCTGTACTGGGACCAATATTATTTAGTATCTTCATCAGTGACGTAGATAGTGGGATTGAGTGCGCCCTCAGCAAGTTTGCAGATGACACCAAGCTCAGTGGTGCAGTTGATACGCAAGAGGGAAGGGGTGCCATCCAGGGCCACCTCGACAGGCTTGAGGAGTGGGCCCGTGCAAACCTCATGAACTTTAACAATGCGAAGTGCAAGGTCCTGCACCTGCGTCAGGGCAATCCCCAGTATCAGTACAGACTGGGGGATGAACTGATTGAGCGCAGCCCTGCAGAGAAGGACTTGGGGATACTGGCTGATGAAAGTATATGAGAAGATATATATATATCCTATATATATATAAAGGATATGAGCTGGCAATGTGTGCTTGCAGCCCAGAAAGCCAACCATATCCGGGGATGCACCAAAAGAAGCGTGGCCAGCAGGTGGAGGGAGGTGATTCTGCCCCTCTACCCTGCTCTCATGAGGCCCCACCTGGAGTACTGCATTCAGCTGTGGTGTCCCCAGTACAAGGAAGACATGGACCTGTTAGAGGGAGTACAGCGGCGGCCACAAGTACAGAGTACAACCTTCACGCCTATGGTCTCATGAAACACATTAGAACGCTTTATTTGGGCATTGTTTCTTCTAGAAATGTTATTTGCAGGTTTTTATGGGGTAGAAAAACTGCAATTTCTTTTTAGACCACTGATCGTCCAGCTCATTGGTCAAAGTATAAGGGCCTTTCAGTTGTGCCTTGAGGGTAAAACATTGCTGACAGAAAGACTCAAAGAGAAGGGCAAAGAGAGAATGAGAACTAGTCACCCCTCAGGAAAAAAAAAAAAAAAAAAGGGCTGAGATTCATACTGCATGCAGTTGCATTCCTGTGGCTCACCAGGGAATATGCCACCATCATTGGCAGTAGCAGCAAAGAAACTTCTGGGCTTCTGTGCCTGCAGATACACAGAAGAAAGGAACTGATGAAAGAAAAAAAATAGCAAAAGAGGCAGAAAGCAATCAAAAATGGAAACATCATTCAAACAAACAGTATCTTATACTTTGGCTTTTCCTGCCTGTGAGACATGAGTTAGGTGACTTTCCAGCAGCAGGCCATTGGTGTTATTGGATACCTACCGGAATGTCCAACCCTGATGGTAGCTCCCTGCATGGCATACAGATTCCTGACTCTTCAGCTGTACTCCTCTGGCAATGCACACTCCTGATTTTTAAAAGACTTTCTTAATGGTTGTGGTACTCTGTGCATAAGTGAATGAGTGCATATCTGGTTTTCTTCCCACTCGACCACACGTTTCTTCTCTAAAATCTTTTTGAAGCTAAATATCCATGACTGATGACAGAAGCAGACAACTGAAATTCTAGTTGTGGCATAACAGCCTGAAGTTAAAGTGAGCATAATTCCAAAAAGTCTGTAAATTCATACACGTTTTTCTTGCCACCACCTCGTGCCAGTGAAACACATATCACTAGACTGCTTTTAGCAGAGTAGGAGTAGGGAGGGAGGTTGGTTGGGCCTCTTGGTTACACTTACAGATGGGTCTCTCCTTTGGATGAACAAGGGTTGAGTGGGGGTCCCTTGATTTGTCTCACAGGACTGGCCCTTTGCCCTGCTCCCTCTTCAATGCACACTCACCCCAGACCTATTAAAGCTTCTGTGGCAGACTTGTAGAAAAGGTGGCCAATGAAGCCACACTTTATTTTTATATAATTTTCTTTCAGTGAATGTTTGCCACGGTTAGAGGGAACAGGTGCCAGCGAGGGCACTCAGCCTGTGTCTCTCAGATGTGCAGGGTACGCTGGGGCACAGCTGAAGTCAAACAGAGTTGAGCTAGGGGATACTGAGGCAATAGGAGCCAAGGGGGAAATGCCAGTGAAACACCTCAAAGCACACAAGGGGTGTTCTTCTATGAAGGAGACACAGACGACAGCCCAGCTGAAGTGCCTCTACACCGATGCACGCAGCATGGGCAACAAGCAGAAGGAGTTGGAAGCCATTGTACATCAGGAAAACTATGATATGGTTGCCATCACGGAAACATGGTGGGATGACTCGCACAACTGGAGTGTGGCGACGGATGGCTATACACTCTTCAGGAGGGATAGGCGAGGCAAGAGAAGTGGTGGGGTAGCCCTATACGTTAGGGAGTGTCTGGATAGTTTAGAGCTTAATGATGGTGACGATAGGGTGGAGTGTCTATGGGTAAGAATCAGGGGGAAGGCCAACAAGGCAGATATTGTGGTGGGAGTCTGTTACAGACCACCCAACCAGGATGAGGAGACTGACGAACTATTCTATAAGCAGCTGGGAGAAGCCTCACGATTGCTAGCCCTTGTTCTTGTGGGGGACTTCAACCTACCGGCTGTCTGCTGGAAATACAATACAGCAGAGAGGAAACAGTCTAGGAGGTTCCTGGAGCATGTGGCAGAGAACTTCCTGACACAGCTGGTGAGTGAGCCAACTAGGGAAGGGGCCCCGCTGGACCTCTTGTTCACGAACAGAGAAGGACTTGTGAGCCATGTGATTGTTGGAGGCCATCTTGGGCAGAGTGATCACGAAATGATAGAGTTTTTGATACATGGAGAAGTGGCGAGGGGAGTCAGCAAAACTGCCACCTTAGACTTCCAGAGGGCAGACTTCGGCCTGTTTAGGAGACTGGTCGACAGAGTCCCCTGGGAGGCAGCCCTAATGGGCAAAGGAGCCCAGGAAGGCTGGACATTCTTTAAGGAGGAAGTCCTAAAGGCACAAGAGCAGGCTTTCCCCAGGTGCCGAAAGACAAGATGGTGGGGAAGAAGACCGGCCTGGCTGAATAGAGAGCTCTGGCTCAAACTCAGGAAAAAGAGGAGAGTCTATGACCTCTGGAAGAAGGGGCAGGCAACTCAGGAGGACTACAAAGGTGTAGCAAGGCTGTGCAGGGAGAAAATTAGAAGGGACAAAGCTGAGCTAGAGCTCAATTTGGCTGCTGCTGTAAAAGACAACAAAAAATACTTCTTCAAATACACTAGCAGCAAAAGGAGAGCTAAGGAGAATCTCCAGCCCCTAGTAGATGGGGGAGGGAACACAGTGACCAAGGATGAGGAAAAGGCTGAGGTACTTAATGCCTTCTTTGCCTCAGTCTTTAATAGCAGGGCCAATTGTTCTCTGGGTATCCAGCCCCCGGAGTTGGAAGATAGGGACGGGGACCAGAATGGAGCCCCCATAATCCAGGGGGAAATGGTTAGTGACCTGCTGCACCACTTAGACACTCACAACCTGATGAGATCCACCCGAGAGTACTGAAGGAACTGGCAGATATGCTTACCAAGCCCCTTTCCATCATTTACCAGCAGTCCTGGCTAACTGGGGAGGTCCCTGCTGACTGGAGATTGGCAAATGTGACGCCCATCTACAAGAAGGGCCGGAAGGAGGACCCGGGGAACTACAGGCCTGTCAGCCTGACCTTGGTACCGGGGAAGCTGACGGAGCAGATCATCCTGAGTGCCATCACACGGCATGTAGAGAATAACCAAGGGATCAAGCCCAGCCAGCATGGGTTCAGGAAAGGTAGGTCCTGCTTGACCAACCTGATCTCCTTCTACGACAAGGTGACCCGCCTAGTGGATGAGGGAAAGGCTGTGGATGTTGTCTATCTAAACTTCAGTAAAGCCTTTGACACGGTTTCCCACAGCATTCTCCTAGAGAAACTGGCTGCTCATGGCTTGGACAGGTATACTCTTCGCTGGGTTAAAAACTGGCTGGATGGCCGGGCCCAAAGAGTGGTGGTGAATGGAGTTTACTCCAGTTGGCGGCCAGTCACAAGCGGTGTTCCCCAGGGCTCTGTGTTGGGGCCAGTCCTGTTTACTATCTTTATCAATGATCTGGATGAAGGGATCGAGTGCACCCTCAGTCAGTTTGCAGATGACACCAAGTTGTGTGGGAGTGTTGATCTGCTGGAGGGGAGGAAGGCTCTACAGAGGGACCTGGACAGGCTGGATCGATGGGCCGAGGTCAATTGTATGAGGTTCAACAAGGTTTAGTGCAAGGTCCTGCACTTGGGTCACAACAACCCCATGCAACGCTACAGGCTTGGGGAAGAGTGGCTGGAAAGCTGCCTGGCAGAGAAGGACCTGGGCGTGTTGGTTGACAGCTGGCTGAATATGAGCCAGCAGTGTGCCCAGGTGGCCAAGAAAGCCAATGGCATCCTGGCTTGTATCAAAAACAGCGTGGCCAGCAGGACTAGGGAAGTGATCGTGCCCCTGCACTCAGCACTGGTGAGGCTGCACCTCGAATACTGTGTTCAGTTTTGGGCCCCTCACTACAAAAGAGACATTGAGGTGCTGGAGCGTGTCCAGAGAAAGGCAACGAAGCTGGTGAAGGGTCTGGAGCACAAGTCTTATGAGGAGCGGCTGAGGGAACTGGGATTGTTTAGTTTGGAGAAGCAGAGGCTGAGGGAGACCTTATCGCTCTCTACAACTACCTGAAAGGAGGTTGTAGAGAAGTGGGGGTCGGTCTCTTCTCCCAGGTAACAAGTGATAGGATGAGAGGAAATGGCCTCAAGTTGCACCAGGGGAGGTTTAGACTGGGTATTAGGAAATTTTACTTAACTGAAAGGGTTATCAAGCATTGGAACAGGCTGCCCAGGGAAGTGGTTGAGTCGCCATCCCTGGAAGTATTTAAAAGACGTTTGGATGAGGTGCTTAGGGACATGGTGTAGTGGTGGTCTTGGTAGTGTTAGGTTTATGGTTGGACTCAATGATCTTAAAGGTCTTTTCCAACCTATACGAGTCTGTGATTCTGTTTAAAACTTACAATTAATTCCATTATCTCTCATTAAAAAACAACAACCAGTGAAACCTTTTATACCTTTTTATGTGTGTATATATATATATAAGTAGCTATACTATAAAAAGTGCATGTAAACAAAAAGGTTGGACTTCAGCTGGCAACCAGTGGCAAGGAGTTGTTAAATCCCAGGTACCCCTTGTGGGACAGAACATGGGCTAAGGACAATGTCCTGTCCCTAAGGGCCTTTAATGTTTCTCCAGGGTAAAGGAAAAGCTTTATCTTCCAACTACTTCAATGGTTCTCATACACATATATAAGTATAAACATATACTTTATCTATCCATATATATGTATGCATTTAAACTTGTATAACTAACACACACATATGAAGGTGTACAAACACATATAAAATGTATTTATCTCTCTTATATATACGGATATACATATAAATACTCCACTATCGTCCTCTACCGCCCTCCGTGCAATGTCTGCTATTCGCCTCCAGGTGTACTCAGATCCCTACTTCTTCCTCTGCGTGTCTTCAGTGCTCCGTCCTGCTGCTGGAGGATGAAATGCAGAGGCTTCCCTCTGCCCCAGCCTCACTTCAACAGGAGAGCAGAATTAAGACCCGGGGAGAGGGAAGAAGGTTAAAAACACCGGAGAGGAGGGATGGAAAAGAGGCCTTTCTACAAGGATCTGTCCTGCTCCCTCCTTTCCTAATAGCTGCTGGGAGACAGATAAGGCTCAAAGTTGTACGTACTGGCTCTCAGGTTGGCTCTTTGCTGCAGGTGCTCCATGTAATGGATGTCCTGCAGGATCACACAGTTGGCCACTCTCCCCCAGTGCCCAGGGGTGATGGGTGGGAGAGCTGCCATCATGCAGAGGGCCAGGCAGCAGGCTATGGTGGCCAAGTTAACAGAGAGAGTCAGATGTGCTAGGTCAAGTGTGCCTGGCAGGCTGCTGTGGTTCTCTCCTGAGCATGGTCTAAGAGAGAAACCAAGGACTAACATTCCCCAGGGGCCTAGGGGCCATCACAAGCCAGCCAGCTCTACCAGCTGATTCGATGATCTGGTCACTCTTTGTTGACTTTGTGGATCTGCCATGAGGAGTCCATTCTGGCCTACCCCACTGCCAGAAGAGGTGTCTGCATTGACAGTGCAGGCCTGGTAAATGTCCAGGGTCAAGGCCCCTTCCAGCTGAGAGGAAGGACAGCAGGACACGAGCAAGCTTAGAGGGGAGGAGGACAACCTCTCTGGCCATGTGCTCACCTTCTTGTGCTCCCGGCCCAGGACTCTGTACCAAACTAAAAAATGTCAGTAAAATGACAGAATAATTCCAGTTGGAAGGGACCCCGGGAGGTTTCTAGTCCAACTTCCTACTCAAACCAGGGTCAGCTATGAGGTCAGGTGAGGCTGCTCAGAGCTTTACCCAGTCTTGTCTTGGACACCTCTAAGAGCAGAGACTGCACAAGCTTTCTTGGCACCCTACTCCACTGCTTGGCCATCCTCACAGTTAAAAAGTTTTTCCTTATATCCATGGCCCCATATAACATCTTGTGCAAGGAGGGGACTTTTCCAGATTTTGGAAAGGGGGAAGGGTCCATTCTAAAGGGGGAACAATAGCCCCTCCCCAGCAGTAGATTCCTCATACTTAAAGACTGTTCACCCTACCATGCAATCCAGACTGGTGTGTAGGAGACACCCTCTCCCAACAGGAAAACTACAGAACCTTTTAACTTGTAGGAGAATAATGGGGATGTGCAAAAGCTCATGGGCAGATCTGTGGCCCAGGAGCTCCAGGCTCTTGTTTTACATCTCTTCTCTCCTTCCCAGGATACCTCTTAAGGCCCCCTTTGGATTTCAATCTGCAGGAGGATAGTTTTGCTATTCCTAACCCATCTTTTAGTATTTACCCATCTCTCCAAACATTAAGCATTCCACTTGCTTCATACCACAAAGCTATGAGCTGAAATCATACAACTTGCTTGCAACTAGGGAAAGCTTCCCAAATGGTTCCATGTAAATTCACCCCAGGTCTTCCTGACTTCTCCACTCCTCTCCCTTTCTCATTTGCCTTGCAGAGACTGAAGTGGAAAAAAGCAGGTCATTCTTACCAGGTGGACAGAGACATGTTTCCCTCCCACTGTTCATGCCTGATTAGGCAGAGTATGAAAAGGCAAAAGAGAGATTCCCATCTCACTCGAGGGTAGAAACCCCAACCATATGCTCATAAACAAGCCAGGGGCCTCCCTGACCTAAATTCTCAAATCAAAAAAGGAAATAGCACGCCTTTGAGCTACCCAGACTAAAACCAAAGGAAAACATTTTGTTTGTTGGCTTTTGGTTGTGCAGTTGTTTTATTTTTTTTTCTGCCGAAAGAGCTAGGACTTCACCCCGCCTCCTTCCTAAGCAAGACAAATGAAGGAAGCCAAAATGCTGGTCAGCAGATTTCTGGCCTGGGAGTTCCAGGCAACTGCACACCATTTCAGCCTCTACTTCTGGGTGGACTTCAGGGATTCCCTTTGCTGTCAGATGTGGTAAAAGCAAGCTTTACTGGCACTGATCGCTTCCTGCAAGGTTTCAGAACCTCTACTCCTGGGCTTGCCCTCCTGTTTTTTCACCCTGGCAGGTCAACTTGTCAACCAGAGGGCTCCATGGCAATGCACTGCAGAACTTCCTGACCACGGGCGTACCATCTTATTTCATGGGACATGCTGCAAGTTCTTTGTAAAAGCTATTTACTGTTCTCCCAGTTCCCATGTTTGGCTAGGCATCGGACCCTCCAGGGCTTTCCTCAGTTCACGAATGTTGTGCTTTCAACAACGTACTTTTAAACAAGATTAAAATAAACGCAATCTAAGTTAAAAAGGTGACTCTCACCGGTGTCCATCATTATCTTTCGGTAACCTTGCTCTGCAATTACCTTTATAACACATGGGTACCTATTGGCGCTAGTTCTGGGACCAGCAGTGGGCTGAAAACTTCCAGGCCCTCTCGGTGACCTTCTGCCAAAGCGTCGGAGGAACACCGGTGCCAACGACCACCGGGGTGGTGCGGCGTTTCCGCGTCGTAGCGAGGCAAGGAGGAGCGCCCGGGGAGACGCCCCAAGAAGCCCCGCTCCACAGACCACGCGGAGAGCCAGGCTCAAGCGACAGCCGGGCTCGCCCGCTCCCTGCCCGCACCGCCGCCGCCGCTGCCGCCTCGCCCCTCCCCTGCGCTCGCGTGCACGCCGCCTGCCAGGACGCCCCTCGCCAGCGCCGGAGCCGGAGCCGGCAGCGCCGCGCGGGCGGCTCCCAGAAGCGCGGCTGCCCCGGGCCCTGGCGCGGGGGCCCCGGCGCGGGAGCCCTGAGGCGGGCGGAGCGCGCGGCGGCAGCCGGCGGGAGACGAACAGCCCCGCCCCCGCCCCCTCCTCCCCGCCGGAGACCCGCGCGCACGCGCGCTTGCGGCGGGCTCCCGTCGCGTCATGTGACGCCACTCGGCAGGAGGAGTCCTCCCACTGCCCCAGATGGCGGGTCGCGTGGACAGCGTGGACAGGCGCGCCCTGTCACGTGGGCGTCACGTGACGCCGTCCCGGGACGATGAGGTCAGTGGAAGCGAGTCACGTGATCCTTGCCTACGCGCAGTGGGGCCGAGCGCAGATGGCGGACGCTGAGGCCGAGGCGGCTCCGCGGCCCGAGATGCAGCGGCTGGTGGCGGCGCTCCGAGCCCGCCTCTGGCAGCTGCAGACGGAGCTGCGCGAGCAGGAGGTGTCGGAGGCTTCGTCCCGGGCCTACTGCCGGGGCTTCTGCCAGGTAGGGGCCGGGCAGGGATGGGCCGCGGCGCGGGCTTGCAGGCCGGGTGCCGGACGGCGGGGATGGGGCCGGGGCGGGCCCGACCCGCCGGGCCTCCCCGCCGGGCCTCCCCGCCGCGGTGCGCGCCCAGCGCCGCCGGCAGCAAGGAGCTCCCGTTCCGGAGGCTCCGCTCGTTCCTCCGGAGCTGCCGCGCTGCGGCGCGGGGCTCGCGGCGGCGTGCGCTGCTGCCGAGTGGGGACGTGCGCGCCCTGCCCGAGGGGCGCCCCCGTGGGCGCTGCGCTGCCAGCCTGGGGCCGGGCCCGTTGCACCGAGGGCGCCGCTCGCCTTTGGGCTGCGGCAGCGCCTCGGGCCTGGACAGCTGGTAGCCCCTGGGAGGTTCTCTGGGGCAGGCGGGCCGCACCGCGTTTTCTCAGCGCGGTCTTGGCTAGGTTCCTAGACCTCCGCTTTTCTGTTCTTTACCTGCCTCGGGATCAAAACTACGTGTTCCACCTTGGTTGAGATCTGCCGTGGAATAAGCAATGCTTGCTGGTTTGTGAAGGCCTGCAGTTCACTTGAGTCACTGAATGAGCTTCTGTGGTCCAGCAATCTTGTCTGAATACTTGCTTAATGCAGTTCAGGCTAAGGATCAGCAATTTCTGAATCGAGACAAAAACTTCCAGAAGAAGAGCTGAACTTGATTAAAGTTGAGTGATGGAGATAACTTATTCTTAAATAAACTCTTTCAATGATTAATTAGTTTTTGCTTCCCTCACAGCATCATTTGCTGTGAGCTGTAAGGTTGAATAATTGTTGGTAGGTTGCTGGGTTGGGGAGCCATCCCTGTTGAATCTGAAGATATTGTGGTTTCTAAAATAAAAAATAAAAATTAAAAAGTCTGTTTTACAAGCTAGTTTAACCACACCTCAGCTGGTACACCCACTGTATTTGAATGGTGAAAAATCAGATGCCAAATGAGACCAAAAAATCCCACCAGTGTGTTATAGATAAGTGATATTACCCTTCACAGTTTTCCATTTGGCATCCACAGGTTGTGTACTTTGCCATACCGTTCTGGGAGGATGTTTAGCTCATCACTTACCGAAACAACAGAAGGAGTTTATTTGTTAGGTTTCAAAACTTGCTTCTTAAACTGCAGGATGCTGCTGCTGCATACTGCTATGTACGTCCCAAGTTAAGCATACTGTTAAGATCTGTGACCTTGCATTTATATAGAGCCCAGTACAATGCATGTGACTTTCTCCATGTTTCAGGTTTTGCTAAAATTGTTTCCAGTGGAATTAATTGTGTCAGAACATTGAAACAAATATTCAGCTAACGCTTAGTAGAGGTGGTCAAGATTATCAGTATATGTAGAGGTCCAGTTCCCCAGGTTAGTTTGGTACAGATAAAGCTTTAGAGGTACTTGATCAATGGAGTTTGATGGAAGACAGTTCTGTTACTTAAAAAACAAACAAAAAAAAAAACCCCAAACCCTGTCCCACAAAAAATGTAGACCTCTTTAGGTCTTTGTGCTGTTATTGGACGGTAGTCTTGTTTTAGAACACTGTGATAGATAGCACAGATAAAAATGAAAAAGATCTGTCTTGGGTTGCCATCAGTTTGCGACATTTCTGATTGTCATGACTATACACCAAGAGATACAGTGAAAACCATGAAATTGCTAGTCTGTCATGCAGCGACTTCGATAGAGTACGAATTTGTGATGTCATTGTGCAATCAAACCACTGTGCTTGGATGTAATTTTACATTTTGGTTTCCCCTTCTGACTGGGGATGTTTGTTGCACAGAGTTTCAGTGATAAAACTTAAAAATAACTTAAGGTCTGCCCCTAAGTGAAATTTAAGGAGCTCAACTTAACTTTGTATTAGTGACTTGGAGGGTACCACTGGTATCTTGTCATAAGCTTATTAAGCTACAGTAGAACATGCCTAGAGAGAAGCTGAATTTAACTGGGCTTAAATATGATCTTGGGAAGTAGCTGTGATGAGAGTAGCCGAAATGTTTTAGGGCAGCGATGGATTCACCATCCTGTGTGTACATCTGTGGCACAGTCCTGAAAGGTGCTCTGTTTTGCTGTGGAAGTTACCAAGGCTGTTGGGACACAACAAACTGTGAACCAAATTAGTAGCTTTCCTATGCTTTGAGCTGTCTGCATGTTATGTTTTACTACATGTAAACTTGTGCTGCCACGTGCAGCTTTCCAGCAGCTCTTCCTGGGAGTGGTGCTGGATGGCATGATTTCCTTGAAGATCCCTATTTTTGAGCAGGGGAGTAAGGTTGGTGTCCAGGATAACACAACAAAGAAACTCATGAAGCCTAAATAGTGGGTTGATTCTGCAACTTAATATTGTACAAGCGTGAATGCTTTTCATATTCACCTTAGGAAAAACATGTCTGTTGGGGAGCTCAATATATACCCAAACAGCCAACTAGAATGAACAGTGTGTCTGTGTTTGAGGTTGTGTTATTGTGAATATGAAGAACAGTTATCAGTAAAGCAGAGGTTGTAGGACATCAAAGCATCCCATCTGCCAATACCCAGAACCTGTTGGCTTTCTGAAATTATTAAAGGTGACACAGTTGAGGACTGTCAATTGCAATCAGGTATGTTTAAGAAGAGGTGGAAGTTTTTTTCTTAAACAGAGACTTAAAGCTGTAATAACAGGTCAGGTGACTTGGACATGTTTAAATTGGTTCTGAGAAAAAAAAAGATGCTTCAGAAGAAATGCAGCTAAGCAGGTATTCCAGCATTGCAGGACATGAGAATCTATGCAGTGTCAAGGACCTAGACTGGTCTGTAGATTACGTGGTAGGTGGATGTGCATGGCCTCTGCTCTTCTCACCCCACTTGCCAATTAGATATGTTATTGTAGTCAAAGGAAGGAGGAAAGTCAAAGGAGTGTAAGTGGATGTGTGTTAACCAGACTTAAAATGTTTGAATACTCTTTTCAGGTAATTAGACTCAAAGGTAGTAATTGCTTATAAAATTGTTACTTAACTGTTTGTTAAGCATGTAGATTATATATTTCTGACAAGTTAAAAATTGTCTAATTTTATCTTGTATATAGAATGCCAGGAAAAGTCTATAGTGGGCTACTAAAACTTCTACTTATATTGCTTGTGAAATAGCAGAAGGGCTTTTAAGAGCTTCTGTAATACAGTTACTGCATTTTGCTTATTTGTCAGTATGCTAATACTAATAGCATAATAATGTTCAAAACTACATATCTTTGAAGTTCAAGCTATTAATAAGTCTCTTGCCTTGAATCTCTTACACACTGAAACCATCATTGCTCATCTATTTGGGGAGAATTTTCTGATAAATGGCTACTCAAGAAATTGCTAATATTAGCTGTAAGACTTTGATCTCAGCGCTAGGATTGCACTCCAGCAAGGGTGCAGTGTTTCCTAGCAAATTTATTTAATCTTAGGAAATATTCTACCATGTTTTATGGTTTACACAGACCAGATAACTTATGATCTAAGTGTCTGTCAAAATAATTGAATACTAAATTTGGCTTTTTTAATATATTGGTTTTAATTGATGTATTTTTAGAAAAGTGCAGAGATTTGTATGTTTGATCTTCTATTTCTGTAGTCGCTATGATGATAGTGTTACTGCTGGATTTACTGAACAGTTGACTTTATGATAGTCATCAGTTGAGTATCTCTAGGGATTACAGCTTGACAGCCTTTGAAAGTAATTTAATGCTTCTAATGCCATATATAATTTGAGTTATATTATCAAATCCTTCATTAATCTGTTAGAGAAGCACTTAGACTGGTTAGTTACTACTCATTCATTTCTTCTGCTAATGGTCTTTGTGCTGTGTTTAAAGATGATTTCTGTAAACTTTCAGTCTTCCCTTCCCCCACCCTCCTATAAATAGTCTTTATAACTATTAATATTGTGTCATTTTTTGGTGAGTTTGTAACTTTCATTCACCTAGGATTTATATTACTAAGTTCTAAGAGAATAATCTACAAAACAGTCCTGATTTTTACTAATTCTCAGATTGTATTTTTAATAGACTTTTTTTTTTCTTAAATATCACACGTGGTTGTGCCAGTGTAGTGGATGTCTGCTTTTTTTTTTTGGCCCTAGGACTATTATTGTGTATTTAGATCACTGACATAACACTGGATAGTTCGCAAAATGGTGTGTAGCTGGCCACTTATTTCTTTCTGTGTTGGAAGTTAGGCTTCATCTTAGAAGTTTCTGGCCATTATAATGACTACACTTGGTTTTAGTAAGCTCATTGTAGGGTCTGTTCAGTAGTGTCCTCCTTCCAGTCATAATCTGATGCGATCATGTTTTTGTTTAAGGTGTTAAAATAAATTGTTTTTTCAGAGTCCCAACTTGAAGTGAAGTAATTTGAAGCCTGATAAGACCTGATCATCCTCTTAGGACAATTTGGCTTGTACTGCATTACAGTGTGGGGTACTCTGAACTTTTTTCCATGCAGTCTTGGCCCTAAGGGTTCCACAAAGCACAGGTGTTTTCATTGTTTTTTGTTTTCTTCACAGCCGGCCTTAATCAAGATTGATACTTTGTTTGGTGTAGGGAGGGTGCAACATGAGAGAGGGATTGTGACTGGTAAGAACACAAGCATAACTGGTCTGGAGTTGTAGGAGGGTGTGCAAACAGAGAAGGAATGTTACTTGTGAAGCAAGCTGTCAGTAGAGCTAGAGTGTCCTTAGCTCAGTGCCCTGCTTGCTCTTGATATTACTTTATAACCTGCAGGAAAATAACATGGTAACGTAGTGAAGTTTTAAAAAGGTTGGGAGATACTACTATTGTCCCTGTGCTGATTTTTGAAACTTACTGTGATTTCTCTTAAAACTGGCTAGATTTTACATTGCTTCTTCAGTACTATGCCTGGATAATGTAGGGTTGCTATGGTCAAGTAATAAAATCTAGGATAATTTTGCATTTGAAAAATGACTATGTAATGGTCTGATCTGGGTTTTGTATCCCCTTCTAATGGCATCATGTTTGCTGTATGGGTAATACATGTATCTTTAAAATACTACAGCTGGAATAATGTTCTTAATCTTGAACTTCTTGCCTATTTTTCTGCATTCTCACTAGTAATAAAGATTCCATTGCATATGTGGTTCTGTCTCCATGGCAGTTGTACAAAAGAAGCTGAGTGCAGAACTTCTCCCTGAATTTTAAACTTAACAGTTCACGTTTCTGCCAATTGCATCTAGCTTGCTCCTCAGTAGAAATTCTGATAACTTTATCAAAATAATAAAACAAATGAGAATATTTTTAAATCAAAAGGAGAACTTCTGTTGAAGAGAAAAGCTATCATTTTTAAATCTCCTTCAGAGTAAAACGTTCTTGCTTCCAGAATTCTTCCACTGTATATGCTTGATATTGCATATTTATATTTGTTTTTTAGACAAAAATGTGTTATGAGAACTTCTAATGATAACCTCATTTTCTTTCAGACACTACTTCAGTATGCTGGCAGTCGGGGTGCATCGGAACATATTTTACCTTTTTTGGAAGTATATCGAATCTCCATCCAAAGCTTTGCTAATGCACGACCTTACTTGACTACAGAATGTGAAGATGTTCTTTTGGTACTTGGCAGGCTAGTGCTGTAAGTTTTAAGTTGGTACATTAATATTAAAAACAAAAAAACAAAAAAAAAAACCCCAAAACCCCTGTACTCTATAAATGAAAGGGCAAGTTGTTGAAATAGTGTAATACCTAATTTGACAACTGTATTTGATTATTATCTATTAAATGTCTTTAGTACTTTTTTAATCATACCACAAAAATGTACTTGAGCATTTTGTTAATTAATGTGAACAAGTGGTAAGGCTTTGTTCTCTGTTTGGATAATCGTGCTGGTATTAGGAAGGTTCTGTTCTTCCTTCAACATTCTGTAAATTATTATTTTCTGTAGAAAAAGCTTAGTGTGGTCCTCATAAAACAGAACCTTTAATATTAGACCTTCATGCATGGATTAATAAACCTGTATCACTTGTTCTGCAGTTGCTGTTTTCATATGTCCTCTCACCTGTAATGCAGGGTAGTTCTGAACATGTCCCTTTCTGAAGAGGATAAGCTGTTCTGTATTTATGGCAATCTAAGTTGTATGTGGGGGTTGTTGCTATAGGATAACAACACAGAGTAGAGTGATTCAACCTGAGCTCTTCGACTAGCATCTGCAGACATGACTTAAAGCACAGCAATTCTTCAAACAAAAGAGAGGACTATTTTACAGTCCATCAGCTAAGTTGGAGTGACTTGTAGTTCCTCAAAGTCTGTTTTAAGTGCAAAGCAGCTATTTGTAATTGAAGAGTGTAGCCTGAGGGCTTTCGCACACATTGGAGTATAATCGGTTACTACCCTTAGCCTGAGAACGATAACTTGATGTGTTGGTCATTCCTTGCTGGTAAGGTTTCATTCGAGGGGGGAGGGTGAAGATCTAGAACCTTGAATATAAAGATCATCGTAGAATAAAAGTAATTCTGTGACAGTTTTTCAACGGGCTATTTTTTCTTTGTTATCAGTAGCTTACTTGCTTTGTGATCTGAAGTCGTGTTCTTTTCTAGAAGGATTTTGTAATGAACTCCTGGGTCAAATGCTTTTTTTGTAACGTACTAACTTGCAATATGAATCAACAGCACAGAACCAGTTATCTCCATGTGATGCCTTGAAATTTTTTTGGAGTTATGAGAAATATGTGAACTAGGAGTGATTTTTTTTTTTTTTAAAACCTTCTGTCAAGAAGAGAAAATGCATGAAATAGGAAAAGTCTGTCTTAACTTCTTAATATGGAAACTGAAGACTTTAAACTGCTACATCACTTACCTGGTACATAATACATATAATTTTGGCAAAATATCTTAATTGCTTTTGCAGACTGTCCCTTTATGGATAGAGTATTCTTATCTTCATCTTATTATCATCAATTAGCTTCTGTATTCTGCTGTTTCCTACTCCTGTCACTTAAAGTTTGCTTTTCACTGTCTTTGTATGCAGGTCATCCATAACTGGAGAACTTGATATATATCTTGCCGCTGTTATATACTTTGGGGCGGGAATCTCAATACTGTGTCAGAATTGCTTGTCAGAATTGCTTATCAAAATTGCTTTTCCCTTGTTGAGAAAAATCAGAATATTCCACTTCTGCTAATATGGTTTCTTCCGTCTTTCGGTGTGAGGAGTTTGTTTGCTGTTGCTTGTGTATTCAGAAAACCTTGTGGTGGAGGACAGTAGAGAGGCTGACTTCCTGGAATCTTCCCTGTTCTTGTTATGATTACATTTGAGAGGAATCTAAAGAATGAGAGACAATGAGTGAAGTCGCAGATACAGTGAGGTAAATGGCATACCTAACTGAACTCTCCCACGTTTTTCTTTTACATAAGAGTTTCCAAGGGAGGGAGAGAGAAGTTAGAGCAGGGAATTAAAGCTAAAAATTAAGTTCCATGAGGGAGGAAGACTATTACCTTGTTAGGGATGTGAAAGCGTACTGTTCCCATGTAACTGTGATTTTTGGGGAGACAATTGGGTTACCCGCAGCCGTTGTACACATTATGTATTTTCAGACTTGAACCCTGAGGAGAAATGAAAGGAGCACACTTCCTGTTTTAAAGCAAAAGTGCTCTACTTACTACTGAAATCCTCCTTCCTTTCCAACATCCCTCCTGGAGAAGGGGGGAAAGAACTTCTTCCTCCTGACATCCTTCTCAGCAGGATGAGCCAGTAACACCAAAACTCAGTATACTGTGGCTTTCCCTGCCACCTGACCAGGTCAATTGTGTGTTCACGATAAATCTGACATGTAGAGACTGCGCCCCCCCCCATAAGAAACATGATGCTGATGCAGTGTGAGACCTTGTTGGTCCACTATCTAACCTTGGGAAATAAAGGAAAGCTTGGAGTGGTTGCTCTTGTAGCTTACAGATTTGGCAAATGATTGTCAGGGAACAGGAATGTTCTTGGCCATGGCCATGAAAGGACATACCTGCTTTGGTCAAGTAGAACTCAGACTGCTTGTTTCCACAGCCACAAAGCACAACACATTCCCCACGCCCCCCAATATTACTATACCAAAGGTATTGCCTCTCTAGAAGAATTAATAAAGAATTAGCCATATCAAAGGTGTCTTTCATCAATATTTGGTTAGCTGGCTAGCCTCGTGAATCTTAGGAAGCCCTTGAAGCTGATTGTTCACTTGAGCTTCTGTGAGTGCTTTTCTTCTGAGGGTACTGGGTGAGGGGGAAGGTGCCATTCATGTTACCATCAGTATGAAAATTTTACTTCCATATGAAAATGGTTTATATGATCCTAAGATTAATAGATTAAAGTTAAAAAAGTAGAAAGAATGATTCCTAGTTCACACTGTGTTTGCCAGTAGCTAATATTTGACTGCGTTCTACTTTATCCTGTTTGCTATGATGACACTGGTCTGAAAGGGAGTTTACCATTTCTGTATCTTCGAGAAGGTATTTATATGCTTTTTCAACCATAAAAAGAGAAAGGAGATCTGGATGTCATCTGGTCTAAATAGCAAAACTGGATTCAATTGATAAGACCAGTCTACCTCAAACTTCTTGAACTGTATCTCACCTACTGGTTGTACTTACTGAGTCTAACACATGTTGCTTCCAGGAAGAGTGTGCTTACTTTCCATAATGCCTCTGTGAGGAGGCACATGTGACAGCTCCCTGCTTTGTCTATCTAACAAAGCATTTCTCAACCTTAATAAACTGTTGTAATTTGATTCGCTAACTTGCATTTACCACTCTGCTGTCTTATCGTTAAGAGCTAACTCAACTCTTAACAAATGCAGGACAATTCCTGGCAACAAGTGCACTGTTCCTGCTGATAATCTGATGTATAATTAGTCACCTTTTTAACTCTTTAAGAAGCTTAGGATAAGAAAAGTTTTCTAATACAATCTAAAGATGAACACAATTCTGAAAGCTTTTAAAATGTACTTTAAAAAATTTCTTTCTTAAAACAATAGTGAATGAGGTATAAAGTGATTACAGAATAATTGTATGCAAATACTATGTTGATTTTTGCCTAGTTATTCCTTCCAAAATAAAGAAATTCAAATCTAGGAGACCTTCTCCTAAAAGATGTTTTGAAGTTGAGTTTGAAATGAATGATTTTTTTAATAGTGGAAGCATTCAAGCACCCATTAGAGTTTATTTGCAAAAATAGTGATTAAAGTTTGGAATTGAGTTTTGTGTAGGTAGGTATTGTGGTGATACTGGTAGAGTGGGGTAGAAAGGCTTGACTTCATGAAGTGATCCTGGTATTTTGATTTGTGGTCTTAGCCATGATACCTAAATTCCGTTTAGTTGCATTACAATAAAGAAGGAAATGGGCTTTCAGGGTTAGAGGTGTGTTTTGAAGTGTTGTGTAATAAGGACCAAAAAGAAGAATTAAGCTAAACGGCCATTCCTCCCCCTTGCCAGTAGGGAAGGCTGGCTAGTGTTTATGCAGCTGTGTATTTGAGTCAATTCTTATAACAAAAATTTAGGCAATTGACTTAGAATTCTAATTATTTTTCTGCCAAGGAAATTGTAATTGGAATATCCTAGATATTACTTTTGCAGTTGTGCTGTAAGTTGTTTTACGTGGTAGCTATACACCTGGAGCCCCAGATTTCTCATGGAGTGATTTCCAAACTAGAGTGCTTGGGAAAGACTGAGAAAGACTTAAGGACTTGCAACAAAAGAATTTTCAGGACTTGGTTCAGCTCAGTCCTGTGTTACAACAACAGGCGATAACTCTTGAGGCATAAATTCAGCCCTCTTGTCCTCATAGACTGTCATCTCATTCTGTATACACAGTGCTTTGAAAATCTAATTTCAGATTTTGTAGAGTGTCCAAGTACCACCTTAAGGGTTAAGTACAGAAGAATGATTTGTAAAACCTTGCTTTGCCATTTTGTTTAAACCTGATATTTTATATAACCAATAGCATATATATATGAAAAAGTAATATTCTAGAAAAAGTATTTCCAGGAATTAGAATAGATAGGATTGGTTGACTTTGTTTAAGTCTGAAAAATGAGGTGTGCCCCAAAAGACTTTTCAAAAAGCACATTGACCATGAAGTTTGCAAATGTTTTATTTGATCAAAAGAGTATCTGTATGACATGCATGAAAACCGGATACACACCTAGTGATTTTTTTGGTTGGGGTTTTGGGGTTTTTTGTTGTTTATGTTAAAATAGAGTTCAGCTGCTGTGAGACTTTGTAAAGTTGTTTTTGATAGTCTAGTAGCAATCACCTGGATCTAGACATCTGGACCAGTAAATTAACTTGTATTGCCAGGCTTGAGTACAAGGCAAAAGTAAGTCCTGATTTTGTAACATTGAGACTTACGACAGTTGGAATATCTGATGATCCTGTTGCCCACTTTTTCATGGGCATGGTAATGATTGAAATTCCAGTGCCTGATGATGTGAATAATTACTGAATGACAGTGATGAAGGCTATTGTATTTTCTGCCTGCCTAATAGAAGTGTTTAGAGCTTTTGCAGGTCTAAGCCTCTATTTAAAGGAACAGGATTGGGCAGTGAAGGCAAACTTCTGCAATGTGAAAAGGATGGCCAGATGATAATTCAGTATTTTTCCATTTGATTTTTTTATATGTATGTGACTACTGAATCTGGCTAAAAGCTGATTAGGCATAGCATTTTGCAGGTAACTGTTTGATGTATTTATCAAAAGTCAGGAGGAAGGGGGAAAGGAAAGTAATTTTACTTGGGTACTAAGCAATTTTGAAACTCATGTTTGCTTTATGGTCATCTCTTCCTTTTCCCCTTCCCCAAGCTCAGCTCTTCTAGCTATGGTAAGACTGAATGTGTTGTCCTGTCATTCTTCTATTTAATATTTGGGAGTGGAGGTTTTGAAGAAAAAATAGCATGAGTTGGAACTATCTAACAATGTAGGTGTAGCTTATAGCAATTATTCAGTGCATTTATTATATGTGGAGTTTTAAACCAATTTTCTTTCCTTATATTCTCATGATTTATGAGAACACTTTTGCTGTATGTAAATCTTGTGAATCTGTAGACAGACTGTCATAGTTAACGCATTTAGTTTGATTAGGTCAGTTCCGTGCAGCAGTTGGCATGAACAATATAGGCAGTAGTTGTGCCATTGCTTTGTCTCCTAGAAAACGGTGATTCCTGTTCTCCAAGTCTTTTCCCTGAAATGAGATGGGTGTGCTAAATACATGCAGTTGTTTCCTTTTTGTTTCTGAAAAGGGATAGCATTGACCTGATGGTCTAAATGAGGGAATGTCAAGTAGGTATTGCTTCCCCCTCGTTCTGTATTTGGAATCTGAACTTACGCATGGAATATATAGGCCTCAAATTTGCTGGATATTTCAGAGATGTTAAAACTTTCTGAACCCTTCCCACTTCCCTGAATTTTCATTTGGAAGACATGATACACAGCAGAAGTTCACATGCCACTGTGATGGGGATGATTCATACTAACATTAAGCGTTGATACAGTTGAAAATGGGATGTAACAAACTTTCTTGGGTATAAAATCAAGACTGGGTAACTAGTGTCCTATTTTTAAGCAGGGCCTTGGCTTAATGAAAAAAAGGGGATGTTCTCCACCTGTGTTGTGTAGGTAACTGAGCTACACAAATACAGGAGCTCCCTGAATTAACAAACTGGGAATTTTACAATCTGATCTGTTTAACTCTGACTTTAATCTGAACAGCTTTGATATGCATATCAATGTGGGTGGGGTTTTTTTGGTTTGGTAAGCTCTTGAGCTTGTTGCAGTCTGCACCATGGGTATTTGAATGCTTACGCCCTTGCCATCAAAGACTCATAAGGTGTTTCTAGAAATCTATTCTGCGTGTCCATTTCTGTGCTGATGCACCTCTTGACATAGCTTGTCAGTCTGTTGCTTTTAGGATAGTTAGGGATCCATTTTCTAGGTCTGTTTCTGTGCTGATGCATGTGTCGTCTTCTGTCACGCTGTTCTTCTTTAGTTTTATTTTCTTACATATGTCAGCACTGCAACTTTAAATTAGGTAAAGCTGGCTTTCATTTTCACTCTAGGCAAAGACACCATGCTGGGTTCAAATGAGTTTTATTCAGAATAGATATTAGGATTCCCTTATGAGAGGAAAGAGCAGAAATTCTGTAATGCAACGTTCCTGAGCCACATTGAACACACTATCTTGGATTATAATAGTAGCTGCAATCGTATCCTAGCAAGATTGTGCATAGTAAAAGGAGCACTCTTACTATATGATGACTCATGCCTGATTCTGGGGCTTTCTGGCCTTTAACTAATTTGTGCAGTCAAACATGTTTCAATGTTACTATCATTTCTTATCTGAATGCTAAGTAATATGTGCCACAAATGTTATTTAATGTAACAACAGAATGTGTTCAGGTAGCTTGCTTACTTGCCTCTTACTTTTCCAGGAGTTGTTTTGAGCTACTGCTTTCAATTCCTGAAAGTGAATTGCCGCATGAGGTGTGGTTAGGATTCCATCAGTCCATACAGGTAAGTGTTCTGAATTTTTTTCCAATTTACTTTTTTTAAAAAAAAAAAAAAGGCTGCTGCTGTGCTCCTCTTCTTCTGCTCTTCTCCGGAATTCCACCTGTCCTGCCTTGCTGTTATCTAGGCAGCAATAATTTCTGAGCAGCAAAAGACTAACTGCAACAACAGTATTGTTGCAGTTAGGCCCAACAGCAGATTTATAACTACACGATCAATGGCAACTGCAGCAAGAGAACCGTAGCAAATCTTGAGCTGTCTAATGGTTTGTGCAAGAGAAAGACTGAGTGAGATGGAGTGATACTTCAGTAACAGCTCTGAAGTATTACTCTGAAGATGACTAAAAAAGTTTTTGTGGACATCTGAGTGGCAAGTTAGTGTCTATACCTGATTTGAGAGGGATGAAAATAGTAGGACAGGTGGTTCCTAGAAGTGTTTGTTCTGAGGTGGTGCTGAAATAAGCTCATACTACTACTATTCCTACGCTCAAATGAAGATGGCTACTGTAGACTATGTATCAGGAAGAGATGTTTTCAATGTTTTAGTCTGGAGGTAGTACCTAGTTGTCTGCAAGGACTTCTGTTCCTCGTGCTGAAAGACAGGAGTGGTAGTCTTGCTGTGTTTATACTAATAGACCCTTCCAGGACCAGGGACTGATCTGTTGCTGCTATTGCCTGTTCTGGCTTTAACTGTGACTGAAGTTGGAAGCTAATATCGGTTGTTACTGAAGTGAAGACTTTGGCAGGAAGTAGTTGGAAGGAAGTGAACTTAGACCTTGCAGCTGTCCTTGTGCAGACCTTATCACTTATACCCCTATGACTGGGGATTTCCTCAGTCCCTGAGGCTTGGCGGCTGCTGATGCTGCTGCAGTAGCTCTGAAGATGCAGGTGTAGAGGTTCTGAAGGAACTTCTTTTGTTTCACCTGCAGTCAGGGAAATTGCAGGTGTGGAAACTCTTCAGTAGACTGAAGATGAATAAACCTGGTACTTTAAACTGGGAGAAACAAACTAGTAGAGCTTTGTAGTCCTGCTGGTAGTGGAAGGGACAGAGGTGGTCTGTGACTGGTGACTTCAGGTGTGGACAGACCTCCTTTTCCTGAAATACCATGGATACTTACTGTCATGGCAACCCTAAAAACAGTTGGGTGTGGCAGGTACTTGGCAGTAGAAAGAAGTGCAGTAGGTGCAGTTTAAATCCTATGGTCTTAGTGGTGTCAAAGATTTGTCCTTTATTTTGAGTGCTGGTGCATAAGTCCTGTGACTCCCTTAGTGACTACAGCAGATCATAGTGGACATTGCAGCACCCCAGAAACAAGTTTGAAGGTGTATCAGTTTATTTTGACAATACCCAGCTATGCCATCTGTTACACATAATGTGTAGCTAGCCATGGTGTTGCAGAGGCTAGGTCTGTGCTCCCAACCCATTCATTTGTGGGGATGCCACAAATAAGGGTGGTCAGCCACAGGTTCATCTTTTGTGTAAGGGCTGATGGAAGAACTTGAAACTTGCTGTTTCCAAGGTAGCTCTTAAATTTGCTAATCTAGTCATCATTGAATAAAGAGGGGTGAATCATAGAATACCAGGTTGGAAGGGACCTCAAGGATGATGTGGTCCAACCTTTCTTGGCAAAAGCATGGTCTAGGCAAGATGGCCCAGCACCCATCCAGCCGAATCTTAAAAAAGTATCCAATGTTGGGGAATCCACCAATTCCCTGGGGAGATTATTCCAGTGGCTGATTGTTCTTATTGTGGAAAAATTTTCCTCTTGTGTCTAATCAGAATCTCCGCAGGAGTCACTTGTATCCATTACCCCGCTCTTTTCCGTGTGACTCCTTGTAAAAAGGGAGTCTCCATCTTCTTTGTAGCCACCCTTTAAGTACTGGAACAGGGTGATAAGGTCTCCCTAAGCCTTACAAGCTTATCATACACTAAAAGACATATAATAAGTTTGTAAATGAGATGGTCTAGACCTGAAACAAGATGTTATCTCTTATTCAGAGTATGGGAGGGCATATACAGGCTTTTTCCCATTATAGCAGAGGTATAAAGCAGCTCTAGGATTTCCTAGCTTTTAACTGTAGGGATCTGCAAGGAGAATTCTTGTTACCAAGTAGAATAATTTCTATGATGTAACAAGCATGTGTGTTTCTAGGTTTCTGAAGCAAGTGATTGAGCTTGGATACTTCTGTCAATAGAGAGCAAGTTTTTGGTCAGATGAGATAACTTTATTCAGGCTGAATATGTTGGAAGGAAACTATTACATTCCAGGGTTAGAAGGGTGACAGAAGCCCGGATCTCTTATGTCAACTTTTAGAACTAAGGGAAAATTCAAGATGTGCTGCTGCCAGGTGTAGTAATATACTTGGCTTTTGTACTGACTTTTTTGAAACTGTGGCTTCCAGGTTTAGCACTCATCTAACACTCCCCATAGTTCAGATAGTACAAGATTTGGGCAAAGCTTATTAAACATGGTAGTACTCTGAAACCTTGCTGAAGAGGTTTGTGGACTTTTATAAACAGGTGCTTCTAATGAGATTTTTGAAGTAGCACTCTTGCAGAAATATGAGAATGAGAACATTTGTACCCTGTCCTGGAATACAGTAGGAACCCACTTGTCATCGGAGAAGAAGAGAGTAACAGACAAGGAGCATGCAGTCATACAGAGGGCAATACAGACCTTTAGACAGGAATCATTCATAGGCCCTCATGTGAGGACTTGTAGGTTTAAAGCCTGTGACCATGTTAATGTGCCAACCTCCAGGCAAATCCAGTAGCAAAGCAAAATTATGTATTAGCACATGCCCCAGATGGACAGATGTGAATGTGCTTATTCCTTTCCTAACAAAAGGGGCGAGTGTGGCTGATGAGGAATATAACTCCAAATGTAACTGGTAGTTGCAGCAAATATGGGACAGAGGTATTTCTTTCAGATCTGCCTGCAGTAATTGTTGCTCTATAACGATCTGCACAGGTAGTGAGAGTCAGTGAAACTTCAAATAAATTTTAGTCCCAGGAGTGAAAAAGGTAAGGGCTTGCATTTCAAACCAGCAAGGTGTGGGGACTGTTCTAAAGCTGAAAATGGAGTGTCACTGAGGTCCAGCTTGTATACAAAATGCTATCAAAAGCTTTATTTGGCGTCTGAACCAGTTTGCTCTTTCATCCTAAATAACAGTAGTTATGCCCTGCAGTCCCCCATGAGTCCAGTTTTCCTTATCTCTAAGCAAGACCAGAGGCAGCCTGTGCAAAATGAAAACAATATGTGAGATTGTGTGGCAGGAGTCTCAGCACAGATTTTATACAGTGTCAGCAGGCAAAAGGATGTAGGCACAGGTGGGGAAATGCTGTAAATAAAATACAAGTGAAAGGATGGGGGCAGAATTAAAACAAGGCCCTTGATACAGGTGAACTCAATTAATCTGGGGGAGGAACTCAGTGGAGAGGTGCTGTGGGGATGGATGTAATCTGGCTGGTTGAGGAAGATAAAACAGTGCATACAAAGGTGGCTTTAGTGGGAGTAGAGATGTATTGTCGTGGGAATTGAATATGGATTGCGGAACAGGGTTCCCTTCAGGCCTTACAAAGAGCATGAATGCTTTCTTTAGAAAAGTTGTGTATTGAGGGTGAACATAAAATGAAAACTTTTGTGACACTGTAGTAGTTGCTGATTGCTTTAAATTGCCAGGACTAAAAAATCCTGGTATCTTCAGTAAATTGTTCCAAGGATTGTATTTCTCTTTAACTTTGTCCTTAGGCTCTTACTATATTATCCTTTCCTGACTTCATCTAGAATGAAATGCTTTGTGTCCCTCTCCTCAGGACCTGCTTATGGTGATGTCCTAACTTAAGGAGATCTGTATACTTAAATTTTGCATTAGATTTCTTCAAAGACTCTTGAAGCATTTGTAGTAGATTTTCATAAATATTTCCATTAATATTAGCCATATATTCTTCAGGAGGTCCAATAACGAATGGTTCAGCTAAGCATCTAGAATAGAGGTGGAGTGTATTGTCAGGAGTTAGTTACTTATGCTACATATGTTGGTGAATTTCATGTTTGGTATTTCAGTATTGATACCCTGAATTGCAAACACAGTGCTGACTCAGCAAATCAGTTGACTTGTATGATAGGCCCCTTCTTTCTCTCTTTCTAAGGTGGTTCTTTCAGCCCTTAATACAAAGGTGCTGAAATGTGAATGACCCTCATAATTGAACTGGGCTCTGCTAGCTCTGTACTGCTTCCTGAAGCCCTCAGATTAGGGAGGAGTTGCTGTTGGGAAAACATTGTTTACATTGCATGTCTGGATCACAGAATGTCATAATCTGAGGGACAGCAGCCTTTTCAGTAGCAGTAGTACCTCACCCTTGTCCAAGTTGTATGATTATTTTTTTTTGTCAGCTACGTCATTCTGGCGGTGGCAGCAGATAGGTGGTTTATTCTGTCTTTCTCTGAGGCAGTGGCTTCTAGCTCCTCAGAACATGTAGCTCGGTAGCAGAGGAACTTGGGATAAGTATCCCTAAGAGGCAACAAATCTCAGCTAGTGTAATGTGCCATTACAAAATCTGCTTGTATGGTCTTTGGCACTTGTTGGTTGGCAAGTGCTTGCTGGGGCCAGGATGTGTATAACCCTGTCCTGTCAATAGAGAGGGTGAATTCACACAACCAGGAGGTGGTGTTTCCTGTTCTTTGCCTATCAGAACTGTGCAGAGCTGAAAATCCTGTTTGTAATTCAACCTTCTTCACTGGTAAATATCTTGGAGTTTCTGGAACATATTTGAGTGACACCACTATATGTAATATGTGCTGAGAGCTCTCTCTGGCTTTGTAAAGCTATGGCTCTTGCAGTACTGCAGTACATTTAAGTACAGTAAAGCACTGGCAATTTAAGAGGTGATTCTTTGTCTCATGTTTGTTAAACTATTTCTCAACAGTAAGACCTGGGAATGTCTGAGTTATATGCTTTTATTTAAATGATGCCAGGAAATGGCATAAATTCTCAAGACTTGCAGTAAAATGGTTAAATTTTTATTGATTATTAATGCTTTGTTGAAGCTCTTTGTGAAGAATCTGAACATACAAACAGTACCCTCAAAGGAAATGTAGGCTGATTACCAAAGGTCTTCTGATAATGAGAACTCTTCTGATTCGGCTGCTGTTTTTCTTCAAGAAAACATGCTGTTTAAAAGATGTGGTGTCCTTTCTCTTCTTACAAGTCATAACTGTGAGGAACCTGGCACTTCTTGCCTTTATTTGATACAAACTGATTGGAAGGGCTTTGCTGGTCAGTTCCACCTCTTTCCAAGGTGTAACACATGCTGAATGGCCTCACAGAATGCTGTAGCTCAGTAAAGCTTATGGAGTTCAGTCTTCCAGGTGAAATTTGAAGTCATAGGCTGTTAAATGCTGATGGCTTTTTGGACTTAGTCTTTGACCTGATCTATGACCTGATCTACACTTGAGACTGATACAGGTTAAAGCTGTAATGTTAGTATATGGGAGGGGAATGCACAATGGATGCTCTGGCACCCTATTGTATTGAAAATACTTAATGCATGGTGCTGTACAGTTGAGAGAGGTCAAAAGTAGAGGTTGTCAAAATGGGCTTGTAGTTATTTTGTGGGTAACATACAGTATCCCTTCTATCTGTACACCAGTAATTGTTTTCTTAATCACCCAAGTCTGAGGATAAAATGATTTACATAGACTTCCTATATGATCATAACTGCCATGTACGGAAACTCTGGACTGTGGTTGCATACTTCATAGATATAAATTCAGATCAGCTTGTGTTTTCCACTGACTTTTTTTTAAAGCTGTCCTGAGGCTATAACTTGAGCATCTTTTGGCAGCAGCACTGACTTAAGCATTAAGTCTGTCATTCACCTGCCTGATTCTACTGGCATGCCATTTAGCTGTGTGTAAAGTGGGGAATTGGTCATGCTTTAATTTTTAAAAACAAAAACCCCCACTCCTTCCCTGAGGCTTTCTCCTGAATTTGGTTTCCTGATCAACTCACACAGGAAGGAAAGACTTGAGAGGAGGAACAGCTGTGTGAGCGTAAGGATTGCTTAAGTGATATTTTCAAATGCTTAAATACAGCCTGAAACCTTTGTGTGTTGTACCTCATGTATTAGTCTCTCAGTGCTGTTAGTTAAGAGCAGCTTGAGCTCTAGTTAAGAATATATAAAGTCACTTGCATTGTCACGGTGCAGCTGTGACACTCCAAATTTTTTTTCTTTGACCTTGTGAGCCATTTCAGGCTCAAGGCCAGAAATCAATCATTGTAAGCATCATACTTGATTATCTTTGCCTCTGCATATTAGCATCAACTCTTGTACTGATATCAACAACTGATTTTGAGGTGGTCTCACTGATAGGTCACTTGCTAGTTTTACTTTCTTTATAGTCATTTTTAGAAGTAGCTTAGTCTTTAACAATTGATTTTAGTTAGCAGGTATGCTAGGAGCTAAGACTTGGAACACAGTTACAGTAGTTCTCTAAAAATAAAATCAACCTTTGGGCAATAATTGCAGAAAATCTTGGGTACTGCTAAGGAAGATGAGATGGTTAACATTATCAAAACTGCTTGATTGTTGCATTCAGCTATGAAGCTTTTAACTTTGGTGCTCCTTAGAAGGTGGAAGACTGCACTACGGTTCTGCGTTTGGGAAGAGCTCCTAATGCGTGCTTTTTCACTCACTTGTGATGTTAGTTTGGTTTTGTTCTTGCAGTTGGAGAAGAGCTAATGTAGGGCAGAAGCACTGACTCCCACTAAGTGTGCTTTCAGTATGTCTAGTAAATGCATTGAATATGCAGTGCTCTGAAGGTGTCTATTGTGGAAGAATCATGAGGTAGCTGGAGCTGGAAGGTAGCTCAAGTTACCTGATCCACCTCTTCACTCAGAGTAAGGGCTATCTTGAATAAGGTTGCTTAGGGTCCTGCCCCACCAAGTTCTAAGTGTCTCTAAGAATGGAGATTGCACGAACTTTGGGTAGCCCTTTCAAAGTGAGGGTATTTAAACATTGATACACTTCCCACACACACTTTACAGAAGTTCCTTTTGTGTGACTTGTCTATTGACTCACTCACTAGTCAGAACGAAGAGTCCAGCTCCAACTACCTACTGGGGAGTATAGCGAAGATAAAGACAGCTCTAAAATATCCCTCCTCACCCTCTCTTCCTAGGGTTTGGGCCTAGGAGGAGTCTCTTCCTAAGACTGTACAGGCCCTCTGACGGCCTTTGCTGGACTTGCTCCGCTATGGCAAACGAGCCACAAACTTGAGTGTTGTACTCCAGTGGAGTCTCAAAAGTACCAAACAGAGGGGAATAAACACTTCACCAGCCTCCTGGTTATGCTCTGTTTTATGCTCTGTGCGGCATAGTTTGCCTTGCTTGCAGTAAGGGCTCACTGCTGACCTACGCTTAAATTGCAGACCCTAGAGGCCTGTTGTGCCAAACTGGAACCTAGCCAGCTGGTCACCAGCCTCTACTGATACTTGGGGTTGTGCCAGGTGCAGCAGCACTTTGCATTTGCCTATGTTGAACTTCAGTGAGTCCCTGTCAGCAATGTTCTGTGGCCTGTTGAATGTCTTTCAGAATGGCAGCCCTGCCTTCCAGTGTCAGCTGCTCTCCAAGTTCTGTATGAGCTATGCACTGGCAGAGAATGTGCTTTGTCTCATTATTCAGACAATTAATAAAGATGTTAAAAGTATCACCTCAGTGTTGACCCCTGAAAAGTCCTACTAGGAGACAGCTGCCAGTTGTTTTTTGTACAGTTGGTCACAAGCCTTCTGAGCCTGGCAGTAGAGCTGATTTTTCCACCCGCATTATTGTCCATTTTTCCATATTTTAACAATTTGGTTTTAAAGATAGTATGGGAGACTGTCAGAAGCCTTGCTAAGTCTGACTACTCTAATGTCATCTGTAGCCTGTTAATCACAGAAGGTAGTCAGGTTGATAAAACGTGACTTGTACTTGGCAAATCCTGGCTGTTCCCAGTCACGTTTTTGTTCTTCAGGTGCCTGGATGTGGTTTCCAGGAGAATTTGCCCCATAGTCTTTCTGGTTATGCTGACTGGCCTGTAGTTCCCCAGGGTCTCGTCCCCTTGGTCTTCAAAATGGGCATGGTGGTTTCTTCCAGTCACCAGGAACCTTTGCCCCGTGGCTGTGACATTTCAGAGCTAGTATTGGTCTTGCAGTGACATCTGTGATCTCCATCAACACCCTTGGCTTCTGTTTGGTACCATGGATGCTAACATGATTGTCTTATCTCATCTGTTGTGCTGCTTCATGCCTCTTCCTTGCCCCCAACTCTGCCACTAGTCATAGGGACCAGGAAGGCCAGAGTGCAGAGCTTAACAGTAAGACTTGAGGCAAAGTTATTGAGTACCTTAGCTTCTTCAGTGTCCTCGGTTGCTTGGTGCCCTGTCCTGTTGAGCTGTTCTCACACTATCCTTGGCCTTCCTTTTGCTTTCAGTCTTATATTTTCCTCAGCAAAGTGAAGAAAACAGATGGATGCTTGTGTCCTTCAGCTTGGCCCCCAGAGTCTTGCATTTACTCTGGATGTGCAGTGTGATTGGTGTCCCAGTGTGTGAGCGGCAAGTGGTGATAGTCTGAGGACAAACCTTGGCAGCTTTTCTGCAATATCCCAGATATAACTCCCTGTCCAGCACCAAACCCTGTGAGACATGAAGTCTGATTAGCAGCTGAAGTTGGTGAATGCTTAGTTAGGATTTTAACAATGGCAAGTGATAACTTGCTTTGTTTCATTCCTCCTTTCCCATCTTGCCTATTACATTAAAGACTGGTTATAGCTGGAAATCCTGTTTATTTAAAGGTTAGTCAGGACATCATGTTACTTTAATGTCATGATTAGTATAGGAAGAAGATTAGCCTAGCTGTGGAGTACAGTAATACCAGTTTCTGGAATCAGGAATACATTTTGTGCTATCTTACCAGCTTACACAGAAACGTACAAAATATGCTTTACTTTTTCCTTTACTTCCCTGTGCTTCTTGTAACAACATCTCCTACACATACTTAACACCTGCGGTGCAGAACACCACCCAGTGTTCTTGCTCATCCTCTAAACTTTCACAATTCATTGTCTGCTAGATGAGTAGGAAGGTGGTTGCTATAATGAGCTTTGTAGGAGTATATACATTTCTGTGGTCCCCTTTTGATTGTTGGAATCTTCACTTGGTATTTGCTGGGTATTATTTTCTCCTAAACTTGCCTGTGTTCTCAGTTTAGTGAAAGAATGCTCCAAGGAGCCTATGCATCCAGATGACTTTGAAGAGCCCTATACACTTAGTTTCATATTCTAGAGACTGACAGACTATCCAGGGGATGAGTAGATCTGTATAAACTTGCCACTGGACACAGACTTCAGTGGTGAAGTTAATACTCAAGTTTATTCCATATAGTACACAAGTATGCTATGGTACACTTGGAGCAGATACGTGTAATCAGGCAGCGAGGAGGGAAGAACCCTGTGTTAGCTATACTTCACTTTAATTTGGGATTTACCAAGTACCATGTCTGATAGTATGGTTTCATAGTTATTTGAGAGGAGTCCTTTAAGAAAGTTCTGAGACTATTACTTACGACAGCTATGGATCAATGTAAATGAAACCTTCACTGCAAGAATGTAGTTTTCCCCTTGTGAATCTTTTGCTGGGAGTAAAGCTTCACTCTTTAGTGGGTAGTTGCTTTGCCCAAGAGTTAAATCCAAGTTCTCCTGTGCAGAGATTTATGGAGTGCAGTTTGCTGCAGTATTAGAAAGGAAATAGATAGTTATATCAAAACATCAGTTGGTCTGAAATTAGCATCTGATATTGAACATCAGTATCCAATTTATTAAAAGGCATCTAATAATTAAATGCAAAGATGCCTTTTATTGCGAATGGTCAATGGGAAAGTCTTGGGTATTTTCATAGCAGATTCATTTGGTTATAGAAGGTAACTCAGGAACTTGAAAAAACACATCTTGTGTGTTGCAGTGTGGAATGAAGTTTATTGCTGTCTTTTGACAGCCCATGATACAAGGCTCTTTGGGAATCAATCCCAGAGTAGCCAGTGGTCATAGCATTAGCCCCATTTAATTCTGATAATTGTGAACATGGAATTGATTCTGAACATGGTATATAGAGAGGATACAACAGAGACTATCGAAAACAAACCTGAGGTTAGTAATAGTGTTAAAAGTGCTACTGACTTAAAACACAGCTCACTGTAACTAGGGGACATTGTCATGTAGCAAACTAATTCTTAAACTTAAGACGTGTTGTGACTGTTGTGAGAAGTGTTTTTACTGAACGTGTAGCAACAAATTGCCTGCAGTTAGTTGGCTTCAGTTTGTCAGTGTTCTGCGTGGTGATATTTTTACTTTTTCAGTACAAGTCACCCTAGATCGGTTTTCCTGCTGGGGACATTAAGTGCTGGAATCTGTTTCCAGTTGCTTTTTCTTCTGCGTTAGACTCTAGACTTCTTTCCATGTGTAATGTATAATTTTTTTTCTTCCCTCCTCAGATTTCCAGAATTACAAGCAGTAGGGCCTTGATTGCTCTGAGTATTGTGCTATGTATACAGGTTTGGTGGATAAACTTCATCTGGAGACCCATTCAGTGTGGAGGGTCTCTGGATCAGCTCTCACAGCATGTCAGGATCAGAAATCCCTGGATCTTAGAGTAAATGCACTGAACAAGGATTAATTTCTAAGCAAATAGTGTATCTGTATCCAGTAGAAGGGTGTTTTCATCTTAATAAAGGAAATTATTCATGATCCAGTTTGGTCTGGATTGTGAGTGTTGTACAGCAGTCTCTGCTGTGTATATTGTGTTCTGCTTTCTCTTTCTTAAGTTCCTGGAGATCTCTTCTTGTATCTCTAACCACAAGGAAACCTGCATCTTCATATGACCCCAATCTCACCCTTTTGGTAGATGAGTGTCCTTTTTGAGCCTGTCCCATTGCACTGCTTCTTATGTAGCTTAAGGATGTCCCTCCTCTCCGTCCGCCCTCCCCTTTCCTCAGACTAGTGAGTGACAGCTTTAATAATGCTCAGAGAAGTGAATTGACTGGCTCATCTCACTAGTGCTAGCACTAAATGTAAAATTTTTCACTCTCGGTGTTTTGTTATTAATTTTGAAAACTATTTAGTCTTCATTCCAGTTTCTTAAATTACACTAAATGCTTTGATACAAAATCATCCTTTGTCTTTTATACAATAATTTCTGTAATTTCATTTCTATGTACATGCGTACATGGAGAAACATAAAAATTGCAGAAGAGTTATAACTGCAGAATAGAATTTTTGAGTTAAGCCATTTCAGTTAACTTTCAGTACTTTGAAATTGGGAAGTTTTGCTGTAGGATTAGAGAAGTGAAAGGATATTGTACTGGTAAAATCCCAATGCAAACACATCAAAACAGTAATGACTTAGAAGAATGCTGTGAAATTATTAGAATACAGTCAAATATTAGGACAGATAATGTAAAATTACATTGGTTTAATTTTTAGCAAAGACTTTTTATGACTTTTTTTACATTTTGTAGGATTCACATGATGCGTTACTGGAATTTGGGAATAACAACCTCCAAATATTGGTGGATATCACAAGGGAAGGAGTATGGAAAAATCCAGTTCTTCTTAAAATTCTATCCCAGCAACCAGTAGAAACTGAGGAAGGTAAGAATGTGATTGTAGAGATTATATATGGTTATTAAGAAATTACTTGGTGCAGTTTTGGTGGGGAACCAGTGATTTGAAGTCAGAAGAGTTGTATTTTAAATTGCATTGTGCAGTAGTATTCATATGTTGGTAAACAGTATTTATGATGAAACTGTCTCACTGGCACTCTGAATAATGCGTCCTTGCTAATGCATCTCTGCCTGACCTATACTATCCATCAGTTTGAATATTTTGAAACTCCATTTTAAAAAATAATTATTTCTTTTTTTCTATCATAAAAAATACGGAAATTTTGCTCCCTGAGGTGGTTTGTTCTTCGTAACTCTGTGCTTTCAAATGTTTTCCTGAATGCGTCACAGGGAGCAATTGTGTCTGTCCACACCTTTCAGAGGCATAAAAGATGCATGTGGAGGTTTACTTTTATTAAGCTCTGGACTGGGAAGCTCACTGTTTTTAGACTATGGAAATAAGACCTTGAATCAGAAAATGTTAAGAGGTGAGGAAAAGGAGGTTTTAGTATCACTTTATATGATTTTTTAAATGTCTTCTCTTAAACTCTCTTCCTTTACTCACTGAAATTTTTTTGTATCTATTAGTGGTACCATTAAGTACCTGCAGGTATTTCTTAACTGTTCCATTAACAGTACATGAGACTGCAGTTTACCTCAGTGGTAATCTAAAGTTAAAAATAATATAGAGGGGAAGAGCAGCTTAAAATATTTTCTTAAAAATTAAAGGAGCACAAAATGCGATTTTAAGTCAAGCTTTCTTCCATAGCAGAATCCTTCTTTCTGGCTTTGGGTAGCCTCTCTTTGAGTTGTGGTGTTAGTACTTTTTGATAAATAAATGAGAAACATATTAGCTTCTTGAGAGGATATGTTGCTTCCCTTTGCTAGAAAGCATTAAAAAAAAGCAGCCAAGGGTGGACTGCAGTCTTTGCTAGCCTTCACTTCAGGTATTCAATAGTATGGCAGAAACATTTGAACTCTAAACAGCATTTAATCCCATCTCCAACATGTCTTGAAAAGAATTGCATTCCATACTAACATCCTGCCTTGGAGTCTTTCGTTTATAATATTGTTACGCCATCAAGTTGCACCGTTGCTGCTCTTAGTGCATTTCTACTCAAAAGGACTTGCATTTTAAAATTGGTCCATATTACTGAAAACCTTCAGCTATTGAAGAATCCCTTACTTGGAGAGTGGTATACTGGTGAGGGCTAATGATTAGCTAGCTTTGAAAACTCCCGTTACCTGTGGCAAGCCAAGAGCTGTTCTGGAGGATTGGTGTGAATTCCAGCAGGAGTGATTTCCTCATATATGTCTGTGTGGACTCCATTATAGATTACTTGCTTCTTACACACGACTGGTTTTATCAATGGTTGTATTACTAAATGCTGCTACACTTCTTTGTTCCACTGCAGGAGGACCTTGACATGTTTCAGACTACCTCTTGACTTCAGTAATGGGATAGAACTAGTTTGTTCAGTCCTTCTGGCTTTTAATTTGGGTTGACATTTCTGCTGACAAACTGATTGACTGACACATCTCTGACCATGTTGAACTGGGCTGAGTGTAGGTTCCCATTTCTGAGGTCACATGGTAACCTTGGAACTATTGATTTCTTAGTGTTCTTTATTTAGTACGTATTTGTCTGTTTGGCTAGATCTGAATACATACCCAGAAGAGTTGTCTTCACTGGTGTTTCTTTCATGTGGTGCAACAGGACGTTCATTGGAGCTTGTCTGGAAATTTTGTAACTGCACAAGTGCATTCTCATATAGTCTGGAGTAGTCCACAGGCGTGCTTAAACAGTCTGAATGTGACTTTGGAATCCCTTATTAGACCAGTCTGTCAAAGGAAGGTTTCTCAAATCATAAGGTAAAGAGTTAGATATTTTAAATAAAGGGCAGTTCTAAGAAGCCAAATATCTGCCTAAAACGTTGCTTCTTACCAAGTGTCTTGCTTTTGTGGCAGTCTTGGAAACCTTGGTTTGGTTTGGTTTTTTGCTTGCTTTCAGGGTATCAAAGAGCAGATAAACTGAGAAAAGTGTCATCCTTGTGGCCTGTTGACATGCAACATAGCTGCTTAGACATATCTAAAAGATCTTTCTACGAGCTTTCCAAGCTGTCTGAATGTGTCATCTTAGCACCCAAGCAAGATGTTTTAGATATTGGTTGAGTGCTTTCAACTGGCAATGCAGGGAACAGTAAGTAGTAGTAGAGCTTGTGTGGTATCTGTTGACATGTAGAAAGATGGCGAGAGCACCACGTGGGAGTGCTCTCCTGTTCCTGCTGTTCTGGTTTTCAGCAAATACTGTGAAAGTGGTAGATCAAAGTAGTAGCATTATTAGTAATGGAAATGAGAAAATAGCGAGAGGGGGAATGGGGATATTTAATAGCTACAAATACTATAAAATAATGCTTCAGTAGTTAAATAATTCTGTGCACTTACATTACAGAGGATGGAGGGCTTTTTATTTGGTTGGTTTTGTCCTTGTTAGCCTCTTGGGAGACTAAGAGCATGTTGAACAGGTATTGAAGATTTGCAGGGGATTGTAGGAGAGAGCGTAAAGTCAGGAAAGACAATGTAGGGCGTAGGATTCAGTCTCCTGTAATTGTTGCCAGCTATTCAGTAACATTTCCAAGAAATCAAAATAATGCATATTGTGAGTCACTGTGAGTCATAAAAATCTAAAATGTTACAGGAAGAGAGAAGTAGACTGAGGGCATACGTAAATTTACTCTTCTCAGAAGGCAAGATGAATGTGCCAGATTTGTATATCCTACACTGGTGCAAGGCAAAATGAAACTTAAAGAAATCCTACTCTCTATGCCAACAAATTATGGCGTGGAAAATCTTTTGACTCCTGAATTGTGCTGCTGATGTAACTGGTTTATCTTCTTGACCTTATTAGACAAGTGTAATTCAGTGACTGCAGAAGTTACTGCTGAAATACCAACTGATCCATGAAGCTGTATCATACCATGTGTTATGATTAGTAAAATCTTGTTGGCTGTGTTTTACTTCCATTTCTTTGTTCAGTCCGTTCTTTCCTCTGAGCTAGGAATTCAGATGCTGCTGTAATATCTTTTGGCTTGCAGAAGGTCTGTCTGGGTAGTGGAATCACTCTTTTGGCCTTGTGTAGGACATGGTTAGAGCTGGAATTAAGCAACTATCTCTAGATGTCTACTGGATTAACATAATCCTTTTTTACCTTCAGAATCATATCAGGTAAATGCTTATAGCTGCAGTAGGAGATCGTAAGTCACTGATTAGTTATCAGGTTTGTCTTTCTTCTTTTACTTGTGTCACTTTTTTGATCTCTGTGATGTCCTCTTCTGACTACCAGGCTTCATTTGATAGAAATAGCAGGAATCAGAATGTGCTTTCTACAGGTGACAGCAGGGATGACAGTTCTGCTGTTAAGCACATTGAGTAAGGGCTGCAGAAAGAGCTCTAGCACAATGGTTTTTCAGTTAATTTAGTCGAACTGCTACTTTGTCCTTCAGTACACCCAACGGTTTCACAGAGTATCTTCTGAAGTGGTGTTGTAAATGGATGCTATTTCAGTCATCTAAAACTTAGTTTCTTCGAATAGCTTGTGTTTAGTGCTTTTTGGCTTTTTATGGGGCGTGTCTGAAAAGCATTCCTAGTTTTTGCTGTTGTGGGCCACTGGTAAGCCAGATGTGAGAGTAGCTCAATGTGCCAAGCTGGAGCTTTGTTTTGTGAACTGGTAGTTCATGTTAATGATAATCAGATGCTTACTTGAATTGAAGATCCTGAAAATGTGACATGTTCTTGTCTCTCTTGATTAGAGTTCTTAATTTTTTTAATGTTTTTTTTTTAATGCACTGGCCCTGAAGAGGAACTGACATCAACTGTAAATATGGCTTCCCAAATTTGTGCCAGCAAAAGTTTCATAGCAGCTTAGATTCTGTCTGCTGCTTCTATGGCTGTTAATAAATTAAACTGCCATGTGTCTAGGGTGGTTGTTGCTGTTTTGTGCTGCTCAAGGTGGTTGTTTTGGGCATGAATATTTGCTTGAGGAAAGGACCACAAAAAATCATTGCTGCTTATGCCTTTTAGATTGCTAAATTAAATGAGCATCCCAAAGTGAACATAATAGATGCTGTTCGGCAGTCTTGACCTCTGATGTTCTTATATGCCTAAGGAAGCTAGCTTTAGTACTCTTATTTCAAGATTATTTTTTTTTGGCTTAACAAATACCATCATTCAGGAAGAACAAAGAGGTTAGGGTGAGCTTGTTGCTATGTGCAGCAGATGAATACCAACGTGTTGGTATGTCTCTATTGACATGAGCTGATTTGTAGGAAAGCTGGGAGAACTCTCCACCACACTGCTATTGTAAAATATACAGACCTCATTGTTGTTTGTGCATACTTAACATACTTTACTGCACTTAAGCACATTGTTGTCCTGTTCCAGAGGTACTTTCAGTGGAAATGCTCACCCAAGATGCTGTTTCTCTTGAACATTTCTCATAGTGACCCCAGTCTTTTCATGCCTTAGTGCCATCCATGCTTTATAAAGGTTGTATTCACAATATTGTGGTATAACTTGAATTCATCTTATACTGCAAGTGTTTTGGGTGAGAGGGGAATCTCTTATCCTTACTTTGTGGTCCTGGGATAAGAGAGCCCTTTAGATAGGTACAGAGTTTGAAACTGCACTGACCTTTTACTAGTCTAAAGGGCTTGGAGGAGGGAAGGGTTTGCAAGGTGTCTTTGCATTGATTTTTATAGCAAGCTGGTTTAGTCCTGTGATGCTTGGTAGAACACTGGGTCAGAACAGACAACGGCAGGAGGTCTAGAAAGAGAAGGAACAAGAAAATATGTTCATGGACATGTTTGGAAACATAGCAGATTTAGGACTGAGTACAAAATTAGGTTCTCTGAGGGGAAAGCAACTGTTCTGAGGAATAGGCAGCACAATGAGTTTTTGTTCCCTTTTCAGGGAAAGGGAGGTCGTTGCAGGCAGGCTGCTGGAAAAGAATAGATGCTTCAGAGGACAACTGAGTACTAAGATAGAAATAATTCACTAGTCAGATATCTAACTTTTGCTCCTACCTTCATCACTTACATCTGCATGACAGAGCAGCACAGTTTGTCATTTGCCTCCTTTGCAGCAGTTCCATACGCTTGGGTGTGGAAGAATTGGCCCAGGGGCACAGGCCTTCCACCCTTGGGGGAGGAGGGGGGTGCACATGCTTACTGGCCACTCCCAAAGATTGCAGCAAGTTGAGACCCTTTTGTCCATACCAGTAGTGAGTCCACCTCCTGTATTTCATTAGCAAGTTTCTCAACTGTGCTTAAAGGTAAAAGTGTGACCTGAAAATACTGAATTTGTCTGGCTGACTGCAGGTACTCTTCAAACACTTCCCATGTCTTGACTAGATGGCTCTGACATGTCAGTAAAAACTTCATTTGAGTAATTGCTAAGTGCGTGTCTAGCTGTGTAATAAAAAACAAGGGGAGTCTAAATCATTCTTGAGTAGGTAAATAGAATATCTTATTTTTTCCTAGTATTTCTTTTATTCTTCTCATGGACCTGAAAAACATTTTTAATTCTGTGGGCCAAGAGCTGCAGAAACAGGGACTACAGAGCTGCTTTGAATGCTTGTGGGCACTAAAAACCATTACTGACATGCCTATGAATAGTATGCTTCACCTGGATAGATTACTTCATTCTGGTATTGAGTAAGCAAGACTTCTTAGAGTTCTTCCTTAACAGTGATCTCTTGGCCACCTTGTTATGGTAGCAGTCTCTTGCATCCAATAGGATGGATATTGAAGCACTGTTAGTTTTCCTTGATAAATTTTCAAGCACAGTGTCATATATAGATGTAATTTTTAAGAAAGAGAGGAGGCTTGTTTCCTAGCAACTGGAGATCTTACTGCAGACTGTCTCTTGGTCAGCCAGCTTTTTTTACCTTCTCCGTTGAAGTCACTTTAATGTGAAGTGTCAGCGTCAGCTATGCCAAGAGTTTACTGCTCAGAGGTTTTCCCTGTGAATAATGGAAACCAGTACCATAGACTTGAATCTTAAAATGACCTCTAGTGGGCCGCTAAGCAAACTCTGCAGAATACTAGTAAGCCTCACTACAAGCATGTAGTATGTACTTGGCCCCTGAAATGAGTTTTCTGTTTAGGTGCACATTGTAAGCCTTCTGCCAACTAGTGTAGTGTCTGTTAGAACATGTTCTTTTCCTGTTTGGACAATAATTTAAGTGCAGAAAGCATGATAATTTTCTTGTTTTGTATTACATACAATCCTCTCTTTCAGAAATTTATATACTTCTGGTTTCTTAGCTACCCATCTCACATAGTAATAATAAGATACTAACATAGTGAAAATTTTTTTATGCAATGGCTCTTCCAATAAGTTGTTATTCTAAAGCAAACGTTCTTTTTTGACTAATCCAGAGTCTCTTGCAGGCTTTACAGGTAGCTGGTTGACTACAGCTGCTGCAGAACACCGGTTCTAGTATGTGTTTTATCAGCACATCTCAGGCATTTCCATAATTTCTTCTACAAATCATCAGACAGTTTGTTCCTTGGTTGATATGTATTATTGCATGCAGTAGAAGAATGTAGAACTCCTCTTTCTTAATTCTCAAGGGTCTTTTGAAATATGTACAAATCTGGAGACTGGTATCAAGCCTTTCTGTAGATATTTACGTTAAGCTGGAAATAGCACCATAGCTGTCTTGAAGCATACTATTTTGTCAGCTAAGGCAAAGTACATGTACTTTAGCAAAGCTTTTGATGCTGTCTCTCACAGTATCCCTCTGGATAAAATGTCCAGCGTACAGCTAGACGAGTCCATAATACATTGCGTGAGCAATCAGCTGCTGGGTCGGGCTCAAATAGTTACAGTAAATGAGGTTACATCAGGCTGGCGGCCAGTCACCAGTGGGGTTCCCCAGGGCTCATTTTTAGGGCCAGTGCTCTTTAATGTTTTTATAAATGATCTGGGTGCAGGAGTCAAATGTACATTAAGTAAGTTGGCCAATGATACTACATTAGGACAAGCTGTGGACTCCTTTGAGGGTGAAGAGGCCTTACAGGGAGATCTGGATAGACTAGAGAGCTGGGCAATCACCAACCGTATGAAATTTAACAAGAGCAAGTGCAGGATTCTCCACCTGGAACGGGGTAATCCTGGTTATACGTACAAATTGGGGGATGAGGGGCTGGAGAGCAGCCCCACAGAAAGAGATCTGGGGATTTGGGTTGATGGCGAGTTGAATATGAGTCAACAGTGTGCCCTGGCAGCCCAAAGGGCCAACCGTGTCCTAGGGTGCATCAAGCACAGTATAGCTAGCCAGTCGAGGGAGGTGATTGTCCCACTCTACACTGCGCTGGTGTGGCCCCACCTCGAGTACTGTGCGCAGTTTTTGGCACCTCAATACAAGAAGGACATCAACTTACTTAAGTGTGTCCAGAGGAGGGTGACCAAGATGGTGAAAGGCCTCGAAGGCAAGACTTAAGAGGAGCGGCTGAGGTCACTTGACTTCTTCAGCTTGGAGAAGAGAAGGCTTGCTGAGGTGCGACCTCATCACTGAGGGGTGACCTCATCGCGGTCTACAACTTCCTCAAGGGGGGCAGCAGAGGGGGAGGTGCTGATCTCCTCTCTCTGGTGACCAGTGACAGGACATGAGGGAATGGAATGAAGCTGTGTCAGGGGAAGTTCAGGATTGGACATTAGAAAAAGGTTCTTCAGTGAGAGGGTGATTGGTCCCTGGAACAGGCTCCCCAGGGAAGTGGTCACAGCACCAATCCTGTCAGAGTTCAAGGAGCATCTGCATGACCCTCTTAGTCATATGGTTTAGTTTTAGGTCGTCCTGTGAGGAGCACTTACCCGGGAAGAGAATCAAACTAAATCTGTGAGGTTTTCAGTTGGATTAAGTAAATTTTGCTAACTACTGACAAAAATAACTGAAGTTACATTTTTACTATTGAATTAGTTCATCAAGTCTCATAATGATTAGTTGTATTTGGTTGATCTAGAGCATAAGCCTAGAGTGTCTTAAACGCAATTCTTCCAAAGTACCACAAAGATAACATTTTCACCCTCAACTTCATTTTGTATATTTTGGCATTATGTGGGGTTTTAACAACTTGGGTGGGAAAATCTCTGGTTGAAAAGTACGTAATGCTTTGTTTGAAAATTTTTTTTGTTCTTTGGAATATGAAGCTACAATTAAAAGTTGAAGATTTTGAATCTCAGCTAAACTACTGGTATCTTGTTCAAAATATACGGTCTGTGTGGTCTTTAGCCACTGCTGTGGCATACTTCCTTATTGTGCTAATGGATACTGTCTTTTGGGGGGGTGGGGGGTGTCTGTTTTCTATAGCCCAACATTCTCTCCCTACACAGTTGGTCTGAATTTGTTTGGGAGAAAATATTCCATTTATTGCTGTCACTTTTTATCACACCTAGAGTTTCCTAAGAAAGCTGACCATACTTACACAAGTTTGTAATAAAATAAAGTGTGAATGCAGTGAGACAATTTTAAGTGTCAGCTGTGAATTAGTGTATTCTCAAAGGCTTTTTTCTTTTCCTAGCTAATAAATTGATTACACGAGAAGGGCCTTCCTTTCTGCAGATGCGAATAAAACATTTGATGAAGTCAAACTGCATCCCACAAGCCACTTTCTTGTCAAAATTGTGTGCAGATTCTCCAGAAATTGCAAATGTTTCATCTTTTCGCCAAGCCTACATCACATGTGTGTGTTCTATGCTGCCTAATGAAGACTCCATTAAGGAGGTTAGTAACCCATAGTCCCTTTTTAATGTATATTTATCAAGCATTTTAGAATTATTTCTGCGATACTAAGAACTGAAGCTGAAGAGTGAAACTGTTGCAGCAGCGTTCCGAAAGAGAAATGATCTGTTGCATACTGCAATAGGAAGGAATATTTGTATTAACTGCTGGTGTAGATGGGTATGTATTACATGCTTGCATTCGAGGTTAGATGTGTTTGAAAGCTTAAAATAAAGCTTGTAACTTCAGTTCCCCTTGTAAGCAAAATATAATTGGAAAGCTGTCTTTTCTGACTCAAATACTAGTACTAGAGCAGTTACTTCTCTTCTAGTTGTTCTGACCTAGGAAAGAGAAGCTTAAACAAACAAAAAGAACCAAACCAAAACAAAAAAAACACCAAACAAAAACCTCTTTAGAGTTGTTGCTCCAGAACTCTAAACTTGTATTTAGCAGTTAGTCTTCCTCTTACAGTAACATAGTAATGATTTGTGCTAACACATTGCAGTTGTTAACAGTGGTCATACAACTCTTGCCTCTGTTGCCTCTTGATCTCACGCATCTGTTATTTTATCAATCTCACTGTTCTTATTAGAGTTGTATAGGTTTGGTGTAGTTCTGAATGTGAGACACGAACATTTTGAGTAAGCCTCTGTGAAACTGGGGGAAGCTTCACATTTTAAAAAAAAAAAGCAACTCCATCTGCACTTCCTGAGTGATTGGCAGACTTGTTTGGAGTGTTCTTGTAATACATTTAAACTATTTAAAAGCATTTCTTTAAAAATACTTTTGAAAAAAAAAATATTTGGATAGGTATACACTCAGACAGTCTCTTCAGTCTGAGCCAGATTCCCCTCAGTTTGCTGTACTGTAGGAGCAATTAATGCATTTAACAGCCCACTGCAGACACGATCTGTGTACTGGAGGCGTTGGGGATATATGGGTAACTTGCAACATGTTCTTTGGTTGGATTGGCTACTAATGATGAATGGCATAGAAATCACATTAAACTGTGTTCAGTTTTTAGTTTCATTTAAGAGTTGCGAAGTGTAGCTGTACCTGTTTTACCTAGATACTCGCAAAAGTCTTTGCTTGCCAGTCAAGTGTAAAAGCTAGAACACTGATTGATTGAATTGAATCAAATTATGGTAATCACTTCATTAAACCTTTTATGGGAAAATGAAGCCACTAAGCATCAAAGCAGTATCTTAAAACAGTATGTGTTTTTGACTTAACTGGACCTGTAGCCAACACTGTGAAAAGTGTAAAGTCAGTGGTGTTACAGTGCCAGAAAGTTGACGTAAATAATTGGCAATATGAGGATTTGCATGTAATTTGCATGCTTGGTCACAGGTATTGTGTAGTTGGCACTCTTTACAGAATTGCTGAAATTTGAGACTTTTGAAACACTTTTATTTCCACCTTTGTTTTCAGAAGGCGAGAATTTTGTTCTATCTTCATGTTGTGTATCGTCTTCCTCAGGTAGAAAGTTATCAGGTCTAATGACAAGTGGGGAAAAGAGATGGAAAAATGATGAAGAACTCAAAGAATGGCAGCTGTTGGAGAACAAGAGCTGGCAATGACCAAAAACCCAGCAGGTGGAGAGGGAATTAACTGTAATAGTAGAAACAAGGGTTAAGTGAAATTTGAAGTTCAGAGTAGGATGGGGTAGATGGAGGAACAGCTAAGAAAGTAAATGTTACAAAAATGTGAATATGAGTGAAGATAGCTTGGGGAGGACTGGAGAGAAAAAATTTGTTTTGGAAGATTAGACAATGTATGGTCATCCTGTTCCAGGAACTGGAAGTGATTGGAATGGCTAGGTCAGGCTTGGAAGTTAAATTGCTAAACTCCTAAAAGTTAAGGCTGGTGAACTACTTCTATCTATATCTATAGGTAATAACGTACATATGTGTGTGTGTGTATGTATGTACAGATATATATACACATATGTACATACATACATGTGTGTGTACATAGATATATATACACATATGTACATACATACATGGGTGTGTATATATGGTTATAACTCTGTGTGTGTATATACACTATATATAAAGTTGTCCCTTGCATTTCTGGTACCTTCTGGTAGCTTGAATTGATCCTAAGGCACACATGTAACAAATAATATGACTATGTAATTACTTGTTCACAAGAATCTCGTGGTACTCTGTGAGACACAGAAAGTAGCAGAACTAAGAATTGCTGTCTGGCTTACTGATTCCAATGTTTGGCTTGAATTTGCCAATTTTATTGAACCAACTAAAATGCTAATTAAAGAGGTTGTCCTACACAGTAGTTAACAAGTAGTTAATAACACTCTTTACTATTGCAAAAACCATGAAGCCCCAAATATTCTCTAAGATGGCTTTCTCTGCAAGGTAAGTGCCAGTGACATGGAGCAATAAAACAGGGTTTTCAAATTAAAAAACCACTTAAAGCCAGATTGATTGTTTTACAATTTACACTTACAGACTCAAAGAGTATGTTGTCCCAACTCAGCCAGTGGGAATTTACAGTCTCTGAGCTAAAACTAAATTGCTTTTAGGTGAATGGTATATCTCTAGCTCCTGAAAGGGAGGGTGAGTCTCCCTAGATAAGCAGGTTGTGTGTCCCTTTTTTAAGGAGTATTAACATGATGTCCTACTAAAAAACTGGTAGAAGGCTTAGATTAATGGTAGGAAATCTTTATGATGACATAAAAAATGAAATATCATTGTAATATTGAAACTTTTTTTCCAAATTAAAATTATATGGAAGATAAAGACAAGATAAATCTTACATGGTTGTAAGTTCCATGGAATAACTTTGAGAAGTAAACTGGCATCCTTCTTGTTAATGGAACGTGGGGAGGATGAGAGCATTTTTCAGCAATTCTAATTTAAAATATCTTAGTACTGTTCATTCTGTCTCTGAACTTTCATTCAGCTGTTGGTCTTGTTGGGATTCTAACAGAATAACAGAAGCACACTTTCATTGAATAAATGTCTGTTTTTTCACTTAAGTGACTGACTGGATATTGCTGGATGATTTCAAGCTGTGCATTTGGACTTTTTGTCTTAAATAGTATTAAAAAGAAAAAAACAAAACAAAAAAAACCCCCAAGGTCTGAAACAAGATGGATCATTGACAAAGTTTGAAATAAACAGGACTTGAAAACAAATTGCCTTGTTGCTTTACTCAGTAGTTAATATCCTGAATATGAGTGAGTTTGGCCAAAAAGAATCAAATTTCTATGTGAGAAGGAGAGTGAATCCATCGTGCTCTGTGACTGTGGGCCGGTCCTAATGTGACAGTTGCCTGTTGCTGGAGCTGATGTTTGTGCTGTTCATGCTGGTCCAGCGCACAGCAGAAGTTCCAGGTCTTGTTACAGTGTGAGTCTGACTGAGGAGTAATTGATGGCTATTAAAAATGTGGGTTTTATCATTCTATAGCCTAAGAAACCCTAGTAAGTAGGTTTTAAGTTTGTAGTTTTTAAAACACTGGTAGTGTTGTTCAGTGATTGTTCCTTTAATGGAACAGGGAAACCGAGCATGGTCTCTGTCAACTGTTGCCTGGCCACGTAGATCATAGATAGGCGGCCATGTTGTCTTCAGATTTGTGGAGGAAACATATCCCATATTTACATACACTGACAGTTTTTGTTTTTCTAAAAACCAAGACCTGGAAGATCAGGCTTGTATCAAACCACTGCAGGCAGCCTCTTGCGTTATTTAAGAATGTTTCTGCAGTATTGAGGAGATGGCAGTGTATAATTGTGGAAATTATCAAAGACAAAAGTTTGGGTCACTTAGCTTTGTTTTCCTAATTTGCTTTATAAAATGGGCCCATGGAAATTGTAATCTATAAAGAATAAGAATAACTGAGTGGAGAGGGGTGGTAGAATACTCTGAGAAGACTGGAGTTGCCCAGCTATTGGACATGTACTCAACGAGGCTTTCCACACAAGCTGAAAGCCTGTGTGCCTGTAAGTACTGAAGGTAGATGAGAGCATAAGAAAGGTACTGCTGGCAAAGGATGTTGGAGGGAAATGGTATGCAGCAGTATCATTTTTTTTTATTTGTAAGCTAGAATAGCCGTGTTCTCTCCTGTGCAGTGATGAACACCTTCAAAATTCTTTCATGTGGCCATTGGTATGGGCTTGGTTTTTCATCTTCCCCAACCTGATGGAGGTGGCACTTGATTTGCAGATATTGTAAGTTCTTATTATCTCTGACATGCAAGGAGCAATGATGTCTGTCCCCTTAGTTAGCAAAGCATTGTCATTTAAATCAGTTCTTGAGGTTTCTCTCTTGCCAGAGGTGAGTCAGTGACAAAACCCTCAGACCAAAATAATCTGCTACATTTTACCTTTTTCAAATGTAAAACTGACACATCTGCAAGCACTTGCAGCTTATGAGTTGCTCTGAAAATGTCTGCTGCAAAAGGTCCATCACAGGTCTCAAATTGAACACAAAAAGTCAGTGGACCCCAGTTTATAGTAGCAACAGCTGATTAAAGTAGATGTTGCTTTAGTGCAACGTCTGTTCTATGAAGTGGAATAGATCTGGTGGAAAAAATGTATTAAAAATAGTGTTGTCTTAACAGTAAAAGCACTTCATAATTAGTGTTTGTGGTCTAAAATACTGGGCTTATAACTAAGGTAATGCCCTGTTTTGATACATGGATAGGTACTGCCTTTAAGTAGGCTTTCCAGAACTTCCATGGGATTTGTCTCTCCTCTAAATACTTCTATTTTTAACATCATGCTTTGGAGTATGATTGTTCAGAATCAGCACTTATGGCTGAAGAGGACAAGAGACTGGCTTTTTCAAGTGTCTTGACCTTTTTGGATCTGGATTTTAATTTTCAAAAGGAAAACAGGGATGCCTGCAAGTGCACAGAAGGAATGGGAAGTTTTAGATAGACTGTTGCCTGTGTATAAGTATTTTGCTAAGCTGCCCAAAATCGAAGATGGTCCCAAAGAAACCTTAATACTGAGAAGGGATCAGAATTAACATATGTGAACTTCTCATGCCATTCTGTAGCTGAAAGGTGTGGTATGAACTCTGAGTATTAAAAGGAGACATAGTGTTTTGTTCATGTGTTTGTGAGACCATTTCCTTTGATACAGTAAACATGCATTTCTTTTGTAAACATGCTCAGAATAAAGTGCCTTTTCTTTTAATTTTTTTTTCTTTAAGATTGCAAAGGTGGATTGCAAAGAAGTACTGGACATCATATGTAATCTGGAATCTGAGGGACAAGAAAACACTGCATTTATTCTTTGTACAACATACCTTACTCATCAGCTTCAAACAGCAAATGTGTATTGCTCTTGGTAAGTAATAATTACTACTGCTACTCCTAAGTGTTCCTCACTGGCTTCAGTGCAAGAGAATTGAGCTAATATAGTACAAAAATGTGTGGAGAAAGTGGATATATCTTTAACTTGAGAAGTACATCAGACTGAAGTACTTTCTAGATAACTTGTGTCAAAATAAATAAGGACTCATCTTGCTACAGTAACAGAGCAGTTAGAGAAAAGTAATGTTTAAATAATTTAAAAGTGAAACAGCACTCATATTGTTGGCATTAACAGTAATGCTTCAACAATATAGTAGCTCTGTAAGTAGTCCTGGATCAGTGCTGTCTGGGTTGATACTAAACCCCTAACCTTTGTGGTTCCACAAAGTATGTTGTAATTCAGTTCTTTGCTCTTGAACACTTAGACCCATGAGAGTTTAATGCCTTTTTTCACTTATTCCACAGAGATGCAAGTAGTAGGAATGTGCAGAGGCAGCATCCTTTAACTTCCACACGCACACACACACCCTCCGAGAGCCTTTTTATATTTTTGTAATTTTTATAACTGAGAATTGTAGTACTAGATCTTGGCCAAATTGTGACTATAAAACTTCTTTTCTCTCTTAAGTGGCTGGAGATACAAAACTTTTTGCATCTCTCTTTCAGCAGTGGCAAACTGGTAGAGCCAAAGCAGGGAAGCTGTTTTCTGCCCCTTACAAAATGGGTTTGTAGTTTGGGCTTTCAAAGCATGGCTAAATTTGTAGTTTTCTCCTGTTTAAACGCTGATCTGGATAAAACTTTACATTACCAGACATCTGAAGTATATCTTGGGAATTTGGATTTGGTCAGCTGTGGCATTGTTCATTTACTCCACATTTTAAAGCCATTAAGAAAAGTTTTCATAGCACTTAAGTGTCAGTAGGATGATTCATAGTTCAGCCTGGACCAATCATCTGTACCAAAAGGCCAGAAATTTTTGAGCAAAAGCATACCTTATAGAGAGAAATGAACTTGTGGAAGACTCAAGAGGGGAGAGTCCACCACACTTGGAAGTTCTAGAGGCTGACTGTTTTTTCACTACCAGAATGCGTCATTAGACATTAGAGTAGAGCCATGTCCAAAGAGATACGAGGCTGAAGTCCATCCCGTGATTTCTTTTTAAAGAAAAAATAAAAGAAACAAAAAAACCAACCAAACCCCAACAACTAACATTCTTTCAGGGTGAAATAAATGATTTGCTGTTGTCCAAGGAGACTTGTTAAGCAGTTCTATCTGAAAGCTGTATCCCTAGGGTGCAAATGAAGAGGGCTGGACTTCATCTGTAGCTGAGACTTTCAAACTTTTGGGACTGGGGAACAGACTTCAGTGATGTAGCATTTATTGTTACAGAATAACATCTTTTTTTTTTTTGTGACAACAGCTGTGGGGAGATTTTTTTTGCTTGCAGTACGAAGTCTGAACTGAAACTAGTTAGAATTTGAATGAAACTTTCAGGCCTGTAACTCTGTCTAACATACATTTTCTCTTGACTTGTTAGTCAGGAGAGATCAATTAGAGCTGTAGATTTCTCATCTCCATGCCAGTCTGGCCCATGATGGGGCCTGCCTAAGGCTAAGTCTACCCAAAACATGGTGCAGCTGTAACATGAGTAGGTACTTCCCCATCAGCTTTAAAATTGGTTAGCCTAGGTGACAAGCAGTGAAGGCTTGAAGATACAAGTGTTATCACAGTCTAGCAACACACGTATGTTCCTACTTACAGAAGATGTTAGCAGGTTTGTGTCATTCATGCTGAAGTCGTGTCATTATGTCTACACTGTTGTTAGTGGTTGTTCACATGAAAGGTGCTGGTTCAAACTGTGCTGCTATGTCCATGCATGCCACAGTTGCCCTCTCTGCTGCTGTCTGGTCAAAATCCTCAAGGTCCAGCTGCCTTCCCCCAGGGACAAGACAGGAGAATGAAGTCTTCTGTCTAACACTGAAATTGTATAGGTGTGTAATTCAAATTCTAGTACTGTACATAGCACTCCTTGAACAACAGAATTGCACGCAACTGATGTGGTCTGTACCTACCGAAGAGCGAAGCATCCGGGGTGCTGAAGCCCAGATTGAAGAAGTTTATCTTCTGATGGACTCTTGTCTTGTGAAACCGGTGTAATACTTCTTGACCATCAGATTACTTTCTCACTTTGAGGCTGTACCTCTAAGTCTGTTTAAAAAGTACAGTTGCTTGAAAATAAGGATGCCTTGCTCATCTAATGGTGAACTGCTGTTTGATGGAGTGGCCTTTTTTATTGACCTCCACCTGCTTTCCTTGTTGGCAGATGCAGATCTAGTGATTATTTAGCCACAAGATAGGTGAAGTCAAGTGGCTGATATGACAAAACTTTTAATTTGGAGGATTGCTTTTGTCAGATCAGCCAGCTTAACTGATGAGGCGTGAGATTACACACTACAGATGCAGTGGATATTATGGCTCACAAAAAATGAGGAGGCCTCTGCTCCATAAAAACTGTGGTGATCATTGAAATCATTGCGGAGCTGATTTGAATCAGTGCCTTGGAAAAGAGATAAGGTAATGTTGCTTTCTCTGCATTAGTAAGTTGAGCTCAGTCAAAAGCGTGACAAATGTCAGAGTTGGCTAGAAGGACAGGAAATGTTAAGATGGACTTGGTGCAATATGCATGTTTAGCCTAATCCTACAGCTAAAACTAATATGGATGAATCACATGCTAGAGGTTGCTTGCTAGCCATTATATTGGCTTAAGTACAGCATAAATATACACTTAAAATATTTAGTCAAATTGAATACATAAATTGAGATGTACTCCTTTCTGTGACTAACTGGTTTTAAGGGGTAGCGATTGCTTAATTCACTTCAAAGAAGGTCCTGTCTGGTTCAAAAAGACAGGATTGTAGTTGAAAGGTTATTTTACTCTGTGATGCTTGATCTACTGATGATTTGGACTCTACTTACAATTTTTCTAGCAATGTCATTAAACCTTTTGGATTTTGATTGTTAATAATGTAACTACTTCTTGTGTGTATTTAATCATAAGCCTGCATAATGGTGTTTCAAGCCAATAAATGATTTAAGCTTTAATCAGTTTTCATAGTGCACTTCTGGTGCATTATGTAATTTGATAGACCAGAACTGAGTGGTGACTAAAACACTTACTAAAGATCTTTGAGAGGAGAGCAGGGAGTAAGAAGAGCAGAGACCGTCTGGTACAGTGTCATTTGCAGGTCAGCTTCCCTTTATGGTGTTATGGATTCGGTTCAACAGGCAAGCCCTAGCATATGTCCTTGGAAATGTTCCACTCACCTGTAGAATCCTTAAATAAAATTGTTTCCTGCAGAATTTTCTGGATCATGTCCTTCTTGATTTTTAGCGTTGCAGTACATTGATGAAGCATTTTCTGCTAGCCCCTGGCTGGCCTTTAACAGACACTGTAAGCAAGCAGTGTTGTCCAATGCAATCCTGCTTGTTGCCAGCCACTCATTCCCATTATTCTGCTCCATATCTTGCTTTATGCAGTGTCAGAGTGAACCAGCATAAGTGATCCAGATTGAAAGTATTCTGGTTTAGATGGGAAAAGACCTGTTGACAGCTGTGAACAGCAGGTGAAAGTGAGGATGCTTTTGAGACTCTGTTAGTGTGGATGAATGTCTTACATAGTGGATGAAGATGGAGCTTTGGTGCCATACTCATACTTGAGCCAGTCCTAACAATTTGCTGCTGCTGAAAAGTGGAAGATAAATTCTTGCCATATTGTGGTGCTAGCTGCACAGGTCTGCCTTGTCTGTTGTTCTGGCTCTGGGCTCATCTGACCTGTAGTGAGCACATTCATCTAACCCAGCCAAAACTGTGTATAGCTTTCTACAGATTAATGCTTGATTAGTTTACCACGTGGTCAGACAAGCACCAGTGAAGAAGTGCAATGCTTATGCTTCTGGAAGTTGTAAGCTGTTAAACCTGTTCAGCTGTAACATCACTCTCAGTCTAGAAAGGGAAAATCTAACTCCCTTCCCTCCTGTCTTCACTGCTCTAGCATCTGCCTGATGGCACAGTGCTAACTCTCCAACCCAGCACAAACCTCATATTATTATTCTTGCATATTTTGAGAGGTTAAGATATTTCATTAGCTTAGCTCAGCTCATCCTGTAGCCTCAAGACTGTACCTCCAAGAGAAGATGAGTAAACCATGTATGTATGTGAATTGGTGCTGTTGGTGTGAAGCTTCGTTTCACAGCTGAAGATTAAAGCAAACTTAGGTTTGTATATGTTACTCCTCACCAAAATGGGAAGATTTTGCAATTATTGTTGCTGATAATCATAAAATAATGTGTAATGCTACTTTAAGACTGGAGGTATCTGCCGTGTTTGGAACTTTATCTAAGAAGTAGTGCTGCTCTGGGCAGTAATTCTGAGCTAGCTGATTGCCTTAGTCTCCAAGGAGTCAGGCAATTCATCAGTCCATAAAATAATGTAATCTTTAGCATTAACACAAGTGGCATTAAATATGAACTGTAGCTAAGCACAACTTCAAAAAACTTCTCTCTGGTCTGATATGCTAGTAAGATTTTTTTTTTTAACACTTCTAAGTATTAATAGTTATCTGTCTGTCTGGAGTTCTTTCTGTTCTCTGCACTGCCTCACATCAGTTTTGAAATGGAAAATTGCCTAAATACCGAGTTGTCCTTTCTTGCCTTCCCATATGTGCGAAGATTTTCTGAGGAACATAATCTACATCACCATCCTTGAGGACCCCTTCCAACAACATACTTTAGCTTTGCAGAAGGAAGGGGTGGGATGAGAAAGAGAACGGGGCAAACACTGAAAACTTTTTGCTCTGCCAAAAACTCTTAGCAATAAGGGATTATCCAGAGTGAAGCCCTCTGTCACTATTCTTCTGACTCCCAACTATGTAAATGTGCTCAATAGACAGACAAAATGACTGATGTCTTGCTAAACTACTTTTCAAGTTTGTTTTGTTTCTTTTGTGGTGATGCTGAGTTAAAATTTTTTTGTAATACTTTTTTTTAATATATATATTCTGTGCCTGCCTTGTGTAAGCTTCCCTTCATACAATTCTTCTATGTTAGTCATCCTGATGTTCAATTAAATTTTACCTTTTGTCAGTTTCTTGGGGCTAAAGGGCAGTAGAAAAAGTTGCTGATATTCTGGGTGTCTGTCTTTTTTTTCCTCTCTAGTTCTGTTTTAGGATTTAAAATTAAAACACTAGGCCTATCTAGCTTCTCAGCTATCTCTTCCTGACTATGAAAGGCTGTTAACTGCATTTCTAGACCTTTAAACAAAATGGACAAAAAACCCTAAACAAACAAAAACTGTAGAAAAACTGTTACCAGTAAATATCGTCCATTTTTGTGTCCCAGGTCAGATCCATAACAAGGCCTCATTCCCTTTCACTTGGCCTAGGGTTCAAGAGTAGGATTGCAATAATTCAAAGGAAAAACCTTGCCAATATTCGATGTAAAGTCTGCCTAGGTGTGTTCTCTTGATTTTTGGTTCTAGAGGCTATGACTGACCTTGCATCTAGAAACCTATATGTATAATTGGATGCACAGAGTGGTTAAGTTAGCAAAGGTGAAGCTTGCTCTACTAAAGGAACAGAAGAAAAACTTTTTTCAAGTGATAGAAAAGATATCCTATCACTCTGCTGATTTCTGTTTCTGCTGCACTCATTGTGATGGCAAAGCAACACAAAGTGACAGCTTGCATCATTCAATGGCTGCGTTGCCTTGGTTATAATAAATTGCATAACAGAACAGCTCTGTGCTCAGATGGTACGAGCAGTAGAGCAGATAACTGCTCAAAGACAGTAGACAAAGCCCTCAGCTTACATACCCCTTATGTAACACTTTGCGAAGTGTGTTCTGTAGAGGTGTCTTTTAAAGCACTGAGTGGCAGTTACATCATTTGAATGCAGGTGTCAACATCTGAGCTACTTGCCTAGTGGGAGAGAAGGGGCTACTTTACATTATGATTCATCTTACCTATTTTGAATTTCTATGTGAAAAGTTAAGGCTCTGCAAGCATGGGTTTTTTTGCTTGTTTAGAAGGGAAGTCTATGTAGCTATAGATGCATTAAGCAAGATGAATCCCATTGCTAATGTCTTTCCCCATTAAATAACAGGAGATACACTGTGTTTTGATCTGATGCTTGTTTAGGAGTAAGGCACAGCAACAGTTCTCTTCAGCATCTCTCAGAGATGGAGACCTGATTGAAGTGTGTGCTGTTTTTTAATAACACTTAAATTGTTGTGGCGTCAGCTCTGAACTAAAGTGTGTAGACTCTGGACATATTGTGCATATCTGCAATGTTCTTACATTCTGCTTTCAACTCTTTGCAGGGAACTAACACTTTTCTGGAGCAAACTGCAGAGAAGAATAGATCCTTCTTTAGATTCCTTTTTGGAGAGATGTCGTCAGTTTGGCATCATTGCCAAGACACTACAGCATTTATTTTTCTTGATAAGAGTCATACAATCAGAAGTAAGTAAGCTGCAGTCCAGAGTCTTCGGATACAGCCAGAACTGTTTACATTAATTTATTGTTTTCTTAATACTTCTACTGAAGTGATATGAAATATAGCTTATTTCATTATTCATACTTTCTGATTAAGTGCCTAATAATTTACTAATAAAAATCTCTGAAAAATGCCTGCCATTGTAGCTTTGTGTCGGCTTGACACATTGAAGTGACCTTCAATCTTTGTGGAATGGTTTGTTTGTTACTCTGAAAATACAGTATGACAGCATTTTGCAAACAAAGCATAGCTATGTTTTGATCTGATGCCTCTTTAGATATGAGGCACAGCAACAATTTTCTGCAGCATCTCTAAGAGATGGAAACTTGGCTGAAATGTCTCATATTTTTGTATTCTGAGAAAATACCTTTTCCTCAAAAATATGTGATACAATCACATCTGGACTTCTACCTTCTGTTCTGATGCCTATCTTTAGAAAGTTGCAGAAAGGTTCAAGAGATGCTTAACAGCAATTTTATAAACTTATAATCTCTGTTTCAGGAGTAATGGAAAGACTTTAATTGATCCATCTATCCAGGAGGCAAATCTAGCATGCTTTTCATAAGCAGAGCAGAAGGAGATAGCTATGGTTAATCTGGGTAGTTGCTCAATAGGATGTTTCTGTCTTCCTTTGATAGCTACTCTGACTCTTGGAATTGGTTAGACTGAAATTTCCTGTGTCTGGTTACTATATGAGAGTAGATTTGTGGAGGGCAATTATGAATAAAAATGAATCAGGCACACTTTAACGGAGGAAAAATAAGATAGCTGATAACAACAGGATTTTAACTGTTTTAATAACAGTATTACACGGATCATGGACCTTAAATTAGATACAGGATTTTCCCTTAGAAGTGTCACCATTTCCAAAAGATTTCAGATATTTCTTCCTGAAAAACAACATAGTTTTGCACAAGTAGAGTAGAATTTGCCACGTGAACTTCAGTTTTATGAATGATTCAATTAACAGTACCCTCCCAAATTTGCTCATCTTTTTGCATTCTTATATGGACATGAGTTAATTCAGAGTTAAGGAAGGCATCAAATGGATTATGGATAAAACAGACAAGGTTCATTTTTTCAATTAAATTTCTCTCCAGCTTCAGGTTTGTTTGCCTGGGAGTCTCTTTCACTGAGTAGAGTTAATCCTGTGAACCAAATGAGTCATCAAGTGTGATTTGATAAGAGAAGAGCAAGTATCAGAGCCCTGTTTTAGGGTCAAAGTAGAGATCAGAAACGTTACATGATTTACCTTTCGACAGATCATAGAGGAGAGTCCAGAACTCTAATTTGGCAAAGATTAATTCCGGTAGTGATTGCACAGAGAAATGTTTGCCCCTAGTTTCTCTAAAGTTGGCCTATTTCTACTTTTAAAATGTGCGTGAATGTGCACTTTATATATAAAGCATAATTGTTATTATGTTTGTTATTATGCACATTATTAACTATATACCAGTTCTTTCTGTGTTTCCTGCTAAACCGTGTTAAAATTTATTCTCTTGGGGAGATAGCTTTTGTATTGCTGTCTAGCAAATTAACACTGTTATTGAATAGGCGGTGCACAGTGAGTATAAGAGCTTGCTAATTCTTTTAACTTGTTCTTAGTTCTTTTGGATCTTTACCATCTGAGCTGGTGTGGATGTGGTTGTTAGCCACGTGTCATCTCTCTACACGATTCATAAATATCTTGACTGTTAACTTATGTTTACCAATAATGACTAAATAGTTACTTCATGCATTCAGATTCTTTATGGTGGAAAGTGTGCTTTTGGAACAAGGTAACTTTTCATTTTGTCCATGTAGAATTTGGAATATATTATTTTTTAAAATCAGTATGTGAATAATATTTGTAGGTATCTTTCTGATACTATTGAGCAGCACCTCAAAGTTGCATAGACTCCCCAGAAAATGTTTGGAAGTGAAATGCCAGTTATCTTCATCAAGAATCATTTCTGCTACTGTACTGCTTATGCTGTTGAAGGTTATTTTGTTTCAGGGTGTGAATTTACATTAATTTCCTTATTACACAGTACTGGATGTTCTGAATTAATATCCTGTGTGGATGCTGCAGGAGGAATGTATATGGAAGATTTACACCATTCTCTTTTAGACATCTGAGTTATGATTGAGAGTCACTCAATGAAGAGAGAGATGAGTTAGAAAGATGTTTTGCAACATCTAATGCCTAAACTAGTTTGTGTGACTCCTCCACAGAGCACACTAAATGTGCAGTGGCTCACCTCGCTTGAAGAGTAGAAGAGGTTCCTCACATAAAATAAACTACAACTTTTTTAGAGTATGCTCAGTGACTCAGGCACTTAGCACTCAGAAGCCTGAATACATTCTGAATGGGCTGTAGTCTGTTGGATGCCCTCCTTGCACGTTTTTTTCATAGAACAGTTCTAGAGAGAATGTACTTATCAAAGAAAAGTAACATTTGTTTTGTGGCTGTTTGTTGTTTGTTTTATTTTTTTTTAAACAGGCAGAAGAAGCAGGACTTGCTGTGTCTGTTTTGTTATGCGTGAGAGCCCTTCAGATCAGATCAAACGGAAGCGATGAAATGAAGACATCAGTATGTAAAACAATTGCATGCCTTTTACCAGAAGACCTTGAAGTTAGAAGAGCTTGTCAGCTCACAGAATTTTTACTTGAGCCAACTTTGAGTGGATTTAATGTGTTGGAAGAGCTTTATATGCAACCAGATCAAAAATTTGATGAAGAAAATGCACTGGTTCCAAATTCACTCCGTTGTGAGCTGCTGTTAGCTTTAAAAGCATATTGGCCGTTTGATCCTGAATTTTGGGACTGGAAGACTTTAAAGCGACATTGCCTTAAACTGTTAGGGAAAGTAGCTTCTGATTCTGAGGATGATGCAAGTTGTAATATGTCAATCAATGAAACTGACATGTTAGAAACTTTCTTTAGTGACTATGATGAAACAAAAGAACATAAATACTATGATGGAAAAGACACAATGAACCACCCTAAAGAAAAAGCAAGAGTAAAAAAACCAATTGGTTCCTCAGAAAGATACCAGAGATGGCTTCAATACAAATTTTTTTGTGTGCTCTGCAAAAGGGAGTGTATAGAGGCTAGAATACTGCATCATTCTAAGATGCATATGGAAGATGGTGTTTATACGTGTCCAGTGTGTACAAAAAAGTTCAAGAGAAAGGAATTTTTTGTACCACATGTAATGGAACATGTTAAAATGCCACCTAGTAGAACACACAGACCTAAAAAGAAAATAATACTGAAAAAAGAGAGATCCCCACAAAAGACAACAGCTTCCAGCAGCCCACCTCGAGCATTTCAGGAAAAGTCACATCAGCCACAGCTGCCTGAAAACTTTGACAATGACACACATGAATATGTCACATTTAGCCAACTGGAAAATTGCCAGCTACAAGACAGAGACATCTATCCATGTCCCGGAACGGATTGTTCTAGAGTATTTAAACAGTTTAAATACTTAAGTGTACATCTGAAAGCTGAACATCAAAACAATGATGAGAATGCAAAACACTACTTGGATATGAAAAACAGGAGAGAGAAGTGTGCTTTCTGTCGCCGACACTTCATGACATCCTTTCATTTGCGGGAGCATGAACGCGTGCACTGTGGACCTCAGCCGTATATGTGCGTGTCAATGGATTGTTATGCTAGATTTGGGTCAGTTAATGAGCTTCTCAATCACAAACAAACACATGATGATCTTCGTTATAAATGTGAGCTAAATGGCTGTAATATTGTTTTTAGTGACTTAGGGCAACTTTACCATCACGAGGCACAGCACTTCAGAGATGCATCGTACACCTGCAACTTCTTTGGTTGTAAAAAGTTTTATTATTCAAAAACTGAATTTCAGAATCACCTTGCAGTGCATAATATTGAAGTGTCAAATGGGGAAGTGAAGCAAACACTAAAACTTGAAGAGTCCGTTTCAAAAGACAAATGCAGTTATCTTCCAGAGTCTCAGCTGCTTGAACAATCTGAAAATTCCAGTCTGAATGATAACTTGGATCCCTCAGGCTCTCAGGAAATACCACAGATTAAGGAAGAAGCTCTCTCTGACAGTGAAGATCTAGACAGTGAAAGTAATTGCAGTCTTCATTGTGGGGACCACAGCACAGATGCTGCAGTAAACCAAGGCCAGGTGTCTCCTCTACTGATTGAAACAATGGCTCACAATCAATCAGTTCCAGGTTTTCTCATGTCCCAGGAAGGAGTCTTCCATCCAGCAGATGTGAAACAACAGTGTTCTAATGTGTCAGTTTGCTTTGATGAAAAAAAGCTTTCCTGTGGTTTTGAAGGCTGCTGTTCCACACACAAAAATTCCAGGAGTATGCAAAAACACCTTCGCAGGGTCCATCCATATAACTTTAAAGGTAAAAAAAATATGGAGGTGAAAACTAAAGACTTTCTCGATCTGTTGAGTGATGCTCAGGACAGTAAATCCCCTACAGACATTAGTACAGAGTTAGGTCATAATTCAGATACAAATGCTGACTCTCCAGAAAGCTTGTATTGTACTATAGATGCTAAAGGAAGCAATGGCCTGAAGGAAGAAACTTGTCCTTCTTCCCCAGAAACATCTTTTTATGACAGTTCTAAAGAATCAAATATTGAAGATAACATGTTGGAACTAATGTTAGGTTTGAAACATCTAAGCTTAAAAAATTCTAACATTCAGAATTCTTCAAGACACAAGCCTTTTTTGGGCTCTTTACAGTCCTATTCATCTAGGGATGCCAAGTGCCCTGAGTCAGTAGATGAAACTACCTCAAAATTTCAGCTTCAAGAGCAACAAGATAATTTACCCAGCCAGTACCTTACTCAACTGGCAGCTAAACCATTTTTCTGTGAATGTCAAGGATGTACATGTGAGTTTGTGACCAGAGAAGCTCTCTTAATGCATTATGTTAAAAAGCATAACTATTCAAAGGAAATGGTTCTTCAGTTAAATATGTTCCAGCATCGGTACTCACCATTTAAGTGTCATATTTGCCAAAGATCGTTTACAAGAAAAACACACCTTAGAATTCACTATAGAAACAAACATCAAATTGGCTGTGAGAGGGTAGCTCACAAGGTATGTTCTAATGAAAAATTTGATCATGTAAGTTTATGTACAGATGACATGCGTAAAAATAGCACTGTTCCAACACCTGTTTGTGCAACCAATGTTGAATTCATTGAACATTCAAACCACTCTGAACAGCTGTGTCATCCTAAAAAGGAAGACTGCAGTTCTGAGACCGATTTGGAGTCCAGTGAAGAGACAGACAATAATGTAACAAGAAAAACATCTAACATAGCTTCTCTGGACAGTCATAGGGAAGAACTGGAAGCAAGACAGGGAAGAGGAAGCAAAAGAACAGTTGCCAAAGGAAACTTATGTTATATATTGCATAAGTACCACAAACCATTTCATTGTATACATAAAAGTTGCAACTCTGCATTTACCAACCAGAAAGGTTTGATTCGCCATTATAGAACTGTTCATCAGTATAATAAGGAACAGCTCTGCTTAGAAAAAGACAAAGCAAGAACAAAAAGGGAACTTGTCAAATGTAAAAAAATATTTGCATGCAAATACAAAGAGTGTGGTAAGCGTTTTTTGTGTTCTAAAGCTCTTGCTAAGCATTGTAGTGACTTCCACAATGAACACTTAGAGGATCAAAAACTGCTTTCTGAAGCTGAATCTGCAAGATTTGCTTGTAACCAAGCCCAGTGCCCTGCTGTATTTTATACCTTTAATAAGCTTAAACAGCACCTAATAGAAGAACATGCCAATGAAGAAAAATTAAACAAAGATTTTGAAATCCATTGTGACCTTAATGGCTGTGATCGAATTTTCACAAATTACAGTCACTACTCTCAACATGTATATTTCCGACATAGTGAATATTATGATAGTCTCTTTGGAAATCAGAAAGAGGAGGAAGATAATCAAGATAAAGATAAAAGTGAACAAAGTTATTTGAAAGACAGTTTTGACGTAAGCAAGCAGAATGGGAAGCAGTTAAAAGAAAAATCTAAAAGGATTAGCAGAAGTAGAGAAAAGCATTTGATAAATTTCAAAACAAAAGAGGAAGCCCTACAAATGTGCAAAGAGACGTCTAACCAGACCCAGTACCCTTGCATGGTTCAGGGATGTTTGTCTGTTGTCAAATTGGAAAGCAGTATAGTGAGGCACTATAAGCGCACACATCAGATGACCAATATGTATATAGAGCAACGGATTCAGAAACTTGTTGTTTGTGTTAAATGTGGCATAATGATTGAAAAACAGTCCTGCTCTGAACCAGCTTTAGACTTGGATAAAAAAGGTGTAAAAGTTAAAGAGGATAAATCAGCTAATCCTGAGTATGTGCAGGAAAGTGAAAAACCTCTTGTTCCAAATACTGACTGTGATCCTCAAGATGTGAGCAATGAAGACCAAAAAAGATGTGCATCGAGTAGCGTGAGTTTTGATGCGAGTGCCTTCATGTATTCAGGCACTTTAAAATATAACCACAGTTCAAAGAACACCTGTTTTGAAGAGCATAACATCAGGGAGACAGTTATGTGTAAAACTGAAGGTTTTTCTGAAAATAGCGAAAGAGAGAATAGCTCTTACTTCTCCAGTTTACAGTTAGAGTTGCCAAGAGAGAGAGACCCAGAAGGATGTCAACATAGTGCAGTTAATCAAAATGTGAAAAGAAATGTACTTTGTGCTACAAAAGACAAATTTCAGAAGCCTCCAGTCTCCAAACCATTTGATTTAAAGACATATAAACCAATGGGATTTGAGTCTTCATTTTTAAAATTTATTCAGGAAAGTGAGGGAAAAGATGACGACGATGATGATGATTTTGATGAGGTAGTAGAATGGGACTCTCCTGAGCAGTTGCCAGTAGATAAAACCTTGCAAAAAGAGGGAGACGGTCAAGGGGATACACCAGTAAACAACTTAGTAAATGACAAAAATGTAATTGTAACCCAAAACAATCATGGGCAGCTAACAGAAATCCAGCCCTTGTTGTCAGAATCGTCATCTGCCCCTTCTTTAGAAAATTTGAGGGCGATCTTGGACAAGGCACTAACGGACTGTGGAGACCTTGCCTTAAAACAGCTTCATTACTTAAGACCAGTAGTTGTTCTTGAAAGATCCAAGTTTTCCACACCCCTCATAGACTTATTTCCAACAAAAAAGGCAGATGAGCTTTGTGTAGGAAGTACGTAAGTAGTTTTGCTTAGAGCAGATTGCCTCCACTACTGCTATATGGGGAGAACTTCAAATTAGAACAGTAATTGTTACAGTACACACTGTTTAGGTTAGTTTAGACTGTTTAATTCCATGAATGTATAATATCTGTCAAAAGTATTGGCCGAGTTAATTTAGCTCCCCATTTTTTTCAATGGACTATGCTGATTTGGTGCTATTTAACACATCAGAATACTGGGGGCTTCCTCTTGAAGAGTAAGTGTGCATGATTGTATATGGAACAAGTACTAGGGTACCAGGGTTTGGGGGGCGATGGAGTTATTACTTGACTTGAATGTGCACCCTAGGGTGCTTTGTGTAACATATTGTACACTACAGCATCTTATATTTTTTGAGTTATGAGTTTCAATAAATTACAGTTTTTCACCCATTTGTTTACTGTACAGTAAATCTTCAATGTGGTTTACTTGTAATTGAATTTGGGACCATTCTGAGTGCACTGGACAATGTTGCTTAAGTCTTACTCATTTGTAGATAATTTATCAGACTGATGAAACAATATAGATACAGAAAAGTAAAGTATTACATTTAATTTTATAATATTCTCTGTGCTTTTTTCAGACTTGAAAGAATTATGATTAGTACAGGCAGAAAGCACTTGCCACTTAGAGATGAGAAAGACCTAGTTATCTTTCCCTTTAAGGGAAGAAGATGCTTCTGAGAGTTTATGGAACAACATAAGTGTTTGAAGAGCGTTGCCAGACTTCCAAGAGAGTTGTGTCACATGAAAGTATCAGTGCATATTTTGGGTTCCCTGGTTAGCTTTTTCAATAATGAATAAAACTTAGCTGGAAGATTCACCAGAAGAGTAATCTAATATTTTAAGATCTGTTTCTTGTTCTTCTGTGTCTCATTTCTTGCCGTACTTCTGGATACATCATGAGGCCCAGAATCTGTTTCCCCTGTGAGTGGCATTTCCCAGTCTCTGTGAGGATGCTAATGAGCAAGCAGCAATCACAGCTTCTTACTGATTGAGGGCTTGGGTTTTGTTGGGGTGTTTTGGGTTTTATACTGTGATCTGAAGAGTAGCAGTGGAAAGGAAATGGAGAAGACTTTGGGAAATGTTGTTTAAAACACACCATGAATATTGGCTGGGTGCAGGAATGAAGAAGGCTATCTAAAAAACTATCTGAAGAACTGTGTTATGACCAAAACTAGGCAGAAATGGCATCTTTATACTACACTTAGAAAAGTTATTTGGGCATCCTTAAAATAAAAGTTAGATTAAAAGTCGTACACCAAGCAGAAGTGTAGTTTATTGCATATCTTTTCCTGTAATTTCCTTTCTCTAAACTATAAGCTTCTTGTAATGAAAGGAATATGGTGCATGAATCTTCTCACTAACTTTTTAAAATGGAAGTAAGTTAGGGTCAAAAGGTTAAATACTGCAACAGGGCCAGACACCTGAAGTAGCTAAAGTGTGTTCCAAAGTGATTTTTGTCTCTTTTTAAAAAAAAAAAGTCTACCTTTTAATGTCAAGTTTGTGTCATGTTCAAACATACTTGAATCTTCAGGATCTCAAAACAGGAAAAGAGATTAACTGCAAACTTAATAAACATGTGATGACTGCTTCAGGTAATGTGCCTGGAGAGGTAGCAGTACACTACTGTGTTTTTTGAGTATCCCACAAAGCAATCTGTCCCCTTCAGTGCCTAGAGAAAGAAAACTGGTCAGCATGAATAGTAAATTCATTCAGGTTTTGAGTCTTCAGTTTCGGGTCAAGCAGCTGTATTTCCACTAGATAACCAGAGCTTCCAATATGACAGCATTAAAGAATTCAAGCATTTAAAATACTTTGAATGAGAGAAATTAGATGAGAATGCAGGAATGAAATGAGATGGAAAATATGTATATATGCCACACACCAGAGAAGTGGTGAGACAAAGGCAGTGTGCAGGCTTTTGCTTTGTGTAGTCCTAAAAATGTACCAGATCTTTTAAAAAGTAGTTTTGATGTCATTGATTGCTTCCTACAACTTAAAATGCTGTGAGTACAGCCAGGAAAATGGAAATGATTAAATGCAAGACTAATACTAATGTGGTGATAAATTAGGTGAGTCGTAAGAGACCAGTAAAGATCTTTCTACATGGGGAGTAGCAAAGAGAAATAGATTCCACCAAAGCAAGTATCTGCAGACTTAAAAGGTAGGAGACAATTTTGTGATGACTCCTTAGGCTAGCTGAGTCCTCTTTGAAGGTAACAAAATTGTATGTTCCTGAGACAATTGCATCATATCTGATGCTGACTGCCACTTCCATCCATGAGCACACACTGATGGAAAGCTACTCTGTGCAAGGACCTGAAGTTACCTTGAGTGACCTGGGGACAAACTGGTTTTCATAAGAAATTTGGAAGGTAATACTCCTACATGTTTACACAAGCCAGAAACCAGAAGAAAATTTAAAAATTAAAAATGAGATTTATTTCCATCTGCTTTATGATGTAGATGCAGCCTTTGGTAAATGGGGTATTTAAGGTAGTATGTTGCAAATAATGTAATATTACAGGTTTTTTTTTTTTATAGTAGTTTTGGAATAGTGACAATGTCTTTGCAAACCTGAAGGCATTTAAACACAGACTTTTCGCTTTCTGTTTTCATTGGGTTAGTTGACAGTTGCTTAGCTGACAGATGGAAATTTGTTTAACTGGGGTAACAGTTCAGTGTGATCTTTTTACCTATATACACAAGAAAACTTTCCAGAGAAGTTTGCATTTATTCTTTTAGACTTCATTCACACATCATTCGCTAGACCTTCCTCTAATGAATGCTTGAGGTTCTTGGAGAATAGACACATTACTGGTTTTAGAAATGCCACACATGGTACAGCTCCAATGGCAGATCTGAGCTTCTCCCCCCATTGCCCATGCTATATTTTGCACATATTGTAACCTGAAGCTGGATAAGATTTCACGTTAACTCTGTGATCACAGGTTCCTTCTCTTTCTTTTTACACTTGACTGGTAGTCAAGTTTGATTGTACTTAAACTTTCTTCAAGTTGTTTTCTTTCTTTTCTGTGGTTGCCTCTTGGAGTCGGCACTAGTAACTTTCTGCTTAATAGGAAGCTATGATCACAGATTCCCAGTGAACAACCTTATGGAGTTTGTGAATTAATTCTTTTTATACTTAAAAAGATTCTGGGACCACAGAAGTTGTCCAGAAATAAGGAACAAAAGAGTTTCTGCCTGGCATGGGTGAAGCTTTTCTGTGTAAAAGATAAAAACTTTCCAAGAGTTTGCCTAAGACTGCTGGATAAATTACCACATGAATGAAGGCTTATTGCAAACATCCATCTTCTCCAGTGTAACTTGCAGTGGATCTGTCTACCTGTTCTGACATGAACGTAGGAATGAATGGGTTCACTTACAATTCACTGTCAAAAGCAACAATTCAAAGTGCAGGCTGTTTGGAGGTACCATGTGTCCTTGCAGTGTGACTAATGAACAAAATAAAATACCCAGTGGTGCAGCCTTGCCTTTCCCTTTGGAGCATAGCTTCCTACTTCCTTCTGTCAAGCTCCCAAGTTACGGATCATTTTAAAACTATGACTTTGAATGAGTTTGCATTTCTTGTATACTGTTCATATAAGCTCTGCTGCAAACTTGCCACCAAAGAACTACAAGATCATACAGAATCACCTTTATACAATCCTACTGTGTTTAAGCTGTGTATTAAAGTTCTTCAGCGTTCAGCTGTAGTTCCGTAATCCCACAGAAGAGTCATGTGTGAAACTTTTAATTCCTTGAAGGTATTGCTCATACCAAATAAGAGTTACTGCACATGTGTAAATTACCACCACTATACACAGGGGAAGCTTTTACAAATTACATCTCTGAAGTATTTTATAGATCCTGTTGAGTAGGCTGCTGCTGTTAACTTAAATTACTACTATTTCCATAGGCTTGAATGTAATGCAGGACAAGATAAAGAGACAGACATTGTTTCTGTCTGTCAGGTGTGGAGACAGGTCCTGCAATATTCTTCAGTCCAATAATTGTATTTGGAAAGTGGTGAGTGGGTTTTCCTCAGTGGTCGTATATGAGCACCTTGGAGGCATTTTCCTCTGGTGATGTGGCATGCCATGCGCTACTGGGATTTTTAATACTGTGGTCTCGAGTTGTATTCATACTTCTGTTGAAAGGTACCAATGTCACAGTGGTCTATCAGCTGCTTCCTAGTTATAGAAATAATGTGTTACCCATTTCAGATACCGACTGTGTTTCAGTCTTTGAACTCCACTTCTTTATAATCTACAAAATGCACTACTATCTCAGCGAGGTAATAGATGTTGCACCATCAAAACTATACAGTTTGAATCCCTATCCTGATCCTGATTTCTTCTTGGGCTTGTTTATCTGATCTTTCTAATTGCCTAGCACTGGTGGGTATCAGGGAAGGAGGCCACAAAAGGGTAAAGGTCTGAAGTTCAGAGTTTTTACTGTCTATTTCTGTTTTCATATCATTGAGTAGGCCATCATTTTTCCTTCCAAGTGCTACCAGAACTTGTCTTAGAGAGAAGATGTAACACTTCCAGCTTCTTGCTTTCAAACATACGGGAGAAACATTTTGTTCTGCGGTAAAGGACCACCATCACGTTGACTTGCTAAAAAAGGATTCTTACTGTAAACACTAGATACCTGAGAAAAAGTAGCAGCAAGTTCATAATCATGGTATGTTGCTTCCATTTTTTAAATTATTGTCTTCAGGTGTGTGGATTTTGTAGGAAAACAACATGTTTATTGGTTGTGCATGACTAAATTCCCCAAGGCTGTGGGCTGCCCTGCCATGTTCCCATGGGTAGTAAAAAAATGCAAATACCATTAGAGACCACCTAGGCTGACTTCTCTACTTCTGGCAGGGCTCTCGGCAGAGTGAACAGGTTAGTTCAGTGTTTTCACTTGTCTGTTTTCTGGCTATCTTTGTTCATGCAAGATCTTTGAATTTTATGATGCTGATACAGCCTTGTGACACTGTATTTCACAAATTCTGCATCTTGGCAGCAGTGAATTATTTGAGGGAAATTAAATTTCCAGTTAAGTCCTAGCATGTCTTGTCAAGAATCTGAACATGGTTATGGCAGAGAGCAGGGGAGGCTTAAATGAAACCACCTTGCCTTTGTCTGGCCCTGTCAGGTGCTAAACCTGTTCTCCCTCTCCCCTAAAGTTTACAGCTGGTGCCTTGAGCCCTTTGGCTCTTCTGACTCCCCACAGCAGTATTCCCCCAATTTTTTTTCCCTATGCCCACATGAGTTTGGAGGGGGTGAGGGTGGGATAAGAGAGCTGTTGCTCTTCCTTGAAAATGTCTTAAGATTTACGTTTATAGGGAAGGAAGTAGGTAAGGGATTGGTCAGGATGCAGTGCAGTGCTGGGGAGGGATTTGGCTTGGCCAGCTTCGATGAATTGCTAGAGCTTCCTCTAGGAAAGGAGAAAAGTGACGGCCAGTAACAGAGCTCAGCGAGAGGAGCACTGCCTTGTCTTTCATGGCAGTTGGCAGGGATAGTATTTCTTCTGGGGGGACATACCAGCTTACAGAAAAGATAACGCTGTTCTTTAAGTTATTTGATGAGTCATTCTGCCAAATAGTTACAAATGGTAACTGATAGAAAATGAGAAAATTAAGCTGGCATTATTTTATGAAAAGTCAATGATTAAAAATCCACAAACAAGTTCTGTTGTACTTTTGACGTAGAAATAAGATAGATGAATGATACTAAAATGCTGTCTCAAGAACTGGCTAAAAAGGAGCATTCATTAACAGCCCTCTTACTGTGTCTCTATCAAGTTAGATGTTCAATTGTGCTCTGCATGGTATGTGTGTCCCCAGTACTGCTGTAGCAAGCTCTGTGCATTTCAGCAGCACCTATGGTGTCTTCACTTAACATTACAGATACCAAATATGAAGAGAGTGTTTTGACTCTAAATAAATATTTGATTCCTTGTAGGGCTCTGTAACTTCATATTTCCCAAAATATTTTTGTTTTTTTCTGGTTCAGAAAGGAGGGGACCGGCTTACATTCAGAATTAACTGGCTTAGGCAAAAACCATGACAAGAAAGGCTTAAAGTATTTCAACACTGATGAGTTCTTCAGTCCTTACTACAAAACCATGTAAATGTGTGAGCACAGGAAGTGAGAGAGGAAGAGAAGGGGGCTGGTGCTCTGCTTTTGATGGCAGTGCTGATACAAGTCAGCTTCAAATGCTCACAGAGATGAGTGGGGCAGTACCTGTCTCATTGCTACCAAGAGGAGTCTCTGCTTCTCCTGCTCCCAGCTGTGATCTCCTGCTGTTTCCTTTGCGCCAGCTCCAGCACTTCTCTGAATTTATTTAACTCCTTGAAATGTTAGAAAACAAAGCCAGCAACAGTAACATACAATTCAATACCTTTCTACCATTATAGTGCAAGGAAATAGGGCTGCAACTCAGAGAAACAAGTTACTAATGCTATTGGGGCTACAGTTAATGTGAGAGATTCATGGCCCATTTGGATGCCCTTACATCCTTGCTCAGGCCTGCTGTTCAGTTGAAGTAGCGTGCCATCTCTCATTACCCCACTTTCCCAAACTCGCTATCCCAGTCCTCTAAGCAGGCTTCCCCTCTTCTGTACTCTGGTCTCTGTACTCCTTTCTTCCTGTGCTATAATCCATCTTGTCTTCCTTTACAAGAGTAAACCCAAGCTTCGTCTCCTTAACCAGAAGTGCAAGTCTCTTTGCTCACTCAGTGAGAATGGAATCACCAAAAAATAACAGTTCAGACTCTGGAATTGCAGCCTTCCTAATGTGAACATGCCTGGCTGTGCTCTGCAACGGTCCCCTTTACCCCCAGTTTCTTCCACTATCATGGTCCTTCACATGACTGAATTACTGTTGTGTACCAAGTTATTGCTAGCGCAGCTCATCTCCAGGGATGGTCTGTAGCAGCTGCTTGTCTCTGTGGCAGATCTCTGGTGGCTTGACCGGGAGGGGCCAATTACCTTGAATTCTTCCCCATTTTTAAAAAGGAAAGAACCCACATTCTGGAAATTCCCCTGCAGCAATATCTGTCTGTCTGCAATGGGGAGTCCCAGAGCAAGCAGCCAAACAAATGACTTTATGGAACATGTGTTGTGCCAGCCTGCTTTATTTTAAAAAGGACTTAACAGAGCTTACTCTAGTAGAATTAGAGTCAATGATACTGCATTGCAAGGAGAAAAAAAGCAGCTGTTAGGAGACAGTCAAGGAACTGCTTGCAATATATACCAGGGGAGAAAACCAGTCAAATACTCGTTTAGTCAGTATTAATTTTTGCACTTCCCTTCTCTTAGTGTGGCTGTGAAAGGATTTGAACAAGTACTAGTGAGTCTTCATATGCATTATTGTGTGCAGTCTGGGTAACTTGTACTGAAGAAAAATAATTTAAACATCTTGTGTACAGACTGCAGTACCTGGGGAATGAAAAGTCTAGTGGATGAAGAAAAACTAATGGCCCTTGGATTGGTCAGCAAATGCATGCTGAGGAGGAGTGCCTCTCCTGTCTTCCCCTCATGTAACACAGAGAAGCTGTGTGAGCTTACAGGGCACTGCACAGAGCAAATCAACAGGAACACTGTACTGGAAATCAGAAAAAAAAGTTGCAAATTCTTAGAGCAGTTCTGGAAGACCTTTTCTGTAGAAACAGTGAGGAAAGAGACCTCTGTGAGCTTGTGAAAGGACAGAACAGAGATGACCAGCCTCAGTAGCAAAAGTTGCATCCATCCAATAATAAAGGAACACCCTTCAATCTGTATGCTAAAGCAAGAGAGAGAAGATGTGTGACAGTCAGGAGTTTACTCTTTCGCATTTTAGGTCGCTAAAACTCCCTGCTTATACAAGCAGGCCTTCTGCTGAAATCCTTAGTTTTACTGGGGAGCAGGGCAGGCAGGAAGGAGTATGAACAGAGAAGCAGCAACATTGTGTTTGGGAAAGGTAATTCAGCTCTAGCGTGTAAGTTCATGTTGTGCAATACTGGGAAGAATGGCAGATGTAAATGGATGCAGCCAAGGATTGCTGAGTAGCAGCAGCAGGAACCAGCAGAAACTATCAAATAGCAAAGACTGGTGGAAAATATCCTAATGTTATCAGATGGAGCCAGTATTTGGGAGAGGTGGAGCTGGAGATAGGGCAGGATTTCAGATCTGTGCAGGGTAAACAATGCAACGTGAAAAAGATATTTTGATTTCATAGGATCTGAAATTGGAGACAACAATGAAATGGATAAGGCTTTGTATCAATTTCAGCACGAGATGTGCTTGTGTCAGAATAATACCCAGAAAACATTGAGTGGAATAAGGGATTCCAGATTCATAGTTACAGGAGGAGCAAAACTAGGCAAAGATAAAAACGTACAGCTACTGTACTCTCATCTGTGATGAGCACAAGTTGCTGCATGGCACTGCTGGCACAAGTGTCAGTACTGCCCAGGAGTCCTCAGGAGCACCGCAGGGTAATTGTTGCTAAACAGTACAGATGTAGGATGAGTTTTCTCTGGAGCCTTGTGCACCTCTTCCTTCAGAAGGGAGGGTGTTGTGTCATGTTCCTGCAGGACGTACACCATGGTCCAGTCACTGAACTCGGCTGTCTCTAAGGGTATAATGACCCTGCTTTTCCCCAGCCTATTGCCTTTGGGTTGCCAAGGTTATACCAGGTCACCTGCTGGATCTTTGGGACTGTGAGAAAACCTGATTAATTAACCTCATTACTGCCTGTGCCCTGATGCCAGAACCAGAAGAAGTGCAATTCCAACTATGCTTTCCTTGATGGTCTGGTTAACACTATGTTGATGGATTTGGGGCTGATGCAGAAGGGAGTAAGGCACCCTTTCTCTCCAGAGTTCATTTGCCAAACCTGTGAGAACAGGCTCCCCATAGTCACAGAATGGTTTAGGTTGGAAGAGACCTCTTGAGATCATCTCCCTCGCCCGTACCTGCTGCTCAAGCACGATCAGTGAGAGCAGGTTGCCCAGGACCATGTCCAGATGGCTTTTGAATATCTCCAAAGATGGAATATTTCCACAACCTCTCTGGACAATCTGTCCCAGTGTTTGACCACTCTCACAGTAAAAAAGTGTTTTCTTGTGTTCAGATGGAATTTAATGGTTTTTAATTTGTGCCCATTGCATCTTGTCCTGCCAGGGGGCACTGCTGAGAAGAGTCTGGCTCCCTCGTCTTCATTCTCTCACATTACATATTTACACACATTGATAAGGTTCCCCTGAGCCTTCTCTTCTCCAGGCTGAACAGTCTCAGCTCTCCCAGCCTTTCCTCATATGAAAGGTGCTCCAGTCCCTTCATCATCTTCATAGTCCTTCACTGGACTCACTCCAGTAGCTCCATGTCTATCTTGGGGGCCCAGCACAAGAGGGTCACTCCAGGTGTGGCCCCACCAGTGCTGAGTAGAAGGGAAGGATCACCTCCCTCGACCTGCTGGCACCAGAGATCCCCATGGATATAACTCCCCCCTCACTATGTCTGAGCTCAGGATCCCTCCTGTGTACATCTCCTAACAACTCTTCAGACATCAGTGGGCTGACATCAAGTTATACTGCACTTTCTAGAGCATCCTTGGTCCAAAACTCACCACTTTCTGGGTCACGTTTGCAGCCAATAATGTGCTGCTCCTGTTGTGCAGGGGTGGGGGCTGCCCAAGCAGGGACACCTCTGCACCCTACAGACTTGGTACCCAATATTGCTCCTGAGCGCAGACTGTAAGATCACTGTGAAGGCTATCTCAGTGACCTAGATCTGTGCTAGGCAACATGATCCCTCCTGACCAGACCTAGGTGGTCCCAGGTTGGAGCATCTTAGACAGCTGATTCACAACTTGCTCCACTTAGTACATGGTGCCAGTCTGTTCTTTGCCCTGTAGCAAAGACATCTGATAGGGAGGGACGACAGCTACCCCATGGGAAAACTGCAGGAGTTTGGCTTTGACCTCCACTATGTAAGGTTCCCATGGACGCTACATGTGGCTAGAAAGTGCTTGGGCAAGTTCAGAATTGTATTGACCTAGCTGATCAGACTCATTTGGGAATTGTATTAAGTTTGCCCTTGCCCAACCAATTCTGCTCCATTGCTATCAAGCCACTCCTCTGCCTCTTCTGGAGGAAGATGATGGGGTTGGTGCTCCACAAAGTGGGCCTGTTGGTGTACACTGTCAATGTTCTCTCTATGATTCAGGACATCTGGTGCATGTGGAAGCCCACAAAAAAATCTTCTCGGGGTCCTCCTCCACCTTGATCAAGGTGTGTCCTCATGGTTGGAGTCAGGTGGAGACAAACTTTTTCCTGCCTGTACTGCCCATCACTGAGTGGGCCCTGGCCTACTGCTGTCTCTGGGTACCTATGTGATCCCCTTTGGCTGAGTCAAACTGGAGGCTGGGGTGCCAGAATGGCTGCACAGATGCGACAGAACTCCTAAAGGGTCTTTTCCTTTGGAGGGATCACTGTTCACCTGGTCTTGTTCACGCTGTGCCCCTCAACATCCTTTGCCCCAGCCTTGCAGCCCTGGCCAGCCTCCAGAAGAAATAAATTTGTTGTGATCACAGCTACAGTTGGGTTTCTGAGTGGGCCTTGAGATTCACTCTGGAGAGCAGGGAAACCATGGCTTGCTCAGCACCACAGCTCAGTGTTAATGAAAATTTGCAAGTGGCCTGTGCCAACTGAGGAGAGATCAGAATGGAAAGTATAGAATTACAAGGGTAAATATTTATCCGTGCTTATGAGGTGCTTGACCCAGCCAAATTGGGACACCCCAAATGTGGTTTTACACAGGGTTCTTATACCCTTCAAATGTTCAGGTACAAGACGATCTGACGAGTCACTAACACCCACGATACCGATTACTAATCATAATAAAACTTTGCAAAGCAACTCTATTTCTGCAGCATTCTTGCTCCTTGTCTATTGATCCGGACGTCCCTGGAGTCAGTCTTGCTAGTTACTTATGTCCAGATGGTACTGGGATACTATGCCAGATGATGCTGGGAGGGTTTTAGGGGTTGTCCACAGGTATCCTTTATCCTTCATAGACAGCTCTAAGCCTCCAAGAAGTAAAGTCCTTACTTCCAGGGCTGGGCTGTCCTTTAGTTTGTTTTACTTAAGCATGTACAATACCAAAGTCTCTAGTAAAATTCCACTACCTCATCGCATTGCAGTGAACTAATGTATATATTAACAAAGTTAATACACTTTCATACTATAAAGACTGATTGATATAATAGTTAGGGAAGGCAATTTCCATAACATCAGTCCCTGCATCTTTGCACCTGAGCATGAGGAGAGGCTTCTGCGCAGTGTAAGGCATCCAGCATGAACACGCTGGCCGGTGCCCTCCTTGCTGCCGCCGCCACCTCCCGATGCTACCAGCAGCCCCTAACAGCTCTCCTCCGCCTTGTCAAAGTGCCCGCAGGAGCAGCGGGTCCACCAGGGCTACCCCGGGGAGTCTCCTTGCCAGGCCTCCCCTCACACGACGCTTTCCCAGCAGCAGACTTGGCCCAGTCCTGCGGGCTTCTGACCGGGACGTCAACCGGGGTGGTCGCCTTTCCTCCTCCCGCTGCTCCCCGGGGAGAGGAGCCCACCCCGCGGCTCCCGCGGGGAGGCCGCCCTCGCCGCCCTGCCCTGCCCTACTCCGCGGCGGGGCTCCGTGCACCGGAGCTACCCGGGGCGGCGGAGGAGCTCCGCGCTAGCAGGGGCCGGCTGACACGGAGCCCCGGCCGGTCCCGCTGCCAGAGCCGCCGCTCCTCCGCCCGCCTGCCCTCAGGGCCCGCCCCGCCCCGCCCCCGCCCCTCCCGCGGCTCCTCCGGGCGCCAGGCGGCGCCGCAGCGCGGGCGGCGGAAGGAAGCGCGGGAGCGGCGCGGGGCCATGGCGCTGCCCGGCGAGCTGTGGGCAGAGCTGCCGGCCGAGAAGCGCATCTTCTGCTCCGTGCTGCTCTTCTCCTGGGCCGTCTACCTCTGGGAGGCCTTCCTGGCGCACCGGCAGGTCGGCGGGGGCTCCGGCGGGAACAGGCGCCACCAGGCCGGGGGCTGTGCCGGGCCCGGCGCGGCCCGGCCTCACGTGGGGGGCGGCGGGCGGCTGTCCGGGCGCGGAGCGGCGCGGGGGCCGGGTTAGTCTGTCGCCTGCCTGGGGACGGCTTGGCCCTGTCGCGGCCGAGGCAGCGGCGCTGGGGCGCGGTGTCAGCCCTGCTCGCCCGCGACCTGTGGGGGGAAGTGGTTTGCCGCCGGCAGGCTGCGAGAGCGGTCTGAGAGGGGAAGGGACTTGCCGTGTCCGTCTGTGCACCCCGTGTGGGGGTTCGGAGCCCCAGCCGAGCCGAGGTCTGCCGAGCGGGGTCCTGCCCCACTCGGGCCTGCGTCTGCTCACACTTGCTCCTGCTCTGGAGCACGGCTCATCTTCTGTGGACCGGCTGCGCTGCCTCAGACGAGCCAAGGCACTGTACTCCGCTTGTTTTAGCGGGGTGCTGGGGACACTCACTGTCACGTCAGTGAGCTAGGTGAGTTCCTAGGAGGATCTGAAAAGTGCGGGTGCAGTGGGGTAACCAGCCGCCCAGCACCCACCCAGCAGCTCGATCCTCCTCCCCCAGGACAGGTGAGAGAGCAGGAAAAGCAAAACCGAGAAAACTCATGAGTCGAAGTAAAGACAGTTTAATAAGTGAAGGAAAGGGGGGCGGAAACCCATAAGAGCTGCAAAGGCAATTGCTCACCACCTCCCACAAACAGGCTGATGCCTGGCCAGTCTCCAAGGAACAGCCACCTTGGAAAGCAAACCCTCTACCCCCCCTTTCTTCTTCCTCTGCTTCAGTTTTTATTGCTGAGTATAACGTTATACAGCATGGAATATCTCTTTGGTCAGATCAGGTCAGCTGTCCTGGCTGTGTTGCCTCCCAGCCTGTTGTCCACCCCCAGCCTGCTCGCTGGGGAAGAGAGGGAAAGCCTTGACACTGTTCCGTAGTAGCCAGAACACTGGTGCGTTATCAGCGCTGCTTTGGCCACAAATGCAAAGCATACCACCATGCAAACTGCTATGAAAAAATTAACTCCATTCCAGCCGGACCCCGCACAGCTGGGGAGAAGGCTGCCAGGAGGGCAGGAAGCAATGCTGCATACTCTTGTGAGCCGTTGGATCAGCTAAGCCATCTGTGAGACTGCAGCCTGATACCCCGGTCAGAGGAAGAATATATTCTGAAGTGACAAAGGGTAGGAGCTTTTCCTTTCAGAAGGGATAAATATACTGAAACAAGACAAGGCAGTGGCTGGAATAAGGACTTCTAGTCTTTAAAAATTTTGAAGTGGTGAGTTCTCTACTGAAAATGAAATAGCACCTCATTTATGCAGCCACATCATAGATACGTTTTCTGAAGTGAAGTTGCATGGTTTGCATGGGAGGATATGGTGTTTAGTTTCAAACTCTGCTTAGTCGTTACTGTAGTGCAGTAAGCCATATCCTGTGGAAAAATGAGTTTGTGTGATCTTTATATAGTAACTATATTGGAAATAAATTAATAAGTAGGCAACTCAGTTTCTGGTTATAACATAACAATTATGCTTTATATTTGGGACTTGATAGAAAAAAGGAATTAAGGAATATTTGTTATTTTGTGGTTTGTTTCTTTTTTTCTAACCTTTCTGTAGCGGCCCATGGGATCATGTTATGTGTTACTTTTAAATCTTATTTATCTCCTTAAAAATATTGGACTTTAAGTTTTTTTTTCAATTTTTCAGAGACGGGTGTATAGAACAACAACACATGTACCACAGGAATTGGGACAGATCATGGATTCAGAAACATTTGAAAAATCTCGTCTGTATCAGCTGGACAAAAGTACTTTCAGCTTTTGGTCAGGCCTGTATTCAGAGGTTGAGGGCACTGTAAGTACCTGAGCTGCTCTAGCATTCATATGGTACCTTTCATGTACTTAACCTGTGAAATACTTTGATTCTTAGTCATCCCGTGCAGCTGCACTGTTGGCATTCTGGCGTCTTACGTCAAACACTGAAATTTGGAAGGCCCAGGATTCTGTGTTTCTTGTTTGGGGCTGTATTTGCCATATAAAAAGAAGGAATTATTCAGATGGCACACAATTTCTCTGTGCAGTGCTGAGTCATACTGCACAACTACAATGTATGTTATATTATTATGTTTTAGTGGCACAGCTGACCTATTATGTTTTCCACTGCCAAATAATTAAGCAACATTAGAATTATTTTAAATTGCTACAAATACAGGCCTTTTTCTGTGTTTGGAGGGATGCAACTACTTTCATTTTTAGATAAAATTTAAGTAGAAGGTAGAAAGAAAAGCCTGTGAGAACAGGAAGAGTACCAGTGGATACTTAAGCATAAGAACAATTACACTGGCCAAGTAATGTTCGCATATATGAAAAACCAGAGCCATTGAGTTAGAACAAAGTATTTACATGTGTGATATCAAACAGTCTTTAGAGAAACCTTTTCTGACTTACCGCTGAAATGCACTGCTCATCAGTAGCACAACTGGGTCAAAAAGCAATCCTGAAATGCCTGGCATTGCAAAACGTAATTAGAGTATGATCTACTACATGATGAACTTAAGGAAGCAAAAAGGTCAATTATGAAAGATAATGAAAATAGTGTTGTAAGATAGTGTAAGTCATGTAACTGTGTAACTACAATGCAAAACCAGTACTTAAGAATTGTGACCCCTCTTAACTTTCACATTTCCTGATCTCTTTTGTGCAGCCTAACGTGTACATTGTTTCATTTTGTATGAACTTGTAAAAATGTTGTTATACATGTGTCAGTATAGCTGTTATATTCTTCTTGTTGGGCTTTTTGGTATGCGGAGTAGAACTCAAGACAATTTTTGTGTGAATTTGAAAAGCTTCTATTTTTTTGACTGACTTTAGAGGCAGTATTTAATTTGAAAAATGAAGCTATCTTCCAACAGTGCATTAGTGGACAGGGTGAGATGGTACTACCTAGCAAGTGCAACAAGTCAAAAGGTTATGAAGCTTTCTCTTGATTTCATGAGGTTTAGCCAAAACAGCTTCCCTTGTTGTTTTTGAGGAAAATATACATGATTGGAATGAGCCTCTTTTGCCGCTGAATTTAGTGCCCAGCTAAACAAAGAGCTGTATCAGCAGTCTGTGCTTATCTTTACCCAGGCCTACTAGTGTTATGGTCCCCCACAACATTCTAGCTGCTAAATTGGAGAGATACGGGTTTGACAGATGGACTGTTAGATGGATAAAGAACTGGCTGGATGGCTACGTCCAAAGAGTTATAGCCAGTGGCTCAGTGTCCAAGTGGAAACCAGTGGTGTCCCTCAAGGGTCCATACTTGGATGAATGTTGCTTCATATCTTCATCAACAACATAGATAGTGGGACTGAGTGCACCCTTAGCAAGTTTGCAGATGACACCAAGCTCAGTGGTGCAGTTGATACGCAAGAGGGAAGGGGTGCCATCCAGGGAGACCTTGACAGGCTTGAGGAGTGGGCCTGGGCAAAACTCACAAAGTTCAACAAGGCCAAGTCCAAGGTCCTGCACCTGGGTCGGGGCAATCCCCAGTATCAATACAGACTGGGGATGAATGGATTGAGAGCAGCCCTGCAGAGAAGGACTTGGGGATACTGGTGGACGAAAAATTGGATGTGAGCCGGCAATGTGTGCTTGCAGCCCAGGAAGCCAACTATATCCTGGGCTGCATCAAAAGAAGTGTGACCAGCAGGTGGAGGGAGGTGATTCTCCCCCTCTACTTCGCTCTGGCGAGAGCCCACCTGGAGTACTGCGTCCAGCTCTGGGGTCTCCATTGCAAGAAAGATATGGACCTGCCAGAGCAGGTCCAGAGGAGGGCCACAAAAATGGTCAGAGGGCTGAAACACCTCTCCTGTGAAGAAAGAATGAGAGAGTTGGGGTGGTTCAGCCTGGAGAAGAAAAGGCTCCGAGGAGACCTTCTTGTGGCCTTTCCAATACTTAAAGGAGGCTTATAGAAAAGATGGAGAGAGACTGTTTACCAAGGCCTGTAGTAACAGGACAAGGGGTGACGGTTTCAAACTGAAAGAGGGTAGGTTTAGATTGGACATAAGGAACATATTTTTTTACAACGAGGGTGGTGAGGCACTGGAACAGATTGCCCAGAGAAGTTGTGGATACCCCATCATTGGAAGTGTTCAAGGTCAGGTTGGACGGAGCTTTGAGCAACCTGATCTAGTGAAAGATGCCCATGGGAGGGGGGTTGGACCAGGTGATCTTTAAAGGTCCCTTTTGACCAAACCATTCTGTGATTCTGTGATTGTGCCTGTGTAGGAAAAGCACAGCCTTTGCTTTCTCTCATTACCTTTTCTTTCTATTCTGTCCCTGTTACTGTAATAACAGGTCCACAATGATTTTGGCAGCTGATGGATCTGTTAAAGAAATTACTGTATCCAGCTGTCTTCCACAACTGGGCCACAAAACCCAGGCTATGGTGGTGCTTCCTAAACAGCGATCAAAACCAGTTATTAAGTCAAGCATTTTAGCTTATATGTTGTTCCATTGTTTCAGCTGCAATGGTGATAAACAGCTGCAAACGGTTGCGTCTCAAACTGCTGCTGCTGTTATCAAATTGATTGCGGTGCTCTGCTTTTTGTGTTGCAGTGACATTGATGAACAAAAGCCAAGGAAAAAAACATGGATTATGTGAGGTAAAGCTCCCAGCTAATTAATTGAGCACTGGCCTGAATAAGTAGGTCTCAGAGCAGTCAGCTGAGATACTGTATGCCCATATTCTACTAGTATTGTCAGTCGTTTTCATCTTCTGAATAAGAAGTTAGTGTTCCTACTTGGGCTTGATGGGTTGTATTCTTGGTATTCTGTATCCCAGAACTTCTTGAGTTTGGGATTGGGAGTGAGCTGTCCCAGGAGGGTTGCTAATGGGCCTGCAAGCTATTAGATGTCCAAGCTTTGCCTGCATTTGCAGATTTGCTGCAGAGGTTGCAGAGCTTTGTGGAAGCAAGGTAATGCTTGCAAGTCCAGTGGCTCCTAAATCTCATTTCTTCATTATGGCTCCACTAATATAAGTTTTGCTTAGCTAGACCTAAATAATCTACAACCATATAGTATCCCTGATACCCAGTCACCGCTGCAGCAGGGTTACTTCATCAAGTTCTGTAGATCATTTTACATTACTTCTCTTGGTGCTGAGCATTGGCTGGGCACTTCCTTTTTGCAGCATTGCCATAGACTTTTGAAAGGCTGCTGTTGGTAGAGTTTCTCTGATGAATTTTATGTTAAAGTTGCAAAATTTGTGTTTGTGGTTGAATACTCAGGTCCCATTTGGAATGATGTAAGGGAAGTATATCGTAGCCAGCTGTGAGCTTTGGAAGATCTCCACAGCTAGTCCTCTCTACTGCCCTTGTGTTTAGAATTCCTGTCCTTTAAAATTGTGTTCCTTGTCAACACACTTCTTATCTTCCCTTCTCCCTAGGAAAGCACACCCTTGGGTCTCTCTGATTATTTTGTTCCCGCAAAGGGAAAATTACACTTGAATGGAAATTTCACCCCCTCACCCCCCCAGTCCATTGCCATCCCAGGACAAGAGGTTTTCTTGGAAAACTGAGTTAGAAAACATCCTTATGGTACCTTTTTTTTGGTATGTTTTAAAGATCAGAAAAACATATAGGTAATAGCACTTTCCCAGCTGCAGTAACCGGTCTAAAAAAAATAGACAATCTTGGAGGCATACAAAGCTGCTTCTGGTCAGTAATGTCAACTATACACTGAAAAGAATACAAGCTTGGAATAAAGTTCAGAGCTGAATTAGTTAGCAGCTGGAGCACTTTGAGTGATAAAGTAGTCATTACCTTTGGAGTAGTCCAAATGGTAGGGACAGAGAACTAGGGTGATTATTTTTTGAGATAATAGCTTGTGAAACATTGAGAACTTCCAGCTGTGTACCATGGACTTAGCAGAGACACTGAGTATCCAGCTCACTCTAATCTTCCGTCTGCTGCTGCTAACACCTCTAGACTTGATACACATCTTCTTAGATTTTGAGAACTTGTTCTCAGTTGTATTGCAGTCTGCTGGCTTTACTTCAGACTTGAAGAAGAGTTTCTGTTTCCAAAAAAACCTGCCTGCTTGTTCCACTTACTGTGATCAACCTAATAAAAAACAGACATAATGTAAAAACATTTCCCTGCATACGCTTACGCTGTCATGGCTGCAGTGTGTTTCCTAATAGGGAAAATACCTCTGGTCTGAAGGCTGCAGCAATGGTATGGTTGTAACTAAAGCCATTATTGCTCGTTATATTTCAGACAGCTTCTTCGTACATTGCTCATTCCCGAGGTGAACTGTATGAGATACAACAAGGCTCGGTGCCGGGTCCTGCACTTGGGTCACAGCAACCCCATGCAACGCTACAGGCTTGGGGAAGAGTGGCTGGAAAGCTGCCCACTGGAAAAGGACCTAGGGGTGCTGGCTGACAGTTGCCTGAATGTGAGCCGGCAGTGTGCCCAGGTAGCCAAGAAGGCCAACAGCATCCTGGCTTGTATCAGAAATAGCGTGGCCAGCAGGAGTAGGGAAGTGATCGTGTCCCTGTACTCAGCGCTGGTGAGGCCGCACCTCGAATACTGTGTTCAGTTTTGGGCCCCTCACTACAAGAAAGACATTGAGGTGCTGGAGCCTGTCCAAAGAAGAGCAACAAAGCTGGTGAGGGGTCTGGAGCACAAGTCTTAGAGGAGCAGCTGAGGGAACTGGGGTTGTTTAGCCTGGAGAAGCAGAGGCTGAGGGGAGACCTTATCGCTCTCTACAACTACCTGAAAGGAGGTTGTAGAGAGGTGGGGGTCGGTCTTTTCTCCCAAGTAACAAGTGATAGAAAGAGAGGAAATGACCTCAAGTTGCTCCAGGGGAGGTTTAGACTGGATATTAGGAAAAATTTCTTCACTAAAAGGGCTGTCAAGCATTGGAACAGGCTGCCCAGGGGAGCGGTTGAGTCACCATCCCTGGAGGTATTTAAAAGATGTGTAGATGTGATGCTTAGGGACAGGGTTTAGTGGTGGCCTTGGCAGTGTTAGGTTAGCAGCTGGACTTGATCTTAAAGGTTTGTTGCAACCTAAATGATTCTATGATTCTATTCTACAATCAAGCTGATACCCCTGATGTGTAGGGTATGTGCAGCTTCTTCTCTACATGTATGTGATGATGAGTTATTGCTCCTTTCTGTGATGTTGAGCTGTGTCTTTCTGTTTCTCAGAATCTGTCCTGGGATTATCAGATTCCAGCAGAGCTAAAGTGAGGTGGCCTCTACTATCTGGGTTTGCCACTTCCTTAGAGCGTAAACTGCATCCTTTATTGGCTTTGGGAACTGCCTGAACTTGAAAGAGGCTGTTTTGGCCAAAGGTTATGAAGTTGGATGTTCGCAACATTTTGCTTTTAGTAGGTAGAAGTATGATTCATTAACCTAGCAAGTTAATTGAAGGGGAGATGCTGTATTAGAATTACTAGTATGCTTTGATTTATTTCAGCCATTAATTATGTGGGTTTCTTTTTAACTAATAAGTAGTATCAACTTCATGCTAATAGCTGTCTTTGTTCAGGGATTGGTACCTCTGGGATTTCAAGCTCTGAAACTTGCAGGTAGCCTGCAAAGCAGAAACAAGCTTGCTTTGGTCCTTGCCATCTCCTGCAGACACTCAAAATGCACCCTAACAGTTAGGTTATAAGAGTAAGCCTTTTAAAAATAAGTAAGTAAAAACCTGGTACTGTCCATACTGGAAGGTTGCCTACTTGAAAACTGATTTTTATATATATAGTGATGCATCACGTGCTAAGAAAGTAAATGTGAAACGTTTGGAAGTCAAGCTGTTTAAAAAGCACTACTAGCCCCTGCCTTGAACTACAGTTATCACTTGCTTCAATAGCTCTGTCTCAAGCATTTCTTTGATGACGGTGTGTCCCGAGTAGTCCATTCCCTATTCCTTAGCAACCTGTATGGCAGGAGACATTGCGAGGCAGGCGGAAGGAGGTGAGCTTGAAGCTTTCTTAAAATCGTTGAAGCAGCACTAATACTAAAAGTGAAATTACAGCCTTATCCTGAATGCCTTTCTCTTGGTAGGGAATGCAGGCGACACTGTCCCAGTGTAGTCAAGTTACTGAATCTTGCATACCCCTCCTGGAGATGGTATGTTATACAACCACAGGGCAAATGAGTTTTAAGGTCTTCTGAATAATATACGTTATATCTATTAATGTATAAGCCAATATAGCAGCAAAGTCTACAGTAAATAGGCTTGGAAATATGCTAGTGTTTCCCAGGCAAAAAAAAAAAGCTTGACCTGATCTTTACCTCTGTAAAGTAAAAATGAACCGTTGCCAAATATTCCAGGCATTCTGTATGCACTGCTAAGGTCAGAGGGGGACAAAAAGCCTAATTATAAAACTTTTCTCATTCACCCTTAAAAGGTCCTTATCGTGCTGAAATTTTAGTAGAATAAGATGACAGTCTGTTTCATATTGCCTCTGGTATGTATTTTTGTTTTCAAGATGATTCTCCTCTGTGGAGGAATTCCTTTTCTTTGGAATCTGTCTGGTCAGATCTCTGGTCGTGCTGGGTTTGGACCAGAATATGAGGTAAGCAGTCTTTAAATTTTAGTGAAACGTTTGGTCCATGAACTATACTGTTATAATAATTTTTATTTTTAAGCTTGCATTTACTTAAAGTGGGATTTAGCTACAGGTACAATATAGTAAAAATAACAGATATTTTCTGGTGAACACAGTGATTGGGTGAGTCTGAGAACCGATAACAGTACATGACTTCTAAATTAGCTTACTAATTAAAATAGTCTTGTATGTTAAAAACATACAAGTCTCAAAGCTACTTGGGTCAAACAAGGTGATGCGTTGGGTTTTTGGGGGCGTTTTGTTTGGGTGTTGTCTTTTTACTAATCCTCGATGTGATCTTCCTGCACAGTTAAAGGGTAAGAAATTTGAGGCTACTGCTTATGTTTTCTTTGTGCTGTGGATGAGGCATCTATCCAAATTCTTGTCCCAAATCCTTAATTTTTATTTAAATCTGTTTCATCAGTATATCTTTTTCTTTCTTTAACATAGTAAGCTATTCCAGTGATCAGTAATCTAATCATCACAAATGTGATTTTTTTATTTCTGTGAATTTGTCTACCTCCATCTTCTAACCAGTTTCAGTTAAACCACTGACATAAAATCCATTTTTAATGTCCAGAATATTAATGTTAGTACAGGTCAGTAAATATCAGATTTTTTTTTTTTTTTTTAGATTGTTCAGTCATTGGTATTTCTGCTGCTTGCAACACTCTTCAGTGCAGTGACTGGTCTCCCATGGAGTTTATATAACACATTTGTCATAGAAGAGAAACATGGCTTCAATCAACAGGTATTGTAGATAGCACTTATACTGACCTAACGTCTTCAGTAGGTATGGTTGGTTAGATGGACTGGTATATCCATATCTGTGCCAAAGATCATTAGTTTTAGGAACATTTCTACTCACACTGCATAAAAATAAGAGCAATGACCATTTGTGACTGTTGCAGAAGTACCCATGCTGCACCAGAATGTCTTTGTGTGAGCCCATGCCTCTGAGCAAAGAGAAGTGCATATTCTAGCAGTGGGACAAAGAACATTTCATACCTCAGCTGTTCATTTTTGGATGGACTATTCTTTGCCTTTCACATGCCCTTCCTGAGAAGTCTGGATCACTGCTTGACAGGGGTAGTTCTGATTCATGGGCACTGAACAGATGAAACAAAACTGATAAATTACTTTCCTCCTCATTTTGTTTCACTTATTGATGTCTTGTATCAGCCTTTACTAAATTAGAGAATTCAGCTCTTCATTTGCACTTCTGTTAGGTACTCGCTTGATATCAGCCCTGGCTTTCTTAATTTCTCTCAGCAACTTAGTTTAATCTGTTTCAGTATCAGTTTCTCATGGGATCAGATTTTCCTTTTGGGAGAGAAACCTCAATCTGGGACACGTCATTAGCCATTTCATGCCAGAGCATAAGACTTGTTTTCTGCTTTTGGACCCAGCTAGTGTTGTCTACAGTACTTTCTGTTCCAGGTCTATTAGGAACGTGTTTTTCTACAGTAGAATGAAATTTGGATGGGTAGCAGATGCAGGACAAAGCTGTTTGGCTCATTTTAATAAGGGTATTTGCCAGTTTCATCTTTCAGTTTCTATGGAGGCAGGAAGACTGAGCTAGACCTCAAGAAGTGGCATCAGTTTGTTTCTAAATTAATTATATTCCTGGTAAATTGATAAATTGATGTTTCTTATTCCTTTTTATAAAGCAAGTAAGAAAACAAGTGAGAAAAAATGCTCTATATGCAGTGATACAGTTTGTACCCTCTCTCAAACATCTTTAAAACAGAAGTGCGTAGATCCTGACACATCCTGTATTATTTTGGTTCACATCAATTATTTAGTGGCATACTATTTTCTTTCCAGGGAAGCCCAGCTATGAAAATTCTCACTGCACAGTTTTGCCTTGACATCTCTCTGTATTCCCGGAAACTGCAAGGCTTGTTTTATTCACCCCCTGCCCCCGATGTTTGGATACTGTGCCAATGGCAGCTCCTGCTCCAGTCTTTGGGAAGCAAATCTGAAGATTGTTCTAGTTAGTCGTAAGCCTTGAGCTTGTGACCAACTCAGAACTCTTTTTATACTCCATATAGCTCTCTAGTCTTACAAAAAAACCTTGTGCTTCTAAAAACATATGTGTAACTTCTAATGATCACTTTTTTCTCTCACCAGCAAGTAAATACTCGTTGTCAGAATGATGGCGCGCACGGCTATTCATATGCTAGGTGATTCTGATCCGTGGTCCTGGAGATCCCTTTCCCTTCTGCAGACTTTACAGTGAGCATACTGGCAGGTTGAAGTCCTGCTCCTATCAAGGGAGGAAGGAATGTTCCCATGTTTCCAGAACATGAGTCAAGCAATCTTTTATTCAGGGAAATACCTATTTGATGTATTTCGTTTGTTCTCTGACTATCACTTCTGTTCTGTAGTCCTCAAAAATTGTAAGGGCTGGCAAAGCCCTAATTCTTGCAATGTGCTTATGCTCCAGCCTAGCCTAGACATCCTTTTGACATTCAGAATCCTTAAATATGCATCAAAACCCATCTTTCACTGTTGTCTCTCATGTCAATCCTGAGTAGTCGCATCAGGCCTGCACCTTGATTGTCTCTCCTACCTTAGTGAGGAGTAAGTTCCATCTTGGTGCAGATCTACAAGCCCTTTATGACCCGGACACAAAAGTCTAAAGACTGTCAGTATTGGGACTGGTAAAGCAGTAGAATTAGAGCAAACGGGCAGACTAGCTGATGGATGGAGAGCTTGACTTGATCAGGCCCTACCTCTGTGCAGAAGAAGCAGAGGGTCGAATACTGAACTTAGCAGCTTGGGCTTCTTTAAAACTGTCTTGAGAGCTTGCAGAATCCATGTGGTTTCTTTGGTATGCTTTAGGGAGGGTAAGGAGGATTCTGTGTATATCCTCCGAACATTTTCTCCTTGGAGCTGTGCTCTCTGGGTGCTTCACTGTTGTCAATGCAAGCATTGTCCCTAATCAAATGAGAAAAGGAAGACTTGGCACTGACACCTTGATTGAGCTACCTGCATGATGGCTTTTACAAGGTTTTTTTCACCGCAGTGGTCCTCATGCCAAGAACTGAAGGCTGAGTCCAGCTGCAATCCAATTTGAGGTACCAAATGTCTTAAAAACACAGTCAAATCTCCATCTTTCATTTCAGACTGATGAGTTGGGTCCTTTAGTGAATGAGCCAAATTCACACCTGGTACCAGCCCAGACTTTGGAACTTCTAGCAGTGATTCTCAAATGATCTTCAGATAGACACTTTCTTCCATGGGAGTGGCTTGCTGAAAATGAGGATTTCTCTTGAAGTCACATCTGCCTTAGAAGGCAGGGAAGATGTGGGGCAAAGATGAAAGACACCATGAAATTTTATAGCTCTACTCCTCCTAGATTGTGGAGCTGGAAGTAAAGAAAGAGTTAAAATGAAAACTTGAGCTAAATGGATTGTAGTTGACAGTTTCAGAAAGCCCAGTGGAAACCACTGGCAGCACGCTTCTGTTAAGAGTTATTTTAGGTTATATTAAGTGACTGTTTCTTCAGCTGTTTACTAAGCTAAGAAATGAAAAAGCTATATAACAGGCCTTTTTTCTGGCTGAGCTGAGGACGTAATAAAGGAGGAAAGCACTGTTGTGTATTTTGTTTTCTCTCCTGGCCTTGTGCCAGTTTGAGAGTCTTGATCAAACAGAAACAGTTTTTCCTTTGTCCAGGATGACCCACAGAGTTTCTTTCATGCTTCTCCATACCATTTTCAGGAATGAAGTACTGCTTAATGTGAATGACAGCCACAAGTCTTGCTTTTCTAGTTACAGAACTGTTTTGCTGGAAAAGGTAGATCACACTACCTGGGAATATTAAAGGCAGGCAAGGAACAGTATCTTCTGGAGTGCTCCATTTGTGTGGGCATGTGTCTATACAGTCGTGTTACTCCTGATACTAATGGTCGCTTAGCAAGAATATATCACCAGAGTGCTCACTGTGTGACCAGAGTGAATATGTCTACCTAAAGAATAGTCTAAAATTGTGGGTTTATGTCTGATTTGTGTTTCCTATAGTCATGGAAGTCTGAGGCGTCTATCCAAATTCTTGCCCCAAATCCTTAGTTTTTATTTAAATCTGTTTCACTAGTATTTTTTTTCTTTCCAGACGAGTTTCATATCTTTAACATAGTATGGGCTTTTTAATACAACCTTGTGGGAAGGATCTTTACATAATAACCCCCTTACTTCTGTGCCTTGCAGATAGCTGTAAGAACTGAAGTAACAATTCCTGAAAGAGCTAGTTGGGTGTCTGTTGTGGTTTAGCCCCAGCCGGCAGCTAAGCACCACGCAGCCGCTTGCTCACTCCCCCCCGGTGGGATGGGGGAGAGAATCGGAAGAGCAAAAGTAAGAAAACTCGAGGGTCTAATCTCGAGGTCTAATCATGTTGCAGAGTCACTAGATCAGATTCATTCAGGTAGAGGCCTTTGAAATTTCTATTGCTTCTGTTAAAGTTATGCTAATTTTAAAACCTGAGACAGCTGCATGAGTAGTAACTGCATGTCAGTGGAAGCTTGGAGTAAAATGCCCAATATATATCTAAAAATCTTTAATAGGACTTCTGTATATTTCCAGTTAAGACAATCAGCTTAGTGGTAACTGAAAGTTAAGATGAATGGAGGCAACTGTTCAGAGACAAAATATTTTACAGTAGCTGTGTTTCTTTAAGAGTTTCTTGTTCTCTAAAAATCCCATAATGTCTAGGATATAGATTGGTAAAGGAATTAAGGGACAAATAAACTTCAATTTTTCTTTGCTCCTTTAATGAAGAATATATGTGCCACACAAAATAAGGGCTTGGGTCAGATCTTGCTAAGGAAGAATGCATCTGCATGGGCTTGGAGTCTGTGTGGATGTGAAGAGCCACAGCTACCAGGAGAGGAGGTAAAAAGGTTCTTCCACCTTTTCTTAACTGACTCTGATTTCCTTATCACATTGGTGTTGCTGTTTTGCTATTTGTCTTATTTTGTTTCTGTGCATCCACTGAAGGGATCAGTTAATTAACCACTGTGGCACATCAATATTTACATTTAAAATATCACTGATATCCTTTCTTTACAGACACTGGGATTTTTTTTTAAGGATGCTATCAAGAAGTTTATCGTGACTCAGTGTATTCTGTTGCCAGTGACATCCCTTCTGCTTTACATTATTAAAATAGGGGGAGACTACTTCTTCATCTATGCCTGGCTCTTCACATTAGTTGTTTCCTTGGTGAGTATGAAAATATGTTTGGGTTTCTTCCAAATGCTAGTTTACTTGCATGGCTCAGTGTGCTGAGGTTTAAAAACATAACTGAAAGGAAATGGAGAAAAATCTAAATCTCCTGGGAATTTTAGTGTCTACAAACTTTAACAGTGTGTCTTGCTCTCAGTGTACTTGTTCAGGATTTGGGTCAATCAATCCCTAATTCTTGTGTCAAGTTCAGACTTTCTGGTTGAACTGGAGTGCATCATCAAGAAAATTTTTAGGAATACCTGGGTAGGAAATCATGATTGTTTTCTTTCTTAAGCTTCTCTTTCATGACTTAAGTAAGTGTTACTTTTTTTTTTTTCCCTTCTCCGCACTGCTTCTAGATTCAGCTCACTTTTATAGCTTTCTTGGACTTTCCATTTGTCACCTTCCTTTCTAAAGTACAGGCATTGGCTGGCCACATTTGTACAAGAACGTGATCATAATGCTACATGGGAGGCCATTGCAATTAACGCAGGAAAATCTGATTTCACACTTACATATCCAGTAGCTTCATTGACTTTCTCAGACATGGCAACATGGAAGGAATTGTGGCTCAGTTTAAACCGTGACTGCAAAGTCTTTTCATGATCCTGTGTTTATGGCATACAGATCTCATTATCTGAATTGTATTTGTTGCTTGCTTGTATTTTTGCTTCACTAATGCCTAACATGTAACTGAAGTAAAACCCGTGTGGATTAGTGGATTTCTGTATGGCCACTAATTCTGCCATAGTGCAGTTACTAGTGATGTGTTTTGACGACAATAGTATAGTAGCAGAAGTGCCCCACTTACGTGGTAAGTCTAGCTTACAATTACTACTTTGAGTTCTTTCAAGCTTTTTTTTTTTGTTTGTTGGCTTAATTATACAGTGTTTCCTGTTGTTTTGTTGTCCTGGCTCCTGCTTTCTGTAGTCCGGGTGTCCTTCTGCTCTGACATCTTCCCTTTTTTTGTCTCTGAATGTATTCTGAAAAGTCAGTGTTAGGTCTCAAAAATGTCAGTTCACGTGTATTGAAATTACTGTTACAGAAAGATTTGTGCAGACTGTGATCAGTACTTCTTAAAGAATTGTTCTTTTTCTTTCAACCTTTGATCAGCAGTATACTCTTAAATCATAATTCAGCATTTGAGCTACTGCTCTGTCGACCTGAGTGAAACAGTCCATAATTACAGATTATTCTAGTGTAGCCTTATTATTTACAAAACTGGGGAGATATTAGTTCCTCATTTGATATCCAGTTCATATTTTAAGTCTTTAGTCTTAAAGGCTTTAAAGACTTGCTTTTTCATGGAAGGATTAAGCTGAAATTTTCAAAGAACTGGTAGTTTCAGGATTGAAAGAAGATACAGGATTTTCTGAACTGGCCTGCCCTCATTTTTATACCAAAAGTGAATTTTTTTTTTCCTTAGCTTCCTTTATACCAGTCATTTGACTGCTTTTATTCTTGCTATCTTTTCTTTAAAATATATATTGTAAAAATGTTGTGTGATCTCATATGAGAAACTTTCTGAGTGTCCATTTTATAATCTTTTATCAAGCAAGTTTAGTAGAAAGAAGAGATGTAGGTGAATAGTACCTAACACTAAATTTCAAGGTGAGAACCAGAACATATTCAGCTGATACCACATTTCTTTCTCTATCACTTTCCTATCACTAGTATTTTGTTTTTGCTTTGCCTGCCCCTTCCAATTGAGCTGTCCATGCAGACATTTTTTTCCCTGAGATTTTACAGCTACTTTAGAAACTCATAAAAACATGGGTTGGCTTATCGCTTACACAACAAAAGCTGGAAAATAAAACGTGTCCTGTCAGAGCTACAGACTTCCATACTGAAAGATTATGTAGCAAGACTGAGTGGCTCACTCTTCCCCCTACTACCCCCCCCCACCTTCTTTTTATTTTTTCCTGAGGGGTAAGTGCACACCCAGACAATTGGTGCTTTTTAGGTGTCTTGCAATGTCACTGCAGCTTTACAGGGTGTTGATCATGGTTTGAGGCCTTAATGTGTGGGTTCGAACAGTCTTTGACATGCAAAATAACCTTAAGAGGTGTTAGATTTACCCTTTAGAGTTCAGTTTAGGGAAAAATTCCAGTTGTAATCACATTCCATAACTGTGTAGTCATAGTTAGAGTTGCATCCTTCTACCAGTCTGTTATGCCTGCTGATATCAAGGGATTACATAAAGATCAGAGATAAAAACTTAAAATTAGTCCACACATACTACATGGTCTGAGACACTTGTCTGGTCTGAAAGAGACAGCTGATTTCTGCTCTATAAAATACCCTCCTGCACTTGCTGAAGAATATCTGCAGAGGTTTAAACCCTTGTCTTAACAGCTACAGTAATGAAAATAACTTTTATTTTCTAGTGGTGTTTCATACTGATGCCCTCACTTGCTGTGACTTTGGAAAATTCAGTTTCCCTAGTTATAGATTTCACTGGACTTTTTCAACAGTGCACACCCTTTCAAAAGTCAAGGTACTTGTTTCAGTGGGGAAAAAAACCTGTCAAGATAACTTCAAAGTTAATGTTGATGTTCATTTGCCTCTCATGTTCTGTTCCTTTTTTGCTACCAGAATTTAAACTTTTCTGCAGTCCTTTCCTTTAAAATAAATAAATAAAAATCACTTTGTGAAGGTCCAGAGTGTGAGGGAAGGCAGTTCAGCTTTCCTTCCTGTCACCGAAATCGGGAATCAAACTCCTTAACACCAACGTAGTATTAAGAAGCAGGCATTCTTTATTACAGCGCCGGATGCACGGGGGATCGTTCCACCTAGCATGCATACTGCAGGTTGCATCAACCAAAACTTATATTCTTCAATTACATACATATGCATCAAATTTCCTGGAATGATCATGCATATTCATTATATTTCCTGGAACTAATTATCATATTTGCATGGTCACTACGCATGCGTCCTTGAGCTCCGAGGGGCTTCTGTGGGGGTCTCTGGTGGTCCTTGGTGGCCATACAGGTGTGTCCTTTAGTTGACCTCTTCTTCTGGACGTGCGCAATCCCACCTTGCTTAGGTAACACGTTTTCTTTCTTCATGGTGCCTGGTCCCTAACAATGATTTGGCACCCTTAACACAAACCAATTATTCTAACTACCCTCGACTCGTTGTCAAGATGGGCTGGGGCTGTACTGGGAACATAGCAGCATGTCCGTACTACTCCTTGTCCAATTGTCTTTGGGCATAGTAGCATATCCATAGCCATAGATGTACAAACACAACATTAAAGTATTGTCTACCCCGCTCCTATCTCTATGTTGCTTAGTTACAAAAGAACGAACTAATCATTTTGGTTACGCCTGGTTACATTCCCATCACAATGTTATTCCACTCCTGGCTTTCTCATCTGGGCTGCATCTGCCGCCAGTTTGAAGAGATGCAGGTGCATTGTAGTGATTTTTGGGACATGGCTGTTAATCGCTGTGGACCAGAGGCATCAGGCAGTTCCTTAGCCCTGCATACAACTGGGAGAAGGGGAAGGAAATAGGGGACATGAAATTTCTTGCCTGTTTTAGGCTGTGGCTTTGCAAGTTAGCAGGAATTTGAAGAAGTGGGACTATCTCCTGGTTTCAGTTGGCTCTGCTGCTCATTATGAAACACTTCAGAGCTTTCCAGTATTGGTGAAATGGGTGAGAGTGACAGCCTGTCACTGAAAAGACCACTGCTATCAGCTGTCCTAGTGGCACTGCCTTCTGGGGTTTGATCTGTCAGAGCAAAAGCACTGTTTACAGTAATTCTGCTGAGGACTGTAGATTGTAGATTAACCTGCCCCCACCCCCATCTTGCTGTTGAATTGCTGACTGTCAACAGACTAAGTAGTCTTCGTAGATGGGATGACCCATTGAGAGCCTTGCTATAGGTCACACTTCATACAGGGCTCTGCCTTATCAAGTGTTTTTTCTGAAATCATGCCCTCTTTTTGTACTTACTCATGCTCCACCTTTAGTACTAAACACACATTTGTATGCCTTGTTTTTAATATCTGTATATGTTTGCAGGTGCTTGTTACAATCTATGCAGACTATATTGCACCTTTGTTTGATAAATTCATTCCGCTTCCTGAGGGAGAGCTCAAGCAACAAATTGAAACAATGGCAAAGAGCATTGACTTCCCATTGACAAAGGTGTATGTTGTTGAAGGTGAGATTTTTTTAATAAAAAGACTTTGTAATTTTGAATTTGTGGACTTTTAGCTTTGATTGTGGATGCTCTAGTAGGGCAGTTGCTTATATTCCTCAGCTATTGTAATACTTGTTAATGGCTGTACCATTTTCCTTTTTTTGCCTTGAGGCCAGAAAAGTGAAGCTGAATGTACAGCCTTATCTCAGCATCTTGGTGGAAGCATTGTCTTGGCTCTGTGGAATGGAAATACATACCACAGTCAGAAATGGAAGCAGCAATCCAGATTCCAATTTTAGAACTTTAAACCAGAGAGAAAAGAGTTTTTTATCTTTTCTAGTCCCAGTTTAGCATTAATTGTCTCAAAGTCCTTGGTGAAATAGTTGAAAAAGTTATGAAAGTTAAAAACACCTATTTCTTCTTAGAGTGTTCACATGGACAGTTTTTTCACTTTCTAGTAATGAATTTCTCATCCTCCTTTCTTAGGACATGGAATATAATATGGAGCATGCCAGCTGCCATGTCACTTCCTCTCCACTTCCGTGTTCATGGAGCACTTTACTGTTTGACATTTCCACAGTAACTGATTTTGCTTCCTTCTGAACTTGATTTCAGGGACGTTCCCAAATTTTGTTTTGGTTTTGTGAGGATCAGAGGTGTTTTTATTGCCTTGGTGAAAGCAGTATAAGATGGCATAAAGAGCTGAAGTGGTAGAATTTTGCTGTAAGAGAGGGTGATGAAGGCTTTGTCTGGCCTGGAAGCTGTGGCTTTCAAAACTTTGGGCTGGCCAAATCCAGCCAGTGCTCTGCCTCAGTGCAGCCAGGAACCACTACTATTGATATACTTGGGGCCCAAGAAACTCCTCTCTTTCCTAGAGAAGTTGAAGCTTTTCAAGCTTGAGAGTCAGTACAAAGGCTTGCCAAATACGGACATTTTTCCCATATGCACTGCTGGCTGTATCCTAGCTTTTAACCATGGTGTAAGTCCTATGAGCCAATTGTTGGTACTCTGGCACCTGTGTAGTGTACTACTGCATTGGCTTCTTCAGCATGCCTGCATTTAGTGGTAGTGATCTGCAGTGGAGGGAGGCTGCCAAACCCCCATTTTCTTTCCTGGCATCCTTAAGAGTGTTGAGCCAGCACCATTCCCTTCTCACATGGGGGACTGGATGTGTGAACATCTTTTTGCCAGTGTTTTTGGACTCTGTCGTGGCTCTTCCCACTCCAGAACTGACTTCTTAGTAACATGTGCAACCAAGTCCTTTAATTTCAGGGTTCATTCTGTAACAGGCAGATTACAAAGGCTCCTTCTCTACCAACACTTAGTGGAGGATGAAGTTTTTTATGATACGCAGATGAAAGGGAACATTGCTACCGTGTGGCTGTTCAGATTTCTTCACTGAGAAGGGACTGGATGCTGAGGCTTCATGCTCTGACCAGCCTCTTCCTCTGTTGATCTGTCTTGGTTTGGTGCTGAGGTTACCATGACCATGCCATGGATTGGCTTGCAATGGAACAATGGATATTTTGTGCCCTAAGGAGTTTATGCAGCTCACACATTTATAGTGAGAGTTGAAGGCAAATGCCTTCAATTTGAAGTATCTTATCTTTTGCTGCAAAAACCAGAGCAATCCCCCTCTTCTTTCATAGAGACCTCTTTCAGTCCTGATGTTGCAACAGCTCCTGTCCATAGGCAAAAATAGGGAAAGTTCTAACAGTTGCTTTGATCTAGACAGCTTTTTAATCAATTGAAACAGTCCATGTTCCATGGAAAGAGAAGAGTGTCTTGGCCCCGGGTATATTGATATTAGAAACATGATTCACCTGATCTAGATAAAAGTAGCTGTAAAAAATTGCCTATTTCAAACAAAAATAATTTTGAGGGACTGCCCGATATCTGTAGTTCATCTCTTCATCTTCTCCTTATCTAACATCTTCATCCTTATCTGTTTCGAATCATCTTTGCTGGCACACTGAAAGAATTCTAAACATATTTGTCACAGGTCCTTTGCCAGGAGGGCAGCACATGTTCTATGCAGAATGATCTTCCTACTCTGAACCTGAAATTGCAATATAAATTGCTTTTCTTAAGGATATTAGATCTTCGCATGACTGCTCTTATGTTTTTAGTGATTACATGTTACAGATGAAAAAAATTGTTTCTCTATTGGAATCAGTAAATGAGATCATCATTACTTAGACCATTTTAAAATATGCTTCAACCTGCAAACTCATTTGCTTGAGTTTGATAACGTTCATTTGGGGACTTTGAGAATTCTTTTGGAAGAATCTGTTCTATGTCATATTGCATAGTCTTCAGCGCATGGGATTATTCAGATCATGGTCTTTAATGTAAATTTTCCCCATCAGGTTCTAAGCGTTCTTCTCATAGCAATGCTTATTTCTATGGATTCTTCAAGAATAAGCGGATAGTACTCTTCGACACCCTCCTGGAAGATTATTCTGCATTGAACAAAGAGCCAGCAGAAGGAGAAGATGGTGAGAATGAAGAGACAAAGTCTAAAACTAAAGTGAGTTCATCTTTGTTTTTCATCATGTTATTTACATAAACTTCTTGGTGAGATATTTCCTTGTGTTTTCTTAATGTATTTTAAAGGTTGTGAGTGAGATGCTAAAACGCAAATCCTAATGATTTCAACACTGAAGTATCCCTGAGCTGCTAATTGGAATTTCTGAGGCAAAGTGGTGCAGATAGCAGCAAAGAGACTGTAGAAATCCACAGGGGCTTTAGCAAAACATGGGTTCCCAGCAGGTAAAAAAAAAAGGTCTTCCTTGTAATTGTTTGAATAAGGGACCTGTTCAGGGTTTTAGCTCATGTGCCTTCTCTTGGGACTGCCACACAGAAGCTTCCCTTTGAAGGAAATGCTTTTGACTCTCAGTGTGTCATTTGTGTGCCTTTTACTACACGCAAGAATTTTGGTGTAAGAGGCACACACATACAGATTGCACATGTGTATCCTCTCCTGCCCTGGTCAAGGATAGGATGATGGCCTTTCATTGTCCTTTCCATTGATGTGCAGCTGCACATCAAGAGTCTGCTGTAACAGCTTTTGTGGCTTCAGGAGAGCGTAGGGATGGTTAAAAATGATGGAATACTTTCTGAAGAGCCTGAAAGAGTGATTCTGAGAAGAAAGAATTGCCTCATGCAGCCTAGGGTTAGGCCAATGTATAGATTGTTGTTCAATCTATAAAAAGTTTATTTTTTTGCAAGTATCTTCTTGAAAAAGGCTTAATAAAAAACTATATGTGTGTATCTGCTGATAGAAGGGAACGGCCTAATGTAGGGACACTTAAGTGACCTAGGAAAAAACAAACTAATAAGTAAGAAATTTATTCAGTTGTGTTCAGTCATACCTGATATTACTTCTGCTTTGTTATTCCCTCAGAATAAGAAACAAGGATGTAAAAATGAAGAAGTTCTGGCTGTACTTGGTCATGAATTGGGTCACTGGAAACTAGGTCACACTGTCAAAAATATTATCATCAGCCAGGTAAGTTATGATAAACTGGTGGTTTTCCTAGAGCATTCTGTAATTATTGCTGTTTCCAAATGCCTGCTTCCAGATTTGTAAGTGTACATTCACACAATATACTTATGCTCTGTGACAGAAAGTTGGTTTGCTTTTTTTCTTTGCTGTACCTACAGTGAACATGCACTAGCTTTTCTGTCCCCTCCTTGCTCCATCTGGTTGGTAGAAAGCATCTAAGAAAGCATGTCTGCTGCCATTTTAATTCATCTTGGCAGCTTCCTGAAGTTGGAACACATTTTTCTTGCTCTGTAACACTTCTTCCTTGTCTGTTTGAATCTCAGGGCCTTCTCTGAGGGTCTGATTCCATCCCTGTGCTAGGGACAGGATTGGATGTATCCTGTCTCCCAGCCTACATTTTTTAAATGTGTTTGTCATTATCTCTGAGAAGGCTATGTGTCTGAGAGTTTCTATCAGTCTTGTTCCTTGGAGGGCTGCGAAGGGATGTGATTGAGGTTTATGAAATCTGACACAGGAGGGCATTCTTACTTATATTCTTGTACTTTGTGCATTGATTATTGGTAAATAACTTTATTGTGCCATTCTTGGTGCATGCCTGAATGGGGGTGAACATTGATGGAACCTCTAGAGACTGCCCAACCTCCCCTTTGAAGAAAAGGAGCCTGATGGTCTGTTTACTCATGCATATGCCTCTGGGATTGCACAATACAAGGGAATTCCTCCCCCAAACCTCCTACTTCAAATTGTTCTATTTGCAAGGCACAGCTATGTGTCTTCTGTTAAATTACTATCAGCAGTCTACTATATGCTTTGGTGTAGATCTGTCTTGTTCCAGGTATCGCTCACCCTTCTTTTCCCCAAGTTCACAGCCTTTTTCTTTTTTTTTGCAAATCTGTAATATGAATAGGCCATGTTTTAGACTTAGATGAAAAACTCATCTTAATCAAGAATGTTGTTTCCTTTCTCTAGATGAATTCCTTCCTCTGCTTCTTCTTGTTTGCTGTGTTAATTGGTCGAAAAGAACTCTTTGCTGCATTTGGTTTCTATGACACCCAGCCTACCCTGATAGGCTTGATGATTATTTTCCAGTTCATTTTTTCACCTTACAATGAGGTAAATTGTTTTCAAGACATAGATGCTGAAGTATCATCCTATTTAAATAATGATTTTATTTTGACTGGAGAGGAAAGTTTGAAGTTTCTAGGACTCTCTCTGGTATATCATTTTAATAAGCAGGCTTAGGGTTCCATGTTGGGTAAGACTCCCAGTTTCACGTGTGGCCTGGATAAACCTTAGTGAGATCATTCTACAACCACAGTGATGTGTGGGATGTGGGAAGGAAGATACAGGTGTACTTACTGATACTGTGAGGAACTTGCAGATAGCTGAATTTTAAAATAATTTTTAATATATTTCTCTCCACAGGTTCTCTCATTTTGTTTGACTGTATTAAGCCGACGATTTGAGTTTCAAGCAGATGCATTTGCCAAGGAACTTGGGAAGGCTAAAGACCTATATTCTGCTTTGATCAAGCTAAACAAAGATAATTTAGGATTCCCTGTTTCTGACTGGATCTTTTCAATGTGGCATTACTCCCATCCACCCCTTTTAGAAAGACTTCAGGCCTTGAAAGATGCAAAGCAAGAGTGACAGGAATCATTGTTGGTTCAGAGACAGTGCTTCCATCTCAGAAGCAAAGTTCAGAGCTGCTTTTTAATTTCTTTTTAAAAATGGATAATGCCAATTAAGTGCAATGTTAACAGCACCACAGATCTGAGAATCTGAAACAGGTATTAAATTATAAATTACTTTTTTAACAAAAACAAAACTGTGCAACTTAATTTAGAAAAAGTACTGGGTGAAGACCTTCCCCACACACACTGGCTTTTATCTCCATATCATAGTATAGACTTGTAAAGGGAGGAAAACAAAAGTATAGACTTCAAAGCACCTATTTCTTCAGTTTGTGTATGCCTTGAACATTGCTTTTGATCCTTTTCCCATTCTCAGTGTTCTGTGAACCTTCCTAGTCTCAACACTCTTCACAATGAAGAGGGTTTGAGTGACTTGATTTCTTGTATAATAATACTTGTACTTACCAATCACTGTTTTGTGTTTTAAAAAGCTGAATGCAAGTACAGGCCTTTCTCCTGGATTCACATCTGTCGTAATTGAAAATGCTACTTAATAAAACCTCCTTTCTCTGAAGTGTGGGAAGAAGGATGAATTACAGCTGAGGAAATGTACCATGGCTTCCTTGAAAATGAGCACTAGTCAGTCTTTAGTGGCATTATAGTGGGATTAGGCTCCTCCTCTTCTGCATTGTGCTGCTGGGGGTGTGGAAAGATGTTACGGAGAATCAGAACAGGACCCACATGTTGGAGAAAGTTGCTAATTCTCTGTTCTCCCTTTTGCCTGTGAGTGGAATGGTTAACAGCTTTTCCACACCTCAGTTGCTCCATTTCTGCTGTCCTTTGCCTAAATTTTTTGTGTATATGGATGTGTCCAGTTGCTCAGTGTATCAGAGCTGAACTTTCATTCTGAGGGGGTTTGTCCTCCACTCTGTGGAGGGTTTACCATTAATATGAAGCCAGCTGAAATAGCAGTGTTGGAATACTTAGAAAATATACCTCGTTGTTGTTCTGATATAAATAGCCCAAGACACAGTTTGTTCATATAGGTTAGTGAAGGACAAAGTGAATCATTGCGGAAATGGCTTTTGCATTGATTATCTCAGATTCTTCTGATGAAAGGTGGAATTAAATTTACTTTTGTTGAAATAAAGATAAAGGTTAAATATAAGTTTCTATGTGCCATACAAATGTTTTGGACCAGACAGATGCACATACTTCATATAAAAATCAGATTTTATAATCTGCGGTAAATTAAAAAGTTCTGCTCAGCTCTGTACAAAGAGAGACGTCGTCGAAGCAAATTCTCATTGTTTCAGATGTCAGAGTATTCTCAGAGACTTTATTGTTAGCTTAGATTTGCTTTTCTGATAATAGGGAAAAATGCCTTATAAGATGATGGGCATGATGATGTCTCAGGTGCAACAAGATACAAGATGTTGCTGGAAGCCCTTTGTATGCCTTATTCTAATTGTGTTTATACCCTAGTGAATATGAAGCTAAACTACAGATACAGACTAGGGAGACAGTTTTACAAATATGGGGAGTATATTTGTCATGTTAACCGCATTTAATAAATGGCCCTTAAAAATAAAGGATTAACTTGAATCTGTCAATTCAGAAGAGTAAATAAATGCATCAAGTTTTGAATTTGAGATGTTGGTTGGTGTAAACCTATGGAAAACATGTTAAATGTGCTCTGAGAAAACCATTTGTCTCACCCATTAGCTAAAACTTATACTCAAAAATTAATTTTGTGGCTATTTCAGAAATTTGGCTAAACACAAACAAAAGGAGAGTAAAATGGGATAATGAAGGAAATTTCAGTTCCTGTGGAAGCATGAAATACTTGAAATACTAAGGCTTAGAGGCAAAAATAATGTTGTTATGGCAATTGCCTGTTGCTTCCTTTTCTTCCCCATCACTGTTTAGAGTTGATCTCTGCAGTTCTCCCAGCTGGATTTTGTCATCTAACTCCTCTCCGAACAAGGGTTCAGAGTTGGTTCCAGCCTGCTCCAGTTGCTTCTCAGCACTGGCATTGTTTGTCAGTGTCTGCGGTTGACCTTCTGCATGTCCACATACTACTGTGCAGATATCTGGTATGCATCAGCTACATGTTGCAGACCTTCTACAGCCTCTGTTTGCTTCCTGTGTTCCTGAGAATGGTCAAAATCACACCTAAATCTTTCTGTGCAGCTGCTGCCTTCCCAGGTATCTAAATCCTCCTACAGTGTCTACCGAGCCACGTGACCAGCCAGTACAAACCCGCTTGATTACAAGGTATGTCTACTAGGATCAGCCACACATCCCTTCTGATTAAACGAGCAGTTTTGAGGAGAGAGGCAAGAAAATTAGCAAGAGTAGGCTTTTGTTTTCTATTACCTTTAGCTAATAATGTTCAAGGCAAGGAAACCCAGAGCAGAACATCTCTGGCCAGTAGGCATCCACGGGGCTGGTGGGCACTGATCAGCAGTGTCCTGCCCAAAGGCTGATAGCTGCGGTTTCCCATTCCCTGCCTCACCAGCTTTTTCTGGTGGTGTAAGTAGAAGCTTGAGAGAGGACATGGTGAGGAAAAGTCCAGCCCAGACCTTGGAAGGAGACAGGAGGAGGACTAAAATTGGGATGCTTTATGGAAATAGGCACAAACGTCTCCCTTTCGGCACTATTGGTACATTTCAAGGGACTCCATGAGTTGTGCCGTGGACATACCTATGTCCGCACGAGACTGCTGTGGCCACAGGGCTTCTCACTCTTCTTGGTCTCCAGTAGGTCCTGCCACTTTGTATCTGGATTAGATGTGTAGACAGGGAAACTGTGTAAGAGAGGCATGCGTAGGTAAATTTGTCTGATAGCACGAAAGTGGAGTGATGTGCACTGTTTCAGCTTGCTGAAGTCATCTGAAGGAGGCACTGGGAGGCTTGCCGGACACAGACCTGATAATGAGCTCTGCGAGGTGAGTAACCGGGTGCTCCCCTGGAAGGTGCCTGAGGTAAAAATAATGATTTGTGAACTCAAGGCAACCCTTATGTCTGTAGGAACAGCGAGGGCTACAGCACGCAGGCACTGACACTGAGACATGGGTCTCGTGGCCTCCATCTTTGGGAATCCTGCCACAATCCCAGGAGATGCAGGTTTGAGGTGGTCTCACAGCCGATGTTCCGCTTCAGCTCCTTCGCCGGCTCAGCCGCTCGTCAGCGGGCGATCTCATTCCTCCTGCCGGACTGGAGTTCCCGTTGCTGCAACGTGGGACGGTGCGCTCTCCTCCTCTGACTGTGCACCCCTGGAGAGGACGGCCCTGTGAGGGCCCCCCCGCCTCCCGCAGAGGAGCCCCGGGCCGGCCTGCGCACGCGCCGCTGCGGCCGGCATGAGCGCCCAGTGCGCGCGCGCGCCGCGGCCCGGAGGTGACGTCAGGAGGCGGTGCTGGCAGCCGCCTCGCGTCCTTTGTGCGGGGCGGCGCGGCGCGGCTGGGGCGATGCTGTCGGGGGGAAAGAAGGCCGCGGAGGCGGCGGCGGGCGGCGAGGGCGGGCCTGAGGCGCCGGTGCCGCCGCCCGCCGCCGCGGGGGCCCTGGGCTCCTCCGCCGAGAGCGGCGGGGCTGCGGAGCGCACTCCCCGCAAGAAGGAGCCGCCGCGGGCCTCGCCCCCGGGCGGTCTGTCCGAGCCGCCGGCCGCCGGTGCCGCCCCTGCGCCCGGCGCCGAAACCACTGGCATCGCCGAGACCCCCGAGGGTCGCAGGACCAGCCGCCGCAAGCGGGCCAAAGTAGGTGTGGGGGGGCTCGGGCTACGGGCCCGGCCCCGCCGGGCCCCGCTGGCTCGGAGCCGCGGCCGGAGCGGGGGTCTGGCGAGCGCCGCGGCCTCGGGCGGGACTTGCCCCGGCCGTTGGGCCGCCGGGCCCCGCCCCTGCTCGGGACAGCTGGCGCCGCCCGGGACGGCTCCCTGGGAAGGGGCCGGTGGGGCGGGCGCGGGCCGGGTGCCCCCGGGGCCGCTCTCTGCCTGGGGGGCGCTGGGCTGAGCAGACTGCCCGGCCTGATGGGGCTTTACCGGGCGGCGCTGGCGTGTGGGGTGCGGGTGCTGCCCCGGGGAGGCGAGTCCTTCTCCAGGATAAACATGCAGACATGCAGGAAGCTAATGTGGATTAAGGCCTCATTGTCACAGCTCACCTTCCTAAGGGCTGGGGGGAGCTCGTGCACTTTCACAAACGAGAGCGGTCTGCAGCAGTCCTGGTCAGGCACCGAGCAGTAGAAAAACCCGCTAGCATTGCATCTGAGTTCTTATGATCTTACGTTTTCATGAGCACGTTCATGTTGTTACTAGGGATATATGGATGCAGCTTCTCTTAAGGCTTACGTGTGTGGAATGATACTGGTATTGCAAGGTTATAAAGGCGATGGCTGTACTCAGACCACTGTTCTTCAGCTTCCCTCAGTTGGTATTGGAGAGTTGAGCCAGTGCTGTGTTAAGGGTGAGATTGCGCAATGACATCTAAAGGCCATAAACAGCTTCCAATAATTTGGACCTGTGGTATGTAATTCTCATATGTTATTCTGAACATCTGAGAATATTACCTTTTTTTGTGAAACTTTTTCTCGGACACCTTGTTGCAGAAGACTTTGAAGATCTTGGCTGTGCCCAAAGCTGGGTGTGCTTGATATGGAAGCTGAAATTACTTTTAGGAGCTCTGTTGTACTGTAGCTGCGGCATTGAATGTCTTGCTCTTCAGAGCCTTTAAGTGACATGATAGCTGGACTGGTCCTTTGCATATAGGAACTGACCTACTGGTCAGTCTGGTGCATCCTTTAAACTGAAAAAGGGTAGATGTAGATTGGACATAAGGAAGAAGTTTTTTACAACGAGGGTGGTGAGGCACTGGAACAGGTTGCCCAGAGAAGTTGTGGATGCTCCCATTGTTGGAAGAGTTCAAGGTCAGGTTGGACGGAGCTTTGAGCAACCTGATCTAGTGAAAGATGTCCCTGCCCATGGAAGGGGGATTGGACTAGATGATCTTTAAAGGCCCCTTCTGACCCAAACCATTCTGTGATCTTCAGAGGCAGTATACCTGGGTTTTACTTGCTTTATAGTAGTCTGTTAATGAGTAGGAATTAGTGTACTACCTGTGGGTCATATTTCGATGATGTTTCTCTGCATTGACAATACCCATTTGCTAAGGGTGTTAATCTCTTTTAACACAGTATATCCGCGTGATCACTTCAGGCTGGCACAAGGTTGCCTTACTGTGAATGTTTGTGGTGTGAAGTCAGTTAGGGAGGGCATCCAGGTTAAAGTAAACCTAGGGAGAAGCTTAGTTTTTTATTGGACTTGATCGTTCTCTGAAAGTTGTGCGAGCTCAAGGAGGATGGGAGACTTCAGAGGGCCTTAGGGCAGAACTAGTGTTGGTTTCAAATACCTGTGATACTATATTTTGATGCTGTGGGATGACTGTAACTTGCTTCAGAGTGATAGTTCACAAAAGATCCTGGTGGTGCAACATTTGCTCAACAGTCTGAAAAACTGAATGTGCTGGACAGGAGGGAATGTAAATATTTGAAAGACAGCAGATCATGGGAGTGTGTTAGTGTTTTACTGAATTTAGGCTTTCCTATACCTATTCCTTTGAATTTGAAATACTATGAATTTAGGCTTTCCTTTTCCTGTTCCTTTGAATCATGCCCATTAATGCCATTTCTTAATGACTGAAATTCAACTGTGAAAGATCTGTCATTCTTTTGATGAGAAATGCAGAGTTGCTTTTGTCATCTTGTGGTAGAAGCCGACCTGTAGAATGTTGGAGGTACACTAGCTGCTTTCTTTTTATTTTTCCCATGGCTGCATATTGTGAGAAGTGCTTTTTTCCTTTCTAGTAAGTGGGGACATTCAATAGCAATACACAAAGCTTTCTTGCTTTGGAAAAAAGCTTGGTTTATTAAACAGTATGAGATGCATCCCTTCTAGGTTATTTATTGGGGTTTCCATGTTTCTTTAAGTTGAAGTGAGTCTTTTTAGCTGGTAATATTATTTATTTTTACTGGAGAAGAGAACAGAACTTTTATGGCAATAAAGATTTTTTTTATTTTTTTTTTTTGGTCTTGTGTTGAGCCACTAGTGTGACCATCCTGGAAGGGAGGCAAATGTGATCCTCTGGGCGAGGGACAGATGGAATCTTGTGTACAGTTCTGGTCACCCATGTTTGACAGATGAATTCAAGTTGGAACATATGGATTGGACACAGAGGCAATTTGTTGTCCCTGAGTTTGACAGGGAGGTGAAGGAAGGGAAGAAAACTAAAGAGGTTAAATGATGATATAACAAATACGCATAACGTGTGCTCGATATGAGCAGAAAGTTCCTACTATTGGACAATTGGGTACTGAAGACATTTTTTTTTGGTGGTGGTAAAAACATGTGGAACTTGTTAAGCTGTTGAAGATTTTATAACATGTTAGCTGTAATAAGACTATGGACAAGGTAACTCAGGCCTTTTTGAGCTGTAAGGAATTTGGTTGCTTGCAATGTTCATTTTAGTAGTGAGACTTACAGACATCTTCAGTGTGTTTATCCTCTATTCTGCTTTTTACAGGTGGAGTATAGAGAGATGGATGAGAGTCTTGCAAACCTGTCAGAAGATGAGTATTACTCTGAAGAAGAGAGAAATGCTAAAGCTGAGAAAGAGAAAAAACTACCGCCACCACCTCCACCAGCTCCTGCAGAAGAAGAGAATGAAAGTGAGCCGGAGGAGCCATCTGGTGAGTAAAGAGAGACCTTCTCCTCTGACACTACTTACCTGTTTTATTACCAGAAATTAAGCAGGGTCAGGTGCAGCATCATGAATCCTGTGTTTGGTTTTGATCTGGTTTTGAATCATTGTTCTACAGTGTTTTCTTTGCTGGCCCCATACGTGGAAGGAGGGGAACAATGCAGAAGAGCAGCCTGATAAAGATGGGAATATGCATGATCTAATTTCAAACTAAGCCAAATCTCTCATACTACATTCTCATGATCCTTATTGACTTGTCTTTGGAAGCTTATTGACCAGAATAGCCTCTTGGCACTTAGCTGCCACACGTGCTTGCGTACCAATGTTCACTTATTCCTCTGAGAGAAAAGGGATTAGATTTACTGGAGGGGTTGCTATGCAGGAGAACAGATTTAATCTACAGTGATTTCTTTGGCTTTAAAATATGACTCTAATCTTAAGTTCTGGTTGGATACTGTTTGCTTACACTTCAGTGCTTTCCTCGTTACCTTTGACAGAGTTGTAAAGCTTCACTTTACGTTGGAAAGTTTTTTGGTCAGTCTTGCTCAGGAAGCAGCTTTTGAAATTTACAGTAGTAGCAGTACCCTATCCATTCTTTACCTCTGTTGTGTTTACAGCTACCACCATTAGTTAGGTCTGGTGTTGGTGTATCACTCTACTGTCTACAAAATCATGCTTTTGCAAAGTTTAGCTGTCGAAGAGATTTCATGATACAATGCGTGTGCTAGTTGGTTTTAGGCAATAGCTGAAATCTAGTAGTTGAACTTTCACTGGTTCATCACTGATGTTAGTCTTCAGTTCTACTGCTCTTTATTGGCTTCTTTTTGGCTGGCAGGTTTGAGAATGTAGACAATAGGACTAATGTCAGTTTGGGGAGACTTCAGTTTCAGAAAATATATTAAAAGCCACAGTTGTGTTTTATCTCTTAGGATTTGCCCCTGTAATCTCTCCTCAGTTGCGGCTGTTAGCTCCTGGCTTGATACAGGAATACTATAGCTCATATGCCTGACTGAAATATTTGCAATTATAGAAATCCTCCCCACCCCTAGTTATAGCTGCTCTATAAAAAAATGGAATTTTAAAAGATGTAATTGAGCAAGTATCTTAAGTTTACTATGTAATTTAGCTTAGACTTTGGGTTTAATCCTTGAGACCCAATATTAATACACTTTTGATATTTCTTAGGTGCCATTTTGTGCCTCTAAGAATGATTACTGAAATCAGTTTGAGGCATAATCAGTCAAGTACAGTGTTTTATCCCATGAAGGAAAAAATGTGGAAGGTAGGCAGTGATAGACTCATGCTATTCTATACACAACAGTCTGTTAAGTAGTTACTCTGCAGGCGCTATATTTAGTCATCTAAATACAACCAGTTTTAAAACCAGCTACGTCTAGTTGCCTAGAAAGAAGTAGATTTCAGGTCATCGTATCCTTTCTCCATTCCTAGAAATCCTGTGATACCCATGAGGCAGTGATGTAGGAAGATGACAAATTTTCAGTTGTCATTCCATAGCTAGTCTTGCTGTATTTTTAAAGGCTTCTGAAACTATATACATTGGTGGATCTCTCTTTGTCTTTATTAATGCAGGCATCAAGAGCATCAGGTCATCTTACGCTGGCTGTTAAAGTGCATTGAAACTTCTAATTCAAACAACGGTTAGCAGGAAGAGGCATGGAGTCTGCTGTATATAGAAGCAATGTTTATAATTGAGGTTTTCTCTCTGTCACTTCTTTGAAGCAAAATATAAGTGTTCAGTAAGAAATATTAAATAGGACAGTAATACTAGAGCAGGATTGCATACTGAAAATTTAACAAAATACGAAAAGTTAGCTTGTGTATTACTGTTAATTTATTCTCATTGCAGACCTTAATAATTTCCTTTGTGTGTTTAAAGGCTGCAAAAACATAGGTAACGCAGTAGAGGTGTAAAGATGTCATGTTATAGGTTAAGACCTTTTGTATTGAAAAGTCTAATTGTGCAAACTTAAAAATGTAATAGTGACAGTAGCTGGTATTTCATTAGTCTGTCCTCACAGACAGTTTACAGTAGAAGGAGGTTATTAAGTATCACATTTTATGTGACGGCGAAATGCTGGTCTTACTTGGGGTGGGTTCCATTAATGTGTTCAGCTGTGGGGAATTCCAGATGTTTTGGCTATGCAGATTGTTATAGTGTGGATTTGTAAGATTTACTGCATGTTATCACAGAGCAGTTTTAAAAGGCATAACAGTATTTCATGGTTAAGATAATTTCCTTAAAGTATATCTTCTCTTTTTTACTTGAGAAATATTGTCTGATAGCAAAAAACTTCCAAACTCACTTTCAGTGCTGAATGACATTTGTGTTCTTGTTTATCAATATCCCTTTTGAAATTAAGGAACTAATTGCTTTAATTAAATTGCTTCTTTCATTTTTCTCCTCTAAGGATCTTTTTTGTTTGCCCTCACCAAATTGGATTTTCATTTTTATAGCTTCCTGAAGATTTTCTTTACCAGCTCCTGTCTTTTTAGTTTTGTCAGTATTCTTACTTTGTGGTAATCTTATGTTTCTAGCTGCTGTTTTCCAAGGAAGTGTGAGACTGAATATGATCCAGATTAACGTCAAGTGAATAGTCAAACTTTAGTGGTGCTCTGTCTGTCTTTCATCTGACTTGTCTGTTTTCCTAATTAAATTCAGTACTCTGGTAATCATGTGCCACTAGTCTTTATTTTAAGACAGTGGATGATTGTATGAAATGGACTCCTTTGTAGACCTTCTTTCTGATTGCTGCTCAGCTCATGGCCCATTATTCTGTTGCCTTGAACCTTTCAGCGCATTCTGCTCCTGCACATGTTGTATTCAGCTGCAGTAATTTGATGTTAACATGGATCGGCAGTTTGCTTGCTGTGTTGTTCCTTTGCAGCTGGAACATGACTTTCTTACGGGGAAGGAGAGGCAATCTGTGCTAGCAGGCCTTGTTTCCATACTTCTGTACTCAGACTAGGAAGCGTTTAGAATTGTATCTGAGCAAGCAGTAATAGTGATGCTTTTTTTGACCTAATATTGAAAATGGTTTAGCTGTTATTAACAGAAGAGGAAAATACTGATTTCTTTTTCTAAGTAAACCAAGAGCAATTTTGTCCCCTCTACTCATTGTCAGTGCTAATTCAGGGGTAATGAATGCTGCAGGCTGATGTCAGCATCTTTTCAATTTCTTGATTTACGGAAGGCACAAGTGTGACTTTTCCTGCAAATTAATGGCCTATGCTGCAGTGTAAATATTAATATTTGAGTTGTGTTAGTCTCTCTCAGAATGGAAGCAGGTCTTGTAATGTTCCCAACAAAATAAAGTACTTACAATGTAGGTGAAGTGAGGAATTTTCTCTTGCTATTGCAGATATATTAGTTCATAGAATCCTGACTTTGGGACTTCTGAGGCCTGTCAAAACACAATTATTTGTCATGGTCTCTTTGTGAGTTTTTCAACTTCCCTGCTGGTAGACTGATTATATAAAAGTACTGACTATTACTCCTCTACCATAGCTGAGTGAAAATGTCTTCTTGTTTCAGTTCCTATTTTATTTTATCTGTAGATGTGTAACGTTACAGCATTCCAGATGTTAATGCAGGTTATCGAAGTATGAAAACATTCGGTTCACTTTCTGTGTCTTGCTTTAGGTGTTAAATTTGTAGTTCAGATGAAATTCTTTTAAATTAGTGTATCCCCTAAGAGCCTCAGATTACATTCTGGCAAAATTGTCCACCCAATCCCAAACTCTAAAGAGTAATCTCAACAGTTGTGTGTTCAGCTTCAGTTCAGGTTAGACCTTACTCTTACCTGTTTGGAGGTGACACCTTGAGCAGTTGTGCTTTAGGAACAGCAGTTTGTTTCAGCGAGGGTTTGTTTGGACTTTAGAAAACACTCAATTTGCTGACTTTTGAGGCACGTGGTTTGAAAGAGCCTTGGTATAGGAGCAGCTAGCCAAACAGCGCTCGGCCATCTCTGCAGTGTTCCATGGCTTCCTGCTCTCTGGAGGTGACAAGACTTTACGCAGATATCTGACTGTGGAAGAATACTGCTTACGAGCTAAACTTGGAGATAGCGTCTCCTGTGAAGATTGGCAGCATGTGAAGTGACCTTGTTCCTGCAGGACATCGCAGCTGTACTCATCTGTTCTAGAAATGCTCTGTTCCTGGTTTTGTTGTAGTCCTGTCAAGGCTGCTATTTAGGACTTACATGCAGGCTAAGGTAATTTTGAGACTTCTTCAGATCTTTCAGATGAGTGCTTTCCCTTTCCTCATGTTTCCAGCCCTGGATCCATTGAAAGACCGATGTCTTTCAGTGCTGGGTATTAATCACATTACTGATCAATGGTATTGACATGTACTTGGCTTCAAAGGTGCTCTTAGCATGTTAGAATATTGTTGGTGAATCAAGGGTGCTGGAGCCAAAATAAGTGGTCTGAGCCTTTCAAAAAAAGTTCCGTCATCAAGCTTCAAGGAAGGGTTTATGGCAAAAAAAAAGAATAGGCTCTCTTGAAAGTTAAGAGGCTTTTCAGAATAGTGCAAACTGTCCTCTTGCATATGGGGAGACTCGAGAGTACCAAGGGCAAGATTATCAAATTCTTATGGTTTGAGATCCATAGAATCTGATGGTATCCATCCACCAGATCTTGGCAGTAAGAAATGTAATCTTACTATTCAAATCCTAGTCATTAATGAAGTTGATCATAAGTATTTAGCAACCAGGAATGCTACATATTGTGTACTTCTTTATTTCCCATAGTCTGATGTAAAGCGTTCCAGTAACACGGATAACACTTTAGAAGACCACAGGGTTTGGTGCCCTGAACCTAAGTTCCAGAAGATGGGTTTCTCAGAAAATGGGTTTAGTTAGTTGGTGAAATTTAATACCTAAAACGCCAACTGCCGGGCCTTTATGTCCAGTATGGTTTAACTTATGGAGTAAGGTCCCTGAGTTCTCCTCTTTCCTTCCACAGGGCAAGCAGGAGGACTTCAAGACGACAATTCTGGAGGGTATGGAGACGGCCAAGCATCAGGTGAGGGTGGCGTTTGATGCTTGCCACTTAGTAGCAAGAGCCGCCAAGTTAGGGATTGATGCTTGCAAGTGCGCATGGGTGTGGTTGTCCAGAACTTAGCAAGAGATACAGGAGTTGTTTACCCACCTGTTAAAAAAGTGAGGGGTATTTTCAGATTTCAGTTGAGGTCTGTACCAACTGCAGAAAAGGACGCTAACCTATGTTGAAATGCCTCAGGCCGATCTCTCATCCCTCCACTCCTCTCCACGTTTAGAGGAGTCCAAACGTGCAAAAAGATACTTCTTACCTAGCCAGTTTCTACCACCCAGAATGACACAGAAAGCCCTGGGCTTCAGCACAGTAGACCTTTTTTTCTAATTTGCTGAAGAAACATGGCATGGAGTACCTCTTTGCTCCTTTGTTTTTTCTTTTGAAAGGGTTTGTGTTTGAGCTGTGTGCCAGTGGTTAGCCCAGGAGATTTATCTGTTGGGGAGATTCATAGTCTGCTTCTTAGTGGACTGGATTCTGAATTGCATTCGCCATTTGACCTAAGTACTGATGCTAGCAGTATGCACTTACTGCTTAATTCACAGAATTGGTGTCTTTACTCTTAAGTACTTGGAGTGCTACTGAAAATCTTCCTCCAACTCTGCCACTTCTGCTCTCACTTGACGATTGAGGATTAGGGTTTTAAGCAAAGGAGTCAAAGGCTCCAGAACCTATTCTGTGCCTCTGAGTTGCTCTTTTTGAAGCAAATATAACTTCAAGATACTCATCTGAGAGTGTATCCTTGATGTTCTAAGTAAAGGAGCCTAGTTATGTTTTGGATCTTACCACTTGCACAGAATTTCTGACTATTACAGATTGTGGGCTTAAGGATGCATTGCCTATTTCATTTTTAGGCAGGCATTGGCTGTTTGGAAATTCTGCATATTTTGCATTTTATATATATGCTGAGGGTATGCTTTAGCAATTGTCTGATTCAGCAGCCAAATAACTTTCCTTCAGAGTGTTTTTCATCTGCAGATGTTTCAGTAAGTCTTTTAATGAGCAGCATCCCTCAAGATTTCTTCTGTGGGGAAGAAGATAAGCAAAACTTCAGCACATTAGTTGCTGATGCTGAATGTCAGGAAGTGGCAAGTGTGTGCATGAACGTGTGTGAAGAGGAGATGAGAATCCAGTCTAGGCAGAGCCGTTCCTACAGTCATTAAAGAGTTGCCTGCCCCAAGGAAAGCATGTATAGTTCTGAACTGGTACTCCCTTTAATGCGTTGCTTTTATGAAATATAAGCAGTGAGGGTATGGGATGGGGGGATTTAATCAGCCTGAAATTGATTTAACTTTGAGCTGTGTAGTTGCAAAAGTAAATTCAAGGACATTTAGTTCTTAGAAGATCGTCTGGTGGTTGGGCCAAATAAAATGATATCTTCGCTAATAATAGCTAGGCTTTTTCTAAATTCTGGTGTCAACCCCTGCTGTGGCTTTTTATTTTTCTAAGTAGCAATGCTCATCCAGAGCTATTTTGATATTTTAGTTTTAAAGTTCAGGTATTGCCATAAAAGACATGTGGCCTTAAAAAACCCAACAACAAAAAAACCCCACCTTGGAGTTCTTTCCAAGGCTGTTAGGAGCACCAGTTTCTCTGGCTTCTCAATTTGAAGAAATAAATTGCAAAGCTTTTCAAGAAACTGGCAAGTTGCCTTAAATCCACGTCTGAGACTCAGTTTCCTGCTGGTTGATCACTGCATGACAGTCAATGCTTTTTAGCAAATATCTGGAGAAGGCACGCTCATTTTAGCTTAAGGCTGTAAGAGGGAGTCAGGTTCAGCATTTCAAATCTTTGTTTAACTGGCCATTCTCTGAAAGTTGTGCTGCTGAGCTTTTTGCTAACACTTTTTGATCTAGAACTTTAATTAAGATTTGTTAACATTAATAAAGTATCAGAGAATTGGTAACTTTGGTTTGATTTACATGCACAGTTTTACGGAGTTCATAGTTTAGCATGTGCATTCATATGTAGATGTTTGCACAGTTGGTCCAGTGTTAGACTGAAGGACAACAAAAGGGCTGGGATATGTTTATTACTGGAGAAGCTGAAGTTCTAGCAGAGCTATGGGTTTCTATTCCATAGCTGAATATGAGTGTCAAGAAGCGTTGCGGGTGTGTCAACTTTTCCTATTGTTAATTTCATTTTACTTTCTTGCAGTGCTCTGTAGCCTCTGTTACTAATTTCCTGTTGTTGTAAAATCCCTGTAAATTATTATAGACAGTTTTCTTTACCTTGAGTCATCACACAGTTAGATCTTCTAATCTTTGCTTGTGAATGAATTTTGTTAGCTTCACAACTGTTTCCTTGCTTAAATTTTTTTCTTCACCTTTGGGATGTAAAAATGCTTGGAAGTTAAAGGTGTGCGTGGTTGCAACAGTATTGAAAGAAGAGAATTCCTCTCCCTAATACATGTGTACCTCTGCGCATGAACTTCAAACTTTCAAACAGTTATCTTGGTTAGTGTAACACACTGCAAGCTTATATTTTCTTTGATATTTATTACAATCTTTTGACCAATTCCAGTTCCAGCAAATGATCTTAATCTTACTGCATTACTTGTGGTTTTTTTCCCCCGGGATGTATTGGCTTATATCTTTCCAGATTGAATGTCCTCTCCTTTGTCCATCCTGATCTTAAGTCACTTCCTAGGACATACAAGATTTATATTGTTCTTGCTGTATTTCACATCTCAGTATTTCATTTTGCTTGCTGTGCCTGCAAGATTCGCTTTCTGCACTCTACTTGTGCTGTAGCACTTCATGGAGCTGTGTCTTAGTTTGTTACTTTATATATAGTATAACATTCAAGTGAGATTGAGGAATGTAGGGTACATAACTATATTATTGCTTCATTGCCAGTGTTTGAATTGATAGAAGGTACAAGTGCCTTTATGAATGAAGTCTTTCCATAGAGAAAATGTCTCCTGTATATGTTCAACATCAGTCTTTTGCATGTGGAGCATTTAAAAGGAGAAGTCAGAAATCTGTAAGTGTTGATTGTAGGCAGCACTTGGGGAGGGGATGCAGGAAAAGCATAAGTAGGTGTTTATTTCATTGCACTGCCTGTTGCAAATATATAAAATATGCGAAAGGAGAGGCTAAGGTCCCTCTGGCTTCAGGAGTTCAGTGCAAATGAAACCTTGAAAAGCAGGTGAGAGAGGACTGTAGGCATTGTGCTTGTGTCTTATAGATCTTTTGGCTTTGAACGGGTTCTAAAATGTTTTTCTTATTCTGGTAGAAACTGGAAACCACACAAATGAAGGACAGCGTCTAAAGCAGTTATGTTTTATTGATATTATATATTATGTTGATGTGTCCTACCCCCCTTGTTTTTCAAGAGTTTTGTTTGCTTGGTTTTGGGTTGGTGTTTTGTTTTTTTTTCTTTTCTTTTCCCCCCCCCTGTAGTATAGCTTTTTCATTAACCCTAGATGATACCTCTAATTCAAAGATCTGTTGACTTGGGAACCTGCATGTCTTGCAGAAATAAATAAAAGGACTAAATGAAAGCATGACATGAAATTGGCCACCATATCACCTCAAGGCTAGATGCACTGGCTAGGAAGGGTAGTGTAAAAATACTTACTTAGCAGTTCATTTTGCAGTGCCTGTAGACAACTTGTCTTTTTATTGTAGGTGTGGAGGGTGCAGCTTTCCAGAGTAGACTTCCACATGACCGTATGACATCTCAAGAAGCTGCCTGCTTCCCTGATATAATCAGTGGGCCACAGCAGACTCAGAAGGTGTTTCTGTACATCAGGAACCGCACCGTAAGTTTATTGTAAAAGTATTGATGAAAAAAGGGTAGGACATTTGTGTACCTTGCAAAGACTTTTTGGCAGTTACCATGTCTAACAGTTGGTAGATTTTTTTTGTTTGTTTTGAGATGGTGGGGTTTCATTTCTGGCATCCGGTCATGGTCTTAAGTTGCTATGGAAGGTGTTACCCAGTTCTTGACTGAGGCAATGCTGTGATGCAGCATAAGAAGTCTCTGTAAAATACTTAAATAATATTCAATCAAATACATTGTTGCTTAGAATAAGGCAAACCTCTCAGCCTTTATTTTTTTACTTTGCTTAGCATTCAGTTACTGTAATACTGAGACATCAAGCCAGTCATGTGGCTTATTCTCACAACAGAATACTTACTTTGCCAGCTTTGATTTCATAAAAGAAATTGTAATGTTCAAGAAACGAAACTCTTGCTTCTGAATGTTTGTAGCATTTCTGCCCAACTCAAAACTTCCATGCAACTTAGAAAGAAGGGGCAATATTCAAATAATTCATTGGGGAATTCATTCACTTGAGTTCAGGCAAGCATACCTGAAGTTTAAACCTTAATAAGACTTAAACAGTAGTATTGTGTTTTGCAGATGATGCTTTTAAATTGTGACAATGCTTTTAGGTTCCTCAGCACACAAAGGGTTCAGGGCTTTCTCCTGTACTTAGAGTGTTTTAGAAAACTTAAGTCATCTTAGAAGAATTAACAGTAGGAAAGCAAGAAGTATTTTGAAAATTGCTTTGTTACCTTAGTTAAGAGAGAAAATACCTGATGCACCATTCAATTTTTTTCACAGACTTAAGATGATCAAGGGGCATCACACTGTATTAACCATGGTAGCACCCAATGCTTCATAACTTAAAGAAGTTATTTGAAATTTATGCATGGTGGACATCTTCATGCTAAGAGCGTGACTTTTGCTATTCCTGTGAAATCTCCCTCTAGTTAACCTAAGTTGTAACTTTTGGGAAGTCACAAGATGCGTAAAAATAGACCAAGGCAAGCCAAAAAGTTTGAAAAACAGTTTGCTCAAAATGTGTAGTGAATAATCCTTTTACAAACACATTAGAAGCAGAAAAGCCTTCCACTGAAACTAATAAATGACTGGGATTTAAAGGAATGCTTGAAAGGGGTGTTTGCAGGGCTGCACTAGAAAGGCTGCATTGTTGGTCTTCGGTCCCTATTTGCTATGGGGGAGCTTAGAGAAGTTCCTAAGCAGGAATCCCTTTCCAAGGAAGACTTGTGAGAGGATCTCCTCCAGTCAGGATAGCAGAGGTAATAGAACAGCAGATGAAGCAAATAGTACTATAAACCCAGTGCTCAGCAGAGCTCTGGAAGAGCTGTGAACTGCTGTGTGCATCTTCTACATATAGCTGGCACAGTACCAAGGGATTTGAAAATACAGGGCATGAACACCCCGAGTTTCTGGAGGTTAGAGGAGTTAGACTAGTAAGTCTGATATTTCCAATTTGCCTGGTAACAAATGGAATCAAGAATTGAATGAATGACCTGGTAAGTAAAAACTTATTTTGGAAGGCTCACAGTAGCTTTTGTAAAGGGAATTCACCCTTTACAGTCCATCCAAGTTCTTCGAAGGATTTACGAGAAAGTGAACAAAGGAGATCTACTTCATGTGATCTTCTACGTGAATCCTCCCCCCCAAAAAAACCCAAAACAACCAACCAATTAAAAACAAAACAAAACAAAACATAAAAAAACACCCCACAAAACAGTAAAAGCTCTTGCTGAATTGCTGTTGGTTAAAGCAGATGATGAAAATTTACAAAGCAGAATGTAGGATAAATGATCTGTTGTGGCAGTGCGGGGCAGTTGTGGTTTGAAGCCTTTAAAATCTTTTCAGGGCTGCACTGTTCTCTGTATTCACAGAGGCTCTAAAAATCAGAATTTGTAAAGAAATGGTCATTTGCTGCACATACTAAGTTACTTTAGGTAGTAAAATGAGGACTACAAAAGATGAAGACTCTTATGAGTAACTGGGTGATAACATAGCAGATGAAATTAGTTTTAAATAAAAGTAAACTAATGTGAATAATGGAAGTAATTGCATATATACATACATAGAGATTTATATATAAAAAATATAGATTATGGGCTTTGCACTCCTCCAGCTGAGAATGGAATCTTAGCATTATGGTATGTAGTACTAGGAAATGGTTAGTTCCACACTCAGAAATGATCAGAAAGAACATTGTTAAAAATTACTTGGAAAATGAGTAGAAGAAATTACTATGTTAAAGATGAAATTTGCCTCAAATGGCCTCCAAATTACATGGAAATTATTTCTTAATCTTTCCTATTCATTATACTTGTATGATTTCCACTTTAATTTGGTATCTGTGAGGAGCTGTGAAGTTCAGTAGTGCAATTGCATAGAAATACCCACATAAATGACTAGTTCTGGAAGGTAAAATTGTGTGGAGATGCTATGTATTACTTAGATCTAGGCATTGAACAGTAAAATGTTATTTTTTAACTATTGCCATCCATGCCATGAAGTAGGAGTTGTGTTGGGAAAACAGTTGTGATTCTATTATTCTGTGCTTTTTTTCTAGCATGAAGTGACATAATTAATATTTCACAGGCAGCTCTTTCTGCTTGGTTTTTGAACTGTAACTGTCCTCTAAATGTTCTTTCTTGTGTACACGTGGCCAGTGTAGTCCATTGTAGTGTCTTGTATCAGTGAAGATGGATTAGATGATTAAAGGTCTGAGATAAATAAACTTCATAAGATGACAAGTAATTCTGTAGCTTTTACAAAAGTAATGTGAAATTTTATGCTGAAAAGTCAGATGCTGGCTGATGTTGCATGCCCAATTAAAATATCACACAAATCACACTTGTCATGCAGGTGGAAGGAAGGCTGAAGCATTCTGGCACTTCCATTTTGTAGCTTTTCTTCTTTCAGTATATGTTTTCTTGTATATGGGATTAGAAGATTGCTAACTTGATACATTTCCACTTACTTGAAATGGTGTAGGAAGTTAAAATGGACTGTATTGCACCTTAAAGAACACTGGAAGATGAAATTCAGTGCGGCTTGGATAGCACTGACAAAGTTTAACTCATTAGAGGGTTTCATCTCCTAACAGTATTTGGTAACAAACGTGCACATGGAAAACACCTGTTTTGTAATGCTGAATATAATGTGTCTTATTGTTTGTTTAAATACAGCTGCAGCTCTGGTTGGATAACCCAAAGATTCAGTTGACATTTGAGGCAACTATCCAACAATTAGAAGCACCTTATAATAGTAAGTTAAGTCTTCTACTGCCAAAATCATACTGTATGTATCATTGCTATTCTTTTTCAGTTTTGGTGGGGGAAAAGCTGCTCAGAATCAAGAGAGGACTTCAAATGGGTCCTTTTGTTAGTGGAGCTCCATGTGTGTTTGTATACAGAATGGGATATTGCAGTATGCTCATGTTTCAGGTCTATTAGAGTTAATTTGTCTGGTAAAGAAATATATCCTCAGCAGAATTCAAAAAAGCTGGTAAAAAGATGGGTTGTTACAGAAGTTTCCTGCGAGTGAATTCACATGCAGCTTTTAAGGTTTGCTACAACTTCATGGTGGTTTGCAGCTGTGAGATTTTCTTGATCATAAGGTTTCTGAGAGGCATTAAGAAGTTGCATAAGCCTTGAACAGACTGGCCATGATGAAAGAAGGCAGTAGAAGAGCAAGGAGTTACCACTTGCAATTGTAGGGCATTCCACCCTTCTCAAAAAAGATCCCAATAAGCTGGAAAAGGGTGAGGGGGAGCCATAAGGAAAAAGTAATTAAAGAAGAAAATAATGCTGAAATTAATGTAGATACACTGTCAAGTATTGCAAAATAGTGAAATATTATGTTTATAAAAATAAAAATGAGAATTTGGTGCTCCAGTAATGGGTTGGCTTAATACTGGCAAATCGCGTTACAGTTCTGTGTAAAGATCCCAGATTTCTGCAGTCAATTTCAGAAAAGGTGTTCTTCCGCACTAGATAAATAGAAGCATTTAATGTCCTGTACAGCTTTTCAGGCAGTATTCAAAACTGCAGTACAGCACAGAAAACAGCTTGTGGTTTCCAGAAAACTTTAACCTCAGTCTTCTTCAAGAAGATGGATTCTTCAGTAGGGCAGCTGGGGATGCAGAAAGGGCTGTGTTCATTGTGACTTTGCTGGGTTGCTGCTGTGACATGTTTGCTTGTGAATATGTTTTCAGTACATACGTGTTGCCGAACATACAGAATAACTTTAAAATATTACAATTTTTAGGTGATACGGTGCTCGTTCACAGAGTACACAGCTATCTGGAGCGGCATGGTCTAATCAACTTTGGTATCTACAAAAGAGTGAAGCCCCTTCCAAGTAAGAAAGTTGAAAATTGTTTTTAACTGGAGTTCTGTTTTATTGTTCTGTGATTTGTTAGGACAAATTTTTGAGTGCTTTTTTAGGATTATGGTGCTGAGAAAATAAAAAAAGGCTGCCAAGCCATCTGGCTATAGATGTTCATGTTTTTTATTTTGGCATGGAGAAGCCGTGCATTTAAATAAATCACTTTGAGAGGGAAAATGTTTGCAAATCTTCTGTAGATAATTCGGTGGCTGTCACTGTTTAATGAGTTATCCTTGTTCCTCATTTGAATAACAAAAGACAGAAATACAATACTGTCCTTACATCTGTTATGCACTTACATGATGCTTGAATTTTACAAGTGCTGAACTTGTCTGTCCTTTCTACGTTTTATTCTTCTGGAGCAGAAAGAAATAAAACTGTGATACTTTGTCCCACAGTAATTAATAAGAATCAGTTTCTTCAAACAGTTGTCCTTCAGAAGTATTTTTTCTCCTGCATTCTTCCTTGTCACAGATACGCTACTGGTGTACTTTTCCTGTACCTGTCTCATTAAGAAAAATTGTAAAGTGTTTTACTGTTACCATATTATGTACATAATTACTTCAGTTTTCTTTTTGTGGCTATTTGTTTCATTAAAGAGTTTATTCTGTCAGAACTACCAATGAGAAGGAAGCTGCTTTTTGTTCTTGGTATCTCTTAAATGCAACTGTAACATGACTGCTTACAATGTAGTAATGCACGTATAGAGCTTGTAGCTTATTCTTCCCTTTCTCTAGCCAAGAAAACCGGAAAGGTGATCATTATCGGTTCTGGAGTCTCTGGGTTGGCAGCAGCTCGCCAGTTGCAGAGTTTTGGAATGGATGTCACAGTTCTGGAAGCCAGGGTATGAATTTCTGTGCTATTTTACTTCTATATGGAAACTTAACCAGTAACCACATTCAGTACTAGTATAAGGCTAAGTATCCCAGCAGCATGCCCAAGATGGGTAAGCTTGTGTGTAGTTACAGGCAGTCAGGGAATGTATTGCTGAGTACTAAACCTGTCTCACTAGGAAACAAGTGTATGTCTTCGCATTGGGAGTTGGCTAATGCTTTCTTGTGGGTGGACTGTGTAGTCAGGTGCTAGTGTCATATGCTTACACCAGTAACAGGGTGGAGCCTTCTTCCTTTCATGATCAGGAACTGATTTTTTTCACTGGACAGCAGAATGCAAGTCTGTATTTCAAGAACTTGCCCATTAAATAGAATCGTTGTTTGGAATTGCCATACAACATCAGGCAGGATATTCTTCTTGCACCTTTTAAGTCTATGTTAATTCTTTCCTTGTTCATTACTGTGTGCTTAACAGAGGCTTTAAAGTTATATAGAGCTATATTTTGTGGTGCGTGAACTAGCTTGTTGTTCTTCCAGTAATAACGTATTCTTTTATATCCAGCCATAAGTGGAATGTCCTTTTTTTTAAGGTTGAAGTTTTTTTCATATAGTCTAATCAGTTGAGAACAGCTTTTGATGCTCATTTAAAATAAATAAATCCATTGACCAGTTAAATTGGAATTTATCTTATGTTTTACTTCCTGGCTTCATTTTGTTTGGATATTTACTTCTGACACTTTTCTAGCACAGATTCAAATAATCTGCTTAAGTTTTTTGTTGGAGTAACCTTTCAGGCTATTCATTTTGCTATCTACTGCTCTTGTTGCTAGGGAGCAAGAGCTGCTGGCTCTGTGCTTCACAGGTTCCATACCACTACAGCAAAGGAGAACACAACAGTCTAACTGTTTAGGAGTCTCTTGCTCACCTGAATGTATTATGGGTTTTTTTGTTTGGTTGGTTTGGTTTGGTTTTGGTTTTTGGGGGGGGGGTTTTGAAGCTGGAAGAAAAAGATCCATGCTGTAACCTGGGTTTTGTTCTATGCATCTTTGTTATAACTAGTGTGTAGATCTGGCAAGAGGCTATTTTAAAATAATGCACAATATTTTTCAGTCATTTTTCTCTAGACTGCTGCCTCACTTCTTGAGTAGTCTGTATTTTTTTATTTTTATTTTTTAAAGCTGTCTGGTGTTTTCTTGCATTATGATTTCAGTGATTCAGGTGGTAGTTTCTTTGTGTCCACTCATTTTCTGTAACTTTTAGACTATTAGTTTACATGCTTCTGAATTGCTGATGTAATTACTAACAATCAAACTTTACATTTTTATATGAATTGGTAGCTGTTGGGGATCTTTGCCCAACTGTAGTTGATATTTCTCTCTGATATCATCCTGCTAGCTGGACTGAGAATGGGGGAAGGAGGCTTTTTTTTTTCCTTATTAAGTTTAAAGTGGTAGGAAAATAAGTGTCATCCTTAAGTCAGTAGTATGTGTCAAGAATCAAAAACTTTTTTTCCTGCTTCTAAAATGGGCTGTTGATTCGTGATTTGATTGATTGATAGCTGGCTCTTCTGTGGAGAATAGATAGAAATAATTGGCTGATGGTTTTTCTAACCCTAAAATTTAGTTTCCTCAAGCACAGCTGAATCATTTCCTATATAGCTATTGGATTTTGTGGTAGGAAGTGGGAGGAGGAAATTTAGTATGTAACTTAATCTATCCATGGACAATGAAGGATTGGTTTTAGAATCACAGTAGATCCTGCTGTAGATAGAGTTAAAACTGTCCAAATCAGGTTAGGCATCTTTTTTCTTTTTCTTTCCTTTTTTTTTTCTTTTTTTTTTTTAATGCAACTTAAACATTTTATTCCTTAACTTAGCAAATTAATTGAGATCAAGTGTTCATTTGCAGAGGTTCTTGGAAAAGTGTACATTCTGTTTATTGAAACTTTGGATAAGACAATACTTCTACTACATTCTATAGAAGTTGCAGTGATTATATTTAAGTGAGATGTATCGCTGAATGTTACCAGAGTTTTAATGTATTGTGCTTTTAAAAGGACCGAGTAGGAGGAAGAGTTGCTACCTTTCGCAAAGGGAACTATGTTGCTGATCTAGGAGCAATGGTGGTAACAGGACTTGGTAAGTTTTTCAAAATAAAAAGGAGCAGGGAGGAAAATAGTGGGACAAAATATTACAAATCTGAACCCTTGTGCTATTTCCTTTCATGGCCAAAACAAATTGTGTATTTTTAACTGTTAAAAAGTAGATGTTCTAGTTCAGCCTCTTTGGCAGTTAGCATTTTTCATCAGTGAATCTTCAGAACAGATGACAGCCCGCGCTAAAAGCTGGGATTTTTGTTGGTGCCATAGGTCTCATTGGTCACTGAAGTCATACAGGTGCTTGTCATGTCATCAAACTGTTGTAGATCCATTCTTTTACAGTTTGCTTGTGCTTAGTGGAATTCTTTGCTCTTTCCTTGGCATGCTCCCCTTTTGTGTGTCTGTTCCTTTGCCTATTCCTTCAAGTGCTACACTGCACTGGGTCTGCACTGGGTTCACTGCACTTGCTGAGCAAGTCTTTCTAAAGCTGCTTTACCCAGCTGCCAGTGGCCTCTGAGCTCAGGTCCGTGGACTGCATTTCTTGGTAACTCTCTTTGTTGTTCCCTTGGATCTTCCAAAGTATAAGCTGAAATTGAACATGGAGAAGTAGGAATGTAGTGAGGGGATTAGTTGTGTAGCTAAGAGCAAAGTAAATAAGAGCAAATAAATAGCAAAGTTGGGAGAGACCCCAAAGAGATGGAATGTTTCTTCATTTACATGGGGAAAAAAGGGAGGAGGGAGAATGAAGAGCAGAGCCATTCTAAAGAGAAGACCCTTCTTAAAGTCAGGATTTAAACCCCAAAAGTCCTTTCTCTAAGTGATTTCAAAAATAGTTGTAAAAATAATGGCAAACAAGCCGTATTTCTTCCTATTTAATGCTGGTTTATGGGATGGCATCAGCTACTGATACTAGTTACTCTGCTAAGAAGATGGGCAGGTGTTTAGCATGGAATACTGTTCAGTAATGCGGTGAAATGATAAAATATTATAAAACCTATAATAAAACCTAACTGAGTTTTACTGACTTGCTGAAACTTCGTGTCTATCTTATGGTTAGTCTTTATTAAATTGCATATGAAAACTGTTTCCAGACAAAGAGTACTGAAGTTGTACAGTCTTGGTAAAACAGATCTAAGGTTGCCTAGTGAAAGACTGTAATAGTTTTATATTTAATTCATCATGGGTGTTTCTTTTCCAAAATAATCTACCCTTTGTCTTGAATGAGACAGCATATCCTATGGAGAAGGAAAGATTCCTGTAGTGAAGGAGATAGTTTGAAGGGCATCCTTCATATTTGTGAATCTGGAAGAGATGTGAGGAGGGAAGACTACTGAAGGGGGCTGAGCTTGTGGTTCAGGAAGGTGAAAGACTGAAGTTATGGGATCTTTTCTGGTTTTGTTAGTAAACCATGGAAGAACTAGAATTTTTAGTAGGTTGTTGAACTTGAAACATGAACTTACTTAGACCTACTTCAAAACTCTGTTCTGCTTGTTCAGTCACCTCTGTAAAGACACGAAGGCATTAGGGTGGCTGAACCTCCCCCTCTATTTTGAACTAAGGCTCTGGGTTTGATTGGATTGCAGAATCAGAGAACATTGGGAAGCTAAGTTCCCAAAGTTAATTTTGTGGCGGAAATCCATGTTTCCTCTCCTCTATGCCATTTCCTATCTCTATCTGTTCTTTTCCTTTCCTCTGCTGTACTTACAGAGAGGCTTTGATGTTTAGTGATTTTGGATGCTTAAAGTCGATGCTTTCTGCCTTCCTCATGTTTCTATGTGGAATCTCCTAGATTGTTTTCTAATCTGTTTAGTAACACGTCTTCCAGGTGCAGTTGGTGTACGTGGTTCATCTTCACATATTGTATTCACTAGTGTCACTTGTTGGAGTTCTACTAAGTTTTTAGGGACTGAATTCTTCGGACTCCATCTCCATGTCACCACACTTTCAAAAGCTCCTGAAGTTACTGTGCAGCTGTGGGAACTTTCCTTGGCTTTTCAAACACTCTGCTCCCAAACGTTTTGAAGATATGTTTATAGCTGTAAACTCTCAATCTTACTAAGGTTGCTGCCACCCTAGGACTCTGCTTTCATAATCAGCCCTTTTTACATACTGTCCTTTAAGTGTTGGTGGGCAGGTTTTTGGTTTTTTTTTTCATGACCTCATTGCAAGAATTGCTCTGAAGAGTAAACCTTTGGCAGTGTTATACTACTTCACTGGAATGCATTTTGTACTGGAGTTGGTGTGTTTAGTCTCTGAAATAGTCTTAACTGTGGAATTTTTATTTAATTGCAGACAAACTGTTAACTATACAAAATGTTTTCCAGGAGGAAATCCCATGGCTGTGGTCAGCAAACAAGTGAATATGGAATTGGCTAAGATCAAACAAAAATGCCCACTTTATGAAGCAAATGGACAAGCTGTAAGTCTGATACTATTTTCATGAACCTTTTAAAAAGAAATAGTATTTCAAGTGTATTTGCTACCAGGCTATTGGTCTAGCAAGAGGTAGCTTCCAGGAAGAGGGAGAGGAGTAATGAGAGTGTGTGTCCATTTTTAGTGTGGTAATGTTCTAGCATATCTGCACCTATTTTTCTGTTCTTTCCACATGAGATTTTAACTTTGAATTTCAGAGGTTTTGTGGAAGCTAAGTTCCTGTTTGTTCTTCCCAAATTCATTACTGTTTTTCCTTAGACAGTTGTATGTCTCACTCCTCTTTGAAACAATTGTGTGCTGTGCTGGCACTCTAGCTTTTGTTGCTGTTGCTGCTACTTCTTTTTCCTGAAGTAAGCTCATTCTCCTACAAGGACAGGCTGAGAGAGTTGGGGTTGTTCAGCCTGGAGAAGAGAAGGCTGCAGGGAGACCTTATAGCAGCCTTCCAGTACTTAAAGGGGGCCTATAGGAAAGATGGGGACAGACTTTGTGACACAACAGACTGTTGTGACAGGACAAGGAGCAATGGTTTTAAACTAAGGGAGGGCAGATTTAGACTGGATTTAAGAAAGAAATTTTTTACAGTGAGGGTGGTGAGGCACTGGAACAGGTTGCCCAGAGAGGTAGTGGAGGCCCCACCCCTGGAAACATTCAAGGTCAGGTTGGATGGGGCTCTGAGCAACCTGATCTAGTTAAAGATGTCCCTGCTCATTGCAGGGGGGGTTGGACTAGATGACCTGTGAAGGTCCCTTCCAATCCAAAGCATTCTGTGATTCTGGCTGTTATGCTTACCTGTTGCTTTTTAAAGAATTGACTAACCAATGCCAGCTCGTTGAATGCATGCAACAGTTCAGCAATAATATTCTAGAGCTGGGATTCACAGGCTTAATTAGCTTTATTTCTTTCTGCTGTAGTGTCAAGGAGTGCTGTTAGAGATAGAAATGATAGGTCCTAGTTTAGTGCTGAATCTCACGCATGTATTGACTGGAACTGTTCCTACCTCCCGAATCTTAAAACATGGTACTAAGAGTAACTTCTGAAAGAAGACAGGTGAGGATACTGGGCTTCTTGCTAGAGGCCTGAAAAAGTGATTTTTGGCACAAACCTGTTATAACCTGGCACCTGCAGCTTTTCTTACTGCACATGAGTGAATAGGGTGTTACAGTAAGCTCAGGGAAAGCCTCCAAGGCATTGCAGACAGTTCTAGCAGTCAGTCTGCTCTCGTGTTGTGAAGCCAGTCCTGCATGTAACATGCTTGTCTCTGCATTGCTGTGTTCCCCCTCTCCCAGCTGTTACAGCGCCTGCCCAAGTAATGCTTCAGTATTTCGCAGTGGGGCAGATGTATCCCTGTGCAATTTGAAGGGACTCCCTCTGTTAACACCACCCAATAAGACACATAGTTCAGCTACTTTGAACTTTAGACCATGCTTTTATTGTCTCAGTAAGCACTGTGATGACTGCAGCTTGACCACACAGCTTTCCTTTCTGTAGCCCACTCCTTTCTGTTCACAGTATGCTGGATCACTTATATCCAGCTAAGCCCCTCAGGCATGTGCAGCTCCCACGTCCTGTGGTCCAGGAATTTCCCTTGCTCATCAGATAGGCACTTGCAGAAGAAGCCAGTGGGAGTGGATTGTTTGTCAGAAAAGGAATATTCCTTCTAATTACTCTTTGGTGTTTCCTGTACCGCATTCAAATGCTATTTATTCTCGGAGACCCAGTCAAGATGGAAACTGGCAATGTGGCTGCATGCTGCCAAGCACTGGGGTAGGGAGGAATCTCTCAGCACAGAAAAGGTTCTTACTGCTCCTTTGGCTAACCTTGTGGGACAGGTAACATCACCTCCTTGTGTTCGAAGATGGTTGCTGCAGCAAGGAATTGCTGCTGTTCAGATCTGTGCATTTATTAGTGTAATGCACGGATCTAATTTATTTATTAGGGTAATGCACAGGAAGGTTATAACACTAGTCATATTTTAAAAAGAGATGTCACAAAATTTTTCAGATTACCTGTTGCAAACAAAGCTTGATGTGTATAACTGGATATATTTTCCAGACTGAATTTTATCACTTCCTTGTATTGAATGTTGTCTTGGTGACTACATAATGAACCAGAGTGCTCTTCATTGGTTTAAAAATAAATAAATAAATAAGATTGCCTCTGTGTGCTGCTTGTTTCCTAGCATGCCTGTCATGTATAACTTCCGGAACATTTGTCTAAAAATGGCTTCAAATTAGATAGTTAATGATGACAGATAATTAGGAAGAGAAGTTGTGGTGTGAGTAATGATGACCAATATTTTAATCTTCTACCACCCAGATGCCACAAATGCCAACATAATCTTGATTATGTGACATTCAGTATCTGTGCATCTGTTATCATGTCTCTATATTGCCTGTGGCTCATGACCATCTAAACTGTTAAAGGTGGTTACTTCATATGATAAAAAGTAAATGAAAATGGAAGCTCTAGAAAGAAAATGTTGAATTTGCTTGCTCAGATGTGGTGCAGTTGTACCTTGAAAGCTGTGTGTTTTGACATGTACTGCTCATTTTGTCTTTCTCTTGTTTTTCCTTAATATACTCCATGATGCTACTTCCACCAAGGCAGTTACTTTATTAATCCTTTCTTTTCCTTTGTTGATGTTGCCACACTTTTTCCTTTGATTATTAGCACTGCTAAAAATTAAATTATTATCTATTTCTGCAATGTTTTCACATCTTAGTACTTTGATTTTCACCCCACTGTATAAAGGTTATCCTGAAATAGCTGTCAAGCTACTTATGTTATATTTCTTTCTGCTGCAATTGTTGAAAGGACACTGTCAAGGTACTACTTTATAAACAGTGAAAAATAAGTTTCATTTAAGCTGAAATCACTTTCTACAGGATATGCTTCTTCCAAAGGTGCATTCACATTGGGTTACTAATGAGTATTGGGCAAGGAACTTCCTTTTTTGCAAGCAAAAATTTTTCTCACCCTGCCAATAGAGAGTCTACTAACTTGATAGTGTCCCTTTACATTTTCCTTTCAGTTTATCCCTAAGCCCAACTCCATTCAGTGTCCCACTCCTCCCCAAAACCTTCTCAATTTGTGTCCACCAGTAATAGCCAAGAGCAAAGCCTTTCTTGTCTCAAATAAAAGAGCACTAATATTCCACCTCTCCCTGTGGCATTTTGGCAGACTTCATGGTTCTTGACAGGAGGCAAGTTGTAGCTTTTAAATTAGCTAATTCCCCAGCCATTCTAGGAAGTATCAAAAGTGTCCTTGGAAAACGATATACATCAGATAATTCAGACATTTAAAGCAGGGAATGCATCTAGAAGTCTAGGGACAAGTAACAATCAGATGTCTTTATACCTTGGCTACTGTCTTGACAGCTTTCCAGTATCTTTTCAATGGTTAACTGTTCCTGCCAGTCTGTCTACATCTTTTTCTCCACTGTCTGCATTTTACTGAAGGGCAAAGTACATAAGTTATACACTGAGTGTACATCCTCATCATTAAGCTCTGCACTGAAGGCATAAATCTCTCTTGCTGCTCACAACTGTATGATGACCCAAGATTGAGCAGTTTTATACCTTCAATAAGCACTCCTCTAAAGTGTGGTTATTTTAGTCTTTGCCATGGTGTTAGAGAAAGATTTCTCTCTGAGGAAGTGAAGATGGAATCAAATTCTCTGCATATAGGATGGGCTCTTAAAGATTGCAAGTTTCAGATCCTTTCTTTGTGGTAAGTTGGTTTCCTCCAAAAAATTTACCAATCTAGGAGTTCTGAATAGTCTTTGGGAAGTTTTACGGCCTGCACAGCTGCCTAAGGCATTGATGTCAGCTGTGAAAAGGTAGGCAATGTGAATATCAAAATGTCATTTCTCTTCCCTTTCTTCATCCTAACTTCACATTACTGGGAAGTGTGCATTTTGTAATGCCATCTTCAATTTGTTGTCCACCAGGATCCTCACATCCTTTTCTTCAGAGCTGATACCCAACAGTCAGTCCTCAGCCTGTCCTGATGCATGGGGGTATTCCATCACCATTTCAAGGCTTCGCCTTCGAATTTCATGAGGTTTTTGTCAGCCCATTCTCCCAACTTGTTGAGGTTACACTGAGCGGAGAAGAGATTGGGGAGGTCTGAGAGCGTCCTTACCCATAAAGTATGAGGCAAAGAGGAATTTAGTGCTTTAGCCTTTTCCATGTCCATTACCACTAGGTTCAGCAGCAGGTCTGCAGTCTGCATTATCCTTACTTTTTTGCTACTGTTGTGTTTGTGGAGAGCTCTTCTTGTTGCCCTCTTATGTCCAGCATCTCAGTTTCAACTCTGGCTGACTCCTGGTTTTCTTAATGGTCATCTCTGCATGCTTGGGCAATGCTTCTTCATTCATCACAGATGGCTTGTGGTGTAGTAATACATGCTTAAGCTGAACTTGGAAGATGAAGCTTAAATGGTAAAAGTGATTACCATCAGTTTCTTGAAACGGGGGCTGTAATTTTAATTCTTCAACCTTCAGGAGAGCTATCCCTACACCTCTTCATCCAGAAAAAGATCTTAGAAATCTAACCATTCAGTGGAGTCTGCCCTGTGGATCTGGAGAGCCTCTGTTCAGTCTTAAGGCAGTGCTTAGTAGTAGCAAGTCCTCTGTTTTCCACTGAGACTTCTACTGAGGACGTGTACCAAGTTCTGGCCCACAGAGACAGGGCTTTTACTTAAGCCAGAAGCTGCAATAGCATCCCCAGGCTCTTCTCTTTAGAGGCAGAATTGCTTATCCATGGATTGACTGTAAGGAAGTATCCTAGAAACCATGTCGTTTAATTTAGATCATGCCTTTTCATTTCCAGCTCTTCCTTTCTCATGATTAAAAAAATGGAAAGGGCACAGTAGTACATACCCACGCTGTTAAAGCAGATCCTAGTGTTCAGGTGTGGTACAAGAATGCAAAGGTTAAGCCAGCAGTGGGTGTATCACTGGAATGTGACAAAAAAGTTCGCATTTGGGAACTGCCATTTGAAGCTTTCATTATACCTGTGCTATGCTCAGTAGCCTTGTTGATTTTTTTATTACATTGTTACATAGCTGTGGAGTTACATAATTGTTATCAAATGTGGCTGGCAGCAGCTACTAGAGAGGATGGCATAGAGGAATCATAAGTACAGATCTGGCTAAAGAGGAAGGTTCAGCATGTAATTCTGAAGGGGAGCAGTATCAATCGGGGAAGGTGATACAGGTCTTTGGGATAGATTTTCAGTTTTTACACGAATGAGCAGAAATGTAAGCATGCACCTACATCTTGAAATTTTAGATTGGACGAGACTGGAGGTAAGTATAGGGGATGTTTGAAATACCCTCATATATAGTTTAAAAAAAAATCTTCAGATATCTGTTCTAGTCATCATATAATCTGTGTCTTCTGTAGTGCTGTTGCATATAATATTCCAGTATTTGAGCTGACAGTATCTCAAAACTTTTATCATGTTTTAAAAGCGCATGATCTTGAGAACTAAGTAGTGGATATAGTATCGAATATAGTAGTGTCAAAAGTGAGATAATTCATTTTTGAGACATAAAAACCTTGAGTGATAGGAGAATGTCAGTAATAATCAAGAAAAAAGGAGAACCTTGCACTGATTGCAGAGTAGGTGAGTCACTAATTTTTGGCAGCCACGGGGTGGGGAGGTATCTTCATTCTTAAGATTCTTTCAAAAAGGTAGATCCATCAGAAATAGAACAATTCATTTCATGATGCAGTAAGTCTCCAGGGAGATACTACCTGCAGAACACTATGGGATTTTAAGACATTTTACCACAAGAACAGTGGAAGAATCAACATCTTAGTATAGGCAGTTGGAAAAGTTGGCTGCTTGTGCTTATGATACATACCCAGAGATGAAGTATGACTATTAATTGTGAACCTCAGTCTGGGAAAATGCCCGACAAGAAAGATCTACAGAGCTAGAAGATAACCATTGGCTGAAGAATGAATACTTAGAGTGGCCAGCTGCAAAGTGGAAGAGGAATCCTAATTAGAACAATGGAATGCTGATATAACTTTACTGTCAATACAGGGTATACCTTGAGTTAGGGGTGAGCAACAATTGGAAAAGAGCCACCCGATAGTCATAGGGATAGGCTTAGCACTGTTAACAGCACCTCTCGAGCTCTTTCTGTTCTGTTTAGCAATCATCCAAGAGCTTTACCAGTCTTTCTGAAGTGTATACTTTTTTCTCCTCCTCATGCTGATCTTTCTCTTATACTCATCAGTGTTTTCTCTCTATCCTTTGTTTAACCTAGACTGGGTTTAATGGATGTTAATACCGTGTGATGCTTGCTTTTTTCAGCATGTGCAACCATCATCACCTAATTGGTATTTATTTCCATACTGGCAGCAGCACACACTATTTAAGAGTATCTTCAGTACAGTCAAATGCCACCATTCCTGAGGAGAAGTGGAGAGGGAGGTGCTTATCTCTTCTCCCTGGTATCCAGTGATAGGTCATGTGGAAATGGTTCAAAGCTGCACCAGGGGAGGTTTAGACTGGACATGAGGAAGCATTTCTTTACCAGGAGGGTGGTCAAACACTGCAACAGGCTTCCTAGAGAGGTGGTCGATGCCCCAAGCCTGTCATTGTTTGAGGCATTTGGACAACGCCCTTAATAACATGCTTTAACTTGGTCAGCCCTGAAGTGGTCAGGCAGTTCGACTACATGATTGTTGTAGGTCCCTTCCAACTGAAATAGTCTAGTCTATTCTATTCTAGTCACGCTGACTATTCCAAAAGATAAGTTACTGCCTGTCTACTTCACTGAGCTATGTGGAGCCTTCTAAAGCCTTGTGATTGCGGAGAGGCATCCTACCATCACAATGGTCTTTTGTCTCGTTGGCAAGCTTCTGGGAGCTTTGATGAACATGCCTTCCAGCAAGGAAATCTTCATGTGCCCATAAATTGGTTTGCTTTCCCCATGCAAGAGAAGTTGGTTGTTACGATTTGCCAGCTCTTGTAGCTCATTAGCCAGACATCCTGGCAAAGCGACTTTGTGTTGTACAGACCTTGGTGTCTGACCATTTGAGAGAGCTAAGGGTATTACATTTCTTTTTACAAGGGCTATTCTCAGCTCCTTTTTTGTTGTACTCTTGAAGTGTCACTCTAGTTTAGGGCATGCAATACTTTTTTTTTTTTTTTGAGCACTGCTCTGAGAATTTATCTGCATCCTGCTTTTCTCATTCCTTTGATTTGGGGAATGGTAGAATTTTGAGTTTGTTACAAGGTGGTGTGAATTTATACTGCACTAGAGAAGGTAATCTGTGTCATTGCTCTGGTTTCTTTTAAAATTGTCTCTGTACTACTCGAGTGTCTTGTCTCTGAGGCTTTGAGCTTTGGTGACCTATATTTTTTCTGTTTTATTTATGAATAGGTTATTAAGAAGAAAGTTTGTTCTTTTGACTCCTAGGTTCCAAAAGAGAAAGATGAAATGGTGGAGCAAGAATTTAATCGTCTGCTGGAAGCCACCTCATATCTCAGTCATCAGCTGGATTTTAATGTTCTCAATAATAAGCCTGTCTCCCTAGGTCAGGCTCTGGAGGTTGTCATACAGTAAGTGACCTCTCTCTTCGTTATAGACTTTCCTATTTTGTGGAGGATTTTCCAAAAGGTAACCTGAAACAATTGTGATGCTCCTAGGGTAAGCATTACCCACTCAATACAGCTGTTTGGTCTCTGCTGAGTTCTCATTTGTGTATGCATTTCTTGTTTATTGAAGCAAAATATGCCACAGATGGTTAAAAGAGCAAACATCTTTTCTTGAAAGCTTCCTGAAAATCAGTAGTACAGTAACTGATAGTGGGTAATTGACTTAGTATGAATTGGTGTACATACAGCCCACTTATGCTACTTGAAAGCTAATGGCATTTGTAATACGCCTTTTGATAATAGTAGGTAACTTCAGACTCACGCTTTAGCTAGTCAAGTATCCCTTATTTACAGAAACTTGTATTAATTTTCTGATTGCCATACGAGTATTTACCTAAATATCCTATAATGTGCTTTTATTGCATTACACTAATTAGATTGTGATAATGAGTTTTCTTACTAACATTAGGATTTTATGCTGAACTGACTCTCACTTCTCACCTTTTCCAGATTGCAGGAGAAGCACGTGAAGGATGAGCAGATTGAACACTGGAAAAAAATTGTGAAAACACAGGAGGAATTGAAAGATCTTCTTAACAAGGTCAGATGATGACATTTAGAACAAGAGGGATAGCATCGTGTTCCTTAGAAAGTGGCAAAATGTACAAAAACTTCCATGGAAAAATATCAGAAAGTTGCCATTAATGCTGTTCTTGAACATATCTGTTCATTTAAGACCTGCCTAGAAGCACTATGACAAAGGAGTCTCCATTTTTAAGGAGGAGCACATAAGTGATTAGGCAGAAGACTGCAAAACATAAATATGGGGAAAAAAAGGAGAGGACAGATGGTAAACAGCATTGTATCATAGTTTCCTTTAGAGATGTTGATAATGACTGAAGCTTTTGGGTGGTTATTTTAAAATGTTTACTTTCTTTACCACAGATCTGATTTGTAGTGTAGAAACAGTGTTTTAAGCCTACGTACAATGTTTTTGGTTGTGGTAGATGACATCTTTACTTCTCCATGTAAGTTTCTCAAATTAAAAATGTCTGAGGATAGCTCTCATATCCTAAGTTATTTGCAACATATCTTGTAAGAAATCAATACTGTTGGGTTTAAGCCATGTTGTTTTGGGGTTGGTGGTATTTATTGTGGTTTCTTGGAGGTAGAATTGCATATAGGTAACATCTGCCAAACCCAGGAAATCTCTTTGGTATAATGGCATAGTTTGAGATGAATATCCATTTTATACAGTAACTTGCATGAAATCTACCTTCCTTCATATTTTTTTTCCTTTCTTTCTCCCTTTTCCTACTCCACCTGAAAAAGATGGTGAATTTAAAAGAGAAGATTAAAGAACTTCATCAACAGTATAAGGAAGCATCAGAAGTGAAGCCACCTCGGGATATTACAGCAGAGTTCCTTGTGAAAAGCAAACACAGAGATCTGACTGCACTTTGCAAGGTAAAGAATGACATACATATAGCACTTCAAGTCAGTGGTTTCTGAGGACTTTAGCAACCAGATAAAATTAGCCAATATAAATATTTCCACATCTCTCATTCTGATCCAGCACTCTCAAGAGAATGTGATTGATGGTAACTCTGGGTTGTAATACTGATAACAGGGCTGCATTAAGTACCTTTAGGTACCTGTCTTTCATGGCTCATGATGGAGAGTATTAATGTGTTGAAGGCTCAATTTTAGGTAACGGTCTGTGCTGGCTCATGTCAGATAGCATTCAATGTTTTGAAGGCTAAATTTTGAGTCAGACTTCGTCTTTAGTACCGCTGGGTCTCACAACAGTCTGGAAATAAAATCTGTATTTGAAGAGAGATGCTCTTTCTCTAAGATAAAAAAAGGCACTTTCCTGAGTAAAAAGACTTTTTTCTATCCAAAGATTATCATTTACAGAGCTCTATCTTGACAAGTAGAGTTAGTCTCATCTCTCCTTCCCCCCCTCACCCCCCCCACCCCATGTATCTTGATGTAGAAATATGCCTTAAAAAGGAAACGTTAAAAAATATTCTTTCTACAATAGTGAAAGACACCTTGCTAACCCAGGTCAGATAGAACCAAGGATCGTTTTTCAGCTACTTGTTCCACAGAAGATACATACGTTTGTTTGCAAGCTCAATATGTTTCTGTATACATAAGTAGTAGGTCTTCTATTTTGTCACCAATTAACAGCTTTATGCTCTTGTTGCTATTATTGGACACTCCAAATTATTCTGCCTTGAAGGAAAATGATTGTTGCCTTTATACCTAGATCTACTAATGTTTTTTAAAACAAACAAACAAAAACCTCTGAAAGACGCTTGAATTAGATCATGTCTTTGCATTTTGCATGACTGCTTCTGCTTTGGAAAACTCTTATGTTATGTTCAATATAAACTATGATCTTTTAAGAGAGAAAGAAGAATAGAAATAACATTTTGTGCAATATGACAAAGCTCTCAGTACCATAGGGACCCTTAAAATACCAGGACTGTAATGGACCTTCATATTCTTCAGATCTGAGTGTTTAAATTCCTGAAATATTCGCATACTGATCTTTTCTGCAGTGTGGCATAGGCTTCTGTATATTCAAACAGCAGGAGGGCAAAATATGCTGGATTAAATGTTTAAAAAATAAAGAACTTGATTTAGATTCCACTAAACCCATGAATCGTCCAATGATTTCTTTTGAGATTAGGTCTAGTCTGATGCTACATGATGTCTTTAAGTCCTTTTACATGTAAACTGATTTTAATGTTTGCTTTTAATCTTACTAGGAGTATGATGAATTGGCAGAAACACAAGGAAAGCTGGAAGAGAAGTTACAGGAACTTGAAGCCAATCCACCAAGGTAAAGATACAAACTATGAAAATAAATACTCAGGAAAGCAGGTTTTTTTACTACTTTGCACTGAGTTTCAAAAATGCTATTGTATGCTTTCTTTTAATTATGGTAACTCAAGGGGTTAGTAAGGTACAAACATGAAGTTTGAGTTCCCTCCGTTTTAGAACTCGTCTTCTGCATTTTTAACCGTGACTTGGACAAAAAAGGTGGTTCTTAGCTAGGGTGCATTACAGTAGAAATCCTTACTGTAACCAGTACCTGATCTCAGGAAGCCTTTGAGATTTGAAATCCCTGTCAATAAGAATACTAATCCTGCTTATTTTGGCAGAATATTATTATTTTGTGCTCTGTGTGATTATACTAGGTTTTTAGTCGTCATCTTTATACGTGCTACTTAAGCCATTATTTATGTAACTTTTTTTTATTTCTAAAGTTAAGTTTCTAGCTTCACTTAGAATATTTTACATTAACTCTACTTTGAATATGTGAATTTGCCATTTTTTGATATTCAGCTTTCATGAAGGAGGTCCGAATGTTTGGAACAGAATCTGCTTGTGTTCTTTTTTTAATCTATTTCTCCACTAAGGAGAGGCTCAAACAAAAAAGATTGTTGAATAAATTTTCAAAAGTAATGCATTTGCAACATCCTACTCTACCAAACTAAATGTCTTTCTATTATGTTTTCTTTTTTTCTAGTGATGTTTATCTGTCATCAAGAGACAGGCAAATACTCGACTGGCATTTTGCAAACCTAGAATTTGCTAATGCTACACCCCTATCTACGCTTTCACTGAAGCATTGGGACCAGGTAGCTAATTAATGGATTCATTCAGCAATACACTAAAAACTTAAGCTATATTTATTTCATTCTCTATGTTAACAGTTTCTAAACACTTAAGTGCTATCTGCTTTTATGCAGATACTGAGCATGATTATTTGCTAATGAAATTCCAGACAGCTTTTTGTTAGTGATAAAACAATCTCTAATAACACTGTCTAGTGAAAGTTCCTGTACTTACTACTTGACTAATAAACAGAAAGGGTTTCAAATTTATTCAACTCGCTCTTTGAAAAAAAGGGTTTGAAAAAATTTTGCCATTGTGTAGAGTTGCTGATTATTTTCTATTGAATTATGTGATTTCATTATAAATGCATGCTTTTTATGCATCTTCATTTTAGGATGATGACTTTGAATTCACAGGCAGTCACTTGACTGTGAGGAATGGATATTCCTGTGTGCCTGTAGCCTTGGCAGAAGGGTTGGATATTAAATTAAACACAGCAGTTCGACAGGTTCGCTATACAGCATCAGGTAAATGAAACCACCTCCTCCAGAAAACTGCTCTGAGGGAGTATGATCATAGAAATTAGATTTCAGTGCTTCTGGAAGCAGACGTGAAGACTGATCTCGTAAAAACCCTCCCATTACATGTTTTGGGTTAGATAAACAGCCACATTTCTTAGCTTGATTAATTGTGTAGGAAGCTGTTAGAGATTTATTAATCTTTAATGGTTTTTGCTTATTTCTGTGGCTTGTTTGACACCATCCCTTTAAGTTGTATTTACTGATTCACAAGTTCACATTCATTCTCCCATTTCTTTATTTCATTGATTGAAGCATCTGGAGTAAGAGGTCTTGGACTGCTTAAGACTTGGTGCCACAGGATCTGGTATTAGAAGTATAAATGAATGTAATATGGACTCAAAGAAATGGAAGGAATATATCTTTTTGGTTTTCTTCAAAACATTGGACTCAGGAAACTGTCAACTGGGAGAGCAACTCAATGAGAGGCTCGCTCTCTACTTGCTATTTATTAACGCATATATTTAAATATAATTTCCTGGCCTAGATGAACCTTTAGGCTTATGGCCATATTCAGATGCTGTGGGAATTACACTTTCTGGAATTGAGCTATGTGGCCAATAACGTTCACTTGCCTACAAGTTAAGTAATTGTTAGTGTAAAGCTGTCTCCATAAATGAAATATTTTCTGATGTGGATATGTTTTCATGGTACTTTCTTTAATTTTTAATCCAATGCTCTTGCCTCCTGGCCTATTAAATGATTGTTTTTCTCTTCCCTTTCCAGGCTGTGAAGTGATAGCTGTAAATACCCGATCTACTAGCCAGACTTTCATTTACAAATGTGATGCTGTGCTGTGTACTCTTCCCTTGGGAGTATTGAAACAGCAGCCTCCAGCAGTACAGTTTGTGCCACCTCTTCCTGAGTGGAAAACTTCTGCAGTGCAGCGTATGGGATTTGGCAATCTTAACAAGGTGACTTGGTCATTGAGGGAACTGCAGCAGACCAGGGGTAGCGATAGGTAGAATCTGAAATGTGTATGGAATATGTATGGTGGATGAGAGGAAGAACATTTTTTCCACTGCTGTTTTGCTAGATTTTGATGCTGAAAATTATCTGAAGAACTGTAAGGACCTCTTCTCTATTTCCCACAAAATTTTTGAATAGTTAAATTTCAGAAGTAGGTTGACTCAATATGTCTGCTGTAGCTTGTTAACCTGCAAATTTTAAACTATGAGAGCATACTAACCTATGGAAGGCAATATAGGTATACACCTTTCTGTATTACATATATGCAGTACATATTCACCAAATTTTCCTTTCTTGACCTTTCCAGTGACAAACATCAATGAGTGTAATTGTCTTTATTTTTATTTTTTCTGTGTGCTCTTCCTAACTGTTGATTCTTTTTATTTCTAGGTTGTGTTGTGTTTTGATCGTGTTTTCTGGGATCCAAGCGTCAATTTGTTTGGTCATGTTGGTAGCACTACTGCAAGCAGAGGAGAACTTTTCCTGTTTTGGAACCTGTACAAAGGTAGCTGTGGTGCACGTCTACTTTTGCCAGTGTCTATTTGTGTAGTTGTACTAGTAGTTTGTTGTACTGTAGTTTGTGTAGTTGTACTACTATTTGTGTAGTTTCAGATCTAGAAAAGAGCACTTTTTAAGATGCTGTTAGTGTTCACATATGGATATGATAAGAAGATAGTATTTGTAGGAACACAAATGGAAGCAGAGAGCACCACTGACTTGCAAATGATTCTGTAGTAAATTAGGGTAGAACATGGACAACTATGCGTTTAATAATGCTGAATTCCAGGCATGTCTGTTAAATTGCATTGCTACCTATCTACTGTAACACTTGCATCTTTATAGGCTACTTTATTGTCTTGCACCTTGATGAAGTTGTCCTGTGACTTACTCAGTGTTATCTTGGTTGCTTCTATTAAGCATCTATTTAGTTGCAAAACTTAACTTTTTTGATTTTTATTGTGCTGTATTAAGAAAAAAACCCCAAAACCCTAATCTAACATGTTTATATAGTATTTCAGAAATACAGCAAATCATGTGTGCTCTGTTTGCTGAAGAGCAGTGTTGTCTCAGTTACGTATTTACTTTGTCAGGAGGCTGTATTGAGTTCTCCAAGAAAAGGGTGATTTGTCTTTGCAGCATTTCTGAATTAAAAGCTGTTTCTTAGTTCATAAGTCTCTTTGAAATTGAGTTTCTGGCCGCATGGAACATTGTTTGAGCTACTCCCCTCTTTCACTAAGCTTCTCATGCAAATGGGACTGGCATCCAGTTTAATCTTAGTTTTGAAAACCTCAGCTTCCTGGATGTTTTTCAAGTTGAACTGACAGTTTGAAACCAGACCTCTTTCATGGGGCTGTCTGTCTAATCTGGGATGATTTGATATCTGTAGATGAGCCCCTTTCATCTGCGACCTCAAGTCCTTTCCGGTACGGGTGACTTTGCTGCCCTGGATTTCAAACCTAGGTGTCTAGGAACTAACCAAGATAAATTACATTTTTTTCAGATGTAAGGAGTGCTATTGACTTGTGTATTCTCTTATGTGGCTGAGTTGCAGAACTCGATGCTTGTAGGTTATCCTGCTTCAATTTCTGAGGGGGGTGCAGCGCAGCCTTTATGGAGTATTGAAGACTCAGATTTCAGTGGAGCAGACTAGAGGCTTTGTGATAGCTCTGTTCCTCTTGCTGAGCATTACCGTTCCAGCTTAATGAGCTACAGGCCCAACTGTATGGTTACCCTAGAGGAAAGGCAAGCTGTGGTGTCTCCAGTTTGTTGAATGGGTGACCTTGTTTCCCGTTTTGAGCAGCAAAGCAGCTGTGACTGTAGACCGTGGGTCTCAGACTGACAGATAATTTTAGAACTCCTCTTTAGAAAATGCTTAACTAGGCAAAAGGTATTGCTCTGCCTGTTTCTACAGCTGGACTTTGCCATTAGTAGTTTTGTTTTATCTGCAGCTGTTGTCTGCCACAAGAGGTTGTCAGAAGATATTTTCAGTAAGCATACTGGTTTTGTTCATTGCCATTTACCATACTAAAAGCAAAGGTGTATATACAGTGAGCAATATTAAATGAGTTATTTTTATTGCAGATGACTGTTTAAAGTACCAGTGGGTTTTCTTCCACTCTATCATGGGCAGGCCAGATTTTTCTTTTAACTGGAGAAAATCGCTGCACAAGGAAGGTGCCTTTCTAGGGTATTAATTGTTAAAATGTTTTATAAGACTTGACTGGAGAAATACAAGTAATGAGCCTTGGATAACAAGGCTGTTCGTGTATCTGCTTTTGTGGCTTTAAGATGGCTCTATTACATACTTAACAAGTAGCGTTGGTGTTTTGGTTTAGATGGAAGGACCATCTCACTCACAAAGGTTCTGCTGCTAGATGTAAAACCTTCCTTCTCATGAAAATAGGCAGAGCGCACAGAAGCAAAATAGAAATGCAATAAAATGCTATGCTAAAGCACAAGTCAGATGGCTGAAATTGAAAAAATCAATTACCATTTCTCGTGGATAGTTAGGTGGCAGTTAACGTGATTACACTGTGAAATACTAAAGCAGACCTGACTGAACTTGTGAAGCTGTTACTTATTTCTGTCATATTCTCTATTTCTGTAGCCATAGCATTTTGGGCAGAGACTATTTAAACTGAACAGATGGGAGATCAATTATTAATCCAGAAACAAAAAAACTAGAAGTATCACAGCACCTGCTGTTATCAGCTCTGTGGAAGTTCTTTAAAGGTCTTGTGTTGGCAGAGACCAACTGGTCTCTGAGAAGTGTTTAGAGATAGGTGGGTGAATGGAATGAAACTCAGATGAAAAGACTGCACATGTTTGTACTCCTGTTGGGTGACCTGTTTTAGCTCAGATAGGAATCCTCCTAGTGGTTTAAGTGTAGTTCAGGTAATGACTGCTGAGAAAATGTGTAGCCTCAGGAACGCTTCATGTCCCGGAGCAGCTGGCCTGTGCTGTTGGTGCCTCTTGCTCCACCATGCTGTTGGATTATTGTTGTAGCTGTGTAGACACACTTTAAAATGGAGAGACTCCATCAGCACAGGGCAGAGGAACTCCTGTCAGAAACGCTCAGTGTTTTCTGGAAGTCCAATGACATTTCAGTCTCTGTTTTCTTGCCTGGCTCTTCTGTTTTTCCTAGAGACGTGATGAAAAAGATGAGGCCCTTTGTCATAGTTTTGTGGTTACTCACTCATCTCTGGCTAAACCACGTTCTCTGCTTCCTGTTTGGTATCAAGGCTCTGTAAACATCACTGCCTCAAGGAGAGAATTTTTTGTGGAGCAGTGACACATGCTCATCATGCAGGAAGCTTTTCTGAGCAGCAGTTGGGTATTTGCATAGCAAAATAGTCACTGTTCTGCTACAGCCTTGTGGCTTGCTGTTACAGTTCTGAATTAATCCAGGTGACTGAATAACATTTTCAGGTCTGGATAAAAATGCTTACAAAACAGGGTCTCGTGCCTGGAAAGGCAGGATTTCCATAAAAATATTTAGGGGTTGTCTGAATACAAGTTTAATGAACAAATTCACTGGAAGCTGTGTTTTGAATATGTAGTTGTTCCATCAAGAAAAAATGTGTTGACTGAATAATTGCTGAAGAGTTCAGGGATCTCATTGTGTCAAGGATGGCAAACTAGAAAAAACTTTGCTGCTGAAATTATTAAAAAAAAATTCCCAATGCCTATGGATGATAGGAAACCAGTTTTTTGTTCTTTCCTTCAATTGTTTGAAAGACTAGGCTTAATCTTTCAGAAAATTGAGTTTAACTAGAGGAGCAATCTTGTATCTTTTTTGTCTAATAAACTGCTTCTAGTCCCAGAGGTCCTGCATATTGAGGTGTCTTAATTGTATCTTGAGTAGTGTAATTATCTTTGTAGTAATAACAGCCTTACTAGTCTAACTTCTTCAGAATTTCAAATACTTTTGTTTTTAACCAGAATATATTATTGGGTCTTCCAGCCTGTATATTGCAACTGAACTTCAGTCAGTTTTCTTTAAAGAGCAGTAACTTGATGGGAATGTATACCAGGAGATCTCAGAATATACCAGGATATAAGGAATTCACTAATCATTTTTGAAACCTGTACAAAAGTTAAAGCCAAATTTTTAACAAGGACTTTATTTCCTGTTTCAATATGCTTGACATCTGTTTCTAGCTGTAGTGTTTCCTTTGCTAAATTTAGGAGTTCATAAATATCTCCAGGAGGAGAAAGATCAACTGAGAGAGTTTTCATTAAGTAACCGTGCTCAGGTCTGAGTCACTTCTTGTAAATGCATGTTTCTTGCCATTGGGTTATTTTGGTAGCTCTTCAATACTTACCTAAGGTTTTCCTTGAATTTGTGACTACCAAAAATGTATGGTTCGTCTTACCATAGCTGGTCAGAGGTAAAATGACCGTATCTATTTGTTTGTATATCCTATAATCACATTAACACTCTTCACCACAGCATCACATGGGCAGCTGAGTTATTTAATATCTGTCCTTTTGACAGATATTCCAAAAATTCTTCTGAGAATTGCTGCTTTTCTGGATATTGTTCTATTGTTCATAGTTTCCACTCCATTGAGATTATTTAATGTGAATGTGCATTGGTAATGAAGAAATCTAGATACTTTGTATGAGGGAAGTACTTATACAGGTAACTTAACTGCTATGCTGATGTTAATCGTACCTAAATTAGATTGTTTGGAAGGTATTGAGTTCCCTTAAATGTAGCACAGATGACTGTTAAATCCTAGTGGAAACTCCTATGTCAAACAAGTGATGTCTTCACTAAAGAAAACCTTTCCTTTGTTCTGCATGCTGTACTTCCTAATGTGTGTATTTAATTTTTAGTACATCAGTTCTCTTGATAATTCTAAATGGTACCATAGCATATATTAATTCATTTTCCGTTTGGTGATTTGACATGATGGTGGAAGATTTAGGACTACTTTTGTTGGGTTTGTTTAGTTTTTAACCTCATGACTTAGCTGCAGATCCACGCCTATTCAAGTCCAACTTGTCTGATTAAAATGTTCGATTTCAATAATTCAATTGTTTTTTCTCTCTCCTTCCCCGGCGCCCCCCCCCCCCCCCCCCAGCACCAATTTTGTTGGCCTTGGTAGCAGGAGAAGCAGCAGGGATCATGGAAAATATCAGTGATGATGTCATTGTTGGACGGTGCCTTGCCATCCTCAAAGGCATATTTGGTAGCAGCGCTGTGCCACAGGTTAGTACAGACAGCATCTTTGGGTAACTTCTCTGTACTTCAGGAAGTACTACAATTCTCAGTAGCTTGGCCGCAGTATTGAGCTGTTTGGTATATGTACCACCTTTTGGTCGTTCAGGGTTTTTGGGGAGGAGGGGTTGTTTGGAGTTTTTTGATTGTTGGGTTTGTTTGTTTGTTTGGAGAAGATTGTCTTAGACCGAGTAAGACTTTTCCAGAGTGTCAAATACTTCAGTTAATTTTCTACCTTTTACATTTCTGGGGTTACAGCAGAGCTGTCCATGGGTAGTGACAGCACTGCTTAGATACTTCCTGCCATGTTCTGCACCTTCTCTAAAGTATAGTAAAGCTCTTGACCAGTGAACTCCACAAAGAAACTAGTTTGGCTGGAAAATAACTGAAGGGGGAGGAAGGGAGTAAAGGCAATCTTTAATCTGGATCAGTTCCCTGTGCAGCTATCCAACGGTTATTTAGGCACAATAAGTGTAAAAGGAATGGTTAGTGAAGGGGGAGCTTAGAAAATACTTTAATATTACTCAAAAAAAAAAAAAAAGAAGCTTGTGTCTTTAGGACATCGATTTGAAAAGTCTTATAGCTGTTCAACCTACAGTGTGTGTGACTTAGTTGAATACTTGGTCTGTTCTCCTAACAGGCAGCATGGAAGCAGTTCTTACAAATGGCATTGGTTGTAAATAAATAGCTCTGCTCCACTGGGATTTCTATATAGTAAAGTAATAGAAAAAATATATGGTAACTTTAATATACCGGTCTTCTCTGAGCATTTGGCCAGGCGTAAATTGGACTGTTTACTTGCTTGGTATTTCATGCGAGGAATAGATTCACTTTGTCATCTTTATTGTAGAATAGTTGTAGAGCTCTTTTTTTGAACACAGCTTTATCATCCCCAGTATTTTACTGCTATCTATATGATGGACAAATCCTCACAGCTGACTGTAAGCATGGATTTTTAATAAATGAGTGGATCTGATATTTTGGAAATGCTCAATGACTTGAATTTTACCTCTCAGACTGGAGAACACAAGAGAAGGAAACCCCAGGCTTGCCTTTCTGATAAATCCACAGCTCCTTCTCTGAACTGCCAGAGGACAATTTCACTTCCTAATGAGCTCTCTCTCTGAGCTCTCCTGTCTACAGGTGCTGTAGAAATCGTATAGTGTGTAGATGTCACTCTAGAGTGAACCAAGAGGAAGGGAAAAACAGGGAAGCAGAAAACTTAAACAAAAGCAACACTTCATTGGAATGTGAGCCATCCTCCTCGTTCTTGTGCTGCTTCTTGTAACTGTCTTATTTTCTCTTTCTTGTTTGGTTTTCATTTCCCGAAGATAGATATAACCACTTTTTACCCCTGCTGTTCTTCAACACATGGAAACTTTTTCAGCCTTGCTGTGCAACTAACCTCTGCAAGCTCCATGTCCTCTGTAGAGTAGGATTCCAGTTTTGTACTACTGTTGTAGTATGTGTTTTATCCTCTAACCATCCCTCTCCTTGTTCATAGGGAATTCTAATTACAGCGTTTGCTTGTCAGGATGAAAATAAAAGTTGACTCATACCCATATGTGGGGGTGTGGGCACATGAACACCACAGTTGCTGTTTGGACTGGTGCAGTCTCAGTATTGGGGAACCAGTACTTTCATATTCTGCTCTACAATTGTGTCTGGGTTAGCCATACCTTCAAAACTACCTCAATGAAGTAACATTTCTATCTGGCTTTATTCCCTGTTAGACTGCAATGCTTCATGTGATTACTAGAGAGAATTTCAAAATTTATTAAATGCCTCAAAGTTTTCTTTGTCAGACATACATGTGATAACATACAGTGCTGTCACAGTGGTCTCCATCCAACAAGGAGGGAAATGTGAGGTTACTTTTTTCTCAGGAAGCAGTCAATATATGAGGGCTGGCTCATCACTCAGTTTCTTACCTTTTGGATAAAAAGGTGCTGAAGGTTGTGGTGAGGAATTTTCTCAATTAAGTCATCAGACCATATTGGGAAATGTGGTCTCCAACCCCCAGTGGTGTCTTACACCTTGGAACATGGCCACAGTCCTCTGTGGCCTTTCCACAGACTCAGCAGAAGGCATCAAATATAGTCCAGCTGAGGCCAGCCTCAGGGAGATCATCTCAGGTCTGGTGGGGTTGGGGTCCAGGATACTTCCCTTGCCATGATGTGGTATGGTGCCTGCTGGACTGGTTTCTGAATAACACCCTTGCCAGATAGAGCCTCTTTCTCTTCCTTTGTGGGAAGGTCTGTTCAAGTGGGAACAATTCCATGAAATATCTTCGTGCCCAAGGAGAGGAGATGAGATTCCTGTCTTGATGTTTGCATTTTTACAGGGTATGATTCCTGTTAAAACTCAGTTACGCATTTGGACAGAGTCTGGGCTATTTTAAGATTCACACCCATCACTTTTCAATGTCTGCAAGGTTATGAAGATGTCCCATTTTCTCTTGACTGCTGTCATGCCTTAGAGTGGTACTGGTTTGAGTCCTGGTGATGCTCTCACTGTTGCATCTTTCAGTGGAATATCTTTCATCATGACCATTACGTTGGCAAACCAGATAGATTGGAGAAATATACGTGTTTGTGCAGGTGCCCTTCACGCAGTCGTTTTCTCGGATGAGTTACAGACCTTACATAGGCCTATATCATAGTCAAATCAGAAGAGATACTCAGATGAGCCGTGGCTGAAAGAAAGTAAAGGAGTAGGAAGTGTGCATCGTCATTATGTTGATAATAGGAGAAGAAACAGAGCAAACAGTACATAGCATGCATGTACAGCTGACTACAAAGTTTGAGTTCCAGTGCAGAAGCTATGTGCAGTAGGTTCTGGTAACACTGGAAAGAATTAAGGTATTGCCACCAAAGACAAGTTATTTACCTTAGTATGTGTTATCACGGAATATAAACTTGGAGTTCCACCATTAAGGTTAGCCTAAGGACTGTGTGTCTTTTATTCTTGCAATTTGCATCTTTTGTATTTTGCACTAACTGTAGAACTTGTACTGTGTCAACAACTGAAGTTTCTGTGTTGTCTCAGCCTAAAGAGACTGTGGTGTCCCGCTGGCGTGCTGACCCCTGGGCCCGGGGATCATACTCCTATGTAGCAGCTGGATCTTCTGGAAATGACTATGATTTGATGGCTCAGCCAATTACTCCAGGGCCAGCCATTCCAGGTGCTCCTCAGGTGAGAGGTGGCTCAATTCATTTTAGAAAAACCTCAAACCAGGATGATTTTTCTAAGTAATTTGCATACATATCTAAACACAAGTTCAGATAACATGCATCTTCTGATGAATTATTAGAACTTGTAAAATAATTCAGTTTTCCATCCATGAATTCTGCCTTCCCAGGTTTGGTGTCATTTGTTTAGTAGAAAAAGCATGTTTTTATTCAGAAAGTCGATTTGGTAATGTCTGAACAGAGTATTATAATATTATACATTTATTGTGTTTCATACTCCATATTTATGTTGTTCATCACCATATTTAAGTGAATTGTAGTGATTTGAAAGAGGGTGAAGGCCAGAGTGAGAGGAACAGGAATCAAAAGGTCTCTCCCAAACTGGCAGCGAACACAATGAAGGCATAAGTCATCTCCAGTTCACTTTGAGAAGATAAAGTTTTGAAAGCAATAGCCATTCTGAAAGCACTAGCAGAGAAGGATGTATGGGTTTGGTTTTATTTAGGTTCTTTTTCTGGTGATACAAGTCATTAATGAACATAGCTATGGATAAAATGATTCTCTGCAGAGTATAATATGTGAAAGTCTGTTTTTCTCCTACTTTTTGTTATACTGTCAATAGTTGTTTTAGGTCTCAGTTTAAAGAGAAACTGCTAATTTAAGTGAATTGCTGAAGCTTTTGTTTGCTTACTGTGCTAGAGTTCATGTCCCAGGCTCAGAAACCATCATTCTTCTTAAACGTGTTTAACAGTTTTGCTGTAGAGTTGTAGATACAGCATTTGAATGCTTTTTCGGTATACAGCTAGGGATGTGAATCTCCCCTACTTATGTGGTTCTGAAAGTATTGTTTTTCAAGTAGAGATTTATTATCTTTGTATCAAAGCAAAGATATTGGCAAATAATTGCAAAATATTTCCTCATATTACAGTTGTTACAAACATGAAACCTTCCTGTGAAACGAAAGGTGTATATAAAGATTTTATTGGTAATTTGTAGGACAGGTTAAAATATTTTTAATATACACTATTTTATATGCACCACCTTCATGTTAATGGAGACTGTGGTGTGATTAGAGGACTTTTAATATTATTCTTAAAGTATCTGTTTGCTGCAGAATCTGAAAGAACATGAACAAGCCTTAACAGTGTTCTCTGTTCCCCCCCAGCCCATTCCTCGCCTGTTTTTTGCGGGAGAACATACAATTCGCAACTACCCTGCAACTGTTCATGGTGCTTTACTGAGTGGACTGAGAGAAGCCGGTCGCATTGCAGACCAGTTTCTTGGGGCCATGTATACTTTGCCTCGCCAGCCTACGCCTGGGGTCCCTCCACAACAAGCTACCAGCATGTAAGAAAAGTAGAAGGTATCAGAAGAGGAGTGCCAAGACCACAGTGCTGCTGTTGTCGACTCTTTGGGATGAAGATATTAACGTAGTCTGTAACAGTATCTGCTGAAAGGACTCAGCCATGAGTTACTGTATAATACTTCATTAGAATGGCCTTACAAAAACTTACCTAATTTTTGGCTTGGCATCCTTTTACAAAATCCCTTACAGTTGTTTGAAGTGTCAGTGTACGCAAAATCCTTTACTACCAAGCTGGTCAGGGACTTTTTTGACTGCAGATACTTTTTGAAAGTTAAGCTTATAGCTGGAGGTTTTTTAGGGTTTTTTTCTACCTATACGTGTATTTACAATTTGGTAATTGCACAAGGCTCTCTAGAAGCTGGTTGCTACAAATAGTAGCTTAGTGTAGAATGTATGTAAACTTCTTTGTTGTTGGTGGTGGTTTTTTTATTGTTTTGTTTTGAAGAATAATATTTTTTGACTAATTCTATTCTTATCTGGTATTTGAGAATTTGGTGCAACTGTTTCCCTACCAGTAACAGCAAATCACACCTCTCCAAAATGGTCCATTGGCTGCTACACCATATGCATCCTGTTTTAGAAGGAAAGCTGGTATTACTAAGAGTGTGCTAAGCACACTGCTTTGTTAAATACTTTCAACAAAAGAGATCATCAGAACTGGATATTTGTAAGTTAAAAACTAGAAATGTTAGTTGTATTTGTTTCTATAGAAACAGTTGCCTAGACAGTAAGTTGGCTGAAGGACCTAGTCTCTTGACTTCTGCCCACTGCAGGTCGGCACTCTGTGTACCTGTTGGTTTCATTTCTGCAAGGTTGATGAGATGATGTTGCAGCTGCTATTGGTATGCTTCTGAAAATCACTTCAGTTTGGCCACTTTTCCAAATATTTTCCTTCTTATTAATTCAGCACATAAAGCCTTCCTTTCATTGCACAGAGCAGTCTTATTTAAACCTTTAGGTCCTTTTTCCCTCTCCTGCTTTCCCCATGTAGCATTAGACTTTTCTTATTTCTTCCAACTTTTCTCATCCTCCTCTTTCTACAGTTTACTTCTGTCTCATCTAACCATGGTCTCTGTCCACACTGTTTTTTCTACTTTTCAGTTTTTCTGTTCTCCCTCTCTCACCCCATGTCTGTACATGTGCATTCTGTCCCAACTTCCTTCTGTCCTTGCACCTCCTGTTCTGCTAGAGGACCGGTACCTCCTCTTGTTCCATGCTCATCCCTCTACAATTACATTGCCCACACTTCTTCCTGAAGAAAATACACACACAACCATGACTGCAGCCTCTACTTGTTTATAGCTAGCTGTGTTGTCTTTGGCCACAGACCCTCCATCTTCTAGCATCATTGCTTCTACTGTTTTATTGTGTCTCATTCTTAGTAGCTGGAAATCATTCTTCCTCCTGACTATGTCTGTTATCTTCTGGTTGCTTTCTGATTAGATGTTGAAGTCTGTGAGGGTGTATCTCCATAGGCAGTCCTTTTGACAAGCTGTGAGAAAGGAGAGGGCTCTGACGTGGCAGGGTAATAGCCTGTCAGGGGGCACAGACTTGAGGTGACAAGGACTAAGCCCATTTGAAGTGGCTGGATTTGGTGTCAGGGGGACCCTCTTTCCCCAGCCTCTGTCTAAATTAGTGTTGCTTTCCTCCTATCTCTAACTTTGCAAATGTTGTTGCTACTTGAGCCCTTTATTGAAAGGGATGCTCCTCAGCAACACTACTCATCCTCGCTTTCCCTTCCAGGGAACAAGACAGGCTTTGTGATGGTTGGTTAGAAAACTGCCACTGAAGTGGGGCAGGAATTGGAAGCCCAGCAGGGCATCAAGGAGAGGTGTCCAGGTGGTGACTGAGAGTAAATAGAGAGTAATTTGAGACTCAAGACTCCCTGCCTTATGTTCAGGTAAAAGCCTATCAGCACCACTACCCAGAGAAATCCTGTTCCGGGATGAGAGGTGTGACAGGCCTGTAAAATCCACCAACAGCTGATCTAGTCTCTTGGCTAGTCTGACTGAAGATGGGAAGAGGATCTGAGAATTGGGGTTCTATTCTGTACCAGGGTGCTAAGTTCTGTAACCAGGCTTCCAGCCTCTGTGGGTCTCCATATTTGTGGGGTGGTTTGCTATTGGGATTAGTGATGGTGCTGTCTCTCACCGTGAGGACTGTCATCCCACTTGCTCTAGCAAAGTGTCAAAAACTCAGGAAAACACTCCTGGCCGACTGGAAAACAAAATAGTCCTCAACTTAACAGAGACCAATGGTGTCTTTTCCAGACAAATATCAAGCCACTTCTCCATCAGCCTATTAATGTTACTTTCAGCTGCTTTGTTCTGCTTTATGTTTGTTCTGACTGAGATTTAGCAGATTATTCAGCAGGCTAATTCTGTCAACACGCAGTAACTTGTTGAAGACATTCAATGTAAACAAGCTTCCTTTTGCACATTGCCCTTGGTTTGACTGAGTGGAGCTAATCTTTCACCTGACAACCAGACGGTCCTGTTTGCCTTTTCAAAAAGACATCTGAAAACTATGGTGACCACTGAAATAAGAAGATGGAGATGAAGCCCTGACAGTTCCCACCCTTTTTGAAGGTGTGCAAGGAGTTGGTGGGTGTTAGCTGATGGTGGTGATGGGCATGAGCAAAGGAATGGGAATGCCAGGAGAGACGAGGAGGCCCTGTGATTTGATGTAGCCTGTTCGTTGCTTTCAGGGTCTTCACTGGAAGATGAAGACCATGATCTGTGGCCTACTGCACCCTGCCCTCTCCGTTATCTCTGGGGTCTCTGGACTTATTCCTCAGCCAGTCTCTGCTAACAAGGCCTAGTAGGTATTAGAGAGTGAGCAGCGCAGAGTACTTTAAGCTCTTAGGGGTGTTTGAGGCTCAGCGAAGACACAGATAAGGCTGTGCAGCAAGTTGCTGGACACCTCAGACCTGCTGTGCTGCAGCTCCTGCCCTGCATGGCCCAGTTTCTCGCGGTCAGTGGCATTGGTGCACCCTAAGCAGAGGGGAACAGTGGTTTGGTGAAGGTCAAAGACTTCTCCCTTTGTTCTGGTTGTATCCTGTGGAATTGCTGGGATGGAGGGGGGATCTTGGGGGGAAGTGGTATCACCCCAAGGCCAGCTGGAGCTTGCAGACCTGGAAAAGGTGGCCTGAGCACGTAGTGATAAGTCAACTTAGTGTTGGGATTCAGCTCTGCCAGGCCACATGGTGAAACTTCCATTGTTTGTCCAGGAGCAGGATGGTCTCACGCTCTTTGCAGCACTACCAGTGTGTAGTGCTGCAAAGTGCTCCTCAAGCAGGTACTCTCCCAGCAGTTAGCAGCTCTTGCCCTGCTGTTCCTGTCATCCCAGGGGTGCCTTCTGCTGTGCCTCAAATGGTGGCTCCAAGTCCAGACTATCAGTGTATGTTTAGGAGCATGTTGCGCTCTGCTCCCTGTGCCAGGGTCTGTTAGATGGACCTTTGGTCTGACCCATAATGGCTGGTCCTATTTAAGTGCTGCCAGTGCAGTCTTCCTACCACTGTGACATACTGAGCAGGAGATGGCATTGTAACAAAATGGGTCACCAGGTCCTCTTCATCTTGGCATCCTTCCCCATGGTGTAGCCATTCTTCCCCTTGCTGCTGTCTGCTTGCCCTAACTTCCCTGTAGGGATTGCCTGATCTGTTTCAGCAGATCATGGATGACCTCTATCACAGATTTGAGGCTGCTGGGCACAGTCACACCACCTTGTGATCAAGTCTGGTTGCACCCTCTGTAGTCTATCTTTCCACCTATTCTCAGGGGCTTGCCACTTCTCGCTCTACTCCATGGGCAGGTGAATTGCATTTCTGACAACAAAACCGGTTGGTGCCCATTTTGGAAAGAAAAATGTTCTCCCTAGTTGGACTTCCCTTTCTGTACTGAAGATGAAGGACCACAGTAATCTGCCATGGGGTTCGGAATCCTGAGTGAATGCATGCATTCACTAGTCAGATTTTGGATGGGGTGAATCTGCAGGAAGATTTGTATTTCTCAGTTCTCCAGATGCCTGTGTTTTTGCCAGGTCCTAGCATCTACTTTGCCATAAACTGCTGTTAGCTCAGGGTCTTTGTGTTCAATCTTTGTATGGAATTGAGAATATTCACTGTAGTCTTGCATGTAGTGGAAATCAATTGCAAAGGATGGGTTCTCCCTGTTTTGTTATCTTAGTAATTGACTGGATCATAAACCTAGAGGAACAACTTCGCTAGGATGCTTCAGTTTCTTTTTTTATTATGGATCTTTTCATCTGATTAGGTCTCTCGCTGTATTTCTAAAATTCAGCTGAGGGTACTAGGCTCAAGAAGGTGCTCCGAGTTAACCTTGTAGCCTTTAAGCTATGAAGTGGCTCCATAAAGTGAGGTGACTAAACTTAATTTATTTGTATACTTCAGATTCTTTTTTAAAGGTGGTGATAATTCCATGAGTTACTTTTCCCAGAAATGTTTACCAAGGAGAGGTAGATGCCATGGGCTGGTTTGTTTTCAAGTTTGCTGCTCTTACAATGATTTTTTGCAATTTCCAATGTATCTAATTTCTGAAGGTGCAATTTTTTGTTCATTTGGAAGGGATATTGAAACTTACAGGAAATGCTTACACTGACATTCTTCCCCAAAGCACACAGATATTACAGAACTATTGGCATGCTTCCAGGCCTTATGCTCTGGGTGTTACCAGCATCAGCTGGATAAATACCCAAAAAACCCACAAGAAGTCACCTTTAGAAGGTCCATGGAGAGTGAAAGCATCCCTTTAATTACCTGTGCATATCAGTCATGGAATGTGTCTTTTCCAAAGAACAAATTGTCTTAAAATTAGTTTTTTCCAGCTTTGCTGATTCCTGGAAAACATCAGTCACAGAGGCTGAGGAATGCATAAAATACCCAATGCAAATATTCATGTCAGGAGTGCAGCCTGGGATTCACAGTCCTGCACTTCTGTGTGTGCAGCTTCATCACATTCTTACGTGTGCACATAGATACAGGGCAGAGTAGCTGACCAAATTCGCTATCACACATGGTTCTTCCCCATTTCCAGCCAACCAAAGACTGTGGTGATGTGGTGCTGGGAGCCTTTCAGTCATATGAAGTGTGACCATGCTTCAAAGAAACACAAAACAGGCACATATTTTCACTGTAGCTATAGGTTCAACCTTTCTGTGTCTTGCCTGGTGAATCAGTAAGGAAAGCTGACATCTGGACTGGCCTTGCTTCAATGATATTATTAATGTGCCTGTTCTTGCGCTGATCTACTCAGAGTAATTTTTGTAGTTTCTCATGTAAATAGTCTGCTTTAGTACACGCTTCATAAAATAACAAGCAAAAAAATAGCAGCGGGGTAACTTGTTTACAAGCATCCAGAAGTGCTGTTGAGCTGAAGAAATCACTTGTCATGTTCATGCTCTATCAAAGTATTAGAGGTGGACTCGGCTGCACAAGTAAGTGCAAACTTCGGACTACTGCCAAAGAAAAGATGTGCAAAGACATTTCATGGAAGATTTTGCAGAAAGAATTATGATAATGTTTGAAATATCTACTCAGGGTGGAGTTCATCTCCACTAACCTTATACATTTCTTCTGCACTAGTTGTCTAGACTCCCTCCAGCCGCACTTCTCTAGAGAAACTAATTATGTTCCTGTGTCCAAATAGTTTCAGGACATTTGAGTCTGTTAATTAAGGCTTTGAGTTCTGGTAATGCGGGACTTACATCCAAATCTTTCTTACTAGTATGTGGCCAAATGTGCCACACTTGCAGACCTCAGGTATTGTTAGTGCAGTTATATACCGTCAGCTCAAAGACCTTCTGAAGATGGTTTCCATTTACCACTTCCATGTTCCAGACCCAGCTTGCAGCTTTCCACTCTCACAGAAACTGCTTTGGATATATCCTATGCTTGGGCATCTGCTGTCTCAGAGGACCAAAACTTTGGATCTCTGTTTTATTAAATTGTTTGTTGGTCCCCATCAATGTAGTGTTAATTACACCTTTCTGTGAAGGGCCTTCTGCTTACTGTTATTCTGTTGTTCTCTTTCTCTAGACACTGTATCGCCACACCCCAATAACTAAGGCTATTTCACTTGAACAAGGGTAGATGACCTGTTTTTTCAACTTCACGCTTAAAAGACAGAGATATCTTGGCCTGCCAACCCAGCTGTGTGGAATTGTATTTGAAGTTACCCAAGGTTAGAACAGACATGTCGACCACAACCACCTGAAAATGGAAATTACTAACCTAGGTGCTGTATGACATAAGTACTCCATGTACTCAATACTTACCCTTTTTCTTCCTCATAGTCCCACATACCTTTTTCCAGGTTTTTTGTTAAGCCTTGTGTGCTCATGGCTTAATGCATGGGGAGGTTCAAGTCTCAGCCGTGATCCACTGTTATAGGACAGAAGTGTCTCCAATCTCAGGTTCTTGGGCAGAGTTAGAACTGATGTTTGGACAACATACTCCTGTCCTTAGTAACTTTTCCTCGCTCACAGAATCATATCCTCAGTTCTGACTAACGTGTAAAGCTTGTCAAACTGCTCAGTTTGAATGCTTTTTCCTGATTCACTGAGGATACTTCAGCTTGGTAGTCTCAGGTAAGTGTGAAAAAATACTACTGCAACTAGCAATGTATATATCAGACTACTGAATTCCTGTTCAGCAACAGAAGCCAACTTTTTCTGTAGCTGTCAATGATGGAGGATGTAATTTAGAATTGAGTGTGACTGGAGTACTCGGTGTACTCCATTTGCCTTCATTAAGCCTTATGCCCTACCTGATGTTTTATGTGTGCCTCTTAGCCCAGAGGGGCCGGAAATCTCACCATCTCCTCAGTACTCTATGCAGTATGCTCCTGCGATGCTCCAGTGTGCAGTGTGGTTTGGGTCAGCACAGGAGGTAACATGGTTTTTGAGTGGATAAGTATTTAGGACGTTATTTACCTAGGCTTCAGGGTGTCCTGGTCGGTACGATCCACCCAGCGTTCCCTTGTAGTTGAAATGTGAAGAGTTTGGGCACTGCACCTGTTTTCAGAAGCTGCTGAGATGCTGCAGCTTTTGAAGAAAACAATTCCCATTTATTGGCAACTCGTCGCAGTTCTGGAGGTAGCTGGTCCATTTGAGGAGACAGGATAGCCAAGATGCTCCTGAAGGGAGGTCCTGGAATTTGGCCTGGAAGGGCTGCAGCTGGTAAGATCTTGGTGGGCCTGAAGGTACCTGGAAAAACTCCAGCTGAGAACACTGAAGTAGTGCAGATGTTTCATGAAGGAAACTGTAAGGGATGATCTTGTCCTAGCCTTCATCTCCCTCTGGTTGTCATGCTCAGCCTACTTGTTTTTATTTCATTGTATCCTGTACAATCCCAGCTTTGTTGGATGCACCATAGCAGTATCCTGGATGGGAGCTTGAAGTTAATGGCTTCAACTTTATGGCTAATCCAGGCCTAGTTCTGTTATTGCTAGGAGGATGTTGGCTTATTCTCCACGGCACCATAACTGGGGTGATTAGCCCCAAGTATGCAGAGGCATTACCCATGGTGCAGCAGAGAAGTGAGAGCAGTGCTGGGCCCCAGTCTGGGGCAGTAAGAGTTAATATCAAATATGTTCACTGAACAGCCAGCGTTGGGGCTTCCTGTGCAGGAGGAAACAGCTTGTGCTCCCAATAACATTGTGGTTTTTAAAGAAGATAAGGGGAGTCCTGAGTGCCTGAGTCAGGGAGTACCGCTAGGGATGAAGGAAGGTGTTTGGCTGGCCCCAGGGAGGCAGTTTGGCTGTGACCATCCGGTTAGGGGGCTGGAGGGAAATGTTTGCCTTTGTTTGTGGTGTAGGGAGGCAATAGGGTCACGGTCTGTGAATCGAAGCCACATGATGCATCTTCGCCTTGAAGTCCTAGCTTGGAGCGGAGCTAGTGCAGATGAGTCCAGGGAGGCTTTGGACCAAGTTAGGCGATTCTCCTCCCAGCTGAGCTCTGCAATGGCAAAGCCTCAGTCTCAGCCTCCTACTTGTTCATTTATTTCCTCCTGACCCAGCTGCGTTCTTGCTTGTGCCATGGCTGCTTCAGCAGGAGGGTGCCTTCCACCCTGCTCCCCACTTGCTTTACCCTGGTCTTCTGAGGCCTGACAGATGTTGGCTTGAGTCCTCAGCAAGCTGAGGAGAAGGAACAGAGACCTTCCCTTCACTGTGATGTCTAGGCCACCAAGTGATACAAAATACGGCCGCTTTAGCTGGTGGTGTTTTTGAAGGGAAATAGCTGTGGCTGCTGTGCCTGACTTTGTGCCATCTGTGTGCTTGGATAGTGTGTAACAGAGAAGATGTCTTTGGGGACTGAAGGGTCTACATATCCTTAAACCTTGTTTCTGTAACCTCATGACAGCTACACAGAATTCCAGTTCAAGTTGAATGCAGAGAACATGAAAACAATTGTGTATGTCCATCTGTGCAAATGCCAAAAGCAAGGAAATAAGTCTGGGCTTCAGATGCCTTGGATGAAAAAGCATGTTAATAAAGATAGTAACAAGGATAAGCGCACCACGAAGCTGATGGAAGGAAGGCTGTTGGTGGGAACACGAATAGCTGGGTAACAGGCAGCATGCCCTGTGCCAGTGAAAAGCGATGCTGCACGCTAAAGGCATCCAAAGATCAGTGGGACTGGCTCCAGAGGCGGGTGGGTGCTCCCTTACCTGGCTACAAGGGTAGTGAGCATTAGGACTGGTTTTCTGGTAGGAGTGGTGGTAAGCAGATCAGTTTGCAAGGTCAGAAAACACAGTTAAGGGGAGCTGTCAGCTACCTCTGTAGCTTGGGTAAATGCTTTGGATGTGATGCCACAGTAAGACACTACTTAGAGCTTTGTGAGTAGCTGATCAGGAACCCACGGGAGAAGCAATGCTTGATCTGGGCCTGGGCAGCATACATGATCTGGCTCAAAATCTCACCAATAAAGATGATTTACAGCAGCAACCTTCTCACAGGTACAACTAAAGCAGAAAGGTTTGCAGCTGGAGTAGTAAAAGAGTACACTTGTTTGTAGGCAACATGAGGACTACTTAAACCCACCAAAGCAAGTAGATGTGACTGATCAAAAAGAACAGAGTAAAAAAAGGCTTCAGAAAAAGTGACATTTCATGGCTAAGCAGTAATGCTATGGTAGGTGGGCCATTAGTCCAGTATGCGTACTATAATGTCCTCATGTAGGCATGGTGAGCCTGGCCGTGAATCACAAGGGAAAGAACCACCCTGTGGTATGTCCTTAAGCTGTTGGCAGGGGAGAGAATTCAAGCAGATGTGGAAGCTATGGACAATAACTCTTCACTTGCATGTTTACATATCTCTGCTGTCCTTAGTAAGCCAGACACGGCAGCATTTGTGTTGTAGCTACAGTAATGGTCAAGAGGTGAAGAACCACCTCTTTAATGATGTTCAATAGCTGCCTATTTGAACTGGGATAGAAAGGGGTATCACCCAAACCAAAAGTCAGTTTTCTTAGACAAATGTTTAACAGAGGGAATGTTTGTAGGACTTCACCTCTAGTTAATGAGCTCTACCCAGAGAGTAGCAGCTGAAGTGACAACTATGGATGGCTCCTAAAATGTCAGTCAATACCAATAACCCATTTAATAGAGCTTCTGAAAATGCATCCAGTTTTGCAATCAAATAGAATAAACCAGATATAAGGAAAAGAGCTTTGTCTAATACAAAGTGTGGTGCCCAGGGCCCCTTACAAATCAACATACTTCTCTCCAAATGATGTGGTTATAGTCACAGGGGCTGGTCCTGCATATGACAGCTGCTAATTGTACCTGCATATTGCAGAAAGTTAGGAACTGTGAAGGAGACTTTGCTACTTGTACCGACCTCTGTATCCTCCAGCTTCTTCCAGGAGATGGCCAATGGATCTTGTTTCCATTACAATCCATACTGGCTGAGTGAAGGAAATCTAATGAAGCGGTGGCTCATTTCCCTCTAAGAACACCCTTCCTCCAACCCGGTCTCAGCAATGCCAAGTCCAGGTCATCCAGTCTAAGTGGAGAGTGGCTGTGTTCAACTTGATTTGCCACATGTGTATACACTGTCCGTGCCTTAAATGTAGCCTAGGAATGGCTGTATGAGATCTGACTGGATACAGGCAAAAAAACAAGAACAAGGTAGTTGGACTCAGCACTAACACACAGTGCTGCAGACTGGAGCTGCCTCAGCACTTCACCAAGGGGCATCAGTACTGCTGAGTAATGGACACTGTGCAGGGATTCAGCTGGAGCTATAAATACCACATCACAAACATGTAAAAAGAGTTTTTATTGGTTATATACTGTAGAGCTGACAGTGTTTGAGTCAGGAGAGACATGCAGATAAAAGTGTGTGTTTACATTTGGCATGCAGACTAAGAGCACTGTGTAACTGGAAGGAGGTGAGCACCATCTGTATCCACTGCATGGGCAGCCTGGGGAGGAAAGAGCTGGCTTCCCTCTATTGAGCATGCTGAGACAGGGAGAGTTTTGAGAGGGCGAAACAGTGCTGATAGCTCCATTGAACACAAAGTTTGTTTTAGGGAAATAGGCAATACTGTAACCCTGGAAAATTTGCTTAACTTGGATGAGTCTGTGATTATGAAAAGATTTCTTGCATTATTTGTCTTCTAACTAAGCTGTCCCAACCCAAATATATGTCTGCAAATACAAAAAAATAGATTTATTCTCTTAAAAATACATTCCATGCAGCCTGGAGTGCTGCTTCCCCAAGGCAGGAGCCTGCACTGCATGCTGGACAGCCTAGGAAGATGATCCTTTGGGTCCTTAGGTTACCAGCCATCAGAGGCATCTGCAAAAAATGGCTTCATGTTTCATCACATACAGAGCAGTGCACTGGAGGCTGGCCTTGGAGCAGTGCTTTGACCACTCCAGTGATGTGCAAGGGTGGCAGAGATGAGGTCTACTATTAGAGGTGACACCAACGTGACTATTGCTTCTATCTGTAGCTAGGAAATTGCTCATGTCAAGTGTCTCTTGAAGCACCAAGGTGCGCCACCCTGCCCTGTGCTTCCTGCCCTTTTCCTTTCCTGGAGGTACCGTCTGCAGGACTGCGGGTCTCCCTTCGTCTGTGTCCAGTGAGCTGCAGTTTGACAATGCACGGCACTGGCAGTTGCACTGTGAAGCTGTCACCCCTCTGTGCTACCCTAGCAGCTGGAGAGGTGTTGCTCTGCAGTGGTGTTTCTGGACACAAAGGAAGCCGCTCTGTGAAGCAGCAAGCTGCTGGCCCCCTCAGGCTGGTGCCAGCCATTGTGGGGAAAGCAACTGGCTCTCCAAAAGGGACCAGCGTCTCAGTTTCCTTGGGAGAAGCGAGCACTGACACACTTCCTCTGTACAGCAAATACATTTACAACTTTGGAATTACCCGAGTGCTTGATGCGCAGCCTTGTGGCATCATCAAGCCCACTGAAAAGCCTGTTATATTTATATGCTAAAATTACAAATACTTCTTCAGTGATGGCAATATTTACACATATACTCTATTTTACAGCTGTTCAAAAAAAGTGTGCAATTTGAGTAAAACACATTGTGTTTCCTGAAGTCATTGCTATAAGTTTAATAATACAATCAGCTCCTATTGCACTCATGATTAGAGGACATGGCCCCTTTCAATTTTAAGGAGGGTTTTCTTTCTCAGATTTAATCTCGGTTGTGGTAAAAACATCCCAGTGTACAGTTACTGAGTTGACATCTGCGTTCATTATTTACAAGCAGTGAGACTGAGTCTAGAGCAAGAGTTCAAGGTATGTGCTGTAAAATATTGAACAAACGATCGAGGCAGCTGGAGAAAGGAGAGATGTCACCTGTGAGAAGCACCTGAGAAGAGCAGACAGTGCCAGAAGAGCTGCATTGCTGGGTCAGTAGCTGGGGCTCCTGCTGTGTACTGTGAGCTGGCTGAGCAGCAGGGTGAAGCCTTCCGGTTGCCCATGGCTAAGGAAAAGCCTGGTCCTGGCTGACAGAAGGGGAAAACCAACAGCTATTGCTGACGGTGGTTTTTCCCTTGCACTTCAGACATGGGGTTGTGTTATTAGGGTGAGCTGTGCAGTTGAAAAGCCAATCAGTAAGCCAGAGTTTTATGGGTAGGTACAGGGAAGCCTGTGTTAACCCAGCACATCATGTCGTAGGGATGCAGAGCTCTCCTGGACAGGAATGAAACCAGTTCCCTTGGAAGGAGCTTTGGAAGCACCATGCTAAGCTGGATCTAAGCCAAGAATATGAGAAGGAGAGGGCTGGTGGATGTGTACGGGCACCCAAGTGTCCTGGGGGATGTGGAACACTGCCCTGCAGCAGGATGGGGCTCATCACTGGGAAGAAAGCCATACAGTCGCTGCTCAAAGGGTGATCCTTGTCCTCTTCAGTGCATATGTGCTGTCTGGCTGTTTGTAAAACTAAGCTGCAAGTCCTGGGCAGCAGTGAATGGGGCAGGGGGAGGCCCTCCTAAATATGCTGCTTGTCTGTGAGACTGAACTGCAATGCCAAGCGGGTTGTCAGCAGCAGTTCTTCCACAGATACTGTAACTGGGTATATATTATACAGCTGGAGAGCTGCTTAGCAGCAGGTTTGGGAATGTAAATGGAGGTAAATAATTACTGTGATGTCTGAAGGGGCAGGTATGTGCCAAGATGCCTCCAAGATGCGAACTCCCAGGTTCAGCAAGCAGGTACTGCAGGAGGCATTTGGGCCACTCGCTGCAGAGCAGCTGCACTGGCTTGGAGGAGTTTTTTGCAGCAGCATCTCCTGTGCAACGGATGGAAGAGGACCTGAGGCAGCATATTTAGTTTTGAAGGGAAATATTTTCTTTAACATGAAAATAAGGCGCAAAGAGTCAGAATGTAGCATCCAGAGGCTAGCAAGCAAGCCAGCCCCATGAGAGCACTGCTGAGATGTGGCACTTCCAGTCAGGCTGCAATTCTGTTTATCAGCTGTGGAAAGCCTGCAAAGATTGCACGACGAGGCAAGGGAAGCCGAGGCAAGGGAAGCTGATGCTGTTCAAGCAATTGATCTCAGTAATGTCTTTTTTTGTGTGGTGGTGGCGATCTTGCCATACAGTTAACCTGTGAGCAAAGCAGGGTGCTCAGGGTTGATATTGCAATTTCACAAGCTCATTTTAAAAAAAAAAAAAAATCCATTGTGGTTTCAGATTGCAAAATATGCACTAATTTTCAGTACTTCCTGATAAACTTGGGACGGGGGAAGGTATTTCAGAAACCTGAATTTAACTTCAGAATTTCAGTTTCTTTCACTTTTAGTTTGGATTTTGAGTTTAAAATTTTTTTTCCCATTATACTTGATGATATATTTATCCCATTCTCTACTAGCACTGCCATGTCATGAAACGGTAAGAGCTAGCAGTTGATATATTTTAATAGAATTTAATTTTAAGATTATTAGAGCTGCCACTTACTACTAATTTAAAAGCAGTATCTTTTTGTTTTGTTATGCAACTTGACACTTATACATGTAAGGAAATATAAAAGAATAAAATGAAGGGTTAAAAATATAAATTTGGGAAACCATCTAAAAATTGCAAAAGGAAACACTTTTTTTTCAAAAATAATTTTTCCCTTCCTCCAAACAATCTTTATTAAAAAGAAAAAAATTATGTAATTGAAAGACTTTCCTTTTTATATAAATGTTTTCATGGATATTTTCCATCTAGCTCTGTTTTTTTTTTATTCACTTGCCTCTCAGAATTGAGGCGTATAATTCCAAGGGACAGGGAGGAGATACGGCAGAGAGATATGCATGTATGGATAGTCACATGTGCACTGCTGTGGTAGCTGCTCATCTGGAAGGTGAGGTGTGAGAATGAGTGTGGGGTGCAACTCAGACATGGGACCTGCTGGGTCGCAGCTGTTCCCGCAGCACCTCCAAAGCAGATAAGGGACCTTTTCCCTTCTGCAGCATTGTTCTTGTCCCTCTGCAGAGAGGGGTGTCTGTTTCCAACAGGCAAAAGAAAGCACTGGGGAGGTCAGTGGTGTTTGTGTACGGGACAGGAAAACCGTAGGCCAGCCCTACAGCTGGGTGGTGGGATGTAAAGGAAGGACTGGTGGAGCTCCGACTGTGTGAGCCAGATGCCATCATCTTGTTCAGGGCAGATGCTGCTCCAACACCTGAACACCTCTTGGAGCTGCGGGGGTGGTGTCTCCCCTGACAGTGATGCCATCTGCACTGGGCGGCCTTGTGGGCACTGACAGGGTAACTGTACCTCTGTATTTGAAGCAGTCTCTGACCATACCTGGGTCCCAGACATTGCGGATGGGGTGGTCCTGAAGAGGGGCACAGACTGAGGCTGCCATACTGGAGCTCAGTTTAGGGTCCAATCCTGCTGTCTCCACCCTGTTTTTGGAAGGAACAAGGACATTCTGCTTGTCTGCGAGGAAAAGCACTTGTTTCTTTTTCCCTTAGAGCTCAACTGCTGAGAACGAGCAGCAGAATTGTTGTCTGCAGAGTGTGCTGGACATAAAGCTTCAGGTAAAAAAGCACCCCAGTCCAAGTCAGGAGGAAGTTGCACTGCTGCATTTACTGCTGTTGGTTTGGCTCAGATGATGACTTCTTGGTGCGAGATCTCAGCTGGTGACAAGTAGGTCATGCAAAGCTTGTTGCAGAGACTGACAGCAATAGGGAAGAAACTGCTTCTAAACAACATTTTCTCCTCTTAATGTGTAAAGCACCCAGTGGGGAATAGTTTCCTCCTGCCTAGAGACAGAGGGTGCTGGGAACACAGGTACTGAGGTGACCACAACCCAAGCCAACAAGGAGAATGCAAACTCTCACTAGGAACTGAAAGCTTTCAGTTGTGGAGCCGTGTAGGACAGCTGTCATGAGCTGGTGGACCACAGTCACAAGAATACTTCTGGGATCTTGTCTAAATGCAAGTGATTAACAAGAAGTCCAGGGAGTACCATCATTCAGAGTGGCTATGCAGTCAAGGTTTCCATATGGAGACAGACATATCATCCTATGGAGGAGATTAAGATTGCAGGAACAGAGATGAGAAGTGGGAGTCCCCTGAGCAAAGTCTCTGCAGCTGCCTCTTCAGCAATGAAGAGAAAGAATTCACTGGTAAAGCTCCTGTACCTTGCAAATTGCATTAGAAAACTGGTTTCAGGCTAGCTGAAGCCTCTGGAGAGGTTACAAACAGGTGTGATGCCCATGAGCTTGGTACTATCCTGCCTCTTGCTCCACTGTGCAGCATATTCATTGAGTGGAAGGGAATACAACTTATCTCCGAGATGTTGTCCGGCAGGCACGGGAAGCACCCTGAAAGAGACAACCCCACAGCATCACAGACTGGCCAGGACCTGCAGCTGCCTCTGGCAGCATTTTTGCTCTGGGGAAGAGTATCGTGATTGCCCTTAGGAAGCCATCCCAAAGCCCATCAGGATCCTAGCCCGATGGTGGGACAGGAGAGGGCAGTGGCAGGATCAGTGGAAGATACAGGCTCTGTCAGAGTTTACAGTGGAGTAAGCTCAAAGCAGAATGACCCAGCCCTGCCCCACATAGGTGGGGGCTATTATCTTTTTTTATGCTGTAGTGTACCCCACACCCACTTCCACACCTGGCATGTGGATCTGGCAAGTGAGATGCACAACACCTGACAGCACAGAGGAGATGGAGCTGATCTAATGTCAGAACACATCTCCATGTGCAAGGTGTTCAGGCTCCTGTTATGGTTGGCGGAGGTCTGGGCAAGACAGAAGATCCAAATGATGGTGTGTGTTACAGGGACCTGATTGTACCCAAGTTTTTATTTGTCATTTGACCCAGTCTGTGCAGACAAAGGAAGCACAGCACAGCCTCAGGTACAGGAGTCTGCATCTGGCCAGATGAATGTCACTGTGGGTCACACCTCTTGGTGACACAGAACATCACTGTGATGTCCCTTTCCTCAGCTACCAACAGGGACAGTGTCAGTTCACTGCTCTCTACTGCAAACTTTACCTATCTCTAAATGCCAGTCTGCAAAGCTCAGCTGGGACCATGTCCCTCTGGGCCCTTAATTTTGTGCAACTTCACCAAGAGGTACACCTATGTAGTGCTCTCAGCTGCCTCGCTGCAGTCCTGCTGGGTCTCACATCAAGACTCAGGAACTCCTGTGCACGTCCAGTAAGATACACTGACAACAGGTTTGAGGTCTTAAGATATTTCCTGCTGTGGATGATCCATAAATGGGAAGATGCACTTTGCTCTGGGCAGCTGTGCAGGCAAAGAGAGAATGCCAGGAGAAAAAGAACGTCTTTTGTACAGACATAAGCATGGCTGTGCACCTAGGAATTAAAGTCTGCCCAGACCCCTGTCTCCTCTGAAGGGAGCCCCCTGTGAAGAGGCTGGAATACAGGGGATGGTTTTTTTTCATATTTCAGGCAATAAGTCATAGTGGGCCATTTTCCACTTCTTTGTGTGTCCAGAAAGATGTGTTTTAGGAGGCAGAGCAGCAAGTATGTAGCAGCAGACAGCTGAAGCAGGTAAGTCAGGGGCTCTGATTTTGTCTCTCCAAATTTTTTTTTCCATCACTGACTGTCCAATGTGTGCCAGAGGATGACTAGATGCAGTGCCTGTTATTCCCTGGAGAATGTTTTTAGCCATAAAGCTAGCTGAATCAAGTTTAGAATAGAAAAATAATGTAGTACTTTTTTACCAGTATAGGAAATGAGTAGAATAATTTACTGAAGCAATACAGTAGACATTCCACCTCTGGGCAGTGCTAATTTAAGACTGGATTTCTCCTAAAAGGTTTACATTCATTTTGGACAAGTTCTCTAAGTTATGTTACTGGAAGGTCAGTTCAGATATTGGCTTCTTGCCTTGTAACTCTCTCTTCTGGATGGTCCTTGAACTCACATACCTGCTCCTCCACTTGGAGACCCAGTGGTGCATGGGGGTTGGATTCAGGATCCTGCAGGTCCATCTTGGTGGCTGGCCTTTTCCCTGGTGTGTCAACCTGTGAGAGGTACTCAGAAGAGCCGTATTGTTTTCTCCTGGAACTGGGCACGAAATCTTTGCTTTCATCCTGTGCAAAGGAAATAAAGAGGGTTGGGACTCAGGGACTGTGAAGGGGTCTGGAATAGCATTGGGTTCCTGGTTCTGTATTTGCAGTGCAAGGTGATGGCTTGAGTCCCTTTGGCAAGAAGGACTCAGGCCACCAGGCCAGCTCTGGCATGTCCTCACTTACGTGCTATTTCATAAAGATTTTTTTTTTTTAAACCATCCAGTAATTTTAACCCAAGTTATGGGTGCAGAGTCTTCTGTTCAGCTGAGTGACCTGAGCACAAATCTGTGCTCAGCCTGCATGGCTCACTGTGCCCAGAGTGCCTGTATCCATGAGGGACTATCAGCAGAAAATCCCATGGTTTAGTGACTGAAGCAGTTTCTTAAAAGTATTAACTCTGAGTTTTAACTAGCATGGGTGGGGGGTGGCCAGCAACCTGAATCTCCCATTTTCTTGGCAATGAGGATGTGATGTGGCAGTGTCCTACACTGTTTTCCTGCTATAGGCATCTAAATGGCACTTTTAAACTCACTAATGCTTTCTTGAATGTCTGCAGAGACATTTATGGGATCATACCCTGGGTTTCAGACACCTATGGTCTGTCTTAGGGCTGGCTGGGGCACCCGTCTCTTTTACTGAGGCTGCACCTGGCTGTGAGCCGTGGGGATGAGGAGTCCCTGTCACCCTCCAGCTCCCCGGGAAGATGGCAGTGCTTTTGCTGTTGCTGGCTGGAAAACCTCCTTATCCACAAGTTCCAGCACACTGTAAGGCACCATCACATCAACATCAGAAACAAAACAAATCATTACAATGTTGAACTTACTTACAATTGCAATAACGTAATCAGCTACTGGGCAAAGCACAACAGCTGCACTGTGCTACTGAAGGCTTTATCAGCTCTGCTTGCTTGGGGGATGGCATCGTGTTTGCTGAAACACGCAGTGCATGGCCCTGTGAAGGGGCTGCAGGCACTGGTGGAACAGATTTGGTCCCCACCCTGTGGCAAAAGGGAGAGCAGGGAAGGGAAAGGCAGCAGCCCCCATGCCTAGCAGAAAAGCATCTCTGAGATGGGCACCAGGCTTTGATGTGCTCTCAGAAAGGAGGTGACATCTGGTGGGTCTGGATGGGCAAATATCTGCTCTGAGCTGGCTCCGCTGTGGATGACATCCAGCAAACACTGGACCTGACCTCTCCCTTGTGATCCAAGCCCTAGAACAGAAGTGAGACATGAGCAGCAGCAGCACCTTGGTGAATAGGCACAACACAGGGACAGGTCGCACAGGGCCCTTCAACCAACCATGGGCCAGAGATAACCATGGTGGGCCAGGCTGCTTATAAAAGTGAGGTGATAATTTTAATTTAATAAATGGCAGTCATCTTGATGGACCTGGACAGCTTAGCAAGGGCTAGGCATCTCTGTGTTTCTGATACAGTAGTTGTCTTTAGAGATGAGGCCACTGGGTGAGCATATAGGAGCTCCATCCCCTTGGGCATCTGACAGTGTCAGTCCATCTCTGCTGTCAGGCAGCATGAATTTATGACTATCAACCCAGATGATACACTGGTCTCAAAGAGTTTCTTTCATAGGTAAAGAGCTGAGCCAGGGCCATCAGGCTGGCCACCCCCATGTGTCGGCGATGCAGACCAGCACCTCCTGGTACTGCACGAGAGACAGGTCAGCACAGAGCTCAGCATGCTCCATGGCACCCCAAAGGACAATCAGCTGGGCACTGACAAGCACCTGGGAAGCTGCTCTTAACAGACTGTGACCCCCAGGATTCGCACAAAACAGAATGGAACCCTTGGACAAAGTTACTGACATGATGAAATGAAAACACAGTGACGTGGCGTGGCTGGCTGCTTAAGCAGAAGCTTATGTGGAGTCAGTGAGGGTGAAATGGTGATGGATGCACTTTCTATTAGTCCCTAAAGCAGAGGAGAGAAGAGGCAAGGGGCAGCATATCCCTGGATACTGTCAGTGAGACTTTTCTATGAGACCTGCCCACCATAAGAAGGTACACATAGCTTCACTTGAAGAAAAGCCTACCTAATTAAGTTTTTACCTAATTTATGCGGCACACAGCCCAGCTCGTCGTATTAATGTCACAGTCACAAGAAAAATGAATTAAGTGCATTCATCTTGCATTGCTGCCTGCTCGCTGCCTGCCAGTGCCTTTGGACTAATTCGGGCATTGCAAATTTTCAGCAGTCAAACATCACACCAGAGAAATACCGACTTCATCATCTGAAACACGAAACCCAACAGAATGACCGCTTGAGGGCTTGCATCTCCTCAGGTCTTTTATGGGAGCCCGAGAAAGGCTGGCTGCAAGCACTAGAGGGCGCTGGTCCTCAGGCTGCAGCATCCAGCCATCAGCACCTACTGCTTTCTGGGTCTCCCAAAGCAGCGCTCCAGAGTAGCGCTCCAAAGAGCCGCTGCTTCTGTAGCACACGTATTGCTAACAGCTGCCGATACCTCCTGTAGCTTCATTAGGGACATTTGCCTACATCAGCGGTACAAAAACGGAAGGCTGAAATTACACCTTATGCCTTGGCATCTCATTGCAAGAATTATTTCCAGGTGCTCAGTTTGGGTCTGTCCCGAGGGACAGGCTGAGGCAGGGGCCGAGCCTCCAGCTTGCTTTGGCCTCTTGCTGTGCTGCAGCAAATGGTCAGACATCATGAGTATTTCACCGAGGAGAGGAAGATGTTATTTTGGCAAAACCAGCACAGACCCCGCGTTTCCCAGATTGCCTCAAGAATCCTATCTCAGACCTTGGATAGTGGAGCTGGGAAGAGGTGACAGTGATGCCTTCACAGGAAAGCTGAACGTGCAAAGTTACCATAGATCAGTGCCAAGCCTTCTGCCAAAGAAATAGCTACATCTTTAACTGAAACACAAATCCCAGCAGAAACAGACTGCTTGTGATATGAGGCATATTATAAGCCTGAAGATACCCTTCAAAGGCAGATACTTTGTTTTTTTTCCAAGGGCATAAGCAGTAATTTGAGCTGCCCAAATACATAAAATTTGGTATATCTGTGTATCTGGAGTCTTTCAGGGTAACTTCATGATCCTCATTTACAAGCTAAAAATATACTTAATTTATGACCAAGAATTCAGATTTGTGACTATGTGGTGTCAGGGTGATTTTACTTCAAAGTGTGATGCAGAGAGATACCTAACTCAATATTCAACTGCCCAATACTCAACTAACCACACGGTTGCTTTCCTGACTGCTTGTCACTGCAGACACAGGCAAGGCTGGAAGCCAGCTAATTCATCAGGGATACCCAGGATGACCATGGAGAGATCAGACTGCTCTTGTCAGGTACACTTCAGCTGCTGTTGTAGCATAGCTAGCAAATTTGATCTGACCTTGAGACCACCCGCAGAACCTACTGCAGAGCTACACTCAGCCCTGGGTGGGCTGCTAGGGGGAAGATGGGAAAGAAATATGTGAGTGCCCACTCTTTAGGGCTCCATGACTGACCACGCAGGAACCCAGCTGCAAGTGGAGGCCTCTTCAGCTGTGAGACTCGAGGCTGTGGATGCTGGGAATTTAAACTCCGGGTATAAAGGGAGGCCCAGGGATGGATCTCCCATTTGCCAAGCACATAAGCTGCTGTTATGCAAAAGGACAGCCTCAGTCATGTCAGTTCTGCCTGGATTCATGAAAGGGAACTACAGACTGCCTGTGACCCATGAGTGACCCTGGCCAGGGAGATGATGTCTTCTCAGTGTCCAAATGTAGCTGGAAGGCCAACCTGCACTTCGTAACACCAGGCAATAGACTCTCTGCAAAGCAAAGCAACGGTGCAAATTCTTCTGTGCTTCTCATTGCCAGAGAAGCAGAAGAGAAGTTTTGCAAATGTAAAACTCCTTTCACATCTTCACCACCTCATCTTTGTCAATGCCAGAGTCATTTGGTTATGAATCTGTCCCCTCTGCCACCAGCCCTGTCAGATTACTCAGCTGGGCTCCTCCTGGAGACTAGCAATGGCAATAGCTGCTTAGAGCAGCTCTTAAGTAAAGAGCAGAGGCAGGAGCTGCAGATGGAATCAGGTTAAATGGACTGGAGGGGCACTTGGTGCCAGTGAGCTGACTTGAAATATGCTGGAGCCTGCAGCTCCAGTGGCAAGTATAGCTCACCAGACCAACTGTCTGCATGCGTCAGCCCTGCTTTGAGGGACTCCGCTCACGGGTACCAGCCAAAGGAACAGGAAAAGAGCACAGCCATCCCCATGGCTCTTGCTTCTTTTCAGGTGGCATATTGACACAGACCATGCAGGGAGCAGCCCTGTGTAACCAGCCACCACTCATCTGTTTAGGAGATGCCCGGGAAGCATTTCCAGACCAGAGTCTGGTTTCACATGGGGAAATGGTGCAGCTCTTAGCAAAAGGAGCTATATCTCTACAGCTGCCGTTAGAGCTACAGCTCTGCCTGCGGCACAACCCTATTAAAATCTGCTCATTTCAATAATTTTTTCATTACTACTCCAAGTTGAAAGTACCATGCAAAACCACTCTAAAAAGCATGCCATGTCCTACATAAGCTGTGACCATGTCTTTTCTGATCTTGGCAAGACCAAATGCTACTATAAAGTTATTCATATGGCATTACAAGACCCAAGCAGATGGATATAATTTCAAGAAGTCTAAATCGGGTACTTCACATATGAGATGCTCGACTGAAGATAGCAGGAGCTGAGAGAGGGCAGCACTTCAGGAAATAAGCTGTAAGAATTTCAAATCAAATACCCTACAACTAAGAGGCAACTTGGAAAACCTCATCAACTGAAAGACAAGAGTGTTTAACATAGGATACTTACAGGTAGCGTGGTCCGGTGCCAAGCAGAAGCCGCTGTAGGATCACTTGCATAGCTCCTGCGTGTTAGCAGTTCAGATGCACTTAAGTTACTTTTGGTCCTTCGGGACCCCAATTCAGGGGCACTCCAGGAATTAGCCGTGGCACTGGTCCTTGCTGAGGTCTGCTCCAGGGAGTTTGTTCTTGCACTGTTCCCTTCCATTTCTGAGAGGTCCACTGAGGACCTATACATGTTTGTAGTACTGGAAGCTGCACTTTTTTCCACTTTGGTTTGAGAGTCCTCCAGGGAATGTAAGCCTGGTCTTGTTCTCCAGGAACTTCTCACAGTGACATGTTTTGTTTCTGATGAAGATGCATCTGAAGAGCCATGGTTCTTCCAGCTGATTGTCTCTGAAGGTGGCTCACTGTTCCTCTCCGTGAGTTCAGAAGTCTTTATCATAATGCTGCTTCTGGAGACCACTGTTTCTGCTTTACTTCTCGGCACTGCCTCTCCAGTTCTGTCTGTCTCAGATAATTTCAGAGCACTTTTATTAATCGATATCTCGAAGGGTGTGGGGAGATTGCTTGTTATTGGCGAAGGCTCATTTGGAGCAACTCTGATGTTGCTGGTGGTAACATGCCTTTCCTTTGCTGCTATATCTGCACTGGACCTTGGAGCTGTTGGCTCGGAAGGGAAGATTGTGATGCTGCTTGTCATTTTATTTGTTACCATTTTAAAAACAGACTTCTGTTTTTCTGACTCTGCCTCAGAAACCGTCCCTCCCATGACTGCCTTCATATCCTTTTCAACAATTGCAGGTTTAATGACAGCTTTTGATCTCAGAGCTTCTCTAGGGCTGAACGACCTTCTGGATTTAAATCCTCCAGTGCTGGTATCTGATGGTTTTATACACTTGGTGGAGTCTTCATCATTTACAGTGTTTTTGTCATTTTCAAAAAGTGATGCTCTGAAAACTCCCCTGGAATTGGAGCACTGCTTGGAACTGACTTTCTTTCTTGTCTCAAAATCTGACTGAGTGGTTATTTTTTTGCTTCTTCCCAATTCTTCATCTGAATTAAGTTTTTCCTGGTTACTCTGGATGGTTTTGGAGTCCGTTTTTAAGCCAGCATTTACATGATCCATTGCTGAAGTTGAAGACTGCTCCGTGTCTTCTTTATCAAGGCCTGTGAGAATCTGCAGAATGTCTTCCTGACTCCTGGAGCGATGGGAATGCTTTGTTAGTGTTGAAGGCTTTGCACTTTCAAGTGATGTGTCTGCGAATTCTTTTTCCTGGGAGATTATTGCTCTTTTAGCCCTTCCCTCCGAGGGCTGTCTGTGTGATGCAGCAAAAGTGTTCACTGCTTCTGCTTTCGAGCCAGTGGAATCTGATGCCAACACATGGGAGGAGAGGTGGTACCTGTACGCCGAAGCTGTGCCATTGGAAGAGGTGTGATTACCCCTGGCGAGCAGCGTGTCCCCCGAGCAGTCACTGACTTCTGCCTGACTTGTTTTCAGCTTCTCGGCCAAAGAAGCCACCGATTCTCCTTTGCTTGACTTTTCATCCCGTGCGTCAGCACTGGTTTGGCAGTTGCTACGGAGCACCTGAGATGGCTTCTCAGCCTTGGATCTCAGGCCTGTGTCACCAACAGGTTTGGAAGGTGCTTTCCAAGATTTCTGCTCCTGTGCAGCAGGAGGATATCGGCTGAGGACAGACGGCTGCTCTTTTGATCTCTTTCCCTCATTCTGCGTGACGCAGCCCTCCTTCTGACCAGAAGAAAAAGTGGAAACTGAAGATTTATCTTCCAGTCTTTTTGTATCTGTCACAGCAGTGTCTGAAAGGGCAGATGCACCAGATGCTTTTCCTGCTTTTCTGTTCATTAAGCTTGGACTGGGCACCTGCTTACCACCGTGGCTGTAGCTGTCGTTACTGACAGAGAAATCTCTGTTCCTTGCTCTTTCCCGGCGCTGCTGCGGTGAGAGCTCCCCTGGCTTGTGCTTGGCAGCTGTCAAATCAGCTGTGACACCTCTGTATTTAGGTCTGTCATGTTTTCCCCTGCTAGAAAAGCTTGTATCTTCATTTTCAACCTCTCCATTCTCCAGATCTTTCTGTTTCTTTATTTGCATTTTTATTTCTTCTAGCTGACCCGTTAAGAGTTTGTTTTTATTCTGTTCACTCAAGTAACTGTCTTGCAGGTCATTGTTTTTGGCTCTCATTTTTTTAAGTTCTTCTTCTAAAGATTCGAAACGTTTGATCTGAGTTTTAAGTTTCTCAATTTCTTGGGTAAGATCTTTCACTTTGTTGTCTTCCTGATTTTTATTCTTTTGGTTTTCTGATTTATTCCTGGTTTCATTTTCTACATGTTTCAGGTAATCCACACTTCCCTTCCTCCTGGTCTCCTTAGAGGGCAATGCAGAAGTCAAGTCATCTTCAATTCTCAAATCGTTTCTGTCCAGGAGATTATTTGATGACCTTTCTAGCAAGTTGGATGCATTTCTAGTTTGATCAGCCCTGTTTAGTTTATTGTTTTGTTCTAGTTTCTGTGTTAGCTCCTGGATTATTTTTTCATTCTGCTTTTCTCTTTCATTAAAATGTTTTCTTTCAGTGATAAAGCTCAGCGCTAAGGATTTCAGTTTCTCTAATTCACCCGTTAAGCTCTGCTCGGTTTTATCCAGCCTGTCCTCAGATGCTTCCAGTTCCTTCACTTTCACTCTAAGTATTTCTAATTCTGTAGATATCTTTTTGGTCAAGTTCTTTTCTTCATTGAGGCTAAGACACAGCTGCGTACAGTCATTCTTGCTCCTGCTGAAGGCCTCCTCCAGCTTCTCCAGCTCTGCCATTCTCCTCTGAAGGTGTTCGATTTCTGACTTCAGCTCTCGGGTGAGGCTCTCTTCTTCTTCAAGTTTTTCTTTCATTAACCGGCAAAGCTCTTCAGCCTTCCTAATTTCTTCATCCTTGCCTTCGATCTTCAGCACTCTTTTCCGCAGGGCTTCAACGTCAGCCAGCATGCTGGAGTTGCTGCCTTCTGCCTGGATAACTTTGTCCTGGAGGTCAAGCAGCTCATCCTCTGCTTTCTGCAGATTTTTGGTTGCTTCCTCCAGTTCATCAAGGCGGCGACTAAGACTCTGCAATTTGAATCGTAGGTGCCGATTTGAGGTTTCCTTGTAACCTGTAAATTCTGCCATGTTTATTTTTTATTCTTTTTAGGTGAAAGCTTTGCTTAGTCTGGGTGAATGGTGTGGTCTTTAACACCTTGTGTATTCCTGGTACGTTACCGTTTCTTTGAACAGAGGCAATGTCACCCTGAAAGAAAAAATGCTTAACATCAATATAAGAGCTCAGAATATAAATATTCTCACTGTGTAAGTTAGACTATAAATGTTTATATAAATAACGTTTTAATTAAACACATTTCTGAGTGCTAAATTAGGAGAAATGAAACTGTGGAGAAGAGCCACGGTCCATTTACTTTGGTTATACGGGGTTTCCAAAAATAGCCTGTTCCCAATAGCTGAGGGAAGGAAGTGCCCTCCTCTGCTGGTCTGCATCGTGTGTCGCAGTGTGTGCACAACCAGCAGACCCTCACCCCAGTGCTCAACAGTCAGTACAAGCTGCCCATGTGCAAGCTCTTGGGCTGCGGAGGTTCATGCATGTGCAGGACTTGGGTCCCTGTACACTGACAGGCCCACGCAGCAGACACCTCTCTTTTCAGCACTGCACCAGTCTCCTGAAGATGCCTTAGAGGTGGAGATTCAGGAACCATAAACAAGACCTGGAAACTAGAAAATGCAACCCCCAGCCATTTGGTGGCCACTAAGGAGGAGACGAGCCCCTGCACACCCAGCTTGCAGATGGAGGGTGTGAGCGCTGCTGCCAGTTGGCACTGCACATCGCTGCCAGTATTTCTCCTGCAGCCCAGGCTGCTCGGCAGAAATCTTCACCTGGATTGTAGTCACATCCTGAGGACACCGTGCCAGTGCAGTTTCAAGTTTCTCCCTCCTGTTTCAAAAGCTGTCATTGCCCTCAGCTGCCACCCAGTCCACGAGCAGTTGCAGACGCTTACACCTCTCTTCCATGCTGCCACTGACAATGAGCAGTGATTATAACACACGGGCATGCTCTGACGCACTAAATGTAGATCTCTTCCCAGCTCAGCTCAGAGGTGGCAGGGCTTTTTTTTAAACAGCCCCTCTGAGCTTGGCAGGGAGTAGCAGCGAGGGGGACCTGAGCAGGCCAGAATGGCTGCTGGGAGGATCTGAAGTCCCTCTTTGGCACTCAGCATTAGTTTCGCCTTGTCCTGGGCCTGAGGTATGTCCCCAACATGTGTGAGGGCTACTGCAAATTTGAGGGGAGGGGGGTGACTGCAGCTCTTTGACCTGCGCCCTTGCTCAGGCTGTGTGCCTTGAAGCAGGACTTGGCCTCCAGCATTTTTGTGGAGCTCCCTGCAGAGGAAATACTCAGGAGTTTCCTATTTCACAGAGCCAAGAAGCGAAGAGCAGGATGTGGGGAGGAGACAGCGCCAGTAAGAGAGACGGAGGGAGACTCCGGCACCCTGACGTGAAGCCTTTGACTGAAGGTGATTCATTTCCTGCCAGGCAGCGGGGCCCAGGCTGCCAACAGGCACCCACCATGCACACCGGGCACCCTGCGACCCCTCTCCCGAGGGACCTCCCTTACTCTGGGGGGATCACCAACCTCTTCGCTTGGTCTCATGCACCTCAGGCAGCTGAAAGGAGCACCACAAAGAGCACCCGGAGAGGAACCTCAGCGCCATGCGCAGTGGTGCGTCTGGCCTTGACCACACGCCTGTCTCCTCCCTCACCACCACGATCACATCCCGTTCCCGGGCCACCCTTCCTTGTGCTGCCCACAGACCATAAAGGCCACGCAAGCCACAGCCCTGCTGCACGGCTGTTTGCAGACAGGAAAGGCTGTTCAGACCCCGGCAGGATCACATCGAGAAATGTCACCAAAGCGTCGCACAAAAGGCCAAAGTGAGCAGCTTCACAGTGCCCTGAAAACAAAGCCCTGTCCCCAGCGGGCCTCAGAGCCGGGAGTTAATGGTTAACCCAGCACCGGCCACTGGTTGGGAAGTGAGAGCAGCCTTGTCCCCAGGACACAGCTGGCGGAGCGTGACGAAGGCAGACGAAGCAAGGCTGGTGTGCAGCACTGGTTTTCAGGCCGCAGCTCCTGCAGGTTGTTTCCACAGAGCTGAGGGGAGAGGGCTGTGCGTGGCCCGCGAGCATTGTGCCAGCCAGGGGGATGGCTCTGGCTCCCAAGTGACAGGCTCCTCACCACAGAGACCATGGTGGCTCAGCAAGCTCTGCCAGTGGGACCAGTCCCAATGCTCGTGGGAAGGGGTGGGAAATGGAGAGCTACCTCCACAGGCGGGTGGGCAGAGGTATGAGGCAGAGGGGCCACTCTTCCCTTTCCTCCCTCTTCCACATTGCAAATATTCCTGCAGCATCAGCTGCCACCTGGATGGAGTAGGACCCCCACACACACACACACTTGGTGCCCTGGGGAAGCCCCACTGTGGAGGCCAGTAGAGGCTCAAGCTCAGTGAGCAACTGGGTGCAGAGAGGTGACCTTGCCCTGAAGACAATGGGCTTCTGCAGACAGAAGAAACAATCACCCTGGGAGGTGACCTGGGATGGTCCTATGCAGTCTCCACCAGGAAGGAAGGGGGTTACGGGCACAGATCCCTGGGAAGGGACCCTGTATTGCTGGTGAACCACCCATTTTGTTGCTCCACCAAACCGTGCTCCTAAAGCTGGTTCCTACAGAGTCTGGACCATGGCGAATAACATGCCTTTGTGTCCGCAAAGGATAATGTTGTGTGAAGAGCTCGGTGTGGGCCATGAGTCAGGATTTAGACCCTCTGGCTACACGTCACAGTTCATGGGTCATAAAGAGCAGGAGAGGGATGTTGGGACTGAGTCACCGATCTCCTCTGTGGATGTCAGAGGCTGCTCAGAGGCCCAGAGGAAAACCTGATTTAGGAGGAAACACATCTTCAAATGAAGCAGAAAATTGAACTCAGCAATTAATTGAATTGAATTAATGAAAGTGGTGTCCCTCAGGGGCTGATGATGTTTAATGTCTTTATAAACGACAAAGAAGACATGGGATGGAGCATGCTCTTGGCAAGTTCGTGGATGATACTAGACTGGGACGTGGGGGGAAACATGGCTGATACACTGGAGGGCAGGGCTGCTATTCAGAGGGACCTTGATAAGCTGGAGAAAGGGCCTTAGCCTCAGCAAAAAGAAGTCTGAGTCCTGTTCCTGTGGCACCAGGACAGGCTAGGGATGATGGCTAGAAAGCAGCTTCCCAGAAAAGGATCCGGGGAGTCCTGGAGGACAAAAAGTTGAACAGAGGTCAGCAGTGTGTCCTTCTGGCTAAGAAGGCCAACCATAGACTGGGCTGTGTCAGCAAGTGTGCAGCCAGCAGGTCGAGGGAGGTAGTCCTTCCTCTCTGTTTGGCTCTTGTGAGGCCACATCTAGAGTGCAGTGTCTAGTTTGGGACTGCCCAGTGCAAGAAAGACACAGATGTACTGGGCTGAGTCCAGCAGAGGCCACCAAGATGGCCATAGGCTGGAGCAGTGGACATACAAGGAGACACTGAACAGGAGCATGTAGAGAAGAGAGTCAGGCTCTCCTCTGAGGCACACAGTGAAAGAAGCAAAAGATACAAGATGCAAGAAGAAAAATTCCAAGTAGATATTAGGACTTTTTTTTTCCCCCCACTGTGAGAGTGGTCAAACACTGGCACAGGGTCCCAGAGAGGGGACCCTGTAGGACCCCTGTAGGACCTCCATCCATGGAGGTACTCAGAGCTCTACCAGAGGCGGCCCCTGGACCTCCCCAATACCTCCCCAGCTGACTTGTTTTACTGCAAGAGATGAAAGAGGTTCAATCTACTTAGCTTAATAATAATAAGAAGGAAATGTAAAGCAACATCTTCTACAAATATGTGGAGAGAAAGTATGCACAAGAAGTCTTCTAGCAGAAGGCCTTTTAACTTCTTGGCATAGCCAGAACTAACTCCAGTGCTTGGAAACAGAACCTAAACAAATTAGTATTACAAATAAAGTGCACATTTATACGATTGAGTGGAATCAGCCAATATAAAATATTATCTTAGATGTAGTGGCTGCTTTTAAGCTGGTTATGCTTTGAGTGAAGGCTTGGACCAGAGACCTCCAGGGGTACTTCCAACCTAAATTACTCTGGCTGTTCATGACTGTTCTTCTCCAGCCTGTCGCTGATATCAAAATATCAGAAGGAATGGTGCAGGATGCAAACACTGGAACTATTATTAATGCTAATTAATATTGTTGGGGGATGTTTAAACAGGACTTGTTAAATAAATCTGATAAGGCAATAACTTGCTCAACTTGTGAAGGTACTGAACAATCTGACATGGATGTATGGACTTCAGATTTCTCTCTCTCTCTTTTTGGAAAGTAAGCAGTTCTCATCCTAGCTCTATTTTACATTTTTACCAAAAAACAAGAAGAAAAGTGGATGATAATTTTCACAAATAGCAAAAAAACAGTAGCAGTGGCAAATATGCTAAGAACAGTTCAGTTAGAGCCATCTGAGTCACTGACAAAGTGAGATCAAAGGCTCTGAAGGGCTGTATCCTAGAAACACTGAAGAGGCTTAAACGGTCACAGTAGAAATATCTGCAGAAGCAGCTGATGTACTGCTGCAACTCAGAGGCAGACCCTCCTGGCTGTATCAGCAGGAAATACTGAGTAGGAGTATGACAGTAGAAATGACATCATTTTGTATGCAGTACTGGACTGTGCATTTACACATGCAAGTCTGATGCATCTCTCCTTGCTTAAGTAGTGACACAGAGCAAGAGACACCTACAAATTGCTCTTGAGTCTTCTAGATTCAAAGAGAAAAAGATGCTTGAGTGTCTTCCTCTGACCTTCCCAGGGAGACTTTCCACAGGAGTTCCACAGAAGCATCTTACCCTACATGTCGTGTTCCTTGCTCTGATTTGGTTGTTGGTAAGAGTCCCACCAGCACCCACTGCTCTGGGTTTCAAGATGTCCCCAACATGCCCATGTGGGAATAACTGTTGGCACCCACTCCTACTGTGCTCTCTGCTACACCAAGATAAAATGCTGCCAACTGCCACGTGTGTCTGTCGAGTGCTACAAGACTGCTGTCTCTCATGAGCACATTTTGCCTTTAATCTTTGGTTTTTTATCTTTTTGCTTGCATTTTTATACTGATAATGCAACATCCCTCACTGTGGTTGGGGGAGCCCAGGCCCCCAGTGACAGCACTGCTGGTCTTCCACAGTATCCATCATCAAAAGGGTAACATCACATCATATATGTTAAGTTTCAGCCTTACCCAATCTTAAAGATGTATGAGAATTATTAATGCCTTGGCCTACAGCCACTTTTTATTCATTTCTTCTTTTGCTCTTGAAGCTGTAGGGGTTTCCAGGAGACCCTGGAGAGCAGCACTTATCACAGGCAATAGAAAATCAATAGATTCAAACACAGCTATAATCAGAGATAAGAATAGCAATTTGCCCCATTGCAGTTAGAGCCCTTGGGGTCCACCACACTGTCAAATCCACACAGGCTAGGAGTTCTGCATTCCTCAGCTGACATGTGGTCTAGTTTCAGGGGAGGAGCAGAGTGGGGCTATTGTCCATGCTCTTGTGGATGGGGCATACACCTGGTACTACTCCCTCCACCTCCCCAAATGCTGGGGTGAGCTCAGATCCTCCCTGTTCTGTTTTCTGCTAAATTATTACTCGGAATACCTGTGGGAACTGTATTTTTGCACTGAGCACAATGCTGGGAGTGTTTGCACACATCTGGGGAAAGGGAGCCTTAGGTGACACAGGTCTCCTGACTATTCAAATTGCATTAGGAGGCTGACAGTCACTTCAGGCATAAGGACAGCTCTGGAGACATACATCAGCAAAACCTGGGGTAGCAAGGGGGTTCCTCTTAGCAGTCCCAGATGGCCAAGCAGGTCAGGGGGGAGTTGATTAGACTAATGGTTCTGGTTCTAATGCATACTCTTCCACCTGAAGTATAGGTTAGGTGTGTTTGTTGGATTCTGCCCCATGTGCATATACATCTACAGTTTTAATTAAAGGGTTTCTGGTGTTGCATACGTATGCAAGGGAGTGTGAACATGTCATGCTCAAATGCAGTAATGCTGCTGACGGTTCATGCTTGTATCACAGCTCAACATGCTGAGAGCATCAGCAGGATTTTTCTTCCTGCCCCAGGGTGGAATGGGCTGGGAGGAGTCCAGCATGTCATTCTTCATTTGTAAAGCAAAATTTCTCTGCCATTTATATAGAAAAAGGACATGGGTGTCACAAATCGCAGCAGATGAGGATACAGTGGCCAGAGCCTTCAGTCAGTTAAAGAGAGAAGGAAGGAAAGTCTTTCTTAAGTTGATTTTGTCTTTTATGAGTTCTTTCCAGCACCTGGTTCTTGACCCCACACAATGATACATAGTCGTGGGAACAGGAGAAAAATACTCCAGAAAAAAAAGGGTATAAAACAAGATATTCAGACTAAATAAGAGCCAGAGTCCACTATGTGTCATCAACCCTGCATGCCACCTGCAAGCACCTAACAACCTCCTGGGGCAGCTGAAGAGAGACAGATGATGTGTTTGCTTACACAGGGTGGGGAAACAGGCACCCTGGCCCCACTGAACACAAAGGCAAAATTCCAAGTGACTTTTAGGGATGTCTGTATTTTGGGGGATGAACTGTCTCAGAAACGTCTGCATCTAGTGAGAGAGGAAATTCTCAAAGTCAGAACAAGCTAAACAATCTGGAAGTGGTTTGAATATTGAATACTACATTGCTAGACTAGAGACATGTGAAATAATGAGACGGCAGCCAAAAATAACCACAGCAACCACAATGTTCAAGGAGACTAAAACAAAGACACCAAATAGCATCTACAGCAAGTGTGGGAGAATGCAGCAGGCTCTGCAGATGCCAGAGAGGATCTGGCATGTCACTGAGTCACACCGACCCTACGCCAACACTCTGATCACCCACCGAACTCCTCAGCGCTGCTCTGCTCCCGGCATTATAAAAGGAATTTCTCTACACGGAGCTGGCAGGGCCAATGTGAAAGAAGCAGAGCATAAAGCCACCCCCAGCTGCTCACAGCAGATGCTTTGAGCAGCACTGAGGTTTGAACAGGCACAGACCACTTTACCGCACAGCAGAGATTTTGCTTTTCTCTACAAAGTTGCTACTGCTCTCCTCTGGCTCCCCTTTGAAATCACTGCTCGCCTTGCACTGGAAAGACTCACAAGTAAAGGCTCACTGAGACGAGGTCTGAGCATTCAGTGACTAGGTGCAGCATCTTCCTTCCAGCAATACATGATTGTGTTAACCTGCACAAGCGCCAAACACAGCCCTGCAGCTGGTAGCATCCTTGCCCTGGGAACCCCATGGCAAGGAGGATGTTACCTGTACTCTGGAGCTCTTGATCAGAAATGGATCGATACTTTCAAAGCCCCTCAGCATGCTGCTCCTATCTGCCAGGTATCAAAAAATGCTTTGTACGTGCAGAAGACAAGTTACCTATTTTGACAAGCTCTACATTTGCCTTATATTTGAATTCAGCAACACATTTTTATGTATTGTAGGCAAGCAGAAGAGTTGGTGGGACAGCTGGGGACCTCATCACATCATAGACCTCAAGAATTACCTTCCTGCCTTCTTCACGCTGTTTCAAGAAAAATGCCCCATCCTGTGCTAGGATCAAAGCTGAGGATGATGTTTTTCTTCTCAGACTCAGTGTCCCATGCTGCTACTTGTACTGTCCTCAGAAATAGATTTTACTGTCACATTTGATTTCACAAACACTATGCGGGCATCTCTCCAGTGAGTCACAAACTTGGCAGCATCCTGTGGATGGCATGGGAAAAGCAGCCACAGCTCAGTTGTGCCTTTGTAATATTTATTGGACATGGAGGTCTTCCACCTCCTTCACCCCTCCATCCCTCCCTCCCACCTCCATCAGGATCAGCATTGCAAGGGCTTCAGGGACCATGGCTGTCACATCACTTCTCTTCACCCCCATGACATGTGCTAGCGTCAAGGTGCTGCCTGGAGCTGAACCACGCACAGGCTGGCTGAAAGTTCACGGGATCCAAACTTTAGGAGAGCATCAGACTAACTGAAGTTTCACAACTGTCCTGCCACGAAGCCAGCATTTTGTCTGTTACTGTTGTCTACTTTGTACCCAGTTGTCATTGGTTTTTATCTGTAATTCTCCAGCATTGCCCCTTTTGAGGAAAGGGGCCTTGGACTCTTCATGGATACTGCAGTATTTATGAAGACATTGGTTCAATGTTAATAGCAGTACAAAAACCAAACAGAGTATTAGAAGAGGAATGTAAATCAGGAGGGAAAACTGTTGCTCAAGTCTCAAGTGCTGCAGGCTTCTGGCTCATCCATCTCAGAAAGGCTGTATGTAAGGATACTACCCAGGATCAGCCCCTCCAGCCTGAAACAGAGGCAGCTGATGGGGGGAGGAGGTACTAATACAGATTCATAAAAATCAGGAGAGGAGTAGAGGAAGTTGATATTTGCTGCCATCCATAAAACACAAACTGATGGGCATCAGCTGGAACGACTGCAGGGAGGTTCAGAGCAAGCAGCAAAACCATGGAAATCACAACTTGCAGGATATTATGGATGCCAAAAGTTCACACAGATCCAGAAAATTATTAGAGAAATTCATGGAAGAAAATTTAAAAGATTATTGAATGCAAATAACACAAAGTCCTATGACTCAGGAAGTCCCTGGAAGTGGGCAGAGGGGAAATCATACTGTATATTAGCTATTCTCATGCTCCTCCCCAACATCTGCTTTTGGCCACTGGTGCAGCTAGGATGCTGAGGAGACGGGCACCTTGGTCTGACCTACAGTGCCCTTTCCTCTGTTCCTTTTCTTTTCTCCCCCATCACTTCAGTCTACCTCTTTCCGCTTCTCAAACTTCCATTTTCCCCAGATATTTAGCATACGGTAAAAGCTCTTCTCAGACCTATCTTCCACATTGTCACTTTAACAAGCTTGCCTCCTACACTTGCTCTTCTAACCTCTTCATCTGGCCACCACAAATCTTACCCTTCAAGCACAGCTCTATTCCCTCCACCTTCTGTCATGCTTGTGCTGAAGGCTGGGACAGTAATATCAGCTCCAGTTCCTGCTGGTGTTTTCACTCCCTCTTCCCATCCTGTTGCCTTACGCTCGTCTCTGGACTCACTCTGTTCAGCGCTCTGCTTCTGCTTGTACATGGTGTTATGCTGGGGAACTCCTTGCTGCAGGATGATGTGGAAGCTAAAAGTCCTCGTGGGTTCATAAAGTAGCAATTAGACAAATTCATGGAAGAAGAATCCCTCAAGGTCATACATACAAGGACAGGGACCCACTCCTAGCTCAGTAAGTCTCTGAGCCAAAACTTGGAGGTTGGGAGAATCCTCTGGCCTGCACTGTTGCACACCTCCCCTTGTCCCTATCCTCCTTCCTGAGAGTCCATTTCTAGCCATTGCTGGAGACGGGATACAGGGTAGGTAAACCTTTGCTCTCATCCAGTAGAGTTCTTATCATCTTCTTGGGCTCTTGTCTCATCCGATCCCAGACACCAATCTAGCTCATATAGGACTAACACTGCACATCTGGCAAGTGCCACACTACAAATGGGCTAAGTACCCAAAAGCACAAACCCACACAATTATTGTCCAGCAACATCTACAGAGCTGGGAAAGGCATCCCTAGTACGATACACCTAATGAGATCAGCTTCAAGTACTCATAACCATCTCTGAATCATTTTGCTTATTAGGCGTGGGCAGCTTTAACCTTCACATTCTTCCTCGCATTATACCTGAGAGCCACATGGGCACTGATATATCCCTGCTGGCATGAAAATTATAGGGTATTGTATGTTTCTCTGCACCCCATCTGATACAGGGTATACTCCACTTTCCTAACAGAGTGGTGGAAGGACATCCGAGCCAGCTCCTTTGCAGGAATGCTCCTTTGATTGCTGGGAGCTTTCCTGGCCAAAAGCCTAGCTCAGCTATTCAGATATTTCCACGTGGATCCCTACAAACCCTGCAGAAAATGGGGATTGCTCCAAAAGCCCTCCCAAAAAAATGAGCTCATGGACCCAGTAGCACAGAAAACTGGTTATTCTTGCGACTTTCTTCCTGGAAGAACTCAATCAATGAAGTTTGTAAGTGCTAAACCGAAAGCTTTTTAGCTCCTTTAGATCCACCACAAGAACAGCTTGGGGAGTTGCCATAGCTACTGACTGCCGTGAACCACTGCAGCTACTGAACCATCTGTTTTCTGCCTTGGACAGAAATGAAAGGACAGACAGGCAACCAGCCCGTGTGTGGGTGCCTGCCCAGCCTTGGCCCAGAAATGCAATTCAGCAAAATCCCAGCAGATCTCAAAAGCTGGGGCAGAGCAGAGTTTTGGAAAAAGGAAGCGTACAGGCCCAAAAGAAGCTACACTTCACACCTGCACCAGTGTCTGGAGGCCAAGACAGCAATGTGGCTGCAGGGCAAAGCCATGTGGGGAGACTAAGCAGAAAACAACCACCTAACATCTCACAGTGTGCTGTTCAACAGTGCAATTAGAGAACAACAGGATGCACCTCTCATCCCCACCCACACAGTCCCAGCTATCCCCAGTGTTCAATGTGACAGTGCGTGCTCCTAGCTATCTAATGCATGCCCCATTTTTTTTTCTCTAGGACCAGCAGAGCTGCTGTCTTCATAGTTTGAAGTGTATTTCAGAAGAAAGCAGCAGCTCTCAAGTGCAGGGTCCCAGGCTGCCTGCTGCTGCCAGGGAGCAACTCCAAAAGCCACAGTGGCATGCTTGATTCACCTAAAAAAGGCTGTAGGGCATCACACTGAACCCCAAACCACTGCTATTGGGCTTCCCCAGCAGCCCTTACTGGTCTTCTGATGCACTGCTGCACAGCTAGTCCCATGGCTTATTTTCAACATTGTTTTGGACATCCCACTGAAATAAAGCAGCACTTGAAAAATCTCTTGCCACAGCAATGGCTCTGTGGCCCTCAGACCATATGATAACGCTCCACAAGGAAGCTGGCACTTTCCAGGTTTTTTGAGCTAGTCTACCCAAGGAGGTACCCTTTGATAGTATTTGTTCAAGGATTCCCCCAGGTCCTCTTTCTTCTGCTGCCCATTTGTCACAAAGTTTACAAGTTGTCTTTCCCGAGGTCCACACTCTGATGAAAACACAAGTTTCCCTGCTTCTGTTGCAATTTGGATTCCTACACTTTGCTCTTCTTCGGCGATTTAAACAAGTACTGGGTCTGTTGCCGCTTGCTCAGGGATGTCCCAAACTGTCCCAATACTGCAGCTGCTGGAGCAGTGTGTGCTGGCTGAGTTGAATCTGATGCCTTCTCACTCCCAGCTGCAAATTCCCCCCTGCTACGCACACTCACACACTCCTATCCCAAGCATTCATGCAGGACTTATCTGGGCTAAAACTAACCTCATTAAGGTAAGAAACAGACAGAAAAATGTTTGTCCCAGCACAAAGGAGTACAAGGTATGAACAAGGGTGAAAGTGAGCAGCACAGGAGCAAAGAAGGAAGAGGCAGAAGAAGTCATCATTTCTCCACCAGTGAGACTTCCGACTGCCCACAGTTGCCAGGAGCATTTCTTAAGGAAAATGGTGACAGAGCCCTTATTACCTCCCATCTACATAAGCACTTCAGCAGAAATGGGTTTACCTCCAGAAAGCTTCCTGGATCTGCATTTCAACTTTGAACTCACACCTTCCCGGAGAAGCTAGTCCCCCTGCATGACATTGGCAATGCAGGACCTGCCCTTGCTGCCACCCTACACCAACGCATTCCTCCACCATGTTAATAAAAGCAGCTGAAGACACTCTGAGCTCCGGGTCATAGAGGCAAAGGTTAATTCTGAAAATCTATGGAAGGACCTTCCAAGTCTCATCAGGAAAATGACAGATGATGTTCAGTGTAGATCAGCATTAAGTTACAGACATGGGAAAAAACATCCTAATTTTACATGTAAAATAACAAGCTTTCAGCTTACCGCAACCATTCAGGAAAATACCAGCTCATTGCTCCACAGTAGTCAAAAATCAAGTCTAATACTACGAGTTACTAGGAAATAAGTACAGCACAAAAAAAAGAAAACATTAATTTGCCACTGTATCAACCCACGGTGTGCCAGCATCTCCAAAGCTGTTTGCAATTCTGGTCCCATTTCAGCCTCTGCTGCCAGCTAGAAAAGATATGCAACGAAGATGGTCAAAAGTATGATTTCTGCAGAGGAAATCACTGACAAATTAGTACTATTTAACCTGGAAAATGAAATTACTCAGGAGGACTATGACAGATCTATAAAATTATGAATAGTTTGGAGAAGAGGGATATGATCAAATGTTCACTGTCACTACAGCCACAACAAACAAGGAGAGACGCTCCTCCTCATGACATGCTGTTGGACTCTGCCACAGGACACTGTGGACACCAGAAGTTTCTATGGGTTTGGGGCAAACTGATAAAGTAATGCCATAGAAGTCTTTTGAGAGTTAGTAAATCCACAGAAGCCCCATCCAGCTCTGTAAGTGCCTGTGCCACAAGGGGCCGGAGACTGGGAGAGCACGCAGGAACTACTTACCGCAGGTATTCCCCATTTCTACTCTCTTCCCTAGGGCCCTGTTCTTAGCCACTGCAAAAATACTGGGCTAGATACACTTGTGGTCTGATCCAGGACAAACATAATGGCCTTGGGTAGGAAAGTCGAGCCCAGCTTATAATCACGAAAGAAGGAAAAGATATGTCCTGCTAGATTTGCATCAGGAGCTGGGTGAAACAAGGATTATGGCAGAGATGGAGACCACGGATAGTGGCTCTTCATTGACAGGCTCTGCCGTCTCTGGCAGGCCAGGCAAAGCAGCAGCTATGCTTTGCTTTATGACTTTGACCAGATGTAAAAACCTTGGATCCCATGTTGCACAACAGTGCGGCTTAACAGTAAGGGTAAAGAATGGGTTCATCTCATCCACACGTCGGCCTTCAGCACACTCCTGGAGGTGGGCAGAGCTACATGGTGAAGCCAAAGCAAACCCAGCATCCAGGTCTGCTGGTAAATCCTTTGACCCTGACACACAAGGTGACACAGGTGACCTGCTCCTGTCCTTGGTATTTTAAATCCAAGAGGACTGTGCATGGCTAGACAACTCAAATACGTGGTCTGGGACTGGACCTGGGTAGCTCTGTACTCGCTTCCATGTTGTTCAGCATCTGCTGTTTCAGAAGGGCTTTGACTTCACACTTGCTGGGTGGTAGAGGCCCTGCAAGGAGGCAGCAACACGTAATTTCACAGAGGGAATGTTCTCATCTCGTGTCACAACCCAAGACAGAGCTGTCAACAGATTATTTAACAACCTAATTTGCATTTTTTTTTAAGTAGGTAGTTTTGTGCCAGCCTCAATGAACAAGACTCTGCTCGTTGTCAAGAGCAACATATAATCCTGCTAACTAGCATAAACTCCAATAGAATCATAGAATGGTTTGGGTTGGAAGGGACCTTAAAGATCATCTAGTTCTAACCCCCCTGCCATGGGCAGGGACACCTTCCACTAGACCAGCTTGCTCAAAGCCCCATCCAGCCTGGCCTTGAACACTTCCAGGAATGGGGCATCCACAACTTCAACCTGTTCCAGTGCCTTACCACCCTCATAGTGAGGAATTTCTTCCTTGTATCTAATCTAAATCTACCCTCTTTCAGTTTAAAGCCATTACCCCTTGTCCTGTCACTACACACCCTGGTAAAAAGTCCCTCTCCAGCTTTCTTGTAGGCCCCCTTCAGGTACTGCAAGGCTGCTATAAGGTCTCCCTGGAGCCTTCTCTTCTCCAGGCTGAACAACCCCAACTCTCTCAGCCTTTCCTCATAGGAGAGGTGCTCCAGCCCTCTGATCATATTTGTGGCCCTCCGATCATATTTGTGGCCCTCCTCTGGACTCACTCCAACAGGTCAATGTCCTTCTTATGTTGGAGGCCCCAGAGCTGAACGCAGTACTCCAGGTGGGGTCTCATCAGAGCGGAGTAAAGAGGGAGGATCACCTCCCTCGACCTGCTGGTTATGCTTCTTTTGATGTGGCCCAGGATACAGTTGGCTTTCTGGGCTGCAAGTGCACATTGCCAGGTCATGTTGAGCTTCTCATCAACCAACACCCCCAAGTCCTGCTCCTCAGAGCTGCTCTCAACCCATTCTCTGCATTTGTCCTTGGGATTGCCCCAACCCATGTGCAGGACCTTGCACTTGGCCTCGCTGAACTTCATGAGGTTCACACAGGCCCACCTCTCAAGCCCATCAAGGTTCCTCTGGATGGCATCCCTTCCCTCCAGCGTGTTGACCGAACCACACAGCTTGGTGTTGTTGGCAAACTTGCTGAGCTTCAATCCCACCGTCCATGTCGCTGACACAGACGTTAAACAGCACTGGTCCTACTACCGACCCCTGAGGAACGCAACTCATCACTGGTCTCCACTTGGGCATCAAGCCATTGACCAAAACCCTGAGTGCGACCATCCAACCAATGCCTTATCCACCAAGTGGTCCATCCATCAAATCCATGTCTCTCTCCAATTTAGAGACAAGGATGTCATGCGGGACAGTGTCAAATGCTTTGCACAAGTCCAGGTAGATGACGTTATTTGCTCTTCCCTTATCCACCAACGCTGTAACCCCGTCGTAGAAGGCCACCAAATTTGTCAGGCACGATTTGCCCTTAGTGAAGCCACGTTGGCTGTCATCAGTCACCTCCTTATTTTCCAGGTGCCTTCGCATAGTTTCCAGGAGGATCTGCTCCATGATCTTGCTGGGCACAGAGGTGAGACTGACTGGCCTGTAGTTCCCCAGGTTTTCCTTTTTTCCCTTTTAAAAAATGGGGGTTATGTTTTCCCTTTTCCAGTCAGTGGGAACTTCACTGGACTGCCACAACTTCTCAAATATGATGGATAGTGGCTTAGCAACTTCATCTGCCAGTTCCCTCAGGACCCGTGGATGCATCTCATCAGGTTCCATGGACTTGTGCACCTTCAGGCTCCTTAGATGGTCTCAAACTTGATCTTCTCCTACAGTGGGTGGTTCTTCATTCTCCCAGTCCCTGCCTTTGCCTTCTGCAACTTGGGCGGTGTGGCTTGAGCACTTGCCGGTGAAGACTGAGGCAAAAAAGTTTTTGAGTACCTCTAGCCTTCTCCATATCCCAGGTAACCAGCTCTCCCGTTTCCTTCCAGAGTGGGCCTGCATTTTCCCTAGTTTTCCTTTTATCACCAACATACCTATAGAATCTTTTCTTGTTGCCCTTGATGTTCCTGGCCAGATTTAATTCTATCAGGGATTTAGCTTTCCTAACCTGATCCCTGGCTGCTCAGACAATTTATTGTCTGAATATGGGTATTCCTCCCAGGCTACCTGTCCTTGCTTCCACCCTCTGTAGGCTTCCTTTTCATGTTTGAGTTTGTCCAGGAGCTCCTTGCTCATCCATGCAGGCCTCCTGGTGTTTTTGCCTGACTTCCTCTTTGTTGGGATGCATCGCTCCTGAGCTTGGAGGAGGTGATCCTTGAATATTAACCAGCTTTCTTGAGCCCCTCTTCCCTGCAGGGCTTTATCCCATGGTACTCTAGCAAGCAGATCCCTGATAAAGGATCCCAGGTTAGGGAGGTTCTCATCTCTAAAGCCAAGCTGAAGGCAGAGTCTGAAATACGATGAACATAAGTTTGTGAAAACGGAGAAGGAACAGAGACATTCAAATTCATAGCTGTGCTGGTAACTACTTGAACCCTTGTTAAACTGGGTAAGAGTTGCACTGAATAGCTGAAGAAGCAGTAGATGTAAGGTATCTTGACTTTATTAAGGCTTTTGACACTGTCTCCCACATGGATTCCCATAAGCAGAGTAGGGAAACACACATCTAGATGAAACCACAATGAGCCAGAAACCCCAGGACTCTCTGAAACTGTCCCCTGATTCAGTGTGAAAATGAGAAGCCTGTTGAATAATAAAAGAGAGAGATGGTAAGAACTCCTTTGGGAGGTCAGACAAATGTCTGTGTAGCCCAAAATCTGTCTCTGAACATCACCAGCAGTGGTTGTTGGGGGAAGAATATAATAAACATGACAAGCAGTGATCTTCCTTATGTTTTCCTAGTACAATCCCTCCATTGGGTCTGTTGAGCAGTCTCATTAGCAGCACGGGTAATGGAGTGGAAAGGAGACTGAGACAACACAGAGATGTCACCAAGCTGAAAGCAATAATGAGCCCAGAACAGAGCATGATCCTGACACACAGGAAAAATAGTTCAGAACCCAAACCGAAACTCAACCCAGGCCAAGTCCTGCACTGCAGGCAAGTGAACCACCTAAACAGAGAATGGGTGGACTCACAGCAGAAAGCAAATACAGAGGTAAGAGCGAGCTTCCACCTACCTACAAGATCATCTTTTGTGAAAAAGGCAAGTCATGCTCTGGACACATTAAGAGAAGAGCTGTACACACAGCAGGTGAAGTAATTTTTCTGTTTTTCGGAGGACTTTGGGGCTTGAGACACAATACTGTCTTCAGGGCTCAGCTACAGGGCCGCAGTCTGGAGTACACAGCCACACAAAGGGATCACCGAAGCATTGCCATGTTATCCAGGAATGGGCCAGAGACAGCAGGCAGCTCCATGCTGCACTGAAGATGCAACTGCAGTGCCACATGGGGCTCAGAGGCACAGGTCTCCTCACAAGCCGCCTGTGCTGCTCCTCACTGGCTCGCTCCCATGTCCTGCTCACAGCCCACCTGTATGCAGGGCTCAGACACCTGTGGCAGGGAGCACAACCTCAGCACCGAGTGCCCAGCTCAGTGCAGTGCCACACCATCACGGGTAGCCAAGCAGCCGCTGAAAACCGAAGGTGAGCGGGGAAGCCCTTTGGCATCCCTCCCAGCTCTCCTACACTGGGAAATCCAACTGCCTGACCTCAAGGTCCTACCCAGCCCTACCTTTGTACTGTTTGAGGAAAGAACCTGGCTTAGCTCTCTGCTTGAACGGTCCATCTCCTTGGACAGTACCTTGGAGTACCCCCAAAATTTAGCCTTCTAAAGCTGTGTATTTGATATAAAAGAGTCCAGGCACCCTCCACAGATAAAAAAAAGAAAGTGAGCAGCACTGTCAGATAATTGTTCACCTGATCCCAGTTTGCTGCCTAAGGCCGGGCAGGTGAATAGTCCCTGTGGGGCGGGGGGGGGCACTGTCATCCTGCTATAATAATAGCTCTTGTTAAGGGTACACCTATATCAGTAAGTGAGCCTTGCTTAGGTCTGTCCTCTGCCCCAAGGCCAACTAGTATGGAACAAGCCCCCCTGCCCTATTAAACCTGCTTTGCCTCCAAACGGGACAGTCCTTGCTAACTCCTGAGCCACCCCCAGGAGATGTCTGGGAAGGTCCAGGCCAAGCCATGCCAAGAACCATACAAACATAAAGCAGCATTGATGACGGTGACCCATGGCTCAGGATTGTCCTCTAGCACTCCTTAATACTAGTAGGGAAAATCTTTTGGGAACAGCTTAGACAAATGGCCAAGTTTTAGCTACGGTTCGGGAAAGGCACCCTGTCCTCTCTGCACACCTTGCCCTGCACTTCCTTCCAATCTGTGCATGCAGGAACTTGTTCTGAGCAGGCCCGGCAGGCACCGCACAGACCCTCGGACTGACAGCATGGCAGCACAAGGAAATGAAATGTGACCTGAATTAAAAATGATAATTCAGATTTAAATAAAAATATGAATTTTAATTTTTCATTAATCTTTACTGATAGCCCTTTAATTCAACAACCCTTAGCAGTCATCTAGGACTAATTACTCTGATAAAATTCAATATTCAAGCATAAGCCCAGTTTTAACTGTTCTCTTGTAGGTCCACTTTATAAACCATTAGCATTGCTATCCACCCACTGAATAGAACAGCCCTGACACTAGAAAGAAACATGATCATTAAAATCCCCCAAAATCAGTAAAAGTTTTACCCCAAGTCTCTGGAAGGTTGCTCTTGCTGGGGGGATCCCTCTGCAGGGTACACTGCTGTTTCCTTTGGCTCGTCTGCAAGAACCTTGCCCTGACCTAGCTGACATCTGACACAGCCTCCCCAATGTAAATTCAACACTTGCCCTGCTTAGTGCAGATGCAGAAGATGAAATTGGTGGCACCATTTTAGGACACTACACTGGGATGTATGGACAGCAGTGCTTCTGCAGGCATGCTCAGCAGTCTGCCCTGCCCTGCACTTGCAGCCAAAATGCACAGGGCTGAACGAAGACTGCAATTAGTAGCAATTCAGGCTTGTGGAAGGGCCCCTGAGGAAGCCAGGGAAGATGAATCAGGTTACAGGTGCCACTGCTGCTGCTCCCAGAGCAAACCAGCGTTTAGACTTGAACTGTAAACTTCTAGTGGCAGGGCTGTGTCTTTACAGGAGCCTGCACTGCACTGCGTGCATGCATGCTGGCAGTGACAGAACTGCAGCAGCTCACACATGTGCTGGAGCCCAGTGGCACCAGAAACACTGTGCGACTGCAGCTTTTGGACAAGCATTTGTTAGAGAGGGGAGAGACTAGCAGCATCCCTCAGCTCAGCTGGCTGGGGAATAGCAGGGGTTAACGCCGCTGGCACAAAGAGCCCAGAAGGAAGCGGTCAGCCATTTGAAAAATGCCTCTGGCATGAAGGCTGGCCAGCTTGGGTGTCACCATGCAGCCCGCCTGCATCGTTGCAGCTCAAAGTAAACCTTTCGGCACAGGGAGGAGACTGTCTATCTGCTCCTTTTGCAATCCATGAAATCCACCCTCTGCTCTAAAGCAAGACCTTGGGTGCTGTTACTAAACCGAGGCTCCGCTGCCAGGTTGGGGTCTCTTCCAGAGGTGCTCGGGGTGCTCTGCGGGGAGCAGCCAGCTGAGCTGAGCAAGCCTCTCGCAGGCCGAGAGCCGGCAAGACAGCAGGCAGGCAAGACAAGGCATGATGCATCAGCAGGAAGCCCTGCCGTTAGCGGCGGATACCCCACCCACCCCACGCACTGACTCACAGACAGGCAGCAACACAGGCAAAGCCTGTGTGATTTCTCCCTGAAGTCGTTCGAACTAGGGGGACCTCAGGTGCAGTGTTTCACAATGACTTGCGCAGGTAAACAAAGGTCTGCTGGCTAACTAATGCACTGCGAGTAATCTCCAAATCCTTCATGGCCTCCCAACACAAACTCTCAGGAACTCTGTCCCCTGGCTGTACCACAAATACTAATTGTGATCTTGGACTCCCTTATAACAACAGGCATTTTTTTTTCCCTGTGAGCTTCCATCCTGCAGCTTCAGAATATATCTTTTTTGTTCACTGGCAAGTGCGAAGTCAAATGAAAGGAGGTATTCAGAAGCTTATGTCACTCTCTTAAATATGATTTATTCAATGAAGACAGCTGGGTGGATTGGAAGACTCTAACAGGAGTCTTTTGTGTTCAATTTATTGCTGAAAATACCCTCAGGTAACAAAAAAGTAAATAAAATAACTTTTACAAACAGAGGACAGCCTGGATCTTTTAAGGAATATGCTGCCTTTGTGAGAACACACTTGTAGCTGTGGGGACTTAAACACATTAATCTCAAAATTAATGTTCCATGGACAATGGGGAGGCTCTGAGACAAGCTGCCTGGATGGTGTTACAACACTGTGCAGTCGTACCATTGAAAACAGCCCACTCAAAACCCTTGATGAATTTATGGACAAAATATTTTCACCTGCAGGCTGAGTGTCTCAAAAGGACAATGGGCATTTCACACACGGGACATACAGCATTGCACCAGAAGCTGGGCAAATGGCCCAAAAAGGTGAGCATGTCTCACTGCACTGGCAGGCAGAGACCAGCCACATGCACTGCACTACAGACCCTGTTCTGGGCTAAGAGCTGTGAGGGAAGACTTGATGCTCTCCACAAGTTAGAGGTCCAAGGTCTGGTGACTGGCTGGGGGATTCAGCAGCCACTGTTGGGATTCTCCTTAATGCAGAAATAGACAGCAGAGGGATACCTGGCCTCTGCTCCCTCTTCCCAGAAACGGGCTGGAGATATTCCCCATTCACTTGCATAAAGTCACTCCTTTGACTAGGATGGGCGCTGACACAACAGAAGAATAGCCATAACTTCCCAGGGAGAAGATCATCCTAAGCATCCAGCTGCCTCCTTCAATACGCAGCTAAGAAGCTGTTTGCAGTCAGAAGTGTGGGACAGGATTTCCAGCAGGAAGGTGCTGAGCAGTACTTCTCCCACAGACAGGGCTGAATACATCACTGACTTCAAAGTTCATCCAGCTCCTACCAGCCTCTTGTCCACAGGGCACAAAAGGGTTAAAGATGCCAACTAACTCCTGACTATCATGGGAAAACTTTGTTCCAAATTCTCAGTTTCATGCTGCTAGAAAACCAACAATCTTGAAATACCCTATATTAACAAGAAAGAGGCAGTTCTACTGGGCAGCCTGCATTTGCTTTTAAGTCCACTGGTAGATACCGGACTTAAATGGACAACAGACAACAGGTACTCTGGACAGAAGACAGACAAATTCTATTGCTCTTGAAGCACATGTATTCCTGCAAGCATTACACAAAATGCTAATGAGGAAATCTGCAGGCTTAATGCCAAGCATTAATTTATCTGAATCCCATCCTAAACGAAGATCAGAGCCAAGAGGGCATATGCTTTTCTTACAGCACATTTAAGAAGTGAAGAGTGAAAAATTGAGCATAAGCCACAAATGGCAGCAGAGGGTCTCCTTCCAGCACTTTTCCAGGGCATGGCTGGCTAACCTCGCTCCCTCATGTTGTTATTTATGTGTCCTTTTTCCCCTTGTACTCCCTGGACTGAAGGAAGGAAGGATGTTTCACAGGAAGGAAGGACTGTCTTGGCTGTACCGAGATGGGACCACACCGCCTCCCCCACCAGGCTGTTCCTTTCTACAGAGGAGGGAAGGAGTGGGAAATCCACGTTTTCTGTCTCATCTTGGTTGCCAGTAAGGGGATGAAGTTAACCCCAAGTGTCACAGAACCTAGTCCAGCTCCCACTCCAAGCAGGGTTAGTGTCAAAAGCTGAAGCAGGTTCCTCAGGACCACATGAAGTTGTGAAAATCTCCAAGGTCGGAAATGCCACAACCCCTGGGGCCCTGTTCCCATGTCAGACCAATCTTGCAGTGAAAATTATTTTCCTTTACGTCCAGTCAGAATTTACCATGTTGCAACTTCCTGCACCTGGGTCAGGGCAATCCCCAGTATCAGTACAGACTGGGGGATGAATGGATTGAGAGCAGCCCTGAAAAGAAGTACTTGGGGGTACTGGTGGACGAAAAATTGGACATGAGCCAGCAACATGCGCTTGCAGCCCAGGAAGCCAACTGTATCCTGGGCTGCATCACAAGAAGCATGGCCAGCAGGCCAAGGGAGGTGATTCTGCCCCTCTGTTCCATTCTGGTGAGACCCCACCTGGAGTACTGCATCCCTGTGGAGTCCTCAGAAAGACTAGAGTGGGTCCACAGGAGGCCACAAAAATGATCCAAGGGCTGGAACACCTCTTCTGTGAAGAAAGGCTGAGAGAGTTGGGGTTGTTCAGCCTGGAGAAGAGAAGGCTCTGGGGAGACCTTGTTGTGGCCTTTCAATATATAAAGGGTGTTTGTAAGAAAGACAGAGAGAGACTTTTTACCACAGCCTGTAGTGACAGGACAAGGCGCAATGGTGTCAAACAGAAAGAAGGTAGGTTTAGATTGGACATAAGGAACATATTTTTTTACGATGAGGGTGGTGAGACACTGGAACAGGTTGCCCAGAGAAGTTGTAGATACCCCATCATTGGAAGTGTTCAAGGCCAGGTTGGACAGGGCTTTGAGCAACCTGATCTAGTGAAAGATCCATCCAACTCTCATGACACTTCAGACACCACCTCACTGGTACTGCGCAGAAGAGAACAGCCTTCTCCCTTGACCTGTCAGCTGCGCTGTTACTCACGCAGCCCCACATGCAGTCACTGCCATGCCGCCGATGCTTTGCTGACCCTGTCCAGCTTGTTGCTGCCAGACCTGCTTTTGCAGAGGAGAGGTGCCCTGTGTGCCCCACCAGCTCACACACAGCACAGCTGGGCTCTGAGGCAAGGACTGTGCTGAGCACTCCCAGCCACATGCTCCAGCAGTCACAGCAGTCACTGGGGACACACAGGGCAGAGATCTCTAAAAAAAGAAGAAAGGAAGAAAAAAAGAAGGGGGGGGGGGGGTGGTGAAGAGCCCTGATCCGCAAATCAGCTCAAAACGTAGGCAGCAGAGGAAAAAGTGAATGAAGATGATCTGCGGGTAAGGGCTTGGGAGCACGTTTCTGTTGTAAGACAGTCTGGGAAAGAAAGCTAGAGAATGGGGCTTGCCACTACTGCTGCTCAGGGCAGATGCAGTGAAGGTGACCCAGGCTCAAGGAGTGTTGCAGTGCAATCAAGGTGCCACGGCAATCAAGGTGCCACACGGCAATCAAGGTAGTCAACAAGGCACAAATGTTTTTCTGCACTCGGCAGTTGTTGTTTTATTCTGCCTGTGCCTAAAGCCTCACATCCGTAGCTATTTAACACTCAGCTATCAGGAGGTCATTTGCTGTCTATGCTCTGCAGAGACGAAGCACCCAAAGAGCCCCCCACATCTTCCAATCACCGCAAGAAAACAGTCCCCCCACCTCCGCAGCAGGTTATAGCATTGCTGCCACATTCACCTTCAAACACACAGTTTCATAGCTTTCCCAAAACACTGATGATACTGGCTCTCCCCTTCACAGTACCTCTGTGACAGTTCGTTTCAGACAAAAAGGAGTGCCCTATTCTAAACTGTGCTTCTTGTTGCTATGCTCTGCCCAATGCAAAAAGCTACCTGAAGGCAACATATAGAGAATTTAAGAACATATGCAGCCAGTTTATAATATACTACAGCCAAATCTCACATAGAAACATCAACACCCACATGTTACACAGGATACCTTTATGCTAAGACATTAATTACACTCAACACTAAAAACAATCCCAAACAGTAGCTATACAGAATGGTATACAAACAGTGGAGCGAGAAGCTTCATTAGGATTTCTCGACTACTCCAAGTTCAAATTCTCACCACAATGCAGTACTAACAGCTATTTATTATCACACAGGAATTATTGTTCTCCAGTAAAAACAGACATATTTCCAAATGATTCACACTACCTGAGGAATTAATGTTTTTTCAGCTCTGTTCCAGATCCTAGGTCAGGAATCTCTATTCTGGTAAATTCCACTAAGATATCACATGTAACAACAAGTTCTTGAAGCAGTTTCATCAGATCTTCCCTTTAAGGTAACCCACTGCACTCCCACGTGAGGCACAGGCACCTCAAAGGCACAAGCAGCTGAAAGTGCTGCAGTAGAATCAGATGATCAGCGCAAGCTTGGAGCCTCTGCAGCCTCCTTTCAGCTTTGGAAACATATCCTGCGATTTTCAAACCAACATAACAGGGAAGCCACAAGCCAGTGCTGTAGCTTAAAACCCAGATAATACATATAAAAGCAATTTATATAAAAGCAATTTTGAGAATGAACGTGAAAAAGTCTGACAGATTCTGCTGCAACACGTAAGGAGGGTGCAGCACTGCAGCAAAATCTGTCATTCCCAGCTGTATTATGCCGTGCTGCACGCAGCACAGTGTGGCAGAGCTGACGACACCAGAAAGCAGAGAGCTACACTGCCAGAAGCCCACACTGCACAGCCTTGAGCTATTTTACCTTTCTGCAAGTGTCTGGATTGCATGTGACAACAGAGGAAAATGTGAAAAGTAAACATTCAAGGTAAAAAGAAACATGCTTGAGGTAACTAAAGACTTTTTAAATTAAAGTACTTTAAAGTAGTAAATTAACACTTTTTAAAGTTGCTTGAGCTTATGTTCATTGTAATCAGTCACGTAGAAAGGCAGATTTTCAGCTTAAGATGAAGCTACCACTTTAGAGGCCAATTAGAACACTGCAACACACATATGAGAAATACGGACACAGGGTCTGACCACGTCACACAATAACATGCTCACTCTTTCGCCCCTACTCCACCTTTTCCTACCGTGGCACTTGTACTTCCAATGCAGCATGCTTGCTGTCGCCCACTCCTGGAGTAGATGCGAGCAGCTGATGGGATGACCCGTTATGTGTTGCCTGCTGGGTCCCAGAGTGAGAGAGGTGCTGTCCTGCAGCAAAAGTGGTGTGCCACCAGAAAGCACATTCCTCAGCTGCCCAGCAGGACTGCTGTGCCATGACACAGGTCAGGCAGCACTCTCACATCACCTGCCTACAGAAGCAGATGCTTTTCTCTCCTACTGTGCAGCCTGACACATGAGCCCCAAGCTTCAGGGGTTTTGTAATATTAACCACCAAAGCCGATTCCTACCAGGGCTAAGAAAGTTCTCATCTCCTCCTGCTGCTCTGCTTTTTCAGAGGCGTGCAGTGCATGCTCAAGGATGAGTGTCCGGTCTTGGCCACAATGCTCTTTGCAGGGTGTTCGAATGAAATCTGTCCTGCTACTTCTGAGCCAAACGATCACAAATCCAACCAAGGAACATGGGTTTTCATGGCAAAAAATCTTATTTATATTCACCAACACCCCCCCAACCGTCAGGTTTGCAATTTGAAATTGCAAACCTCAAAAGTGGCTAAGTTAATGAGTTAATTTGATACTAAGTGAGGTTTGATACTATGGCCTGGGCTGTACAGCAGGTCAAACTATGACTTAATCTATGACTTAAAAACCAATTAGCTAAGTAAATTCAGAATTATAAATGTTTACATGCAGAGGCTAGTCCACGCAGTACTGATTCAAATCGTTAAAGCCTACACTTTCCCCGTCATGACTGGAAGGGGCAAAACCACCACACATTCCTCCCAAACCAGGGCAGATGGCGAGGGGGTGGTGAGGAAGCACCCACACTTGGTAGCGCAAGTCCCACCCCACTTCATCCTGGAGCACCCAGAAGCCTGCCTGTGAGAAGTGGGATCTGCCCACGGAGCCGGGCCAGCCTGCCCACATCTGCCGCCAAGGGAGGATGAGGGCTGGTACCGACTATGTCTGGGTTGTGGACAACTGGTTCCCTGAGGGCCAGGGGAGCACAGGGGATGAGGCAGCTCAGGATGGCTGGTATTACACTGTGACAGGCCAAGGAGCAGCAATACAGAAGTTTCCAGCTCACACGCAAGAGCAGTGCATTTTGCTGGAAGACCAGTGCATTTTGCTGGCCCAAGTTCAATACAGCTGATCAGACCCCAGATGATAAGGCTTGGAAGTTACTTTGTGAAGAGGTTTGCCCAATCCAGTGAAGCTCTGACAAACAAGGGCCAAAATTGTTGGGACTTAATAAATACAGGAACTTTTCCACTGAAGTCCTCTAAATGTGGTGTCTGTACTCCTGCTGCCCAAACCTGGGCAGAACTTTGTGTGAACAGGAACTTTGCAAAGGCAGCATGACCAAAGTCACCACGAAAGCAAGGTGGAGGCAGAGATACAAACACAGGCACACAGGCAGCAATGCTTAATATGCTCAGGGGATGCTATCACTGCACAAGTGACCTCACAGACTTTGGACCAGATCCTCAGACTGCAGCTTTACAGTCATTTTTAGGTGACCCTGCACTGTGCTTGCCCCCTTCTAGCCCCAGACTCCCCTCTCCTGGACAGACAAAAGCAACCGTGCAACCAGGCTGGGAATTAGGCAGGGCTAAAGGGGGTGGGGAGGAGGCTGATGGTTAGTTTTCACCCAGATCAGCTCCCTCCACATGGATGCACAGAGTTTGCGTCGGCTGGGGTAGGGCTGGAAAGGGCACCTGGAGGAGAAAACGGCCCGGACGAGGGGAAAGGCAAACCCACCTCCTCCAGCTACAGTGCCCACCTGCACTGACATAGCGCTTCCCAAAACTGTGACTGGAAACAATGTGAAAACCCCTGTCTCTCCTCCAAGCTGACAGATTTGCAGCAGCGAGCAGCAGCTCTCATCTCCCCACTGTCACACAGAAACAAATTTATCAGATGATGTTTCCTTACACTTCATAGCAGTCTATTTTGGCAACTTTGTTCCTAAGCGAATACATGACCCATTTTGTTCCTGGGGCTATTGGTGTGGATCCTAACAGGTTCCACCCATCAGCAGAGCTTATCCAGCTCTCATGGCAAAAGGCGGCATAGCAAGCTGATGGCTAAGTATAACATTAAAACTCATATTTTCTAAACACCCTCTCTCCTTTCAGCCCTTTACTGTAACAGTGCATTCACCTTTCCGGATTGTGTTTCTATGAGAATCTCAAACGTTCAGGAATGCAAACGTTAAATTTGCTGCACAACCACTGCAAAAAAGCACCAAAATAGTCTCAGCTCTGTTTTACAGAGAAGGAAACAGAAACTGCCTGTGCATGGTGTTTATGTTCCTGTACATACTGCTGGTGTGCTTAGGTAAGGCTGCTTGTTGCACCTGTGTATCTTACTCCACCCTGGCGAGGGTTAAAGAACACAGGGCTGAACTGTGCTTTACAACCCCTTATCTGCAGAGATTAGGGCCTCCTCAGGGAACATCACTGCCAAAACCTAGGAAGACAAAGCCAGAGACACAAAAAGATTAAGGCCTAAACTGCCACATTTTGGTGGCTGACATCCAATGCCACACTTCATATTTGATCATCTCAAAAAGTGCTCTAATTTTCAGGCTGCTGAATCAACCCAAACCCCACTGACTCCACGGGAATGGCATGCCTGCCAGTGCCTTCTCGGAGTCAGGGTGGTTATGAAGGCTCCTAAATCTGGACAATTAAAGGCAAACAGTTTGTGGGTTTTCCACCAAACTGATTCCGTCACCAGCTCTAAACCCTCAAATCCAGAGAGATGTGACTGTCCACAGTGTCTGCAGTGGGTGGCTGCAGTCACCACCAAAGGAAGGCTGCCTTCCCCTGTTACCCTGGCAAACAGCTGAGCTTGGACAGGGAGATGAATCCCACCTTTGGTGACTATGGAGAGAAGGGGAGATCAAATTAAAGGACTCAAAGCCCTCCAAAGATGCAGCCTGCCTAAAGCAGAGGGAATAACAGTATAGAAGGATGAAACAGACCACCAGGACCAGGGATGCAGGAAGTGCTGGCAAGCAACACTTGCCCATCAGCTGTCACCAAGTATTTGAAAACACTACTCCTTTCTACTTCACATGTGCAGATCCAAACATTTCCCAAGGCAAAAAGACTGTACCACAGGCCTTAGACTTACGAAGATGTAACCAACAAAGCCATAACCACCACAACTAGTGCTCTCTCTTCCAATACGTTTTAAGGGTTCCTATGATCTGCATTGCACTAGTTAGTGCAAAACTAACTGCTACTGCAAATTTGCTACTGCAAAAATTACTGCTACTAATCATCACCATCATGTGACTCTTCCCATCCAAATGGCCTCCTAAGAAGAATATTTGCTTCATTTTAATGTAACAATTGCATCAAAACTGTCCTATTTTGTCATTTGGCTCAGTCACGCCAGCCACACTTTCTGAAAAGCTTCCATGAGGAAGGAGGCATGTATCGTCTGGTTCCTCACTGACCACAGCCCTCGGTGGGAAGGAAAGGTTTCGCGGAGGACGAGCACAACCTCAGAGTGCCTGTGTACAATGCTATGGTAAGGTCATGCTCAAAGATGTAATCACCAACCCATTTTAACAAATGAAATAACATGGTCTAGATTGTAAGGCATACCGGGCTTTTAAACATTACCATTTCTGGTAATAGCCACATTTGAGAGTACTCTTTTTTTAACAAGAGCTATTTTTGTCTATACTTCCTAACTCACGTTAAATAAATACATTCAGTAACTTGTTCTCAGTTGGGCCAAATTTTCAGAGAACAGAGAAAGCCAGAGGGCTAGTGAAGAGCCCACATTGCCGTAACCTATTTTGGCTTCCTAGAAAGTAGAAATTGGTCAGATTGCCTTGTACTGAAGAAACTTTACCATGTATAGGATTATGGGGAAGCTGAGGCTGAAGAGCTGCTCAGATCAGAATAGAGGCATAGGGGTTAGTTAATGGGGACCTGCCTACTCTTGAATTGCTCTGTTCTCCCACACCCCCTTAGCCTGGATTCACTTCTGCCCACAAGAACTTTCAGCCACACATCCAAAAGAAACACAGCAACCAGCTCTCCATGTCCTCCTCCTCCCCGCAGTGCCTGGCCTGGTACCAGCCCCAGCTGCCAGGGCGCAAGCCCGGCGAGGGGGGCCCCAAGCCTGGGAGGGGTCCTGCACCCCAACCTGCACGACCATCACTCCCTCAAGCCTCTCAGAGCCCCAGGGTGGGGGTTCAGCCTGGCAGGCAGCACCGACTGTTTTCTGCCATCCTTACCACTGTGGAGACAACACAATGGAGGAATTATGCTTCTGCGAGTGCTGCGGATGCGAAACAGCCACAGAGCATGCTGCCCCTGCCGAAACGCACCAGCTGGCCATGGGCTGCATTGACTGACCAGAGCACATAGCTGTTGATTTTGTACTCACACAGAGAGCAGAAACACTGAGGAACACTGTCCCTCCTCACTATCCAGCAGGCCAGGAGATGCATATCTCTGCCAAGAGACTGTAGGCATGTGGTAAGTAACTGCATTTTTTCCCTAAACTCTGAATGCCTGAGACTACTCCAGGGTTGTAAAAATACTTCCCCCTTTCACTGTCATCGCTGTGTGGTACCGCTTGGTGAGGCACTCGCCCACCCAGGCGGCTCTCAGCTAGACACTTGATAAGAAACAACCCCAACGCATGCTGCAATGGCTAGCGCTCGTTCCTGTGATTTTTGTGGCAGATTTTAACAGAATTTATGCACCAATTAAAAGCTAATCCCACTGCCCCTAACTCGAATGTGCTGATTAGTTGGGATGGTCACTTTAACTTGTGTTTAATTGGTTTAAAGGCTTCAGATGTAGCATTAGAAGAAAAAAAAAAAAACGCAATTCGCAATGAAAGTGTGGTCACCAAGGACAACTACCAAAGGTCTGCTATTCCACTTGCTTCGCATCCCAGCACGTGGGACACCTGGCAAAGGCAAATGTGGTACTTTTAAGAAATTTTATGAAGAAAAAAAGAAAGGTTTTGTGACCCTCCATCAATGAATTCCCTCACGATGGGGGAGCAAAGAAGGCTAAAGTGATTAACAAAAACAGAGCATCGGAAAAGCTCACATATAAAAGGGAGAACATTATTAATTATACGATAAATGTGGGTGGGCTGCGGAAAGAAGGGGGAATTCAGAAAAAAATAATCAACAGGAAAAGGAGTATGTGGCTGCAGCAAGAAAAAAAAAAAAAGGTTATTCACAGAAATCCCATGCTTTGAGCGCCTGGAAACCTCCAAAATCTCAACTACACCAAAACCCAACGATACACACCGACGGGTTTAAGACCTTCCCCGATGGCAGCTCGCAGCAGCCCCTGAGGGACCATGCCCTTCCCGGGCGGGGACCGGCCGCTGGCGGGGCCGCTCTCCGGTCAGGAAAGCGGCTGTTCCGGTCACGTCGGAAGGAGCCCGACGGCGGCTCCATTTCCGAGCGGGAGCCGAGGCCCCGGCGGGCGCCGCAGGGCCGGGTCGCCCGCGGTGTGGCGGCGGCGGGATCCCCGCCGCCGCCACACCGCGGGCGACCCGGCCCTGCGGCGCCCGCCCGGGCAGGGAAGGCGGTCTGCCGTCCGCGGAGACAAAGCGGATGCCTCAAATTCCTCCCCGCTCCGCCGGTCTGGCGGGGCAGTGGCACCCCCCGCCCGCACCCTGGTCGCCCACCTCCGCCTACCTGGGCAGCGGGAGCGGCCGGGCCTCCCTCCCGCCCGCGGCGCGCTCTAGCCGGCGGGACAGCCCGGGCTTGGGCAGCCGCAGCCCGCGGGGGGCTCCAGGCTCGGACGGCGGGTGCGGGCGCTGACAATGAGGGGAGGGACACGGTACCGGGCGGTGCTTGACGTCAACGGGAGCGGGGCGGGGGCTGCCGGGTCCGGCCCGGCCGTGGTGCAGCGCCGCGGCGCCCTCCCCCGGCTCTGGGAGAAGGCGGTGAGGGAGCGTCGGCCATTTTGGGGGGGAACGGGCCGGGCGGCGCTCGGCGGAGGGGGGGGGGGTAATCTTGTGTTAGCGCCGAGGGGCTGCTGCCTTCTGAAGGACCCCTTCAGAAACGGGGAAGCCGGGGAGGGGGCGAGCAGCTCGCCGGGGGTGGGTGTGGTGGGACGGCTGTGGGACGGAGCCTAGGGTGCAGGTGAGGCCCTCTGATGACTGGTTTCATGGTGAGTTTGTGCACGAGAGCCTTCCAGACCGAGTCCCTCCCGTGGTTCCTCCCGGAGCTGACGCCAGCTCGGGCTCCTCCACCGCTTCAGGGCTCTGGAGGGGCCGGTGGCAGGTTGGGCACTGCCTGTGCCTTCGCAGGTGCTCCTTCCCTGCCCAATACACGAGGCATTTATGAGAGACCTGTCTCCTTAAGAACAAGGTAGAGAGCCGTATGGTACGTTTGTCCTCCAGGGCCTTTGTTGCAACTCCCCTTCTGTGTCATCTCTTGGAAAGTTTGGGACTTGGCGTTGAATCAAGGGGGGACCCAGCTGTTGTTTTGACCTCTGGTACGTGCAGCCCAAAGATGTTTAGATGGGATCAGAGACAAGAGACCTTCCAGCACTAACTGGGAAAAGCTGCTCAAAGTGTTACCCGGCTGTAAGCAAAGCCCCAGGACTCATGTGACGCTGAGCTGGAGGGTGGTACAGTGAGAGACGCAGAGGAGCGATGGCTCAATGCTTTTGTACAGCACTGGGGTGCAGTTGCCCAGCTGAGTCAACAGAGGATCCAGTCAGCAGCTGGTGAGCGCTTCCAGCCTCCTGGCCATGCAGCTGGGCGTGGCAGTCTTAGAATGCATCGTCCCCTTTTGCCAGTAGGTACGTTAGCTAAAATTGTATTTCCGACATTGTTTTATTTCAGACAATGCCAAGGGAAGATGCTTCAAGCCCTAGGTGATTTGTCTTGTAACACTCTCATAGAGTATTGTCCATGCTGTCATACTGAGTTAAAATATTACTCTTTGGTCTTGTTTCCATAGCACAGTCTGAAATACACTTGTTCTGAATGAAGTATCAACACTCTAAAGTGAATTTTCTAGGTTTACAGCTAAAATCCAAGCTCACACAAAGATACAGAATGAACAAGACCTTACTGAGGAGGTCTTGTGTACAGTCATTCTAACTGGGGAAAGTATTTGCTTTCCTGAAGCTCCACCTGCGCACCAGCGTCAGCAGCAGAGGCACATGTTACATGCGCTCTGTGGTGCAACCACATTCAGCAGTTTTTTGGTTCTCTGCTTTACAGATGCTACTTCTAATTTCCAAACTGGTATGAGGGTTTACTAATATAACGCCAGCTTGTGAAATCCATCTAGCAATGGCATAGCTGGGTATAACTGGGAGGTGAAATGGAAAAAAAAAAGGTAGTTTTTTATTTCAGCATGTGCTAAATGCATGTGCCTCAAGCTTGCCTGGAGTTGTGTACATTAGAGCCTAGGGTGCCTTCCATGTGCTTCTTGGATGTGCTGTGTTGGGAGAGGAATGGGGCTGTGCTTGGGTACTTTTTTTGGAGAGAGCTTATGGTGAAACTCATTGCTGCAGCATGATACTGGCACCAAAGGTTCATAAGTGTTTCAAAAAAGCATGAAACAAATGAGGGGAAGAAAATTCTGTCAGGAGCTGCCAGGGGATCACAATGATGCCTCCTCTGACTAAAGAAGAACCTGAAGAGAAGTGTCGTTATATGTCTGGCATATTTTTGTACCCTTCCTCAGGCATAATCTACTTGCCGTTGTCCTCATTGGTTTCCACAGTGCAAACAGGTGGAAGTGTATCAAAAGCCTAAATGCCCTCCTGGATATGCATGGGTGCAGCCAAATAGAGAAGATCCAACTCCATATCAGGTTCTCAATATGGAGAGCATGAAGGAGTTTAGAGCATCGAGATGTTTGGAGGCCAAAACCTCTGGTTATGAGGCCAGAGGTGAAGGTGGTCGGGTGGCATTGCTCCTGCAGAACCTGCTCACAGTAGGAGCAAAATAGGGGATGTAGGACACTCATCTTCTGGATCAGTTAGTTGAGAGATGCTGTGGGTGGGCCACCCTATATGCAAAGTCAGCATAATGGGATCTACTTGATCTTGCTGACTGTAGTTCAGGAAGTATCCAATGTTGATGACACTGGCCAGGTCCAGCATCAGTCTTCCAGGGACAGCCACCACTTGTATATGAAGGTAGGATTTTATAATGGGGATTCTTCAAGAAAATCTGTCCATCCCATTTTGTGGCTGTAGCAAAACTGGATCTGAAGAGTACTTCAGCATTCTGAGGAAGTCTGAAAGGATGCATTCTTGGGACAGGTCTTTCAGGTGGATGCAAAATGGCTGCCAGGCTCTGGCATGTGGTTAAAGAAAGGTATATACCAGCATGCTCCATACAGGCTGTCTGCAGTAGATAGATGTTTATTGGCAGTGTCTGAAAGTGTAGACCTGCTGGTGACTGCAAACACAGCCTTAGTGAGCCCTGGTCAGAAAAAATACAGCATTTCCTTTCTGGCTAGAAAGAACACTGTGCAAAGCCCATGATTTTCAATGGCTTTAAGTGCCAGGAGGTGGCATCTCTCTGGCCTGAAGTTACAGCAGCCATTGTGGGCACCAGGTGGGACCCATGAGGCAAGCCACCCTTGCACTAGAGGGGTTTAAACATCTTGCGAGACGTTTAAACTTAAAATATAAATTTACTCTATTTGGTAGAAAATCTATTTGGTAGAAATGTGTTTCTTTTGATCCAAACACGAGTATTCAAGTCTAGCTAGGCCAACATGCCCCAGAAAGCAGTCACCTGTAAGAGATCCTGAGTGTGCAGTGGCCAAGCATTTATCCCCCAGTGCAGTCCTGTCGACTCACCATGATAAAACCCCTGTGCAGGTTCCATGTGGATCCAAACATCTGTGGAAGGTGGACACCTGCTGAAGTGCATGTACCCTGGGCCTAGCATTGAGGTGTAGGTGTGTAAATAACAGCACACCTTTGTCCCTAGGTATAAGGAAAACATGTTCTCCACTTCCTCGCAGAGATTTTGGTGGAAGTGGCTTCTCTCACCTTCTAGCCTCTCCCTCGTAGGCTTAGGAGCTGCATTGACATTAGTGTCCTGCAGGAATGCCATGCTGAGAACATGATAGTTATGGGAGGTATCTATCTTGTTAGTACTGAGACCCTGAGGTGTTTAGTGATGCTGGTTTTTGACATTTCGTGGTGCACCCTTGTGACCAGGAAAACCATTCAGCCATCAGAACTGCTCCCCAAGGGCAAGGAAGGCATTGTGAAAGCTGTGTGCCTGCTGCTACCTGACAGCATGCCATGTGTTGGCTCTTTGCTGGTGGTGGGGCGCCTGGAGGATCCAGGCTAGGCAAGGGGCCCGTCTCTGCCACCAGGCTCAGCACCACCATCATGTGTACCAGGTGTAGAAGGCTGTATGTAATGAGCGGGACCAGCAGCAGGGCTTGGTTGGCACCCTTAACCATTGGCAGGCTCAGCTGATATGTGGTGGATGCTCACCAAAAGGCTTCACCATTCAGGGACATCCTAAAGGCCCAGAGCTCTGCTCTTGGGCCCTGGTTGCACTATCAAAAGTTCCCCTGGTTGGCAGAGGTCAGACTTTGGAAATGGCAGCTAAGTCACAGCTCTTGAAGAAGAGTCTTCCTTGCAGTCCAGGGGTGAACCCTGTTCCAGCACTGACCAAGGATTTTGAGACCTCCTGCACCATGGCCTCCAGGAGGATGGGGACAGTGACCTCCTCACAGCTTCACTCCTCTGATATGCTGTGGAGGAAGCCTCATCCCAGGGCAGAAGGGAGTCACAGGTCTCACGGTGTGCATTCACCATCCTTGTTCATAGTTCAGCCCCTATCATTATGAAGATGGAAGTTTGGGTGCTGAGATGGACGCAGGGGCTCCAGGGGACAACATTCAGGAGAGGATGAGATGAGGAGGGACAGAAGAGGGAATGTGTCTCCCCAAGGCAGGCCCTCTCCTGAAGGTGTATCCTTTGTGCCATCTGTATGGATCCCACCTGGTCATTGTCATTAGCAGTGTCCACTGGCTGCAGCAGTCTGTGCAGGATCTTTCCTGGCACCCAGGTGGGCTACTTACCAGCCATTGAGGGGACATCTGGGGAAGACAGGTTTCTACCAGTGGTGCTGGCACCCTGCTTTGGGTTTTGGAAACCCAGCACTGTCCTTCCAAGCCAAGAGACAGCCATTGTGACCATGCCCCAGGCCTTGGTGAGTCTTCATCATGCAGTAATGCAATCAAGGGCGGAACACTCACTATGGACAGTGAAAGGTGCTCCTCAGCCTCCTGTGCCACAAGATGCCAGCAGCATTTGGACAATGAACTGCTGCTGGAAGGAAAGCACAAGGCAGAGGGTAAAGTCCTTACCACCCAGCACAAGTGATGGGAGGCAGATGAGGGAGGTGTGGGGGAACAAACTGAGCTGAGGGGAAATAAAGGGGGAGAAAGAAGCCCTTCACCAAGGTGGCATCTGAACCGACTTCCAGGTGGGGAGTCCAGTGCGAGGCAGACACAGTGAGTGCCAGGGAATGACAAATGTCAGACCTCCGGATCCACGTGGGAGACACCCCGCCTGCTGTGGGTGCTGCGGAAGTGGCATGGCTGCAGCTGGTGATACAGTGGCTGTAGCAACAGGGCTGCAGCTGCCTAGGCAGATATCTCAGAGAGAAAAAAAGAGTGTTGTGGGGTTAGAGAATTAGAAAGTTCTGTCCTGGGAAAGGAAATGTGATACATGACCTGAAGGAAAAGAGGAGAAATAAGGAAGCTCTGGCTGCTCTGAGAGGAAGGAGCAATTTTTTTGCTTTTTATTCATGGGGACTTAGTGCAGTCAATGGAAGCACCAGACAAAAGGACAGAAAGAGACAAGTGGAATGGGGGATGTAACAAGGGGAGGAGTCAGACCCAACTCTTGGCTGGACTGGGGAGGTGCTGAACAAAAGGTATACAGTTGGCAGGGAAGACAGGAGCAAAGACGGGAGCCCAACTCACTCTGAAGAGTAAGGGGAACCAGGAGGGGGGAAAAGTACACAGGAGCTGTAGTGGGAAGAGGGGGCAGAGGCAGAGGGGAGTGGAGGAGGACGTATGCCAGAGGTTACACTGCTGGTGTTGTGCACTTGCTTAGGGTGGGCTGGAGAGGACCGCTCTGCTTGTGGGCAGATATGAATAGCAGGGTGGGTGAAAGCTGGGAGGAAAGCAGTGATCTCTTTCTTACCTGGAAAACTATCACTGTGGAGTGGCAGCCTCCTCTTCTTATGGTACTTGGTAGAAAGGTTGTTTAGTTCCAAGGGTGCAGGGTGTAAGTCATATGGGCAGATGTGACCAGAGATGATGGGGGGAGGGGAGATAACAAACACACATAAAATCATGAATAATATGGGGAAGCAACAGAAGCTGTCAGCATGTCTGACAACAGAGGACCCATATGGGTGTATCAGGTTTAAACAAACAAAAGTAGCTCATGCAGTTTATGCACAGCTTGATAACGTGAGAAGTGGATGGCCACAGGATGCCGTGAACACCAGAGTCATGAGGTTGAAAAGGGATTAGACAAGTTCACAGAGATCAGATTTCTCAGTGGCTATTAAAAATGTGTATCTGAGTCATCTTCCAGTTCATGATGTCCCTGAACTGACTCTTCAGATATTCTTGCTATTCTGTACTTGCTCTGTTTCTATGGTGAATTTAAATGAGGTGTCTAAGTTATCTAACAGCTTGCTGCTGATGATACATGCAGTTCTGATTCCCTCCTTCTGAAACTCCTTGTGCGTCTGTGCTGCTTCCGTTGCACCAGTTCTGGCATTTGTTCAGTTCATTAAACTGGCAGAAAATGAACGCAGAGTGAATACTTTTCTGCCAGTTTAGTGAGTTGAATCAGCCCACTGTTTTCAGAGCCAGTGGTATCCATAAAATCAAAATTTCTTGCTTCTCTCTGCAAAGTAAGATTAGAATTTTGTTTTAAATGGAAGTAGAGATTCTCCTGTTATTACCTGATTCCAGGTATTCAGACTTTAAGTATTTAGAACATCAGAGTCATGATAAGATCCTGATATTTATTGAATTAGTTTCTAAATGCTCCTGACAGAGATGGAGCCTTGGCTGTGCTAGGTGCCACACAGAGTTTAGGAATATTATTAAACACAGTAAGCAGGAAAAAAGAAAGAGATGCATGCTTGTTTGGGCAGCAGTGCTGCATAGCTTGCTAGTCTTACATCATTATCAGCACTCTATATGGCAGCCAACGTAAGTTTTGTTGGGTTTGGGGTTTTTTGTATGGGTGTGTAACTGTTTCTTGTTCCTAGGATCAGCAAGATACCACCATTACCTCCCCTAGGAGCCTGCAGCCATATCAAGGTACAGTAACAGCACCGAGAAGCAAGCAGCAACATCAGAAGCAGGTTGATGTCTTATTCAGTTCATACTGCTGCATATTCCTCTTAGTCAAAAAGCACATGCTATGGCATTACAGTGAGAACGACATGTCCTCCTCAGGCTGAGGATCTTTATATCTGTCTTCAGCTTCATAAGGAACCAGAACCTGACATATCTGGAGAACACCAGGATGGGGAGTGGCATTTGCTGGGAATAATAAACAGGATTTGCACACACTGAGAGCAGGGTTTGTCTGAATACATTAGGCATCTCCACTACAGATTCTTCCATACAAATCTCATTTCAGTCTTCCTTCCTAGATAGTGGAAATATTGTCATTAAAGTCAGTTGAGTTTAGGGGGTGTTTCATGCCTTCCTGGAGCAGACGTCTTACAAATGTCAGCTGAATTAGGCCTACTCATGGGACCAGAAAGGATGCATTTGAGGGTGCCAAGGATGAGGATGCTTGCCAATGTAATTTCAGGATTGCTTTCTATCATCTTTGAAATGTCCTGGTGATTGGAAAAAGTTCCTGATGATTGAAAAAAGACAAATGTCATAGCTGTCATCAAGAATGGCAAGAAGGAGGATCCAGGCAACTGTCAGCTGGTCAGCCTCAACTCAGTCCCTGGGAAGACTGGACAGCACATCCTCCTGGGAGCTATTTCCAAGCACATGAAGGACAAGAAAGTGAGTGGGAGCAGCCAGCAGGGATTTACCAAGGGCCAGTTGCACCTGACCCACCTGATTACCTTCTACAATGAGACAGCAGCTTGTGTGACAACAGGAGAGCACTGGGTGTTGTATTGATTGATTGTACCATTGACTTTATCAAGGCCTTTGACATGGTCTCCCACAGTCTACTTGTAGGCAAGTTGGTGAGATTTGGACTGGATAAGTGGGGTGTGAAGTGAATGAAAAACTGGCTGGATGGTTGGGCTGAAGGGGTCATATCAACAATATGAAGTCCAACTGGCAACTAGTTACTAGGGGCATCCTTTAGGGATGCACACTGATAGGTCAATAGTGTTTAATGTCTTTATTAATGGCCTGGACAATGAGCTATCTTGCACTCTCAGCAAGTCTGGGGAGATAACAAATTGGGGAGAACTATTGCTATGCTGTAGGGCAGGGCTGCTACTCAAATGGACCTTGGCAGGCTAGGGAAAAGGGCCTCCCTCTCAGTAACAGATGCTGGCAACACAACTGCTGTGAAAATGTGACTGTTGCCACCAGAAGCTGGAGGTGTTGCCACCAGAACAAGGCGGCTTAGAGGAAATCTGGCTGAGAGGGCTCCTAACTTCCGTACCTACTAACCTACATTTCCTCCTTCTGTTTCACTGGTGATGAAATCTAAATGCAAAATCTGTTATTGACAAGTGTATGGAATATGTGCCTGGTTATTGGCATTTTCAACAGAAGCATCATGGCTGTATTGAAACAGAATTCAGAAAAGTTAAATGAATTTTGCTGAAGCTGTTGGGAATTCCTCACCTCTGAGTGACAAGAGCTACTCAGCACCTGTAGCCGGCTTGTCATAATGGAAATTGCATGGGAACCATAACTACAGCCATCCTTCCTGACATTCCTTCAAGGGCTTTCAAGGTTTACTGCAGAGGGAGTCATCTTACACATACAACGTTTGTTCCTCCATACCCCACTCACAAGGAACCATCTTTGGATTGGTAAGCATGGCAGTATTGCTTCAACCCACACACTTTCCATGACCATCTTCCCTTCACATTGCAAGATTCAGGCTTGTCCTGGGAGGACTGATCAGCTTTCTCTTTTTGTTGTCTTGCCAGACTTCAGTCATGGTGACTCCTCATTGCTGACACTCGTCTTCTTCCCCAGTTGTAGGAGTAACGTGCACTGAAATTTAATTGCAGGGTGCTGCAGTGAACACACATGCTTTGACTTTTATTTAACTATTTCTTCTGTTTTCAATAAATTCCACATTATCATTGAAATAACTATCTGGGACATTAAATACAAATAAAATTAAATTTATTTTTTAAAAAAAAATTATTTTTATTTTTATAAATATAATATATTGTTATATTTATAATAATAATTACAAGTTTAAATCATCATAATGCAATGTATTTTAAAATATAATATATTTATAAATAAAATATTTTTTAAAAAAAAAAAATTAAATTTTATTTTATGGCATTAAATTTTCAATAAATTCCACATTATCATTGAAATAACTAACTGGGACAACCACAATATGTACTTCTATACAAATTAAAAATGTGTTTTAATTTACCTGTGTGCTCAATATTGCAAGAGCTTCACTGGAGAGGCACTTAGAAATCAGGCAGCCCTCATGTACCTTCTGTGAAATGCATTTGTGTACTACTGACTGTGATCCACAGAACATTAATGACATAGTAAATACAAACATTGACCTCTGTGACATGATAGCCGCCTCCTTTCAACTCAGAGGCTATGAGGTGTTATTTATCTTTCATTTATGATTCTTAGCTAGTGTTTTCCTGTGCCAGTTCCATATCACTGGTTTTTCCAATATGAGTTTCTGAAGCACTATATCAAATATTTACCAGCATTAAGAATGGTGTAATATTAGACCATGTGCCTTTTTTAATTAGCCTATAATCGAACCAAAGAAAGAGCCTAGCTTGTTTGCTGTTGAATTAAACAGTGTCTTTTAAAAGCCCAAAGAATAGTAGTGGATCATCTTCCTGTGCTGTATTTTGCCATTCTGTTCACCACTGGAAATCTTCAGGAGTAGGCAAGAGAGGAAAAAGACAAAAGCATAGTTGATCCAGATAGAGCAATGGGAATGGACTAGCTGGCCTCTCAGAGGTCCTTCCAGGACCATTATCTGTGGGTTTATGATTCACATTGAGTAGCTGAACTATCAGGAGAAATTCTGTGGAGACATTTGTCCTCCAGATCCCTGTGCGCAGGTACTTACTGTCCCAGGATTCTCAGCTGGGAACTTCCCTTGGCTTTGGGTATTGATGCCAACCCCCTAAGTCAATGACTAAAATACTCTGCTGGGAAGCCTGTTTTTAAACAATGTCAGTCCCCAGATACTGAAGGACAAAGTTCACAGTTTCACCTGCTACTGTGCATAAACCATCTACTGCTTATTAGAGAACACACTTGAGCCTGTGTCTTCTGCTTTCTAGGTGTGTTCTAACTAGTGGACTGTACTGTCAAGGTCTTGCTCTCCTTTCCCTCTTCCCAGCTTCATTTGTATATGTACAAAGAGGGCAAAATTTTCTAGTTAGGAACTATCACAGGGCTTGGGAAACTCAAGCAGCTCATGATCCAGGAGTTATGGGAAGGATGGTGGGTAGAAAGGTTCCAGATGCCTGTCTGAATAGCAGGAAGAAACAGAGGACACCAGGTCTTTCAGAAAGAGCAGGCTCACACCATTGGTATGGAAGCAGAGATAATATCCCTCAATCCAAAGGGATGAGATGAAGAGGAGGCTTTTTTCTTTAATGATTTCCCTAAGACTTGGGTTTCCACATACCCTGCTTCCATTTGCCCACTGGTCTTTAATCCATTTGACCCACCTTCTCCAGGACTGTTTGCAATAGTGAAGGAATCTCAATCCACTGACCACTTTAGAACCAGCTACAAAGATACAGCAGGGAAACATTATTTACTACAACTCCTCACATAGTAGACATAAACCATGTGCTCCCCTCTCTGAGACACTTTTCCCTGTGGTCTGTGGTCTAAAGCTACAAGGTGCTGCAGAGGTTACTCACACTGACCTCCTTCAGGCTCCTGCTTCTTTGCCATCCTGCCCAGAAGTTTTCTCTAACCAATCCTGCAAGAATCCTAACCAATCTAAGCAAGAGCATAGTGAAAAAGAAGGTGAACGGTCAGCATGGATTTGCAAAGGGTAAATCATGCCTGACCACTCTGATTGCCTTGTATGATACATTTACTGGATTTGTGCATGAGCAGAGAGGAGTGTAATTTACCTTGACTTTAGCAAGGCTTTCAACACTAACTCCCACAATATCCTTGTATCCAGTTTGGGATGTTGTGGTCTGGATGGGTGGACAGCCTGATAACAAGCAGAGTAGGGGGAGAGGGATATCCTAGGACCTCTCCTGTTTAACATCTTTATCAATGGCCTGGAGGAGGTGACAGAATGCACTCAAGTCTGCAGGTGACACTGAGCTGGGGGGTTCAGTGCATACACTCAGGGGCAAAGCCACTATTCAGAGTGACCTAGACAGGCTGGAGGAAGGGGCTAACAGGAACCTTATGAAATTCAACAAGGACAAATGCAAAATCCTGCACCAGGGAAGGAAGAACCCTTTGCAATGATACAGGCTGAGGACTGACTGGCTGAGTAGCAGCTCTGCTGGAAAGGACCTGGGCGTCTTGGTAGACAGCAAGCTGAACAGGAGCCAGCAGCAGAGAAGGCTATATGAGCAGAAGCATAGATAATAAATCAAGGGAAGTTATTATCCTGCTCTACTCAACCCTTGTTAGACCACATCTAGAATACTGTGTCCAGTTTGGGGCCTCTTAGGAAAAGAAAGACATACCTAAACCAGAATGAGGTCAATGGATGGACACCAGAATGGTCAGGAGACTGGAGAACTTGCCCCAGGAATGCAGAAGGAGAAGCTGAACAAACTGGGGTTGCTGAGCCTGGAGATGACAATGCTGTGAGGGAACCCGACAGCAGCTCCCCCAGGACCTATGGGGAAGTGATTGGTGGGAGACTGAGAGATAATAGACATAAGTTGAAAAAAGAGAAGTTCAAACTGGATATAAGGAAAATCTTTTTCACCATGAGGACAGTCAAGCACTGGAACAGGTTACCCAGAGAGGCTGTGCATCCTCATCTTTGGAAGGCTGAAGAAAACCTTGAGTAACCTGGTCTGATGTCACAGCTGGCCCTGTTTTCAGCAGGATTTTGGACTAGTGACCTCCAGAGGTCCCTTCCAACCTGAATTACTCTAATTCTTGCATGTCCCCAGATCTGAGCAAGGACTGACACACTTGCTATCATTGCCTCTATCAGTATTTCTAATGAGATGTTGGCATCAGCTGCTCCAAGGCTCTGATTTCAAGGTTAGAACCAGGCATGAGACCATCTGAAGGACACTGTAGAGAAGCCCCCTTAAGTGAAATGAAGGCCAAAATTCAGCATCATTTGGACAACCAAGTGACAGCCTTGCTGTCAAGTGTTTGCACAAACACTGTGACCTGAGGGCTCACTGCTAGCATGATGTCCTGAAACATGAAGTAGGAAAAGAATCAGTAGTTCATAAGGGACCTGGCTGAAGGCAAGCCCTGCCTTAAGCAGCATGAAGCTATATGGTGGGAAGGCCAGCCTATAGCTCTCAGCAGAGGCTGGTACAAAGCAGGAGGCACCAGCACTATGCTGGCCAGGCTGCTGGAAGGGAGGCAGAGAAACCATCTTCAATTGTCTTATTCAAGTCCCTGAGGAACCCAGACCTTCATTCTGGGTTCCAACTGTGACCTTGACTATCGTTTACTTGGTTTGTCCTTTATCCACTTGCCCTAGTTGGGTCTTTTTTTGTTTTCAAGCTGTAAAACAGGTATGTTTGTGCAGCTAAAGCTGTGTGACACTCTCCCTGTACCCTGGGCCCCTCAGGTCACAGGGCTGTGCTAGATAAGCACAGTAGACAAAGGGGTCCAGAAAGCACAGGGTGCAGGCAGGATGAACAGCATCAAAAGGGCATCTGGGGAAAAGGAGGGGAAACTTTAGAGATACCCAAACCTTTGCCTGTAGTGCAAAAAAAAAACTCTGCAGAGATCCCGTGACTTCTGGAAGTACACACTCTTCAGGCTGTGACTGTCTCCCAGGTTAGATTGTTGGGGGACAGGAAAGGATTCCCGAGGGAATGAAGGGGATCATGAGCACTCTCATACTAGTGCTTATTCTACATGGCTGCAGGAAACTTTCCAGGGTGCTCTTTCTTCTGGGGGTCAGCCACTGCAGGCAGTGCTGCTGGGTCATTTTAAAAGCAGTCTTGTCTTGCTGTGTCAATGTGAAACAGGCTCCTCAAAATCCTTGTACAGCTGGTAGAGGATGCAAAGAGCTCCAGTGTTTGGACCCAGGGGCATAAAGCCTATCTTTAAACATCGGCTCTTTAAACACATGAGCTTGATGGCTGACTGAAACCCTGATGTGGGACACTACTGTCCAGGAAGACCTGTATCACCCAGACCCATGATGAAAAAGATTAAGGCAGACTGTGTCCTCTGGGGAGGAATTGGCTGTTTGTCTGTCTCCTTTGAAGATGCCAATGTTCTGGAATATGCAATGTCTTATGTTCAGCTAGGAGACCTTCCCGCAGTCTCCACAAATGGTTCTTTGAATGACAAGACCCTGCAGGATCCTGGAGTTGTATCTCTTCAAATTTATGTAGTCACATAGGTCCCCTGCTGCAGGCCCAATATGAGACTGTATATCCCATTATTCTAGCAGAGGTGGTTATACCAACCTTTTGTAATGCCTACATACCTCAGCTACCACCAGACCAACACTGGACTGGTGGTGCCATACCATCTGTCCCACAATGGTAGAAGCTGGGAGTGGCCTGGACACAGGCATGGCAGCCCAGAAGGGAGCCTGGAGCTCCAAGTTGTACACTACCTCTCCACACAGGTTGTGTCTATAACAGCAAATTAAATAGTGCCAGGGCCTGGCCTCAGGTGTGAGAACTCAGTTGTCTACACTAGTTAATGGGCTCATGCCTTCCCCAATATGGCTGTGGCCCGTGTCAGCTCGCATGTCCCCAGGCAATGCACAAGCACAGTTCAGGAGTGAGCACAGGCGAGAGAACCACTGCTGCCAGTGGGCACTCTGGACGTACTCTGGAAGCAGACTGTGTGGACATGGCCAGGTAGTGCCACCATCAAAATCTCTTGAGCTAGACTGAGCTAGATCAGCTCGCTCTTGGGAGGGGAGAGGAGCTGTGTCTCAAACAGGGCAGCCTTAATTGCCCTCAGTGTGTACTGTGAGAGAGACTGCTACAATTCTGTGACCTACACAACTGCTTTGCTTGATTCTGCAGCATGAGGGTGGTCCTGGGGCATTACTTTATGGTCCAGTCCTCAGCAGAGGCACCAGCAACAAGAAGAAGCTGTAAGACTGTGCGGCAAATGCAAAGGAGAGGCTGAAGAGCTGTGGTGGACCTGGGCTGTTGGTGGAGTGTGTTGGGATGGCCACAGTAGTGGATAGTGGAGATTAATTTGGGCAGGCTGGGCAGAATGATGATGGGATAACTCTTTCAAAGCAATGCATGCTGCTCATATGCAGTATGGACATGACGTTTCTGCTGTAAAATGCCCAGAGACTCTAAAAAGTTGAATGACATTTGGGCTGCACCACTTTGTGTGCTGTCCTGTCCGAGACTTCAACCAGGACCTCCATGTGCCAGCTTCCCACCTGCCAAATGGGGGAAATAATCCCAGAGACAGAGAAGTGCAGGTTAGAGGGGACCTGCTCCACTCTCCACAGCCCCAGCTGACGTTGTGATCTCTGACAGATGTTTGTTTGACCAGTTCTTAAAGCCCTCCAGGGACAGTGATGTCACATCCACCCCAACAACCTTAATTGTGAAGAAAGTTTTCCTTGGTATGTCACTTCATTCTCTCCTAACTTCCCATTTCTTGTCGCCAAGGAGTGAAGCTTCTGGCTCTTTTTTGAAGTCCCAGTCATTCCACACTGGCACTAACCATATTTTCCTGTTTCAGTTTGTGCATGCAAAAAATTAAATAACAGAAATGTAAGATCAAGGTATTTTTCAATAATTTTCATGCTATTTATTTTGTTGTATTCCCGCACTGGCTATTCATGATAATTCTATTCATGATAAAATGTGTAAAAATTATTTCAAATAAATTGTCTTCTTTCTACAGTTCACCAAAAGCATAGCTTCAAATGCAGTATTTGTGAAATATCCACAGAACTTACATATGCACTATGCCTTCTATGCCCTGCTGCTTATAGCCAGGCTGTGTCACACAACTTCTGAAAAAGTTACAGGTTTTATCAAGTTCAAATAGATAGGATACATGCCATAGAAAACGTAGACATCAGATCCTGTTCTCCAGAAACTTTCTCAGCCTACATAAATTGTTAATAATATACAGCAGAAATACTGACGTCCTGCAAATATGCACGTTTTCCTCCCATCAGGTTACAAAGGCATGGCAGAATTGGATAATATGTGTCATCTCATCATACAAAGTCAGCTCTCTGGTTCACACTCCTTCACTTGTTACAAAGCTTACTTCATGTGTTGATCTTATGTACACAAACGATCACTCCAGAGACCACAGACAAGTTCTGTTATGGGATATAGAATTCCAGACAGAAAGTACCAAATTGGCAAGAAGTTCCCAGTTACATGCACAGCACGGAGTAGCAGCAGAGATGGCAATTACCACTCCGTACCTTAGGAATAAAAGCACAGAAAGTTTCCAGGTAGGCTGCAAGATAGCACGGGGGTCAGTAACGCAACAGGAGAGGCTCAAGACGAACACTTTTTGAAATGTATTAGTTTTTGGAAAGCCTGTTTAAACTCTTCATTAAAAGCTGTATAAATGACTGGATTGATCAATGAGTTTATGTAACCTAACCATGTAAAAAAGTCCAGTAGGATGGGATGAAACCAACAAGCATCTTGGCAAATTGGCAGGACTAGGGACATGACAAAAAAAGGCAGCCAGCAGAAAATGAAAGCTCCCAGAATAATGCCTAAAGTTTTGGTGGCTTTTCTTTCTCTTGCAGCTGAAATTCTTTTCCTTTCCAGGACACTATCTGCAAGTTTTATTTTAACGTGATTGATAAATATTGGGGATCCACCTGAATGGGAATGCCCTTCATGAAGGCTAGCATTAATGGAGCAGAGGGAAGACCCAGCAGAGCCGGTAATCAGGTGTGCAGTAGTAAATCGTTTCCCATATAATGAGGGTGGCTTCAGAATCCTGGATCGAGCTGCTACATAAATTCTACCGTACAATATCAGGAGGAGCACAGTTGGGATGTAGAAAGCTCCACAAGTGGAATAAATTGTGTATGAAATTTGATCTGTGTTCACAGTACACTTTGCAATTTCTTCATGAGCTTTCACTTGCCTCCAGAAAAATGGTGGCACAGAAATACTAATAGATATCATCCAGACCACAGCAATCATGAGCGCTGCTCGGCCAGCAGTCCGGCGTTTGGCATATTCCAAAGCATCTGTGATAGCCCAGTATCTGTCTAGTGCAATAACACAGAGGTGTAGGATTGAGGCTGTGCAGCATGTGATGTCTGATGATAACCAGATATCACACAACACTTGGCCAAAGGCCCATGTGTGGGTGACAGTGTAAGCAATACTGATGGGCATTACTAGGACAGACACTAAAAGATCAGTCACTGCCAAGGAGCCAATGAGGTAATTTGCAGGTGTGTGGAGCTTTCTAGTCAGAAAAATTGTAATAACAACAAAAACGTTTGCAAGGATCGTTGCCAAAGTTATAACAGACAGAAGGACTGACAGTGAAATCTTCAGCCCTAATAGTGTCCTTTCATCCGAAGCCAGTGGTGTTTCAGTGAAATTTAGTGACTTATTTGCTGAGCTCTGGAGAGAGAGCTCTGCGGAATGGTTATACTGAGTCATCCTCTGCTCTGATTTAACTTTTCACTTTCCAGTGTAATAGTTCTGGGATGATGAAGAAAGATGCTTACTTTTTTGCTGAAATAGAACTTTTCATATTAGAGTCCAACACTGAAGAAATATTAACTTGTTGAAAACTTCAGCTTACACAGTAGAAGAGGTACTCTCCTAAGCTAGATTTTCCATCATATCACATCAATGACATCATTGTTAAAGCAAAATGTTAACATAATTGTCCAGACATTTTTCTGGTGTATCACAATACAAGCAGTACTATAAGTGGTGGGAATTTAGTTGTTTTTCATTTTCATCTTGCAGATGACTAAATCATTCTTTATTATCTTTTATTCACACCTCCTTTCTGAACTAATCTTCTGCAAAGCTGCATAAATCAACACTGAGGAGTGAGAGGCCGAAAAAGAAACATCTGGGCATGTAATTGATGCCCCTGTGCTTGGGACAAAGCTATCCTCAAGAGTATTTTCCCTTCCTCTCTAATAGCTGTATGTCACGTTTTTGATATTTATAAAGGACACTTTATTAGTAGAGTACCCAAGATACAAAACAATACTGTCTGGATTCCTTCTGTAAACATAATTTCTGCCAGATTTGTAAATCAAGACCTCTTTTTGAAAAGTGCAGAGCTCCGTTTTCATTTATTCCTCCAGACCATTCAGGTTTTCTCTTCAACTTTCAGTCTTCAAATGCTGAAGTCAGGTGTTGGGTACCAGAATTCAATGCATTGGCACTGAAGCTCATAGCATGTTCCAAGTACTGAGATGTTCCTGATCATGCATATGGTGAATGATTGTAATGACTTGTGGAGTGGTGATTCCCTCAAAAGAGGATGAATAGACTGGTTAAGGGGATCTGGAAAAAGAAAGCAAATGTTTTAGTCTGGAATGGTGATACAAGTGTTGTGGAAGTTGAGGTATCACAGTATACGATCTACAGGCTTTCCATACTTTTCTTTAGATTCCCTTAGTGTAACCTGAAATCTTTACAAACCTGAAGAAAACATCCTAAGACAGATTTCCTTGAGACCTTTCACTCAGATCCACCCATGAGTACCAGAATGTAACTTACATTATGCCAGCCCAAGGTTTCTTGAAAGAGATCCTGAATATGGGTCATGAACGGCTTTGAAGCATGCTGTGAGGGCAAAAAAGAGAGACGCCAAACTTCTCCAAGAAGATAATCACCAGACCAGCCTCCTCCCAACCATCGAGGAGAAATGCCTTTATCAGTCATAACTGGTAGGGTTTCATGCCATCTGACACAGAACTGAGAGTCACTCGGTTAGGAATCTGTGGAGCAAGAGCAACATATATTCTATGTGAAACACTAACACTTTGGTGTCAAACAGCCTCTCTTGAGCTCCTGAATCCTAACATACAAAACAACACTTTTTGGTTTTGTGTGTTTGATTTTTTTATAAACATCCACCTTCTGTGAGTCAAACTTATTTTTAGAGATGCTTTTTCTTTTGAGGTGTGTTTTTCCAATAAGGGGACCTAGAAAAGTCTCATATTTCACACTAGATTATTACTTTCTTGATTTTTTTTTCCAGGAAGGCTAACTCTCTTCCTAATGACCATTTTTATGACACTGAGCAAAGGTTCCACTTAAAAGAATTTTTGAACATAAGAATGGCCATAGTGACCAAAGTCCCTCAAATCCAGTCACCTGTCTCCGACAATGGCCCATACGTTCAGCTCAACCCTGTTGCCTTTTTTCTGATGCTTTCCCAACTCTGATACGTTTTTTGAGACAGAGGGACCAGAACCACAGTGTTGAAGGTGTGGATACACCATAGATTTATACTGCAGCATAATGGTATTTTCTGTTCTCTTCTCAATTTCTTTCCTAATAATTCCTGAGATGTACTTTGCTTTTTTAATCATTATATAGCACCAATCTGAGATTTCCACAGAACAGTCCCAATTAATATAATTCCAAAGCCATGACTGGTAACATCATCATTTTTTCCTACTTGGTCACTTCCTGCATCTATCTGTATTGTATTCCTTCTCCCACTTTTTAACTAAGGTTCTTTGCAACTCTGCACAGTCAGTCCTTGTCTTGTTTCATCAGCAGATGTCATCACCCCACTATTCATGTACTTTCCATATCACTTAAAGTCTCCTGAGAGTCCAGGTGATTATATCAGTTGGACTTCTCTCAATCCATATACTCATCAGCTTTTCTTAATTACTTCAACAGATTTGTGAGGCATAACCTACCTTAAAAAAAAACATTTTCACAGTTCCCCAAAACACCGTATTTACTATGTGTACAGTAATACTGTTGTTTATTGTAATTTCTGCAAACTGGCTACGTACAGACATCAGGCTTATGGATAAGCAGTTGCCCAGATCTCTTTGGAAGCCAGTATCAGAGCAGCTGCTTTGCAGTTGGCAGGTGCAAAGGGAGTTTTAAGTAGAGGCTGAACACCCCCGCTGATACTGTTGCACTTTGGATCTTGAGTTGCATCGAACTCTTTAGCTGAGCATTGTCTGAAAGTGAAGATTTGTTGTTCACTTTGGCCAGAAATAAAGGTTCCACTTGTAAACATCCTCCAAATTCTCTTTAGTGAACAGGGATTGCTAGTTTCTCTTTGAGAAATTTCCTTTATCTTCTCTGGATTTTTTTCCCCATACCTTTACCATCCCTCTACCTCTCTGACTCAGTAATAGCTCACTTCAGAGCTGTCACTTTTAGAGTCTAAGAAATCTCTTTACCTGAACACTGAGCTGATCACACATCCCACGCAGGAGAAAATCTAAACCAAAAACACCAGACAGACTGATTAGCAATATTAAAGACAATGACTGTATTAAAAACTAAAGCCAAGTCCAGTCTTGATTTCAGTTACTGAATTGAGTTCAGTGATATTGAGCCTTTCCCATATATTGCAAGTATCAGCCATTGTTCAGTGTTTGAACAATTCCAGCAATGTGAAATAAAATGAATTGCACATCACCCACCCACCTGTATATGAACAAGCCTATTAGTAGTCCTATTGCTTCCAACAGCTGTCAATCACTGTGGAAAAAAAAAATCTGATGTGAAACATGGTATTTTCAGTCAATTGAACTAGTCTAGAGTTCAAATGAATTATGAATCTTCAACATACCAGTAAACAGGACAGCCTGACAGTGGGAGAAAGTCTTACTGAAACCAAACAATGCCTCAACAGATACTGAGTTACTGAATTAATTTTTATAAATAAATTATGTTTTCCTGTGATGTGATGTGATCACCAAAGGGAAAGAACCAATTTTTTACAAAAATGCTCCAATTGAGGTACTTATCATGTACTCAGAAAGAGTGAATTGGCTGTTTCCTGCCCCACAAATAAGGCTATCATGACTGAAAGTTACTTTTCAAAAGTAACTCCAGGTCAGGTTTCTAAACCCCACGACAGACACATCTTGTAGGATTTCTACTGGGGTCCTCAAAACCTTAAGTAGCATGTATTCTTAAGTTTAATAAAATCATGCACTTGTGCATACAGAAAAAGTCTTTTAATTGTGAGTCTTTCACCAAGAAATATGTATAGCACATTGAGCAGCTCTTATGCATTCTAATTGGCAAGGCAGCATCTATCAGAGATGTGTTAATAATCATGCAAGGCAGCTAGTCAATATTATTCATTGGTTTCAGATTAAAACAGAATATGAGAGCACATGGGCCTGACAGAATTTTTGTTCCCTACTTAGAGCTTTATCCTGGGTGTCCACTGTGCTGCCATTAAAATATATTCCCTATGTGCTAAATTATCACCAGGGGCTATAGACTTATGCAGAATAATTAGTCAAAATAATCCTTCCCTTACAAGCAGTAAGGTGCCACTACACAGTCTAACATATGGAATTGTAAATATGCAAAACTAAAAAAAAAAAAACCCAAACAGTGTCGTATCTAAACAGAACTGTGATCCACTTCAGCTGGTTGGAAGCTCTTGGGCTCCATGAACAAAACCGGCAGGCAGTGCTCTGCTTGGGGATGTGCGCAAGGTCAGATAGAATGGTCATAAAAGTTTCTTAAAATCTATAGCCCCTCTATTGCAGTGACTTATGCATCTGCTTAACGATATGACTTCATATACTATAAATAACCATTAAATTCAATGGACTACTGAGAACACAAAGTTACATGCTTACATACATGTTTAGGAATCAAGGACTCTGAATCTACTTTTAAAAGTTTGTTTGAATGTACTTTCCTGCAATGCCTGTTTTAGAGACTCTGTTACTTAATTTGTGTGAGCTGGTGATCACTACCGTTAATATAATAAAAAAAAATTAGTAATGGGACTCCAGTTAGAATTAGTATATTAGGATGTAATGAATTTTAGTTACCATCTAGATAAAATTAATGTCTTCCCAATGATTTTTCAATTCCGTTACCTTTTACTCAAGAAAAAATCCTGAATAGAGGTGAATGATTTTCCTGTTGAAAAAAAAAAAGAAAAAAAAAGTTCGTTTGCTTAAACTACACACACTGAAGAAAAATAACATTAAATCTCAAGCAGTCATTAAAATAAGTCAAGTACAAGGTCATACATATAGTTGCATATTAAGGAAAACAGAACACAAATGCATAGACATACACATCCTGAAACACTGGGAGCCCAGAATGCGGAAGAGGCCATCCGGCATGTTCAGCTGAGAGCAATCTCCCAGTGGGACATGTTGCCTAGGCAGGGTTTACATGATCTCCGGAGCATGAGGAGTACTGAGTAGAACCTGATGGTGTTATCACCTCTAGATAGTATTATTGTCTTCAGTATGTGCAATTTACAGCCTGGGTAATTGCAGACCATTAGCTGTGGAGCCTGTAGTTATGTTTACAGTGCTGAAAGCATCAGCCCGCATCATCTCTCTGGCCCCCCACCAGGCAGGACATGGTAGGTTTTTCACCCACACTTCTCAAGATCAAAATCCTCTCAGGTGAGTTGGCTGCATCAGCACTGTCCTTGTCTCACCTCTTCTTGAGCTTCACCTGGTGCCCTTGGCCATGGGCTGTGGGTAATTTTTCAGTTCAAAGTGCTTGAAATAAATTGAAGGTGATGTCACAGCCTACCAGAGTGAGGTTTTTCACAACACAGCACGTGTGATGTACAGTGCATAGCTTGGGGCAAACTGCAGGGTTCTGTTGGGTGCCTGCAGGCAAGGCTTCCTACAAGAGCAGTTGGGAACAGCACTGAGTAAAGGAGGCCAAACCTGTCCTTGGTTTATCCACACTACTGTCCCTAGGAGTTTATCCACACTACTGTCCCTGTGGTTTATCCACATTACCATCCCCAGAGTGGCATGCAGGTTTGGCAGTTGAGGGAGGATGGGGCAAACGTAGACCCATGCAGTGAGGATGATGAGAAACGGAGGCATAGAGTGACCCTGGAGTGAAGATATTTGACAGTGATGATACAACCACAGCAAGCAGCACAGTCACCAGAGTCACCTCCTAACTGCAGGACCACCAGACACCAGGACTGTCCTCTGCAACTGCCTCTCTCCTTTCACCCTTGATGTGATCGGGCTGACCATGTCCCTCATTTATACACCTCCAACAGTACCGAACGTTGCATAGGGGAGGGACCTTTTGGTCAGTTCCTGTGTCCACACATTCAGTGGTTCCTGGGAAAGTCCAGGAGGTGAGGAGATGTGTAATAATGTCTTGATATCATGGAGAGATTGGAGAGATTCTTTTTTGTTCATCAAAAAGAAGAAAAGACAACTTCATCACAGGAAAGAGTATTTAAATGGAGAGACAATTTTAGACAGTGCAGTGCTATTTAACTTAGCAGACAAAGAGAAAGCTCAGTTCAGGGTCTGGAAGGCGAAGTGAGGCACATATTCAATGTGAAAAGAGAACACACTTTAGCTGTTGATGACAACCACAACCACTTCACAGTTCAGGGTCCTTAAAACCAGGTACTTCTTTTGAAAAGATGCTTTGCGTTCCAGCTCTGCAGTTAAACTAACACAGCAAGGGCAAGGCAGCAGGGGAAAGTCTCTAGCCTGGTTAAGTTGGAGGAGAAACCAAGTGCCAAACTGTGCCCAGGCAGGTAAATGTGCAAGCAGGAGTCTGTGTGGCACTGACAGCCTGTTACAACAGAGTGCTGTCGTGTGGGCTGTGGCCACGGAGCTGCAGCCCTGCACGGATTGCCAAAGATATTCAGTCCAGAGTGTAAATGAAGTCATGCCACGTTTCTGTCCCTTCTGGAGCACAGCTACCATTTCTGGAGAACAGGGTGATTCTTGCAGACAGCAACTTTACAGTGCAGCTGACAACAGTTTCTGACAATGCTCAGCTGCAAAGAGAGTGCTTTGGTGCACCCCTGCAGATCTGTGTTGGAGTGAGGTAAATAGTGTACGCAAAAATAAGTATGTTGAAATGAAAATATAGAATTTGCTCTTTCAATGAATAGAACAGCAAGAAAAGAGAACAAGATGAAATGTCTTTTAATAAGTTGAATGTTTCCTTTAAGTTCACACTGAAGTTAGAGGAATTAGAGAATTCATTCTCTCCCCATGTAGCTGGGTAACAACCAGGGGAATTGCAAAGGGATGGCTGAGAACAGAGCTAAATTTCAGCAAACTACTGAAAATCCATTTGCTCTCCCATCTTTCTGTCACCAATTCTAATTTTTCATTTAAATGCAGAATCCACTACCTTCCTAAATAAAACAGGTATGTTCTATCATGCTGAAACCGTGACCAGTAATAAAGCTACTCCCTGTGTGAGCTGACAAACACCAGATGGCACTCCTAACAGGAATCACACCTTCAAAAGATACATTTCATAGGAGAGCTCAAAAGAGGGATAAATTTTTGAATAAGTTCTTGCATATTTGGGACAATTGACTCAAACATGCAGCATAAGAGTATCTGTGGATTCCAACCTGGAGAAAAGAACAAACATCATGAAATACATTTAGAAGTAATTATAGGAATCTGCCAGTCCATAGATCATAATCAAATCAGGATGCAGGTTCTGGGAGAAAAACAAGGCAATGCCATAGTGTATTGCACTGAAAAATGAGATCCACAGAAAAGGTAGAGTCTGTGTAAAAGTAAAAAATTGGTAAAATATGTAAAATGTAATGTGAGTAGGTTTGCATGCATCACTATAAAGGACTGGATATGCTGCAAAAGTAGTCACAGTCCTAACCAGTTTCCTAGCTTTGGATTAAGCTGCCTGAAATACATAACATTTTGCAAAGGCTATAAATAAGATAGAATAAACCTGACAGGAAATAAAATATATATGTACCTTGCACAATAAAGTAGGGTTAGGCTGAAAAGACTGTACTGAAAAGACTGCCACATTGCCATCACAAATAAAGGAGAAAAGTTATTGGGGGGATTAGTTTAAGAACTGTAATGGGAACTTGGTTACTTGCTGTCCATTATGCACAAGCTAATGTGCCATTTGAACTTACAGTCAGCACCTTAAAAAGAAAGCAGAGTAATCTAGAATAGAAGTGAGTGTCCTCATATGATGAGGAGATGATTTCAACATTGGCTACACAAGCTAAACTCAGAGCAAAACAAGAGGAACCTACAAAAGTGTCCCTGTTGCCCTGAGACAAGCTGCCGTGTCTCTGGGAGAAAGGGATGAGCACAACTGCAATTGCTCATTTGTTTTCCACTCAAACAAGGATCGCGAGCTGTAAGGACTTCACAGTTTTGGGGAGAAGCCAAGAGCACCTGCAGGAAGCAGCAACCCTCATGGAAAGCCATGCAGCACTTATGGCAAGGTCTTTCTTTGCTCCTCTATTCTCACCCACTGATGTGCATGGGCAGAGTGACGTTTCCTACATCTCTGGCTCCAGCTCCTCCACTGTCTCATGCTCCAGCCAGGGAGGACTGAGCAAGGTTCAGCTTTGCAGAGTGCAGGACCACTTTCACTGGCAGGAGGAGTCAGGTACTGGTCACAGCCTCAGCCTCCTCTCCCTCTTCCACAGCCTCTAACCAGGGCTGTGTGCTCTGGGCTGACAGGACAGGGTCCTGCCCCCAGTGCGGGCTCTCATTTGGCCACTGCTCAGTGGGTGCCTCTCGCAGCACAGCGTGAAGGGTGAATTCCTCCTACCTACATGCCAGGCAGATAGTGCACACACCTGTAGGCACCGGCCAGCGTAGGCATGCGTATCTAGACACATACCCAGCCCTACTCACACCTCCGTGCATATGGGGAGTAGTTTTCACTTACTGATTTCACCCTGACATTTTACACAGGATCCTGATTCCTGATTTTTGCAGGTATCTGTGTTAGTAGAATAAATGATTAAAAATTCTTCAGACTCTGAGCTGAATCAATAGGAGCATGAGTTTGCACCTGAATGCCTCATGCATTTAGGGAGTAGCAAGGCCACTGTGTTACTGGCTAGACTGGTTATTCTCATTATTCAAGATGCTTTTGAGATCTCAGGTGTACTTCACATCAACACCAAACAACTTTTTAATACTTTTTAATTCTGAATTCAGTGTGCTGTTGCACTTAATGAGTTGTCCAACCAATATGGGGAAACCTCAAATACCATAAGTATAGATTAACTGTTGATCGATAACACTGTATTGTATTAGTCATAATATAATGAACTGTACATTTTCTAAGCTTTTTATTAGAAAAAAGTATTTTCTTTGCTTTATTGCATTAGGTCTATACTGATGTATCAGTTCTGTTTGCTATGGATATAACATTGTCCACTAGTTATAAAATCAGTAATATGAGCACTGTTTTCAACATTCCTCTCCTTGCCCCCTACTTCAGTGATGCATCACAAAATAACAAAGTTAAGGTAGGATTCATTGCAGTCCACTTAGACATGTAAAACAGTCAGAGCTGGTCAGCCCCAACAGGCAGCTGAGCCCTTTAGGGCTGAGCATCTCTCTCTGTTGACTGTAAGGGGAGCTGGTACAAAAGAGTTCATGTTTCTAGAGAAGTATATGTGACACTGCATATGTTCACTCCAGCATGGTTCATGCAGCACAACTAAATCTCTAATGCTAGGATTATTGTGACTATTTCGAAGTAAATCAGGTATGCCTTTTTTGTTTCTTTGATATAGAGAACAGTACTCTATATGATAAATTGTATACAAAACATTTCCCATTTTAAATAAGCAACTATGATAACTGCAAGCAAATATTGGCAATGTTTAACACCTTCTCTCCCCACCTTCTATTTTTGCTCAACTTCAAGAAAGTATTGATGTTTTCTCTCTTGCCTTTGTACACAGCCAACATGTATTAGCTATCCAACCCATTGCTAACTACCAAGTTACAGCTGCTGTTGCACCTTATACCGAAATATTACTTATCAAAGAGAAAGGTTGGGATTTAATGGGCAGTGATGTTGGCAAATACTACACTGCAAAAACATACTCTACAGTATGTTACCAATAATTTCTCTGGAGGGAGCCGGGGCTAGAGCACTGAGCTCTCGCGTTACCTAGACTCCCTCAGCCATAAAGTCTCTAATGACAAACATGCACAATGCAAAATCTCCAATAAACTTTTTCTTTCTCACATTTCCTCTCCCATTATTATTCAGTGTCATATAGTAAGTGGAATTGTAAGAGCCAATGAAATACAGTGGGGTGTGAGACTGTAATGCAGGCTGTATCCAAGTGCCTGCAAGGTGGGATCTGGGACAAGCAGAGTGACATTGACTCTGATCTGGATGGTCTAACTGATGCAGAAGGCCTGACCTGGCACATCTGACATCTAAAGAGTGGCTAATCATCTCAGGCTCCCTCTATGGAGATTACTTTTCCCTCCTGTCTTAGAAGCCTGTTTTAGGTGGTGCCCATTTCTTTCTAGTACCTGCAAAGGAAGCCTGGAGTGACTCTGGCACTTAAAAGCCCAAGTTGAACCTATCAGCCTTGCCTGGAGTCTGGAAGCAGTGGTGGACAGCAGGAGCGCCAGAGCAGGGACAGGAGATCAGTCAGGGGTCTCCTGAGTACCTGCCCCCAAGTACTGGAGCCCATTTAGAAAAGGATGGGGAATCACTGTTACAGCTTCCTACAGAGTGCCTCTAGACTGTTTTCAGACTCGGGGACTTTTCCAAGTGTTTAATTATGTTCTAATTCCTTTAGTTTTAAGTCAACAATACGTTAGCATTCATTCAATGGAGCAATGGGAATTAGGCTCATACTGAGCGCTCTGGAAAAGCCCAGTGCATTCAAAGAAGTCCTCAGTGCTCAAACCTTGGCACTTGTAAAATCAGCTGGAATCTATAATGATAAACGCCGGAAAAGTTCTTGCAGGTCTCATCCAAACTATTCTTGCTCAGTTCAGCACTGCACTGTGCTCTGCAGATCACCCGTTGATGCTTTATTTAACTTGGTTTCAGTGTGCTCAGCCATTCCCACAAGATTTCATCTCTGAGCACAGTGATTTCTCAGGGCCATCCATAGGCATCAAGTTTTACTTTTGCGCTTTAGCCCTTTTTCCTTGCCTGACCAGTCCAGAAGTCAAGAAGAATTACATTTTTATCAGAAAGTGTCCTACAGCTTTGCCTATAGAGGGATTTGGAAAGCATTGGCTGATGTGCTAATACTTGCACTTAAATAAACAGTCAAGCCTTAAAAATACAAGCTACAATGGTAGAACTGATCTGCCTAACTATAGACTGAGCATACACCCTTACTGCCAACACAGAGAATGAGGTAGCTTCAGAAGGCAGCACATTGACCTGTCATGCAGCACTTCCTCACCTAGTAAATAAATTCAAAATGCACACTTATAGAAACATGGTCTTACACTTCTTGGAAGAAGCACTCATCCACCCTGCTTCCCCTTACTCTCTGTCCTGGAGGCAATTCAGGAAGAAACTGGGAACAACTTTTGCTTGAATGACCTGGAGCTGGCAGCTAGATGTGTCAGAGAGCACACAGGGATTTAACCTACCCACATGCAGAATTGTCCTGAATTCAAAACCACTACAAGAATGAAACACACAGCAATTCTACCATGATGGGAACAAGGAGGCCCAGTAGTTGGTACTTTCAGTAATGGTTTGGGTGATGAAGTGCATGGCATGCTTCATCCAGTGAAATGACACTGGAGGGGTTCCAGCATACTAGGGAACAGGATTAAGAAGGTTAAACTCGAGTTTAAGAACAAGTGCAAGTTATTTAGTTCAGGTAGAAATGAGCAGCTGCCCTACTGCGTGATGGAGTAACCAGCTAGGTAAAAGCTCTGCATAGTATAGGACCAACATGCACTGTCAGCAGTGTCAGTGATATTGTACGCCGGCAAAATGGCAAAGACATTGGCAGGTGTGTAACTAGGAATAAGACCTCAAATAGGTCTTGTTCTGTTCACCTTGGACAAGGCCAAATAGGAGCCCTGCGTTCAGCTTTGGGCACTGTTCCCAAGAAGATACAGACCACATAGAAAGAGATTGGAGGAAAGCAGTGAGAATCATCAGAAAAGCGAATGTATGGGAATAAACTGAATGTCTGGGCTAGAAAGGACACAGCTGAAGGAGATGTTCAACAGTCTTTATATGCATGAAAGCCTGCTGCAGAACAGGAAGGAATAGTCTGTTCCCCATGGCTGAGACTAATACACTGAAAGGAGAGGGATTTAAGTGCAGCAAGGAAGATTGAGCCATTAGGAAAATCTTGCAGATGGTAAGGGTAGTGAAACTCTTGAAGTATTGCTTGGGGACACTGTGACATCTCCGTCACAGAAAGTCTTTAAGGACAGGTCAAACAATCTTTCTGGTATGTGGTTTCCAATAACCAATTCAGCACTAGGGAAGCAAAATGGATTAGATAAGTCTACCCTGTGTAAAATGGTGCAAAACATTAAGAATTTTTTTTTACTGCAGTACAGTGTAAACTTAGTCAATTCTAAATGAACAAAAACCCAAGACAGTGCAAGCTTTGCAGAACATCACAGTTCAGATCTGGAACTGGCTCAGGACTCAGCGTTGTGGTACTGTGGTGCTCCACATGGGTAAAGGAATGAAAATAATTTTAATTGCCTTCAAGCACAGACTGGTGAGGAATGACACAGTTGATTATAACAACTGTCACTGGGTGTCATTGGGGCACCAGAGCCCCCAGCCTCCACCATTTCAGAGCATGAACAGGAGGAAGGAACTCCCCATGATTGTGCCAGGTAGGAGCACTATACCAAAATGTTCTCTTGACAGATGACTGCACCAACCCCAGCAGCATTTTTCACATGTCGCTTTCTGAGTGTTGCTCCCTACTAATTCTCTGCCCTTCTCTCTCACTGCAGTCTGGAATTTGTTATACTCCTCTGCCTTCTTATTCACTTTCTAGAATACAGACACAAGGTCCCCTGACATACAATGCTTGTTCCTTTTATTCCTGAACATTTGTAAGGCACTAGGAAGTAGCATTTCCATATATGACCTGTTAAGAGCTCTCCAGGTATAGAAACCCAGGCAAATAAGAAGCTGAACAGTTCTTTCTCTGACTACAGTATTTATGGCAATGATGATGCTTATTTTTCCCCTGGTTTAGAATAAACTCCCCTAGCCACCCCAATTTCAGTGAGCTCAGAGATGGTAAAATTTCTAAATTCTCCTCTGCGCAATGTCTCTGTGCTCATATAGGGTCACTAATGGGCAGGTTGGGAGCTGGCAGGACGGACAGAAGGAACATCTCAGATGAGTCCTGAACTGCAACTCTGAGTATCATGGAGGGTGGATCACAACTTGTGTGCACTCTGAAGGGTGTCTCTCTTTAAATGCATCTCTAAGTGCATCGCCAAGGGGGCAGAAAGGAGTCTTTACTCAAAAGGCAGAGGAAAGACCAGTCAATTTTTTATGCTAACTTTTTATATCAGGATGGTTCCCCTCAGAGCTGTATGTAGGACAACTCTAGCTAGGCAAACGCCTGCAAGACAACTGCATTGCCTTGCTGTGTATGTGCCAGAAGAGTATTATCTTTGCCATTGTTTTTTGTTCTGCATTTAGGTGAGGACAATGCACTGCCATTGTGCTTATGCTGTGTTAGACACTGAAAGTAGCCAGGCCCCTCACATCTTCCTGCATTTTGACACATCTCAATTTAAGAAATATACTTCCCAGATTTCTAAGAAAGCTGCAAACCAGCATTGTTCACACCACAGAGAAGGTTTGATTTTTTAATTTCCTTATTCTCTGCTATTTACTTACACATGCCTGCATATCATGTGCTCAATTTCTATCTCCTCCCAGCCCATCAGAAGTGTGATGTAGGGAGTGACCATCAGCTGCAAAGGAGACAGAACAAGCTGTGATTTCAGGAAAAATGAGTAAGTGATGGCTGGTGAGGATGCTACTCTGAGATCATCAGGATCTGGGGGTAAATGGGAAAACCAGAAAATGTTACAGGCAACATGAAAAACAACAGATTGACAATTTGTTTGATATTTGTTCATTTTAATATTTGAGAAGCATGTATGATGTACAGCCTAAATCCTTTGTTATGATGCCACCTTAACTTTGAAGGTGATGCCACCTTAACATGAAAAACAAAAGCAAATCTGTCTTGAGAAACCTCACAGATCCCAGCCATTGCTTCCTGGAATAATCTGTTTAACACTCCATTGACAACAGTTCCTGCAATGAGGAAGTTACAATTACTGGTAAAGTAGTTCCCACCACTCTGAAGTCAGTTGTCCACTTAGTTTTGTGAAGGAAGTTTCTTCGTTGGGGTTTACGTCAGGCTCACAAGTGGGAAAGGGCCAGTCTTTGTCTTTCTGGGGAAATGTTATTCTCCTTGAAGTCCTTGTTCAAGTCTCATGCCTGCAGTATCCTGGAAAAATCAGGACCATCTCATGATCGCAGGGCAATGCTTGGCAGTCCTTGTCCTTGGCTGGCTCCTGCTCTCTGCTGTAGCACCAAAGCTCATCCCAAAAGTGGTTCACATTCATGATTTGCTGCAACACGTGACATAGTGGCAGTCCCTTGGCTCCAAGTGAGAAAATGGTGGGCTTTGCCCTGGAAATCCTGGCTTGCATCCAAGCAGGTACATAAGCATGGAAGGGTGAGGACTCCAAGAGTACAACATTTCAGTGGAGATTCCTGGCTTTGTGCTAGCACCTAAATGGAGGTGACATTTGGTCACCATAGTACTTGAAGCAGGAGTGAGGAAGAAGCCAGGCAACTGGGTCACTCGTGGTATACAAACCAGGATGGTGTGGGATAATGCTGGGACAACCGTAACAAGAGAGATCTCAGAGCCGCGGTCACCCAAAGCTTACCCCAGAGCAATCCACATAAATTTACACTTTTAAAGCGGTCCCTTCATTTACGCAGTATCACCCTATACCTAGGGGAAGAGACCTGCAACCTCCATTCAAAACTGTAAATTGACTGCCAGAGCTTTAAAGCCTCCCTTCACGATGAACTTGCACGATAAGCACCGATGTCCGGCGCCGCTTGGATCCCCGCTCTCCGCGCTCAGCCGGGGCTCGGAGGGAGATGCCGAGAGAGAGCTTTGCCCGCCCCATCCACGGCCGCCCACCGAGCCGGGGCGAAGCCGCCGCAGGCCCCGGCCTCCGCCTCCGCCTCCACCTCCTACCCCCCGCTCCCCGCTCCCGCGCCGGCACCGGCCTCCGGCGGCGGGTCCCGGGGCGGCGGCCAGCTTGTCCCCGGAGCCGCCGGGGCCGCGTCCAGCCGCGGCCGCGGTGTCGGGGCGCCGGCGGGGAAGCCCCGAGCGCCCCTTCCCCTCTGGCGGTACCGCGGCACCGGCAGCGCGGGCGGCCCGGCGGGCTCCCGCCGTGGGAACCAACTTCAACCGGGGCCCCGCGGGCGCCCCCCGCCCGGCCGGGCCAAACGGCGGCGGGAGCCCGCCCCGTCGGCGCGGAGGCAGCGCCCGGCATCGCCCCGGCATCGCCCCCGCGGCTACACTCACCTGCCGTCCCCGCCGTCCCGCGCCCGCCCGCTCTCGCCCGGCGCTGGCAGCGCCCGCCCTAAATACCGGCGGCCCCGGCGGGGCTCGCCTGCGCCACCGGCGCGCGTCCCGCTCCGCGCCGCGCCGTGCCGCGGGGCCCGGCCGCTCCCCGGGCGCGGCGGCGGCGGTGGCGGCGGCGGCGGCGGCTCGCTCAGACCCGGGGGCCGGCCCAGGGCTCTGCCCGTCGGGCTGGGTCGGGGCAGCGGGGGGCCCCCGCGCCGCCAGCGACGCCGGCCCCAGCCCCCCGGAACGCGCCCACGCCGCCTGCGAGGGGAGCCCCGGCTCCGGGGGTGGGCGCCGGGGCTGCGCTGTCGCGGTGGGGGCGATGGGGATGGGGTTTGCACCCCTCCTCCTGGGTGGTTCTCGAATCGGACCCCACTAAGCCAGCCAGCCTGGGCCTTGCCCCGGTGCCGTGAGACATTGCTCTGGCAGGCTGCGGATTCGTAGACCCTCGCGTTATTTCAGGTGATTTGAAGATAAATAACCCAGCAAGATCATGATGATGCCCTGAAAGGCAACAGAGGCACCACCTATGGCCAAGAGCAGATGTGGGTTGAGGGTTCCGCTGGTCAAGTGACCAAGGTGCTGCAGGGAACACTTCTATTGGCTTTGGGCTCATAGCCCCTCTAGCAGTGCAGACCTCCTGCATCCAAAGCTAAGAGACCCAGAGTGTTAATTCCAGCTCTTTTGAGAGATGTAGTTAGTGGTTTTTAACTGTTTTTAGTCACTGCTGATAAATAAAAGCTGGTTTTTTTGGAGAAGCAGTAACTTTGTTCACGCTAGACAAAACATTTATATAAAAGCAATTCAAGTAGAGCCAAGGTCTTGAAAGAGCAATGCTAAAGTCACAACCCCTTTGCGGTATCATTTGGCCTTAAATAGATCTTAAATTAGCTATTGCCAACCAGCTGTCTCCATTTCCCTCTCGCAGCTAATTTACATATTGGATTATTTTCAAAACCCAGATAATCTCATGATTTTTGAACACTTACTACTGCCGATAGCCAGGCTCTGCCATCTACACCACGTTGTCTCAGTGTGATGGGTTGAAACATTAACACTCAAAAGGTTTGTGACTCTGAGCCCAAGACCTCAGGGCAGCTACAGGTACTGCCCTGAGGTCAGTCTCAGAAGAAACGTCATGCTCTCTCCAAATATTATAGAGGGTTTTGTCCCAACTTCAACACCATCAAATAGCTGGCTACTCCCAGGAACAGCAGCATTTCATCTATTCTCCATTGCAATTTAGGACCTGGAACGTGTTTTTAAACCCAAAGAGGCTGGGTATTGTGTAAGTCATAAAGCTACAGCCTCACTTAAGAACAAGAAGAAAATGGGGGCTTTTCCAACTGCACCACCATGGTGTGAACCTTATACAAAAAAATAATAATTCCCTGCAGCATCACTTCACTCCCAGGCTGGGAGAGGACACGTGGTGAATCTTTTGAGCGTCCAGAATTTCCTAGAGACAGACTGAGACAAGTGTAGCTGCAATAGATTTTCTTCGAAAGTCTAGAGAAGATGCCTCTCAGTTTATTTTCCTTCCAAACAACGTGGGTCTTGTTTCGTGGGTGGAAATGTGTTTGGTGTGATACAATGTGCAAGGAAAGAGGTTGGCCTTTTTATATCTCCAACTGAGGAATAAATTCCACCCTCGGGGCAAGAGATACCTCAGGGAATCTTGCAGAGCTTTGCAGCAGAGAGTGCAAGCTGGTCTCACGTCTGCTGCCACCCCAAGCCAGCTACTGCTGTCCTTCCAGTCACTCAGCAGGAGTGGGGAACTCACGTGCCATAGGCAGAGGCCAGATTTCTCATAGCACAGGAGAAACATTTGCTGTAAAGTCGTTGTTCTCCCATGCCAGATGTTAGGTATTATTCACAAACGTTAATTCAATGCAGAAAATGGAAGTGTCTGGTGGCTTTCCTTAGGCTCACTGGGAAAACCAAAGAGAATTTTGGGGTGCAAACTGTTCTTCAGATATTAAAAAAAAAAGAAAAAATACGTTTTTCTTCTCCCTCTGGCTTTGATCATCCAGACCCTCTCTTGCCTAATAACAGCTATAGCTTATTTCACTCATGCTTTATAAGGTCAAAATCAGTGTTGTATTTAATATCCTGTGTTCGATGTCCTGCTTAGAAAAATAATGCAACTATTCTTTTTTGAGATATGTTATCTTTTTTTTTTTTTTTTGGCAGGGTGGGTGCACAGAGAGAATTTGTGCACATGCCCAGAGACAGTGTGAATGTGCACCAGTAAGACAGGCAGATCTACAGATAAAGGAGCCTTTGAAACAAGTCTACTCTTTGGTTTAACACTAGGGAAAAAAAATATAGCTGTGTTGGCAAGGTTGACAGAGTCACAAAAAGTGCAGTGGTGATCCTCAGTCTACAGACTCCTGCACTGGAGCAGTTGTAGCTGTACATCAGGTACATTTGCAGCCACTTGGTGCTGTCTGAGGCAGGTCCTTTGGAGAACGTCTGGGCTTTTCCTTGGGCTGTGGGACACAAACACAGCTCATTAAGTTTCTTCCTTGCATCCATTTATTTGACTTTCACATGGCTGATTCCATTTTTCCTTTTCAAATCGAGCCCATCTCAGCAGTCCTACCTCTTTAATTTTGTTTCCTATCATGCATGACACTAAGAATTTCTCATCACTGTTTCTCACAGCTTAACAATTTCCTCAGCAGTCTGAGCCAAGGTTATGATGCAGCTGAGCCTTGGGTCCCTGGGACACCGGGAGGGAGTAAAGGTCACAGACACGTTACAAGGAGAATTAAACCTCATTCTTCAGAATCTCAAGTGAATGCCTCACCAGTATTGGCTAGACTGTTGATTGCTCTAAGGTGGTGAAGTGCATCTCCTGGGTGTTTGATTTCAAAAGGCTCAGGTTTTTATTCCCTTGCTGCAGAAGAAAGGCTGAAAACTTGAGATTTTTCACAGTGTGGGAAACAGTTTCCTTCCTTGGTGTAGCTGGAAGGCAATCAAAGACACAATGGATGCTTTTCTTCCCAAGGGTAGGAGATTATTGGCTGTACAGTCTTAGGAGTGAGCCCAGGATCCTTGGTTCTGAGCCCTGCTCTGGTCTGAGCTAGCACAAGATCAAACAAATATATGAGAGTGCTGTTGCTTCCCCTACTGTGACTACCGTGACTCCCCAGGGAGTCAGACATGCTAGGGGAGTGTTTTTACTTGTTTGAGCTGGCAGGAGGGGTGGCAATTGGTAATAAAGAGCTCTGCAGCACTGTGTATATGCACAAACGAGACTGTTTCCAGTTCACTTAAAGACTTCTGTGTTATATTGAACACCAGCACCACTCACACAGGTCGAGACAAAAACTCTGAGACTGGAATTATTTTGCTGCCCTGGTTGAAGCTCTCCAAAAGCTGGAACCTGTCACAAACCTGTCTCTGCTGGCAAAGTTGCATCGCCTAATGGATGGGAAGGTCAACAGACAGAGCAATTCAAGTGAATTCTGAACAGCATGGAAACCACCACCTGAACTGATCCTCCTCAACAGAAGGGAAATGACATTAAAATGGCTATGGCCTGGTTGGTGTCCCAAGTAAAAATACCTCCTTCCTCATCACCGGCGTGGCTCCCTGTGGATGCATCATAGTCAGATCCATTGCTTATGTGAACAGAGATAATGCTTTTTCCCACTGTAAACCTTGCCAAGCCCAGACTAGAGAAGAACGGCGGAGGCTGATGTCGTCCTGAGAACTACAATAAGTACCTCAAAACTGCTTTTGCTCACTGTTAAACTATGGTCAGAACACTAATACATAGGACCCTCCTAATTTTCAGCCTAATTTTGCCCATTACTAGTTTACATCTATTTCTTCTGCATCCAGTGGTGTCCTTCCTTGAGGTTTACCCTTGTGATTAACCAACCAACTCTTTTTTGAGTGAACAGAATGTACTGGCTTCTTGTCAAAGAAATTTACTTTGGCTAAGGAAGGCAGATGCAGCAAGTGAGGTCCCTCCTTGTGTTTCAGGAATTATTTCTGCTCTTTGGTATTTGATGTCACCTCACTTCTAACATTGAAAACTGAATTAAAGACCCAGACATTCCAAAAAAGGAGGAAATTCACAGTACTTACTTTTTCTGCATGAGTCATTTTCCTCTGAATTCCACGTTTTTGTCACATTCCAAACCTCACAGTTAGATGCTGGCATATGGAGAGTTCTTCAGGCACCGTTTCTCTACAGAAGGTGTATTTTGGCTTTACAAAGCTTTATTCTCAATCTTGCAAAGGACTATAGCCCAGACCCCAATCTATGCTTCCTTCTCCTGAGGCTCCTCACTTTCCTCTCTCTGTATCAGGCAGAGAAATGCTCAGAAATTGGTACAGTATCAAAATACAAAACCTGTCATAATTGCGAAGGTAACTTGTACCAGAGCCTGGAACTGCTTTGCAGCTGCCTTCCCCGAAGTGTTACTTGAACCTGTTGGAACTTTCTGATTGATTGAAAAGATGGCTGAGGAAGGCAGCCAGCTTCCAAGAAGTTGTGTTTACTCACTGAAGCTCCATGAGGTCACAGGCTGTATTTACACGTTAAAAAAATCTGTTATGGGTAAACAGTAATTTCCTTCTTCAGGGGAGAAGAAGTTTCTATCAATCAGCACTGTTCTTCCACTGATTTAGTGAAGCATTTTTCTGGACAGAGTATATGGTACTGGCATCAGGGCTGCAGATAACCCACTGGAGGGCACTAAAGCAGTCAGGGCATTGCTTGAGGAGAGGCTGAAGGACCTGGGCTTGTTCATCTTGGGAAAGATAAGGGAAAGGGGAATCTGACTGCAGTCTTCAGCTAACTAATGGGGTTATAGAGAAGAAGCCAGACTCTTCTCAGATGTGCACAGTGAAAGGGCAACAGACACAAGCTGCAGCAAGGGAAATTCCAACTAGACACTAAGGAGAGTGGCAGCTCCTGCTCATCACACTGTCTCACTGGAAAATTTCCAATTGTCATGAAGGAGTAAAACAATAAAAGGTGTGAATGATCATTACAGCTCTGGGAAGTGTCAGGAGTGTGGTGAGGACAGAATGGTGCAGATAAACTCATTGAGCGATGGAAGCAGATATCTGGACTTGGAGGCATGCTGCAAGTGTCCTTACCTGTAACAAGCCTTGTGATAAACTGTAGTACTGCAGTCAGAAGAAGAAGAGCAATAGCACTGCTTGGCATAGCAACAGCTTTGAATGATTCATGACATGAGAGCAGATTCATGAGCAAGCTCCCAGGCAGAGTCCCTCTCTCATGATTTCCAATAACTGCCTCTGCCAGTTCATTCTTCTGAGGCAAAGACAACCCAACTTGAGGCTCTCAGTACTGGCTAAAATGAAAATACATATGTCACACTGTAACTGAAGAACTGTGCATTTTGATCATGGCCATCTAGTGAGATTCACATAAGCTTTTCCGTTTGTCCTGTGGCTGATGTCCCAGGAACAAAATGATACATGCCAAGCTCTGTAAAACACATGTGGCTCCATGCTCTCACGTTCACACTTGAAAAGTGGATATTAAAAAATTGGAAAGGATTCTAAATGGTTTGAAGTTGAACCAGGAGCTCTGGCACTCACTTTGTCACAGATGTAGTAGACTCAGTCCCTCCAATGTCAGTCAAAACAGCTTAATGGAAAAATAGGTTTTGGGAAATAAACTTTATTTCATTCTTTAGGGAGATGCCATGATTAACAGCTATAAAGGTGCTGGCACATCAGTAGTACACAGCATTTTAATTTTGCATTATAGTTGCCCATGGCAGGGCTGTTCCACAGTCATGTATCCTGGGAGCCTTCCCCAGGTTTCCTAGCCCTTACGCCGCTGTGAGGAAGATGGACTGTCAGGTCTTGGTGTCCATACTGTTCTCCCAAGATATACAGGTTCCTGTTTCCAGGTTAACAGGGCTCAGGTGCTTGCCTTCTCGCTGCTCAGAGCCAAAGGTCAAGGCAGCAGTCCACCAGGAATTGAGGACAAAGCACTCATGATTCACTGAACTGATATATTTTTAAATTAATACTGTCATCATCTGTAATTGCGACTACTGCTTCCCCTCAGGTAAAACCCATCCAGGAACAGAGCAGCACATCCTCTGCACCCCACTTTCAGTGGGACAGAAATTGCATGAGGCATCCAGTGAGTTTCACTCTGAGAGAGATGTTGAGAACCAACACAGAGGAGTACCCAGCGCACATGCAACATGTCCATGCACAGTCTCGTTATTTCCATATCCATTGCTGGCTGGGTCTGGGCTCAGTGCACATAAAGCAATCATCAGTCACAGCATGGAAAGGAAAGGGCTATAAACAGGCTGAGTCAACATTTATTTCTTTTGACAGTGGTGCCTGCATACAACAGCCAAGAATCTTGGATTTTGGGCTGACATTCAGCTCTGATGTTGTGGTGAATTCTCTGTGGAGGAAATGTCCATCTGCTCCAGGTGCTCATTAATGTGAATGCTATTGACTAAATATTTGTATTCTTGATTGAAAGTGATAGATCTATGTCTGTTATTTGCCATCCTTCCCTTGCCTTACAGGCTGTTATGAAATTAAGTGTGAAGAGAAGAGCAAGAGAAAATACTGAATACTGAAGCACAATACACTTTGATTTTATTTACAAAACCACTTGTCCCTGTCAAATCCCATTATGTCCCTAACAATGTGTTTTTCTAAGAGAAATTCAAATATTCAAAGCTGTGAGAAAAAGCAGTCCATGGGAAGTGCATGTTCCATTACTCTACAATAAAAAGCTGCAGCACACAAGACTGTGCCAGGCAATGTGACAAGGCACATGAGCAAACAGCAGAGATGTCCTCTGTGGTGGTGGTATCTCAGCTCTGCTGTTATTTTCACAAATGTCAGAGACTCTGAAATAGTCCCTGTGTAAGGAAACACAAGTCAAATCACAGAATAACTGGAAGGGATCCCTAGAGGTCTCTAGTCCAACCTCCTGCTTAAAGCTGGGCCAGCCTGAAAGCTATAGATCAGGTTACTCAAAGCCTCAACCAGCTAAGATCTGAAAATCTCTGAAGATGGAGGTTCATAAAGAGGTAGATTCATAGACTGCCATTTGCTATGATAGCAGGGGATGAAAAAGAGGAGGGAAGTGTTGCCTCCTTGTGGAAGCAGTTCCCTTGATGGCAAACTACCAGTGATCCCAGTGGTCCCACTGGCACATTCCAGGGGATGGCATTCCTGCAACAGCACAATGGGCAAGCAGCCAGAAAGATTATTATAGACGGTTATATGTATATAGACAGAGGAAGGAGACAAAACAGATACTGAGGAATAATGCAGGCGAACAAATCAAATTGTGATGTCTTTAATGCATGTTTCAAAATTACACGGTTAATTGTTTCAGTGGCAAAAAAGTGGAGTAGAAAGAAAGGAGAAAGATCAACCTAGGAATGGAATATCTGTGATCTTCTGGTTCATGATTCATGTCGAAGAATCTGGCCTTGGTGTTTTTAGTCAAGAGAAAGACAGAATGTAAAAACAATGAGTAATTCCTCCTAATTTTCAAATTTAAAGGTAATTACAAATTAGAAACCATATCTGGAAAATAATATTGGGGGAAAAAATCTCAAAATAATTTCCATTTAATGCATTTGGAAAAAATACATTTTTCCAAAATCTCTTATGAAATTTTTGAACATTCGCGTTTCTAAATTTGTGATTGGCTATTATTTTTTGTTTTCTGCCTTTTTTTTTTTCCCTAAAATTTTGAATGGATTTTTGTTACATTTTGCTTCATCTTCTCTTCCTTGTATTTGGCATTATCTCACTGTGGGTTTTTTGAGGGGGAACTGAACAGTGAAAAAAAGAAACTATCTGTGCTGATCTAAAACCTGTCCAAAATTACACTGGAAAAAAGAAAATGAAAAAAAGGAGAAGATAAAACCCATCTGATCAGATGGAATATAGACTTATAAAGAAGAACAGACAGGAAGAAACTTCTGGAGGCCACTGGACCCACCTCCAACTCTGAGCAAATTATGTTGCTCAGGGCCTGGTCCAGCTGAGCTTCAAATGAAGGATCAGGAGTCCACAGCTCCTCTGGGCTCCTCTTCCACTGGTTGACTGTCTCCACAATTAAATTATTTCCTAATATCTCATTGGAACGGCCAGTGTTGCAGCTTGTGTCTGTTGCCTCTTGTCCTTTCACTGTGCACCTCCAAGTAGAGTCTGGCTATGCCTTCTCCCTTCCATTAGGTACCTGCAGACAACAATGAGATCTTATTTTTCTCTTCTCTTCTCCAGACTGAACAAACTCAGATCTGTGAGCTCCTCCTTGCACATAATGTTTCAGCCCCCTGATCATCTTGGTGGCCGCTGCTGAACTTGCATCAGTATATCAGTGTCTTTCTTGTACTAGGGGCAGAACTGGACACAGGGCTCCAAAGATGGAGGACACAAAGATGGAGACACTGGACACAGGGCTCTCAAAAGTGCCAAAGAGGGGAAGATTCACTTTCCTGAACTTGCTGGCTCCAGAATCACAAAATGATTTGGGTTGGAAGGGACCTCATGAGGTCATCTTGTCCAACCCCCCCCCACTCAAGCAGTGTCAGCTAGAACAGGTTGCCCAGGACCTTGTTAAGTCAGGTTTTTAATATCTCCAAGGATGGACCACCCTCATAGTAGAGAAGGTCCCTCTGAGCAGCGGCCATGCTCTAAAAGGTGTTGACCATCCCCCCTCCCATCTGTCATCCATGAGCTTGCTGAGAGTGTACTCTGTCCCGCCATCTAGGCTGTTAATAAAGACACTAAAGTGTTGGTCCCTGTATCCTTCCCTGAGGGACACCACTAGCAGCTGGCTGCCTACTGGACTTAGTACAGCTGATTACAACCCTTGGGGTCTGGCAATCCAGCCGGTATTCCATCTGCTTTATCACCCACTGTCTCACCAATCTGACTGTGAGGCAACAAGGGGAGATCATAGAAACACAGAATCACAGAATGGTTTCGGTTGGAAGGGACCTTCAAAGATCATCTAGTCCAACCCCCACACCCCCCAAAAAAAAAAGCAGGGACACCTTCCACTAGACCAGGTTGCTCAAAGTCCCATCCAACCGGACCTTCCAGGGATGGGGCATCCACAGCTTCCCTGGGCAAACCTGTTCCAGTGTCTCACTGCCCTCATCGTAAAGAATTTCTTCCTTATATCTAATCTAAATCTACCCTCTTTCACTTTAAAATGTTTACCCCATGTCCTGTCATTACAGGCCCTGGTAAAAAGTCTCTCTCCATCTTTCTTATAAGCCCCCTTTAAGTATTGAAAGGTCTCCATGGCGCTTTCTCTTCTCCAGGCTGAACAATCCCAACTCTCTCAGCCTTTCTTCATAGGAAAGATGTTCCAGCCCTCCAGTCATTTTCATGGCCCTCCCCTGGACCTGCTCTACCAGGTCCATGTCAAAGGCCTTGCTAGTGTTAAGGTGTAAAACATCCACTGCTTCCTCCCATGACAACACAGCTAGTCTTGTCACAGAAAGCAATCAATCATGTTAGTTTGGCACATTTTTTCCCTTGGTAAATACCTGCTTGTCTTTCACATGCCTGGACGGGAAGATTGCTCCATCACCTTCACAGAGACTGGCATATAGTTCCCTGGTTTCCCCTTCTTGAAGACGGGTGTAACACTTGCCTTCAGGAATCTCCTCTAAATGACTCTTCAAAGATAATAGTGGCCTCACAGTGATGTCAGCAAGCTACCTCAGCACTCTTGGAGACATCCATCCCATCAGACCCCATGGACTTGCGTAGGTTGAATTGGCTTCGATGCTCCCTAGGTCAATCTCCCTCTGCTGTGGGACATGCTTCACTCCCACGAGCTCTGAGAGAAGGGTCAAGGACATGGGAGGCCTGAGGGCAAACCTTTCTAGTGAAAACTGAGGCAAAGAGGGTACAGAGTACCTCAAACATTTCCATGTCCTTTGTCACCATGTCCTCTGCCTGATTAAGCAAGGGGACACAGTTTCTTTAGCCTCTCTTTTGCTGCCAGTGTACTTAGAGAAGTCCATCCTGTTATTCTGCACATGCTTTGCTAGTTCCAGCTCCAGCTGTGAGGGCCCTGATGCAGTGTGTGCCAGAGTAGTGGTTTTACAAGTCAGTGTTAAAGATATGCCCTGGACCATGTTGTGAGGTTGTGTCAGGGTGCCAAGGGGTAAAAGGGAAAAGAACCGGAGAACCACATGAAGTGTAGGGAGCCAAAATTGTTTGGCTTTTCTTTTGGTACTTACTTCCCAGTTTCCAGACACAGCTTAAACAGACCTTAAGAGGCTGCCTAAGTGGAAAACGTGACTGAGTGAGATAGCTCCTGAAAAAATTGGTATACTGTTGAGGGACTGCATGTTAAGGACACTTTACTGAAACTAATTAGATAGCAATGGCTATACAAAATGTGCAATGGAAAAGCAATAGCTCTCCTGCTTCCCTGGCTCTAGGGATTTACTGACTGCTAATTCCTTTCAAAATCTAACCAAAGCCAACTAAGACACAGATGGCAAAAAGACAGCCTGGAAAGCCCCCCCAGAGGACCTCACTGCAGAAGCTGTTTGCCCCAGTAGGAGGTTAAAAATCATGAGAGAATATTTGTACATGGCCCAATGGTCCATTTTGAATAGACCCGTTCAGTCAGAGCAATACTCCTCTACACAAATTTTAGACACCTACATCTTGCCATTCTGAGCTCCTTTTCCAGACACAAATGGCTTTGGCCAGTGGGGTGTTGGGTGGTTGTTAGGGTCTGTGGCATCATTCATCAGCCTTGGGGACATCTGCCTGAGGGTGAAATGAGCTCTAGGTCCTGCATTCTTCTCAGTATAGGGAGTAGATGTTGCTAATTGACTGTATTACCGACAGAAGAGCTTAATGTGGCTGCACAGCTAACAACTTCATTTATATCAACAAACCCCTCCTTGGAGTACCCACATTGTTCCATACTGCCCAGTGCTGACCAGTGCAGTCAGTCCCAGTCCCACCATCAGAGCACAAGCTCATTCTCCTGGGGCTCCCTGCAGTTCCTCAGCACAAAGCCACCCACTCATGGCTATGTGCATGGGTGACATGCTAACTCGTGACTATGTGGCTACATGCAGACCATTCATAGCCCTGGCTTCTTCCCAGAACTACAGAGCTGGCCAGACTTTTGCTGGCAGCTGAGGAGGAAATGGTGCTTCCACATCACTAGAAGCCCATAGAAGAACATGCAACAAAAATAAGGGGCATCAGCCCTCTCTCTTCTTCCAGTTCATTCTTCAAGAGCCAGTTGTAGGATATCTGTTCATGTGCTTAGAAATGTGCCCATAGTTAGAATATTTTTTAAAAGTCCCCTCCATCAAAAGCAAAATAAAGGAAAAACATAGGGCCATATGCCCAGCCAGAGTGGGACCAACATTTGGCAGCAGCGACTGTCCCTCCAGAACCATAGCAGTAGCCTCCAGGCATGACATTACCACATAGCGGCCTCTTACTCCACTGGGAAACTGTTCTGGGGCTGTCTGGCAACCAGAGCCCCTGCACCCAGAGGTAGGCAGAGCTTTGTTTAGTTCACTGAACAAAGAGACAGTCAAAGCAATGGGGTTGTTTTTATTGTGAGGTGAATGTTGACATAAGGACAACAGGCTACTTACTGAACTTTTGTGTTATGTTTGTATCATACCTTAGATAACATCTGAGTCTGGGCTGCTTTCTATTGTTCATGGATGTTAGTGAGGTTTTTTTTCTATTACTATCTCCCTTTTTATAATCGTGGAGCTACTTTCATTTTAATATCGTATTTAAATTCTGTGCTTTCAAAATAATTGCTTCAGTATCTGGCGTTGTCATTATAGTAAGGTATTTTGGATGTTTCCCCTGGGTCTGATCCAATTTTTTCCTGAGAAGTTTAGCAAGCACCCCCAACCATACTGAGGCAGTTCACAATGGAGCTTTAGTGCCTAAGGAATTTAGTAATTTACTTATTTTAAAATTGTAGCAGACAGCTAGAGTAGATAAATGCTTTGCTCATGAAGTTCAACAGATAAAGACATTGTTCCATTTTCATAGCACTGGATTAAAATACCTCAGAAACCTTTCAGCATGGCAAAAAAAAAGAGCTAAGCATTAAAATAACATTTAAATGTCAAATAAAGAAGTAGATACTGTTTATTTTGCCTTAGGCATAAAGCTGTTTGGCCCACAGCTCCTCAGGGCCATGTTGCCCTGTGATAGTAGCAGCTGGCTCTGCACAGCCCTTGAAGAGCAGCACCCAGGCAGGGCAAAGGGCTGCTCCTTTTGGAGAATCCGAAGACACTGGAGACAAAGTTGCTGGAGACAAAGTTGGCCCAAAGTGGATCCAAAACCAGACAATTCCAAAGCAAGGACTGGCTTATATTACATATCTTAAGGATTAAACACAAGGGGACCATAATCCAGAATGAGGTCTCCATGTGCTATTCTCAGAGAATTGCAATTGCTGAGCTGAACCTGGCCTAACAGTTCCTCTGATCACTTATATGTGAATATTGCCCAGGAGCAAGGTGAAATCCACAAAGCAAATCAGAGTGGGTAGCAGATAGACCATTGCCAGGTAAATGTCTAAAGGATATTTTCTAATTATTACTTCCTTCTTGTATTTGTTGTGCTTGCCCTAACACTTGCATGCACAGCAGGTGCCTTACCAACAGCAAAATCTGCTGGAAAAGTAGGTGAGTTGAAATGGCACTGCAGCTGCCTGGGGGACTCAGATACTCACCCATCACTCCCTCTTTGTGGGAATACTGAGGCTGCAGTCATGCATATTCAATGTCAATGGGCTTGATGCTATATTCCTAGAAAATGTTCACTTTGAAAATGCTTCAGATCTTCTGTGATGCAGGAAAGCTCCTCAGCGGTTACCTGGAAGTGTGTAGACACTTCTGTTCGCACAATGGAAGGATGCTGGCTCTTAGCAGGACTTTCTCCCACAGCGAGTCTCCTTACAAGTTGCACAAAGTAAAGAAAATAAGACTGGTGCTCCGTTTCCCTCTTTTGATTCCTGCTTCTAGCTAGGAACAGGGCTTACAATCAGTTTTCCTTTTAAAGTGAGCACTGGCATGTTGCTAGTTTCTGCTCTGTGTAGAGCACTGCTCTGCCTGCTGAGATTTTAATTCATCGTCCTTGCTGTGGGTGAAGTTGCACCCTCTTTGCTTCTGCTCTCCTTTTTTTTAGCTTTTCTTATGAAGCAGATTCACATCATCTGCTTTAAGCCTCTACATTGCAGCCATCTGAATGAGTCACCTAAACACCCTGGAAAGTCAGTGAGAAGTAGACTCTTGCAGGAAGTGACTGATCTGATCTAGGTCCTCCTTGGGTTCGGGTAACTGCACCTTCCAGTGAGTTCACTGCTAAGGGGAGCTCTGGACCGGACAAAACCACCAGTTTCATCCACTACTTCCACAGTACAACTGGGGCATCCTCCAGTGTGCCTCTGTCCCCAGCATTTCGCTTGCACAAGAGCAGAAAAAGCAACAGCCGCTTTCCTTTGGAGCTCTGTGTTTGTACCCCCGCTTTAATGTGCCAGCTGGGAACCACGTACCAGGGAGGGGATGCCACCAGGGCCCCGGCCCACCAACCAGCCTTTGCACCGCAGCAAGGGAGGATCGAGCCAGGATTGCTACCTCAAATGGGCTTCTCCCAGTCTTTCCGATCCAGGTCTACCAGCAAACACTGGCCACAGGAAAACACTGCAAGGCAGCAAGCAAACCTCCAGCTAGTAGGTTCAAGAACAGAGCACCAATATGCTGCTCAGCCTGGAGCATGGGTGGGTGTTTGGCAAGCTGGACCTTCACCCTGTCCCTCTGCTTCCTTTGCTGGACTCTTATTACATGGTGTAAAAAGCCCAGTCCATCCTTGTCTCCTGCTCATGGTGAGAGGAGCCACAGTCACAGTCTCCTCAGACATAGCCCCTCTGCTGGTCTTTCCACGGGAAGCAGGAGACTCCTGGTGGAAGTTTCCCTTGGGTGGGCTGAAGCTGCGGCCAGCAAAGCAAAGGGGATTCTGGCACGTGGAAGCAGGTTCCTGGATGGGGAAGGAATGGTGTGTATGAAGAACAGAGCTGGACCACAGCTCTCATTGAGTTAGAAACTCTGTGATGCCTGTGGACACGAGCTCTTTCCTGATGTCATGGTAACACTGTGATTCCAAATATACGTGACACAAGCACCACAGTTTGATTGGTGTTGATGCTTTCACAGTATCTGCCATACCAGTCGTCTTCTCTGCTTTACGCTTCCCTGCAGAGCCTAAACATGCAACCCTGCTGTGATGCTGGCTTCACCTATGATTGCTGTCACATGGTGTCTCAGCTGGCAGTGGGTCTAGAGGCAGACTGGGCTTTTCCTCACCTCCTCTGCTGCCCCAAACTAAACATGCTTCTTCCAGTTTCCAGAAAAGTTCCTGGAAAGAGGAGAGAAGAGTAGGGAGCAGGAGGGCAAGGGCAAGGCATAATGCAGCAGGTTTTGCTTGAACAGAGGTTCCAGCACCTCCTGAGTGCAGGAGTCTGAGAGCTACCTTGGCTTCATCGTGGAGCTTCGGGACAGGTTCCAGTCCCATAGCAAGAACAGTTCATCCAAGAAGAAAGGGATCAGAGGAAAATAAGAGCCCACCCACCAGAGGCACTGGGACATGCCATCTCATTGGTCTCTGCTTGCTTGTTCTTACTGCAGATGTAATTGCTCAGGTGAAAATGTCCTGTCTGCCACCGGTAGCTGTCCTGTGTGTGAGAAGCTGTGTTAAACGTTCAGGAGCAATTTGTCAATTTGGGTTTTCTTCCTACTGCTGAACCCTCTCATTAACTTCTGCTTCACTGGAACTAGCTGATCCACTGACTTCTGTACATAATTACTGTATTTCATACTCTGCATACAGAATGGAAAGAAAATCATGCTAGTATTATTCAGGCAATTAAAGATAGACTGGCTTATGCTTTGCACACTTTCCATTGCTCCCTCAAAATTTCCAGCACAGAGATTTCTTGCTTTAGAGTTAAGAACACACCACAAGCCCAGTTTTGTTGCTCACTACTGAACAGGTATTCAATAAAATGCTTTTCTGGTTGTGCACACACGGAAAAGAGAGCAATAATCCAGGCGAGCTGGGGAGACAGATGTGATGCCTTCCTGTTATACGACTCCTCTGAAAGTACTACGTACCAAAAACTTGCTTTAGCTGTGCAAATAGAGTGGGAAAGTCTGCTTAGTTTTCTGTTATCATCCCCAGGTCTGTTGGTCATGCTGTTTTTTGGGCTGCTTCTTATCACTGGGGTCTTGATTTGGCTTTGTGGTTGGGTAGAGGTTGGGAGAGCTTTGCAGTGAGGAGAGAAAAGGTAGGAGTGGGAATATCACACAGGAAACATGGTAAGGGGAGACTGGGCACTTATGCAGACCTGTCCAGGCCACCCGTCCTTCAAAGCCACAAAAATATAATTTTTTTTTATAATTATATGATCCCTGAATTTTAAGAGGCATAAACCTGTCTCACAGGCCATTTAGGGTTTAGCTGGAGGCATGAGTGCTTCTCTGCAGAAGGGGTGCTGGTTTGCCTGCACCAGTGGAAAAGCTTTTCTAAATCTCAGCTGATAGCAAAACAAAACTCCACTCTGCAAAGCACTGGGAAATACTCTCCTGAGCTTCTTTCCCTACTGCTTCTTCAGACCTGCCTACATGCAACTTTCCATGTTAATCTGCTGCCTCTGGAAATTACTTACTAGAAAAGACTGATCTAGTACTGTCTCAGGTCAGACTTACAGATGAATCACTGGAAACAAAAAGTTACTAAGAAAGCAAGTATAAAATGCATCTCCAATCTCTGTTTCACAGTGTGTCTCTCTGAGTGTCTCCATTTCTAGGATGCTTTTCAAGGTGCCTTCCTGGTGAGACCTGGGCTCAGAGAGCCAGCCTACCCTGCCAGCCATCCACTAAATGTGACTCTTTCTAGCAGTTCTGCCTGCAGGACTTCAGATATTTAGAACTGAACATTTTGGCTAGTCAAACCCTTCCCAGATCCACAGAGCTGCCATCCACCTCTTCCTGGGGCTCCTGGGTCACCTCTCAGCATCCATGGTAAAGAGCATGCCCCTTTGTTTGGATCCCAAATGGACTGTGATGGAAAATAGGCAACTCTCATTCAGGTCTAACCTCCAAGGAGGCACACATGTTCATGCATTTCTTTTGTTTCATGGTTTCTCTTGGTGAAACCTGCAGAATCTGTACAAGGTGTGCAAATAAGACTGCTAATAACCAGCTTGCTGTTCATTTAGACACTCAAGTAATGGACCTATGGGCTTATAATAATGAGTCAGAGAGTTAAGAACCTGTAGGAATTGCTTTGTCAGCATCCTCTTCTCCTGAAATAAATTTTTTATAACTATAGGAGAGATTCTGACGTAGTCATGCAGAAGCCCCAGCCTGCAACTAGCCATGCCCTTGCCAGGATCCTGCTCTGTTTCAAGGAATCACAGTTCCAGAACAGGTATTTTCCAGGACAAGAAATTGCACAGAGGGCTACCCAAGAGGGATGGAGATATATCGTTAGGGTGGGGAACACCAGAGATATTCTCAGCTTTAGCTTCTCTGAAATCTAGGATATGTGAACAAGAGAAGAGTCAAGACAATCATGCTGTTAGACAATGGCTGTGCTTCTGTGCTGTGTCAGGTTCACTTTCCTGAACAAGCAGGGTGCTGTCACTTCAGATGTGTTAAAGAAAATGGAAGCTATGGGGACAGACAGATTATGCCATCAGCTGTAGAAATCATCTGTGCTTGCCTAAGAAAACTTTCTTCTGAAGAGCAATTAGCAAGAAAATGCAAACCAGTCTGTTTTGTGTTACATGATCATTAGAACTAGAACAAGACTTAACAAAGCATGTAAATGACACTGCAAGTAACTGACAGGTCTCTGCTGCACCAAATGCTGCTGCAGTGAAAGCAGCATTCCCACAATGATAAAGCACATTGCAAGACTTTTGTGAGACAGGTGATGTTATTCTGTATTTCACTGAATTTCTAATAAGCTAGTTACACTACTGCATTTGTAGTTCTTGATTTTTACCCTAAATATTTGCTCCTTGAGGTGACTCACCAGTGTCTAGAGGGAGAGATCTTCAATGAGCAAAGCAAATATCCTTCTAGAAGAAGAAAGGGGCTACTCTTCCATGCTGGATCCTTGGGGCATCAAATGGATCTCAAGCAGCCCAAACCACAGTTCTTAGCAAAAAGCTGTAGCTTGAGCATCAGAAGCCTCTCATGATTTTGAGCTTCTCTGTAGTCCTTGGAAGAGGGGAAGTGCTAGAGAAGTGAAGGACAACATGGAATGGGTCTGCTGTTCGTTGTCCAGCCAACACAGTGTTAGAGACAGCTAAGGGATGAAGTAACTGATAACCACTGAAAATAGGGTATTTAGCTGGAAACAATTCCTCCATGAGAGGAAAGATCTCAATTTTTGCATTGACCATCTGTAGCAGAGCTGGAAAAAAATTGTTCCACAATTACTACTTCCTTTTCTTGTCTATAGATCACCCTTTGAAAATATTGGGGGGGGAAAGGGGGGAAGAAATTATGTACTGCTGTGACAGTGCATCTATATTAATAAATATTTTATTCTGGGATAAAAACATTTTTCTCTTTTAAAAAAGTCCAGAAAAATGACCTGTGGCAAACTCAAATGGACTCCAAAGCTGGATAACACAATTTGAAAAGAATGGTAAATGTGAGAAATGGTTAATTCAAGGTGGAGAGTTAAGAAAGAGAAGAATGCATATCTGAAAGGGCAAAAATTAATCTCTCTCACCCATTAAAAACCTTTTCTCTAATGCACATTCCAGTTATCTCACCATCATGCCATGCTTCACTGGGAGAAGGAGGTAAGTCAACAATATGTGATAACTCCTCTGCCAGAGCAGTTCCAGACTGTACTTTCTGTCTGGAAGCTGCTAGGCCATGGCAAAGTCCCTCCTCACAACCACAGACCACCCTCCTGGGCACACATTTGGCACAACCTCCACTGAACCTCCTCCTGCCCCCTTCACCTCAATCTTCATGAACAAGGCCAGAACAAGCCACTTCCAGTCTAAAGAGTATCCTGCAAGGGTCACTTTCCCAGGGCATTTTTTAATTTTTCTTGCTGGCAGGAGGGTTCAAAGCTGCTTCCCAAAGAACAAAACCCACTTGCCTCACAAGTAGTGGAGAGAGCTCAGTCCTTGCTGAGCTGCCACTAACACAGCATGTAAATTACTGAGAGGAACATCCATGGCAGCATAGCTGTCTCCCTGGAAGGGCGGGTGAGAGATTTGAATCATTGGCTGGAAGTACTCAGTCTCTCTCCAGTGTCTTAGCTAACTCAAGCACTGCAGTCAAGTGCCAGAGCAAATCCAGCTGTAGAGGCTCCTGCTTTTGGTGCAGATGGTCCTTATCCTGTCCCTGATGGTAACCCCAAGAAGCAGTGCAAGAGAAGGTCTCACCACAGCTAGCCACAGGCATCCAAGAGGTAGTTGTCTCAGTCTGAGCTAGTCTTCTGGGCTTGCTTTATTGTCAGCAGAAACAAATATATCTGAGGGGGTTACTTGGACATTCAAAAGCAGTCAGCTGAGCAACACTCAGGAGGATGAGGTTGATCTGTCCTTCTGGTAATCAAGATAGAGTTACATGAGATTAACGCCACCTGCTTTAGGAGGTGTGAGAAACAGATTCCCTAAAGAATCATGTAGCTATGTGTTAAAACTCTATCAAAATGCTGCCTTATGTCAAGACATTTGCTCTGCCTGACTTTGGAGCGGCAAACCACAAAGGCTTAATATATTTCATGGGCTTTCCTCCATGAGCAGATAGGAAAAAGAATTTTTACATCTCAATTGTTTTGGGATAGTAGCATTCAAAATATCATTCTTCTGCACACACTTTCAATCCCTAGGCTGCATCGGAGCCTCACTCCCACAAAATTCTTTCTGAATCACTCTACTACCAACAGGGTGTGAATATTGCCTATGCAGTGCAAACATGTTCCTGCAACAAGCCCATCCTTTGCTCTGACAGAGGATAAAAAAGGGATGATCAGCTCAAGTTAAATGTCAAACTCCAGAGTATCTCACTCTGAAACCATCAGGCTGTGCACTTGGTGTAGAAGTAAATGAAAAGAAGGCATAGCTGTGATTGCTTCCCATAGCTCTAATTCCATGAAAAATTTAATTCTGGTCATCTGACAGGTCCAGGTGCCACAGCATCCTGCATGGTGCAAGCAAGTCAGAGTTAGATGTAACAGGCCTGTGCTGAACAGAAGGACCATCCAAACGAGGGCTCTGGAGGTACTCCCTGCTGCTCCACAGGTGCTCTCCCAGGAGTGCATTATCATTTAAATGGAGATTATTTCTTTCCTGTCACTTGTACTCCTTTTATTTTGGAGCCTCTTCACTAACTATTTTAAAAAATATTTTAATCAGTAAAAAAAGGCTTTTAACCAGAAAAATTTTGGTTTTGCTTCAAGTGTGATTCCTGAGCCATTGTGGGGACTCATTATAATGATCTTGTCCCTTGTATTGATCAATAATGACTCTGTTTATAAATGCAATACTGTAGTCCATCAATAGCCATGGAGTGTCCAAAGGCCACATCTTGATCTAGTTAGTGCTATTATGTAATGACAAATGAGAGGTGCAGTTTTGGTACAGAAGGGGAGGTCTCACTGCAGCAACAGGAGGTGAACAAGCAAAGGCTCGAGGCAAGAGCTTGTGGTGGAAGGAGCTCTGCCACTCAGTTCGCTCCCCCTGGAGACAGCTGTGGTTTGCACCAGGCAAGCACTATGCATCAGCTTTTTTCCAGAGGAAAACATGTAAAGTACCAACAATAGGACAGACACTGATGTTTTCCAAAGGCTGTGTCAGCACAGCTTTTTTGGACATTCCCGATATCTGCTCCTGTGATAGCACACCATCCTGGATCTTTCTCTCCATAGTCCCACTGCTCAGCAAAGTATGCACATGTGGGGGCCCTGGCTGTGTCCCACCAGTCCTGTCCATGTTACACACCTAGCAGGGCCCCTTCTGCAGTCACATGAAGCCCACCATGTTGGTACCACATGCCCTGCCATGCTAATATCCCACCCACCTTTCAGCATGGATTTCCTCCTACAGGAGAGAGGTCATTTAATCCTGCCTAAATATCTACAAGGTGGATCTTTGCCTTGTCTAGACCCATGCTATGCTTCCTTTGCCACCAGTGGAAATCTAGTCACTGGATCTGGAGAATGAGTCCTACAGAAACAGATAGCTGAGGTACAAGAGATGAATCACATCCTTACTGTGCATGTTTCTCTCCCTGGATATGAAGGATGCCCGGGATGGCTGCCTGTGCTGCAAGTGTTTCTGCCCTGGTTATCTGAAGTTAGATGATGTGCCTGTCACCAGCTAAGGACAGGGAGACAGCAGTGGGACTAGCTGACATTGGCCTCAAAGACACCTTCCCCTGGCTCTGCAGCAGCAGGTCCCGCCTGGCCCAGGGGTGACAGGGAAACACAGGAAGAAATTGGTCATACTGCACCGATGCTGGCCCATGTCCTATAGGGTCAGTGCTGGTAAGTCTGCCATGGCTAGCACAGTGTAGTCTGGGCTTCATTTAGTCACGTGTAGTCTGGGCATATGTAGTCTAGGCTTCAGGTACCAAGTGGGCTCATTTCACTTTAGGCCTTTATAAGGGAATTGTCAGAGTAAGTCATTTGAGGTCCTTGTATAGTTACTGGTTAGAAACAGACCACACAGACCTAGTCAGTGATGTCAGGATGTCCTGGAAGTTCCCATTTTAAGCAACCCTGGCTGAGGTACCAGTGGGTCCAAGCTCAAAGGTTAGAATAGAAACTTTAATTACCTGCCTTAAATATGGAAAAACTGACGCATAAGAGGATGTAGTAGACTCAAAAATTTCAATGTGAGAGACCTTGGTTGCAAAAGATGTCAGGGTGTAGGATTATTATGAACTAAAAGAAGACATGCCTGGCATTTATATGGCCAGAGACCACTTGGTGACATGCAGGATCCATTGCTTTAGAGAATTGTGCTCCACCTGACTTAAAATTGCTCCCTATTCTTAGAGTTCATCAGAAGATGTCTGAGAGGAAAAGTGGGATTTTCACCTCTTTGTGAAACACAGCTGCATGTAGAAATGTGCAGCTGGTAGATGTGGAACTGTCCTTGTCTTACCCGAGAGTTGTTGGTGACTTGGCAGGGAATTTGTACTGCTTTAACGCAGGGGAATTTTTGCAACATTCAGTCCACTGAATATTCCTGAGAACCCATTTAATCTTTCCCTGTAGTTGTGCAGTCTTCTTCCTACTGTTAAATGGAAAGATGGAGATGACTGCATCTGTTACATTAAAAATACATTGACCTTAAGCTTCTAATTATACAATGATCAATTTACAGAAATGCTGTATTTTAATCACTCTTCACTATGCCAGAAAAAATCATTTTTAAAAGGCAGTTCTAACTGCATTTTTTTGTCAGTGGGTGAAGTGCAAGCCAACATTTTGTCAAATGTGCTAAACTTCATATGGCAGGAGCTGCATATAGCTTCAACTGAGGATACTGTTTGAGGAAGGGCCTGTGTGGAGAGGGCTCTGGCATAAGAGCAATGAGTGATGGCAATGCTTTTGGCAAGAACTACCGGGGAAAAAAACATACAAAGCAATGTCCGTCACAGCCTTGTATTCCTCCCAGTGCAACCCCTTGGGACTTCAGTTCAAACCTGAATGACCAATTCATTATAGTTTTCTTTGTTATTTGTTTATGAATTGCAGAATTACAGAATAATATAGGTTGTAAGAGATTTCTGGGGGCCATCTGGTCCAACCAACCTCCCTAAAGCAGGGCCAGCTTTGAAGCTGGATTAATTTTGAAATTAAATCAGGTTGCTGAGGGCCTTGCACATTGAATATCTTCAAGAATGGAGCCTCCACAACTTCACTGGGCTCCTCTTCCAGTGCTTGACACCCCTGCCTCAGTATGGAAATATTTGGTATTTAGAAACCTGGAGATGATCATTCATATCCCTCTAACAGCCTGAGCAAGCAAGTTCCAGCCTATTGGCTGTTTTACAGGACTGAAAAGTTCACAAGGCACTTGAAGTAGTTAATGAGATCAAAGCCTCCTGCTCCTTTAAAGCCTGTGAAAATCCCAATCAAACAAACAGCCAATTTTTCTCACATTTTGGAGTGTTTTTCAGCACAAACCAGGTGGCATGCATCCAAATTATCAGAGCAAGTTTTCTTGGGCACAACATGTTAGCCTGCACTTCTTGCTGTGTTCTCTGGAGATGCCTGATACAGTCTTGAGTCCATGTGCTCTGACTCACTCACTGGAAGAGACTGAGGGAGCTTTCATAGCTAGCTGATTTGCAAGCTGCTTCACTTCTTTAATTTATCCTATCTGCCTGAGAGCATGTTTGTATGCAAGATAAGACATCTTTGATATGAGATCCAGCTTTATCACAGCTCTGCTGTGGCAGAGAACACCCCAGATGACCAGATAAAGTCAGATTCTGGTATGTTACCCTTAGTGGCACTGAATGCTTTGCACCCAGTGAGAGAGGCCCATCTGTCTAGCAGTATAGGAGCAGACAGACGTTTTGTAGCTTAGGCAGATCCAGTCACTCTGAAATCATGTTTGTAGACTCTGGGGTGCATAGGTCTATCCATGTGCAAGTAATGAAAGCCCAGGGTGGCTCCCACAGGATCTGGTTGACTGAGCTTTCATGGGAGCATGACTGAGCTTTCAGTGAGCTGGGAGTTGAAGCAGGCTCTGCACCAGGTTTTCCTGGAGCCAGCAGTGCCAACCTGTCTTGCTGGGATAGTATCTCCTTTTGGGGGAGCCACGAGACCGTGCCACATCCATGTTGGCCCAGCTGCAGTATTTGTCTGCACAAGGTCCAGAGCAATTCCCAGTCCACCAGCCAGCAGGGAGAGGTGGGCAGCACCTGCCAAGGTTGGCTGAGAGGATGAGGAGGCTGGTGGCAGTGTGTCACAGGGTCTCCTCTGCCATGTGGCATCTCCTTGGGCCTCTGTCCATCCCTTCCTGCTGCCCATTGGCTCTGTTCCCTGCTCAGCACTGGGGTCACTTGTGCAATGGCTCGTTTCATGCTTGGACAGCCCAGCCTCTCTTTCTACTGAACTCTTCATGCAGCATAGGCTTTGGAGCTGCATCCCTTCCCTGTCTTGTTTTCCTTCACCACCATGACATAATTCTGCAGGCTCTACCACCATGGATCAGAGATATTCATCACAAATGGGGAGAATTGTGGGTGTCTTCTTCAGGTGCAGGAAGAAGATGGGAGTGCAAGGTGAATAGCAGAGGAACCCTTAAGACTGACCACCACAGTCTGTGAATGTGAGGCTTCTTCCAGTTGTTAGAAGAAGGCCTCATCTACTTCATCTTGATCAGGAGGTGTAGACACTACAACAGCATGCATGTTGGTCTGCCCACTAAACCTCACCCATAAGCTCTCAACTGGCTCCTGACCCATCCCCAGGCAGAGCTCCCTGCATTCCATCTGCTCTCTCACATAAAGGGCAAGCCCCTCCTCACCTTTCTGGCCTATCCTTCCTGTAGAGCTTCTATCCATCCATTGCAGCACTCCAGTCGTGTGAGCCATCCCACCACGTCTCTGTGACCCCAAGCGGTCATAGCCCTGTAACTGCACACACACTTCTGATTCCACCTCTTTGTCCCCTGTGCTGCATGCATTAGCATAGAGGCATTTCAGAGAGGCACCCAAGCATGCTGATTCCCCAGTACAGGCTTGAGAGCTTTATTTATAGACCTTGCTGGGTTTTTCCAAGTATTCATCTTTTACAGAACTAAGATGTTTGGTTGACATTGATTCTTTCTGGGTCTGACTGAACTGATAATCCTTTTCCCTCAAAAAGCTCCAGCTCAGTTTTGTGTATGCTGGGTTTCTTTGGTTATAAACTGATATTTTCAAGTCTAAGCCTTGTCCCAAGCCCACACCCAGAAAATCATCTCATCTGTTTGGGAACTCTGTGAACTACATGTGCTTGGGAGTGATGATGCAAATATTTTAACAAAGCAATGTGTTAGGGACAAGGAGAACAGGAAGATAAACAAGGTACTCTGTGATGAGCAGCTGCTCATCTTCCAAAACATAGCTGTAGCACTTAAAGCCTTTTTTCTGTTGATCTTTTGATTATGAAACTGTTTGGAGAAATAGCTGCTCCCCACATCCTGCAGAGTCACCATACTCATCATGGGTGACAAGCTATGTGACTGCCTGTACCAGATAGCAAGGCCTTCTCACTGCTCTGACCCTGTAGTGTAAAATTCCCAGTAGTCCTTCTGGATGCTCCAGAGACCCCCTCTTTAGTTTGAATTTCCCAATGCAAGGGACCACACTCAGTCTTTCCTACCTCAGGAATGATTCTCAGATAAAAGCTGCTCTTCTTCAGGTGGGAGATTTGCATCCCAATACCAATTATGTTAGGGTGATCACTTGCCTCAGCAATTTCAAAAGTCTGATTTGTCCTTTAAAACTTTCTCACTTTTATTTTAAGAGATGTGACTCCAAATATCACAAAACAAAATGCAAATAATTGGTTTTAAGCTCCTTTGAGTAGTCTAATGCTACACTGATGGTGGATTGTGAGGGCCTCTGGAACCCTCAGAAAACCAACCTTGGGCAAGTAGGTGGCAGATGAGCTTAAGCGTAGGTAAATATAAGGGAATTCATCTAGAGAAAAATAATCTAGACCATATTTAGACAATACAGAGCCAGGAACAGATGGTTATAACTCAGGAAAGTGATGCTGGGAACATCACTGATACCATAAGTTCAGTGTGCAGTGGCAGTGAAAAAAAAAAAAAATCTTGAGCATCATCAGGAAAGGCATTGCCAACAGGACAGAGGACATCACCCTGCCCTATATAAAGCCTTGTTGCACTCTCATTTCAATGCCTACACATTGCAGTTCAGGTCTCTGCATGCCAAGCAGGAATAGCGAAAGGCAAAAATGGTCTAGAGAAGGGAGCAGTTGCCTTCCAAGGAAAGGCTACAAAGGCTGAGACTCTTCAGTTTGAAGAGGGAAATGCTGAGGAAAGTGGTGTGATCAAGGTTCACAAAATCCTGAAGGCAAAGGATGTGCTGAAAGTGGAGCTGCTCAGCCAATCCTGCTATACTAGGACTGAAAGTACTTGGAAATTCATTGGACATGGGTGTAAGACAACCAAGAAGTTCTTGATGCGGCAGGTTGTGAGCTGCCCCGGGAGGTTGTGGGAGCTGCTGACCGCAGCCAGTTCAGAGAGGAACCGGACAAATTTGTGGGAAACAGGTCCATGAGTGGATGCCAGAGCATGAGGCAGGGATGTCCCCTCTGTGGTCCCATGCTTGTGGCTGCTGGAGGGGCGTGCAGGGGGTGGTGGAGAGTGGCCAGGCTCACGCTCTCCCTGTTGGTGGCATCTGCTATTGCTGCTGTTGGAGACAGCACACTGGGGCTGGGCAAGAGGGACCATTTGTCTGACCCAGTAGGGTGTTTCCAATGTTCTTACACTTTGGGCCTTCCCACTGGTCCCTTTCATTCATTTTCCAAAGAATGGAAAATTCTTTGCAAAGAGAATATACCTTCTGCTCCTTTCACGGGGGCTCTTGGTAGAGACTGCTCTTCTCTTTCAAGCCTCAGTCACAGGCTTACATCTGCAAGACCCTGCAGGTCTGAAGCACCTACACCATTCAAATAAGGTGTCATTCCAGGAGCATTATATTTGGCAGCAATGTTGGTGCAGGCAACACCACCCTCTCCTTTGGTTGCACCACAAATCCAGATTAAAAATAACCTATAAAAAAAAGAAAAAGATATTCCTCATTCCACCTTACTGCATGACTGCACTATACCAGCATTTCAGAAAAGGTAGTGTGGTCATTTGTGTGAATGGCTGAAAGGGAAAAGCTACTTAAAACTTGATGACCACTGGAGTGCTTATGAAATTAGGCTTGAAAAATATTATTTATTAAATATTTTATTATTTTAAATTATAATTAGGGTGATTAAATTTTATATTTTACCTAATATTTCATTAATTACATATATAATTACTCTATATTACATATAATTACATATATTAATTACATATATAATTACAATATGCAGACTAAATCCTAAGGTCACAAGAAGACAAACTGGACAAGTTTTTGGTGCAAAAATTTTATAAAGAAAATATTCAACATTCACTTAGAAAAAACAGCTTTGTTTAAAAATTGACCCAACAACCAATGCAAGTAATTAAAGTGAAAGGGCTAAATAACCCCAGAACACAAAGCTGAGCATTTATTATGGGTTGAGAAAAATATAGCAGGTTTACTCAAAAGTTTAAAATCTCCTTAAAATTTCTGCTTGACTTGTATCTATCTGGGTTGAATTTTCTATCAGATGCTTGGATTGCGGAGAGAAGTCTGAAAGCAATTGAAAGAGACTTCAGGGCACTGGGGTGATTGGTTGAGGGATCAGGAGCGCAGGTAGTGTTTTCCTCAATCCCATCAGTGGCAGGGAAGAATACTGAAAGGAACAGGGAAACTCACCTGCTCAACACATGGCTCAGAGGCTGGTGCCATCAGCGGAATTTTGGGGTTTTTGATCATGAGGATGTTTACACGGCACCAGGCCTGACGGCGACGGATAGAGTTCAGCTGTCTCAAAGGGGGAAGAGGATTGTCACCCATGAGTTGGCGGGGCTCACCAAGAGGACTTTAAACTAGGTTCGAAGGGGGAAGCGGATGTAACCAGGCTCACTAGAGAGGAGCCTAAGGGTGGCATGCCAATGTTGGGAGTGAAATCAATAGTCCAGGTCAAGTGCATCTACACCAATGCACACAGCATGGGCAACAAACAGGAGGAGCTGGAAGCCACTGTGCAGCAGGATAGCTATGACTTAGTCACCATCACAAAAATGTGGTGGGATGACTCTCATGACTGGAGTGCTGCAATGCATGGCTCTAAGCTCTTCAGAAGGAATAGGCAAGGAAGGAGAGGCAGTGGGGTGGCTCTGTATGTTAGGGAGTGTTTTGATTGTGTAGAACTCGGCAATTAGGATGATAAGGTCAAGTGCTTATGGGTAAGGATGAGGGGGAAAGCCAACAAGGCAGATATCCTGCTCGGTGTCTGTTATAGACCACCCAACCAGGATGAAGAGGCAGATGAAGCATTCTATAAGCGGCTGGCAGAAGTCTCACAATCACTAGCCCTTGTTCTCGTGGAGGACTTCAACTTACCGGAAGTCTGCTGGAAATACAACACAGAAGAGAGGAAACAGTCTAGGAGGTTCCTGGAATGTGTGGAAGATAACTTCCTGACACAGCTGGCAAGTGAGCCTACCAGGGGAGGTGCCTCGCTTGACCTGCTGTTTACAAACAGAGAAGGACTGGTGGGAGATGTGGTGGTTGGAGGCCATCTTGGGCTTAGCGACCATGATATGATAGAGTTCTCAATTTGTGGCCAAGTAAGGAGGGGGGTGAGCAAAACCGCTACCATGGACTGCTGGAGGGCAGACTTTGACCTGTTCAGGACACTGGTTGAGAGAGTCCCTTGGGAGGCAGTCCTGAAGGGCAAAGGCATCCAGGAAGGCTGGGGATTCTTCAAGAAGGAAGTCTTAAAGACGCAGGAGAAGGCTGTCCCCGTGTGCCATAAGACGAACCGGCGGGGAAGACAACTGGCCTGGCTGAACAGGGAGCTTTTGCTGGAACTCAGGAAAAAAAGGAGAGTTTACCACTTTTGGAAGAAGGGGCAGGCAACTCAAGAAGAGTACAGGGATCTTGTCAAGTCATGCAGAGACAAAATTAGAAAGGCAAAAGCCCAGCTAGAACTCAATCTGGCTGCTGTTGTAAGAGATAATAAAAAATGTTTTTACAAATACATTAACAACAAAAAGAGAGCCAAGGAGAATCTCCCTCCTTTATTGGATGCGGGGAGGAACATTGCCACCAAGGATGAGGAAAAGGCTGAGGTACTTAATGCCTTCTTTGCCTCAGTCTTTAATAGTCTGACCAGTTATCCCCAGGGTATTCAGCCCCCTGAGCCAGAAGACAGGGATGGAGAGCAGAATAAACCCTCTATAATTGAGGAGGAAGCAGTTACACCTGCTACACCACCTGGACACTCACAAGTCCATGGGGCTGGATGGGATCCACCCGAGAGTACTGAGGGAGCTGGCGGAGGAGCTTGCCAAGCCACTCTCCATCATTTATCAGCAGTCCTGGTTAACAGGGAAGGTCCCAGACAACTGGAGGCTTGCCAATGTGACGCCCATCTACAAGAAGGGCTGGAAGGAGGATCCGGGGAACTACAGGCCTGTCAGCTTGACCTCGGTACCGGGGAAAATTATGGAGCAGATCATCTTGAGTGCGCTCAGCAGGCATGTGCAGGCCATCCAGGGGATCAGGCCCAGCCAGCATGGGTTCATGAAAGGCAGGTCCTGCTTGACCAACCTGATCTCCTTCTACGACCAGGTGACCCACCTAGTGGATGAGGGAAAGACTGTAGATGTTATCTACCTGGACTTTAGTAAAGACTTTGACACTGTCTCCCACAGCATTCTCCTAGAGAAGCTGGCTGCTCATGGCTTAGGCGGGTGTACTCTTTGCTGGGTAAAAAAACTGGCTGAGCCCAGAGAGTTGTGTGAACAGAGTTAAATCCAAATGGCACAAACAGTGTTCCCCAGGGCTCAGTTTTGGGGCCAGTCTTGTTTAATATCTTTATCAATGATCTGGATGAAAGGATCAAGTGCACCCTCAGTAAGTTTGCAGATGACACCAAGTTGTGCAGGAGTGTCGATCTGCTGGAGGGTAGGAAGGCTCTGCAGAGGGACCTGGACAGGCTGGATCGATGGGCTGGGGCCAACTGTATGAGGTTCAACAAGGCCAAGTGCAAGGTCCTGCACTTGGGCCACAGCAACCCCATGCAACGCTACAGGCTTGGGGAAGAGTGGCTGGAAAGCTGCCTGGCAGAGAAGGACCTGGGAGTGTTGGTTGACAGCTGGCTGAATATGAGCCAGCAGTGTGCCCAGGTGGCCAAGAAGGCCAATAGCATCCTGGCTTGTATCAGAAATAGTGTGGCCAGCAGGACTAGGGCAGTGATCATCCCCCTGTACTCGGCACTGGTGAGGCCGCACCTCGAATACTGCATTCAGTTTTGGGCCCCTCACTACAAGAGAGACATCGAAGTGCTGGAGCATGTCCAGAGAAGGGCAATGAAGCTGGTGAAGGGTCTAGAGCACAAGTCTTATGAGGAGCGGATGAGGGAACTGGGATTGTTTAGTTTGGAGAAGCAGAGGCTGAGGGAGACCTTATCACTCCCTACAACTACCTGAAAGGAGGTTGTAGTGAGGTGGGTATCAGACTCTTCTCCCAAATAACAAGTGATAGGATGAGAGGAAATGGCCTCAAGTTGTGTCAGGAGAGGTTTAGATTGGATATTAGGAAAAATTTCTTTACTGAAAGGGTGGTCAAGCATTGGAACAGGCTGCCCAGAGAGATGATGGAGTCACCATCCCTGGAGGAGTTCAAAAAAAGGTGTAGATGTGGCACTTCAGGACATGGTTTAGTAGGCATGGTGGTGTTGGGTTGACAGTTGGACTAGATGATCTTAGAGGTCTTTTCCAATCTTAATGATTCTGATTCTATGATTCTATGATTCTATGATTCTATGATTCTATGATTCTATGATTGACCACACATTCAAAAATGTAGTTTTGCCTGATGAGATCTAGGTGATGGTGACTCATAGAGGGTTATGCAGGGTTAGAAGCAGACACATTTTGGGGAATGATTGTGTTGGCTCTTCTCTCTTGTGGGATGCTGCCACTGTGAGAACCAGACTTTAGCATGAGTCTGGGATGTCTAGAAGAAAGGATGGCTCTGAAATGCAGCTTATATTTGTCACAGTGGGTATGCAAGCACATACAGAAAAAGCAGTTGACACACACGACGCATTTAGGTTTTCTATACATAGAGTGGATGAACTTTTCTATCTATGCACAAATATAGATCCCAATGCTGCATCACAGGGCTTTCTTCTGCTAGAAAGCTGCTCTGCAAGACTCAACACTTACTGACACTCAGGAGTTAAGTGGCAAGATTTTCACTGACAAATGTCTCTCTTGGAGACCTGTGGATACCTTTGGCCTGATCCCAACAGCATGAATGGGCCTGTATCCCTCTGAGTGCTTTAGCTTCTCCACCCAGCCTAAACCTGCTCTAGAGGGGCTCAGTGACCATGCTCTGGGAGGGTGCATGTGGTGGCAGGCAGGTAGGTCATCACAAGAGGAACTGGGCCAAGCTTTGCTGGCAGGTGGGACTGAGATCCCTACTTTCTCAACCAGTAATTCACCCAGGCTGGAAATGCTGGGAAAGAGTGACAAGATGAAGAGGGAATCAGCAGTCATTTTTACCAGGTACATCGCACTGCCTTCACCTGGCCCCAAGTATCAAACTGTCCCTTGCATCAGGGTCAAGGTAGAAATGAAAAATTTTGCAGCAGGCAAATATGAACAGTTGTGCGTGGTGCACACTCCTTCTGTGGATTAAAGAGCAATATAACTCCATGTACAGGGCTGTAGGGAGAGAACCAGTTTGGAGAAACAGAGAAGCTCTCAAGCACTGAAACCCTCCTGGGATCTCTAGATGCAGCTGTGTGCAGCCCATGAGGGCAAGTTGTGTATTCCTCTTTAGGGATCTTCTCACTTTCAAGGTTCAGCCCAAAGGCACATGGTTTGATCTGGTATGGCTGGGGCAATACTGCTGTAGATAGATTCCTGCACCTTTCTCTGAAACATCTGCACCTGCACAGGGTGGAATGCAGATATTCTAGTTTCAGCAGCATGGAAAACCAGAAATGTTTATTTTGGACCAACAGAAAATATTCTGTTTGATCTGAAATACAGTATTTACCTTCTGCAGGAGTGGTGGGGTGGGACAGATGCACAGGTGGAGGGGAGGGGGCTTATTTTCCCATTTTTGTTGACAGTTTGCTTTCCACTTAGACTGATTTGTAATTAAAAGTATCATTTGAATGCAAAAAATGGGGAAAAAAGCCATCATTCTGAAAAATGTCAAGAAGAAATGCTTCTGTTTCAAAGTGTCAGGAAAAAATCACTTGTCATGCTGAGGCTCTGTTCCAAGGGATCTATTTATCTCTGTTTCAGAAGCTGTAAGAATTTGCTGCTTAATTTTCCATTTCAAGTGTCCAGTCTGAGCCCTGATGCAAGGGAAACAGCACAAACTTGAACTACCATGCTGGGAAAGGAAAGACCATTTTATGCACCTCATGCCACTGCCTTGGAGCTGGGTGCCTTGGAGCACCTCTACATACAGAACAGGAGATTTGCTCTGTGCCATCCATGAGGGCCAAGAAAGTCTGGTGTCAGAAGCACAAGTGGCCTGTACCTGTAGAGATTTACCCCCTGGTCACAGGAGACCAGCACAAGAGGTGTTTCATGAATGAGCTCTTGGCATGCAGGGAAGATGTTCAGGAAGCAGGACAAGTAGCATCTGCAGGGCCACCAGTGTGGGGCAGGGTATCTCCTCTGCCTGGCTGGAAGGGGGTGCAGCCCCGGGACTCCAGATCATCTCCATCTCTCTCAGATGATCTGATAATCTTTCTACATAGCCAAGAAATAGCTGCTATTTCCCAGCCCTGCCATACAATCCCACCAACACAGTGCTCCCACCCAGGACATTGGCTGTACTGGCTCTGATTTTCCTGTGGCTGAGTGATACGGTTTTCTCCTATTATAGACTGATGTGACAAAACTCAGCTTGAGATCCTTCTGAGGAGGGGGATTTTTATTTTGTTTAGCTTTTCTAGGTTGACTCTGCGTAGTCTCACTCTCACACCCACACTCACAGGCACCAAGACATATCTCTCAAGGTGGCCTGGACAGGATCACTCATCCTGAGATGGAGGACAAGTGACACTATTACATCCTCACTGTGTCTCTCCTTTCTCCTTGGTGGGCAACAGTGAACTAAGTTTTAGGCAGTTCTTTCACACCCTTTAAGAGTAAACAGTTATTGTGCTGATTCCATTCTCCATAGATCTCCATCAAAGTTGCTGTCCTTTCTTTGCGCTTCCTCATTTTGGGTATCTTATAGCAGCTGTCTGTCTTCCAGTCAGGATAACAGGAAGAGGAAAGGTATATGTGATACGTGGTACCTTGTTGCAATCCTCCTGTTGTTGGAGTGCATGTGATCTGCTGAACTCATCTGCATCTTGATGAGTTTGATGTTTTGATGTTTTGATACAAATGACACTTTTCCCAGTGCTAACCAATTTGATTGCTTGGTTATCAGTACTCTTAGTCCTTGCCCTGGTTTTCTTCTGATGCTTTCACACACAAACATTCCCATTAATTCAGATCAAGCTCAATATTTCTATTACAAATCTCTAAACCAGGATGTATTTCACAGCTGCCCAGACCCAACTTTGTCATTGTCTTGCTAGTCTGTTTACAATTCACTCATCACCAAAGGGCAAAAGCCTCTTAGCCAGGTTGGAAAGGGCTGTGATCCACTACTGGTGTTGCCTTCAGAGGAGTTGGTCTTCAGAGGAGTTTTGGTATTTCATTCAAAGCAGCCTTTACCCTTTGTGTCAGCATTTATCATATGTGTCTAATAGATGATGACAGGTGACTTTCAAGCACTTGGTCCTGGAGCAACTATTTGTACATTCTAGCAAGTTTTGTCTTCCTGTAAGTGAAAAGCAAGACCGTCATCTGTCTGCTGTGTTCCCTTGTCACTTCTGTGTACAGCTGCCTCTTTTAAAGCTTCAGCATGTAGCCTGTTGTGCTGGTTTTGGCTAGGATAGAGTTAGTTTTCTTCATAGTTGCTAATATGGGGCTATGTTTTGGATTTGTGCTGGAAACAGCGTTGATAACACAGAGATGTTTTAGTTACTGCTGAGCAGTGCTTGCACAGAGTCAAGACCTTTTCTGCTTCTCACACCACCCCACCAGCGAGTAGGCTGGGGGGGCACAAAAAGTTGGGAAGGGACACAGCTGGGGCAGCTGACCCCAACTGACCAAAGGGATATTCCACACAATATGACGTTGTGCTCAGCATAGAAAGCTGGGGGAAGAAGAAGGAAGGGGGGACATTCAGAGTGATGGCATTTGTCTTCCCAAGTAACCGTTACGCATGATGGAGCCCTGCTTTCCTGGAGATGGCTGAACACCTGCCTGCCCAGGGGAAGTAGTGAATGAATTCCTTGTTTTGCTTTGCTTGTGTGCGCTGCTTTTGCTTTACCTATTAAACTGTCTTTATCTTAACCCATGAGTTTTCTGACTTTTCTCACTCTTCCGATTCTCTCCTTCATACCACCGTGGGGGGAGTGAGCGAGCAGCTGTGTGGTGCTTAGTTGCCAGCTGGGGTTAAACCACAACACCTGTGTTTTATAGCTCAAAAATTTAAAAATGAGTCAAGGTAATCCCACTCTGATTCTCGTTCCATCCATTGACCATGTAGGAAACACTCAGAGAGCACTTTCAGATCTGAGTTAAAACCACTGTGAAGGTATGAGCACTACCCTGCTGTGCCTGGCTTTGCAGTTTCCCTCAGCAGGAACCTGGGGACTTTTCTTGACGTTAAGAGTTGCTCTGGGGACAACGGAGTTGGTGTCAGTGATTTCCTCAGCAAAGAAAATAACAAAACCATCATGGCTGCTGGAAAAGCAGTAAAGGAAAAGTCTTTCAAGGCATCTTCCTATAGTTTTGTTATTTTAAAATGTTGTAACACATATTGCCTCGGCTGTAACTCAGCAGTTGGTGTTCAGTGGAGGAAAGTTGTGGAAAGGCAGACAGAGTGGGTGGCCTTCATTCAGCTTACAACAGGTGTTTAGGGTACCTGAACACTGAGCAGAGATGGAGGCACTGGTAGGGCATACATCATCTCCTCTTGGAGTACTATCTGTAGCTGTTGTTGAGCTGTTGGCATTTACATTATAGATCCTTAGGGCATCTACAGATTGAAGCCCGTTTGCATGCAGTGATGGCTGGAGACACAAGATTAATATGCTACACTGTCTGCCTTCAGGGGATCCCAAAGGGTTGCAGACTACGAGCAAAGCCCAGCTGGTTTCAGCAGTCCTGCAGAGCTTCCAGTTAGTAAAACTGCTAGGGCAACTCTGTAAGACTAGAAATGTGTTTTCCTGGCATAGTAAGGTAAAACAGCTGAAGAAGGCAGAAGCAGAAGAGGATCATATGAAATCAAGAAATGGATGGAGGGAATAACTGCAGTTCTGGAGACTGTAGGATCCTTGAGTGCTTCTACCCAGAACAGCTCAGGGAGCTGTTATCAGCTAACTCTTTGGACCTTGCTGGAGGTTTTCTTTGGACCTTGCTGGAGGTCTTGGTTTTCTTTGGACCTTGCTGGAGGTTTGGTTTTCTTTGGACCTTGCTGGAGGCTGACCTGGCACCCAAAGCTGGGTGAAACTCTGTTGTGGTTATTCTGGGGATGACATCCAAGCTGTCACCAAAGGCAGGAATTGGTGCTACCTTCCTTTGCAAAGCACTGTTCATCTGATACACATGGCTCTGTGAAAACCAAGGTTATTTGCAAAACTGATGTCCTGTTTAGCCACTCACTGCCTCCGTCAGCAAATAGTCATATTCCTTCCTGGTAGCACAGACACCCTCCTACTCGTCTTTGCTTGCAAATCTTCCTATTCACATCCTCACTAAGTCATTATATTGCACTTGACTCTCAGAAAATAGGATGCTAGGAAGCCTGATGGTGTCCTTGGTGCACTTCTTTTCTTTCTTGGGACTTTACAGCCATATTCAGAGGAGTTCTCAAGTGGCTTCGATAGGTGACATCATGTATTTTCTAGGGAAATATTTCTCATCTGGTGCATTTTGATAATAGTAGTTACAGTTAAATATATACTTTTAAATTTAGGCTGAAGGTTGTAGAGTCAAAAATCACTGATTTTGGCTTGGATATGTGAAAGGCTTCCTCTGTCATTTGAGTGAGTTGCCACATAGATGAAATGGCCTCTCAAGAGGTCCCAACTGGAAAAAGTCCCAAGCAAACTGTTACAACTGGTCCCTTCCAGCTCATTCCATCCTATATTATCCCATGATTCCACGATCTATTAAATAATCCTTTACAGTTTGTGGAATAAACTGACAGGCATTTTTGCTAGCATTTCAAATGCAATCCTGAATTTTCAGCAGCCAAGTACTCATTAAAGCCAGCTCAATGAGTGCTTTTGGTATTTACATCAGCAAAACAGGAACATTGAAACCTTGCAAGGAGAAAATGGAAAAGGGCACAGAATGCACAACACGAGTGCTCAACTGAGAATGTACTATTTTCATATAAAGTAGCACTCAGAACTGGTCTTACACAGCATTTTCCACCCAAATGAACCAGTGGCACCCAGTCAGCATTTCTGGAGCTCTTATTGCTCATCCTTGAAGCACTCTCTGAGGCAGCTCTGTCCCTTGGACTAAGGTGGTGATGTGATGCTTCAGACAGGCCAGCTAAACCTCGTGCCACCACCAAAGACACTGCCTCTCTTTGCATCAACACAGGTGTTGGTCTGTTCCTGCCATGAGACAAGGCAGGAGCCCAACCTGCAGAAAATGGTTCAATCTTTTGGATAGGCTTATATCTCTGCCAGTTCAGCTGCCTGCCCTGGTTCCCTAGGGATTGGAAGAGCAGCAGTGCTGAGGAGGGAAGCAGCAGGAGGGAGGGGGAATAGCACAGCTCCGCTCAGTGGCACCCTCTCTGTAGCTTTCAGGAGTACCTGGAGTGATGCAGCTGCTGGAACAGCTGGAACATTTCCTGACATTATATGTTTAAGAGCGTGTCCAAAGTCCCATGTCAAGGTAGGCTGCAGGGAGAGGAGGTCCCTGCTTCTCACTGAGAGTTTGAGAGGTGAATAACATCCTCAATCCCGAACCACAGTGTTTCTAAGCCTCAGCCCATCCTTCAGTCAAATGTTCCCACAAAGACTGCATTGCTAATTATTTCCTCCTGAAATGCTACACTACTAATAATAGGTATTGTCAGGAAAAGGAGAAACCAATTGAACCAAATATTGGCAGATGATGGGGAGCGAGTGAGCTCTGCTGCCTGAGATGTACTGCTGGTGTGAGAGGAGAGCATGACACCATGGGGACCACTGTCTGACCGGTACCTGAGTCACATTAGGATACTGTCTTGGTTAGCACTGAAGCTGTTGTCACTTGTCAGAAGAAGAGGACAGAGTGTGGAAATGCTGGTCTTACCATTAATTAATATGACTCCTAGTATCATTTTCTCTGATAAATTTTCAATAAATTGGGCATGTGCTAATGCCATCTTCCCTGATGACATGAGGGGTTCAAATGCATTTTTTGCTGTGCGTTTCCTTGTTTCATGAAGCAGCTAAATTTGACTTGAGGGCATGTGTGACAGTCTTCCACAGCTTGCTGCTCAATCCTGCTGCATTTCAGCTCAAATGCATGTCAGCATTACAACACAGAGCAGTGCATACATGCAGCACGGGACACCCAGTGCAGTACAGTTCTGGGTGACAACATAAGCATCCTTCCAGCTTTGATCTGGCTTCCTCAACACTGGGGTGAACATGCGATGATCAGGGCATGTACCACTATGGTTGCATGGTGGCTGACCATTCTATGTTCAACATAGGGAGCCAACCAAAGTAAAGGAAAGACACTTGGCACAAGCTGCACTGCTTAATTTACATACCTACTTTGACGGAAAGGCATAAATCCTTCACTCAGGTCCTTTGATAAATCCCTCACTCAGGTCATGAGCAGGAGCACAAGGCCTCCAAGAGCCATTCAGTCTCTACTCAGTTGACTTGCTCAGACAGCTTTGTGGCCCCTAGTCCTGGCTGGTCTCTTACATCATTCTTACTACATTATTCCTGGCTTGAAAGGGTAGATTTAATAATTTTCCCAAGCATGTAAAAAAATTCAGAAGTTACTCGGCTACTGCTTGGGCCTCTTCCCAGCAGCATCTTGTTATAGGTCCCATAAAATTTATGTTGGGGGAAAGGAAGGCCTCACAAACAAGGTGAGAAAACTTGCTGGTGATTCAGAGTAACTGATGGTAATCCCAGGGAGGCACACTGAGAAACACTGCCAGAGCACATCACAACACAGAGTGACAGGTGATGAAAACAGCAGTTGAATTTAATTGGCCATGGATGCAGAAGTGACAATTCTGAAGATCTGCAATGGAGAGAAATTGTCTACTCACATGTAGTTTGTGGGGGCAGTTTTCTGCAAAAAGGAGCTTCTGTGCATCCCAAATCCCAGGCAAATAACACCCTGCAGACAGCCAAAGGACACTCCCAGTAGGAAAAGCTGAAAATAAGCAGAATCTGATTGGTACTTACCCTGTGGGCCTTATGTTCCTGGGTCACAGATCATGGTCCAGGTCTGGCAAGAAAGAGAAAATTAATTCATGGTTAAACGTGATTCCAATTCACAGGCCTCTGAGAAAAACGCTGTACAAGGAGGCTTTCTGGACAGCAGGGTTAGAAACCTAGAAACCTCCTCTCCAGAGACTGTCTTGCACTGAAAGCTAGTGAACAACTCCACACTAACTATGGGTCCTCAGCCATGTTTGGTTTTTCCTTTGACCATATCTGTTCAGGAGAAAGCTGATCAAGTTGAGACAACAGGACATTTGCTGACTTTGCTGCCAAGTGAAAATAAATTATCACCATTTTTTTCTAGTCTTGAATTCTGTGAATTACAGAGACCTGGATTAGAGTTAGCTCTTAGGGCTCAGTCTCTCAAGGTGGATTTTTTGAGAAATGCATGATTGATTTTCCATGTCCTGCTGTGCTGTATAAGGGGAAGAGCAAGGTATTGGCTGAAGGCTGGGAAATGCTAGAAAGGTGATTATAACAAGGCAGGCTTGGCAAATCACTTCAAGCTGTTCTAAAGACAAACTATCTATCTATCAGCTAGTCATAATGCATTATCTTTTTCCAGTCTGTCAGCAGAACAAGTACTTATGTTGTACAAAATGAACAGGCAGCACCACAGAGAGTGCATTAGGAGCAGATACTGGAGGTTTTTAATTCATCTAACAGCATCGCCAGCACAGGCTCTTGCCTTTTTTTATGGAGCCAAGGCTTCTGGCTGAAACACTGAGCACTCTTCTCTCCTTAAAATCCATCTTGCTGGCAACCTGTGAGCAAACAGGATTCAATAAACTTATATCTGATTCTTCTGCATACAGGAATGGACTAGTCTCTTCCTCCCACAGGAAATGAAAGAGAACATTTTGAGACAGGAAGATGAAGGCCAGACCATTAGCAAGATCGAAGACGAGATGAAACCATGAATGTCCTGTGCAGCTGTGCCAGCAGGAAGAACGTCGTGCAGCAATTGGGAAACAGCAGCCACTGCTTAGTTCCTCCTGTGCTTCAAAGGAGCCATCACAGCCCTGGGAATAATGGTGCCCCGAAAGGGAGAGAGTAGCACCTGGATCATGGTTCTTCTTTTGGGTACATCAGATGGGTAAGCAGAGAAAGGCTGAGCTACCTTACCTAAAGGACAAAGATGACTCAAAACTCATGGGTTTGAGCTCATGGGTTTAAGCTCAAAACTTACATGTTTGTGGCTCATAAATAGATTTACACTAGAAATCAAATGTGCCCTGCCACAAGATCAGTGAACACCCAGAACCGCCTCACCGCAGGGTAGACAGGAATAAACAACAAAGCTCGATCAAGGGTTTGATGAAGAGGAGGATGTGACACTGTTATGTGTGAGCTCTGGGATTGAATGGTTGATCCTGGAGATTCCTTTCAACACCACTTCTTTTGATGAGAAGTGTGACAGACCAGATTTGAAAACTGCCCTCAAAAGATCCATCCCAACACTACCACCAGCAGTCACTGCTTTGGAAATTTCTTTTGGGTCCTGTTTCCTCTGTATCATCCTAGATATGACCCCCAGTCCAGTGAATAACACTTGACAAAAGTGTCTGGATGCATGGGAAGAATACGTATGTTTCAATAGTGGGCAACAGTTTCATATGTTCAAATAGTGTTAAAAATATTTAAGAAAACTGATTTTTCCAGTAGCCCTACTGAAGCCTTGATTTCTTTTACTATAGTTGTAGTATATTTAAGCATTACCCTTTTTCCTACATCTCTAGGTTGATGCAAATCATTTTAACTGCAGGAAAAAAACTGATTTGCTCTACCTGAGCACCCAGCACCCAGTGTTAACCCATGACCAGTGATGGGCAGCTTCAGCTACCTGTAGGACCCACAGATCAAAAAATGATCCAAAACTTCTCTTCAACTTCTTGGCTGCCTGGGGAGCCAGAATCAAATTAAGTGTTATTGCAAGGACTGGAACAAAGCAGGTACAGTAAAGTTTTTTTGCTTACAATGGATTTTTTTTGTGGTGGTGCAAGGGAAGCAAAATCCCAAAGATAACCTCCAAAGATAACCTCCAGACTACGGGAGGCATCAGGAACTGTCCAGAGGGAAGAAAGTTCATTTGTTCACATTCAAAATGCTACAGATTTCCACTATCTCTGCAGAAAACTTGCTTAGGTGTCTAAATCCAGATACTCTTTCAATGTAGTTTATTTTGAATATGATTTCCTACCCATTTGAAAAAAGCAACCTGAAAAAAAGAAATGGTGATTTGCAGAGGTTTATCTTCTTGACACGGACACCTGCCATTCAAGCTAACAGAGTTTGGCAATAGCGGGAGTTTTCTGTTTCTGTTTTTAACATCCGAGATAGGCACTTCACCAGATTTCATAGTTCATATGGCTGCCTGCTTGCCTGCAGGTTTTGGAGAAGATGCTGCTTTCTGAGGGCCAGTGTGCCAGGAGCTGAGGGTGACCCCAGCACAGGCCATCCCCTCGCTAACAGAGTGAAGTCTCACAAGGTCTGAACACAGTGGGCAGAGCTGGGTACTGGTAACTGGGTCCTTTGTGACAGACATGGCAAGTGGTGAATGATGTCCAAGGTCCATCCCTGTAGTCCAGTCAGGAACAAACACAGACGGAGCCAGAGGCAGGGCTGGAAACAAGACTACATTATGGGTCCACTGTCCATCCTGGAGTTGGATGCTTCAAGCGGGGCTAGCTTGGAAGAAAGAGCAGGTTGCTAAGGACCCAGTCAAGTTTTGAAAACCTCCATTGATGGAGACCCTGCAGCCTCTTTAGGCTTCTGCACTTGTGCTTGGCCACTCTGAGTAAAGTCTATTTTCGGTTCTGTCCATTCAGGCTTTCCCTTTCTGCAACTTGTGCCCATTGGCTCTTGGCTGCTATTCAGCCAGAGTAGCCAGTGTGTGAAAACACTACCTGGTGAGGCCAGGAGCTGTGGGAAGCTCCAGTAGATCAGAGAGGATGAAACCTCCCCAGAGCCACCACTTAGCATGATACAAAACTTTTCCTGACTGAACTTCCTGGCTCTTCACCAAGGTGTGGGATGCCAGAGGTCTTCCAGGAAAAGATTGGGAGAACTTACTGCCAAAAAAAAATTTTCCTATATTGCTGCAAATTGCTCTGGAATATATTCAGGCTATAGAGAACCACTTGGAATAAACAGGATTGTGCAAGGCATATAGAGCACAGAACATTTCAGAAAAGGATCAGTGTGTAGGATTACATGAGGTATATCCAGCTTTAAAGTGGGAGAAGAAAAATAAAGTTGCTAGTGCAGGTAACTTGAATTTTCCAGCAATATTATGTTGACAGCTCGGATTTGGAATTGAGCTTGGAAGCTTGAGTATGGATGAGAAAAGCCCTGCACAACTCACTGCTCATGGCTTTTAGTCCTTCTTGCTGTCTTTGAACAAAAGAGTTAGGCCAACACGTCAAACTCAGATACTCACAGTAAAGATTCAAAGTAACTGCATGTAAATACTTAGACACATGACTGGATTTCCTACAGTATGGAGCAGCCATAATTCCAGACCATCCACGGAAAGTGTGCTTGCTTGGTGCTACTAATAACTTCTCAGCATCCTGAAGGAACTGGCCTTCAATGTTTATGAAATACTCTGAGATCCTTGGTTGCACCACTCGCTAGAGCTCTTGAATTTTGCTATGGGGAGGGTCCTAAAACATCCAGAGCAAAGGGTGCAAAAGAATTTGAAAACTATTTTCCCTTCCTCATGATAGTTCATCAGATTCAGGGTGGATTTTTAGTGATAACTCAGTGCTAAATTACCCTTAACATTTAGATGTCCTAAATCGGCACACAAACCTATAGGTTTGCATCACTCTAACCACTCACATGCCCACTGCCAGTCATACATGACTTTGCCCAGCCCCTGCAATGATGCAAATGCAGCACCTTTTTCATGTCATGGTCTTGACAGGATCCACAAATGAGACTTTCCTCCCATCTCATCTCTGGGACATGATTTGTCAGATTTTGAATTAAAAAATAAGGACTGCAAACTCCACCACATGTGGCACACATCTCTCCCCATTCCTGTGAGCCTACTGTCTCTACGAAGCCTTTCCTGTGCTCTGGGAAGCACAGGTCAGATTTATTGAGAATAAACACTTTGAAATGCAAGTGAGTAAAGCCTGGCATAGGGGATTTAAATCTATGCTCACTGCCCTGTGGGAAGCTACAGCTCGAGCATGAGGCAGAAGACAGTGGAGTAGAGCCCAGTGAAAGCTGGCACAGCTACGCTGACGATCTCACACGAGCTATTAAAACCAGATCCACTTGCTTTTGACTACTGAATCTGCCAAGCAGAAGAAGAGCACATGCTGATGGGCTCACCATGGTGCGACCAAAGCTGCCATCCTGAGAACATACCTTCCTATTGAGAAGCTGTCATCAAACTCTGCTAAGGTGGGCCAGGAAGGAAAGCCCTGTGTGCTTTAGTATATGGCTGAGGCTTTGTGTGCCTAATATAGAATATTTTGTATTTTACAGACTGTCTAGCAACCTGTATCTCCTGCAACATACTGATGTCATCCATAGGCACAGAACTTCAGTGTTCCCAGACAAACACCTGATTTACAAAGATGGCTTACAGCAAAGCTCAGCTTGAATATGCCAGTATCAAAAAGACAGTCTACCTCTCTTCTGTGAGAAAGAAACAGGTTTTCTTATCTCCTTCCCCAAAAGGTACTTACTGAAATACACTCACAGAAGGATACTGTGCAAGAACACCCTGATTGTAAAAGTAGCTGACCAACAAACTCTGGGAGCTCAGGAAAATTTCTGTTAGCAGAAGATAAATGGAAAACTACTGTTTCAAATAGGAATAATAAACACTATGGAAATCACTTCTGCTAGGAGATGAGGAGTGCCCCTGTCTTTTGTGAGATGGAAAAAACTGGCATCCTCTCATGAAGAAATGGAGGCCATAGCCTCTCCTGAAGACCTGGGCTATTAAGCATTTGTAGGAACTCAGCCCATCATTGTTTTTTAATTATACTTCAAAAGCAAACACTTTATTTCAGGTCAACTGGAATATTTTTTGACTGCCCAAAGAATCTGTTTCACTATTGCACATTGTTATCATTTCAGATTAACTTCTTTGGTGACTTTCTGCCACCCCAAAATATAAACAAATATAAATTTTTATATTCCAAATATAGAAATATAAACAGACTAAAGCATAAATCTGTTAAGCTCTAATTTCAATACAGTGATCTAAATTTGTATTTTTAATTCATTTGAAACACCAAGCAGTGTTCCCAACACAGAGTATGTTCCTGCATTGTTTATCCTGGCAGCAGAGACATCTCAAGGAACATTGTCCTCCTTTAAACTTTTAGGACCTGTTTTTTGCTTGCTTTGGGAGTTCCAGTGAACCCAGTTAGCTTTTAGAGCTGCACTGATGAAAAGCATTTCAAGAAAGACAGGAAAAGGAAACTGGAGCCCTCAAATGGAGCCAAACAGTCTTCCTGACTGTAAGGCTCATTCATTAAATACTAAGAACAGTGCCGTGAATACAAGGAGTCCAAAATGCTTCGCACAGGTGGGCGAGTCTCATGATGTGCTGTGAAGAGAACTAATCTCTTGTTCTCCCTGCTGAGAAAACAGAGAGGCATTCGGAGCCAAATCCAGAGCATACTGTGGCGCTGGTGCCAGGCGACATCTTAGATGAGTCAAGGCTCCCTTCTGGCTCTCTGACAATTACCATGGAGTTATCAGGAATATGGTCTGGGTGGCTCTGGAGATGCCACATGTGGTGGCTTGTTCTTTCTGCCCCATGCCTTTGGTTAAGATAACCAGGAGAGCACCCTCCCTTGGAGAACTCCCTAACTATTGAAGTCCTCTAAATATGTCAGAAGACTGGACATCTCATCCACATCTTGGTGCAGAGTCTCAAGGACCCTCCATCCCATCTTAAGGTGCTGCTTTTCCTAAATAACCTTGTGGCCTTTGTGTTGACCTCTGCCACCCCATTAACAATAAGAGTAAACCCCTGGCGCAGCATCACCCCAGACATGAGCCAACCTAACATCCATCCCAAGGGGACACAAAGACACTTCTAAAGGATCACTAATGATGAAGGAGAATGATGATCTTAGAGGCACTGATGGAGGTCAGGGGTCTGGGTTGAGGTGGGGTCCTGAGGGTCCAGGCAATGAGGACCCTTCCTAGGTCTACCTGTATTAAGTGGGCTTGGTGTTCAGCTGTCTCTGAAGATTGACTTGTACAAGGAGGACTGTTAGGGGAGACTGATTCTGAAAAGGAATTTCCTCCTTTTCTCCCTGCCCACAGCAGGGCAGCCTCGTGTGTGTTCAGGGCAGGACAGGCACTTTGCAAAGAGAGAGCTACTTGTAGAGGACAAAAGGGGTGAAATATCAGAGGGATTCACAGGTGTGTGGTTGTAACTGTGTGATGGAAATTAAAAAGGGGAAAGCTGCTCCTCTGGCTCTGCCACTGGTGACAGAAGGTTTATGGGGGCTGATAATTGCACTCAGGGGAAAGGGGGGACAAGACCAAAGCAAAAGGAACTTCATGAGGGACTAGGGTGGTATAATCACAGAATATCTCAAGTTGGAAGGGACCCATAAGGATCAGTGTATCTCCCTTTTTAAGATGCAGACAATGAGCCTCCTCTGTAGGGCCGAGGAGAGAGAAGGTGAAGGGATAAACAGGGATAGCAAAGGTCAAGAGTGGATGGAGGAGGCCCTGCTTTCTCTTCCCCTCCCTGAAGCCTTTTGCCGTGCACTTGGTGAAAGTCAGGGAGATCCCAGCTGTCCTGGCAGGCAGGTGGGCTGCTCTGCTCCGAAGTGTTGACAGGGCAGCTGTGAGTCCTTGGGTCCTACCACGTCCTGTCCAGCACAGGTCCTGGGAGACACTTGAGGCTGTCAGCAGAGGAGACAGCGACCAGGATAACAAGGGTGGTTCCTGCAGTAAGAGTCATGAAAATGATGTTGATACACTGTGGTAGGATCCATCTCCCTCTGAACATCGGTGGTAGCCAGCAGCCCCAGCCCCCAGAGGAAGCAGATAGCAGGCAGTGCTATCCCATCTCCTGTGTTCCCCATTCATGCAGAAATCCCCAGCACCTCCATTTCCTCTCTCAGTAACTTCAGGAGAAGACCCAGAATAAAGCCACCCCTCTTTGCTCTTTCTCATACCGGGTCCCATCTGCTGCATATCTGCTGACATCTGCATTTGGCAGAAAGAGCATCTCAGGGAAATTAACCTCTGGCTGAACCTGACACATCCACTATTTGATTTTATGGTAAATATCCTCTGTATGGACTTCACTAAAATTCTTGTTAAAGTAGAAAATTAATAACAAAGCTGGAAAAGATGGGGGTTTGTAGAGGAAATGCAGAGTGGGCAAGGAGCTCACCCACAGGGACTCAGTGAAGGTAGAAGTGGAGGTGATGGGCTGAAGGTACATGCCTAGTGTAGCTGTTCAGTGGTCAATATGGGGAACTGTCTCCTTGTGGGGAACACTCCTCTGAAGCATTTCCCTTCAGTGCCTGCCAGCAGACAGACTGTGGAGGTGGTCTTCTGGGTGGGACCTGCCCAAGGTGGGAATGGGAAAACTTAGAAAAAGAGGAATCCAAGATCACTATGGAGGGGGCCAGCTAGGGACACTGCCTGAGAGCCAAGGGGAGTTCTCAGGAAATTCTGAACTTTGATGGCCTCTGCCTTAGCTAGCTACATTTAGCCATTGGCTTTTCAGCAGACTAGGTGCATTTGAGAAACGTCTTCCTCCTCAGTGGGCCTGTCTGAAATACAAGCAAAACTCTACCTTGAAAAGGCATCAAAATAGATGTTGAGTCACACAGGTCTGTATAGGGCACGTAATGGAAAATGATGCATGTTGCACTGCAGGAAAAGAGTGGACTTAAGGTATGCAGCACAGTCAGATGAGCTGGATTGCTCACTCTTCTGTTCCCATTAGCACATCCATTCTGCCCATCTGTTAACACTTTATTGTGCTATCTTATTCCATTCCATCCTTTTCCAGCCCATACTCCTTCTGCAGTGTAGCTGATGTGTTGCCTTCAGAGAATATTAAATGTCCCTCCTAACCCTCATTTCTTTTAAAGTCAAAGGGGCTGCACTATTCAAAGCCAGCACTGATGAAGAGTCCTCCTTTCATCAGAGAGCCTTTGCAAACTGACTCATCCACCCCAGTTTGGGCACTAGATGCCACCTGGGTAGGTGTCTTGACTAGCCTTTTTTTTAGTCTTGCACTGAATACATCTCCACAAGGCCCAATTGTATGCAGAACTATCAAGGAGGTTCATCGGGCTGGGTGAATGGTCATTGCAGCCTCATCTTTGAGTGGTGCAGTTATGCATCTCACAGAGTTTCAGTTCTGTCACCCAGAGGGTTAAAAAAACAAAGTGTGCGTGAAAAATCATGTTACTCCAATTCACAACGTCTCATCCCTGCCAAACTGAATTATGCTATGTGCCTTCCTATGCCTTGTTTTTACTCTTGCAGTTATCACCTGCCATCATGACAGAATGGAATGACTGATGCCATGTATATCCAAATGATTTTGTATTTAATAAAGAACCAGTCATACACCTGGATTTCCCATGCTTACGGCATTTGGATCTCATAATCACAGAAAGACTTCAGCTGGAAGGGATCTCTGGAGGTCACCTCACACAACCTTCTGCTCCAAGCAGGACTAACTTCAAAGCTAGAGCAGATCTAGCAGGGTTTTCCCCAGTCAAGTTGTTGTGGTTTAAACTCAGTCAGCAACTAAGCACCACACAGCTGCTCACTCACTCTCCCAGCTCCCCAGTGGGATGAGGGAGAGAATCAGGAAAAAAGTAAAACCCATGGGTTGAGATAAAGACAGTTTAATAGGACAGCATGGGGGGGGGGGGGGAGAGATAATAGAATGTACAAAACAAGTGATGCACAATGCTCACAATTGCTCACCACCTGCCAGCTAATGCCCAGCCCATCCCCGAGCAGCGATCACTGCTCCCCAGCCAACTCCCCACAGTTTATATCCTTAGTGTGACTCCATATGGTATGGAATAGCCCTTTGGGCAGCTGGGGTCAGCTGTCCTGGCTGTGTCCCCTCCCAGTTTCTTGTGTGCCTGGCAGATCATGGGAAGCTGAAAAGTCCTTGACTAGTGTAACCACTACTTAGCAACAACTAAAATATCAGTGTGTTATCACATTATTCTCATCTTAAATCCAAAACACAGCACTATACCAGCTACTAGGAAGAAAATTAACTCTATCCCAACCGAAACCAGGACACAAGTTTTGGAAATCTCCAAGGACAGAGACTCTACCAGCTCTGGGCACCTCCTCCAGTGGCTGATGTCCTCTTGGTTAACAATTTTTTTTCTGGTGCGCAATCACAGTTTCCCTCGTTGCAATCTGTGTGAGCTGTCTCTTGTCCTTTTGCTATGCACCTGTGAGATGAGTCTGGCTGCGTCTTCATTATGACCCTCCTTTCAGGTAGTTGAAGACAGAAGTTTCATTGTCCCTAACACCTCCTCTTCGCTGGGTTGAAGAAGCCCAGTACCTTCAGCTTCTTCTTGGACATCATGTGCCTCCATTCCCGATCATCTTACTGGCCCTCCGTTAGATTCTCCAGTTTGTCAGACCTCCCTTGCCCTGGGGAGCCTCAAGGTGGGCACAATGCTGAGATGTGTCTCAGAGGTGATGAGTCAAGGGGATGAATCACTTCCCTAGACCTCTGGCTGTTTTCTTGCTAAAACAACTCAGTATGTGGCTGGCCATCTTCACCACATGGACACACTTCTGACTCCTGTCAAACTTGTCTACCAGGTCTTTTTAGGGAGCTGCTCCCCAAGTAGTTGTCTCTCACCTGTTTGGTTGCATGGGGTTATTCCATCCCAGAGGCAGGAGCAGGCATCTGTCTGTGTTGAACTTCATGAGATCCCTCTTGACTGATTCCTGACATTTATTGATATATCTCTAAATGGCAGCTGTCTTTCCCAGGACTGACTGCACCACTTTTGAAACATTCCTGAACTACTGGCATGGCTTCCCAGATTTAAGTCCATATTAACACAGGATTTGATACTAGAAAGCAGCAAGGTTTGTTTAACAAATCCAGCTCATGCCCACGCGATGATACAGATGGTCATCATCTCTAAAAACAGTGGAGTCAGTCATCTGCTGTGCTGAATAAGGTCACGTCCCTGGGGTGGCTACAAGAATTAATGCAACTGCACAAACTCAGCAGGGCTCACTGCAGCAAGGATTTCTTTCTTGGCTGTGTTTTAACAACATGTGACAGTAAAGGCTGGGATATTGGCAATATCTGTCTGACCAGGGTCTCCCAGAGTGACAGCAGATGGAGTAAAGACAGTCTGCCCTTGAGGCATGTCTGGGATTGTCCCTTATTTGCTACTGGAAAAGTATCGAACAGTGTCCAAAGAGGACATGGTCTTCACCAAAAACTCAGAATGGACAAGAGGCCCACAGAGGCAGGACTGCACTTGCTGTAGGTAGGAGGGCACTTGCTGGATCAGAGCAAAGGCCCATCTCCCCAGGGTACCTGCCATTGGAGACACCACAGTCAGGAAGGTGGGTCTCCCAAAATGAGGTCTGCCTCTTATGTTTCAGATGTGCTAGACCTGGGAAATCAGAGCAATTGCACAGAATCAATTGTGGCAGTGGGGATGGGGTTCTGCAGAAGGTGCTGGACTACAGATGTGGCACTGGAGGGTGCTGGGCTGTACTGGGGTACTAGGTCTGCACAGGTGATCCCCAGGCACCAGCACCAGGTGGAAGCTGTGAACCAGAATGACATTGCAGATGGAGAGGCCACCTCCAAATGCTGCAAGAGGCACCCACGCTACATTAGAGCGTGCCATGTGGAGCTGGCCACAGCCACAGTGGGGACCAGCACTACATCGTCTCCCTGGTCAAGGCTGGCCAGGGAGCATTTGGGATGTGGCGAGGTGCAGACAGGGTGTGCTTTGGCAAGAAATTCTGGGAGGATGGGGTGGTGATGTGCCTGCTATGGGGACTGAGGATGCCCAACCCAATGTGGAGTACCAAGACTGGGTGGGGGGAAGCCCATAAGCAAAAGAGCAAAGAACACACTGAAGCTCTGAGCTTCAAGGGAGCTCTCCCTTCTCCCGGCACTCATCTCAGCTACCCCCATTCCCCTTTTGTGCTGGTTTTGGCTGGGGTAGAGTTAATTTTCTTCATAGTAGCTAGTATGGTGCTGTGTTTTGGCTTTGTGATGGAAACAGTGTTGATAATATAAGGATGTTTTCGTTATTGCTGAGCTTATTGCATGTTCTCAGCAGCAGGCATCCACTTTCCTCCATGAGCATCCAGTCCTTGGCCAGAAGGGAAGAGGCACTAGGGAGGACAACCCCCCCACTCCCCATGTCCTGGTTCAGGCAAGCCCTTCAGCTTACACCTAGGTTTTGCTGGTTTTCAGAGACTTGGCAGTTGTGTGGTAAAGTAAAACAGGACTAACCTGGAGATTAACCTGGGGAAGCTGGATGTGGAGGTGCTGTCAAACCCTCTGTCCTTCCCTGCTGGGAAGTCACTTCTCTCCATTTCAGAGAGGATTTACAGGCCAAAATTAAAACCAACAACAACAAAGTGTGGGACCCCTGCAACCTGATTGTGTAGCTGTGACAGGTACGCTTCATCCCCCCGCCCCCCCCCCCCGATAAAGATCGGGGCTTTTGGCATGGCGATCACCGGCTTTTCGCGCCTTTTGTGCTCTGCAGTGCCCCCAGACACGTACACGCCTCGGCAGGGGAGCAGAAGAGGCGGGACCCCTTGGTCACCAGACAGGGTCCACAGCCACCGAGGCGCCTTGGCTCGGAGAAGCTTCTAGGTCATGACCAGTTATAACCACAGCTCGGATCCGACCCAGGCTATAAATGGGGCTTCGCCGGAGACCCCCTTTGAGCGTGGTCTTCTCGAAGCAGGAGGCTGTGTTTGGGACTTCTCCCCTCGGGTTGGGATGCCACCTGAGGAAACTGTCCGGGATTGAGTGCCCTCACCTCCTGTGGTGAGTGATTTCTCCTGGATATATCCTTGAGTGATATCCCCACACACCCCCCGGGGTGAGCGATTATATCTTCTGGGGACCCACGAGAGAGAGAGTGAGTGAGTGTGTGTGTGCACTTTGGATCATCGTTCTTGTGTGGAATTCTTGCTGTGTAGTAACAATACCCCAACTGACACCTCGAACCTGTTCTATGTTAAATGTTATTGGAGTGTTGATTGCTTTCGGTTTACCCCTGTTTCTCATTGGTTTCTGTTGTGTGGTTTGGGCTGTTTTGTGACATGAAGTTGTTTGAGCTTGTCCCTCATTTGAGTTAGTTTTAGTGTACCTCCGTGACAGTAGTGCCATGTCATCATTAAAAAGTGTGGGGTTTTAATAGCATCTGGCTGGTCTGGGGGAAATTCAGTGTCCTGTTACTGTGTTATAAATAGTGATAAACCCGTGTCTTGCCATATAAATCTATCTTCTAATATCTTTAGATACTTCACAATCATTAATGAAATGCAGAGGAGAAGGATTAAATTTGTACTCTATGCTTTCTAAAGAAGGCCTGAAGAGATTAGAAAAATCAGTACTTTTTCTGCTTGTTCTTTTATTAGAAATTCTGGCCCTGTGCATGCAGCTTTTCTTGGAAGATGCTAGGGTCAATTGGAGAGCTGGTTAGACTGTAATAATAAAGATTTCATGCAAATGAATCATAAAAACACCATCTCCAGATATTTTTTGTCGAAGTTTTGAGTATAATGAATCGGATCTTGTTTTCAAATAAGGAAAATTTTCTTAAGTATTGTGCTATTAGTGCGTCTGCATTGCTGCTTCTTTTCATTGGTGTTGAAAAATCTATATCTGATTTTGTACATCCTGTGATTTCCCTGAGCAATCAGAGAGACCAAGAGACATTTTAAGCCCTCCTTTCTTAAAGTGCTGCGGTTACTTCGCAGAGACCTTGCTTTGTCCATTCAAGTGTGATTTAAAGGGAACTGCAGCACCTAAATCGAGGAAAACGACCAAGACATTTTCCCTACACTGGCTACATCTGAGAGTGAAGACGCTTACCATGGTGTGAGGCCCCTGTTCAAGCCCAAAGATTCCCACCCTGGGCAAAGAACCAAAGGATTACTTAAAAATACATTTTTGTCAAACTAGCTGTATTCTGTTCTGGGTTTTATTGTGCGGGTGGATGACATAAAGTGTCTGTGCTTCAACATGTTGAACTCAATATTTCGATAGGCCTTGAGATGCCCTGTGGTGGCAGAGATGATGCAACAGCCTGTTGGGTAGTGCTGATGCTGCTGCACGCCTCCCCAACCCACACAGGCTGAGCTGTCCAGGGACAACCCATGCCATGGCACAGGCATCTCTGTGGGGCTGGGGAGTGATAAGCTTGGTTGTGGCATTTGTCCTCTCCAGCACCAATGGCAGGAGCAGGTTAGAAGAGAGATGTCCCCTTCTTGCTCGGTTCATGGCCATGAAGTCGGAACAGCCTGTTGGTGTTGGAGACCTGGGGGGAGATCACACTTTGTCTCAGGCAGCAAGAGGTGAGGTGCCAGGGTGGATGCAGCCCCAGGGTGGAGAAGGGGCACTACAAGGCAGCCTGCAGCAAGGGGGAAACCCTCCTACAATGCCCTGACCCTCTCTGTCTCCTCACCTTGTCACTGTCCCTGCCAGAGGCTCTGTGAAGCCCTGGCCAGGCTCAATATCCCACAGGGTCAATGTGGGCAACTATCTCCAGCTACCTTTGCACATCTCCAGTGCTTGTTGCTCAGCCCCCTTGATCTCCAGAGACCTGCAGGGACTTGTGCCCTGTCATACACCCACCTACTGCCCCCAGCCCAGATCCTGCACTTCTTAACCTTTGTTCTCAGACTTTTTTTTCATCCAGTTTCCTTGCCCCAGACTACCATCACTTGGCCTCCCTACTCTTATGTCCCCATCCTTTCCCTGGCAGGATCCTTTGGGGTTTTTTTCTACTGAAGGTGCCAACCTAGTCACCGCACCTCAGAAACACTCTGAATTTGCTGCAGCTGGCTGTCTAGGGGACATGCAAGCTGCAAGTGGCAGGCTGGCCTGTCATGTAGCTCCAGTGACCCACCCACCATGACTGCAACTGATTCTGCACAAAGACTGTCCTTTTGCTCTCCAAAGAGCCCTTCAGAAGTAGCTGCTAAAATTGAACCATGTGTGCCATGAGAGCATCCCTTGACATTTGCCTCTGTGCAGGCACCTACCATAACCTCCCTGCAGGTATCTCGGGTCTCCTCCCTTCTCCTGTTGCTTTCTCTGCAGTCCTGTGGGGCTGAATAGTTAGCACAGCCATAATATCTGGCATAACCATAACTGCAACAACAGGGCTCTGCACTGTGTCTGTCTTCTGCTAATGGCGAGGGCAGCCCCATCTCCAGAGCTCAGCCAGGAACCTGGCCATGGCAGCTACAGCCACCTCCTGCATGAGAGGGGGGGCTGGTGCAGCAGCCTCATGAGATTCCTGCCACCTCCTGGGTGCTAGGGGCATGAATAATATGCCAAAGTATTTTCTGTAACATGCAGCAAGGTCGTTGTGTGTCAGGAGCCAAGCAAACCCCTGCTTGCAGGGCCCTTACCTAGACTTAGCAAATTAACCAGATTCTTCCCTCTGCTCCTCGCTACCAGACAATAACATATGTTCACAACTCAGCACATGGTGCTAGTCTCTGACTAAAAGCCGTCCCATCCCATATCCAGGGCTGATGGTTTAGGTATCTTTCCCAGTTTGCAATGCAGTATTTTTTTTTGACAGAAGAGTTTCTTAAGGTTTTTTTTTTTCCCAGGGTCATAACCACTGCTATTGAGGACATCTGGAAGGGTGAAAGGGCAGGCAGCGGGGCTGCATCACCCAATGGTCTTTAAGACAATTGCATCTGAAAGCTACATGACAACATCCAGCCAAAGCCAGCTCAAGGCTTCTCAGCAGACCAGGCAAAATCCACTTTTGTGGCTGTGGGACAGTTGTATGGAAAGACAGGGGTGAGCAGGGGTTATACCTGGGCTGCTGATTGAAGCGAAACGTGGAAGGGGAAGGAGGACTGTGAGAGAGCAGGGAGAGATCTGCATGGGCTCTAGGAGGGGCTTCCTCCTCCATTCAGCAAGCACACACATGCACCCTCGTTCAGCCTTCCTGCTCACACCCCCAGTGCCACCCCGGCTTCTGGGGACAATGAATGACAGGACCACAAGGATCAAAGAACCTGTCCTACAACCATGATCTCAGGATATTAGTAACCTGATCAATCTACGCCAAGAGAAATTATACCAGTGTACTGCTTATAATTAAAGATCAACGGACTGTGCGGTGAATTTCTGCTTAGCAAAGAGTAGAACAATTACCATCTATCAGACTTTTTTGCACTGTACTTGTCATGTTCTGAAGGCCTAACGCTGTACTTTAAATGAAGAAATTGCCCACCCTGGAACATGGTTTCTCGTGTAACTGCTTTGATATTTAACTTTTCTATGCCTCCATATTAAATCATTCTGCACTTAAACAGACAGCCAGTGTGAAAGTGCAGGGGAGCAATGCCTCCTCCCCAACAGCTGAAGGACTCTGTGAGGTTGGCACAAGGTAAGATAAGTGTACATCAGGACTAGGGGAGTATGGGGATGATAAAGGTCTAATAAGGTTGGTTGAAGCCCTGATGTAACCAGGGAGCTGTGTCATTTGCTGCAGTGGTGTGTGCGTCATGGCCAGCAGTTTTCCTGAGCTGGTGCACAGTGATGCCACTGCTGAGGCTGGGAATGGCATGGCCAGGCATAGAGGAGCAACAGACCTCAAGGACAACTCAGCTTGACAGCCAGGAACTCTACATGCAACACAGGGCGATATCAAACCCTGACTGACTGTGGTCCCGAGTCTTCCCTGTCTGCAGAGCAATTTTACTTGGATTACAGACCTTTCCCCACTACTGCAAAATAGCCCCCACCAGTCACAATGTTGGACAGAAAGTTGATTGTCCCTTTAACCAGCGAGCTATCTTCCAAATGGCCAAGCACCAGAGACACGTCTCTAATCCCAAATTCCCTGTCATCTCTCTCCATCCTAGCACTTTCCTCCACATCTAGTTCACCAGCACTAGTCTTTTCACACTCCTATGATCAAAGGAGACTAATTTTGCTATACTAAAACCCAAGGATAAACTGGAGGACATTCCCAGAGCTGTGCTAAGTTTGCAGGAGAAATCCCAGAAGCAAAGAGACCTGTATGTGAGGAGCAGGAGCAACCGACACTGGTCTTCACATGGGATTTCACCCCATGTTGGCAGCCACAAGAGTAACAGAAGAGAAGCAAGAAATTTGAGTTAAACCTCACTTAGGAACAGCTGCAGTGAGATTAACACCATTAATTACTATAGTTAGTGTTATCAAGAGAACGAGGATAAATTCATAATGTCGCGAATGCCACCGCCTTGCAGGGTACCACACTTACTGGCTGCAGCTGGCCAGTGCAGCTGTGTGGAGAGGACAACAGGGCTGATGCGGTGCCTGGAGGGTGGTGGGTGCCACTGCTGGGCACTGCCTCCCTCTGGGTGTGGCAGTGCTGGTCAGGGTGGTCAGTGTGGACCAGGCCTCTGAGTTTCCTTTTTAGCTGGTTTTCAGGAAAAAATACGTGTGCTTTAAATACACCTTAAGCTGCCTGTGAATTCAACCCAAACCTGCCAGCACTGCACCTGAGCTGAGCTGGGTTACCAAAGCAGGGAGAACAGCATCCACCCAAGGCACTTCTCCCAGGCACAGGTAACAGCTTCATCCAGTTCCCCGCCCTCTCTGCCCACAGGATCTGACCCTCCAGGTGTGCCTCAGGCACCAGCTGTCTAAATATTTATGTTGTGCCACTCTTTTCTGTGTTGCCTCTCTTTGCCTGTATTTGCCAGTCATCAAAAGAAGGGCTTCATGGTTCGCCCCACTGAATTCACAGGTGATCCTGGTTGCAGCCTGCTCTAGGAGCTGAGACCAACCAACCACACCTCTGCTGCTCACACTTCGATCTCCCTGCTCCTTACAGGGCAACAGCCAGCACATGCCCCCTTCAAGGACTAGACTGTGAGAGGTAGTCACCTTTTCTCCCTTTTTACTGGGTTTTTGGTTTATATATCTGCTGTCTTTACTACTCAGACTGTGTTCTTGGTTGCCCACCGTACAGCCCTCCACAGCCCAGCCCTTAGCCCAGGCCCCCATGGACCCCACCCAGGAGAAGCAGGCGTTCCTGGGCAGAGATCGCTCTGGCCTCTTTGGGATGCTGAGTCAGGAGGAGGTGGGCAGGGTCCTGGAAGCGCCTCTTTCTCTCCCATGGATCTCACCCCAGGGATTTTTTTCACCTCACCGTCTCCCAGACACACTCTCTCATATTCTGCCCTCATGGTGGTTACAGCTGCCTTGGTCACAGTTTTTCTCTGGGGAGAAAGGAGGGTGAAGCACAATAATTTCTACCCTAAACAAGAAATGAGTCCTTGGACCCCAATGCTCATGTATCACCTAAATAGGAGTGGTTCAGTACTCGGTGCTTGGTCTTCTCCCTACCAGTGTCCCCTCCCCCTTGTGAAAACCCTTGGGCCATACAACCTCTGCTAACCTTCTCCACTGCCAATCCACAGGCTATAACCTGGAGTATGTGGCGACTGAGCGATTGGTCCATGCTTTCCAGAGTTAGATTTAACTTGGAGACACCAAAGCCAGTGTTGTGAGGCAGATACTGGGGCAAGCCCGCGAACATATCTGCAGCCTGTGGGACTCAAAGATCCCAGCACAGCCTGAGGAGTGAAGGGGATGAGGATGTGAGCACTGGAAGTGGAGCGCTGCCCATTACACTTCAGTCAGGTTTGCTTTGGACAAACTAAGAGCTAACGTATTCAGGACTTTACTGAGCTCTCATCATCACCTCTCCATCACCTCTCCTTCATTGCCTCTCCACGATCCCCATTTTCCATTGTAAATGCTACACTCAGGCCCCAAAGTGGAAGTGTCTGTTCCTGTTTCAGAAGTGGTCAGATGCCAGACAGCACCTGAGGCAATTGAACTTCTTCTTAACATGAAATCGCTTAAGTGGAAAACCAGAGTGACCTTCTTTAGCAGCGAAATTGCTGAATGTTTTATTTGCTTCTGAGGCCCGAGGTTCCCTCAAGGGGTGCCCTTGTGTTGCACTGTTGTGTGCAAGCCCACGCCTGCCTGGAATGGGCGACCTTCTTCTTCCTAGTTACACTTGAACATCATCAAAGGCAAGGCTTTCTCAGACAAACAGACCCAAGAAATTAGGGACAGGATGAGAAAGACAAGGGACCTCATCCCTAGGAACAAATCCTTCCTTAATTAGTCATACGGGTCCAAAGACCTTACTGCAACAAAATGATCTTCACAGGGCTCATGTCTACAGTTGTACTTCTGTATTCACCTTGCTCCCCTCTTTCGGGATGTTAAACTCCACCACCTTATGGTTGCTGTTGCTGTTGTAAAGGCTGATCTCCACCTTCACACCCCCAACCAGCTCTTCGTTGTTTCTGAGTAACAGATCCAGCAGTGCACCTCCTGGTTCATTGATTATCAGCATGAAGAGGTTGTCTCCAACGTGCTCCAGAAGTCTCCCGGATTGCTTGCACCCAGCCCTGTTGCCCTTCTACCCCATCGGGGTGGTTGAGGTTCCTGATGAGCACCAGGACCTGTGATCACGAGGCTTTTTCCAACCAAAAGGTTTCATTTGCTTCCTCTCCTTGATCAGGCAACGGTTATCTGCATTAGTCCATCCTCTGAGCCTTACCCACAAGCTCTTGGCTGGCTCATTGCCTGTCCCTAGGCATGGCCTGTGCTCTCCAGCCACTGCTTTGCACAAAGCATGCACACCCTCCTCTTGTCTCTCCTGAACTGCCTGCATCTGGCCATGCAACCTATCCCACCCATGGCACCTTTGTCTCTCCTCAAAAGTCCTTATTCCTCAGACTCAGTAAATGGATGTTAAAATAAAGCAGATATTAATATTTGAATGAAACAAATGGAAATGTTGTATGGCTTGCAAACCTCACAGAATTGATGTCAATGCACCTGAAATGGTGCTTTGCCCACAGCAAACCCTGGGCTGGTTTGAAGAGGTATTGAGATGTGCATTGAAGAGGACTTCTGAGGGAAAGATTACTTGAGTCCTTAGCATGGGAGCTGTGACCAGGATTAGTTAACCCAGTGAGGACTTCCTGGATCCAACCAGCCATCCCCCTCTTTCACCCTCACCAGCACAATCAAGGAGACACCCCCCAGGCCTGTGCCCATGGCCCTCACCCAAGAGCCATGTGGTCTCCAGGCATGCTGGGGGTCTCCCCCGGCTGTGTCCTTGTGCGCACAGGGGTTGCCTGCTGGGTGCTTCTGGACTCTCCTCTTCCGGGTTGCAAAGGAAGATGATTTTGTGCCTGCCATTTCCACATCAGCATGACCCATCTGTTTTACCTTCACGTTGAGGTCCACAATAAATCTATGCTTTCCATCAGACTGTTCCCCAGACCAGTGCTTCCTGTTCTGTCTTCGTGCATTGATTATTCCAGAGCCAGGAAGATAACAGGCAGCGTCCCTACTAGAGAGCATCCTATGCTTTCAGGTGGATCTCCAGTTTGTCCAGGTAAATTTGAATTTTAATCTTGTCTTTATAGTTTCTCATAACTTAATGTCTTTTTCAAATTTCTGCCTACTCCATATTCCATCTTCCACAATGGCATTGGTTACTAATGGGAGTGGGTGAAGGATGAATCTGTCCAGGCCCCCCCTTTCCATGCACCCTTCTGCTTTGACAGTGAGTGGCCACCCTCAGAGTACAGCTTTCCCACCAACAGCCCAGCCAAGTGCTGGAACCAGGTGCAGCAACTGACCCTGCTGGTGCATGGGTCATAGCACATGGGATGGCTGAGCTGATCAAACCACATGCTTCTAGTTAGCTCCCCTCCTCCTGGTTGCTCATTCCCAAGGTGCAGCTCTTGGACCATCCTGCCTTTCCTCCCAACACCTCCTTTGGAAGCTTGCAAGACCCTGGGGCGGTAACACAAACCTTCAAGGCTGGACATGTAATGGGGAGCAGAGCTGCTGGTCCACTGAGCTGGCTGGCACTGTCCCACTTTGCACAAGCTCTCAAGAAAGTGATGCTCCACACTGCGTTACCCTGCATGTGACAGTTCCTGGGCTCCAGGTCAGCAGTGGAAACTGTAGGTATATGATGAAACCCCATATAAATCCTAAGCAACACAGACATATTTACTAGATATGTCATGGCACTTTCTAACAGGAATAATGTTACCTTCATCAATAATTTAATTCAATGACTGTTCCCTCATAAGAAACCAAGACATTGTATGGGCTTGGATGAAAAATCATGGAATAATCTTATTTTTAATGCAGAAAGAAATAGACAGTGATTATTTACAGGGAAAAAAAAGCATGAAAGTACCAGTATCTCTAAGAAATCCCCATAAAACAATATAATCTGAGTAACACAGAGAGGAAGAGGGTTGGAGGATATGTCACAAGTGAGAAAGCAATCAGGAACTAGTGCATAACACAAACCTTTTAAAAATTAACATCCATGCTGTCCATATGTTGCATTATTTAACATGGCATGGTTACAATACACTTTGAGTTATCCAAGTTGTCAGCTCTGAACCAACTTCTTATGGCTCTAGAGATGTCTGGGACAGAGAAACATTTTGGAAAACATCCAGTTAAAGCCGCTGTTTGAGAGACTGGGACATGAGAGTTGGGGTGTCCTCTGTGTAAGATGTAGGGTTACACACAAGGCATCATCTCTGCAGTCTGGCAATAACAAGCCTTGGGTACCACTTGCAGAAGTGAGTCTGGTACTGCAGGATGCTCCACGGATGGTCCTACCCAGGCTGGTGCACAGCTAGCAGGAAACAGCCTGAAAACACCTCTCATACACTTACACCAAGTGATCTCTCAGCTGCTGAGGAGCTTCACTAGCCTGGGTTAGCTGAGCCCTCCATTCTCCTCACCCAGCCCTCTGAGGCCATGTCTTACCCAAAGGGGCAGGTCACAGAATCACAGCAGTGCTGTTGTGGGAACCTGTGGGGGTCTCCAGTCCAGCCTCCCATGTGGAGCAGGACTATCCCCAAAACCAGATCAGGTTGGCTATGGCTTTGTCTAGCCAGCTCTGGATGGAGGATGGAGATGCCCCACCTCTCTGGTGACCTGGCCCAGGGCTGCACTCTCCTGGGGAAGAAGGTTTTCTTCTTCCAGTCCTTACTGCATGTCCAGGCATCACCCCCTGCTGCATGCTGGGCAGTGGCCCCCTGATCACAGAGAAGAGCATAATCCACTTGCTCTGCAAGGCAATCTTTCCCCCAGAGTGCAGGCTATCTTGGGAGACCTCCCTCTCAGATGCTGCCTTGACCTCGTCCATCACCTGGAAGAGGAGGTGGCTGAGACTGGCCTCACAGCTCACATTCCAGGTCCCTCACTTGGCCCACGGCTGCACAGGTTCCTTCTTCCACCACCACTGGCTATGGTGAGCTTTCAAGGCACAGTGTTCGTGCAGGATGACGTGGGTCAAAGCATCTTCTGTCTCTGTAAAGCAGCTCAGGCAGCTAGTATCGGGCATGCTGCATTTAGTGACACTTCCCTGACAAACCCTTCCCCTCTACAATTCATCTGTGGCTCAAGGGCTCCTGAGCTGGAGCCGTTGTCTTTGTAACAGTACTGCTGGAGGGGTTTTCTTCTCAGATCAGTTTCTGAGAACTTGTAAGCCATTGGCCTCTGTACTACCCTACATAACCATGTCTGCATGCTTCACTGTGTGCCAAGGGGAGAATGACTAGTTGTGGTTTGGTTTGCATACACCAGTTTCTTCTGAAGTCCTCAGCTCTTATTCTGAAAGAGGTGACGGGAGATCTGAGCCCTCCAATCTGCCTGGGATAATCCTTAACACACTCCTCAGGCATCTTCCTTGGAGTTTGAGCTGTCCTTATCTATTCAGTCACTTCTCTTATACAAGTTATGGCATAACTTCTGTTATCTTTGTTGCCCTTTTCTGAACTCCTCCCAGGGATAGTTTACCTTCTTGAAACAGACAGGCAAGCTGCAGATGGCATCACTATACAGACAGACTAGGGATTTACACAGCATTGCAAATGTGTGTCTTGTATTCTTTTTAAGTGCTTTTCTAATAGTTTCTAACATTTGACTTGAATTCAGAGCCCACTGCTGTCTCAGTAAAATCGGGATCACTTTTTTTACTCTGATGGCTTCTCAATTCCAGTAACTTTCCTAGCCTTGCTGAGTAGCCATCGTGGCCTTCATAAAAAAAGATTTAAGCCTCCACTATGTTATCTTCAAACAGGCTTCATGCCTTCTGCAAGTACTTTACCCTTTGGCTTGTTCTTTTTTTGCATTTTTAACAGGATTTTTCATTTTGATTTTTCATCAAACACTACTCCAGATGACTTTGTTATTTTACTGCCCCTGCACAAATATCATATTAAATACAAGCAAATCAAATCCTGTGCACTAACTGGGCCATGTCAAATGTCACTTCTCCTCTTGTGGGTTCCCTACTCTGTGCTCCACAAAGCAGTCGTGCGTGGTATCCCTAAATTTAGCTTCAGCATCACACCCAGTCTCTACTGGGGTAACTGAAGTCTCCCTTGCTACCCCTTTTCCTGCTTTCAGCCTTTCCAATGTCCTGAGCCAGTTCTAACACTGTTCCTTAGCTTTTAGGCCTGTAATTTCATTTCAAAAGGGCCCTGTGTTATTTGTTGAGCCACTTATTTAACTAACGTGACTTCAACATTTCCTTAACACATGGCACCACTCCTACACTGACACTGGAGATCTCTGCTGTACACCGTACATCCTGGCATCAGAGTGACTTCCTTACACCAGGTGTCTGATGTAACATACTTTTTAGTGTCCTCATTTAAAACTAGGCTTTCAGCTCTTTCCTTCTGGCATCTGTGAGGAAGAATGAGCCACTTGCAGGGCCACTGGGCGTTAAATATGAAGCATCACAGCTCCTGTAACTCAGGATTCTGCCTAAGAGCCTCACCTGACTGCCTGCATCCCACTGGCTATCACAGAGGCACCTGCTCCTAAATCAATTAAGTTTTAGAAAGTCCCAGCAGCTATCTTTGAACTACAACCACATAAGCTCTGTCCTCATCCTTCTGATCCATCACACTTATCACTGCCTAAAGCAGATCTAACAATTTCTGCAGCATAAGCAGCAGGAGATTTCCTCTCTGCAACCATCCTTTCATTCCTCCAGTGCAGGAAATCACAGCTAATGCTACTCCATCAGTGCCTTCATCTCCCAACACCTGCCAGCTTTCTATTGCAACAATTAGCAAGAGTCAGTACAGCAACATCAAATACATCAGGAAGAGTTACAAGCACCTGCCTGGGATGAGCATTAGCAGTTTAAATGCCTTGGTAATAGATGATAAGAGCCCTCCCGCTGCCCACCAAGACTTTTTTATAAGTTAATAATGAAATGTGTGTGCCATGCAGGGGGCATGGGCGGCCAAATCAGCCCCATCTCCATGTTTATGCTAATAGCTCTGCAACAGCATGCTTGTTAGAGGTGCCCTGAAGGGCTGTGTGCACGTTACTCACTCCAGTGCTGCACACACCATCCTGGCCCTTCCTTGTGCCCTTATTCTGCTTCTACTTCAGTCTGAGTCTAAGTGCAACTTCCAGGTAAGTCTGTCCCCCATATGGCAGCCTCTTTCTCTGGATGCAGCAGAACCCTGTGCTACGTTGATGCCTGACTTCAGAGCACCTCCCAGCCCAGCCCGTCATTGAAAGGTCTCCACAGTGGAAGCTCAGTCACTTTCCTCCCATCACAACCCTGCACCCACCAGACATTTCCTATGTCCTTGTTGGAACCACCAGGTAGCAAAGCACAGGGCTCTCCAGACCCAACTATAACTGACCAGCTAGGACACAGCCCATGGGGACGGTTCTCTGCAGAGAGCTGTGAGCCCCACATCCGTATCCTGGCAAGAGGCAGACTCTTGCTTAAAGCAGAAAGCCAGCCCAGAGTCCTCTGAACACAACAGCCAGAGCAATGACTGAGGATAAGCAACGAGCTGCACCTGGCACAGGACTAGCAGAGGTGACAGGAACACCTAAGTTGTCCAAGAAGGTCATAGCAAAGGTCTCCTTTGCCCAAGCGTGCCCGGCAGTTGCTCCCCAAGGCACACTACAGCTACAGGACAGGGAATGATTTCTTCATGTTTTATCTGCAGCTGATTCTGCTGTTTCTTGTTTTCCACATCAATTCCCATCCCTTTTCTTTAGCTTGCCAACTTTCATCTCAAGAGTAGCACATGGCAGTACACAGCTGCATGGGAAAGGCTTCCTCAGCCTTTCTGTGCAACTCGGGTACCCCCTTCACCACGGTCCCAATTTGCTCCCATTGCAGATATTGCTCAGGCAGAGCCTTCCTTATGCTGCTGCTGATTTAGCAACATCCACTACCCGAACCTTCCTGTGAGCACCTCAGGAGACTTCTGAAGGTCTCTGTAAACATTAGAAACAGGCAGGCATGCTTGTAAAAAGATGGCTCTAGTAGGAACCTCATGGGCAATTGCATTTTATAATCATTTTCAGAAGTGACTCTTCAGAAGGCATCGCATCCCAGACTAAGGACGGTGCAAAATCCCCCACAAAGGGACCTTTACTCTCACTCAGCACATTTGCATTCATCCTACTTCTATTCCTGTAGACCTCAAAATCATCAAATTCTTCCTCTCTGATATACAGACAGACTATACCACTCTCCCCGGCATGCTACACCACAACATTTTATCAGAATATGTCAGGACTACACAGAAAATATTTTGAAAGACTACCATGTGTCAGGAACTTCCCCCATAACTCACTTCTGTTCTGATTTCACTTCACCCCAAACCACCTGGATGGAGCCAACAGAAGAGACAAAATGTGAACATGAACAATGCCCATATTTTATTTTACAGCTTCCCTGGACAATAAAAAAAAAGAAAAAATGATACCAAAAAGCAAAAATTCAGACTGTTGTGCCTGTTATGAACACCAACCGGCTGGTGCTGCCTACAGTTGGCAGCACAGTCCAGCCATCTGCAACCAGGCTGTGGTCTGTCTCACCACAGCTCTTTATTTACCATGAAACTTCAGAAACAAGTAACTGAGAGCAAAAAGCTGCAGCCAGTTGATCTTTGTTGTGCTGAAGACCACAGCCTTCCCACAGAGGAACAGGCGGATGTAACAACTGCCACAAACCAGGAGGACCCAGGGCAGGAAGTGTCACGTATCCTGACAGCCACCAAGAGCTTCGAGGGCTGGTTATGTCTTGTCCCCTGCCTCCTGCGCTGTGACAGCACAGGGCTTGTGCCTTCCCCAGGACATGGCCTCCGGCCAGCAGTGCTAGTGCAAAGGCAGTACTGGGTTGCTTTTTGCAGGCTCCTCGCAGCAGCCACCATCCATGGTGGCAGGATGCCCAGCCCTGCAGAGAGCAGCCTTTCTTCCATATGCATCTCCTAGGGAGTTTCCAGAGTCATTCCCCTCCCTGGGAGCAATCACTGAAGATTTTATAACGAGCCAAGATTGGTGGATTTCTTTTGCCCCACTGTCTTAGGTGAATGACGTTTGTCACAGTTGGGCAACATCTACAAAATATGCTGCCTGCAACAGTGCTGAACAGTTTTTACAGGGATAGCGAGCATGAGACAAAGGCTGTGAGTCCAACCTGCTTTATTTATCTCCTCCTCACAGAAGTGTTTGGTGGCCTGAGAAAGCAGCACCAACCCCAGCTGCTGCCGGCTGAGCCATGTGCGAGCCGGTCCCCGAGGAATGGCACCACCAGGACATGTCGCTGTTTCACACAAACCTCCCAAAGCAGGAGTGTGGCTTCTTCCAAGCCTGTAACCAAAAGGCCGAGGACAGCATGGGGGATGAGCTCCTCTGCCCCAGAGAGCCAGGAGAGTGGAAGCAGAGCTCCTCTGCTCCCACGCTGGGGAGATGCTGAAGCCACACTTCAGTAAAACAGCAGCTCTGAAGGAACACACAGATCCTGCATTAACCTCTTCTCCTATTCAGAGGTTTCCAAATGTGCCAAGACAGTCAGATCCCATTTGAAAAATCTTCCCACTTGGTCCTCTTCGGCAGCCCCCAGCCCTGCCAAGGACATGCAGTCCTGTCCTGCCACCAGCCACACAGTGGAGTTGTGTGTGCACAGGTCACAGCATCTTCACTGCATGTATCTCCTTGGAAACAGCATCTTCACTGCTCACGTTATCCTGCAGGCAACTCTTTTCTGCCAGGAGCCTGCAGCTCAGGAGGCACCAGCCTGAGAGCAATTTCTGCTGCCCAGTCCCAGCCCCAAGCCCTCCTGGAGCCACTTCTGTGCAACTGGATTCACATCCACAAGGAAAAGGGGAAGAGAGCACCCCAAAAGCCTGCAGCTGGAAACAGCTGGCCCCTGCCTGGCCTTTGAGAAAGGCTGGTCCTTGGGAAAGAGGTGTGGCAGGGTCTTCACAGGCTGCATTTGGACCAGCATCCACAGGGAGACCACCCCTGTCCTAGGTGATGACCGATGGGTCTTGTTTTCACCCTGAGGGAACACAGTATGTCCAGTCCTTCTACAAATATAAGGACATCCAGACCATCCATCCAGCCCACCAAGTCATGAAAAACTACACCACGGTTCAAAGGGGAGCATATTCAGAGAGGGGGTCCTTGCCTGCAGGGCCTGGCTTGGCCAGTTCTCCAGGCACAGCCACCAGGTTGGGCTTTGCCTGGAACAGGAGACTTTCTGGGTTTAGCATGTGCGTATCATATCTAAATATGGATATAATATACTTATCTCTATATAGACAGATCACAGAGCAGCCACAGCGACTTTGCAACTCTCCACTCTGCCTGCTGTGACCAGGGCCCATTCATCCCACCCCCCAGGAAAACACTTTTTTGCTAATAAGCGATAAAGAAAGAGGAAAACCAGAGCACTGGCCCCAGCATGGGTTTACTCCTGGGCTGTTGCGGATCTCTCCAGTGCTGCTCACAAGGGAGCTCAGCTGCGAGCCCTGTGCCGGGGTCCGGGGAGCAGCCTCTGTGCACCATAGCCCCATGCGGCACCAGGCACAGGCACACAGGGTGCATCAAAATCATTCCCAAGTCACACAAGGACGATGAGGGCAATCGCACATTTAAATCATGACCCCCCAAGTATTTTAATGCACTCGAGGTGCTGCAGGATTTCTAATCTGATTTGAGACACTTTCTGCCCCGCAGGAGGTAGCTCCTATTCACAGGGGGGTACAAGGAGCCAGGGAACCCCCAGACTAGAGAGGGGAAGCAAAAGGCAGGCAGAGCTGCAGGGTCCCAGCCAAGGCAGCCAGGGCACAGGAATTACAGGTTTTCACAGAATTTCAGTGTGAAGACCTTCTCCCTTGAAGGCACTGCAAGTTTTGGTGTAGGAGGGAGCTGGGTGGAAGAACTTAAATGTGGGAGGCAATTATGGCAGCCATGCCAGACAGATAATAAGACAGATCATCACAGCAGACAATACTCAGGTAGAGGAGCTGTCACGCAGATGCGGGTGGTTTCACAAAAAGGATAATGGGAGTTCACTGAAGTTCAAGACCAGGAGGCGTGCTTTGGTTTCTAACCAGGACTGGCAGAGCATGGATGCGCACACACACACACAAGCACACATGCACACAGCCATCTCTCTGCACATGCATTTATTCTGCTGCCAGCATTTGGATGTTACCAATTATGAGCTTCCAGTTAATCATGGAGGTTACTCCAACAACAAACTTTGTACACTGGGTGCAATAAAGAACAACAAATCTGTTTGGTTTGTAGCTAACTTGAAGCTATTCAGGAATTACAGCGAGGATGATACAGGACTGGACCCAAGCAGGTCCACATAAGGTACTTCATACTGCGATTGAACTGTGTGCACCTCCATGATGCTATGGGCTATTCAACTCGATGCAGAGGGAAAAGAAATGGCTCATATCCAGTTTAGCTTCTTTTTGATGGATAAAGAAAGATGGAAAGGTTATTCCTCGATAACCTCAACCTCCTTCCTTTCCTTGGGGCCCAGCACCACCTATACCTAAGATGCCAAAGGAACCACCACAACCCAGGTCCAATACTGATCCCTCTCTCCGCTGTTCCCTTCGTCTCAGGAGGCATCGTGTAAGGCCAACCACACGTGGCTGCAATCTCTAAAAAGCACAAAGCTTAAGACAACCCATAGACATGAGGTGGTAATTCTGCCTGTGAACTACCTAGACTTTTAAAGCAGGCACCGGCTGAGGATGGGCAGGCACCTGGAGGATCTCCTGCCCCTGCTCTTGGCTTTTCACAGCGGCTGTGCAGGGGGGACGAAACACCGCCTCAGAGAAGCACTCTGGAGCACACTTGCAGTCCCAACATTCTGCTTGCAGCCCCCATCCCTCCACATCAGCTCAAAGGCAGGACAGAGCCAGCCTGCATCTCGCAGCTGTGCAGCTCGGTCCAGCCTTTGGCAGTGGCAGTGCTCATCTGCTGCCTGGGAGACAGACCACAGCACTCCCCAACCAGCATGCTGCTCTGGTGGGAACTCTTCTAACTGATTATATTTCCAGTTTAAGTAATTAACACACATAACAAGACTTTTTCAACTCTTTTCCAGTTTGAAGCCCCCTCCCCACAATCCTTCCTTATTTCCACATTTCTCCCTAGTTCAGCTACATCCAACATTTTCTTACCCACAACTGAGTTGCCCAGCTAGGAAAAAACAACAACAAAAAAAATCACTTGAGAGAGAAAAAGTAAAAACCTATGTGAAAAACATAATTTACTGTCTTGCTACATTTTCCACATACAACCCCTGACTGCTAAGCTTGAAAATGAGGATCACACACTCTATGTGACAGCAAATTACAGCAACATATCCCCCTTACATGGAAAGAGCAAGAGAAGACTGCGTTTCTTACAGACTGAAAATACTAACGAACCCGTCCTTTCTCTTCCTTTGTATGCTGCAGGACTCACTGCCCTTCCCCAGACACAGACACTGATGGACAGGAGAAAATAAAGTGTTTCAAGTAACATCCTTGAAAAGCTAAAGAGGGGCAAAGCACAAAGAACAAGTGATGGATGGAAACAGGCAGAAAGAGGCAGCACTACGCAGGGTGGTGTTCAGTCCCATAATTAGCTTCATTTGAGCTCTCTATTCCTTTAGAGTAGTTCATAACACCCAACTTGTCTTTCAGCCATTCCTGAGCACTGAGCTGCTGTCTGTGCTGCATTCTCCATCCTAACTCTAGGATCTTGCTGCTGATAACAATGGCCAGCACCTACACCACGGTCTTGTACACCAAATGAGAGCTGGGTTTCCCATGTCTGACACAACTTCATCCCTGGTTTTGCTGCCCAGACCTCCGAGCCCTTCAGCCTGGTTCTCATCCTCACACCGCAGTATACTCAGAAAACTTGGTTGCGTATCACCTATCTTTCTGACAAGACTATTTCTATCCCCAGTCTTGTCCTTTAAAGGGGATTGAGAACTTCTCTCACATTTTTTCTCCATTCTTCAATTTTAATATCCCACTAATGACCTTGCTAAGTGCCAGCAGAACTCCATCCCTCCTGTACAGGCTGCCTTTATTACCAAAGTATTGCCCCTTCCTGTGGTCCAGCTCTCCTGTTCACACCTGTCTCCCCTCCTACAGACACTGGATGCACTTGAGGAAGCAGGACAGGTCTTCTGTTGCCTTTGATCATAATGTTTTTTTTAACCTTACACAAGCATTATCACTCCGTCTCCCCACTTTCAAAAACCCCAAGCAGGACTTTGTGCAACACCAGGGTAGGACAGAAACTTCTGCTCCTGAATTTCCATTTTCTGTCACCTGAGGTCAAAGAATCAGCTTCAAATTTACATGTGGACTCAAATTCGCAAGCTTTGAAACTTCCTACCAGGGCACTCTGAGAGGTTATTTCTCTGTTTTCTCCTTTCTTGTCCATCTGCAGAGTTCCTGTCCTGTACCAGGACAAGCTGAAAAGATGGGGCCTCCACCCCACTACTGCTGCAGCACTGAGCCCAGCACGTCCATATGCATCCCCATGTTTAGTGTGGAGCACTGGACACTGTCAGCCAGCATCTCACATTCACAGCCTCCTCCATCCATCATACATGTTAATAGTCTTCTATTAGCTGAAGTGTCAACTCTTAGAGACACAATAGATTATTTGCATCTTAAGGAACATCTTCAAAGTAGTTTATCAGTGATCAACCACCTCCTGGACCTTCCCAGCAGAGACGCAGAGTTACAGCAGCTGACCAGGAGACCATGTCAGTCCCACTGACCTGGGTCAAGAGAAGCTGCAGGGGCCACAGGGATGAGAACGTTGTTACTTCTCTTTCCCCAAGCAGAAGGAATGGCTAATGCTGCGGGACATTGCCTGCACAGTGCTAGCTGGTATTTCTCAATCTTCTTTTTCCCCCCACTGGTGCAGAGAAAACAAAACCACTGTGGACAGGGACATTACGACATCCTTTATTTATAACGAAAGAGGTTAAGTCTTGGATTTTAGGGTTTGGTGATGGTTTATTTTAAAGCCTTCCCCTATTCCAGTTGCTGCTTTATTTGCCACTTTGGGAAAGAGGTATCACACCAGCATCATTTCTCACATGTACTTTCCAATGACCTACAAGACCACAAGTTTCAGATAGAGGAAGGCTGGCTGAAGAGCATCACTCATGTAGCCCAAACTAAAGCTTGATATAAAAAAAAAAAAGGAAAAAAAGGGTGTTAAAAAAGGGGTTAAGAAATAATTTTTCTTCAGGTGGCAGCAGGTGTTCATTCCACTCTGCAGCAGAGCCCTTTCCTGGTGGTTGGAAAGTACCTTTGCAGATCTCTCACCCAACTTCAGGCCTCAAGCAGGGCAAATCCCCCTCCCAAGCTGAGAATTGCAGGGATGGAGATCTCCCCAGCCTGTCCCACTGTTGCACTGCTCTCCTCACAAAGACGTTGCTTATGTCCACTCTGAAACTCCCGAGACACTTTGCAGGCACTGAATCTCGCTACCTCCCCCACTCAGCACCATCATCTTAGTAACTGCCCTTCAAGGAGGTGTATAGTTGCTGCTGGATCATGCCCTAGCCCCTTCAGCCAGGCTCTGATGTTTCAGGTTAACAGGTACTTCTAACTTCTGTCCTGGTAGAAGACCATGAGATGAAGAAAATATTTAGAGATTTAGAGATGCTGTGTACTTAAGTATTCATAGCACATTATTCTGCAGGCCAGCTAGCAATTAAAGATCACCATGATTTTGCAAAGGGCTTAAAGCTCATTGCTCACATCAGGCCAGGGCCTGTGCCTCTTTGCTGCAGTATTAAAGCTGTCCTTCCTCTGCCATGCTGGTGGCAATGCTGCAAGTCAGGAGACAGGACAGGCTGAGGCTGATACCAGATCTGAAACATACCAGCTCAGGTGACTCAAAAAACAATGTGTCTTGGAAAAGACAGCCAAACTCTGCTGTCTCCAGTACAGAAAGTAATTTCTGTTCTCAATTATTCGTTCATTCTTTCTATTGATCACACCAGATGCAAAAACTAAAAGGCTTAATCTGAGCACAGCATTACCCAAATGCAACCAGGACAAACCCAGCAATTAACGCAAAGCCTTCCTGGGCACAGAAAGAAATACAGCTCTGCACTGCACCCCTGAGCACATGCCCAGAGACACTGCGCTCTTCATGGGTTCTGATAATAACGACATCAGTGCAGCATGACCAAAGCAATTCTCCAGGACCTCTTCTTCACGTAAGGGGAAACCCTGCAGTAGGTGGTACAGGCTTCATGCGAGAGCAGGTCAGGTCAAAGCCTGGAAAGCAGACAAGGACCCAGTTTCCACCCTGCATCAACGAGCGTACCCTAGGCGGCTGTTAGCTTGACTTTGCCCCTTTTAAGCATTTTCTTAAAAAATGCACAAGGTGTGCTCCAAAACTCAGAAAGCCTTCCTCATTCAGGAAAGGCAGCCCTGGAGCTCCTGTGCTGCATCCAACCTCCTCACACCAGATGCTGGGGCCCAATCCTGCTGATCTCTAAGCATCCACCAGCCCTCTCAACAGCTGTAATTCAGCATCTTCGGGGACACACAGTCCCTCAGAGACAGGCAGAAGGGATTGTGGCAGCTGCAGCTAAAATCTGAAGTGTTTTGTAGCTCTGGAGAGGTCACGATCAAAGAGATTACTTTTTTTTCTTTTTTTTTTTTTGCAAGATTCTGTAGGAAATCCATTTATTTGGCTCAGGAAATAATTTCATGACAAGGCAAAAAGAAGCTGCATAGGGAGAAAGTACAGGAAAAAGCACTAGAAATCAAGAAGTGGAAACAGTGAAGCCTAAAGCAGGAACCAAGCATGAATTTTTGGAGCACTAGGAGTGATCATAGGGCACACATTTAAACTAGATCCTCAGGTCACAACTGATAGTTTTTACACTATCAACAGGAAAACAATCATTATCACCTAACTTGCCTTTAGTTTAACCTTTTTACATCAGTTCCAGGTGGTTCAGGTTCCCCTGAGCCATCCCCTGGGGTGACTGGCATTTAACTTTGTGCCATGAGGCCATGGTGGTCCAGCAACAAGCTCTTTTTTAGTGATCCTGATAAGAGATTGCTCTCCAAGCCCAGCTTCCACAACCATCCAAAAAATCAACAGCAGCAACATTAACAACTCCCAGCGAGCCGGGCTGCTGGCAGTGCTGGTTCATGCAGAGTCTGATCAGTGCAGTTAAAAGCAGCACAGACCAGGAGAAAGCATTAGTAACAAATTTATACTGGAGAATTGTCCAATTCTATTGCAAAGCGCCTCCTAGATGAAGGGCAGGCCCAGGAACACAAAATCTCAGAAATTATCATCAAGGCTGCTGCTAGTTTGACGGAGAACAGTTGTTTCTGGAGTTACACTGGCGTGAGAGGCAGGTCAGAGCTCCCCACCGCTGCCCCATCTCTCTCAGTGCAGTCCCTGTTATCAAACCCAGCAGAACAGGCTGCGCGCACCCCATCAGCTTACAGTAGTCAGATTTCCATGCTGTTTTTCACAGTTTAGTGTATTGTCAAAGTTTTCGGCTTTCCTTCTGAAGAGAAAATTCAAATATTGGCCTTTGTGTATTTTCTCAGTTAAAATTTAGAAAGGGAATGATTTAACCTTTGCAATGTCAATGACTGTTTCTGGAAAGGGATTAATTAGCCTGTATTTCTTTAAGTACATCTCTGATGCATCTGCCCTCCTCTATGCGCATTTCAGGTAGACAAATGTGTAAGTCAAAATACGAAAAGAAAATCAAACAAATTTGTTTGAAAGCCAGCAGGTGGAAATAAAAGGTCCTGTAAAGAGTCTCCTAAAAACAGGAGACCTAAATGGGTCAATTTTTAAAATGCGAGAGCTGCATTTTGAATTAAGAATTTTGGCTACAACCAACAAAGTTGAATTGGGGGGGGGGTGGGGGGGGTGGGGGGTTTGCACCATATGTACCTTCCCTATATGAAGTCTAACCAATTCTCACTCCAATACGACTGGTCATTATCACCGTCGAAGCGATTTGCACACTGGGAGCAGGAAGTTTCCAAAAAAAGATTAACTGCTACCTTAAAGCCCTTTAAACATACCAGGTTTTCTTCCTGATAAAAATGTACTTCCAGCGTATGGCTTATACCACTTCAGAGGAACACAGGTTAAACTGGAGTGTCCCAGAGCATATGAGGAGGATCACAACCCAGATATGCTTACATGGGCTGAGCTAGATGTACACAGTGACACACACGCTAAGCTGAAGAAAGGCAAGGCAAAACTGCCTGACATGTTTAGATATGTATCTTCAGTTTTAATGGTGCAGTGTTAACTGGTAAAGCCCACATTTAGAGAGTGTGAGGAACAACAGCTCTGAAGAGGGCGATGTTCTTGCAGTGCCTCAGCAATCCTTATTCTTACCATGTAACATCTCGTTTGACTACTCACTTTACCATTTCATTCCTCAAAACATAGCAGAAATTGAAGTAATGCCATCAGCCCAAGGTCTGCAATGACAAGAACTGTTCCCAGCTACAGTTTATAGTTTACTGCATCAGAGCAACATCACTGTTGTTCTTCAAGAGAACAACCAGAGGATGTGCACATTGAACATACCCTCTCAGCCCTCTCCCTTGCCCAGAATACAACTTACACATGAGATTTACTTCCAATTCACGGGTCCCTTTACAAAGAGCAGGAATTCACACAAACACACACAAAGATAAAATATGTTTATTCATGTTCTGGTGGATTCAAAGGACAGTGGATGTCTCCTCATCCACAAGCAGCTACTAATTCTGCCAGGCCACTCCTGGTTGAAAAGTGTCTCCCCTTTCGCCCCATGAAAGCAATATGCTTGGTTATTCACAGGACAGTAAACCTACAAGCTTTAACCTAAAATTTTTCTGTAATAGGAGACATTCACTGAATTTTGACTGAATGCAACATCACACCATCCTCTTCCCAGGGAGCAAGCTGCCTGCCAGCGTGCCACAGCAGTTATGAAGCTGTGTTCAGAGGACTGCACACACAGCACTAACGCCGCAATGTGCCAAATCAAGGTATTCGAGAAGGTTTTGTTTGTTTGAAGAGGGTTAGAGCTGAGTCAAACTTCAAAACTTTTGGATATTTTTTTTTTAATTTGCCAAACATGTTTGTTATAGGATTAACTCTAATCCTGCTTTCTTGGCCAAGTCTCCAAAATCATCTCATGCCAGCTCCTGAACTTACACTTCTGCAGTAGCTGTTTTTAGGAACTGCTCATTCCTGCAGCTCAGCAAGACTAGTACAACGTTGCATGTAAAAAGGATTAAGCATGCCATAAAAGAGCATCTTTCTGAGTGATTCTGGTAATGTCTGCACAGCTGAAATGAAAAACAAAGCCAAACTGAACTACATGACATGCTAGAATACTTTCATAGAAGAAAAGGATTTTTAAGTAAATACACACATGCACACACACAAATTCTCACCTCTTGAAAACATATCTATGCAGGCACACAGGCCACCTTCCCCCTACTACCTGGAAACAATCAAATAGAGGAATATTGCAAAACACAGTGAGGTACTGCACATTAAAGACCACTAGGTACATTCTGTTCTCTTCTCAGTCCTCCCCTGAAACAAAAACTAACGAGCCAGGATGAAGCCAAACCCTTGGTATTCATGTAAGTGTGAGGTAACTCTTAACTTCATATGTCTGAATTTCCCACAGGACTTGGCACTTCACAGGACTAAAATCACAAGATCACAACTTCCAATTTGTTTCATCATCATTTTCCAAACAAACATTCAGAATTAATTTTGCTTCATGAGAAGTTTCATCAGGTTTGCTTAAAATGGTTTTCTGTCTGATCTGAAGACAGAGGACACTCCAAGAAAATACTCAAAATGGAGAAAGTTCCCACCCAAAGGAAGTGATTATGAGTTTCTCTTCTCCTCTTCCCTGCATGATCCAAAGAGAATACGTCACTGAGGACAAGCAACACATGAGAACACTCAGGCCCTTGGAAAACAGCCACAAAGCAATGACTTCAAAAGATGTTTATTAGAAAAACTGGACATTACAAGAGGACCGGGTAGGAAACAAATTATACAAGGCACATGCGGTTTCTAGTACACTGCATAGAACAAGAGATAAGACTGCAAATACACGTAACGCACCCACCTGAAACTGCTAATGCAGGTAAGTCACTGCTCAGATCATGTGCCACGACAGGCAGACGCCGGGGTTCTTCTAGAAGACAGCTAATCCCTGGTATGTTTTACATTTACTGCAAAAGTACAGATTGTATGCATAGTTTTAACGACAGTTAAAACAAGATTCGTATGCAAGAGTTTCTACATCATTCTTCCAAGTTGTGGCATTAAGATACTGTATCTCCTAAAATTTTATTTATTTTAATTCAAGGTGATCTTTCAAGTTCTTATACTACATTTTTCCCCGTGAATAATAAAACCTTGTTGTCTATGCATGGTTCTACCTAGCAAAGCATATCTGAGACTATTTGCTTGGTTACCTAAGGAAGAAATCCAGAGACTTGATTATCTGTCAAAACAAGACTCACAGGGAAGTCCTTTATAACCCAAATCAGAGTATCGAGATATATATATTAGCTAACGCTTTCATTAGATTTCAGAAAAAATACAACCTAAACTTGACCAAAACCAGGAATTCTTGTCTTTAAAGCACAGCTAATGGCAACCAGCAGTCCCCCAGAGAGCAATACTCAGCTGAACTCACAGCAGAGAAATAAATGAGCACTAGCAACTCAACAGTTTCTAGCAACACACGCTACACAGACACTAATTCTCAATCAGGAACATGAACAGAAAAAACACCTCACTGAACAGATTGGTGACTTTGCATCTGGGTCTGTATCTCAAAGGACAAAAAAAATCACTTCAGGAAGGATTGAAAATCTAATTCTCAAATTGGTCTCTTTTCCTCCCCAATGCTAAAAACATGCCCTGTTTCTTGACATTTTGTTACAGTTTCAGCAGCCGTCTGACCAATCCAACATCTGTCCATAAAACTTAAAGGATTATATCAGAAAAAACCAGAACAGATTAACTGTTGAGGGCTTGGTTGTCAACCCACTCCCCTCCCCCACCTCTAAACTTACCTTCTCTGTTGCAGCACAGCTCTTGGATGTGCTATAAATTAAGACAAACATTTCTGTCAACACTGAAATTAATAAACTGCGAACAGAGAAAACCATGGCCAAGAGACACATGGAACCTAAGCCTTCGCCAGATACATCAGACCACCAGGACTAGATACGAATACCTGCCATCAGAGTTCACATTGCAAGTCCGTGCTTTAGTGCCCATCACAGTGTCTGTCCTTCATCATCTAAAAACAGACGAGAGTAGAAACAATTACATTTCAAACAGAGGAAAGTTATTGTAACAGAGCACACGTCCTCTAACCCTGTGCCAAGGAAAAGAGGAAGTTGGCATTTAGCAAATACAAAAGCAGCAAACGAGATATCTCTCTATTACAAGTAACGTGAATAAGATAGACTTCACAATCTCAGGAAAGGCTCTGCTGCCCTCTTCATTAATGTGGTGAAGAATTTCATTGAGATTGCTAGTTAGTGATACCAACATGTAAATAGCTAATCAAATGTCACGCACCCATATGGTTTAAAGAAACTGCAATTAGACCGAGAAGGTGTTACATTATCCTCCTGCCTCTCTGGAAGCATAAGGCCAAAGGTAAGTGAAATGAAGCAAGTAATCTGTTTTACATGCCATCAAATATCCTCAATTATTGAGGTATACCTGGGAAGATCCTGATCAGTTTTTCAAAATAAGCTATAACTCTTTGCATCTGTACAACTGTCTATAAAACTAAAACTTAGGACTGAATCTGGAAACGAGAAGGCAGGTGACGGTTACCCGAGTTGCTGCTTCAGCTCACTAAAAGAAATGTGACATACTGTGGGAGCTGATTTCAGCTATTTTTACACTTTAGACTTTGAATACCAGTTTGTCTGAGGCTTGGTCCAGGATAAGTAATAAATATCCATGCTCCTCGAGTTTAGTGGTAAGGCTTTCTTCTTTTAACTCTGTTTCTCCTACCATATGTTGGAAGCTTCTTTTAAGCATGCAGAATAAAAAGAAATCCCAACTACTCTGGAACAGATCATTATTTTTTCCAAAATGCCCATTAAAGAGAGAGAAACTGTTCAAAGATGTATCAACCTGAATATCCTGCAGATGAAATAAAATGCAACAGTCACTTCACCAATGTCTACACAGGCATTTCATAAAGTTGTGCAGCAGTGACATTAACTAGCATTTCCTTACTCTTTTTTTAAGACAAATCCACTAGGAACACGCAAGGATTTAAAATCCTAAATGAGTCTGATGTACTCACATGAATGAGTCACATGTACTCACTACCACACTCCCCCGAGAGCATCTTCTAAACCTAATGGCCAAAAGCAGCGAATACAGAACGACCACCAGTTTTGGAGAAACTACGAAATTTTAAGATTGAAGAGCTACTTGACAACTGTGACCACAACATGCTATTTCCCTAAAAAAGGAAACCAAAGAAATCTTCATTTCTTGAACCCTAAAGAGATCAAGAGACATACGTAAAGCCTGGCTGATGATCCAGCACAGGCCAGAGAGCAGAGATCAAGGGATCGAGAAGAAAAAAGCTCTCCCCAGATGGATCTGACCAGCAAATTAACTGTTCCAAGAAATAACAACAGTTGATGGGTTTCTGCCATCAATGTGTAGGTATAAAGCTCTAAAGCTCACTCAAACCAAGCTGAACTCTGAACCTAACAAAACTCTTGGGTCACAAGAAGTGTAACTTGCATCAAAAAGCAGATTACCATAGCTAGGACTCAGACAACAGAGCAAAACCCCAGAGCCAATTAAAGGCTTTATTTCATCCTTTCTGCTACCTCTTGTACTGTTCTGGAAGATGGAAATTCTCCAGAGCTGGCACTCAGCAACGCTAGGATAACAGCACTGCAGAGTTGGGAAGACCTCAACAGAACGGGAAGGTATTTAGAGTCAGTGAAGCAACATCCCCTCAAACAGCACCTCAAACGTTACCTACTGCTGCTACAGCTCAGGCATTAACCAAGGCTCCAAGTGATGTCAGGAGGTTCTGCCACTATCTTCAGACAAAAACCCACCAAAGGTAACGAGAGGACTGAAAAGATTTTACTTATCATAAACATAAGATGGGTAGCAGGCTGGAAGACCAAGTTCTGAGAAGTCTTCATGAAAAGGGGAAAGGGTCCTAGCCCAAAGGGGAACGGGTCACACAAAGAAGCAGCACAAAGAGACAAGCACAGACCTCTGTGGCGAAACAGATCAAGAGCTGAAAAGCTGCAAGCAAAGCTACGCTTTCTTTCATTTGTTTGTGTTTCAATTTTGGCAAGATCAGGAACTTCCCTCTTGAGAGAACTGGAAAGGATGCACGTGTATGGGGCCTAACACATTTGTAAACAAAGCAGGAGAAGCTGCAGGCAGAGGTCAAGTCATCTCAGGTCCAGGCTTCTGCAGTCAAGCACAAGATGAGTACGACCATGCTGCTTTCCAAGTTACATCTACTCTGCAAACAGCTTGGACACTTTTGTGAACGTCCTGACATAATACTGCTCTATCAGACATGAAACATGATAATCCAGCACAGTCACCTCGGTTCAGGAGGACCTCAATGGTTCCATGCAGGCCCCCTCAGGGATCCCTGCCTCAGCTCCCTATGACATCCACAATAACAGCTTTATTGAAGAAATTCCATCTTCTCAAAAACTTCTAGGTATTGGGGGGAGGGGGTGGAAGGGGCGGGGGTGGCGGGGGGGTGTGTGGGGGTGTGTGCGTGTGTGTGCTTGGTTGTTGTTAAGAACATGCTTATACCTCCCATCTGTAATACTGGCAAAACATCAGAAGGAAAAACAAGCTAAAAAAGCAAAACTTTTAACATTGCAAGGCGTGCTAAGGCCAGCAAAGAAAAGTGGCATCAGTGTCTTACCAGTCTTCAGCTCCCAAAGGTCTGCATTTCTCTATCCAGAAGATGCAGTGCTGTGCAGTTCTTCATGAGATGATCAATGAAAAAAATACCAGAACTATTTTTTCAGTCCTCCTTCTCTCAACCCAAAATCACATGCTAAGAAAGCAGGCACTCCATCTCTGAGAATACAATTGATTTTCATCCTGCTCTGCCTTTCTTGTTGCATGGTATTACTAAGTCTCACAAATATTCCATGTGAGCCTTGCAAAGCAGCAGGTATCTGAGAAGGCACTGAGATGACGCAGGTGACACCGAAAAAGGTGTTTTCAGGCAAATATAATGGGTGGTTACACAACTACTTCTCTGTTTCCCCTCCACTAAAAGCTAATTAAGACCCAGCTTCCTAAACACTTCAATTTAAAAGTATAGAAACCCAAGAAAAAGTGAAATATAATTTTAAAACGTTTGCAAGGATAATCTGTTCGAAACTGTAACGTAAATATGAGTCAAGCCTTCTGACAGAATGCTGACTGGAGTGCATGATGAACCATAAGAGGTTGAGAGGGACAGAGCCTAAGTCCAGGAAACCTAGAAAACACCTAGAAAAGGAAAAATATTGAAAAAATACAACAATAAATATTGAAAAGAAACTAGAGACTTCTATAATCTTCTGTCCCATTTCTCTACCTGTCAGTTACTTTTTCTCTTTTTTTTTTTCCCCAGTGCGGGTTCCAAAAGGGACACTCAAGAGCCATCGACTGGAATGCTAGAATTTCTTAAATCAGGTTACAACTGAAATTCGTGTGCACAACTGTAAGAAGCAATTACAAATATTTCAAAACAAAGGTTTGCCTGAGCCATTTCAATGCAATTCAAAAAGCACCGGGCTAAAATTAAGCTTGATTTAAGTAGTGAAGTATAGCTTGATTGTACCAGGCATTATTCTAACAAGTTTCAGAACATGGTAACCAGCACAAGAAACCATGATGTGATCGATATTTGTGTTCTAGTAATCCCTTTCCCCCCCATCTACTGTTCTGCAAAACATCACCTGACAGATGCATCAGTCAGAAGGTGAAGAGCAGCTCTTCCCTGCAGGCCATGACCCACAGGTCATGAGACCCACAGCAGTGCTGCAGGCTGGGATTCACCCACAGGTAAATGTTTGGTTTGCAAGTTTTTTTACAAATTTAAAAGCATATCCAGGATCCAATTCACTTGATACTGTGACACAATTTTAGTGTACTGGTATGTGCGCAGAGGCTGTAACACCTGACTGGGCATAAATTAAGTGCTAGGAATGAAATATTTTTAGAAAAGCCTGCAATCAAACTTCTCCAGAGGTATAAAGACAGATAACTTACCAGCCAGCTCAATTCATAAGGCATCATGAATATTCTTCAGGGATTATGAGAGACAAGATGAGAATGGAAGCTAAAACATTATTAGTAGATAAAAGGGACTAGGCACTTGCATACTGAAGATACCAAATAAAAATACGAGTTTTAACTTTTTTGGAGCCTAATTTCTGATTGCTGTTCCATCAACTACCATTTCTAAAATATCTTATTTTATTTAGATAACTAATTGGGGGGAAAAAAAAAAAGTCATTTTACACAGCCATAGGCTTTTGCTTCTCCTTTCATTCTGCCATCAGACATTATCTTCCAAACAGTAGTAACACACCTGCACTGGCTGAATTGTTATGACGACAGGACTGAACCACAAGTATAACAAGCAAATGTATGCTTAATCACACATTATATCTCCATTTTCATCAAGCAATCCCATCTCTGTAAGTAACCACAATCATTCCCAGTCTTTTGGTATTAAAGTCTGATTGTGGTTTTTTTTTTCTCACCAAAGATTTTGTGGTCTCAATTTGGAACAGAGAAGAGTTTACTGCTAACACAAGCAAAGGCTCTGTGCATCAAAAGGAAGTCTGTCTTTGCTTGAGATCAGTGTGGCTTTGCCAGTCCCACATTTCCCATGGAGGTCCTCTTACATATTTATACACCGCAGTCCCTCAGTGCACAGGGGATTCATAAATTCAGGCATTGCCATCTAATTTTCACCTACCAACACAGTAACTGCCAATAGAGAATCAATGTGAATTATGTAGCCCCCATATTCCTGTTACATCAAGAGAAAAGCTCACAGCCTCTGTTGCCAGATCCAGCTCAGTATCTGAAAGATATGCATTTTTATACAGGAAAAAAAATTACACAAAACATCCTTGGGGTCTGTCCTGCATTAATTTACTCATTATTGGAAGCTTTGTAAGAAATATACGATGGTTAAAGAGATGCGAAACACACAACTTCTTTGCATTTCAAGCTTCATAGAATCATAGAATAGTTTGGGTTGGAAGTGACCTTTAAAGGTCATCTAGTCCAACCCCCCTGCAATGAGCAGGGACATCTTCAACTAGATCAGGTTGCTCAGAGCCCCATCCAACCCAACCTTGAATGTTTCCAGGGATGGGACATCTACCACCCCTGGGCAACCTGTTCCAGGGTTTCACCACCCTCATCGTAAAAAAATGTCTTCCTTATGTCCAGTCTAAATCTACCCTCTTTCAGTTTAAAACCATTACCCCTTGTCCTATTGCAACAGGCCCTGCTAAAAAGTTTGTCCCCATCTTTCTTATAAGCCCCCTTTAAGTACTGCAAGGCTGCTATAAGGTCTCCCCGGAGCCTTCTCTTCTCCAGGCTGAACAACCCCAACTCTCTCAGCCTGTCCTCATAGGAGAGGTGCTCCAGCCCTCTGATCATATTTGTGGCCCTCCTCTGGACCTGCTCCAACAGGTCCATGTCCTTCCTGTGCTGAGACTCCAGAACTGGATACAGTACTCAAGGTGGGGTCTCTCCAGAGCAGAGCAGAAAGGCAGAATCACCTCCCTTGACCTGCTGGCCACGCTTCTTTTGATGCAGTCCAGGATACGGTTGGCTTTCTGGGCTGCGAGTGCACATTGCCAGCTCATGTCCAGTTTTTAATCCACCAGTGCACCTAAGTCCTTCTCCACAGGGCTGTTCTCAATCCCTAGGACCTCAACCTGAAACATATACAGCTACAGAAGACAGCATAGATCTAATTTAGTGTTATTACTTGTTACTTCTCTGCTGGTTACCAAGCCTACAAGCAACTTGTTACTTTTGAAAGTTCAGATTTCACACCAGGAAAAAGCTGTTCCATCGCTGTCATGATTTTTACCATACACCTGTAAAGTAGTTCACCCTGTATCCTTACTCAGAAAGGGTACCCTCCTCCTAGTGGGACTAATCAAACTGTAGACGAAGATATTAAAATGGAAATATACAGTCCACTACAAGCATTCCCTTAAAAAAAAAAAAAGCAGATGTTACTTCCTTAAAAAACAACAACCAAGTTTGTCAGGCTTTCTTCTCTCTACCCAAATAGTACTGCTACTTTGTCCCCAGTTATCGTATTTAGAAAAATCTAAGACCTAAGAACACAGAAGACCTAGACTACATCATCTGAGTACATCAGATTTCTTTTAATGCAACCTTGATGTTACAGCATGTGGTCCTTTGACTGCCCATGCAAACTTCTTTTGGAAACTTTTACTGCGATTCAGGATTTTCAGAAACTTCATGTGCATTTTTGCTTCAAAAATCTGAGATGACTTTACTTGCCTGACTTACCCATCTCAAAAGTGGAAGCACTCTAATAAGGTCTACTGTTTTTGTAATGGGCACACTGTTGGGAAAGCAAGGTGACTCATTCCAGGACCACAGAGTCCAAACACGTTCTTCAGATACATTATAGGGAGATTCAAGTCAAACAGCAAGATCCTCCAGTGTGCCGACTACCAGCTGATTTCATAGCACAGAGTTAGACAGAACACAATCGCTCAAAAAGATCCTGTAACACACAAGAGATGCCACGCCACATCTTGACATCTTTCCAGTCTTTGGGTGGAATTCCCCTGCTCACCTACACAAATCTGTATCACTTGCTTTACTCCCCATCTTCAGCTGGCACCAACAGCAGCCACTGTCTGCTAGATATGCATCCCACTCTATCACTCATTTTTTCTAGCCTTGTGCATGGGCATTACCACCAGATTATTTTACTTTTTAACTCAGAGGAAAACTTACAAAGAAAGAACTGTTGTCCTCAGCTGGGGAACTGTCCATCATTACCTTCCCACACTTTAAGTTGGACACCTTGAAATCATTTCACCTATTTCACTGTCTTGGCCCTCCTGCTCATTTCCTAGCAACTTCTTTATAGCACCCTTGACTTAACTACTCATTCTGGTAGGGAATGCCTGCCTGCATAACAGGAAAACATGGCCACATGTGACATCAAGGAGATGCTCCCAGTTTGTAAAATCAGACTAACAGAAGTATTTCCTGTTCAGAAATTCATATGGTAATTGATGGGATCCACCACGCTTAACACTTTATACTTAGTGAGAAGAAATAGGTTGTGCAAGTCATTCTCCTACAGCATCTACTTGGGACCACAGTTCTAGGGATGTACACCAAAAGCAGTATTCCAGCCCTTCCACAGCTATCATTCCCAACCCTACACAAAACCTGCACTAAAGCCAAACCAGAAAATAAAAGTCTTAGTGTTATCTTAGATGAGTTCCCCAATGCATACTACAGCACTAGCAGAAGAAATACCTGCATCAGAGAGGACTGCTTCTTGCACTGACAGTGCACTGAAACTCAAAACATCTGTAAGACTGCATCATTAGATACTGATCTTATATGAGAGGATAGGAATCACTGTTTGGAAGAACTTCCTTCTCACTCCAATTGCTGGTCAAATGAAGAGTTATGGATGAGAAAATAGAGGAAGAAGTGAAAAAACAAGACCATTTCCTAAACTTAGTAAAAACTCCAATACTTGGCTCTTGAAGTTTCTTCAGATAAACAGGTCTCTGATACATCAAGTCTAGATGAACCTCCCGAATCTGACCAGCAGGAAGAAAGGACTTGTACGACTACATAGAATGATCCAGAATTGATATATTGTACTAAACAAAGGATATTAGGAGAACATGGTTCTTTTATAATCTTTACTAAGCCTGTTCTACTTTACACCTTTTTAGGTACACTATCTCAAATTCCTTTTCCTGGTACGCTGGATACAGCAAATGTGCCATTCTCTGAGCTGTATCACTTAATACCAGTTAATCAACACATATGTATGGTGTTAGGAAGGGCAGGACATGTATCAACTGCAGAGGTTGTATTCCAGTGGTTAATGTATACATCTGTGATGTGCACCTTAAAAACTAAAACACAAAGGCATAGAAGCAGGGAGAAACAAGTCTATGCATGTAAGATAACGGTGTGTATGAGATTAGTAAACAACAATGCTCACTGCAATCTCTTTGACAGGAAATAAATAGGTGATTAAAGAGATGAACAATGTGGTGTTCCAGCAATATTCATGTGAAGTATGGTTTTACTCACTTTTGCAACTACCGTTGTGTCTGTATTTTAATAGACAGGGATTCTTAAAGACTCTACACGTTGCATGGTTCAATGCATGCTGCTTTCATAGTGGCCCCTTCCAGTGACAACATCAAAATGCAATGCAAACAGACCTGGCATATGCTTGAATTAACCACATTCATACCTTGGCTGATTAGGGAAGGGTTTATTCAGAAACCGGAAGTTTCTTCAGAGTTACTCAAAGTCCACTTCATGCCAGACAGAAGTGCAGGAGGAGGAAGAAAGTGTCACAAGAGTGGTAGGATCCCCAAGGTAACTGTCACTGTCCTCCTCTGGGAAGTCTCCTGGAGCTCCCCACCTGTGGCTCTCTGGAGCATGCTGTATGCACCTTGCAGCTCCCCTCAGTATGGAGCTGGAGACTATGGACAATAAGCCAGGAGGCCTGGACACTGTTCTCATTATTTTGCATATTTAAGGATTACTGCCACTTTCTAAAGTAATGGGAAGAGTCTCCCACTGCTGGTGAGAAATAAGTGAACTCAGTTTTGTTCACGAGAAGGACCTGTGTGCACTCGAACACAAAATATTTGTTCCAGCCAGCTCAAACAAGTTACATACCTCTGAGACAAACTACAGCCTTCACTGCTAAGAGATCTTCAGAAGGGAGAATAAACTCCATTAATGAAGAAGGTGACTGGTTATACTGGTCTAATGTACAACTTTCCTTTTTCCTGTTTTTCTATATGTTAGGCTTTCTGTAGAAGACTTTCCTGTAGAAAACTTTCCTAGCTAATTCACCTCAACTCTTCTCTCTCATACAAACAGCACTGAAAGAAGCCTAACTCAGTAGAAAATCTTTATGCTCAAAAGATCACATTTGCAGACACATGCTTTCAATTGTACTTGCCAGTTCAAACAAGACAAGCCTACCAAAAAATAAGCAATTTTCCTCAGTCTGTCAAAAATCTCTACCTTGCAGGAAAAGTCTTCATGGAAAGCTAGGTTATCACATACCTCAATCCCAAAGCACTCAAATTTATGGCTTTTATATAACTAGAGAACAGAAAACACTGAATTAATGTAAAAAGTTCAGGTAAGTGAAAATTAGTAAAGTTAAAGGAATAAGTGTTGCCTCTGAGAAGAAGGATGGCGATTCCCATCATGGAATTGGACTCTAAACCCTCCATGCTAGAGTCTAAACTCTGTGCTATAACAGAAGAACACCGATTTTTAATTTATTTCTTAAATTCAAATTTAATTTAAAAATCCATTATTACTATTTCTTGGTTGAGGGAGTGGTAGAGCTAATCACAGCTACTAAGAGCTGGACAACCACTTTGTTTTTCTTCTGTGTGTATAAACACACTGCCATTCCCACACGACATCGATCTTATAACACACTAGAAAAATCACTTTGAGCTACTCAAGTACTTGCACTTTTCTATCTCATTTCAGCAACTTCTACTGATACAGCCAGGCATTTGATGTTCTTTAGCTGCTTCTATTTTAAATCTCAGCTCAGTTGCTAAAAGGATTTTTGAAGCTATTTCCAATGAAAGAGAAAAGACGACCTACATTCGTGGAACTGCCTCACATCTGAACAGCCTCTTGCAATGTGGAAGATGCAGTCTTCACTGCACGTATCCCACTTTGGCCCAGTGAAATAGATTTAATTTATGACCTTTAGATTTCACATGCTACGCTGCACACCTTTTTGAACACACTCGTAAAGCACGCAGTTGAAGACATCTATTTGACATGAGAGAAAAGGCTGAAAGCTGTACAACCAAGAGTCAGTCAAGCAACAAATAAAAGGGGAGAAAAAAAGCACATTTATTTTCTATGGACCGCCATTAGAGAAATTACACAGGAGAAAACGTTGTGAAATATTTAATGTTTACAAGGAACATTAAAGAAAATGTATGTTTTAATGCTTTGAAGACATGAGGAATAATGAATTTATTTCCATAAAATGGGCAAATTAAATGCAAAATTAGCTCATAAGTGCACGTCGACATTCCTGTTCAACATGTATCATGTAGAAATTCTGACAAAATTAGTAACTCAAGATCTCATACTTCATGTAGATAATGTAATAATATAAAAAAAATCAAGGAAAAGAATCCTGCAGTATTTTGACCTTTACACACTACATCAAAAGCTCATCTGAAAAATAGCAAGGTCCATTCAAAAAAACCTCAAACCTTGCAACTGAACTTTGCATCTGTAGCTTGCAGGCTGTACAGACTGAAGATACTGCAGGTAACACTTTTTTCCTCTCTCTCCCTCTCTGCAAAGAAAGATAAGCAGAGGTGTACATCCAATCCAAGAAGGAACAGTAAAGAGAGTAGAAGAGAGAAGCTACAAATACTACAATTAAGGCTTTAATCATTCTCATTTCTCAGGAACCTTAAATTCAATGTCTCTACTAGTATCAGTTGGTTTGTACAGTATCAGAGTAGCAAGAACTGCAAGCAGCGAGCATACTTCATTTTAACATGGGGTAACAACACTGATGGTCAAATACCACTTTGAATCTGAATCAGAAGTAGCCGAGAAATTTTGCTAGCAAGCAAGTTCACAGTGAAACACTGCTAAGGACTCCCTCTTCAACCTGAAGTTTGTTTTTTCCTCTGACCTACGTGTTCAGCTCTGCAACACTCTACCAAAAAGCCTGCAGACTGCTTTCTTAGATGTAATATATTATCATCCTGTAAAGGTACAGCAATTCAAAAAATCAAAGCTACAGAAATCTAGCACAAAATGTATAGCATAAAGACTGACTAGCTATTAATTAGCAGGATTTTTGCAGTAAACCCCTAAGTAATATCCGAAAGAATATGGGTGGGGCAGAAAAACAAGTACTTGACAGAAATGCTTGTGATTAAGAGTCTTCTTTAAAGTTATGTCCATCAAAACTTTTACGTTGAATACAGAACTGTTGGAAAACAGAAGGCAAATAAAGGTGGCTGCTCAACCTTCTGGAGTAAGTATGATACCGCTTACCTATGAGCTTACTGCTTAACTATCTGGAGTAAGAATGATAGTGCTTACATTATCTAAGGACCCTTTTACGAGGTATACTACTCCAGTTTTTGACCCTCTTGAACATGACTTGCAATCCTAAGGTATGCCAGTTAGCTATCATGTTCCTGGCTTCATTTTTAGCATTGTATGAGATCTTTGGATTCCCAGCCTTAGAGTTCCACAAACACCTTACCAAAGACCTTCTGACTTTGATCTTCCTGAAACAGCCTAAAGTACACTTCAGATACGGTAACAGAACCCCCACTGCAGCACAAACAGTTTTATCAACTACCTGAAAAATGACGAGGCTTGCAAAAATAGAAAGCAAAAAGAATTCATAGTTCTCTTACTCTTCCTGGAGAGGCATACAGCAAGCTTTGCCTACAAGAGCCCACAGACTTGATGTCCAACTATACCCATCCTTGCCTAACCAACTTTTACTGAAAAATGATCAGCTGTATGTATGTTCTTGAACTGCTGCGTTAGTGGAGTGTTACATCAATCTGACCGGCTAACACCTACCTGCAGGACCACTACTGCAAATCACTCTGCCCTTCACAGATACAGAAGGTAAAGACGCCCAATACAAAGTGTGCTGTGGGCATGGCCATGTTGGCTTTCCGTGTTTGGCAATTTGGTTTTTTGTGGGGATGTTTTGGTTTTCTTTGTTTTGGGTTTTTGTGTTTTGGTTTGGTTTTTTGGTGGTTTTTTGTTGTTTTTGGTTTTGTGGTGTTGGTGGTTTTTTGGGTTTTTTTTGTGGGTTTTTTTTTGTGTGGTTTTTTTTTGTTTTTTTTTTTTTAAGACGACCTGCAAGCACTAAATGTTAATTTAACTAACTGGGAAATTAATCCCCTGACTGTTCCAGATCTGAGGCCACCAAGTATCATTTAAGAAATCTGACCCAACTTCACAAGCTGTTTCAACGACACAAGGTAGTTCTAACTTTTTGTAAACTGCTACATTTTGAAACTGGGAAAGCCGTGAAAAAGTTAGACTAGAAGCAGCCTTTTATATCCTATCCAGCACTGGTAAAACTGAGGGCCTGATTCTTCCCAACAGACTACTCTCTTTTCTCTCTCATCCCAAGTAAGTCCTCCGAGATCCCTTTTTATAAGTTGCAAGAATTTCAGTTCATTCAGTCCTCTTTCTGACGGCACTAAAATTCCCAGCAGCCAGTTTTGGGTACTGACCATATGACTGGAAAAATAGATTTGTGCATAGAAACTGTACAAATCAACTAAACTGGGTTATATTCCTTTTTTAAATGCAAGTACTTAAAATAAAGCTTATTTGGAGGAGAAAAAGCCTTTTTCCCCACCCATATAAATTTTTTATAACAAAATATTTTTAAAGACACCGTTGTTACAGCTCTGCCAACAACTGTGCCAGCAACTGGTTACCCAGTGCTTTAAGGAAATAATTTCTATAAGCAAGAAGATAAATTGAGGTGGTTCTAAAAACACAGCTAAATAATTTGCCTCTTGCCTATCTGGAGATTCCCCCAGTCAGTTTAACTGAACTTTTCTAGGTGGCTCCTTAGTATCAAAAATGTCTATACACCCCAGCATACCAAGCCACTGTTCTCTTTTGCTCCAATACTTTCAAAAGTATTCCTGATAGAAGGTCAGAAGCTTTTCAGAAGTTGATAGACAAGAACTAACCTTATCTTCTCTATCATGCAGCTAGAACGTAACTAGCAGCCAGAGAACAGGCTAACTTGTCTTGTGTGCAAGACGCTGAATGCACAGCTTTGATCTCAACACAGCATTCACAACAAAGCAGAAAGAGAAGTTGCAAGCAACTTACATAGCAGGATAAAAACTAGTTTGAAGACTAAAAATTAAGACTACTTTAGTTCAATGCAATTCACCACAGACGTAATTATTAGTGAGAACGTGTACACCCTTTTAAAGAAATGGGAACTGAAGTGTCTATGCTGACTATGCACCTGACTGTAGCCAAAAGCTATTTTGTCAGAAAAACCCCACAAGAGATTCCTTCCATTTCCAAAGGCAAAACTAACCTTGTTGAGGCATCACATGCAGAAGTTAATCCACACATTTATCTACGGATTAGTGTATTACCAAGATGTTAAAGCCTCTCCTGTACAAATGATCTACTAACATGGAGCACTTCAATCAGACAATTTAGTTGAGCTTTGGAAGGAAATGTGTGTGCAATTGCCTAGAAGCTTAGCAGCTGGTTCAGAGACTTCTCAAGATTGTTCTTATTTGATGCACAATACCTAGAACCTGCCTAAAGACATCCACAGGACGAGTTTGTTCTGCATTTAACAATGTAATTTTATTTATTTAATTTAACAGAGTAATTTATTTCTTCGCACTTAAAAAAAAACTGCCTTAAGTGCATCTCAGCCTTCAGAGGGGCAGGGTTTCCAGTACACTTCCCACTCAGAGCAAGCTCACAGAAAAGCTCTGCAACAAAGATCTGGTGAGAAGTTCTTCAGTCAGCACAAGCTCTTCAATATGAGCTTTATCAGAAGAGAAGGCAGACAAGGAAATTTTTCTTTTAACTAAAAGCAGGACTCCTCACAGCTGCTGATAATGGGCTGCAGGCTTAGACTTCCTCAGCTATATGGTTTTTCTACCTCTCCTCTTTCCAATTCCTTCAAGAGAAAAAATAAGCAGAACATATTTGCTCCTACTGGGAACAACCTTAATACCTGAGTGCACAGTAACAGCCAGCAAACCAGCAGAAACAAAGAAAATAGGAAACATGGGGAAGATGGGAATGCATATTTCATACCCTAAGAACAGCTACTACTGCTGGTTGTTCAAGGAGGAAATAAAGTGATAAATAAAATATTAACTAACAGGCTTGACCTGCTGCATTACAGGAAGAATCATATATGTTCAGTTCTAGGTTTTACTGGGTAAGTGGAGGTGTCAATGACTGATAATTGAATTAACAGCAACACTAATATATTTTGTCAAGCTGCTCATCAACAGCTTACGAGGTTGTCTTCAGCTGCTTGTAACCTTTCCCCACTGTTCAAAGTGGAATGCTCCATGCTGAATATCTGACCTCAGCCAGAATCTCTGGGAAAATCGTATTAACTGAGATGGTTTGGATGTTGAGATCAGTAGAATATCAACATAACTGCATATTAAATTCTTGCAGATAAGTTGCATACTGGCTCCAGTATCTGCATGTTACAGAGCAGAAGTCACTCAGCAAAGATTTGTGTGAAAATAAACCTCATTGCAATGGTTCTTCCAAGCTGCTACGATGTCATGGATGCACGATACTGAGAGTAGGAAGAATTCCTCTCCTGTGATCTCAGTGTTGCTACTGCCAGCACTGAGCAGAACAAAAAGGAGGAAAGAGCTTACCGAGAACAACGGGGAGAAAAATCTGTAACTGCAATTGATTTTGACTGAAAATGCACAAGGATGAGTTCAAGATCCCTGGTCTTGATAAAACAGACATGAAACTTGAAACAAGGTGTTCTTATCCTTTTTGGTGTTTGTTCTACAGGCACTACCAGCAAGAAGCTACACTAATTCTCTACCTCACTGGTTCAATATATTGAATTTTAAAACCTCATTACTTTAAGGTAGGGGTCAACATGGCACCTTAGAACGTGCTTCTAAGAATTCTTTCAGAAAGTGGTCTGCATCCAGGAACTGGTTAAAAAGTGAGCGTAAGAAACATCAAATTATTGCCTGTGCAACATGCATTCAATTCTCCTGAGTACACGCATTACAATACTATCTTCAGTTATGCACTTGAACTATTTTTAATCACAGGACTTTTAGCTCGTGCAGCACTTCACTTCCCCTTTTTCTGTAGAAGTTAAAGCAGCACAGCAGGGAATTTAAAAAAAGAAAAGACCATCCATTGCTAAGACAGCTGAACGCTCTCCAGAATTAAATTTCCTTTCCTATCACAAAATTAATGCTTACATCCCCTCTTAAATTCAAGTTGGGTATGCATTTTTGCACGCCAAATCTGAAGTGTCTGAAGGTATGTCAGAATAATTTCATATAAACAGGTACTGATGCAACGGATACTCATTCTTTGAAATTAAAATGCAAATACAACCACCTCTCACAGAGGCTGCTGTGAAGATTTGAAAAAAGAGAGAGAAGCAATTGTGTATCCTACACTTAACACAAGCTCTGCAGAAAGTTCAACAGGAAAATTAATGAGCAAGACTGCATGCTCACTGGTGCCAAGGAAGGAAAAAGGTCAAGCTGTACTTGAAGCAAGGAGGGCAGAACTAAAGTTTGGTCTCCTCTTCATTCTTCCTTTCTTTTTTTGCATTTAATATGATTTGGCAGATTATAATCACAGAAATACATTTTAAAGTTGTGTTTTAAATTCATAAACCTCACTGATAAGACTGATGTTTGTTTTATGAAAGGAGTACAGCCCATTGTGTATTCCTACAGTTATCTCCAAATTCCGCATGTGCAAAAGCCAATCCACTCAGGGTTTTTTTTTTCCTGTAACAACCTTGCCATCTGCTTCATTTCCAAGGGAGGCCACCTGAGCATATTCAACAAGTCCTACTATACTTCTTATTATCAGTAACTCCATGTGACCATGCAGATTGGAGAATCCAGAGTTAAGAGAGATCCTCTTATTTCTGTTTAAGATCTTTCAAGTGAAACAGCATTGATGACTTGTGTGATCAAAACTGTTTTCAAATTGAGGTATGCCAAGCAAAGTTTATCTGGAATTAAACAAATACTTCATATCTGAAAAATCCTTACAAAATACCTCTACTCACCAGTTACACTTCTTCTGTAGTTGGTGTCAGAACTGGCATGCTATTCAGTTCCACGATAAAGAATGACTGAACCTGGAATGCTCCTATAGCCTAGTAAGCTCTTTCCGACTTCTCTGCTCCTTTCCAAGTACTGCATAAACGTACAATCAGGAAAAGAAAGGTCTTGACACTTCTGGCAGAGGAAACGTGCAAGATGAGCAGGTGCCATGAAGGATTCAACATGTCCAAGTATTTCACGTTTGATTTGCAAATCTGTTCTTCAGCTTTTGCTATTTGTTTGTCTAGAATCAACACATCATGCCCTCCACAAAAAAGATTATTACTAAAATCCAGTAGTTTTATAATGGGATCAACTACAACTGTCCCTTGGTTTAATGGCAATTCTCTCTCAATTAATGCCTCCTAAGCATTATCATGTTCAATAGATAAATGATCCAAACTCATGATATGCCAGTTTTGTTGTTATTTTCAAGATAAAATTTTATTATTTTACAGAGATCTACTTGGACACATTTCTTAACAGCATTCTTAGACTTTGAAGAAGTGTGCTTTAAGTTCTTTGCTTTTTCATGGTGAGGGGGGGGAAATCCCCATACCTGGATTTAATTACAGAGGAAAAATTTAAGTGTTCAAAATCTTTTCTACTTCCAGCATCCCTAAAATAGCATCCAGTTTTCTTTTGAAGCGCATATCATCTTTATTTTCAAATTTATTTCAGTTGCAAGAACCTATGCCATGCTCCTCTTGAACATGGATGAATTTAAATTTAACCTTTACCTTCAGTGCTTGGAATCTCTCCATGGTAATGGCAGATTTTCAACAATATTCCAGTGATCAGGTCTGTGGAGCTCATCTCCTCCCTCCTCCCACCCCAGCCCTTTAATCTTACTGAAGGAAATTAGAAAGAAAGTTGTCTTACCGATAACTCCAAGGTTAATGTCCCTTGCGAACCCCACCTAGCAAGTCGACATCATGACATGTCAGGTCAGCCTCAACCACGCTTCCCTGATAGTCAGGTAAAAGGAAGGAGTTAAAATACAAAATTGACACTTGCAGATTTCTGGACATCAGAAAATGTGATGCAATATATTCTGAACTGTCTTTCAGAGCTTCTGGTAACCTCCAAATTGTTAAAACATTTCTTCAGAGGGATTCTCCTGTTCTAAAATTTCAAAAGTTCCTGATCAATAACCAAATATTGCAGATCCACCTTGACCATTTTGTTTGAATGAGAACAAAAGCTTAAGATTTCCCTTTAACACGAATTTTTTTCCCCTAACTCTCCACATTTTATCAACTAATATATGCTGAACTTGGCCACTCTGGGTTTCAAAAGACATTTTAAGCCAATAGACTACAACAGATTCATTCAAATTCTAAGTTAACAGAAGCTCTAACTTTTTTTTTCTTTTTTTTATTTAGAAAAAACAGGAAACACAACTTGGTACACTCTTTCTATAAGGCTCTGATCTACTTAAGTAGTTCATGTGAATGACAGAATTCAATCGGGCAAACCTTCATTGTACAAACAATCCTTAATCACACAAGTACTCTAACTCAAGTCATGCACGATCAAAGATTATTCATGTCAGATTTGCAGGATAGGGTCCTTGCTGTTCTACATATGGGCCACCATAATTTTTTTATAACAATTAAGTCTTGCTGAAAATACATACATCTGCATTAGGGTCTACAGGTCTAGGTGCCAAACGTGTTTTACTAAGAGGTTTAAGACTTTTTGCTCAATACTTCACATTTATTTTTCTGCTAGCCTTATAATAAGAGTGCCTTCTGTATTTTTTTCCGTGTAGTTCAAAATACAGAAATGGGCTTCATGTCCAAGTGCAGAGGGGACAAAAAGTGGTCAGGTTTTTATACAGTCACCAAAATCATGCGGTGATCTTCTACTTAGAGTTTATTTTGAAAAGGTTTAAGCAATGCAGTTGTCATTCTTTCTAATACTTAGACTACAGAAGCCGAGTCCTGAAAATAAACAATTGCTACAAAAAAATTAAAACTTTAACGCTTTGAAAAAATGCAGACTATGTTTAATGAATTAGTAAAATTAAAAGCTGAGTTTGGTAAACTGATCTTGTTAATAATGTGAAAGTAAGTCTATAATAACACAATAGCTGTAAAAATCTTTTGCTCGAGTTTCGGAATTGCTAGGAATCTAGAAACCTACTTATTTTTAAGTCAAGCACCTTATCAATACAGACATTTAAGCAACTGCTATAAATGAGTGATCAAATGATTATTAAAATCCCATTTCATGGCTCCTCCTCCAACGCCAGCAGGACACTCATAAAAGTTTAATATTGGTTTGCAAGTTGAAATCCATTTTCAACATATTCCATAAAAGGATTTTTGCTAAGTTATACTGAATAAACGATCAAAACAGATGCATAAGAGTAAATTTAAATTTATTTTTTGTTTTGACTATATATCAAAATTGTGCTGAGAAGACAGTGCAAAATTCTTGAGTATCTGTCATCAAGCATGGTAGATTTTTCCACTGTGCTACAGTATCTTTGTTCAATAATTTTTTTCAATAATTTTGTTAAGTTCTTCAAGTTCAGCATACACCACTACTCGAGTAAGTTGTAGTACGCGTTATCTTTAAGGATTCAGTAAAGCACTGCTGCAAATTTAAATGGTGAATTTGAGTATCCATAAATCATGTGAATCGAAGAACTTGGTATATTTTGTAAATATAAACTTTTACTGATTTTAATTTTCAATTATAAAAATGTATAGCTCACTTCTCATTCAATAAAAATATTAGGATAAATGGTGATTTGGACAGAAATAAATACAAGATGCAGCTTTACAATTCTCAAGGAAGACAATTTTAACATTTTTGTTCCTTAGTTGTTTTGTAAACATTATGATTGAAGTGTTTCACTTCCTCCCCACACCCCCCATAAGCATGCACTGACACTTCACCTCTCCTGGGCTAACACCTGAAACGTGCAGTACACGAACACTATCTTTCTTCCAGGATGGAGAGTACTTTAAATTTTATTCCAATTAAGCTCCCTTGTACCACATCCCTTTTACAATTATTACTGAAAAGCAAATACGTATTGGGACTACAGGGTTCTGCTCAATGCCACAAAAAGCTATATAATTACTATAAAGTCATACTGATAAGACAGCAAACCCTTGTATTAAAACAAAGTTACAAGCCAGATCCTTACCACAAGCAAAAGCCTGAAAGGTATACCCAAGCAATACCCCTCTGACTTCACTGCTCAAGTAAGGAACAAAGAGGACAGGATTTGGCCCCATTAACTTTATGAAGTCAAAACAAAACAAAAGAACAAAAAGAAAAAGGGCTTTAACATACTAAATACTGATTTTGAAAAGCACTTTGAATTATTTATGACCAATTCTATTAATTTGAAAGGAAGAGCCTGACAGAGGGGCAAACCCATTTTTGAGAACCAGATATACATCCTCACTTCAGTTCAGGTCAAAACTCAAACCATGCAATTATATACCAGACCCACAACAGTAAAGCGTGGGAAGGCTCATCTTTCTGTTTGCATTCTGACATAATACACTTGAGAGACACCAGACAGGAATAGAAGACAAAGGGAGGAGTATGACCACTGAAGTTTAACTTCCTCAATAGTCTGTGTTTAGAATGCTGTAAATCAAGTATGAGCAACGTATTTGATTTGGATATTTAGAGGTCCGGCAATAGTTTTCTTTAGAGAAAGTTTAAATCCGTTTGTTTCTCTCTTTTCTTGAGAAGCAAATGTTCTTCATTGGGGTACAGAATAGCTCAGATGCAACAGAAGAGTAATGTCATGAGTCGCCAGTTAAAATTGACATCTGGGAATGTCCAAGACAAGGGTCAAAGTAACACATAATACCCCAATTATGTAGCTAGTAATGCCCCCAAAGGATATGTTGGTTTTTGTTTTTTTTTTTTAAACAGCCTTTATTACAAGGCATGAGAATTCTAAGGCAAATTGTTCATCATGGCAGAACATCAAATTAAAATGTCAAGACAGAAATAAGCAGAATATGGAGAGTATGTTTCTGTTATCTGTAGCAAGAAGTTAGTTTACTGTGCCACAGCACCTAATTTATAATTCTCATCCCTAGTCGAATATTATCTTTAATTAGACTAAGATGCTTGAGATCAAAACCATCTCCCTATGTGTTTGTACACTGAATAATACCTTATGGCTGGATCCTAACAGAATAGCCTCTAGAGGGACTCCACAGTACATAATAAAAAGGAACAAAATTAACACCATTGTAGGCTCTGCTTCCTTCTCCACATTACATTAGAAGATTATATTTAAATTAGATCTCCGTGAATGTTTGGATACATTGCAACACTTTTAAAAAGAAAAAAAAGTTTCAAAATTAGATGCTGGTAAGTTACTGAACAGCAATTAAACAACGAGTGCCCTTTGGGCTATCTGTAATTTCTCCTAGTTTTCAGTCTGATGTCCACAGTGCTACATGTTGGAAAGCACAAGAAATTTTGCATGAATTTGATCACTCACATAGGCAGTTATACTTTGAAAACAATGTTTTTCGCAAGAATTACCAATGAAATAATGTTTTAGGACACAATTGAATTTGAAATAGGTAATGTTTTGAATAGATTTTTGAGTTTTATTGAAATCTTACATGAACAAGAAATTGGAAATACAATCACATCAAGGAACAAATTGCCACGGCTTTGACGTTTTAAGCCAAACAAATTTTGTAGGGCAGATTTTCAAAAAGGTGTGAAGTTATAACAATTTAAAAACACAGTTAACCTACTTCTAGGAATGCAAAACATACAATCATGTTATTTTCAATACAAGAAAACTTAATTTGTTGTAATTTCTTAAAACTACTAAGACAAAGCACTAGCTTTTACTTTTATGTACAGCATACTCCTATGTAGTCTATCCCAAATCAAAAAAAAAAAAAAAAAAAAAAGAAACTGTCCAAAACCAGAAGTTCTGCAAAATCATGATTGAACAGTGTGCCATTCCTGCTTTTAAACTGCTAAAATGAAGCCTAAAATGATAAAAGCATTGAAACCCCGTATGGAGTTCAGGAATTCTGCAAGCCCAGTAATGTCCAAGTGCGTTTATGAAAAAAGAAAACTAAGAGACTCGAGTATATACACAAGAGAGTGATTCTTCAGCCCAATACAAATGGCAGCCAATCGCTACTGAAGGATGAAACATTAAGCCAATTTTGTTTTGAAGGATGTAGAGCTATAGCCAATTCTATGTTTCCAATATTCTCAATCCCTCCTCACTTGTCTACTTCCACTGTTGCCCATAAGTATCCTGATAAAATTCCTGGTTGTCATTATTGTAACCATAGTTACCGGCATAGTCACCACCTTGCTGGAGCGGCTGTTGAGCGATGGGTTGGGAGCCCCAGTTCTGCTGGTTGTTGGTCTGACGGCGCTTGGAATCAGGTTGGTTGTACCCATCTGCCTTTCTCTTGCCTCCTACGTTGCCCCCACGGTTGCCCCTGGCTCCACGAGCACCGCGTCCTCTCTGCTGCTGTGCAGGACCCCCTCTCCCACCCCTGGCTCCTCTTGGCGGTCCCATGGGTGCCCCCCTCTGTGAATAGCCAGCTCTACCTCTTGGTGGTGGTGCTCCCCGCCCCCTAGGTGGTGGAGGGGCACCTCTCCCACCCCTTCCTCCTCCTCCTCTTCCTCTTATAGCATAGCCATCATCATAGCCGTAATAGGGATCTTCATAGCCACCACGGTAGTCATGATAGTCATAACCATAATAATCATCATAATAATCTTCATAGCCATAGTAATCTGGGGGATAGCCATATCCACCTCTCCCTCCACGGCCTCTGCCTCTAATAGGAGGTGGCATGCGAGGTGGAGGGTAGTAATAATAGTCTTCATACCTATTAAGAAAAAGAAACATGCAATTATTTATCTTCAAAAGTCTCCCAAAATAAAGTATAAATTTCCCCTTGTTGATTAACAATACACAATATGGAGAAAAGTCATTCAGGTTCTTCTAAACTAGCTCATATTTTACAGCAGAACTTCATTCTGCAGCATTACAGTAGTGCAAGAATGAACACTCACGCAGTGCTTCTGGAGGCCTGTCTGGCAGCCTGACGTTCTTTCCTTTTCTTATCCGGTGGCTTTGCTAACACTATTTCAATTTCTTCCCCTTCTATCTCTTTCCCATTCATTTCATTCATAGCCTGTACAAAAATTAGAAGAGAAACATCTAAAAATTTGTTTCCGTTCAAAAGGAAACTAAAACTTAGTGAAAGAAACCAGATGGTTGGGCTGCTCCAGGTTGAACTATACCACCTGCTTGTTTTCTGTGCTACTTGAAAGAATAATATGTAACATTCTGTTTGAGTGCCACTTTCTTCACCAGTTACAGTGAAGCAGCATTTTTAAAAAATTCTCTTTATATAAGGGAAAAGAATGGGATTAAAACATATTGAGCATTATTTTTAAAAAATCAGACATAACACCATCACTTTTTATGTTCCTATATCCCTTGGAAATGTTCCAGAAATAAATTGACAGAAGTTCTCACTACTCACACTGACACCAACACTCACTGTACTTGTAAGCCACATAGAGAACACACATACACAAGAGAAAGAATATTTTTATATTTGTATTATATGTATATTTCTAGCTTCCTAGCTAGTTGAATGTGCTACATGAGTGCCTCTGAGGAAATCAAGTATTTCTGAGGACACATACTTAAGGGGGGAAAAAAAACCAAAACAAAACAAAACCACCCTGAAACTTGGTGATCTCATCAAGTGAGGCAAGAATCCTCCAGAAAAGTAACGTGTAATTTGTAATTACCAAATGCACGCACAAAGAGAACTTAATATACATACACAAAGTACTATTAGGAGTACACCCCCCAATTCTTTACCGGGAGTTATCTGCTTTGCATTTAACATTTCTGGGTATTAATATTTGCATTAACAAAGACTTTACATGTCTGTACAGCTACATGCCTCAAAAACATTAGAGATCATGGTGTTTTACTTCAAAGAAGGTATGAAAATAAGTAAACACTGGAATCAATGGGCCAATTCCATGTATTCCATGCATTAATATCATAATAACACTTTCATTAAAAAACAAACACCATACCCGTACACAAAATATCTCACAAAATTCATAAACCAATTTAGTGGCCATAAATCAGCCACCACATAGGGCAGATGTGGTAGTATTCCAGCTTGTTTCAGAGATGATGAGCATTAGAGATGCTCTGCTGTACTGCATCTGATCTGCATTTTCTCATCTGCTACAAGTTTTCAGTTGCTCAAATCTAAAAGAGCATTTAGAAGTAACGTCTACTGGGAATGGAAAGTGTTTAAAGACATACTACACTAAAAGATTTCAGGAGGTGTTGCTGACCTACCCTTTCTGTCAACAACCTCCTACCCTCTCGGACATGGTCTAAATCTATCGAAACTGACTTCAACTTCATTAAATATGAGTGACGTTCATCCTAAAGCCAAACTAAAGAGTATTCTAAACCCTATTTTGGTGGGCAGGAAAATTGTAAGCAATTAAATGGTTATAAAATGATTAATAAGGTTGAGTAAAGAGCCTTTGAATTGTCTATGTAGCCACATACAATATACTTGCTCAAGACTCCCAGGTGCAAAACATTTCCTCCCCTCCTTCTTCCCCCCATAAACTATGGATTTAAAAAATAGATGGAGTAATTTCTGTAGAATTCAATCCACTGAAGTACAAACAGCAAAGATTAATAACCTTCTCAACTGCTCTTAGATACAAAGGAAGACACCTTTGAAGCTTACAATAATGACCTCCAATGTTTAAGAAGTCATTTACAAGAAACCTTCTAGGGAGCATGTAGAGTTAAAAACAGGTAATGCATTAAGGCAGTTGCTAGTGTCATTCTTCTCCCCTTCACAAGGCATTTTTTTTAATTACCTTGCAATTTCTATTCAATACTTTTGTCACTCCAAAACTACACACAGCCTTTAAATAGGGGTCTTTGAGAGACAACTGATACCTTCTGTCAGTGTTTCCTCAGAAAAATTGTCTAGGTTGATCTTTTTTTTTTTTTCCTCTTCTCTAGACTCTCCTGCATTGGTCTATACCTCTTTTCCAGTCTACTTGTTAACTTGCTACAGTTTTGTCCTTTGCAAGTTTCACATCCTCCTAGCTACTGAAATCATAGGAACAAAATTATTAGTGTTAAAATTCTCACAATGGGAACCTTATTAAATGGGCTCTACAAATTATGTTATCTAGATATTTACTGTAAAGAAATTTCTTAAAACCATTTGTTCAAAATAAACTGCTCACCATCAATTTATCTAGGAAAGAATAATCAACCTACCTTCACTGCTGCACCTCTGTCCTCAAAATGAACAAAAGCATAATCCTTCAACTTCTTTACTCTTTCCAGCTTTCCAAATTCAGAAAATGATTTCTCAAGAATTTCTTCTGTCACAGTAGTGGCCAAGTTTCTTACAAATAAAACTTTAACCTGGTGAAAAAATGAGAAAGCAAGCTGTAATTTTTAAAAGTCAAACCTCAAAGGAAACTAACAAACTAATATGATGTTATTCCCTTCTCTGCATTAAGAAATTTTGAGTAACCTTATAAATTCCATACCTCTTTATAAAAAAAAAAAAAAAAAGAAAGCCTTGTAGTTACCTGTATGAAGTTTCTACAACTTCTCTCCTTCCACAGTTCCCTTCCATGACCAGAAGAATATCCAACTTTGATTTCTGCTTCTGGGATGCTACAAATCCCAGTAAAATTTTAGTAATAGACCTCAAGAGCAGCAAAGAGTTATCCCAAAACAGAGGGATAAAGAGCACGTCATTCCCTACACTGAACCTTGCACGGGAATGCACGATTGAAGCTACAGCCTAATTATTTTCCTTTGTCGCCCCTCCTTTTTCTGATTGATGGTTGTATTATTTTGGTTGTATACCCTCCGTGTAACCACAGAGATGCATACTTCATCTCACTCTGGAAAAGTTTTACAAAACACCCACCTAGTATTCATTATCAGCAGAAGCAGATAATGAACAGACTGATGTGCCATTCCAGTAGGATAACCCTGTACACTACTGTTCAAATGTGAACAGCCAGTTACAACAGCATGTAGCATGTACCTAACATGTTACACAGGCAACCAATTTGCAGTGCTCAGACCATGCCCTCAACACTAGCATTGCTCAGCTGGAACAGATCTGTCACTATGGCATAAAGAAATTCCTCCCAAAGCACAAGAGCCTCCAGTTATGTTTTTACTTACCTTTGCCATGACTTCTGGATCAGGTTCCTCTACCGGATCAGCCCATTCCACTGTCACAACATTTCCCCAGACTTTTACTTTCCCACTCATCAAGCGGCGGCGAGCTTGTGCTGCTGACTTGTGATCCTCATATTCCAAGAAGCAGAATCCTCGATTCTTCTTTTTATCATCAGGTTGATGATACAAGATTACATCCACCAAACCCTCTGAAAAACAGGTCTTTAGTATTAAGCTTCAAAAGGAAGAAAAAAAAAAAATCTAGAGTCTACTCTAAAATGCCTTCACTTGTTTTTTGTAATACACAGCCTTTGAATTTAACACCTGAAAGGGGGAGGGAGCACAAGAAAAGCAAAACAAATAACAGATATCCATACAATTTACCCAGAAACAGGTCACCTAGCAGGTGAAATTCTCCAGAACAAACCTACCTCACAATTAGGCCCTGCAAAACACCAACCTGAACAGTTCACACAGTGTAAGTTTTCTATATTTTGTTTTACCATTTTTACATTTTTTAAAAGCAGTCAGCATTAATACGTGGCATCTCCCTGCCTCCAGGGGAAGCTGGAAAGAGTTTCTTCCACGTCTCTCCAAAAAGAGGAGAGATAACTAAATGAATATTCACCTTCTGTTTTCACCATTTCCCTAAAGTACTTATAAATAGCAATCCTAAAAAAGAAGCAGTACATTAAAACTCTCCTACAGGAACAAGAGCAGGCGATCAAGACTTCGATTTCTTATTTAAAGCAGAAGCATCCTTCCAGTGATGAGCTGACTTTTCTTCCTACCTGCTGCATATACTGGGGAACAACACTGAAGAACTGGGACAGAAATTAATCTGACATTAACTATTTCTATAATAACATTCCCTCTAAACTGATTTAGTATTCCCTCCTCCCCCCCATCATTCCTCAACAATACATTTGTTTGAGGGTCCCCCAAAATTTCAGTTGTGAAAGCAGAATCCACTGTAGATCCAGTTACAAATACAGAGCCTTCAACAGGAAGCTAGAACAGGTAACAGAATTAGGACTTTCACTTTTTTCCTGAGTTCGTTTGTGCTGTTTCCATCTCAAATTGTAAACCTACAACATCATTCATTTAACAATCAGTAAAACAAACACTAGTCTCTTTACACTCCACCATAAAATATATTTGATATACAAAATTTCTACCAGAAACAAACTTGGAATCCAACTTGGAAATAGTTTAAATGATAGCTGAATGCATCTGCCAAATAACTAGACCTACAAAAAGGAGACTGAATGGTATTTTGGGATCAGTGTGACAAACTCATTAAGAAGGTCTTACCTGTGACTTTACTGAACTCTTCCAATATGTTTTCCTTAGTCTTGTTCTTTGGAATTGACCCAACGAATAACCTGTTATTTGCCACGGAGATGCATACTCCAAGGTGCTTCCCAGGACGGATTTCATAGTTGTCACACTGAGAAAATAAGAAGCCATTCATTTGCTTTATGCACAATAATATGGATAAAAAGATCCCCAGAATCATAAAATCAGCTTCTGATTTTCTTCATGATCTACTATTTTTGTGCATAGTGTATTGATTCGCATTGGAAGAGAATTACTAGAACTGCAGTATTTGGGCCAGCATTCACTTGGAAGAACGTCGCCAAGCTTAGGTTTTCCATAGAAACTTCAGAAGTTCTGCTGAATGGAAAGCTACAAAGAGACTGACGTACAAGAAACAACACGTAACAGATACAAATTGCATGGGGTGAATTCATTCACCTACTGTTTATCTCAGACTGGAAAGATCTTTCTAGACAATTGGTGACTGCTTCCTGTGCTGGGACTCAATATCAGTCATTGCTGCTGTTATTAATAACCAAATACATAGCATTATAGATACCAAGAGTTCTCCCACTTTTCTTCGATAGCTTTTAAACATTGAGCACATTTGCTGTAAGATACTCAAAACTCTAAATCAGTGTGTGACCTTGTTCCCCTTACCCCCACTGCAGGGATTTTTTGGACCTTGTAAATGCTACGACTCTAGAAATTTTACTGTTAAGTTTTAAAACTTCCCATTAAAAAAAATTTAGCCCACTGCTTCATGTTTGTGCCCACAGTTGGATTACTCTGAACACCAACACTCCTGATAGGTTTTTAAAGTTACAAGAGTTCAACCTTTAAAAAAAAGAAAAAGATAATTCAAGATAGACATCATCTTTGTTTTAGGTAGGATTTTTAAACACAACCTAAGAGGATAGATGTTTGATCATCAGCCAGCTTCTGAAAATGTCATCCAATTCTTTAAAAGCAAGTTTTCAGCCATTTTTACCCTAGCTGAGACATAGCCATACAGATGACAGAGCAATACCTTCAGTACCCTTCATATTCAAGCAGAACTAGAACAATGTTAATGTACCACAAGCTAACAAACAAGATCGCTTTAAAGAAGACAAAAACATTTCAGAATTTTGCTTCACATACAACAGTGATTTATAACACAATAAAACTTTGTGTTCCAGTACCATGAATTTAATCTGAATCTGCTTTTCAAATTATGTCTTATCTTACAAAGCCATTTTACCTACAAACAATCCCATTCCCATTGATATCTGCAAACACAAGCAGAAGGCCCACCTGGTGCAGAGAAACCAAGACTTCAAAATTTCAAGTTTATTTTCTGAAAGAACCTCACTTTGTTATCAAGGCTTAATTATCTCCAAAATTCAGCATGTGTCTGCCCCATTTTCCTTTCCCCTGGTAGTCTGTGGAAAATATTTCATGTAAATACAAGCCTGGCCCCATTACCGGATAATGGTAGGGTGGAAGAGGTAGGGGGAAGGGAATCCAGATACAAGACTTAAGGAATGTATTCCCAAGAAACCACTGATTTGGTGCAATATCCAGGGAATGAAGGTCAGTCTTCCATCAGTAGCACATTGCTTGCTACATCTCCTGTCACTTCAGCGTCTTCCCTTTCATCTCCCTCCATCAGTAAAAATTTAAAGTAACAACTCTGAGCACCTTCGACTTGGTCAAAAAAAGAAAAAAGTTTCAAAACAATTTTTCCTTCATAAGTTACTAATTCATATCCACCATCTTCAAACACTGAAACCCAGAAGCAATCAATTGCAAAAACATATTTTGTGCATCTCCTTCAGGAAACATCCAAGTAGCTTCTAGAAAGGAAAAACAGCCTAAGCAGGGACATGCAATTCCCAGTCCTGGAAGAGCCTAACATAACAACTGCAACTATTTCTAAATACATGAAAATATCTGAGAGAACAAACACTAGAACATTTAGAGGCAATGACTCCTTCTGAAGCCTTTACAAGACAACAGACTCACTTCATAAGTTTCTCTAGGTTTCAGCGGGGTTTTTTTCCCCACAGCTTAACTAGATGTTTAGGTCTTCCCCCCCTTCTTGATACAGGATCAGCTGAATTCTGCTAAGGCAAATGAGATAAAGCATTTTTCCTGTTTTGGTTCAAAGTACAAGCAGTATTTCACAGCCATATCCAAAACCTTGGGAGATACACACTGACCTGCCTAATTCTACTTCCTCCTCTCAGGCAGGGGCAAAGCCAAATGAACCAGGGCCCTAAGCAGACTGCTGCCTCTCATTTTAACTCTCTAGGGATTGCTCCGTGTCCTTTGCCAAACCATCTAGATGCAGGCCAAGTCAGGTTTCCACATAGTGAGCTGATTGCATGACTGCCATTGGGAAGAACTAAAGGCCACTTTATGGTGAACCATAAAGAGCACCAAGTCCGAGACCTCTTCCACAACAGCAGCAGCAAAACAAAGCACCTCTAATTAGCTCTTTATAGTAGGAAGGGTGATAAAACTTAAACACAGTGAAGCTTAAAGAATATACTTTCCAGTTGTAATCAAGTAAGCTCTTACTATAATCAAGCCAAGTACTCTAGCAGTAGGCTATAGCAGACTACGGTCCTAGAAGTAGAACATTATTTGGATATACTAAATCAAATCAGGAGGCAATTTTTAAGTAAAATTTTGAGTCTGTCAATGGATGCTTTAATGAAACACTTCAAAGACTTCATTACCTAAGAGATTACCAACATGCTTGCTGTTTACATTATCCTGTCCAGTCTGAAAATAAGTTACTCACCAGTTTGACTGCTTCCTGTGCTGCATCTTTACTACAAAAGGTAATGAAAGCGTAACCTCTGTTTTGACCAGAAAGAGGATCCATCATGAGGCGCAGATCCCAGATTGGACCAGCTTTCTCAAAGAGTGGTACCAACTCATCTTCATACAAGTCTCGGGGAATCTTACCAACAAAAACCTAAAAAGGAAGAGGACACTTAAAGCTTTTTCAGATATCCAAACTTACTTTTAATACTTGAAAGTTCCTGGGAAAAGAAGTCTATTGCAGCATAAACCATTAGAACAGAAACACCGTAGCCATCATTGCAGCCCTCACAGCAGCCAACATTATTGTGTGCCCTACTAAGCCTTCTAAACCTCCCGCTGTTAGTACTAGGTTTTACAGATGGAAAACCTGGGTTTGTTATTTACATTGAAGAGGCTGTAAATTTCCACCACTGAAGAGGCAAATGGTTCTTACCTGGTTATAATTTTGGTAATTAAAAACAAAGACCTTACAGACTATGTGGCTGGGTATCCTATATTAAAGTAGGCCAAGCACTTCCTTGCTCTTGCAGTATTTTCAAATCATTCTGTAGCCCAATCTTCATTAGAAAGCTACAGAGACGGGAAAAAAAGCGCTACAAAAATACTTAAATTGCCCGATGCACATTTTCCACTTTTAATACATGCTGTAATCTTACTTCCAGTCTGTATTTGTTTCAGCTTCCACCAACTGAATGTTTTAGTATTTGTCTGGGAAAATCTGGAGTCCTCATGGTTTTGTTCCTTACATAGAGCGATGTCAACAAACTTTGATAAAGTTTTGTTAAGGAGTTTAATCTCTTCAACTGAGGTCTCCCTAGAAAGCCCCTCCCCCAATTGTTTCATCATTCCATCTCTCCTCGGAATTCTCAAAACCTCTGAATTGCTAATACAAGCAAAACATTCCAAACACCCAGTAAGATCAAATTCTACTTATTTCAACCTCAAATATTTTTTGTAGTAAAAAAAGCTAGGAGGAGTCAACCTTTTCCATCTAGGTGAGGCCTTGCCATAGTGATATCTGGTACTGAAGGCTTAGCAGATAATTCCAAAACTAAAGACACTCAGAATGCCCATGTAAGCATTGATATGAACAAACCTGTGAGGACAGCATGATGACTCTGATTTTAAAAATGTGCAACACAAATTCTTTTCCTCCAAAGGAAAGCTAGAACCTTTAGATGTTTCTTTACGCTATACAGATATTCCTGAAACTCAGTTTCCAGAACATTTCTTTCACTTAGCTTAGCCTCTCTCAGTTCAGTGTGAACGCCAACTGACCACGATTTATTTGCTATTGGGAAAAAAAGGAATGGATTTATCATACTGAGTGAAAATTTAATGGCAGAGCCAACAGGCGTTCCCCTCCTGTCTCCCCAAAAAGCTTAGAAATCCCTACAGATAGGTATTTCCATTGTCTTTACCTAGAACATTTCATTCCAAAACCCATGCACAGTTTTTAAAGACAAAAAAAATGATACCACCATGGAAATGCACAAGACAGGAACCCCAACTTGCTGCTAAGACAGTCAAACTGTCAGCTGAACTCTCCACAAACTGTAACTGTTTTCAAGTCAGTCAAATGTAAAAAGTCCACATTAAATTCCTTGTTTCAGATGCCACCATTTCCAGCAGAAAGGTAACACACCAGAATAGAAGACTTGAGAAAAAAAAAAAACCCTAACCCAAATACAAACAAAGTCTACTTTTCCAGCTATTTACCAAAGATTTACCATCGTGAAAGGTTCTGTTTCCTCCTTTCTTTCCAGTCTCTTCAGCTCACTCTCTACAAGCTTTAGAACACCAACAATTACACAAGACTGCTAACTACAGTTCAGGTAATACACTCAAGGAGCTAGTATGAGAAACAGAATTCAGGATTTAATTTGAATACATTCATATCTGACCTATATTCTAGAGTAACTTCCATTTATAACAGAAGGACTAGATAACTCTGTGGGAGTAATTCACATCTAAATGAATTTGCTCTGAGCCTGTAAACTTAATATGTTAATGAACTACAAGATCAATACTAGACCTGACAAGCACCAGGTGAGCATCTTGCAAGGGTCAGAAGAAACATATGCAATAACTTTTTTTTAGGTATGCTGATAAGCTTGAATAAAGTTGCTGAAATACCAAAGAACGTAAATATCAGATGTCTTGTTTCGTTTTTTAGTCCCACAACAAGAGTACTGTGGAAAAACTTTGGAAGCTGGCATTATCAGTGAAACAATATAAGGCATCTTGTCTAAGTAGGATGCAACTGCATCACTTCTGGGCCTTTGTTGGGATCACTGACTTACTTTTCTCCAGTTTTGCTTCCTAAAGGGCCTGTACAAAGTATTCCACTTTACTACTTATTATTGTTTTAGAAGAGTAATTATGAAAAGTCTTAACTAGGAAAAAATTCAACTTCAGTTTCCTGAACAACTTTACAGAGCATTACTGAGGGGTGCAATCCACTTCTGCATTCTAGATGATGCATCCTTCAGTTATTTCAACAACTGAGCCTCTTCTGTTGTCACCACAAGCTAACAGAAGCGTACTGCAGCATTGCAAGAGCTTCTTCAAAACCTCTCTCCATTTAATAGTGCTCTTCATGTGCTTTGCAGTCAATCTTTCCTAAATGCCAGATTTAAGTGTTAATTAATGTAGGCTGCATGACTGCTTCATCTCAACCAAATCTACAATCTTCATAAAAAAAAGAAAAAAATGGAAGTGGAAAAAAATTCTGGCACAGTGCAAAAACCTTTGAACCCCCACAGTTCTTCCAGTACAAAAGCAACATTCCATTTCTGTACTAAATCCAGCACAAACTTTGTCTAGTTCAACTCCTGCTGAGTTTATTATACCATTGCTTCTTAAGTTAGAGTTATTACAGTATCCGATTCTTGCCATTCAATTTATTATGGACAAAAGCAGTTTAAATTGCCCCAACTTCTCCAATAACATAACATTCTCCAGACTGCAAGTTAGTCTCACAACCCTTTTCTGACTTTTTGTTACAAATTCTGACCATGCACCCACAGAGGAGCAGATGCAATACCAACTTACCATTCACAGAGCTAAGAGTGATTTTGCATTTTTGATAACAACATTCAAAGTTGTTTATTATATACTTATCCAATAAAATTCAGCTCTGAAGAGGACATGTAGCAATTCCTCCATTTTTATACAGTGTAAGGTGTAATATACATATCTAACCTTGCACATCATCTTAGCACATTATGGGCAAATTTTACAGAATTTTCAAGTTTTCAAGAAAAACACTGAAATAGAAGTCTCTCAAAACTTTAGGAGTAGGACTTACTTTAACTGGAGACACCTCAATAAAACTGAAACTAATCCAGCAATCAGTACAGACTTAAGTCAATTACTCTCTTCACGCTAGCTGCACTGCACAAGTTTTGAAAAATGCTTTCCCTCTATCCCTGTTATATAGTGGGGTAAAGGGCTGGTATTTTACAGTTACCAGCGAAGCCTCCTGTTCTTCAAATCATGTTTTAAATGGTATTATCTTCATTTACACCAAAAGGTGAAGGATGGAAAACAAGTACCACATCAGTCACCTCCTTAATTTTTGGTGTAACATTAGTCTGGACAGGCCACATGAATGTCAGATTTTTTTTTTCACCCTCCTCTAAAGAAAAAAAAAAAAAAAAAAGAGATAAATATATGTTACAATGATCCTTCCGTTTTGCTGAATTTAACAACTAAAAGCTCCTCAGCAGACTGAAGATCAGGAGTGAAAAATATGTATTTTAATCAGTTTAGCAAATACAGCTTAACCTCATTAGGTATTACCCACAAATGTAGACACTACAGATACGATGTTAGATTTACCATCCAGCATTATCCAACTGGAACACTGAATGCTTGTCTTGTTTGCATGAAAGCTTCATCATCCCTGACTAGTAGTGGACTTATGACTAATTCCTTTTGTTCCTTATACACTTAAACAAACTCCTCCTTGCTGTGACTGAATTTAATATTTATAACAGTTTCTTTCCTTGTCTTGTCTGCACTTAATTTCAAAAGTTACTGAAATTGCTATGTAGAAGTTACTACTGTCTATGTGTCCTCCAATGTTGCTGAACAAATGGTTTATTTTAAACCACAATAAGACAACTTAAAGTAGTTTTGTGTAAAAAAATGGAATTTGAATACCACCAAAAAATTTCTTTTTTTCAGCATTGCTGCATATACACTTTAGTAAATTGATAAGCTACAGTTAGCATAGGGCAAGCATACCTAAGCAGAGCTTGATGAGCTATGCAAATCATCAGTTACAATCTTTCAGTTCAAGGACCCATTCTGATTACTTCCCCCTGCCAAGGAATTTATTTTTCTTCACAGAATATGAATATTCCCTTTAGAAATCATCCTCACTATGACGCTTCTAAGCATCTTCTTGACGGTATATACAAAAGCTTCAGCATCTCAAAGGATGCAAAAAATAATCCATAAACTTGAAAGACATTCCAGAAGTTGATAATTTTCTTAAATCTAATCTGGTGATTTATAGAAGAATCTCCAAAAGAACTCCTGCATCAAAAACTAGTCACAACAGCGTGATTGAGAGTATTCAAAGTGTTTAGAATAAACTACTAACAACCTGCTAGGGACCAAAACCTTGCAGAATAGGTAAGCAAGGAAATACACAGCTCAAGCATTTTCATAACCAAACTGAAGTTTGCTCATAGCTTGCTAGCAAGATGCACAGGTTCAATCATGACCTTGAATTTCCTGATGTGCTTACTGACTAGACTTAGTCCCAGGGGAGGGGGTGGGGGGTAGATGGATGGGGATATCTTTAAAACCCTTCCTATCATCTTTAAGAACAGCTGGTGTAACAGGAGGTAAGAAAAAGCAGAGAAAAAAGTTCTTAGCAATTTTAAGCAAAACAAAGGAGCACTGTACAAGCCCCTTGAGAATAAGCAGTTATCAATGTTTGCAGATGCAAATGACTAAGCCACTGTAAGGAGAGAAAGAAACACTCAGATAATTGCTTCCATTCTCATCCAATAAATGCTCCCATAAACGTCTCCAAGTATCAAGGTCATGTGACCTCACTATAAGCAAAATGCTTTACACTGGAGCAGCAAGTCCTTAAATAAAAGGAATACTCAAGGTTAATATCAAATCCTATTGCAATTATTTTCTCCCCCAAGCTTCCACACAGCTGTAACTACTTTGTCTTTATTACAGAATCACATTCCAAAAAGGTCCAACTGCTCTTAAAGCCCACCCACCTGAAAAAATACATTGGACAGCTTCACCCGCATAATCCTTCCAGCAAAATGTTCACTGTGACAATTTGTGAATGTTCAACATGCTGAACATCCATAAGATTATTTATCAATACTTCAGTTTTACTGCACAATGTTCAAGCACATATTGAAAGAGAGTTAAAGAGTTAACATGTAATTAATTCCACTTTACGTTTTAAAAAGACAAACTAGTTGGTGTACAAATATTTACAGTAGAAAGATCTGATACATCTTGGGGGAAAAAAGTCGACCTGGTATGTACCTTCTTGAAATTAGTAACAGTACTTGAGTGTCCTTAAAAACCAGAAGTTTGCTATTACAGACACCAGTGACAGCTCTGGCATCAACATATCTGAGCTAGCACAAGCTATGAGAGCTTCAGTATTATTTAAATAAGTTGCAAACACAAAAGATTCACTGCCACAATCCAAAGGGATACAACTTGTGTTTTTTCATATTTTTACCCACAATATTAGAAAAGAGGCATTTACACTCCCACATAACTAGAACTGCTGAGGACAAAAGAGAAGTGGTTCTCAAAAGCTTAAGAGAAAAACAAACAAACCAACCAAACAAAAAAACCCCACACCACACCCCTCACTCTGGAGGCAAAAAGTGCCAAAATAATCTCCAGTCACTTGTATTCAAACATGGTCTGCCTAGTCTACCGAATCATAAGATCGTGTTTAAGTTGTTGATTACTATGCCTCAGCTCAACAGCAAGAGCTAAAGACTAAATTTAATAAAGCATACACCAGTTTCAGGAAGGTGTTCAGCATCTCAGCCAGTCAAACCAAGCAGCATGTCTAAAGCAGTAATCAGTCTTTAAATCATACAAAATGCCAGCGATAAATTAATATGGTAGAGGTATGGTTTCTGCAACTAGTTGGCTGGGTTTTGCTACGGCCTCTAATGCTGATTCATGGGAGAAGCATTTATCTTCTTATCTTATCCACAAGTTACTTGTTCTACCAAGCTTCAGGGAACTTAAAAGTACAAAAAATTACTCTTAATAGTATTAAAGCACAGCCAACTTTACAGCTTTCCTGTGACTTCCCAAAGAGGCTAACCATCACCGATAGGACAAAATACTTAAGATCAGTCAAGTATTTTCAGTCATGAGTAGAATAGACTAGTTCAGCTAGAAGGGACCTACAACGATCATGTAGTCCAACTGCCTGACCACTTCAGGGCTGACCAAAAGTTAAACCGTATTAAAGGCATTGTCCAAATGCTTCTTAAACAGTGACAGGCTTGGGGCATCGACTGTTCCACTGTTCAACCACCCTCTCTGTAAAGAAATGTTTCCTAATGTCAGTGAGGTATGGTGCAATTAAATAACACTTTATACCATCACATAATCACCCTGGCAACACCACTGAGTTGGTAAACAACTTCTAAGCCACCTTTCTGAATGCAGAAATGCAAGACTTTCCAAAAGGAAACAAGCTACGTGGACTCTTTCAGCGTCAGCGTTGTAGTTTCACTATCAGTCCATGCGAGCATCAAGGATGTTTTCATACAGATTGAAACAAAAGCAAATAAACAATTCCTTAGTAATTACTAATCTCAGCTGTCCTCTTCAAAACTTTGTATGTGAATATCTTTATACAATACCCAAGTCTTTTTCATTTTCAGCACATTGCATGAAATAAACCTTGCTACTGTCACTTAAATTCCATTTATGTTGTAAACAGAGTCAGATACCTTTGAGTCATGCTTTTATGTATCTATACAGCTAATCCCTACACTGGTCACTTTTTAAGTGATGGACCATAAGCCGGGTGGACCCAGCTTATTTTAGGGTGGACCATGAAGTCTGACAATTTAATGATTTTAGATTTTAAGAATTTTTACATAGCCTTTCCTAGTATATTCCCCCTGCTTTTCCCCCCTCAACCTATTATCCTGTCTTTTGCAGAATATGGAGGAGTAAGAAAGACTGATTAAGACACACAAATATAGAAGAATTCTTTCCTCTACAATACTTTAAACTTTCACTTGTAATACAGTTTATTTTCAAGTATTTTTTATCAGTTTGCACAAACATACAAAATAACAGATTAGTCTGTATATACTAACCTCTGTTCCAATACCAGGCTGAACACCGGAATATACAGTATCTGGAGGAGGGCCTCCATATTTCCTCTGTCCTGTAGTTACATCCAAAGTGTAACCAGTCCTCTCTAGCAAAGCCTGAAAAAAAATTGTCACATTAGTTATTGGGGGGAGGATAGTGGGTTAAAATATAAAGAATAAAAAAGTGTCCCAAGATAAGCATTTCCTTATCTGCTCCTTGCCACATTTGATAACAAGGTATACATGGACAGACAGAACCTACAAAAAAACCTGTTATTTGGGGGGTTTAAAAAATCCCCAAACAGCCACCACAAACAGCAACATTTGTTTTATACTGCAAGGTCACTGGAAAGAACTCATTTTTCTTTTCCCTTATTTTCCATTTTATACGTAGAACTCCAAGAAGAGTTTTATACCCCAAGAACTCCAGAACACCAGGCAATTCTCTTCACCCACTCGGTACTTAGGTTTTTGCACAACAGAAGAGTTTCTTAATATACTAACACCTTGTTGAAATGTCCAATCAGTCTCGAAGTAATTTTATGAGTGTGTAAAAGTTTTAATATAAAAGGACAACTAAGACAATTCTTAAATAGATATCAATGTTTTCATAGACCTTACATAACATTAAGTTCATGCATTTTGGCAATTGTGTAATCAGGAAGATCTGCATTTCAAACAAGTGCTCTCTCTTTTGAATCTCTATCATGCATACATTTCTTTAAAGCCAAGTACGAATACACTTATCCAGGTAGTATTGATGCTTTTTAAGTACATCCAAAATTAATTCAGTCTGCGTACAGGTAATATATCAGGTAGTACAGAATAATCAGTATTTTCTAAGTGTTACCTTAATCTTTGCTTCATCTGGTCCCTTCGTTGATTCCTGTACTTTGCTGCCTTGTTTCTCTCTTTGCCTGTAGGTCTTCATAACTCCACATAAAAATGCACTTTTGTTCTGTAGATACAATTTACAAAATAATTCAATTGTGCGTATGAAAAGCCCTGGGAATCCACCGAATCTTACACTCCATACTGTGAGGTCACTCTATCAAGCCAATGTAATAAACAAAATGTCAAAAGAATCCTTTAGATAAAATATAACAATTAATTGAACGAACTTGTCAGACTGAAAAAATCATCAGATTCCAGGTAGTATTTTTACCTTATTTTCTCAGTAGCACGCTCATTTTTATTATCTGGGAGCTTTTGCTTTGCACTCAAATACCTACACATTTAAGGCAATTTTTAACAGGCTTGTGATTTGGATTTGAAATGTTAGAATACAGCAACATCAACGAACTTCTAAGTTACAACTCTCCTACCAATAGTGCCAGAACACTGTTTATACTTATGTGCTCACACTCCTGGAGCTCTCACCTTACCTGTACATGCGACAGGTCACTTTCTTTAAACTGCTGTAATACAGAGAGGGCTCCTTCTTCATTAAATTCCCTAAGAGCATCAATTGCTCTTTCATCAAGATCGACATAAGCTACCAACCCTAAAAGTTAAAGATAAAGAAGTTACAGATTTCTATTGAATTTCATACAAACTAAGAACTATGCAGTTTGCTTTTAAAGTCAAAAAGTTATGTTCCATAGCAACAGAATTATACATTTAATATAATTACATATTCCTACACAAGTATATGAAAGAACATGAGTGCAACAATGAAAAAAGTTAAATTAAAATGTATATACCTAAGCACTAACTGACGTGCAAGATTATACCCCATGTGTAACAGTTCTCTAACATTCAGGAATCCAATCTGCTGCACAAAAGCAGTATTACACACCAGGATTTGAAACAGTGAACTCTGGCTCACTTGTAATAATTTGGATTTTGTTTGTCTTTCGTTTTAAGTTTCACACTTCCGTCTCTTGAATGGAGCTGCTCTAGAGTAAGCTGACATGTGGACATTACAGGTATCCTATTGTACGTGAAAAAGGAGCTACCTAACTGACGATCAAATGCTTAGAAGCTCTACCCCACAAAATACTAGGAAGTAGAATGGTTTGTTCACTCTTTCCTCCAACTTCAAAAAGCAAAAAAATCAGTGGACTTCCTATATGTCTAAAATAATTTTTTTTCTTTTTTACTCATTTTGTTGCTCTATGCAGTTCAAGAGCCAGAATTCAAAAAGATATTATTTCGAGCCCTGCTATGTACCCGAAAAGGCTAATGTTAATTTTACAGGTACAGAGTCCCCCAAGAAACATTGGACCAGTTCTGAAGCACTTTTTCTGTTTCAGGATCTGTACAGGTTATTTCCTTCCTTTTGTAATGCGCTTGCATATGCTGTGGAGTGTGAGAAGTGCAGACTAAGATTTGCACTTTTTAAACTACACAGCGAAATTTAGGACAGATACCAAGAACTCCACACACTTTGCAACAGCTTTATCTCCAAAATACACAGATTATTTAACTGCTACTTGATTTCAAAAATGCACAGTAGTGCCAAGCCCAAGGACTACATTTCAGAAGTGATCCTGCATACTGGAAGGCACCTGTAACTTTCATGTAAGACCTCAGGAGATTAAAAATCCTAAAGTTCAACCCCAAATTTAGCTCGGGTGTCGAAAGTAGTTTGCTTCACTGACAGGCCCCTGCACAATGCGAACATCTTCAGTGGCATTAAGGAAGCGTGAATAAATGTTTTCAGGTTACTCATGCAGTGGAATTATACTAGGTAGTCAGGTTCTGGGCTGAAAAGCTTCTAAATCCCTTAAGAACTCCTCACAACACAACCTAACTGCAACACGTGTTAGAGCCCCACCAGTTCCTCTGCCCAGGCATTTACACCTTCTCTCAAACCATCAAGTGCACATCATCATGACCCACAGTTAGAAAGTGCATGTCTAAAGCCAATAAAAGCTGGTAAAAGCTTGATGAAAGCTCACTGTGAATGACTTCCAAAAGACATCATCCATGTGAGCCAGAGTATCATACTGAAGATTGGTAAGGTATTGTTTTTGAACTGCCTTCACTTGATCAGTGGAATTTTGACTCTTTTCAACAAAAACTGTCATCTTGCCACCAAGGCATTCAAGATCAGCGCATAGAGCATTTCTACTGCTTTGTGTAAATCTGTTCACAGAACACACTCTAAAGAGGAAAAGGAAGCCTCTATCGGACAAAATAATGAGGGGGTTACAAAAACAAAATAGAAAAACCTTTGTATATAGAGAAACCTCTCTAGGAGTTGCAGAGACCACTTGCTACCAGCAAGGTATTACTCAGTTTGCTAGATAGCTTAGTCCTCAACTTTGTTGAAAAGCAGTTAGTGTCAAACTGAACATTTCAGTGTAATAACCAACATGGATTAAACTGTCCACTCAGAACTAGAGAGAACAAAAAATCCACAGGCAGACTCAATTCAAATGTAGTCCCAGGCAAGACAAGCTAGTTGCTTCCCTCACTAAGTCACCTATCCAACCTTTGAGTGTTTAAGAACGACTGTGAGGAGTTGACAGTAGAAAAGTAAAAGCAAAATGATGATTCGGATTGAAGAAAAAAAAAAATGTACAGTTTAGTATGCTCAAACATACATCTTTATTTGACAACGTCTAAGAAACTAGTGCTCTGTGCCCTAAAGCAACTAAGATATCACATACAACACTAAGGATGTGTCAAGTAATAGTCAATGTCAAACCCAATTTGCCTTTAGGGAAGTCAAAGTAGCAAAACATTCAGAGCTACACAGATCAAAAACAATGAATTTTTAAACCTTAATCTATAAAAATTTGAAAATGGTATGCCCTCACTTTCATAACCAGTCAGAAACAAGAAATGTATATTATACCTGTCTGAAATATTTCATCAAGTCTCTCTGCCACCTTCTGTGGGAGGCCTGCCTCTATCAGTGTCTTGTAGTGTTCTGTGTGAGTTACACTGGAAGTATCCATTGGTTCTTCCTCTTCTTTTAACTGTACCGCATTACCATTCACCTGATTAGCCATTTTATTATGCTGCTGGAAAAAATTCAGGAGCTATATTACAATAAGCCAGAAATAACTAGTTTGTAGGACAATGCACGATTTATCTAAACTAATTGGTATACATGCTGCAAATGACCTGTATCAAAAGTTTTAATTAATACTTTTTGGATGCAGCTGATCTAAGTTTCAAAAGAAAGTACAACCCTTAATACTGTGGAAAATGTACATGGAAGAATTTACATAATTTTTTTTAAAAATGTACTTCATGTACATAACGATGTCTAAACTTTATCTGCTGATTGTCGGTAAGTTAACTGGTTACCATAGCAGCTAGAATGTGCTGGGATACAATAACAACATCCTTCAACGAAGAATCAGAAGAGCTAGTGCTATTTTCATTTCCCATTCCTCTACTTTTAAAACAATCGTTTAAAATTTAGTGAACACATAACCCTGCAGGGTAGCTTAATGTATAAAAATGTCAATACTCGTTTGCTAATTTTCACTTTCTTGGCTTGTTGCCATGTCTTCCTTCAAACCCAACATGCTGCATAAGACTAGCCAAACACTTTCTCACAACACCATCAGAACTCAGTAAGGACAGAAAGAGAAAAATTGCACTCTTATGCACATTATAATTTGAAGCTGCAACTGAACTGTTTCCATGCTTTCAGTTTTACTCAAATAGAAGCTCTACAAATCACAGCTACTTTTTTTATAATATAACTTATTGGTTTAAAAGGAAGCCATGACTGCAGCATCTTCAGTTCTTATATTAACGAAAAGACTTGCTTTCAGAATTAACAAACTGATTCCAAATATGTGCACTGAAAAATGCACAACTATCTTCTCAGAAAATTCCAGTGGGCTTTGCCCAATTCATTAAAAACAGTTTCAATTTCTCAATTAGCCAGCCAGCTGATATTTAGCACTCTCAAATAAAAAGGCTGACAAGAGACAGTTCAACTACCCAGCAGAGAACATTAGGATGATCAGCTGTTAAGTTCAGAAATGAAATGAGCCTCGGGCTTTAAAAGACAAGGAAGAAGTCGATGATCAGCAGTGAAATGATAACCAGAGATATGCAGCATGGTCGGAGCAATGCAATTAAGTACTGGAATACAGGTATGAAGATGATTCAAGAACAGGTTTTTTTTAAAAAAAAAGCTGAAGCCTCAAGCTATTTACTACGCTGCAAAACAAGTCTCCAAACATAACAACACCTCTAACAGCCGCTTGGGTACCCATCCCTTCTAGACTACAGCTCATGAACTTTCTGGAAGATATCCTATGAAGATCTGCAAGCTTGAGCAAGGAAAAAAAAAATCATTTTTCTTTAGACAGAAAAGTAGTGATTTTACTAAAGCTGTCTTGACTTGAAGGGCAATTTTAGAGAGATGTAATACAGCCTCACGTTGTTTCTCTATCAAATGGCACTTCTTTATGCAATTAGCGAGGAAAAGAAAGGAAGTTTTTCATAGCCATATAGCACGTATATATATATATATATACACACACACACATACACGTTCTGCTACTTGAGGAAGAGAAATTGCTTTCTAACCAATTCAGTTTACTTAAAAGCAACCGTGACTATAGCCTAATTACAAAAGACAAAAAATGCTACCTGAAGACTACAATAATGCTTACCTATCATTACAAGTATTAATGGAATTCTTAAAACACTAAGCATGAAGTTTCTATAGGTTACAAAACTCATGGAAAACAAAAATCAGCTAGATGTCTGCTTGCTAGATAGCCTCTGCGAGATCTCAAATTTGAAACAGTGCAGGGCAGAGGGGGTTTAGTTAAACTGAAAATGCTTTGGGTACAGTATCATTCTAAATCCCTCTTCTCAAAAATGCATAGGATGATATACACAAAAGAGATATACGGAGGGGGGGTTTTTTGTTTTCACCTTTTTGCTGCCTTATAAAATCGGTTACTTACACATATATTGTCTTCTCTGTATGCAAAAAAAAAAAAAAAACAAACCACCAAGAACTGTGAGGCTAAGCCAATACTTAAATACAGGTAAGTTATTTGAAACAATTACAAGTACCTTCTAAACTTCAGTGGCTTATGGTGATGCTCCCAGACAGTATTTTTCATAAACCCAGATTAGCTTTCAAGTGTCAGATACCCAAAAGTTTAGCACTGTTCTCAGTGTTGCCTATAACTGAACAAAAGGTTGGCAGCTATTCTGTGTCCAGGTAGCAACACCTCATCTGCAGTTCAATAACTGAAACTTCTGACAGGCACAATTTGCAGCCTAACGGCATGAAAAGTTATCTACCTTAATCACAAACATACTCCAGTGTGTGGAGCAATATCTAACCTCTAAGTATCAGATTACTACACAGCACCACAGCTGATCAAATGCTCCAAGCAGGCTTTTAGACAATGTAAATTAAGTCTCAGCATTTTAATTCACTAGCTGCATGGTTTATTTTTGCTTAAAAATTAGTATCCTCATAAAGAACTTAAGTCAAATGCAGTGCATGTTCACCAGCCAGAAAAGTTCAGTTTAGGTGTTCAAATTTTAACTATTTCCTGTCACAAACTTAATTTAAAAGACTTTCTTAAAGAAATTTACTCTGCAAAAATTTGAAGTGACGTAGCTGTCAAAATATTCAGGTCCTGACAGCATCCAGAAGAAATGTATTTCTTTTCACAGTTATAGCAATAGATTCCCTGCTGGCTTTGCAAGCTTGGCCTGAAATCTGAGATTAGACTGACTTTTCTTTGTGAATGATCACCAACAACCAAAATTACATTTCTTACAATACCAAATCTGCACTCTGAGCTCAGCAGAGATACATGGGTGAAAGTCATAGCTGAAAAAGATCTTTTAGCTCTCCCTCTAGATAACATCAGCTAGATGTAGCTGTCAAGAAAAATATTTTTAACTGAATTTTATCAGTAAGGAAAACACACAATGATTTTATTAACATTTTTGTTCTCCTCTAAAAAAAAAATATTAAAAGCATATTAAAGAAAAAGAGGAGTGATATCCATGTTTGCATGCACAGTGTGTCCATGTGAGTCAGCCTATGACAGCCCGGGCCACACAGAAGAGCACCCGCATGCACTCAAAAGTTTTTCCTCACATTAAGTAGCGCAAATATCTAGAAAAGAGGGAGACTGGTTGAATCAAAAAGATTTTAAGTGTGGATTATAAGTAAAGGATTATGTATATTAGTATGTGTGGGATATGCATTTGTTTTTAAAACATGCAGAAATGAATGAATTTAAAACAGCGTACACAGAAATGTGCTTACCAAATGAGCAGCAGTAATAAATACACATTGGGGGCAACTTTACATAGGCAAGGAGAATTTCCACTGGTGCCCGAGAGGCCACCTAGCTTCCCCACCTCAGAACTGTGTGTACCGGGAAGGGGAGGATTGTCTTGTTTCAAACTTCACACTGTTGTTGCCAATAATGTTTTTCTGAAGACCACGAATACTTCATGATATAAAACATGTTTTTAGCCATCCACTATCTTTCACCTAGAACTCCTGCATCTCAAAAGAGTAATTTGCAAGTGACTAGTCCTTATTTTAAGCTCTAATCATATGACAAGTAGGAGGTTAAAACTACAGGTGCTTCTAAATTACTCAGAAACAACCTTCTTTTTCATGTTTAATAACTCAAATGGCTCAAATAGTAATTTTCCTAGAAAAAAAATTTAACACACATCTGAGCCTACTAGTGTATGGCATCTTGAAAACAGAAACTTGATCTCAGCCTCAATCCGACAATCACTGGTTAAACAGCCACGATGTTACTATTCCCTGTATTTTATACCATGCCTCTAACAGAGGTTGCCACCCACAGACTATCTAAGTATAACTCCATCCAATTAATTATAAATTCACAGTCTAGTTAACTCAAAACATGCTTAGTAACAGCTCAAATGAGCAGGAATGGCAGTTTCTAGCAAAGGGACAATAACTCAAACTACCATAACCAACTTCAGAGTGATTATACATCAATACTGTTTTCAGCCTTCTGCCATGTAACTTGATTTCATGGAGGAACTCAACTTGTTTAGCTCAGGTGCACAGGAAGCATAACTAATTTATACATAAAAACTCCGCACCAAAGTCATTCAACTTGCTTATGTTACTCTTCCTTCTATCCAATATATCTGTGTCAAGCATTTAAGTTAGACCACATTAAAAATAGCATTGAGGGGAAGTTTTCTGGGTTTTTTTTGTTTGTTTTGGGTTTTTTTAATGAACCACAAGAAAACAAGTGTAGTCCCTATAGTTATGCCTTACACTTCAAGAAGGTTCTTGTCAAAACAGGAAGAAAAGAAACACATGAGTGAAGGGAAGATAAGAACTCACATTAAAAGACTGAACTGGGGGTTTATTAAAGCCTCACTTGTTACAAACATTACTGGCACATGAAGGCATTATAGCCATTTCTTTTGTACCATAGCTTACTCAATCACAGAAAGTACATTTTAATAGCTCAATTATGATATACTAGGTGTTTATTAGCATGAATGACAAGAAGACTTGTTTCGAAGTTATCACACCCTGAAGACCTTTACCCATTAGCCACGTTTCCACACCAGCATTTCAGTGGCAGACTATCTTTATGATAAAGCGTAGTTAGCACCCTCAACCCTTAGGCGCAGAGTTCTCAGCCTTTCCCACTCCATAACCCCACGGAATGAAAAAATCTGAGAACCTCTATCATGATGCTAAGCAAGAGACTAGCACAGCCCATACAGAAACTATGCTTCAGTAGCTACACAAGTACTGTGGGGAGATTACTTTACCACAACAGGTTAGCAAGGTGCACATCAGTGCCATTAAAATACAGCACGGACGGCACCAGAAGCTACTACATTTTGCTAACCTGAGCTATAAAGTCTGTACATGCTTGTTTCTAACTGGAGTTGGCCATTCATAGCTCATCTGGTTGTTTGGGTCGTACAGAACAACATTTGCGGCACCCCAGTTCAAAGCAACACTTCAACAAAAATGAGCTTTGTTCTGACGAATTTACCCTCAAAGAATTTTTCAGATCTTTGCCTAAGAAAGCAGGCAATGTTGCTTTTTTTGACAAAACTAGTAAGTTGAGTGTTAGCAGGAGGCTTAAATATTATTCCAACAGCGTTCACATCTAGACAGAAAAACTGAGAGATAAGGATATTAAGTACTCATGGGAAACACAGTTTCTAGGATACAAAATTATCAAGCAGACTCTGCTAGTTTGCAAACACCACAGTTTGCATAGATTAAAAAAAAAAAATTACACTGAAAGATGCAGAATTCTGGCTGGATTACCTTTACTTTTGGAAGACGTAAAAAATTCAGTGTTATACAAAGTATAATCTCAAAGAAAAAAAAACAAAACTGTAATCTCAAAAAAAAAACTCAAAGAAGAAAAAAACAGCTTCATGAGCATTAACATCCTTCGCAGCACAAACACATCACTGCTGGCAGGATCCTTTAGTGCAGTATATAGGGGAAGGGGAATCTAAACAACTTTTTGAAAAGGAGTAGTCCAGCACAGCTTAAGTACATAACCAGCCGCGTTCAAAAATCGACAGGTAACAAGGCCGCTAAGACCCTGCAACCAGAGCCTCATTTTAAAAATAATAGTAATAATGATGTACTTAAGCAAAACTTTTGAAGATTTAGTAAAGGCCTGCGGTAAAAGATGGTTTAAGAAAAACAATGCCTTAGCAACAAAATTCTGGAGAACTTCTTCGGAGCATCGACAAGTGTCACTCTCTCAACCAAAGCATGAAGCGCGAACCTGAGAGCTGCGAGTAGGTGCAGTGCAGTTCTCCCTCCCTACAGCCGGCTCCGTGGCAATATACGCTACGCAAGGCTTGAGAGAGCGCTGCAACAGCGATGCGTTTTCTACGGACAGCTGTCTTCGGTCCCGCCGGCACACCGCAGGGCAGGCCGGGCCGCGGGCGCTGCCAACCCGGGCGCCCGAAGTGCTGCAGCACCGCAGCTCCGCAGCGCCGGGAGGGGATCGAGAAGGGACCCGACTCCCGGCGCGGCGGCCGCGCCACCGCCAGCCCTCGCAGCAGCCCCGCGAGAGGAGCGCGTCCCGGCTCCCCGCCACATGCAGACCTAATCCGCGTAGCCGGGCGGAGCGGGGCAGCCTCAGCCCGCGGCCGCGCCGCCCTCCCCATGCAGGGCCCGCGCCGGGCCGGGCCGCCCCGCGGCGCCGAGCCGCCCTCCCCCCGCCAGGCCGCAGGGCCCGCCCCCGGGCCGCTCCCCGGCGCCAGCTCCCGCGCGCGGCCGGCCCGCCCGCCCCGCCGCGGCCTGCGGGGCGGACATGCCGCGGCCGGCACCCAGCGACGCCCCCGTCCCGCTCTCCTACGCGGCGCGAGCGCTCCGGGCCCGCCTCCGCCAGCGCCGGGCCTACCCGGAGCCCGCGGCTGCCCGCCCCGCCGCGGGGGCCTACGCGGGAGCCCTCGCCCCCCGGCCGCGGAGCCCCCCCTCCGCGCGAGGCGGCCCCCCGGCGCCCCCGGCGCCTCCCGGGGACTCACCGGAGCGGGGCCTGCGCGGCGCAGCTCGGGCCCAAGCAGCGACGGCAAATGGCGCGCGCTCCTCCTTCTCCTCATGGACGGCGGCGCGACCCCGGCAACACGCGGGGTTTCCCGGAACTGTTTCCAGGGACCACTGCTTCACCCACTCAGGAACTCACGCTCTGGACGAGCAGCCGGCGGCGCCTATGAGACCTGGGAGGCGGGACGCGCCGTTCCTGCTGGAAACCAATGGGAGGGAGGCGCTGTAACCAATCGCGCAGCGCCTTCAACCCGGCGCGCCGGTAGGGCCGGCGCTGAGGGGATTTAAAGGGGCAGCGCCGCCCGTGGCCTCCGAACAAAGGGAGCGCGAGGAGCGCGGGGGGCTGCCCCCGCCCTTCCTCTCCTATGCAACGCGAGGGCAGGCGCCGCCTCTGCGGCCGGGCGGGGGCGGCCACGCAGCCTCTGCCTGAGGGGAGTGGGCCCGGCGGCGGCTCCCTGCAGGCCTGGCCGCTGCCCGGGGCCGCTCTGAGTTGGGCCTGGGGCTGCCGGTGCGGGGGCGTTGCCCGGAAGGGTTAACCCCGGCTGGGGGGCGGGCGGCGGGTGGAGCAGCCACTGCGCGGGCCGGGCCCGGCCCAGCCTGTCCCGGGGGCTGCCTCCCGCGCTAATGCTCCAGTCCGCGGGTGGCGTGGGGCTGGCCGGGACAGCTGTGGGCACGGGTCTTGGCGCGGCACTCTCCGCCCGTGGTGCCTCCCGTGCTGCCGGGAGAAGCCGTCGGGGGCCCGGCGGGCTCGGTTGGAGCCGCGTCGTGCGGTGAGCCAGCCGGGGCTAGTCACGGTTGGCCGCCAGGCCTGGAGTGAAGAGGGAAAGGTGTGTGGGGGCAGCAAGAGTTGCGGTTCAGGTCCTCCTCAGGAGATCGGCGTGAGGGACTCTGATGTCTGGGCCTGCTATTCTGTAATCTGTGATTACATATAACTTGGCTGTGTACCTGATTTGCTTGACCAGGCTCTTGATGAGTGCAGACTTGATGCAATTAATACGTAAGTCTGGGGGAAATCAGCTTGCTGGCACCAATGGTGTTGCACTGTACTCAGCTCCTTATCCTGCCGTTGCATAACACGAAAGTAAATGTGTGCTTGATTGGGTCAAGCCGAGTCAGAGTACTGTGTCAAAGTGAATCCACAGAATCTGTATGTGTGTGCGTATGTGCGTGTACATATATGGTCATGTGAACTGTCCCTCTTGAGACTGGTAAAGAAATAAAAGCGGTAGCTCTCATACTCTGAGAAGGTCCTTCCAGGAGTTTAGCCACAAAATGACTCTCCTGAAGACTTCCATGAATACATGTGGTGTATTAAGTATGTATATTTCCATCACTGTTAATGTGAAGCATGGGTAAAAATTGTGTGTGTTACCTGATGTAAATAAAAGAAGCTTTTTGATCAGAAATTGGAGGCAAACTTGTATAGATATTGGAGGTGTTCAGTCTATCTTGCTGAACCTGTCTGGTGGCAGACACGCTGCTTCTCTTGTGAAATTTGCACTGCCTCTGTGACTTCCCTCTCCAGATTTGACAGTAGTAACAGCTCTTCTTGGCTGAATGTAGGGTCTGCTGTGGTGTAAAGATGGAAAGAGATGTAATTGTTCACTGCCTTATCCATTCGAGTTCACTGCAGCAGTTTATTTTACTGGGAGTTAAGAACAATAGGTTTAAGGAGTTCTCGTAGCACAAAAATGGAGAGGTATTGAGGGATTTGAGCATCTGTCCCTTTAGTGGTGCTTAATAAATGTCCTGCAAAGCTCTTAAATATTTTATAATACAGTATCCAGGAGTGAAATATGGAATATACTGAGATATATCCTGTCAGCTGACAACTGAACAGGATGAGACTATAGCAAAATGTATATTGAGGTATGTACGGTTCTGGCAGTGTAATAATTTCAGTTGTTGAGCAGTACCAGATCTTACAGCAGGAAGATTCCTGATGTACTGATTGCCAAAATAAAAGCCTTGGTGGCATTGCTGACACTTTCTTATCTGTTCTGCACTGGTATTTCCCAAGCCCCTTGTGGGTAATTAATTATATGCAGATAGTTGTGAGCATTAGCAGGCTGTGGGTTTTGGGGGTAGGGCTTTTTTTGGTAGTTCTCATTTCCTACCTAAAATCAATATTATTCTGTGTTAAGCCTAACATGTTTTTGCCAGTACAGGACTTTAGCATGCTATTTTTCTGCTAAGAGATTATTAATTTAAGCAATTCATAGATTGGTGTTCATAAGATAGAATTTGTAATTAAACATGGATTAACTCTAAGCTGCCAATACCACCCCACATTCTTTAAGAGCATCTAGTGCTATTACTTTTTCACTGGAATATTATACTTACACTGAAATTATTTCCGTTATAATACTGGTTCCATTGAGCAGTCAGTATTTTTTGCTGTGGTGAGGTCTATAAGCTTTGATTCACGTGACAATAGAACCCTTGTTACACTGAGAAAAATAGTTTGAAACTTCTCTGCTGTGTGCTGCTGACTGCACACATGTTGTCTGTAATGGGCCTGACCGAATTCTGACATGAAGGCACATCTGCATCCTTCAGTACATTGGCAGTTGTCTGCCTAGGACACCTGGGCACAGGTTGTTAGTTTTGGGTGAATCATGCTGCTCTTTGTCCCCAGTTGAAGGTGGTCCTTTTCCTTCCATTTTACTTTTGGATGTTCTTGCCCTCCGTGTTCTGGGGGTTTACCATCGTTTCTTTCTATAAGCAAGCTCTGCCCTGCTTTTATTCTTTGGGTGCTTGACTGTTAAAGGCAACAGGACATCAGAGGAGGTATCTTCAGTTGTATTGCCATGTAGTATAAAGGTGCCAGAGCTCCACGCTGGCTGTAGACCTCAGCCTTTTGGCTTACAGACCAGCTTCTGTTATATCACTCCAGAATATCTGCAGCTACTGCCACGCTGGCTTCTGCATGTGCTTTGGCAGCCACTTTGCTCTTTGGTCTCATGCTCTGTACAATAGCCTCAGCCCAAACTGATCTGAACATTGAACACCTCTAGCCAGGAACAAGTTATGGCCTGCAGGTAGCCAGACAGCAAGCTGAGCCTGAAAGGAGGTCCTAGATGCTCTGGGACGAAGAGTAATTTTAAATTTTTGCTAGAAAATCCTGGAATGATACTAGTTGCAGTGCTCTCTGGTTGGAACTAAACAGATGCACACAAGACCTGATTTAGTCCCAGGCCAAAAACCATCTTGGAACCAAGGACAAGGTTAATCTCCGCTGCAGAGAGCTGGCTTGCATCAGTCTGGGAGGGCAGGCAACAAGTCTCGTTGCTTCGTGAACGTGCAGAAGGTTATGGTGTCCCTGCAGTCATTAGCTGATAATGAAGTGGAGCGGTGAGACCGTGGCTCCTGGCAGCGAGGCTGCCTTTGCTTTTCTGATTCCTTCAGCGCCCAGGAGTCCCTGGATGCTGCAGGGGAGAAAGGTGGGCATATCCATTGGCAGACAGAGCAAAAGAGGTGAAGGGATCTGGCTTATCAGCAGGTGTATGTATTTACCCTGGGACCCATTGACATTTTCCTACTGTCTTAATGGCCAGAGGTTGAGTTTTGCAAGGCTCGGCCTGTTCCCATCAGTCTGCCACTCCTCTTCCAAGCTTGTACTGAAATTCCTTTGTTTCCACATCAGTGGCAAGATGACAGAGTTGATTCTGCTGGAGCTTGTGTGTGAGCTGTTAGCGTATATATGGAATATGACATTTTCTGGTGCTTTAGACTTTTTATTCTGACCAATTATCAATGCAGCTGTTATGGATAACGTGTCGTGGATGTGCCTGCCTCCACAAACATCTCGTTCTCTGTGCTCTGCATGCAGCTCTTAGGTTTTTGCTGAAGCCCAGGCTTCCAGTGAGAGGAGGTGTGTCTTAAAAAAAAAAAAATCTACAGGCTTTATTTATCAGTGAGGAACTTTATGAAAGCCCCCAGTGTGTTCCACCCTACTAAAGCAAGAAAATGCTCAGGAAAATTTCTGCCTACAGAGGCCATCCTGCTGTTATTACCTTGTTATTTTTTGCACATATGTTTATTTTGCCTTGCTCAGAGCCAATTTATTTGATTTTGGGAAAACATAAGTATATGCTTTGTCTTTGTCCTACCACATTCCCCTTGTCTGCTCTGGAGTGGGGAGGACTAGCATGACAAAAAGGCCCAAAGAGACCAGACTGGGCAACCTGGGTATCTTGCACAAAACCCAGCTTGCTAAAGATCTTGGATATATCACTTTCCTCTCTTGTCATTTCTGTCCCCACCCCTCAGCCAAGGATTCTTGGCAATTTCCATCATATTTGCGTAGGATGCAAGCACAAACTAAGTGCCTTGGGAAGAAGGTCCTGTTTGCTGCAGCGATAATCACCAGCTCGGTTTTAGCTGAAAACAAGTGCACTTTTCCCGTTTCTGCAGTGGTCAAGCGGTGTTGGGCTGTGATCTATAGGGGCAAGATACAGACAGAGGATCTGGGGGTAAGGAAGGATATGTATCTCATTGAAATGTAAAGGCCACGCCAAGAAGTTAAGCTTTTTATTAATGAATCTGTGCTGTAGGTGGCTGTTGAGGGTTAGGGTGTTGGGAACAGGGTCAGTCCAACCCTGAGGAACAATCAAATGACCAGGATGCACCAGTGCTGGCAGGGAAGAGAGAAGAATCCCTTCCTTTCTGTACCCCTGTGCCCGCGGGACGGGGCGGGTCTGTTCATGCCATCAGCCATTCCAGAGCAATTGAGGAAACCCAGAACAATAAGCTCTTCTATGGCCTGTTATCTGAGTTAAGCCCCATCCTTGCAGCCTTACCAGCCTCAAACATCAGCTTCAGGTTTTGGTTGTTCTGCACCAAAAAAGGCTGGCAGTTTGTAGCTACTGATTTCCAAAAGAAAACTGAGCCCTGTCCTCCAGGTCACACTGGACTGAGGGAGAGTTCTGGGAAGGTCTCTAGACCACTCGTACCTTCTAAACACTCCAGTGATCATGTCAGGTCTGAGGTGTAATCCTGTTTTACTCCTCAGCACTCCTGCTCAAAACTGGAGTTCTGCAAACCGTAGGCACTGAGGTGGCTGCAGCCCGTCACTGGCATCTCTCCATCTACTGGCCCTGAACCCCAGATAAACTGCTAGCTCCTAGTGTCACCAAAATCGGGAATCAAACTCCTTAACACCAACGTAGTATTAAGAAGCAGGCATTCTTTATTACAGCGCCGGATGCGCAGGGGATCGTTCCACCTAGCATGCATACCACAGGTTACATCAGCTGAAACTTATATTGTCCAATTACATACATATGCATCAAATTTCCTGGAATGATCGTGCATATTCATTCTGTTTCTCAGAACTAATTATCATATTTGCATGGTCATTACACATGTGTCTTTGAGCTCCGAGGGGCTTCTGTGGGGGTCTCTGGTGGTCCTTGGTGGCCGTACAGGTGTGTCCTTTAGTTGACCTCTTCTTCTGGACGTGCGCAATCCCACCTTGCTTAGGTAACTTGCTTCCATTCTTCGTGGTGCCTGGTCCCTAACAATGATTTGGCACCCTTAACACAAACCAATTATTCTAACTACCCTCGACTCGTTGTCAAGATGGGCTGGGGCTGTAACTGGGAACATAGCAGCATGTCCGTACTACTCCTCGTCCAATTGTCTTTGGGCATAGTAGCATATCCATAGCCATAGATGTACAAACACAACATTAAAGTATTGTCTACCCCGCTCCTATATCTATGTTGCTTAGTTACAAAAGAATGAACTAATCATTTTGGTTACGTCTGGTTATGTTTCCCCCCTTTGGAAGTTTTGAAATAATAATCTTTTCAATACTTCCACTCTTAATATTTAATATCTCAACATAAGAAGGTGGCTTCTTTCCCGGCATTGGTGTACGATGCTTCATCACTGATTTAAAAATTGCTACAGAATTCCTAGACATCGTCTGTGTCAACATTTTCTTTAAACATTGATAAACCAAACAAATCACCAAAACAACTGTAATAAAAATGATTAGTGTCTGTAACAACTCAGTTATCCATCCTTTAAGAGGAAATCCAAAATGTCCCAAGATTTGGCCTAACCAATTTGTTTGCATTTCACTCCTTAAACCTTGAGTCTGCTGTGCCACCCTCTTCATATCATCTATTTGTTCATTCAAAGCAGCTGTAACATTTGGGATGTGCACACAGCAATCTTGATTTCTGTAAATCCACAATCATCGCTTCAATTCCCCCATGTGTTTCTCCCTGTTTTTCCTCTGCTATTTTTATCATTATTTGTGGGGTAACTATGACTTGTCTGGTGGATGTTACCCACGTCATTTTCTACAGCTCTCAACTGTTCTGCCAATAATCTATCCAATTTACCATAATTTGGTTTCGGGGTTGGAAGTTTTACCTGTTTTACTGGTACCAGGACAAGGATGCTTTGCTCCACTGCCTCTCTAGCAGTTTTATCAGCCAATCGGTTGCCCACATTTACCATGGTTTGTCCAAATTGATGTGCTTTACAATGCATTACCACTACTTCCTTGGGCTGCTGGACGTCCTGGAGGACTTGAAGAATTTCTTCCTTATATTTAATGGGCGATCCTTGAGCTGACAACAGTCCTCTTTTCTTCCAGATAGCTCCATGCGTGTGAATCTGCTTTCTGTGCTGATGTATTCACAGGGAGAGCTTCAGCTTTCATCACTTGGGTGGTGGTGACCACTGCATACCCCACCACTCATTTTCCATCTCGGACAAAACTGCTTCCATCCATAAACAGCTCCAAATCAGGATTAGGCAACGGTTCGTCCTTCAGGTCCTGTGTCCTAGAATATACCTGTTCAATAGTTTGCAAACAATCATGGTGTAAAGACTCACCCATTTCCGAGCTCAAAAACATTGCTGGGTTCACTGCTGTTGTAGTTTTAAGTTCCACATCATCCAGTTCTAAGAGAGTGACCTGGTATTTGAGCGTGCGGCTTGGGGACAGCCAATGCCCCCCTTTTTGCTCCAAGACAGAAATTACCATATGTGGGACATAAACCGTAATTTTCTGCCCCATGGTTAATTTCCTTGCTTCTTGGATTAAGAGTACAGTTGCTGCCACAGCTCACAAACATCCAGGCCAACCCTTGCTGACATTATCCAATTGCTTAGAAAAATACCCAACGGCCCGTTTTCAAGTTCCTAATTTTTGAGTCAACACACCCAAAGCAAGATGTTATCGCTCATGTACAAACATTCAAAAGGCTTTGCTAAATCTGGGAGTCCTAATGCAGGTGCGGACATCAAAGCCGCCTTCAGATTTTTAAAAGCTGTCCAACACTCAGGTGTCCACAACAGGTGATTCTCCTGGGATCCTTTCAAAGCTGCATAATTGAGGATCCACAATCGACACCACTCAACCATACCCAAAAATGTCCGCAATTCCCATATCGTTATGGGTTCTGGAACTTGACAAATTGCTTCCTTTCTGCCTGCTCCCAATCTTCTTTGTCCTTGTGAAATTTCAAAGCCTAAATATATCACAGTCTCTTTCCCAATCTGGGCCTTGCTTTTTGATACTTGTTATCCTGATTGTCCCCAAAAAATTCAACAAGCTGATGGTCACTTGTAAACAGTCCTCTCGAGCCTCTGCTGCTATCAGGATGTCATCTACATACTGCAATATTATTCCTTCTGAATTTTCTATTTTCCACACTTCCAAATCCTTTGCCAACTGATTACCAAATATTGTAGGACTATTTTTGAACCCTTGAGGTGAGTTGTGTCTTGCATCCAGTGGTGGGGCTTTCCATTCAAAGGCAAATATTGCCTGGCTATCTTTGTCTAGAGGTATGCAGAAGAAAGCATCCTTGAGATCAAGTACAGTAAACCACTTATGTTTTTCTTTTAAGGATGTCGGCAAGGTATATGGGTTAGCTACTACTGGGTGAATGTCTTGAACAAGCTGATTCATGGCTCTTAAATCTTGAGCTAACCTATATTCCTTGCCATTCTGCTTTTTCAATAGCAATATCGGGGTGTTATATTCTGATTCACACTCCATCAATAATCCATAATTCAAAAATTTTGTTATTAATTCTTCCAACTCCTTTCTAGCTTCCCACTTAATAGGATACTGGTTTTGTCTTACCGGTTTAGTTCCAGATTTTAGGACAACCTTTACTGGTTCTGCGAATTTAGACCGACCTGGAATTCCACTAGCCCATACCAAGGGTGTTACTGCATCCTCTACTTCTGCAGGAATTTCTTCCTTCAGTCTTGGTGTGTTCTGTAACATAAAAATTCTCGCTTCCACAGCTTTTGATTCAGGTATTAACAGCTGAGTCTCCCCTTTTCTTTTTTTTTTATTATTTTGTGCATTCAATTTACTCAATATATCTCTTCCTAACAAAGATGATGGACATTCTGGCATATACAAAAATTGATGAGTTACCCATTGCTTTCCCAATTTGAATTTCAAAGGTTGTAAAAACGGCCGATTTTCCTTCCACCCTGCTGCCCCAACCACACTTACAGTTTTATGACTAAATCCCCCTTTGCATATATTTAATACCGAATATGTTGCTCCTATATAAACTAAAAATTCTACTTCATCATTCCCCAGCTTTAATGTAACCAGGGGTTCAGCTGGGGTTGACTCCCCCGGTCTCCTTCAGTCCTTGTCATTCAGAGTCATCAACTTAATTGCCTGTAGCAAAGGATCCAATTCTCTCACTTTGAGACATTCCCTTTTCCAATGCCCCCTCTCCTTACAGACAGCACACTGATCTTCTGCCAGCCGGGGAGGTCTAAATGGAGGTGCTGCTCCTTCTGGTGGTCCTTCTCTTCCCCTTCCCCTACCTATTCCTGCTCTCCCTCCTCGTCCTTTCCACATTTCAAACACCTTTCCCCAGTGCTACAGGTAGAGCAACATCATCTTAAACTCTTATTCCTTCCGTTTTTTTCCAAAGCCAATACCATAGAATCTTGCAGGATAATCCCACACTGTTTTTGCCACTCTGGATGATTTCTCAAAGCAAAAAAAAATAAATAAATACCTCATAAGGTATTTCATCTCATTTACCTTCCCTTTTGCAAAATAACATTAATTGCAAGATGGTATTATATTGCAATGTACTATTTTCTGGCCATCTCTCCCCACCTTCCAATGTATACATTGGCCACCAATAATTACAATATTCAATTAATTGTTTCCGAGTCAAAGGATCACCCCCCAGATCTTTCCAATGTTTTAAAATACATCCCAAAGGTGTTCTTTGCAGGGGGGGTTTTTTACTCGGAAATGTACCCATTTCCCAAAAGACTAGTGGTTGTGATTGTGCACTATCACAGGCACTAGTCAGAGGGACCCCAACCTTTATTGGAGCTCCCTCTGGGATTCCAGCCCTCTGCCAGAAATCCCAACCTTGGAGACTTCAACCCCCCCGCTGAAAACTCCCCCTTGGGCCCCGCTCCACAGGCTTTTGCCTAGCAGAGACTTACCAACCGAGGTACCTCTTAGCCCAACCCTGCGTAGCTTTCGCCGCGCCTTACGAGCAGGCTTTAGCGGGACTCTAACCCACATCCTACAGTGGGACTCTAACCCACATCCTACCTAGAGCTCTGTTACCCGTTAGAAGAATGCCTTATTATCTTGTTCCAGGGGATCTTGCTCAGAATTCTTTGGTCCGGGGATCGGAGGTTCTCCCCAAGCATCCCTCAGTGCTGGCTGGAGGTCCTGCAATCCCTTGGATCCATCGAAATTCAGAAGCAGTGTCCCACCTGGGCCACCAAAACTGTCACCGAAATCAGGAATCAAACTCCTTAACACCAACGTAGTATTAAGAAGCAGGCATTCTTTATTACAGCGCCGGATGCGCAGGGGATCGTTCCACCTAGCATGCATACCGCAGGTTACATCAGCCGAAACTTATATTGTCCAATTACATACATATGCATCAAATTTCCTGGAATGATCATGCATATTCATTCTATTTCTCAGAACTAATTATCATATTTGCATGGTCATTACACATGCGTCTTTGAGCTCCGAGGGGCTTCTGTGGGGGTCTCTGGTGGTCCTTGGTGGCCGTACAGGTGTGTCCTTTAGTTGACCTCTTCTTCTGGACGTGCGCAATCCCACCTTGCTTAGGTAACTTGCTTCCATTCTTCATGGTGCCTGGTCCCTAACAATGATTTGGCACCCTTAACACAAACCAATTATTCTAACTACCCTCGACTCGTTGTCAAGATGGGCTGGGGCTGTACTGGGAACATAGCAGCATGTCCGTACTACTTGTCCAATTGTCTTTGGGCATAGTAGCATATCCATAGCCATAGGTGTACAAACACAACATTAAAGTATTGTCTACCCCGCTCCTATCTCTATGTTGCTTAGTTACAAAAGAATGAACTAATCATTTTGGTTACGTCTAGTTACACTAGTCACACAAATGCTCACATAATTTGTCAGAAGCCCTGTGTATTGCAGTGCACTCCAGGACACCAAACCCTGTTGCTGAAACGTCCATCAAACCAAATGCAATCATCTGAAATCATCTCTGCCTTCTTGTAGCTGAAATACTGCTGGTAAGAGTTCTGTCTGTAACTCAAACTTGGACATCTTTCACATTTACCTGTCTCATGTTTTTTATCACAAGCACTGTCAAAGGAGCTGCAGAAAAAACACGTTACAAGCCTTCAGGCTGGTGCTATTGCCATATTGCACTCCACTTGGAAGAAAAACCTTATTAAAGTACCTCAGATCAGTATACTCACCTGTGATGAGTTACTGCTGTATCATAAGAATCAGTAACAAGCAATATCCATCTATGTCATTTGATAACTTATTACAGAGACTGACAGTTCAAACTTCAATAGAAGAAAAAAACACTTCTGAAGAGATGCACTGATAATGAAACTACACAAAACAATATGATTTAACATCTCCCTTGCCAAAAGGCAGAGGTCCTCCTTGAATGTTTACCTTGAACCACCTTTGCTACTGATCAGATGCTACACAAACTCATTTTTCTTGCTAAGTCCAGGGAGGAGGGAAAGACATTTCTGCAATTGAATCTGCATATAAAAGATTTTAATTAGCACCAGAACCAGCGCAAGAAAAGGGACAGGGTGCTGTGGCCAGGACTGGGGTGCTGGGAGCTCTTGTAGGAGCTCAGCTGCTCACAGAATGGCCCCTGGTAAAGAGTTGGTACAGGAGATGGGGTGGGTGAGGTGCTTGTGATTTCTAGAGACAAATTCAGGAGAGGGGTCTTTTGCTAGGCAGAGATATTTGCACTGCCAAGGAAATAAAACAGTGCGTGTTAACTAGGAATGGCCAAAGTGTCACTGGCATTAAACTAAAGCAAACTGGTTTCAGGGAGATTTAGGCTATTGGGACTCCCTGGAAGAAGAGGTCAGTGGGTAGACTACAGTAGGGAAACCTCATCACGAGGACAAATTGAACAGATGCTACCCAAGGCATTAAGGTTCACAGCCAAATAGAATCCCTGGTAGGAGGATGGCTGCAAAATGAAGTATCATGCCAGATGGATAAAAATAGAGACCTTTCTAATTTAGCAAAGGTAATTTCAAGAGATGGGAGAAGACTGCTGCCACCACACACACCCCTCTCTCCTCAGTACTTCTTGCGTTTGCTTGGTGGTGATTTTGGCATCTTTGGACTCCACAAGCCATTCAACTTGCTAACCTAGCAGAAGATTCACTGGGGTCAGAACAAAAATACAGGCTGGTGAGATAACAGGCTGAATTACTCCCCCACGAATCCAACACATCCGAGACAGTGAAAGGGAGAAGTGGTGGAAGCAGGAGGGAGACCATCCGCTGTACACAGCAGCATCATTAATCCATTCAGCTTCTCCAGCAGCCATAGTCTGTGGGCATGGCTTTATAATCACCATTTGCCAGTCAAACTGCTGCTGAAAGGGACTTCTCTCCCCAGACCGCTTGCTCGGTCAAGATCTGCAGCTGCCTGTCCTTGTCGTGTGTACTTCCATTGCCATAACCTGATAGAAGTTCAGGGTGACTGCAAAGCAGTGAATTTCCTCTCCAGAAAATAGGATGGGTTTATGGACATGTGATAAGGGACCCAGTGCATCTACCAGTGTAGGAGGCCCCCTGAAACTTGTGCAAAGTTGAAACTTGAGGAAAGGGAGATGGGTTTCAGAGAGCACTGGTGGGCGAGAAAGCTCTCTGCTGTGTAGCAAGATACTGTACTGCACACCTGAACTCCGGGGGACCTCAGAGGAGTTGTAACACCTCTCCCAGCAGCATGGTAGGTGGTAGCGGTGCAAATCACAACACTCTCACAGAGTCTCACACCAAATTCCCTCTCCCTTACAGGCTTTTGGGCAGAGGCTCTGCGGCTGAGCTTATGTGGCATAGTTAAGATTTCAGTGGTGCACAAAAATGCATAGTAAATCACAAAGCCATGAATTTAAGCCCTCATCTGTTCCCTTCAGAATATAAATTTGTCCTAATATTTGTTTCAGCTATTCCATAGTCCACTGTAGCTGTGATGCCAAGAAATTGGTCTTCAGTGGGGACATCTCACTAGTGACTCCACAGCTTTTGGGGGAAGCCAACCAGCTGACAGATAAAATAGGAAAAAGATTTTTAAATGGGTAAAAATTTGTATTTTTAAATGGGTAAAAACTAAACAGGTCAATAGTATATTCCTTTTCATGACACAGTTCTTCCCACTGGGTTTCATATTCCCAGGGAGGTGGGGAGGGGGAGATATGGGTATTTTTGGCTAAGGTTAATCGGCCCCAACTAAAAAGAACAAACCCCCCAGACAGCTCTACGCGCAACCTCCACACAACTCACTGCAACACCATCTCCCACAGACTGAGCAAAGCCAGGCAATGACACACTTCACAGCACAGCCTCTTTCTTCCACAGCTGACCACACGGATGACACTTCCATTAAACGAAGAGTTTTTAAGGGCATGGACTCTTCATTAGAGCAATAGTGCTGTCATTTACTCTGCAGACAAGACGTACCACTAGCTGCAGTGCTCCTCAGGTGACAGGGAGTGGCCCCAGGGGAAAACAGCTGGTTGGGGATGTACTGGTTAACATGGGAGAAACTGGGACACCTTCGGACAGCCAGGCACATCCTTGTCAAAGCACTTTCTACATGAAAGGCTCCGATTTGCCTCCTGCAGCTTCAGACAGGGCAGTTCCAGCCACTTCTCCCCCCAGTCCAGCTTCACTGCAGCACTTCGCAGCGTGGCATAACACAGGGTAGCTTTTACCAGTAGCAGAAATGAAGCCTGTTCAGGTAGATTTATGGACACGGCAGTGCAGGTGTGGAAGGAAAGGCTGCTTTCTTACCCACCCATTCTTATTACATAAAAACCCCTTCTCGTCAGGGCTTAGTGCAGCAAGGCCGCACTATTTCAGTATGTCACTTGCTGTATGTTTTATGATGGATTTCTTGTATTAAAATTGCAAAAGTGACTGAACCTGCATAAAATAAATCTTAATCCATCCTTCTTTGGAAAGCGACTTAGATAAGGGACATTGAGAACTAGAGACAGAAAAAAACCACCATTGGGCAATTAAAGTCTTTGCAGAAAACAACATTCACGTAGAAGTCAGGATCTCAGCTGTCTTGCTCCAAGAACTTGCACCAGCACAAGTGAAATCACTGTGACTTAAAACAGTATTTTTCCCTCTCAGTTTATGGCACTAAACACTAGAGTGCAACAAAAGAACCTTATTTTTTATAGATACTCTGCTAGTCCAGTGGAGAGCCATCTCCCCCCTACACCACAGTGACAGTTTTCTTGAGACAAAGTTCTGTCTGTGTGAATGGGTTTCTACACAGGTACCATTTTTCCCCAGCTTTAACGGTCAAGTTAGCACATGAAGTGTGAACGGTCATTTCTTTCAAATAAATCTAAAGAGAATAGTGAAGTTCTGCCTTCTCCAGGCAGGACTGCCTACTCAAGAGTATATCCTTATTTTGGAAGAACAATGATATTTAAAACCAGAGAGTGGATTTTTTTTTTTTTCATTAAACAGTTACTGAGCAGAAAGGAGAGACTGAGAAGTTTATTTGACATTGTTGCAGACCACAGTATAATTGGACAAATTTGGATTATGTTGGCCAAACCATACAGTCTTCAGCGCTGTTTTATACCACAATCAGTGTTGGCCGTGCACATTCAACAACATCAGCTTAGTCATCGTCTTTAAGCTTCTTGATCTTATACTTGTGACGCTCAATTTCTTTCTGCAGACGCTCTATCTCTTTCTTGTGGTGATCGATCTCCTCCTCATGGTGTTTCCGTAAGGCAGAGAGCTGCTCCCTCTCCTTCTCCCTGCAAGAAAGCACGGCACAAGGTGCAGCACCCGCACACCCGGCGTTCGCCGCAACCCTTCAGCGCGGGGCTCGGGAGCCGGCGCGGAGGCGGGGGCTGGCCGCAGGAGGGGGCGGCTGCAGGCGAGGCTGGCAGAGGCCCAGCACTAGGCCGCCTCGCTGGGCCCTGCGGCGGTTACCCGGCTGGGGGGAAGCTGCTTCCGCGGGAGGCCCCGCCGCACCCCGCTCACCTGAAGTACCGCTCCTCCTCAGCCGCCTGCTTCTTCCCGAAGGCGCCCCCAGCCTCGCGGATGGCGCCGCCGCCGCCGCCGCCCTTCCCGGCGCCTTTGCCCAGCTCGCCCAGCTGCGGGGAGAGTCGGCGATGAGCGGGGAAGGGAAGGAAGGGAAGGGAAGGGAAGAGAGGGAAGGGAAGGGAAGAGAGGGGAGGGGAGGGACGGAACGCACACCCCCGGCCCCCCGCGCCCACCTGGTCGGCACCCGAGCCCGAGCTCCAACGCTGCTGCTGCGCCAGCAGGGCCCCGCGCAGGCCGCCCCGGGCCGCCGCCACGGCCACGGCCGCCATCGCCCGCCTGCCCTTGGAGCGCCGCGCGGACGAGAACCACCCCCCAGGGGCGGGGCCGCGCCCAGCCCGCGGCGTCACGGCCCGCGCATGCGCAGCCTTCGCTCCCACCCTCCCCCCACCCCGCACTCCTGCAGCCGGGGCGGCGGCGGCAGCTGGGGCCCGGAAGGCCCGGGGCCCGCGGCCGCCCGCCCCCTCCGGCCCCCGCGCCCGGGCTGCGCTTCTCTGCCTCGCCGCCCGGCGGGAGCTCCCCCGGGCGGGGAGGCGCCGGGCCGGGCCGTCCGGCGCTGTCCCATCCCCTCAGGACGCGCCCGCGGGCTTCGGCCGCGGGGCGCCTAGCAGCGGGGGAAGGGGTGGGCGACGGGGGGGCGGGGCCAGTTGCCATGGCGCGCGCGGCGGTCACGTGCCGGGGGCGCCGCCCGCCCCGCCGGCTTCAGCGCCGTGCTCACGTGCGCGCGCGCGGCGTCACGTGGTGCTGGCGATGGCGGCGGCGGCGGGGGAGCCCGGGGCGGGGGGCGCCGCCGAGGAGGCGTTCCTCACCTTCTACAACGAGGTACCGACGCCTCAGCGCCGCCGAGGCGGCGGGCGGCCCTGCCCCGCCCTCCGGGCCCTGCTCGCCCGCGGCCGGCGGCCGGCGGCCTCCCCTCCCAGCGCCGGGGCCTGGCGGGCCGCGCGGCGCCTGGCCCGGCCCAGCCGCCCTGAGAGGAACCCGCTGGGCCCCGAGCCCGGCCGTGGCGGGCCCTGGGGCTGCCCCGAGCCGCTGGCGGGCGGGAGGGCGGGGCGGGGCGGGGCGGGCGAAGCCGATGGCGGTGCTGGGCAGGGGGCGGGCGAGCGGCAGGTGCCGGCGGGTTCGTGCTCGGCCCGGGGAGACCGGGCGTTCCGCGGGCTCGCTGCCGCCGGCCCCGCGGCGTCTCCCGCGTTCCGAAAAGCCCCTGTTGTGGCTGGGGGAAGGAGCCAAGCGTTCAGCCCCCATCTCGCCCCTTCGGGTGAGCCCGGTGGGAGTTGTGTGCTCCGCGGTCTCTGAACGTAACCCTCCCCTGTGCTCCACCGCTTAGCCTTTTCGCGGACAAACTGTCATTTCGAAGGTGCGTGGGGCCCCTTTCCCTCAGCCTTGCGCTAGTCTCTGCCGCTTTGTGCGCAGCTTGGATGTGACTGCCTGAGCCTGTCCACAGAAAGGTAGTGCCAGTTTGGTGGATGCTTATTTCTTTAAATAAAGGTGAACGTTAAATGTAAATGCATGGTTTGGTTTGGCTTAATATTGTAAAGAACAAAAAGTAAACTGAACTGAACTAAATAACCTGTGGTCAGAATGAAGTGGACTTGTATACTTGCACTGGTGTCACTTAATGTGTTTAGTGGGCTGTCCCGCCAACAGCAGGCGAAAAGCAACAGTGCGGTAGGTTTCCAAGGAATCACAATGACAGTGCTGGTGTAGGAGCAAAGTGAGGGGAAGAGCCACAGCTGTTGAGCAAGCTATAGGAGAGACAGGCAGAAGTGCTTTCTAGGGTTTTTTATACTTAAAACGTAATGTTAAAAATACTGTCATGCTGTAGAAAAGGCTAAAAAATGTGCTCTGCTAGTGCTTGAGTAAAATAGCTACAGGCTTTGGATGAGCAAGAGGTATTGTGAATTGTAATACGGGATGATGATGACTGGTGTAGTAATCACACGGGAAAACAGGTAAGCACATTGTGATGGTCAGTTAATATGGGTCTGTCTTGTTCTTCAGGTAAAGCAAATTGAAAAACGAGACTCTGTTTTAACATCAAAAAACCAAATTGACAGGCTGACCCGACCTGGATCTTCCTATTTCAACTTGAACCCTTTTGAGGTTAGTTTGAATGTTTTATCCTCCCTTCTGACTTGGTATACCAACTTCCAGATTGACTGGGCATTTATTTCAGTAAAAAGACCAAACACAAAGAAAGAAAAAAATTCTCTAGATGTAGATTACTGTGCAGAACGTTTACAGAAGACAGAAGGATGGTGTATATGTGCTCGCTCTCTTTTTCGCTGTTTTATGGCAAGCACAAACTGTATTGTTTTGACATGTTTCCCTTGTGCAACAGCAGTAGAAGATTTGGCAGATTAACGCCAGGTACTTTCTGAATGAGAACATAACAGCTACAAGTGGCATGCATGTCAGGTTCTGTTCTGAGCATTCTTGACTCAGCATTTCTAGTTGTGTCTTTTATTTTGGATGTTTATCCCACTGAACTTGCGTAGTGTATAGAATGCGAGAAGGACTCTCACTGCTCACGCTGGGCAATCTTTGAGGAGTCACTGGAAAACGGATAATTCCCTTGCACGTTGTCTAGTTTGATTCCAGCTGCAGTCAGCCTGAGGAAGACAGTAAATAAAATAATCTTATGTTTCTCGGGAGCTGGCGTTTCCCATGTGTGTTCCTTCCTGATACCATCTTCATCTGCCTTTTTAAAGCCTCAGGTACTTTTTGTAGTCTCAATTTAGGGCTGGTCAGCCAGATCAATTGGCAGCTTCACCTTGACAACGTTCAGTTCTGTGTAGATCTTAGTACTTGACTTGGAGAGTAAATTAAGAAAGCCATTTAGAAGTAGACTGTAGCTTTCCTGTGAGAGAATGGTTTTTATTTACAGATCCTTAGTGTCAGACCAGCATGCATCTGCATTGAGTAGGCTCACTTGTTGCCTTAGGACTTTTGTTCAGTAAATTAATTCACAAAAGAGCTCCTAAACTCTGCCACGTTCCTAAAGACCGGTACGTAGACAAGTGGGCTAATTCATGGAAATCAAACAGTAAAACTCTTGTGTCTTCTTTCAAAATGATAAAATGAATAAATTCTTACAAAGTACTATCTTTCCTGCCCAAAGTTCCCAGTTATGAATGATCCAGTGGAGTCCCAAAGCCACCGTATGCTTCCATTTCTGCTAAACAGCATTGCTACAGGACTGGTTGAAGGTTTAGACCAATTGTGGCTATTTAGGGATGGCAGCTGTCTACATGAGGCTTGAGTGTGGAAGGGACACTGGCATAGTCAGAAGAATCTAGCATTGCTAAAAGTAGAATGTCCCAAGCATGGTGTCTCTTAAAATGTTTCTGGTTTACCAGGTGAAAATTCATGTGCTGAAGCAGCTCCCTGCTGGGGGGAGCTTTTTGGTGTTGTGTCTGTAAGCCAGTGAACCAAGCATTTAGAGCTTGTTGCCAGGAACCTGAAACATGGGGAGCATCATTGAACTTGCTCTGCTCTCATGGTCTCTTTTAGGTACTGCAGATGGATCCTGAAGCCACAGATGAAGAGATAAAGAAAAGATTCCGGCAGGTATTTGGCTTTTGCACTTGAAGCCTCTGGAAGGAAGCTAGAAGCTCTGTAGAGATAGTGCAGCTGTGCTTGGGAACAAGAAAAATGGTGGTAAAGCTGTATTGGGGTAGAGGAGTAGCCATTTTGGGAAGAAATGCATAGAACAATCTTTGTATCAACAAGAGGAGAGCTGCGGAAGTGTCCCTGGTCCATGCATGGTATGCTCCTTTGCCTGTAAAGTGTGTGATGAGGCTATTGCAAACTGATACGCCCATGTATAATCAGCTTATTGAACGTTAGTTCAAAGGGAAGGTCAAAATTTGTCAGAAATTAAGAACTGAGAGAAGGTATTTTTCTCAAATATATGGACTTGGATCCAGAAGTGTATTTTCTGTGAGGTTTCTTTAAGAATTTCAGCGGTCATTTTTGGTCACTTGGTTACCTGGAACAGCAGCAGCCCTGCTTACTGACCTGTCTGCATTGCCCCGTGCAACGCAGGAAGCATTACCCCAGACTTACTCTGCTGACAGATCTGCAGCAGAAATTTGAATTTAATCAGTGCATGCAGCAACAAAACACAATATTTGGGGGGCTGTAGCCTCCCACCTGAATTAGCAGTGTAAACATCAAGAGCTGTCTTTAGACAGGAAGCTGTGCTGGCTGACAGAGGAACATGCCTACCAAGCTGGTGATGGGATATGGGCTACTTCTATATGTGGAAGTGGGAGGATAACCTTTTAGTCTCTTGCTGACTTCTCAGTTCTGCAAATCAATAAACTGGGTCTGTCCTAGCTTTAGGCTGATAGAATACCACAGGGAAATGTTCTGAAGTCAATGTGGTGAAATAAGTGCATGGAATTGTGTACTGAAGAAATCAAACACCTAAATACAGAATGTGGAACAGCCAACAGAAGGAAAAAAACATTGGCTGTAGCAAATCACAGAGTAAATCAGCAGCATGCTGCTGTTTAGGACCAGAGGCAAACCTTTTTCTTGTGAATTAGCAAGTGCCATGTGTTCAGGAAGTAACTATTTTGCATTCTTTGTCACTGATGCAATTTCAGTTGCTGCACTGTGACTGGTTTTGAACATTATACTAGGAAAGATGCAAATAAACTAGAGAGTCCCTACAGCAACATCAGAAATAAGAGGTCTGAGAGAAAGAATGCCATGTGGGGAAAGAACTTTTGAAAGAACTTTCTCTTTCACTGGAAGAGCAAGGTAGAGAACATGTGCTTTCCAGCCCATTTAAGGTTGCCCTAAAGATGGGAGCAATCCATGTCCTCTCTCTGCTGGATAGAGAGTATAGGAAGGAGTTTTCTTAACTTTCAGTAAAGGAGCCTAAGGAAAAGCTTACCCACTCTGTTAAATGTTTTGACAGCCTTAGGGATACTGGAGAACTTCTTGGGAGACATTGTTGAGTAAAAGGTAAACTTCAGTTGAGGATGATCTTTGTAAGTTTGTTTCTTCTTAAGACCAAGGATACAAAACTTGGGTGACCAAGAGGTTCATATCAGCCCTGGGCACTGCAGGTGAAGGGTGTTTATATTGTTCTGTACATCCCAAGCTGCAGCTTTTCTCAGAGAGCCTGTTTATTACAGGTATTGTATTTGATTTACAAGCTTTTACTGATGCATATTGCTAAATGTTGTCAGATGATTTGTCCATATGCAAAGGAATGTGATCCCCTGTGATTCCTTCTGTCTGAGACCATTTTCCTCCTCTCACAAAAATCTCTGAAATATTCTTCATCTTTTACAATCTTGATAGCAAGATCCTTTCTCTTGCAGTTGTCAATATTGGTGCATCCAGACAAAAATCAAGATGACGCAGATAGAGCCCAGAAGGCTTTTGAAGGTAACGCTCTCACCCTTTCCCTGGGCTGGTGTACGATATTACTTGGACTGCTATTTTTCTGTAGCTGGTTTAAATGGGGTGGAGGCCCCACTGAGACAGAAGAACTGCTATAAGAGGCCTTCAGATGAGGGAGATGTGTGGGTGGCATTTCAGCAGAGACTTTCACTAGATGGCGGTATCCACGTTGCCAGTCTGCAGCGGGACCAAACAAGCCCGTGGGGTTTTGAGATTGTTTAAGACAAGCTGTTTAATTTGTGCATTAGATTTTATTCAAAGACCATACGACAGAAGTAATGTGATGGTTTTAGGTGTATGCTTTGCGCTACAGTGAGGCATTACGCACCTTAAACTTACCTCATGCCCTATAACTAAATCACTTGGTAGGACTGACACTTTCACCCTGCTGACTCCAAAAGGTGTCTGACAGTTTCTGCCATTACTGTACCCCAAATCTCATTTGACTAATCATGATATCACTTACCTAGATATATCAAAAAACCCCTCAAAAACCAACCAAACAACCCCCCCCCAATTCTATGAAGCAAAATTTGTATGGTCAACAAGTAGCAACCTTGTGATGCTTTGTGAATGTGACTACTGGTGCTATTAATGTTGATGCTTTTTGTTAGCTGTAGATAAAGCGTACAAGTTGCTGCTAGATCAGGAGCAAAAGAAGAGGGCCTTGGATGTGATACAGGCAGGAAAAGAATATGTGGAACACACTGTAAGTATCCCATAGGAACATCCAGGGCTGGGGGTGAGTGGTCATCAGTCCTTTGTAATTTGCTTTTTGGTACACCTGCTGCATGTTTAGGTCATTAAAAAGTGAGCTGAGCAAACCTCATAATGAGTGCAGGTGGACTCTTGAGCTTCTCAAGGCATGAACGAATGTGCTTTGTCCAAGGCTGCTGTTGAGCTCAGTGCAAGATAATTCAGTGAAATTCAGTACTTGAAATAATTGGGTCAGACCACATGATCTGACCTAAATATTTTTTTCAACTCTGTGAATGAATGGTGCGGTTCAAATGTGTGTAGGTGGAAGAAAATAGGTGGTGACAGCAGGAGACTGGGAAGTTTTGGGGGAAAATGACCTAGGATTGCATTGGCCAAGAAGTTAGTTGAGTGATGTGGGTGGACTAAAACATCACAAGCTTGAGAAAGCAGATGATGTGGGAGAACTCAGATACTCTAAACCAAGGAACACTTTATGTTCTGCTTGTTGTTGTTACTCTTTTGAATATTACAAAGCAAAATAAACTTTCTGCTGGTTTGGATGGTGTATATTGGATATGAACATATCTTAAAAACAACCGAAAAAACCCAACAAAGGGATTGTGTTGGATGAATAGTATCTAACATAGTATTTTTAATTACTACAGTTCATGTGAATAGTGATCTTGTATGTGTTTATCTGGACCTAGGACCAGGAGGTTTTGGTCTAAAATAACACATCGATCCAAATCAAGAACTTACTGTCACCCAGAGTTCTTCTCCCACAGTGGAACAGGAATGCAGAACTACTTGGATACAATTATGTAAGCCCTATACAACTTTTTAGGCTCTTATTTTTGTTCTTAATCTTTAGGTGAAAGAAAAAAAGAAGCAGTTGAAGAAGGATGGAAAACCTCCCACTGTAGAAGAGGATGATCCTGAAGTTGTAAGTCATATACTGTTCAGAGAAACTGTGGAGTACAAAATGTGTTTTGTGGAATTAAGAGTCAAAACCAGTATGAAAGTATTTATTAGACTTGTTAGAGTGTTGTAAATCCTTGCACTTACAGAAGAACAAATTCTGATAAGCCACTGTAGAGTACCATGTGTTGGGTAATACCCATATATTTTAGAAGATAGTTAACTGTAGTGTAAAGAGTGAATATATAATGAGATTATATAGATCAAAATACCGAATTATTTTCTTGGAGTAAGTCTTCATTGCTTGCGCATCATGCAGTCTTTCTTGAATGGAATTGCTTGTTGTATTCTGAATGCTGGAACTGCGGCGTTCTTGCTGTCAGCAGAGGCATGTATAGAACCCACTGCAGCCTGTCTAAAATGTGCTCTTAGTGCCATTTTGTAGTAAGAGCTGTTCTGGCTGTTTCTTCCATGTAGCACTTGAGGATAGATGTGCTGTTCTGCAGCAAATCACTTTTATTAAAAAAGGCATGACATAACTTAGTAGTTCTTACCTGGTTTCTAGTCTGAAAAAGTCAAGTGATTTTAGAGGCTTTAACAGAATGATAGATGATTATCAAACACTGACATCATTAGTCTTACTGTCGTCACCTTTTTTTTTTCCTAAACATGATTTTTTTCCTCTTGATATCACCACAGTAACCCCATAACCGTCTTATTTTCCATTGATTTTCAGAAGTCTGTTGCTGTTCTTTAATAATGAAGTTTGTCTTAAGTATACTGATATTTGCTACTGAAAAGCCAATGCTAGACTTTTACAACACATCAGGAAGATCTGCTGGCAAATTACTATCTAAACAGTGACCATTTTGCCTTTTTTTTGTAAAAATGTAACAATGCAAGACTTAACAGAAGAATAACAGACCTTGAAATGAATGGTTCTGTTTAAGCACAGCTTTGTGAATACAAATGAAAATGAGACTAATCTGAGGCTAATAAGTAGCTGTTTCCTGGTGTCAGGGCTAGAATTTAATCAGCATTGTTTTTAGCCTTTCCTGTGCCGCTGCTATTGACTACTGTTCAGGCAGGATGCGGGGTTACGTGGGCGTACATACGCTTCACGTTCTTTTTATGCTTCTTACATTCTTATGTAAAATAGACTTCTCTAACTGTGTTAATGGACATTATTTTAGACCAGATTTGTGTTTTACAGTTCAAACAAGCTGTATACAAACAGACGATGAAGCTCTTTGCTGAACTGGAAATTAAGAGGAAAGAAAGAGAAGCTAAAGAAATGCATGAAAGGTATGAGCAGCATCCTGCTTGTGCAGTTCAGGCTCCTTTTCCCCCCTCGTGCTTCCTCAGAGAAGATAAGGAATCATAGAGTCTTAGAAAGGTCTAAGTTGGAATGGACCTCGGGAGATCATCTGGTCCAACCTCCTGCTGAAAGCAGGGCCTTGGATTAGATTAACAAGGGTTCTGTCAAACTGACTTCCAGTGATGTAGATTCCACCACTTCTCTGGGCAACCTGTGTGTTACAGAGCTCTGTGCTTGAGAAGTGCAAACAGGATGCTTGCCCTCCCGTATTCATATATTTGGTATGCTTATATACTCTCATGTGTATACTCAGAGGCCAGCCAAAACAGTGAAATGATGACACATTTCTGCATGTTGTTAGCATGCAAAGAATTGATTTTTAATTTTAATCAAGTGCCAGAAATACCCTGTGGCATGTGTGATCCTGAACTATTTTTGGGTGTTTTGATCACATGTTGCCTGAGTGCTCACTGTGGATGCACTTCATAGAGCGGGGTTTCTGTACTGGTCAGTGAAGGCAGTCTGAGAGATGGTTGCAGGGCACTACTTCCGATCACACATGAAAATTGGCGGGGGGGGAATTTGATTCTTACCTTGCATGCTCAGGTGTTTATTAACTTCTCAAAATGTGTACTCTCAACCGTTTTAGAGACTTATCACTGGAGTTATGAAGGAGTCCAACTTGTTTTGCTGAGCAAGAGAAGCTGACTCACTGATTAAGTACATGTCAGTGGTGCCAAACCGTCTCTGCTCACTGCTGTTCCAGATTTGAAATAAAATTCTATTTGCTGTGCTATCTTAGGTGTGCATATTTATTTCTTCTGATAAGCACTTTAATCTGCCAAGAAATCAGAAGAGCTTTCTGAGATGTTTTGAAAGTATTACTGTGTTTTTTTAAAGTAGATGCTTGTGGGTTCATAACTTCTTTCTGGTTTCCCTTCCAGGAAGCGGCAGAGGGAAGAAGAAATTGAGGCACAAGAGAAAGCTAAACGAGAGCGAGAATGGCAGAAGAACTTTGAGGTAATCAGCAGCTTAACTTACAGGATGGGCCTCTGCAGTTCTTGGCCATGCTGCAGGGAATGCCCCTAGGGAGAAGAGAGACTTTTTGTCTGCAGGTGCTATAAGATAATTTAAGTAGACACTTAGTAAAAGATCCTGCACAAGCCTGGGTTTTGTCCTTGTGTGGGGAGGAGAGCCCACCAATAGGGCTTTGGTATCACCTTTCCAGAAATAGGTCTGGTAAATTAAGGTGTAGTATTTTTCAGCTCTATCAGCAGTTCATTCTTGTCCCTAGTCAGAAATTTGAATTGCTGCTTAGCCCAGGTCACTGGTGACCAGTAAAACAATCTGGCAGCTGTTCAACCACTAGTGTGGACTAGGAAATAAGTCAGTAACGGTGTGCAGGACCTCATGAAAAGATGAGCTAGATCGTTCATTGAATCCAAAGCCAGATCCCAGTCTATGTTCAAGAGGACTTTAAAAAAGAGGGTGTCTGGGAGAGAAGTGTATGAGCTGGACTGGCATCCTGTGGAAAGTGGACAACTACGATGTTTCTGAAGACTCAGCTGGGGAGAGTTTGTGTTCATGTGCTATATAACATGGATATAAGAAGTTGGATATTTTGAAAAACTTGTATAATGCTGCTGTGTTGAGTGCACTGTGGGTTTTGTCATGTAATGCCAGAGAGGTAAATGAGTATGTCACTGACCTTGCTGCTGGCAGAAGTTCTGTGTTCTCACGCCAGAATGGCTACAGAATTTGGGTGTCATTGCTGTAGGGATGCAGTAAAGCATAGCAACTGAGGAAGTGTGAGAAGTATTACAAACAGATAATGATGGCCCAAATGGGGGAGCTGCAGAACTATTGATATTGCAGCTCTGAGTACCTGCATGTCCTCAACCAGTCATAGATAGCTAAACCTCTGCACTCGCAGGTGTCTTCTCCAGCCCTGCTGGTGACCATTTAATCCATGTGAAAAGAGTATCAAACCCAGGTGTTAATGTCCCAAATGGATCACTGGAATACACAAGAATAAGAAGCTTATTTCTGGTAGTGACCATCATTGAGAGAGGGTAACGGAGACAAAATAACACATGAATTCTTGGTTGCTCCTGTATGTGTATTAATTCAGTGGCTGCCTTTAAAATATATCTGAAATGAGTATGTGTTTTGCTGCTTTGAATGATATTTAAACTGTAAGGAAAAAAAGTTGATATTCTGCAATTGTGGTTCTGTCTCAGATTGAAAAAAAACCCCAAACAAACCCAACACAAAAATCCCAACCTTTAAAGGTGCTCACATTGTACCTCTGCATTGCTCTTCTGGACTTTCCTGCTCCTGGTGATTCCAATCCTTGTCTGCATACTGCATCCTAGTTCTGATCCTGTCTCTTTACCCTAAAACCTGTAGGTTATGTCCCTCATGGATATTCTGCAGTGTTTCTGAATATCTGTGTCATCCAAGTGGTTGCCTGCTGTTTCTAGAAGCTATTCATAGGCTGCTTATAGAGCTGAATTATATCTTGATGTAGTTTAGAAGGAGCAGGTTGGAACATCTTCTTTCTCCCACCCTCAAAATTCACCTTCTTACTAATTTCAAGAATAGCTTCTACCACCAAACTGTAAGAAACAAGAAGATTAGAACAGAAGTTGCCATACAGCCTTATCCCTAGCAAAAGTGTAATCACAGAATGGTTGAGGTTGGAAGGGACCTCTGCGGTCCATCTGGTCCAATGCCCCTGCTCAAGCAGGGCCACCTTAGAGCCAGTTGCCCAGAACCATGTCCAGATGGCTTTTGAATATCCTCAGCAATGGAGACTCCATAACCTCTCTGAGCAACCTGGTCCAGCGCTTGGAAAAAACATGTTTCCAGGTGTTCAGATAGAGCTTCCTGTGTTTCAGTTTGTGCCCATGGCCTCTGGTCCTAGTATTGGACATCACCAAGAAGAGCCTGGCTCAGTCTTCTTTCCACCATACTTCAGATACTTGTACACATTGATGAGATCCCTCCTAAACCTTGTCTTCTCCAGGCTGAACAGTCCCAGCTCTCTCAGCCTTTCCTCACAGGAGAGATACTCCAGTCCTTTAATCATCTTTGTGGCCCTTTGTTGGACTCTCTCCAGTATGTCCCTGTCTCTCCTGTACTGGGGAGCCCAGCACTGCACACAGCACTCCAGGGGTGTGCCGAGGGGAAGGATCGCCTCCCTTGACCTGCTGGCCATACTTTGCCTAATGCAGCCCAGGACAGCATTCGCCTTCTTTGCAGCAAAGGCACGTTGCTGGCTCATGTTCAACCTGGTGTCCACCAGGACCCCCAGGTTCTTTTCTGCCAAGCTACTTTCCAACCGAGTGGTCCCCAGCATGTGCTGGTGCATGGGGTTGTTCTTCCCCAGGGGCAGGACTTTGCACTTCTCCTTGTTGAACCGCATGAGGTTCCTGTCAGCCCATTTCTCCAGCCTGCCAAGGTCCCTCTGGATGGCAGCACAACCCTCTGGGCTGTCAGCAACGCTTCCCAGTTTTGTGTCATCTGCAGACTTGCTGAGGGTGCGCTCTGCCCCATCATCCAGATCACTGCTAGTGCCTGGCCTTCCCCCATCCTGCCATGGGGAAGGAGGGGAGCGAAGCAGACAGCTGTTGTAGCCAGAGCCCATGTGCAGCACCAGTATTGCAGGCACAGCTATGGTCAGATGGACCTTGAGTGTACGGATCCCACAGTGTGAAGTGGATCATCCCTGGACTTGTTCTGTCCTACTGTGTGAAACCTTCAGCCTGTAGGGATCATAGGTTGGCTTTGTGGGGAGTCTTCGCCCCCCACCCCCCTGAGGGGTTTCTGCTGCTCGCAGGTAGGCCAGGGAGAGGAGAAAAGAGTACACCAGAAATCTTTTCTCATTGTGTCTTTCTGATGAAGCTTGGGGCAAGGAGCGCGAGAGAAGACAGCATTACGTTTCCCTTCTCTCTTCTCCATGCCTCCAAGCTGCAGCACAAGGAGAGCTGTCTCAAGGATGTGCGACACAGTAAGGAAATGGCACGTTCTGGGCTGACGTATTAGGAACATCCATTGGAGATGAGGTTTCTTGTTTTCTTTGCACATCAGAGGATTCAGTAGACTCTAGTCAGGACTGCACATCCCAGGCTGGTTGCTTCTGAAACAAGAAACCAGCATAGTGGTTATACTGCTGTTTGTAAGCTCTCTTGTAGTCCCACTGTGCTGTGTCTGCTGCTCTGGCTCTTCACAGTGTCTGCATGTCCTGGTTGCCAGGGTGCTACATGCTGGATAAGGGGGAAATTGCTATTCATCTCTTGAAACCGGTATGTGTTGCCTGTTCTCTGGCTCTTGCACTTCTTAACTCTCCATTTCCTCTCTGTTCCCAGGAAAGTCGGGATGGTCGTGTGGACAGCTGGAGAAATTTCCAGGCAAATACAAAGGGAAAGAAAGAAAAGAAAAACAGGACCTTCCTGAGACCTCCCAAAGTAAAAATGGAGCAGCGTGAATGATCCTGGCAGCACTGCCCAAGTGCAGCTCCTCAGTCCCCCTCCCTGCTTTTAAGGACTCATTGGCACCTAGAGTAAGAATTGCTTTTTAGTAGACTGTTTGTTTCCAGTACAATTAATTATTGGTCAAAGTATTTTTTGTACTCTGTCCATTTGAACTAGGGCCATAGTATCAACTCAGCCAGGAACCCGCTACATGTAGAACACTTGGCTTAGGAGGGTCCCCGCCATTATTGCTGTCCTGTTTGTCTGCTGCCCTGTAACTCGATGTTTTGTACTTCACAGAGATTGTGCTGTTTCACCACTTCCATTTCTAGTTTGAGAGCTGAACAAAATATTGAAATGCATCCATACCTTTCCAGGCATCATCTTTCTCAGCAAGTTCGGCTTTGGAAAGGTCCGAACTGACTCTGGAAATCTGCTTCCAGCACTGTGCAGTGCAGCTGACCTGCAGTTGAAGTCCTGCAGCTCCTCACTGAACTGAGTGGTGCTTGGAAGGACCCTTCCCCCAAGATCTGATTTCCAAACTAAAATCCCAGCTCTCAGGCTTAGACTTCTGTTAATCTCAGACCAGCTGGTCAGTTCTTGTAAAGGAAAAATAACTTCTCTTGATTAACGGTTAAGTTGCAATGGTCTGTATGTAAAATAAATTTTTACCCAAGTTACTGGGTTTTTTTCTTGGAATTATTAAAAAATACAATTGCAAGGGTGTGAATTGAATGCTGGCCACTGAAATGTTGCTACTCTTCAGCGTGAACACTTTCCCTGATAAGGGTCTGCAGTCATCCCAAAGTCTGTTCTGACTTGAATTTTGCAGTGACAGTCCCGCAGAGTGGCACCCAAGAGGATGGGGAGAGGGTATCTCTTCCCTGGATGCTGCCTGGGTGGATGCAGGTGTGCCAGAGTCTGTGCTGAAAACTGAGCTTGTTGCTGTGCCTTTGGGGAGCGTGGATGGGTTGGGAGGACTTGGGCACCTGTTAGGAGTGTAACTCCTCAGAGCTGTGGGATGAGCTCAAACTCATGAGTTTTGATTTTTAAAATCCTACTTTGTGTGTGTATTGTAAGTTTTTTAAGAGATTCTCAACTGTTTAAAGGCATTCAAAATGGAGTATACTACAGATTCACATGTGCCTGGCAGACTCCTCTGGAGACCTTTCTGCAGGCTCTTCCCATCTGTCCTGACGGCCATCCCCATACACTTGGGTCCTGTGGGTAGCTGCCTCCATGAAGATACTGCTTTGCTTCCTCCTGACTACCATTAGCCAGCTCCTTTCACTTGGACTTGCTGTCTTATGTGCCCTCATCTTCAAATGAGTGCAGTCCTTTGTGCTGCTTTTTGTGTCTTGGGCATTGGCGAGGTCTCTCTTCAGAAAGATTGGTTCTGCTGCCCCTGAAGAGATGCCTCCATCTTCTGGTGTCTAACTCTTTAAGTTTTGATTAATTTCCTTCTATTTCTGCCTACTAGGGAGGAGTGACATGATCAAGTTGTGTTACCAAACAGATTTCTGCAGGAAAAACAGCTCCCAAGGAAGGTAGTGCTTTCTGACAGGGCCTAGGACTTAGATGAATCTGCTGAAAAGTGGCTGGTGCTCTCCGCTCATCTTCGTTTCTTCTTTTCCTCTCATGCACTGGTCTGCATGACCACATGTAAAGTGAAACATCGTTCCCTAATAAAACTAAGGTATTTTGGTGTTTTATACATTAACTAGCTCTTAGAACAGTAGAATGCAGTTCCTATTTTCTGTGTAAACACAGGAATACAGTTTCTTTATACCTTATTTGTCCTGCTAGGTATAACCTGCTAGATAGATAGCTTGAGCTGGACCTCAAGGGGCAAAACATAGCTTAAAAAATAACGTCGGTGATGTCTGGATGGCACACGAGCCAAACAATAACTAGCAACAGACTAAGGTGGGCTGACAGGTCTGGGAGACACTGAACTGTGCAGCATTGCTCTGTTCAGGCACCAAAATTCCTTTTTGTTGGCAGAGCCTGATCCTCCATTAACTGGGAACGTGTTGGTAGGACACAACTTCCTTGTCAAGGCAACAATTAGCCACATTTGTTCTGGGGAAAATGTCAGTTAACTTTTGCGGTGCTGTCTCTCAGATGCAATCTCTTCAGCTTCCTGGGTGTTGGAAGCGAGCAGTGCTGGGCAGTAGCTCAGATGATGAGAGTATTTCTAAGCCCAGAGGACATGCTGACCCTCTAACTTGTCTGCCTCTTGTTCCCCTGTCAAAGTATTTCTAGCTTAGAGATCTGTCCCAGTCACTCTTGTCCCAGAGTCCTTCCTTTTGATATTGAAATACTGGTCTTTCTAGTAGCATTTCCTTTCAGATGGTGTAATGTCTTTGCTGACTGATGGTACTGACCTTTCAGATCTTCTTTTTAAATTTTTTTCAGGTAGCTCAGGATGAGTCCTGTGAGAACTTGAAATGCTTACAAGACCCATGTTATGCATCTGCTTCTCAGAGACATGTATGTTTATGAGAATTTGACCAGTGGAGCGGCTTACCACTGGGTCTCAAGGAGTGCAGCCTGTGGTCAAACTCACTGAAGTACTAGTCCTGCGGGCTTCTGCAGTTAGAGTCTTTTTTTCCACTGGGTATGATGGTTGGGGCAGCAAAACATGCAGCTTATAACAATGCTGTTTCATTGTCAATTTAGCTGTTCCTGTTTCCTTTTCTTCCTGTCCTGCCTATGATGCGCTTCTATGTCTGAATATGCAGTATTTCTCCTGTCTTATCTACTCAGCCAAGTCTTGCGAAGCTTCCCATCTGCCAGGCGGGTTTAGCAGCAGCGAAATACCTGGCCCTTTGCTAGATATTTCTCTGCTCCACTGGAGGGAACCTGGGAGGTTAATTTTGATCCTTGTATTCAGACTTTGTAAAAGCAAACTGCTTTGAATTGCCTGGGTGGAAATAAGTGAATGCACAGCGTTGACCCCCACAGATGCAGGCTGGGCTGTTGCCTGGCCTCTCAACACATGCCAAGGCAGTGGGATGGATTGAATGAAATGTTTAATTTCAAGAGGTAGAGATGTTGTAGAGGGAGAGATCTCTAGACCTCCGTCCTCCTTGGAGCTCTTTTTGGGTCAGTGGTTCTCATAGACTAAAATATTTGTCCTCGATGTGCAGGACAAGAAAATACATCGGTTGGAATGAGTAATTTTTTTTTCCTCTCAGAAGGAGAAAAGGTACCAGATAGCTACAGAAGCACTTTTCAGTAGGGTCTTGGCTTTGGTTTTCTCTGGAAATAACTTGTCCTCCATGTCCAGTTCCCACAGAATGTACATGGGGGTCTACCAGCATCCACCTCAGCTCCTCGCTGCTTTCTGGGAGTCTAGAGATCGCTCCTGAAGCTCTTGGTTCCCTTCTGAAGCAGGGAGGTTGCCCTCCCCTTCATATGCAATTTGGCAGGGTGTATCTCCTGTTCAGCAATAGTGGGATGGGAAAGGACCTTTGCAAGTTGCTTGGGGAAACTGCAACAGGAACCTTCTCACTTGTGGATTAAAGGGGATGGGGTGCAGGACTTTCCTGTGTGGTGCTACTTTGTAGTCTAGGGATGAGAGTGGAGGATCCCCTGAGCATGTAGACAGGCCTAGGTCTAGATTTCACCAGATTAGCTAGATTTCACCAGGTAGAAAAACTATTGAGTAAAGGCTAGACCAAGTTATGGCAGCTATAAAAAGCTTGGGTGATAAGCCAGAGAGGAAATCTATTCTTGATAAGACATAAACCAGTGTGTTACGTAACATTTATCTTACTTTGGCAAACACAGTGATGTGCTCTAAATTAGATACTGCTGCTCAGGAACCATTTCTTAGTCACTCAGCCACAGCGACTGTAGAAAACAGTACTGTTGGCAAAGACAGAGTGTGAAATGGAAAATACTGTTTTCCTCTCTACTAAGCCACGTTGTGGCCAGGCCTTACAGTTTACGTGGAAGCCCATTTATATACATGCTTTACTGCACAGCCTTTCAAAAGGAAACAAGCAATGGCACAGAGAACAGGGCATCAAAAGCTGCTCTTTTCCTGAACCTGAGAACAAGAGGTTATGGAGGGAAATCAGCAAGAAATGGGATGAAAAGACACAGGCTTTTCCTGCAGTGGATTGTAGAACTCAACATAGACCATTGCTGAGGTCAGAAGTTTCTAATCTTCATCCATGTATGTGTTCACACAAATACATGCCATCAAGCTATGTAAAGATCCCGGTGTAACTGCTAGCGGAGGGAGTCTCTGCCCCATATTGGCAGATGCTGGCAGTGTATGATGAGGGATGCCTTGCACTTTGTTTGCTTTCTTCGTTGATCACCTGCTGGCTGCTGTTGGACATGAAGTACTGAACTAGATGGCCTGGATCCAACATTACTGTTCTTGTGCTGTCTGTGTGGCTGGGTCTTCTTCCAGTCTTCCTCTTCCCCAAAGAGATGCCGTCTTTGTAAATGCGTGGAAAAACCTTCTTTCTTCCACCCCTTCTCTTTGGGCAGTAACAACTCTTTCACTGTATGCGATTTGTATTTTGGGAGCGTAACTGTAGTTCTGGGGGATTAACTACAGCCAGCGTAGTGTTGGATAGAGGGACGCAGGTGGGAGAGATGAAGGGCTTTGCTCTCCTTCCAGATGAGAGTTTCTTTTGCTAGTCTTTCTCTGCCCTCTTAAAACAACTGAAACTGGAGAGAAACTGTGAGAGGTGGGCCTTAATATAGGAAGTTTCCCTCAGAAAGAGTTTGGTGATTGCAGTGTGTTATCTAAAGCAAATGGGCTGTCTTGACTTCCTTTTCCTCTTGCAAGCTGCAGTGTGAGCAAGACCTCCCCTGCTCAGGCAGCTGAGCCCTACAATTCACAAGCAGAAAAGGGGCATCCTCCCTTGTCTTGTGCACCAGCACAGCGTGCCTGGGCCCGATGGTGTGCGGGGCTGCGCCAGCTGGGTTCAAAACCTCATCGTTTTTGTTTTCCAGAACTCCTGCTGGCAGTGGACGTCCTGTGGCTGGGGGCTCCCCTGCCTTCAGCTCTGGGGGTAACTCCTTTTGCTCCTTGAAAGGCAAAGCTCTCACAGCCCTGGCTTTGTGTTGTGCACAAAATGGGCAGATGTTTGGGAGCGCTGCTCCTCTAGGCTGGGCTCCTGTCTTTTCCGCTCTGAGTGCTGCATTGAGCACCATGAACACTTCAGGTAGATCTAGGACATAGCTGAGCTGCCTGACTCACTATGGAGGCTCGGCAGCCTTCCTACTAGGAAGCCTCCCTGTCACACCAGCCAGAGGGCTTCAGACTCCCAGGGCAAGAATGGATACGTACTTCAGGGCAATTAGGTCTTTCCTTTGTAGCAGGAGATCTCTGCCTCGGCCTATTTAGTGCCATTAAAATGGACTCTCCTGTATCATTGGCCTCCCTGGCCATCTGCTTCATTCGTATTCCTTTTCTGGGACATTCAGTTGTCCTGCAATAGCAGGGAAGTCCAGACGTAGCATTAATACTAACATTAAGGTGCAAAGTCCCCTGCTTCACAGCCACTACTGGATTCTCATTGACGCAAACAAGGATGTAACCTGAAAATAATAGGTGGGATTTATGTGTCACCCATCTTCTCAGATCTGGTCAAATTGCTTCCTTTTCAAATGCCACCAGGCTCTGTCTGGGCTCTTTTGTAACAGCTTTTCTGGGTGGAACGGGGTTTGCAGGAGTGCATTTTGATGACATGGAGAGGAAAATAACCTGCAAAGGAAAATAACACTGGTACATGTGCCAGTGCAGTTGTTGCAGTTCACAGCACAGAACAGAAACGTTTTGGGGAAGGACCTCTGTAGGTCTTTAATTCGACCTTGTGTTTGAAGTGGGGCTGTCACTAATGGTAGATGAGGTCAGCTGTGGCTTTATCTAGCCAAGTGGTAAGGATGAGACCCTTGGCCTCTCTGGGTTCCTGTCCCAGGGATGCACAGCTCTTCTAGCGAAAATATTTCACCAATGTCCATCCTGACTGTCCTGCACCCCAGTTAGTTAGTGGCTGTTGCCCCTTGTCACACCATTTGCCACTACTGAGGAGAGTTTGTTTCCGTCCTCTTTGCAACTTCCCTTCCAACAGCTGCAGGTGGTGATCAGATCGTCCCTCAGCCTCCGGGTCTATCTCAGCCCAGCTCCCTTCGTAGGATGTGCCCCAGGGCTCAGACTGTGGTGGCAGCTCTCTGCCAGTCCCTCTCCAGTTCTCCATGTCCCTTTTGAGTTGCACACAGTTTCAGGTGCAGCATCACCAGTACCAAGCCGAGGGGATATTAACTGTCCTCACTCTGCTGGCCACACTCCTCCTAGCATAGTCTAGTTTTCCTTATTCACAAGAGGACACTGGCAACCTTCTTTGTTGAGAGAGGCCACAACTTACCTGCACCGTAAACTGGTGCAGCTTTTCTATTTGGTTGGGAAATTGGGGTATTTGCTGCAGCTCTACATATGGCAGTTGGGTGTCTGGCAGGCCTAGATGGGGAGACTGCAGGATGTGCAAACAGCCAGTTCCTTCTGATGGTGGTGCAGGTTGCGTGCCTGCTCTGATGTGCTTTGAACATGCTTTTGTGCACTGACCAGTTGTGACTGACTGGCCCTTCAAGGCTGTTTCAGAAACCTCACGCCTCCTTCCTTGCAGAAACCAGTGCCAGTTCTTAACAGCAAAGAAAACCCAACAACATTTCCTTGTTAAACAACTCACGGTGAATAAAAAGGGAGGAGACACAAACACATGTGATTTCTTGTTATAACACAAGTGACTCACACCTAAGTGATGCCAGTGCCACAGTACACATCTGGGGAAATCCCATGTGAAACCTGAGCAGAGCAACGCCAGAGCTGCTGCCCTGGGCCCGTGGCAGCAAGAGGGAGTGGGTACCCCATGCATCTGTCCACCCTTTCTTCCCAGGCTGAAGGAGAACAAGAACTGAGGGGGATTTACAATGCTGCAGAGAGAGCAAGGAAACTAGCTGCCACAGCCTGGAGTATTTTTCTGGCTAATGTTTCCCCATATGGGGACTCACACAGCAAAGCAGTCACATCCTGACACTTTGCCCTGCCGCAGCAAGTCTCCACCTCCAATTGAAACATTTGAACAAGCACTCGCCACTGTGCTGGCTCCCAGTCCCAGTATCTGGAAGGAAATGAGAAGCCCAGAGGATGGATCTGAGGGCGCTGGCCCCCTCGCCAATCCCAGACCACCTCTGCGACTCTGGCTGGGCTGGGGAGCTGCCCTGCCCTGGAGCTGCTGCAAGGCAGGGCTACCCCATCTCAGGCCTGCGAGGCACCCGGTGACACGGGAGCGTGAGAAGCCCCTGGCCAGCACGGAGCCTCAGCCGCTGTTTCCCTACCACCGGCTGCTCGAGGAAGGGCCACAGGAGTCGGTGTCGAGCTCTAGGGCGCAGCCGGGGCACGTCTGAGCCGTGTCACAAGTGCCAAGAGGGAAGTGAGTCACTCACCTGGAGCGCGCCCTCCTTCCCATCCGAGCCTCTTCCCAGACAGGAGCACGCTGACGGCTCAGCCCTGCTGGTGGCTTCGCTTGCAGCAGGTACCTGACGGGCTGGGTCTGCTGGGCCAGGTGCTCTGTGGCCCCGAGGTAAGAGGCTCCTTTCCCTTCTGCTTGCTCTCCCAGGGTGCTGGCCTCCCTCCCCAAGCTTCACAGGCTCCTTCTGTGTCTGGCTGTCTCGGGACACGGGCTGGCTGTGTGTCTCCACTGGGTCTCTGAGCTGTGGCATCTCAGACAGCTCCAGGGGCTTCAGAGCCACCCTTGTCCTCCCCATCCAGGTGCGCTGGGAAGACGCATGCTCGCTCCCCGCTCCCAGCAAGCAGGGGCGAGGTGCATCGTGACGGCATGAGTCAGGCTAGTGCTGCCATTGCCTTTGGGGCCATGGGGATGGGGACTGCCCTTGTCTGGGTCCTGTCCCACCTCTGGGTGGCAAGAATGACCCTAGCTTTGCTTGGATGCTGCAAAGCAAGGTGAGGAGCCTTGCCATGGACCCTCATCCTGCGAGGAAGAGGAGGCAATGCTCAGAGCCTCTCAAGGAGCCCCGGTCCCTCATCCTGCTGGTGCATGGCCCCTGCCCTTGCCCCTGCCAGGCTGGGGCAGGGGGCAGGGCAGAGCCTGCCCAGGGCAGAGGGCAGGCAGCCACTGTCAGGAGGTAACTTGCTGCAGTGTGGAGCAGGGGGAGCAGAGTGACCCGGCCGCTGACAGCTCAGTGAAGGCATGGTTTTCCCCTCCGGCAGAGCTATGACAGCCTGGGGCTGCAGCATACAAATCCTGACGTGGTGGCCTGCAGAGATCACCCCTCTGGCCGGTGCAGCAGGGCTGGACTTGGGCTCTACCTGCCAAAACCAGCCGGAGTCTGCCCTGCCCCCTGCTTCACCCGCTGCTGGCAAGGCAGCCCGGCTCCCAACAGCGACAGTTCCTGCCAGGCTGGGTTATCCCAGCGGCCCCACCGCGAGCGGCAGATGCTGTGCCCTGCCTTTGCAGCTGCCAAATGGCTACCAGGAAGCGTCGCTGCTCGCTGCCCCAGGAGGGGCTCTCGGCCGCTGGGGTGGATGTATTTCCCTGCCGAGCAACCCAAGCTCCGGGGCATATTCCTGCAGAGTTGGTAATAAGGTGGGGACATGTTGTGCTGGGCTCTGAAAAGCTCGCAGGGGAAAGCTACAGAGTTTAGTTAGTATTTCTTTCCTGCAACAAGCAAAAGGAAATTGTGCAGAGGGTGTGAGACAAGTAGTGGAAACTCACAGACAGTAGCGCTTAGCACTAGATCATCAGCTGCTCTGGCTCAAAAGGAACTTCATGTCCTTTCAAAGACCCATCCTGGCACTCGAGGACACATCCTGGTGACTGGGACCGGCAGGGATCACACTCACCTGCGTGCTGGTCCTGCACACTGCATGCACCACACAACTCTAAGCCTGATGGCAGCAGCTGGTGCTTTCAGAAGCTCTGTGTTGGTATTTCATCTTGTCCTCGTTCACTGCTCTTCTGAACAGGGCAGTCGACAGTGCACACAGAGCCTGTCGGCTAAAATGCTGCTCCTCCATTTGCACTCCATGGAGAGCTCTTCTCCATTAATACAGTGTGGTTCTGCTCTTGGAAAGAGATATCTGGATATTTGTTTATAATACTGTATTTCCAAAACCAAAAGAATTTCTGATACCTGCAAAATTTATATGTGATCATCAAAAGCAAGTATGTTGCTCATGGGCTCCATCTCAGAAGGACACGACCCCAAGGAAACATGCCAGAGGCAGACAGTGTGTACAAGGAGGCAGTGTGCATCTTTCATGGCAGCATGCACTTGCCATGAGAGTGCTGATACGGTGCCAGAACCAAGGGGAAGAGCCCGCTGCCTACCAACCAGCTTGCATGAAGTTATCCCCAGAAAATGTCATTTGGAAGAGCTGCTCCAGGATCCAGCGTCCTGATATAACAACCTGAAGTACCATTAGTGCTAGTTAACAGCATCGCGTGGGAATCAGTTCTAGTAAAATAAGCTTATTTATTTTTTTTATTAGACTGCAAGTTTGGTTGATAAAAGTAAAGGCTTATTCAATTTTTTTTTTTTTTTAACTTGGCCTTGCATAGGCATTCAGTGTTGTCAGACTGTGTGTGCAATCCCCGGGCTGGAGGAGTGGTAAATAACACTGAGGACAGGGCAGTCAAAAACTGCCAGGACCACTTAATAAGTCAGGCCACCACAAGCCAAATGCATCTTAATACCAGATTCAAAGTTATGCACTCGGAAACAGGCAGCAGTCCAGGAGAGCAGGGGAACAGGGTCCCCAGGCTGGAAGGGATGCAAGAGGGAGGAGTGCTGGCTGCAGGCGCTGTACGGGGGGGGTAATGGGACCTGTCAATGCAAAGCAGACAAGAGGCAGTTCAGGAGGGAGAGAGGGACTATTCTCACCCTTTCTCTATTGCCTCGGTACTGGGAACGCTGAATCTGGGTCCCCTTCTACTTTTCATGCTTTAAATGCAACAGCTGAAAATGGAGATGATGAGGGAGGGAACTCCCCAGCTAATTAAGAGGTGGACAAGAGTAAGCCTGGCAAGAGGCCAGTCTACATGACCAAGTGGTTGTTCTGGGCATTTCTGTGAATCTCAATAGCTTGAGGCCTCACCTGAGCATTTGAGGCAAAGCTGAAAAAATGAGTAAATCTGGGGAGTGGCAAGGAGGCACTGGTCAGCACAGATGTGGTCAGGTCCCAACTCGGGGCAGTTAGAGGTGTCCTCACTCCAGTGGAAGTGCTTAAATCAGAAAGCAAAGCTTGTGTCTCTGCTAGAGCTTCCACCCATCAGGTCTCTTTGTGTCTTTCACCACTGAACTTGGTATGTTTTTATTGTTTGGTTCTCTAAGTTTTACGAAAGATCTTTTTCGCTGAACTTCGGTGACGTGTGTGTGCCCCATCAGTGGCAGAGCTGACACAGGACTGAGCAGAGGAAGGATGAAGATTTCTGATGAGAGCTCTTCCCCAGCCCAAAACCTCCTGGGCTTCCATTTCCTCTAAGAACTTGGCTGCGGCAGGACAGCAAGCTTTGTTTGGCTGTTGCAAGTACTCCCCTTCCCTGCGTGACCAGACATCCTCACTGGCTGCTCTTCCCAAAGGCATGGACTGGCTGCCAGCCAACCTCATGAGCATGTTTTTATTTTGTTTTTATTTTAAGCTCCCAGAAGCAGACTTGCAGGCATAACTGGGGCTCTTTCCAGTCCATGAAGGGTCAGGTTCCCTGGTCCATCTTTACAGTGGCTGATGGGGAAGGAGGGAGGACAGTGGGTGGCAGAGGGAAGGAGACTGCTGCAGTCTCCATCCCAGCACAGCTCTGTAGCATCACTGCAGGAGCCTCATCTCACCCTTTGGGTTACCCTGACGTGGCCTGACAGAGAGTGAGCCTGGCTGTTCCCTGGTCCCCTGCTCCACACAGCCAGCCCCCCGGTGCAGCCCACCCTGCTGAGGCAGGGCAGGGTAGAGCAGGGTCTCCCACCCCACGCAGTGCTGTTGCTGTGGGGCTCCCTTGTGCTGGGGGAGTTTGGGTCCCGCTCAGCCCAGGTGGCTTCCGAGTCCCTTGGACACCCCATCCTGTTGCTGTGGGGGACAAGGGTGATCCTGCAGCAGCTCAGGGCCTGTCCAGCTGTGGTGCCAGTTGTGGTCTCCATGCACCTCTGGGTGCTTCGGAGCTTCCCCCGAGCAGGGCCCAGAGCAGCAGGACATCCTGGTTTGTGCAGCAGTTTGCTGAGCACTTGCACAACACCCTGCCAGGCTGAGAGCTCGGCTGGGGCTCCTGGTGACTGCCAGGCACCCGGGTGCAGAGCCTGACTCTGCTCACCCCAGGGCACCATGCTGAAGTGCACACCTGGTGCTTCCCTCTATAATGGCCCTGGGAAAGGCCATCTGCACCCTCTGGAGAAGAGCCAGGGAAGAGCTGACCCAGGCAAAGAAGCCCAGATCCATGCTGGGGCTTTGCCTGTCACTGGCTGGGGACATCCCACCACCGACATGGACAGAGGGTGGGTTCTGGCACCGTGCTGGCTGCCCCGATGCTGCACAGCCCATCGCCTTGAGATGCCTAAGGCCAGGCAAGCCAAAAGTCAGCATCTTGGCAGAATAGCGTTGCTGCCATCCACCTTGCCCCCTCTGTCAGTGCCCCATCTGTCTGGCTGATGAGGAGGTTGCTGTGTCCCGGCTCAGAGCCAGAGCTCACCAGCCCAACAGCAAAAGCATGACTTGAAGGTGTCCCAGGATCCATGCCAGCTCCTGGCTTTCAGAGAGGTTTGGCTGGTGCCCTCAACTGGTGCGGACCAGGGGATACAACCCTCAGCCTGTCTCTGGTGGCTCTCCCAAGACATGACACCACGCCATGGGAGGTCTCTGGTGCTCCTCACAGCATGGACATGGCCAGGGCCCACCATGGGCTGTTTGCCGTAGATAGCATTTCCTGAGAAGAGCCAGCCTTCCCAGGGGGGACCAATGTGGATTGGCCTCTTCTGCTTCCGCTTGCATCCATGTTATTCCTCAGTAGCCTTGTTGCAGGCTCAGGTGCCTCTGTGCTGGTGATGGACTTTGTGGCTCTGTTCCTATGTGTTTCACACTGAACCCAGGCATCATACTCGGTGTTTCAGTTCCTGTAGGTGTCTGCAGGTGTGAGGTTTGTGCAGGACATGGTGCAGATGCTCCAAGCTCACATCTGCACTGCGTGCAGTTGTAAGAACAGTGTCTGCATGGAGGGCAGGTTAACCATCAGCATGGGAGCTACAACTTGGGTTTCACGGCTTAGCTGGGACCATATGTGCAGCTTTGCTTATCACTGGTGTCTCCCTGAGCACCCCACCAATTTGCATCACTGTGATGAGTGGTCTTTAGGCTGCCACAAATAATGGCGGGTCATGATGTGAAAGTGGATGGGACAGGTGAAGACCTGCCATGCTGTGGTGTCTCAGTGTCTGCTGAAGGTCCCTAAGACAAAAGGAGACTTGGGATGGCTGGATTCCTGGGTCTGTTTAGCCCCAACACAAGTGTGAAGGAGACTCTGCTAGGGAATGAGTCTGTCCATGGGATATATGAGTTTCTTGGCACTTCCTTTCCTTGAAGGTATTAAGTGAAAGCTCTTCTGGCTTCTGCCATTCATCTGTTTGGAAGAATGATGCTCAAATGCTGTCTAATCCCAGATCTAACCAGGGACATGGAGTGGATTCCTATTCTGCCTTTAGAGGAAAATCCCAACTTTGCCCTCTTTCAGGATCATCAGAAGCAGAGATACTTTGAGGAAACAGCTTTAAGGACTTTCCAGATCTTTGCTGTGGTTAATTGCCTTTCCTCTACAGCTTATTTTATTTCTCATTTCCTTTGAGCTGATGTCACGCATTTCCTCTTCTCTAGTGACTCTGCAGTCATGCTGCAGTTGCTCCCATTCTGGTGTCCTGTTCTTGAGAGCTGCCTGTGTGGAGACCTTCCAGCCCCAGGTCAGAGAAAATAATACTTGGAAGAAGACTGAGCATCCTCAGTAAAACACCCATCACTGCTCTACTAAAGCTGAAGATAGACATATTGTGCTGAATCCTTTTGACTGTGGTAAGCAGAAAATATACTTTATGAGTACTATTCCTCTTGGAATATACTTTTGCTGATGGCATATCTTGTTTTAGTGTGGTCTTTGCACCTTGCAGCCATGAGCCAGTAAATCCTTATTGGGAGAGCATGGCCCATGGGAGAGTGTAGATTGGGAGCAGAGTCCATGGTTGCCTCAGCCATGCTCTGCTGCGCAGCCAGTTACTTCCACCTCTAGTTCTGCATATGATGGAGTTCGTGATATAAACCACTTGGGATTACCAGCTGGTGTACTAGTGTACAAGGTAGTGGCTTGGGCTAGAGTTGCCAGGGATTTTGGTAATGCAGCGCAGCAGAGAATGGGACCCACACCCGTCAGCCTGCACCCTGACCACTGCGCCTGTTCTCCCTTCTGCTGGCACGGAGAATATTTACGTGTTTTATACAAAGGGGAACCGCTTCAAGAGGAGAGGTTGAGTGAGATCCCCCGTACGGTACTCCAGAGTCTAGGGCTTAGGACATCTCACAAGTATACAGGAGATGTGAGCTCGAGTTCCTCAGGCTGAAGAGGAAAGTGGGTATTGAGTAAATTTAGTGGGGAATGGTGCCATGCTCTCTGCTACCTGTATTTTGTGGAATATCTGGCTTGACAAGCGAGAAGGGAAAAACATCTCTCTTGTGATTCCCTGAAGGACCTTGGCATTGGCACTGCACAGCCTACTAATACAAAGACAGGTGAGCTCTACCAAGTGCTGTCAGGGCCAGGAGACGGCACTGCCATCTCTCACAGCCCACCTTTGCCAGAGATTTCTAGCAGACTTAACAATGTAGAGCATGTCCTTGCATTCATCTCTCCAGGTCAGAGTGCAGCCCCTTAGCTCAAACCCATCTTCTGTGCAAGGCTTTGCAGTGGAGGCGGACGTGCAGGTTCGCTCTCCCTTCCACCCCATCTGCTAAATCTGGCAGCTGATGGGCAGGCCTGGAGACCCCACCAGTAAATTCACCAGAGCTCCTGGGCAAAGGTTGGAGGCTGCCATGCCAATGTACAGCACCAGAAATGGAGGGGTAGATGGACAGTGCCCCGTGACACAGTCTAAAGGGACTTTGTGAATAACAGTTGTGCCTATGTATTGGATGTAGGCACTTCCCTCCTCCTCATTAATTCTGCTAGTGCGATGCATCACCTTTTTTTTTCCTGCATTCGTGGTATATTCAGGTCTGGTGCTAGAAAGGTGATAGAGCACCTTTCATTGCAAAGATTCCAGCCCCAAGCACCAGAAGTATCTGCTGAAGTTGGCAGACAGTCAGAACAGTGAGTTTACGATGCAAATTTGAAAGAAACTTAAGTTCTCTAATGATCTTGGGTAATTAGGACTTTTTTTTTTCTTATTCTAACATCAGAATAGTGTATCAAACACAAAGCTCCCCACTAGTTTCTCTTCCCCTACACAGCCTCACCCCTTCCCTGAATGTCTGCATCTGCTAGGTGCCCTTCTGAGCTGAGAGATGCAAACCCTTCCAACTGACGTTATGTCCTTACCAGAGATGGTCCCTCAGTGGGTGGGAGAGCTGGGCTTAGACATGGACATTTATTTAAGGCCGTGTTGTGACAATTACCACTTTTCATACATAGATGAGGGTGTGGAAAGAGATCCATGAGATGACCAGTAGGACTTGCCTTGGGTCCTGCATGAATCAAAGGTAGAGCAGGGAACAGAGCATGGGCCCCTGCCTGCTCTGGGACCTCTCTTCAGGGCAGCAGGGAGTGACACATTACCCCTCATGGATGTGCCAGACCTCTGTGGCCAGACTGTGAAGTGCCATGGCCCAGACCATCCTCACCTCCTGGCTCCCACCACCTGAACCAGCTACTACCTTTTAGAGATCAGTGGGTTCTCAGCAGGGGAGCAGAGATCAGGGTGAAAGAGGACAGATACATGTGTCACCTGGCCAACTACTCGTACTGCCACAGCTCCTTGTTAATTCACATAGAACACAGCTGAAAGACTGAGTTTAAAGACACTCAAACCCCAGTGCTGCCAGGCACGCAGCAGCCTGTGAAGGTCCAAGGACAAGTTGTGGGTATCTGTAGTTGTCATGTCCTTAGGAGACCTGTGAGGCATGAGAACGGACAGGCTCGGGAAGATGGCTATCGCCTTCCTCTTCCTAAGAACTGGAAAGCAGTACCAAGGGACTTGCAGAGTTTTCTGAAGAAAGGGAGAGCTTGCTTGAGCTAGAGCTGACTTCCCCATTTGCAGAGGAAAATTGCAAATGTGCAAATGAGGAACCAACAGCACATGGGCACAAAGAGAGGCTCAACCCAGAGAGGGCGAGATGGGGGTTCATGCCACTATCTGCTGCTGGGGAAGATCCAGAAAGTTTTGAGGCAGGAGGGTGCCTTCTCAGGAGGCAGCAGTCTTTGGGGGAAAATGCTTGTTGTTCGTGGGGCTGGCAGAGCTGAGGCAAGCACGTTACAACGTGCAGCACCCAGCATTCCCATCATACCTCGCACAAGAAGTTTAGGCTTTATGACTGGTGGTACAGATTACTCACGCTCAAGAAAAACCACCATGTTCTGCAAATTAGGTTAAAAACCCATCAAGTTTACCATCAGCGAGCAGCGTCCTTGCTGGTCACTCTCAAACTGCTTTACCTGCATTAGTGAGTTATCTTCCCATGAAGGAAGAGGCAGAGAAAAACAAGCAGATCTGCAGGACTGTGTCACGGAGAGGGAAGTGCCTGTCCAGTGTCAGACAGGGACTTGGTGCTCGAACCAAGAACAGGCGTGTACGTCCTCTGGATGGTAAAAGCAGCAGGTTAAAGTATATGAGGGATTAGACTGAATCCATGTAAATCTGAGACAAGAACACGTACAGTATCGATGATGCAGAAATTTGATACGTCCAAACTGTGCAAGATTTGAAGAAATACTAACTGAGGTGGGGACTGGTAATATTAAAAACCTGAAGGCATCTCTTTAGGGACAGTGTTTGTCACCAGCCTCACCCGCGACACAGGAAAGTACAGAATTGCTGCTGCTGCTGCTTGCATTTGATGCAGAAAAGGGGGGGAAGGGAACCAGGTTGTTTTGATGACAACTTGAATTAAAAATGATGGCATGATAGACAACAGCCAGGATTTTAAGAGAGAGAAACTGTAGTTAAAAGCAACAACACACCACAAAACATCACCCTTTAGGATTAGTGACTCATGTTTTACATCATTCACTGAGTAAAAAAATTGAGAGCTCTGGGAGCCTATGAAGTGAATGTGAGATCCTACAGTGCCTGCAACTAAGAAAACAATAGAATCTTTACAAGTGTAGGAAGGAAAATGTCAGAAAAACAAGTAGAGGGTGACTCTGGAAATGGCACTAGTGAGACATTTTTACCAGGTATTGTATCATTTCTGGAATTTCTAGGTAAAAGTAAGTGTAGGCAAGTTAGAAAGCATTAGGAACCACGGGGGAAAAAAAGAGACTCAGAAAACCTGTTTGCTTATAGTAAAAGATTAAAAAGCTTGAGACAGAACAGAGTAACAGATGATTTTATCTAAGAACCCTCACGCAGAAAAGTCTTTTGAGATTAGAGATTAGTGATCTCAGATTCACACTGCAGCAAACGACGCTGGATGAAGACACAAAGGCTAGTATGGTGTTGAAATGGTATCAAAGAGAGGACTAAGGGGACAGGACAGGTGTCTGTGGCTGGAGCCAAGGCATGGAGCAGAACTCCTATGGTCACAGACAGCTGAAAATGAAAGGTGGGGTTTGGCTTAGCAATGGCACCATTCCAATCAGCTCGTTTTATGCTTTATATTTTTAGGTAAGAAGAAAAGCTACGGCAGGAAATTCTGCTTCAGACGTGCTCACTCAGCACCACGATGTCTGGAAAGGGTAAAGGCGGTGTTGAAGGTAGTGCTGATTCCCACATGCCGTGCTACATAGACTCTGAGTTTCGCTACAACCTATTCACTGTTTTCTACAGCATCATTTTCATTCTGGGCTTTGTTGCCAACTGCTATGTGCTCTGGATTTTCAGCCGTATTTACCCCACCAAGAAACTCAATGAAATCAAGATATTCATGGTGAACCTGACAGTAGCTGACCTGCTCTTCTTGGTTACAATGCCAATGTGGATTGTTTACTATCACCACCATGGAGACTGGATCATGCCTGCGTTCCTCTGTAATGTAGCTGGCTGTTTATTTTTCGTTAACACCTACTCTTCTGTTGCCTTTCTGATGGTCATCACATACAATCGTTACCAAGCCGTGACTAATCCCATTAAAGCTGCTCAGTTTACTGCCCAGAGAAGGGGTATCTACTTATCAGCAGCTATCTGGATCATAATAGTGGGCAGCTCTTTGTATTACCTTTTTGACAATAATACTAATCAGGATTCGAAGAATTTCACACGGTGCTTTGAACACTATGACTCTTCTAGCAGTGTTTCAGCTGTTCTCGCCATCCATGTCATCATCTGCATCCTCTTCTATATCATTTTCCTTTTTATACTAGGCTGGAACATCATCATTATCAGGACCCTGTTCTCCAAATCAGTGCAGCCACGGAAGCGTGCTCATGTCAAGAAAAGGGCGCTCTGGATGGTTTGCACGGTGCTGGCTGTGTTCATCATAAGCTTTGTACCTCATCACATAGTGCACCTGCCCTGGACCCTGACTGTTCTGCAGATGTGGCAGAAGGAAAATTGTCAGTTGCGCCAACAACTCAATGATGCTCACCAGGTGACTTTGTGCCTCTTGAGTACAAACTGTGTGTTTGACCCAATCATCTACTGCTTCCTCACCAAGAAGTTCCAGAAGCATCTTTCAGAAAACCTGAAAAGCATGAAAGGGAGTCGCAAGTGTTCCAGGCAAACCACAGACACAGTGATTGAGGGCACCATTCATCAAGAGGATGCCATCAGGATCTAGGCCAGCTCTGTTCTGATTGCAGACTGAGATGTGTGAATTAGTCACTCATTTTTTCTCAAGAAGAGGCACTGAGGAATGCAACAGAGGACCAGGTTATTACATTTCCTTTTTCCCATTAGAAAAAAGAATGGATGCTCATTTCATCTATCACATGCAACTGGCAGAACTGGAACCTGTAATAATCTGGCACAAAAGCACCTTCTGTCTGGGCTGATGTTCTCATGGGCACTGAGAACAGCTCAGATGATCTGCTTTTACATGAAAAAAATGTGTCATTGAGTCTCTGCAGTGAGCAGCTAGAAGCTAAGTGTGCTGAAGTTACCCATCATGTCAGCCCAGATAGCACCATCCCTGGTCCTCTGCCTGCCCAGCTCCCACAAAGAACCCAGTATCATAGCTGTAAGAGACTTCTAAAAGACCTGGAAGAACAGACCAAGTTGCTAGCATCATCAAGTGACTGTTCTAAGAAGCTTGCATGGTTCTGTGAAGAGAGTCTGAGCTCAAAAACCTCTTGAGTGGCTAGAATGTATGTAGTCCAAAGAGTTCCTCAAATGCCATCAAAGAAGAGATCTGCACCTCTGATCCCTTCTTACCTACTTGCATGGTCTGCTGGGGTCCATACTTGACAGATGTCTGGGAGTAGCAATTACGAACTTAAGTAGCTTTGCTCCCAGCTCTTGAATCAGTCAAATAACTGGACTAGCAGGCAAGAAAAGGAAGAGAAATTGGCAGTGCCTCAGCCCCCATCCCCAGATCAGCATTATGTCCAAAGGGAGCTATTGTCCGCCCCGGCTTCTTGTATGATAGCAGAACTGGCAAACCAGTGGCCTCTTGCACTCCGTTTAGTGATTTTTGACTGACTGCATGTGTCTGTGGAAATCCAATCTCACTTTGGAGGCTCCAGATAACAAAAGATTATTGTCAGCATGGGCATTACGACAAGAAAAAAAAGCTTAAAATGCTTAAGTATCTTTGTTCTTATTTATTTAAATTAGGGTTGTAGCAAGCAACTGTACATTATTCCTTCCCCCAGCCTTTCTATTTCTGCTACAAAGAAATGAAGCTAACTAGTTCTCAGTAGCCTACCACAAGTGAAGTATTAGGTCAGGTCATGGCCACTTTCTGAGTAACTCAGTGCTGCGCAGTGATACAGTACACTTGACAGACATATAATTCATGCACTCTGACAAGACTGGAGACTCCTTGCTCAGGGCTGGCTGCAGTCAGTTGGGGCCCAGTGATTTTCCAGGGGTGCCGAGTTCTGTTACCCATCATGAGACACTTGAGGTTCCTTTTCTGACCCAAATTGCTCAATCCAGCACAGGAAATTGGGCAGGGAAGGGAAGGGAACTTAACTTGTTTTCACAATGTGTTTTTGTTCCCTAAACTACATAGGAGAGCCTGGTTGATGACAGGAAAAGTGTATCATCTGACCTGTGACACTGATTATTCATACTCAAGGAAGGACAGCAGCCTTCCTACACCCACCAGAGAACGTGAGAGAAAAGATCAAGTCTTTCCAAAGATAAGACCAACGTCTGTATCAGACTTTGCCTATGTTCAGTGGAGATACAGGTCCTTCAGATTTATCTCCTGAAGATCCTCAGGCAGCTTTTACGCTTACTTGTGTGAATGAGCAAAAGAACTAAGAAGTTTATTTTTCTAATGCCATCTGCCAGGGCCAGCCATGCAGTCCAGGCCCAGTGCTAGGCAGAGGAAAGAATCTGATCACAATATGAATGCATTTCCCTCCTGGTCCTGGACTCTGCTCCAGTAACGGCCACCCATAAAAACCACCTTCTGGCACCTCTTAGCAGAGAGATAATTCCCTGACTGTGTCCCTCAGCTGCGTTCAAAGTCTTGCCCTGAATCTGCAGTCATCGGAGCCACTGCACACAGCAAGGGGGATGGGTGATTTCTGTAATGTAAACGCCTAAATCCCACTTGCTGGAGGAATCTGCCTCTGTATTTCTGCCCTTCCCAGATGGCACGTTCTGCCCCAGGAGCTCTTGCAGCTGGCAGACAGGGTGGAGCTTTCCTCTTTTCCCCTTGCCACCCGATGCGATAGCAGAGCTCTCTTGCTTCAGAGCCCCTAAAGCACTGAACAGATGGAGTTTGGCAGCTCTTAGAGGAAATGGAAAGGGGTTTTATGTGGAGATCTGGTAAATGTGTGACCTTCTACTGATTCCTGGAAAGCTTGCAACAGAGTTTACAGTTTAGGCTACTTACTGTGGGTAAATAACATGCTTTACTCCACAGAAAACAGCTGTAGGGCCAGTGTGGGCTCAGAGAACAATGTAAACTTGCATCTAAGGAAAAGGATGAGTGGAGGAAAAAGCCCTGAGGACACTTCAGGAGGATATGTTGCAGTAATTAAGTCAGTAACAACGCATTTCAGCTTCCACTTCTGTTCTCTGTTTTACCACAGTGTTATATTACTTTGCTTTACTCTGCAATAAAATGGATCCTCAAAAATTCTGTTAAATAAAGTGAGTTCCCCAAGTGTTTTGCCCTTTAACTTCTCCCACCTTCTCATCTTCCTGCATTTATACTCAAGGGAAAAGCCTCAGTACATGCTGACACAGCTCGATTTTGGTGCTGTGTTACTTTTTAAAAAATCACCAAGTGAACTCTTGGGAGAGGTGAAATGAAAGGCTCAGCAAGTTTTGACCTGCTAAAAGGGAAGGGGAAATAGATAGCTTCAGAGAGGAAACAACTTCTGAAAAATCTGCTAGAGCTCTCCAAAGGCCAACCAGACAAAAACCCCCGAACGCTCCGACCCACACACACGGGAAATTTCCTGCCGAGACCCCATCGCGCGGCTTTGCCGCTCGGGCTGAGACGTGACAAACTATTTTAGATAATTTGCATTGCAGCACCTACGGCAACGAGACACCAGACCGGAGAGACGACCCCATACACGTAGCACAACCCAAACCCAACAGCAAGGCAGCAGCGGTGACTCCCGGCCGAGCCGCGGCCGCTGAAGCCCCGGTCACCCGCTCTCACACGGCGCCCGGCGCTGGCGGGACCGGCTGCCCGTTTCGGCGCGGCCACGCTCGGCACTGCCGCGGCAGGCTGCGGCCCTCGGCCGTCTCGGCCCAGCCCCGCGGCGGCCGCCGGGCCGGTCCCTCCACCGCGCTCCCGCCCTGGCCTGAGGCGCCGCCGCGGCCGCCTTCGGGTCGGCGGCGTCACTTCCGCCGCCGAGCGCTCTGCTTCCGGGCGGCGCTGCGGCGGGCGGGGGCGAGGAGGCGCGGGCGCCGCTGCCATGTCCGCTGCTGCCATGTCCGCTGCAGGACGCGCTCCCGGGCCCGGCTCCGGAGCCGCCTCTCGGTAAGAGCCCGCCGAGGGACGCCCGGCCGCGCCGCACGCCCGGCGCCGCCGCGGGGAGGGTGGCGCGTGGCCTCCCCCTTTCTGAGCGCGCTTCCTCCCGCGGAGCCCCCGCGCCGCTGCCCCGCCTCGGGTCGGGCTGGGACCCAGTGGGCCCGAGCTCGTCGGCCGCGGGGGCGCAGGCGGAGGCGGCGGGGACGACGCGTGTGCACAGCGTGTGCCCCCGCCCTGAAGACGGGCCGGGGGAGGCGTCGAGGGGCGCGGCAGCCAGGGCAGGAGCGGCGGTGCTGGGTTAGACCGCGGGGCTCGCCGCCCCGGCGACCGCTGCCCCCGGAGCACGGCGGGGTCCCGGCAGTCTTGGTGCCTCAGCTGCTGCCGGTGGTGCTTGGGAGAGCTGAGAAACAGCCAAAAGGTGCAGAAAGACACTAACTGACTCACTTAGCTCGGGTAATGCGGAGGGGCTTGTGCGAGGCAGGTGGGAGCAAGCGCTCTCTCTGGGTAGCTGGGGTGTGCCCGGGGCTTGGTGGGTTGTTCCCAGGGCCAGCAGCAGTAGGTAGCTTCAGCTCAGGGCAGCCCTGCTCAGACTGTGTTGGCTTTGCAAGGAGGCAGTTGAACACACCTGCACCGCTTAGTCGTTCGATGGGTTTAGTCGCTCGTACTGGAGCTTGTGCAGACAGGTCCAAGAAGATGTGTTTGGGCTTGGCAGGGCCATGATCAGTTGGGCTTCATGAGCTGTGCTGGACCTCGATTGTCTCTGCTGGACGCTCCTGGTTCTGGGAATGCTGCGCAGAGTTGCTGAAGCTTTATGTGGAGCCAGCTCAAGCACAGCATGCCATATTAGTTTGGTTTCTGCACTGCGTGGTGTGACTAAATCGTTTCCAGACTAGAGCTAGTCCTGGATGCAACACAGCTGCAGTAATTCAGATGGAGCATCGTGCAAAAAAGTCTTGGTGGACTTTGCTTTTGGTATGGGGCTAGCCCTACTTCTGCTTCTGTGATGCACTTAATCTGTAGTGTAGTAACTTCCAACCGGTAATTAAAAGACAACTATACTGATTAAGATAAGATTTTTACGATTATCATTATCTGCCTCTATCGTTTGGTTTCCTTCAGTTTTGTCTGTTGCGGATTATCTTAAATTTGTGATACTGAATAAGATAGGTTTTGTTGAGAAACATGGCAATTCACGCCCCTCAAGTCACAGTTTTCATAGTAAGCTGCTTTTAAAAATGCATGAAGATCGTGGCTTCCTCAACCTGCAAAACTACTGACCTATTGCACTGTACCTATCATGTTTTGGGTTTTTTCTTATCACCTCATGGTGCGATACTTCTTACTTGTGCAGTTCTGCAATCCAGTTTTTGCTATGCAAACGATGATACGCAGGTACATTCCCACTGCTCTGTGTCTAAAAGGTAGCTGAGGTGAAGGTGTAGCTGTTTACAAGCTGTTAGAATTACTGCACAGTGTCTTTCTGCAGCTTTCGTCTCCCTCTCAGCTCTTCCATGCAGCCTCAGCAGCAGTTATGGCACCTTGGTGACTGCGTATTGTTGGGTAGTGTGACAAATTTGATGAAAAAACTGTCACTTCCCCATCACAGATGTGTGCAATAGCTGTAATAATTCCTGAGTAATCCGTGACTTTGGAAGGATTTATAGCTTCTCAAAACTTTGCCCTGTAAATATCCAGATGTTGAATGAGTTTTGAATTTACTATATCAGAGTACACTTTATTAAATGTGTTTCCATGTTTTGTGTTAATGGGTTGGAGTACCTCTACAGCAGATTAATGTATGATTTCCTAGCTTTTGTGTACCAAAGGGTAGTTACCTGTGACTAAACGTAAAACTGGATAAAATATACTGAAATATTTTAATTGAATGGAAAGCCTAGCAAGTAATGCGTTCCCGTGTGCAAGTCATGTTATGCATAAAGATTCAAGGCTTAAAGCAGATAATACGTCATTGTGGACATGGGTAACTCAGTGCCTATATTCATAGTTATCAGCAGTAGGATTTTTTTTTCCCTTCCCTGCAAGTCTGTGCTTTTTTTTTTTTCTGAAAGGTGCTCCTAGAAAATGGATGCTTGTTAAAACTTGTCTGCAAAACCCTGTGATTGAAAAAGGAGCTGTCAGGATGGAGATGTACAGGAAACTTTTGAGGCCTTAAATGGAATCGTGTCAGGATTTAACAACTGGTATTTTCTGTATGATCTCGCACCCAGCAGTGTCTATAGACAACGCACCTACAGACATCATTGTCTCTTGCAGCAGCTCCTAAGTGTTTTTTGTCACCTAAACCATGACCAGTGGCACACACTGGTTAGTTTAGTTGTAAGTTGAGGAAGGTCTTTCTCAGCTTTTTCTTGCTTTGCCTTGTCCTTAATTTATTCTCTTTCTTTCATCCTAATTTGTCTGGAAGTTTTTCTTTCAATTGGTTGAAGGGCAGCAAAACAAGCATCTCATCAACAGTGGCCCCTCTCTAGCAGTGATTCAAGGATAGTTCCTGTGGATGCTGTGACTGGAGGCACTCCAGTACCTGAGGGTATAACTTCAAATCCTTTCTTCCTTCTTGCAGCTGCCTCTAGAGCTTCAATGAAGGTGGTGCTGCAAGGGGTCAGATCTCCTCCTAATCGTTACCCAAACCTGATGTTTAAGGAGAGTGCTGTGGGCAGAAGACACAGTATGTCATAGCAGGCTCTTCAGTGTATGGTGTCATTTTGATCTGCACCACACCAGTCACTGCTGTCTTGTCTTTTCCAGGTTGTCACCGATCAGTCCCGTAACTGGGCAATATAACTAGAAAACAAGCTTTGTACTTAGAAAAATAATTTAGTATTGTGATGAAGTTGATTTGGAACTTTTTCCATCTCTTAGATAAACTCTTGGGGTTAAAGGTATGGCTAGTCTAATTTCAGAGGCGATTGAAAGGTTCTTCAGTTCTGCAGAAGATGAGTCTCTCCTGAGTTGACACCTGTCTACAGAGCTGTTCTCGCATCCCAGGAGCTTCGTTCTGAGCCTTGAAGTTTGCGTTGTTTGTGTTTGAATGCTGACAGTCCTGTTTCTCAGAGTCACCAGCTGGAACATACCATAAAGTGTATGGCAGCTTTAAACCTTGGGTGATGGTTCATATTTCTATAAATATCATACCATTGTATGTAATTTCATTTTGAAGGTTTTGCAGATCAGTCTCATACTAATGTCTTCTCTGTGACAATTATTTTCCCCTATTCTATTTGAGAGAGCTTAAGAAATTCTTCCTTAAATATGATTGATTTAAGATGATCAGACTAGAAAAATGCATATTCAGGACCAGGATAGTTTGAAAAAGTAGGTGATTAGTTATTCTTCGGAGCAGAAAAGAAAGTGGCATCTGTTTTCAAAACCATGTGGAAGTATTCTGAAGTAGGCTCGATCACTGGTTTCCTATCAAAATTTCCCCATGCTGCTGTTTTGGTAAAGGCATAGTTGTTCTCATATACCTATTGGGGAAAATACTATCACAGAAAACAACCCCATTGGTTCAAGGCTTTGAAGTTTAACGTAGAAGTCAGATCCCATTTGTAGTAAGTCTGATGTTCTGTTCAATACCTTTATAAGAGCTCTTGAAATTTCAGAAGCCGTTGCCTTGATTATTCTGTGTACTTTAAATCCCCATTTCCTGTCCATCCAGAACTTTTGGGGTATAGGGAGGGGAGCTGGCCTTTCTAGAAGATAAAGGGACTTAGATAACAGGGGCTACTTTTTTTTCTTCACTAGCTTGGCTAGTATTCTGGAGAACTATAAAGACACACAAGGTTTAATTCTTTTTCTACTGTATCATTTTTTTTTTCTATCCAGTAGTTAGTTCTCATGCCAAGCCTACTGCTGTGTTGACCTTTCTGGATATGAGGAAAAATTAATTCTTCTGGCTTAAAAAAAAAAGAAGTTACAAAATACTCACTCTTGCCTGACCTGAAGAAAGCCAAAAAGTCCCCATGAGTCAATGATACCACTGCTCTCAGCATTTTCAAATAAGATAGCAAAAGTAGTTTGACAGTTCTCTGAATTATTAATCTATGTAGTAGCTTTCCAGGACCTAAAGAATTTAACTTTATGCTAGTTAAATTCTGTATGCTCTAAGAAAAAACAGCGCCAAGTTGTTGAGTAAGTTTCTCTAATCTCTGAATGAAATTACCTTTTTTGTGGATGCTGTTATAAAAAACATGTATAATTGGTCTCTACTGAAAGCGTTAGTTCTCGCTGAACTACTACCAGAATCTAGTGTATGTCACGCAGCTTCTTTTTCCAACAAGGGAAGTAAAAAGTGGACTAGTTTGAGAGAGTTTTTGGCAGACTCGTGAGTCAAAGATGACTGCCCTTTGGGGAATGTCTTGATGTTGACAGATTTTGAAGCTAAAAGGCAGCAGAAAATACTATTCTTTCTCAAAGGTTACCTGTTACATATGGTAAGCAAGAAGGTACTAATTCCTTGGGCTCCGTTTAGCCTGAAGGCGTGCCTCATCCTGTTGGTTCTGCCGAAACTTCAGCCCTGTTAGTCACTCTCTTGGGCCCCTGGCTTCCCTGGGGATGGGCACACGGTCATAGGTGACAGAGCTGCCAGGGCTCTGAGAGCTGCGAAAATGAGCTGTGCCTGCATTCCTTGCCCGCCCCAGCTGTCAAATAAAACTGACTGTAACTTAACGGAGCGTAGGGTTAAACAGTCTTTGATTACAAATGCGGTAGTTTGCATAATGTGATTCACTTTGCAACTGGTGTCAGCTAAAATTAAAATGCACAATATTATCACTTGCCACAACTCAATTAATTACAAATATCTTAGTAAAACAATGCCCTGGTCATTCATCTGTCTGCATTTGTTTTGCATTCTAGATTTTCTGCAATCATCAGAAACTTCAGAATATACAGCACTATTTTTGCTAGGATTTATTTGTTGTCTGCTTAGGGATTAATTCTCAGTGAAAAAGTCTGAAGAAAATGTATTTCTATCAGTGAAGGTATCTACATGATCTTGTTTTTTTCCTCCTGGAATCAAGCAACACTTGCACATACCAGAAGGCTGGAGGACCTGGTTGACATGATGCCTGAAGCAGTGTAATTAATTCTCTTTGTTTTGTTTGGTTTGGTTTTTTTAAGTTTTTGTTTTTTTCTCACCAGAGAAAAACACACACAGTGGAAAGGTGCAGACACAAAGTTTGAGTCTCTTCTTGTGACCACAGCTGTGTGAACCCTGAAGTCTCATGCTTTTCTTTATCTCACCTCCTCTTCCCCCCCCCCCCCCCCCCCAGCTGTAATTCAGGAAACGCAGTACGTTTACCCCCCCCCCCCCCAACCCACTACCAAAAAACCTTGGTGGCCCTCCATCAACCCCTGTTGACTGTTTTCTTGCTCTTTGTAATATGTGTCGTTGCCATTTGGCTGAATCTGGTAAAATAGTTTGACTGAGACCCCTGTGGATCAAGAGCAATCTCAAACAAGGCTTCTTATGTTATTAAAATGTCAGACCTTTCCCACTGTGTTTCCTTTGTCCATATCTTTGGTATGTGTCCTCCTACTCCTTTCAGGGCCTTCAGCTGATTTTTCTGTGTATGTAGCAGAAGATGAACACGCATTTGGTGACCCTGTGGTGTTGCTGCTTGTGAATGAACTCAGAGGTTCACTAATTGCGATAGTGAGTTGTAATCCACGTTGGGTTACTGAATGCACTGCTTTTCTACATTTAGAAGACTTGGAAGAATGCAGGGAGCAAAAGCTATCTTTCTCTATAGTAAAGAAAAAGTTTCAAGTAGGACAGGTCCAAAGACTGAAAGCTTTCACCACCACAATTTTGTTGTCTAGAAGTATATTTTTGTTTTCTGGAGAAGACAGTTGTTGATTGGAATGAGTCATTGTTTTTAGAAGTTAATATATTTGAGTACTCTTGAACTGAAAATATTGTATGGGCTAAATATGAAAAGTCATGTAAGGACTAGACTGGCAGTTGGATAACTCAAATAATGGCATGAAAGAGAAAAAAGGAAATGGGAATAGATGGAAGGAGAACAGGAAAGAGAAAGGAAATATGAATCTGTGTTTTACTGTGAAAGTTTTGTTGTCTTGGCTGCAAGATCTTTTGAGGCTTGAGTGGAAGCTTTGTACTATTTTTGTGCGTTTGAATGTAGCTTTTTAACTGATCGTCCTAGTCTGGAGCATAGGTAAGTTATAAGCACTCCTGGTAAATAAAATAACAGCCCCTTCGCTTTTATAAAAAATAATGCACAACGTACTCGGGATCAGCTCAGAGATTCTTAGGTTGCATGTGAGTTGGTCACTGGTAGTACATGTTAATTATGATTCATATTGAAGAGGACCTGAACTAACATGAAAGAAAGAGAATTGGGAGAAATGGGACCTTTAGGGTAGATTTGGAAAAAAAGACATCAGACGTTTCTTTGCCAAAATTGTACCTAGCAGAGGAGATGATGCTTCCATTTGCGAGATGTTGATTCTTATTTGAAACTTGACTGACTTGCCAAGAGCAGAGATGGAAGAGGATTTTGCCAGGGAGCTGTAGCAAGAAGCAGCGAATCTTTTACCATCTAAGTCTGCATTTGTTTGATACCTGTTGATAGTACTGTAATGGCAATTGTAAGTTTTGGGGTCATTGAATTCCAAATGGAATGTGTTCATTCTTGGTTTGGGTGATTTGTGACACAGTAGTATTAACTAGTTGTAGATATTGTAATCATATCAATTATTTTAAGTGTGATTAGGGATGTTCTTTTGATGGTGATTATGGGCAGCTAACCCCATGGTTATGCTATCCGTGCTGTAACAAGCATCTCTGAGGTACGGTGGAAGGAGACTTTTGCAGGGATGTGGTAATGCCCAGGGTACCAACTGTACAGAAATGATGGGGTAGGGTATAGAGTGGGAGATGGGCACTGTGCATGAAGGATTTTTATAAAGGGTAACAGCATTACAAATACAGGAAAAGAGAAGCACTATTGGGTCTGCATGGGTGGAAACCCTAGACCTTAAATGTACCACTAGGATTACACCGGCAACCCTTGGATCAGGGCAGTGATGGTGATCAGGAGCTATTAAGTCAGATCAGAGAAGCTGCAAATTTGGGAGAGTTATAGTGGGACAGAGACCAGTTCTGTGCCTCATCAGGAGGCGAGGGAGAGAGAACATTCTTCTAACTCAATAAATGACTGCTTCCTACAGCAATCATGTTTAAACTAGCAAGAGAAGCTGCTTTTTGGAGTGTCGTGGTGCATAGGACCTACTTTAAGCTAGTAGTGGGATGGCTTATAGGAACCACAGTACAATTGGATATAACTGAGTAGAAGGGGACAGCAGACAAAATAAATCCATCACATGGATATTCAGTTTCAAGAAATTAGAATACCTAAAAATGAATCAAGTAGTTTAAAAATCTCCCAAACCATAAAAAGATCTGCCCAAAAAGTGAGCAGCCTACAGGGATCTTTGTGTCTGTTTAAAAAATACTGTGTCAGAAGCCAAGATATACCGTTTGAAAGTGAACAAATTGGTCCCCTCCAAAAAAATCCCTGCGTGGCTCAATGGGAAAGCTAAAAAGCCATCATGGGGAAAAGATGAGCGTTTAAAAAATTGAAAGCATGGTGGGTGAGAACAGGAAAATCTGTAGCATGGCAGGTGAAATGTAAAAGGAGAGTTAAAAAGGGTGAAAAGGAAGTTGCAGAGCACCTTGCACCGAAGGCTCAAACCAGTAGTAATACATTCTCTAAATCCATCAAGACCAGGAATCCAGGTAGTAATTGTGTGGGACTGCTTGGTGACCAAGGGTGGTGGAACATGCACCTGGGGATGGTAAGGCATAACATAGAAGCTCAATGAATTCCGTGTTGTCAGTGTTACTGCTAAAGATGGGCTCTAGAGAACATTCTGGGAACACCATACAGGTGGCTGACTTCCAGCAGCAGTAAGATGATAGAGTTATAAAGGACAAAATCACTGCTTACTGGAAAATACAGTCCATTGGAAAAGAGTCAGCATGGCTTCTGTAAAGGGAAATTCCACCTTGTCAATGTACTGGAGTTCTCCGTGCATGGGTAGAGGGAAGCAACAGGTATAATCAAATTTTTAGAAAACATTTGACAAAGTTGTATGAAAGGAGCTAAGTTTCCCCAGGCTTGGAGGAGAGGTTCCCTCTCAGTGGAAAGCTGGTGAAAGCATAGATTTGGACTGCAGGGTACCTCATGATGTGGCCTCCTTTAGTCTCCTGCTCACAGGAGGTAGGTTTTTCAGGGTCTTGTCCACTGGGGTTTTGCAAATGTGCAAGGGTGGACATTTCACCACCCCTGTGGGTCACTCTTCCACTGCAGACCACTCACAAGGTGAATAAATTTTTCCTTATGTCAAACTGGAATTTTCCTTGTTGCAATTTATGACCATTAATCATTTTTCTCTAGTCACTCGAGATGAGTCTGGCTCTGTCTTTTCTATGGTATCTTTTTAGCGTAGCTTGAGACAAGCCTTTGTTGCTGCCAGGACTCATGGCTGACTCATGTTGAACTTCCTGCCCACCAGGATCTCCAGTTTCATTCCTGCAGAACTGTGACCTCTCAGTTTGTTCCCAGCCTGTCCTGTTGCATGGGGTTGCTCCATCCCTAGAGCAGCACATAGCACTTGCCCTTGTGGAACTTTATGAGGTTCCTGACAGCCCATTCTTCCAGCATGTCACAGTCCATCTGAATTGCAGTTCTGCTTTTCAGGCTTTTGGACTGCACTGCCCCAGTTTGCTCTTATCCACAGATTTTTTTTGAAGGGGTGTTCTGTACTGTTGCACTGGTTATGATGAAGATGTTAATATTGTGTCTACTATCAGCTCTTGTAGGTGGCTTCTTGTTACCAGCCACTAGTTAGATTGTAGACCTGTAATCACAGTTCTTTGAACCTGGCAGTCCAGACAATTTTTCATCCACCATGTAGTCTGTCCATAGTTTATACCTGCCCAGTGTGGCTGCAAGAATGCTGAAGGACTCTGCATTACTAAAATGAGATACAGAATAGTTATAGCTCTCTTACTCCACAGAGCAAATCATTGCTTCAGAAAGGGCAGTCGGGTTGGCCGGGCACCATTTGCCTTTGGTAGATCCATGCTTGTTCCCAATCGCTTTCTTGTTCTTCATACGTGTGCGAATGGTCTCCGTGTGGATTTGCTCCACAGTCCCCTGAGACACCAAGGCAAGTCTGACTGGCCTGTATCTCCCTTATTGCCTGTCCTGAAAGTGACATTTGCCCTTTTGCAGTCATCAGTCACCTCCCGGATTGATATGACCTTTCAAAAATGATAGAAAGCAGCTCCTTCTCCATCCTATTTGGTCTTACGGAGTTGTGTATGTCCAGTTTTCTTAAGGCAATCTCTAACTTCATCTTTCTGTACCATTGTTAGTGTCTGGGAGCAGCAGGGATGCACTAGTCCCTAAGGGATGGGATGCTAAGTGTGGTAGCAAGGCAGGCAGCAGCAGTGGCCTCACCAGCAAGGGTAGAGTCCCTCAGGACCCACAGGGTGAGCAGGGCAAGCTGGGTGATGGTCGGTAGCTGGGTTAAGGCAAGAGCCCGGGTTGGCAGATGGACCCATGGTGAGGCAGCTTTGAGGCCAAGCTGGGAAGTCAAGTCTGTAGCTTAGGCAGGTGCCAAAGGTGAGAGGTGCAGCTTAAAAGCAGCTCCTGAGGCAGGGAGTGGAGACCTTCGCTGAAGCCTCCAGTAGAGCTTTCTGGAAAAGCTGTCCCCAAGGTCACCAGCTGTACTATCTTGGCCCTGAGCCCAGGTAACCAAACCCCCAGGAGGGGGGGTATTTGCTGGGGGCCCTGACAGGTGGCACTTTCTGCCACGAGGCACAAGGACTTGGGAGGCCTGAGAGCAGACCTTGACAGTAAAGCCTGAAGCAAGGAAGACCTTGAATATGTCAGCCTTTCCTGTGCCCTTGGTCAGTTGATCGCCTGCCCTGCTCAGCATCTGACCAATTATTTTCTTCGTCTTTTGCTGCCAGTGTGCTTGCAGGAGCCCTAGAAGCCCTTCTTGTTGCCCTTTGCATCCCCTGCCAGATTTGAGCCAGCCAAGCTTCTGAACTCTGCATGCTTCATCAGTTCTGGTGAATTCCTCAAATGTATTTGGTCTTTGCTTGACCTCCTGTATGCTTCCTTTTTGAGCTTAGTCAGAAGTTCACTGTCCAGCCAAACGGTCCTCCTTCTGCATCTGCTCATTCTTCTGCACGTAGGGATGGACTGTTCTTGGGGGGAAGCTGTCCTTGAGGATCAGCCATCTCTCCTGGGCTGCATTGCTCCTTCAGGCCCTACTGTCGTACCGTACCTATCAGGTCAGTCTCCTGAACAAACTGTAATCTGACTATTTATTTTGTAAGTTTCATCTTCACTTCTCCTGGGATCTTGAACTCTTACCATGTCACATCACCACATAAAAAAATTATCTTTGCATTGAGAAACCTGACTTTTGTTCACCCCACCACGTTGCCCTCACAGTGGATATTGGGGTGGTTAAAGTCCCTCTTGCAAACTGTAGTCTGCAATCACTAGGTTTCTTCCAGCTGTTTAAAGAAGCCTTCATTCAATTCTCGACAGAGGATCTGTAGTGGACACCCTTCTTACTCTGACTGTGCAATATCGTTAGAGGTCTATCTATCATCCCGTAGCAGAGCTGGTTCATCTGAGAATTTTTGTCACCCTGTCTTACGTGTGTTATCCCCTACTTGGTGGGTCTTCCCTGAGAAACCTAGTTAAAAGCCCTCTAACTCAATGAGCAAGCCCAGGGAGCAGAGGACAGGGCTTAGTGATCACTTCAAAGGCTGGAGAAGAGACAGCACTGTAGTACCCTTAATGTTGGTGCTTAGACTGGTTTTGTCCAGCATTTTCACCAGTGATCTCGAGAAATGAATGCCCAGTGAAATCCCCAAGTTTACTGATGTTACTGAACTTTTGAGTCATAAAAAGTCACACCAAAGGTGGAAGGATATCACCAAACTGAGTGATCAAAAAGGTGGCCGAAGAGCTTCAGTGTAGATGAATTTATGAGAACTTAAGTTAATTAACATAAATATGGTTTAGATTGCTTTCCCCTAGATGAATTACCCTTAATTTAGGGAAAGCAATCTAAAGCATGTCTATGTACGGCTGAACTCAGAACAGCCAGTTACGGCTCCAGGAGGAGAACCTGGGGACAGGGACAGTTCATTGAAATGATTACTCAGTGTAAACTGCAGCCAAACAAAAAGCCAACGATGGCTGTCATTAGGAACGGTGTTGAAAACAACAGAGACATTATGTTTACTGCAGAGCAGTAAACTGTGGTTGCAGCCATATCTCGTATACTATGTGCAGCTCTGGTCACTGCATCTCAAGAGGGAGCAGAGAGGGGAGCAGTGATCGTAGGGGATGGAGCAGATGCATTGTGAGGAGAAGCTGAAGCCTGGGACTGATTTGGGGAGAGAACATAATTACAGTTCACAAAATCCTGAAGGCAGGGGACGTGCTGAAAGCAGAGCTGCTTGCCCAATCCTGCCATACTAGGGCTCAAGGCACTTGGAAATTCGTTCATGTAAAAGAGCTGAGAAGTTCTTGATGCGGCAGGTCGTGAGCTGCCCCGGGAGGCTGTGGGAGCTGCTGACCGCAGCTGGTTCAGAGAGGAACCAGACAAATTTGTGGGAAACAGGTCCATGAGTGGATGCTGGAGCATGAGGCAGGGATGTCCCCTCTGTGGTCCCATGCTTGTGGCTGCTGGAGGGGCGTGTAGGGGGTGGTGGAGAGTGGCCAGGCTCACGCTCTCCCTGTTGGTGGCATCTGCTGTTGCTGCTGTTGGAGACAGCACACTGGGGCTGGGCAAGAGGGACCATTTGTCTGACCCAGTAGGGTGTTTCTGTGCACCCACCTGCCTCTGCCAGCAGGACTGATGCTGCGTGAAGCAAATGGATTAATAAATCCACTTAATTAAAAGCAGTGGCTCTTGCTGAGCAGCTGAGCGTTGAACACCATCATTTAAACTGTTTTTTTCCCCAGTAAAAAAATCTCGAATGTCCAGTACTTTATTCTTTAATTTTTTGAGCAGGTTACTCTAGCAACTGTTGTTGCTAAGACACAAATAGCTACAGATGTTCTGAGAACTGATTGCACTGTGATAAATACCATGGCTGCCTCTAATGCAAAATAACAAAAGAAATAAGTAAATTTAACATAGTCACAACCTTTTTAATAAAATTGTGGTGAAAGTTGAGTACTGAAACAGTTTCTCTAATAGAACTATGGATTAATTTCCTGGTAGCGTCTGGTGGTAGATATATGACTTTTTGATATGTATTAGTGAAATCTTTTATTGAAAATAAAGTTTAGAGCTGCATAATGTAAATAATTCCTTTTTTGTGGTTAATATGGTGCAGATTTGCTGTCTGACTGCGAGAGGATTAAAAATTCCAGTCTTTTGTTCAGGAAATTTCCTAATCTATTTGAATGTGTCCAAAGTGGCTTCTAGAAATTAAAGGTAGTGTGCTCTGCTGTTTGGAAGTTTTGTTTTAAAAAGCTTTTAAGACAAACGGCATTATTTTTCCTCCGGAGCTGCAGCTCTAGGGATTTGCCACCCATTTATTGGTTATCTAAACCACAAAAATGTATGCGAGCCGTGAGATACCGGGTATCTTATCATTTGTGGTCTTTGGAAAAAATCCATTAAGTCTCAATGCAAGTTGAATCCCCATGAACAGAGGAGGTAATCAACTTTTGTACTTTTGTTACATTGATGTAAATTACTGTGCTTTGTTTTGTAACTAACAGGTTAATAGCAGTTTCATGTTCCTGTGCCATGTGATCTACGCACATTAGATCTATCTAGAAGAAATTGCCGACTTGTTTCTGGGCTTAGTGGGAGTTGTTTTTCTCGAGGATGAAGTTGTTATTTCCAAATTTTCCTTTTGTGAAAACAGTTCTTTTCCCCATTAAAAATTTCCCTGCTGTGTTTCAAAATCAAATTTAACAGAATTGCATAAGATCTGGAAAACCAAGCTGCGTGTGTCATTGTTCAAGTGAACTGAACTGCAGACAGCCTTAACGTTGATAACCCTTTAAGGATTTAAAAATAACGTGAAAATTCCTAATAATGAAATAGGCATTGCTTAGGGTAAAACTATATTTGTATTGCCACATCTAATTTTGGTAATTTTCTCACTTTATAAATACTGCACGATTTTTTTTTTCCATTTTAAGATTATGAAATTTTAATCAAACCATGATTTTTAAGTCCTACAGGACTGTGTTTACAGGCTTGTCATGTCCGCTCATATCTTCACAAGCAGGGCATACAGTCTGCCTTCCCCGTAACTTCTCCAGTGTTTTATTCTGAGTCTTCCCTGGTTAATAAAGAAGGGAAGAAAGAGCATGGAGAGAGAGCAGTCAACAATCCAGCAGATCTCACGGCAAAGGTTTGTTCTTTGGTATTCTTCACAGTATTTTGCAAATATCCATGCGCGTTGTGTGTGCATATCTGGGTGCGTGGGTGTGTGCGTGGAGAGTGAGAAAAAGTGAAGAATAGCAGTGTATAAATCTTTGCCGTGAGAGCCGCTGGATTTGTTAAAGATACGAAATCAGCAGACTGGTGTGTAGCACAGCTCTCATTCATTAACTCTATTCCTTTTTTTGTTGTTTTGTTTTGTTTTGTTAAATGGCTGCTCTCCTCTGCTGAAAAAGGAAAATAGTAGAGAACTGTACTTACGAAAGGGGTGGATTTAACAAAACAAAGCTTGAGATTTGGTGCCTTGAAGATGGATTTTAGAGGAAGTTTTTAAGAATTGTTTTGGAGAGCCAGACTGTTGTCTGAAGAGTTGATTGTTGATAGTGTTAGCAAGTAGGATTTGGGGGTATCACAACTTGAAGTTAGAAACCTGAGTTCCTTTTTCCTCTTTACCTCACTTGTATTTTCAGACACCGGAGTAATGCACCTGTTCTCATCTGCTTGGCAGTCATGGGTTGACTGTCAGATACTGAATGTGCAGCCTTAACGTGATATTTGTAAGTTAACGTGTGAGCACCATGGGAAGGACATAATTCATTGTGTTACTTGCAGGTCTACTTGTGAAAGCAAATTATTTGTATTAAGTATTTCATTCCTTAGTGGAGGAGGAAGGCTAGATGGGCCCCTCCTCTTCTGCTCCCCCCTGCCTTTCTTTGCATGTCAGTGGAGCGGCATTAGCATATTGAATACTGCAACTCCCTTTTCTTTAAAGTATCTTTGAAGTTTTTTGAGTTTGTATTCAGACTCACCAGATAGAGCATTTCACCCACCCAGGCATCTATTTACTTATTCATTTTGTTTGCATCATTGTGATGGCACAACTTCATGAAGAATTTTCATTATCTTGTTTTTGCCTGAAGGAAGGAAAAATGAAGCTTAGTACACAAAATTGTTCAATGCCTCACAGCTCCTTAAGGGACTGTTTTATTACACAGACCAAGCTAGGAACCAGGCTGATGCTGTCATTTCCTGTGATCGTTAATCAAGCTGCTTCAAAACAAAATGGGAGAGTCTTCAAAACTTTAGAGAATGCCTGTTTCTGCCAAGTCCTCGTGAGACATCCTGCCGGAGTGGGCAGCAGGCTGGGTTTGCCTGCTCAGTGTAGGCAGAACACTAGTTTGGCTGTGTTGAATACCAAGTTGGAAATACTTCAGCAGCATGGCTGATGAAATATTATCACAGTTGGATATGGGAATGCTGAGGTCTGGGGAAGAATAAAATTGTAAGGAAACTTTCCTGTGGAACAAGGAGGTTGTATCTATATGCCCGCTCACACCCTGATGTGGAGGGGCATGGGTCGCTGCTGGTGTGGAAGATGGCTGATAGTGTATTTTGCCTGAAGATTAAAACCTAAGTTGTAAACCTTCAGAATAAAAAGCACTTGGTAGCTGTGCAGTGCATCATAGTGTCAGTATGTGTCTCCTGTCTCTTCACTTTTTGTATTTATTTCTTCGGGTGTTTTTAATTAAATTTAAAAAAAAAGGGGGGGAGGGGGGACCCACCACACCCCACTGTGCCAAGTTCTGCTCTGCTCCGAAAGAAGCCGTTTGTCATGTGGTGAGTGTCACAGAGTAAAAGCATATTGCAAGGAAAAGCCCTGCTCCGGTTGGGTGATGCCTTAGATTGCTTCAGTTGCACTTTCCGATCCCATATGTGCGTAGTGTAGCAGCATGGGACAGATTACCATTAAATGCTCCACTGGAAAATATGGGAAGCTTAGACTCTTCTGCTGCTGCTTAATTCATGTATACATTGCTATTCATGGCAAGGCCCTTGAGTAAATAAGGAGTGGAAATAACTGCATAGATTACGTTATTATGTATACAAAACATTTTATTTTAACTTTCTTTTTAATAGATATAATTTCATTACCCTAACTAAAGCTTTGTTCTTAGGGAAATAGTGGCTATTTTAAAGTAATATAAAACCATATTCAAACAGCTTTTTTTTCCAATCAGTGTAATTACTGCTTGTTGGTTTTATCACAGTACCCTTGACTTTAATTATTTGCAGCTTGAGAGAATGGTTCCTCAGCCAAAATTTTATATTCAAGCCAAGGCAGATGGGCTTGAAAAAAACAGAATGAAAGTAAATAGTAGTCTAGCCTGATGCTAATAGCGGGTAGCTTTCAGAAATTATATCCATGGTATCTATTTCGAGAGAGTCTGACCAAGCTAGACTTTGCGTTTTAGGATTTAAAACAGGATTTAGTGCAAGAAACTGTACATAGCTTTCCAGGGCTTTTAACAGGGAATTATTGGCGTAGCAATCTTGTGCAGAACAGAAGGCAGGCAACTGATCTGTGCGATTCTGCAGTCCGTTCTTCTGCTTTGATGCCTTCGGTTTTGAAGTTTAGATAATGGGTCTCCACAAATTGACCAAGCAAAATAAAATGAGATGCAAAACACCTGTCCTTGATATTTTACGTTGTTGGTGTTCTGTGCAAGTTGGAGTTAAACCAGGATGGCTATTCGAAACAAGTCTGGATTAAATAATTTTTTTTTTAAAATTAAGATATTACAAAATAATTTTCATCAGATAAATAATGAAAACCACCCCATAAAGGGAAAAAAGTATGGTATTTTGCTGGTTTTCAGAAGCATAACACTTCACTCGTTTTTCTGAATGTTTCTTTCATTGCTGCAACTCATTTGATGGCTTGTTGCACACTCAGTTACTTTTTGTACAGGTTTTCTCATTCACCAGCCCAGTGGCCCATACAAGTGTTCTCACTGCCAGAACCTACTTTTCAGACCTCCCTCACACACAAAAATGTAAATAGATATATAGATGGGAAAAGTGACCAAACCCCAAAGCTGTTTATCACAGATTTCCTCTCTTCCGAGTCAGTCACCTTTGGGAAGCTGTGGCTTTGCCTGGGACAGAGAGCAGGACCGGCGGCGGTCGCTGTTCTCCTGCCCGGGGGTTGCGTTGGCACCCGTCATGGGAGCGACTGCGGCACTTTGGACTCTGTGGAACTGAAGATGTCGAAGGTCTGCTTTGATATCTCTTCTGTTGCGGTCACTTAAACGGTTTTAAAATGTTCTGTAATAGAAGCTGTGTGATAAGCTTGTCTGAAGCACAGTCGCCTTGAGTTTTATATAAGCTAAAAATCTAATTTTGAGATTCGAGATGCCACAAAAAGAAAAAATCAGTGTTGTTTATCTTCAGTTTTTAAAAATCAACTTTGTTCATGGCAAGCTGCTTGCTAAGTAAGATAATGTGCTGCGGTGGCTCAGGCTGAGCAGGTGCAAGGTGCTGGGTTTGTTTTTTTGGAAACCCAAGCCCTGGGCGGTGCGTCGGCACGTACCTCTCTGCCTGGGCGAGGAGGTGGCTTACAGCACCTGGGGGTGCTCGGGGCTGGCCGGAGGGCAGGGTGTGCTGCCCTGGGGCATATGCCTGCCGTGGGCTGGAGCCAGCTGATGGGCAGCGGGGGGGATTAGCCATGTTGGAGGGTGCTGTTAGGGAAACGGAGCATGGCTGGAGCAGCTGCTCCCCAGATCCTCCTCCCCAGGGCTTCGGTGCTGAAGCTGTCAGCAGCTTTGCTCAGCCTCTCCCTGCAGGAGAGAAGCAGGCAGCTCCCCTCCCCGGCTCCATGCTCGCAGAGGTCGTGGCAGGGAGAGGCTATGGCCTTGCTTGTGGTCCCAGTGCTTTCTATGCCCGGCCACGAGAAGTTGTGTGGCTGCTCTACAGGAGAACTTGGTGATTGGGTGGGTGACAGAGGTTGAAAGGTTGCGGAGTCATATGTATATCACTGTGACTTTGTGTTCTCTGTTTTGCCAAAGGGAAACATAAATAAGATGGTAAAATTATGGTTTTCATTTACTATGGCTGTCGCTGAACAGGGGCATCCTGCTGCCCCACTTGCGTGCTCTGCCTGTTCCCCGTCCTGCTCACCCCCCAGCACGGGGCTGCGTGAGACTGGAGCTGATTCCCCTTAAAGCAGCTTAGCAGAAAGGTTGGGCTTAGGTGCCTCTTTTTTTTTGTTGTTGTTTCTTTCTTTTTCCTTGGAAGAAGGTCAGATCCCAGATCCAGACTGCTGTTCAGCCACACAAGCACTTTGGCGGCCACAAAGGAAGGGGTGTCAAGCAAGCAAGAGTGGGTTGCTGGAGGTAAGGAGGGGCAGCAGCTCTTCCTTTGGCAGCAGTTTAAACTGTTTGTAGTGTAGGAGGCCTTTGCTGGAGAGAGACTCCGTCACTCCTAGCTAGTCAGGTGTACCAGTTAAGTACATCCATTCCACCCAGAAATGCATGCTGCTTCTTGTTCTGCCTGCTTCTGTGTAACAACAGCTACGAGCACTAGGTCTTTGTGAGATGTCTTCTGCCCAAGCTGCTATCTCTGGAGGTATGGATTATTCTCGAGACGAAAGTGTGAAGCCACCAGAGGTCAAGTTTTCACTTGCCATCGAGGCAAGCGGTTACTGCTCATCTGCTTTCGTTCATTCGTTTGCTTCCAGGTGCTAAAAGATGCCCTACTCATTTGGGAAGAGAGTTTTGTTCACAAGTGTAACTAACATTCTGACGTGACTCTGGGAATCTTTTGTCTTTTTAATACTTAGATCCTTCTCAAAAACAAAATTAAAGAACTGCTCACAGCTTTTAAACAAAGCATGGAATGGGAAGTTGCTGCTGTATGGATCAAAGTGTAATGTGAAATCTTTTTCCATACTGAGGAGTTTAGTTTGGGATTTTTCTAAGAAATTACACAGTGAAACAATGTCAAGTAACAAAAGTGAAGGACAAGGGACAGGACAGGACCCGTTGGTATCAATTTCAAATATTCTTGCTGTTGGCCATTATATTCTACACTCCTATTCATAATCTTCGAATGCCACAGTTTCTCTTAAGTCTTGATTTTTCTTGGTTATTCGTACAAAAAGTAAAAAGGAAACAAGCTTTTATATTTAAAATAAAACCGATTAAAACTGATGGAGGAAAAACTGGAATGGTGACAGTAGTAATATGTATTGTATACTTGCTTGTGTGTGGTGTGAATAAGATAATTTCAAAAGAACCTGAGTTATTGAAGAGACTTATTTTAAATTCAGTTGATTTACAGTTAAGGCAATAAAGGTAAGTAGCTTTGATTAGGGGAGGCAGCCTTGGAAAATACTCAAACCCTCAATGAAATTTTACCCTGGCTTATATGATACACCCTGGCATGCAAGACCTTTATGTGTCCTCAAATAAGGGAGAAGAAATCCTTTGTGTTTTCATGGTTAATATGAAATTATTCCAGGCTGCAAAGCATCCCCGTGCTCAGCATGTGGTGCCCCACTGCAGGCTGGCTGCACGTGCTAGAGTTTAAGTAGGTCTGGCTGGGACCAGGAGGGGGGAAAAGCAGTTGTTTTCAGGACGCCGGAAAGTTGTTTCTGTTAACTTGTTTAGTTGCTTTGCATGGGGACAATGTCATGATGCGAAGGTGCCTGAATGCTCCAGACATGATGGGAAAACAGAAAGGCATAGAGAAAGCAGAGCCGGGTAAACAGCCTTTCGCATTTCCACTGAGATTTACAGCAAAACTTCCATGGCTGTGGAGGCAGGAATAGGTTGTACCTAGGCACAGAAAGTCACTGTATTTAATTTCTTCCAAACCACTAAGTTTTTTTCAGGATTTCTTCTAATTTCTGTAATCCACTTAGTTTCTGCTCTGTGTGCGTATGGAAGAGACAGCTCTGCTGGGATGGGAGAGCAGGCGCCTACTTGCTTTAGGTGCAGCTGAGATGGAGCTTGTCTGAAGAGGTTAGGGTTTGTTTTTAATAAACTGGCTCTGAAATGAGAGGATGAAAGAAGAGCGATGGAACGCATAGGTCACGCTGTTTGTGAGCGTTGGTTGGGCAGAGGGGGAAGCCTTGGAGGATACGTGCCTTTATCTTTTGCCCAGCAAATTGCAAATATTAATCAGGCTGTGAAAGTAATCTGCTAAATTTCCTTTTCATGGTTTTAAAACCCTGGGGGATAGCAGCTCTTTGGTATAATATGTAAGATCTCTATGCTAAATGCCACTGGGTTACTTAGCTTCCAAAATAAAAATTAATTTATAAATTTTCATCAAACTTCTCTTTTTGAAAGGTGCAATTGAAATAATAAACTTGCTTTGTGAATTTGGCAATGAACAGTACTGCATGTAAATACATTTAGGTGTACAGTCTTGTCCTGATTTTTTTGTTGTTTGTTATATAAATGTTCCAAATTAAAACAGGTTAGATTGAATCACTCTGTTTACTGACCTAGTAGACCAGACTTGATCATTTAAACTGTCTTTAAAATCATGGTGCACATGTCTGATTGATACATTAGCTTCTGCAGTCAGTATGGCACAAGTAAATGATGTAGAAATGTGCCACGTGCATAAAAAATTCTGTATCTTGAAGCTTAAAGCTAAATCCCTTGTTTATGAAATCTTTCCATATATGAATTTCGTCTTTTACTTGGGAGATGGCAACACGAGTTTAGAAAGCTTGTGGGTGGAATAATATAACAACTAATGTTCTCTGATAGCCTAAATGATAAGCCCCCAAAAAAGTACATAAAGCTATGAACACCTTTTTTTGACAGGCTTTGAAGACTGCCGAGGAACACACGATTTGAATCATTTAAGCATTAAAATAGTAATACCCATGGAAGAGCCACAAGACTTACCCGACCAACCAGTAAGTACATTTAAAAAGGCTAAAAATGAACATAGAAAACAAATTGGTGTTCTCACAAATTCAGTATATGGTTATTTTAATTAATAATGGAAAATAAGGCTTATACTTAGCATTTTTATCTAGAGGTGAAAAATCATTTTGCTGTTAGTAAAATGTGTTGTACATTTTATTTACTATAATCATACATGCAATAGTAATAAAAGGAATAGTTATGTATGCTTAAACTCTATAATGTATCTATGTAAAATAATTACTTGTTATGCTCAGAAAACCAGACTATTTCAAACCTGTTCTAGAGAAATTAAAATTTGCTATTTTAATGACAGAGTCAGCATGCTGGTTATTACAGTGTATAGTCTTTAATCCTTCTTGTGCTTGAGATCTTGAAAAGGTCCCACGATCTGTCATCTCCACAGGTGGAAAGCATTTTTTTAATGCTTAATTTAACAGTGTGTTGAGTAGGGAAGCGTGTCCTAAGTTAAAAATTGCTGTCCACACATCTTACATATTTGCAATACTGTATGTATCATCAGTAACTGATAATATCATGTCACAGCAGTTTTGGGTAGAGTGATTATTAATACAGTATGATAAACTTGTATATCTAAAACATAATAGCATAGGAATTAAGCAAAATAGTTTGCATTAATGTTATATTCCCAAATCAAACCTGCTGCAAACTCAGCAAGGAATTGCCAAGTTACCTTGAGAGTGAAGCTTATTTTAATTTTGGAGACCTTTTCAAATGCACACAAAAATAGAGTAATATGCTGAGGGCAATTTGGTAATGTTCTCATTGAAAAGATTTTGATGCTTTTTTAATGTGAGAATTTTATGTTCTTCAGTTAACTAGTTAGAAAATACATTGTAATGTCATTTATGCAATTTTATGACATAGGAACAAAGTTGAATGAAATGGAAATGTAAATTTATAATTGTTCAAAATATTGCTTGACACAACATGCAGATTATGTGCCCGAGTCAATATGCACAACATGGGAAACTAATTAGCAAAAACATGTAATTTGAACTCCAGATATTTGTAGGATTTAAAATTTAATTAAATGTGTGTATTAAAAAAGGAAATATCTGTAATTATATCCTTATGTAATGAAAAATGTCTTTATAAAATTTTATTCTTCAGGGCATGAGAGACAGGGTACAGCTAATTTTTGGTACATGAAAGCATCCTCTGTAAGCAGATTCTGCTGTAATTTTCAGCTGAAGATTTTATTGGTAATTTCTTCTAAGTGTCTCATGCCAGCCAGTCATTCTGAGACAGAGTATTGAGACTATATTGATCACAACTGGTAAGTGAGGTGGTATTTTGAGTATAGTGGCACATTCTTGCAGAAGGAAATGAAAAGAGCAGTCTTTTTGGTTTTTTGTAGTGAGACCATTCCTGAAACAAGTGAATTTTCCTAATTAAAAAAAAAGAAAACTGAAGTCAGCTTTGCAAAATCCTGTCAACTAGTAGCCCAGCGTTGATATAGTACAAACTTGTTTCTTTCCCAAATGATTTTGCTTTTCTTAATCATGAGAACAAGATTAGTATGTTACTTCAAAAAATAATGTTTATGGCAAACTGTTGATAACTGAATCCAGAAAGGAGCCTATAGAGAAGTCATCAGGCTTTGAGTTCAATGGATTTTACTTCAAAAAAAAAAAAAAAAGAAAGAAATTGGGTCATTTTCTTGTGTCGGTGTGGACTGATGGTAATAATTGGTCCAAAAGTATACAGTGTGTCTTTTCTAAATGAATGTGAGACTTCTCACTTACCCCATGTCCTGCCGCCTGGCATAGTAAACAGGCATGTCTTTGGTTGCTGTTTTTTGAATGTTTCTTCCCTTTTCAAGTCTGAATTAGAATGGAAAAGTTTCTGTGCACACCACAGTGCTAGAAAACAGAAACAGACATGGGAAATAAGGAAGCAAAGGGCAGTTTTGGGGAAAATGGTCAAAAGTGACCTCCTGACCTTCTCATGACAAAAAAGTTATTAATTTATAATAAGTTATTAATCTGGATTAGTTTTTAGAAGTGATCCTGTATAGTAATCTCTCACTTGTTGAATGCATTGTGGATGCATGTAGTTGATTTCTATAATACTTTATTTAATCCTTAATGCTAGAAAAGGACAAAAATCTTTTTGTAAGGGATGGTGAACATGTGTTACGTTCATTGTTGGGGTTGCTCTCTGTTTGGAGAATGGGTTGCTCTCTGTTTGGAACAACTCCTCATCTCAGACAGCAATGGCAAGCCAGAGTCAGTGGTAGGGAGAGCATGGTGTTGGAAAGGGCTCTGGAAAGACCCAATGGTGCCAAAGCATAGAGAAAAAATGATGGTCATGTGTTTGGGCTGAAGATTTTTCTTAATTGAAATTGGCAAAGGGTTTGCAATAAAATTCTGCGTTCCTGACTTGTGTGCAGTCCTCCGTTCACAATGGCATTGCTGCAGTCTTAATTAGCTTTGGCAGCATTTGCTCCAACAAGTCATCGCCTTGCTTGTTAGCTAGCTGTGAGTGTGGGGTTTTCCCGGGTTCTGCTCGGGCTTGGGAGTTGGTCTATGAATATCAGTCTCAGAGCTGGATTCACTTGTAAAGCAACTGTTATCTTAACATCAGGAGGAAAACTTGTTCTGCTTTGATTCTGACTTTGTAAATACAACTGAACTCCAACGCTGGTAGATCTGGGGCAGAAACAGAGTTTTCCAGCACAAAGAATAATTTGGATTTTCAGTTATGGAAATCTGTGATGTGGGAGCAGGGATCAGCTAGAATGTGTCACTTGACTTTTTTTTCCCCTTTTTTTTTTTTTTTTTTTTTTTAAATCAACATAAGCCCAAAACTGATAGTGAAATAAACAGATGGAGGTAGGAGCAGAGATGTGCCTTACGAGACATGTCACTCATTGTAGTGCAGCAGAACAGGTCAGTGAGATAAAGTCTGAAGCTGCTAAAGCTGAAACTTGAATCACTGAGGTAGACCACATCTTTTTCCTTGTTTTCATTTCTTTTCTTTCTTTTTCTTTTTTTCTTTTTTTCTTGTATTTAAAAAGAGTGAATTCACTTCTCCTGCATAAAAAGTCTTCAAACTGTGATCCTGTCACTTGAGAGGGGACAAAAAAAACCTCAGCATCTCTCCAGACGTTTTCAGAGGGGAGTGTGTGTTGAAGGAGGCATTTGAAGAGGTTTCAGCAGCCTTTTCTAAGGCTCACCCAGGAGAGGATGAATAGGTGCCCCGTGTAGGGTTTGGGGTTGGAGTGTGATCATGCAGGGCTCAGCTGGGAGTATAGCGCATCATGGCAGCACTCTCTCCTTGTGCCCCAAACATCATCCTTAAGTTATTGTTACTAGGTGCTGTTCCTGCATTAAATATGTTTTATGACATGTGGCAGGAGAGAGAGAAAATGCTTTCCAAGCCCATGAAAGACTATGTTTAAAACTGTTCCCTCCCACTTAAATTTGTAGTGTAAATTGCAGTGATTAGTGATCGTGAGAAAATGGGGTGGTGTGGTTTAACGCAGCAGGCAGCTAAGCACCACCCAGCCCTTTGCTCATTTCCCCTGGTGGGATGGGGGAGACAACTGGGGGAAAAAAAGTAAGATCCGTGAGTTGAGATAAAGACAGTTTAATAGGACAGAGAAGGAAGGGACAATAATAATAAGAAGAAGAATGATAAAAGAATATACAAAACAAGTGATGCACAATGCAATTGCTCACCACCCGCCGACCGATGCCCAGCCCATCCGGGAGCAGCGATTGCTGCTCCCCGGCCAACTCCCGCCAGTTCCTATACTGGGCATGACGCCATAGGGTATGGAATAGCCCTTTGGGCAGTTGGGGTCAGCTGTCCTGGGTGTGCCCCCTCCCAGCTTCTCGCTGGCAGGGCATGAGAAGCTGAGAAGTCCTTGACTAGCGTAAGCACTGCTCAGCAACAACTAAACCATCCGTGTGTTATCAACATTATTCTCATCCTAAATCCAAAACACAGCACCATACCAGCTACTAGGAAGAAAATTAACTCTATCCCAGCCGAAACCAGGACAAGGGGTTTGCATCCCACTGAAGTTTCAAGATTTTGTAAATGTTATTGCTTAGCATTAAGATGTTAGGGAGAATTTATTTTAAAAACCTGCAGAGATGGGGACTAGCCAAAGCTAGCCAGTTGAGGCAGGGACATGATAGATTGAAATTCAAAATTGCTGTTTTGCTTGACTTACGCTGCATACTCGCACTGTCTATCCCGTGTTCCAGAGCCATTTAAAGGGAGTATGAAACCTTCTCCAGATATTTATTGATTTTTCAAATGAAATTAACTATTGACTTAAAGGAAACTCATTTAAAATATTGTTCTCTGTACAACACCAAGGGCACATTTCTGGCAGAGGGGGAAGATCTCCAATCAGAGGACAAGGCACGATGGCCTTGCAGTGTAGATACTCATCAAGATAGAAGTTCCACTCCAGGGACCAAAGTCGGCAGAGCAGCAGAGCAGTGCTTTGAGTTCTAGTCCTGATTATCGAGAGGTGTTTTAGGAACAGCTGTTCCATTCTGCTTGTGATGAAAATGTCAATAAAACTGATGTGTTCTTTTGGGGGGGGATTTTTTGGGTTTTGGTTTGGGTTTTTTTTGGTATGTGAGCTGATTTCTCTGTCCACTTCCCATATTAAAAAAAAATCTACTGAATTGAAGAAGCCAGATCTTACCAAGTACCTGACTGGAAACAGCAGCATTCCTCCTGTGAAATCTAAAATTCAAGCTGCCAACTCTAAGTTAATTTTTATTTTGATCCTCAATGTAATTTTGGTCTGAAGCAGTTTGCTGCTACTTTTTCTGATGCGATAAATTTTTTTCTTTCTCCTTTCCTTAAGAACCCTGTGGGCAGTTTGGCACCCTGAGCTATCTGGTGCAGTGTTGGTGGCTGAGGTCCCCCCTCAGGAGTGGGTGGCAGGGTCCCAGGGAAGAGCTGGAGCACCGGCTGCAGGACAGAAGGATGCTGAAAGCAGCTGAGGGGCACCATGGATGGGCAGCAGCCATGCTCTGATAACTCGGTGCCCGAGGGAGCTGGGGGAACACTAGTCTGCTTTCCCTTAGTGTTGTAGTTAACGTCACTACAAGACTAAGGTGGGGAAGACTGATGCAGCTCCTTTGGGCCCTGGACCTTATGGCAGTGGGGACCAGAAGTAGCATGTATTCCTGGCCAGGCAAGAGAAGGGCTCTGGAGAAGTCTGCAAAGCTGTGGGGCTGAAGGACCACAACAGGAGTTAATGTCAATGCTACTGTTACCAGCTCTTTGCTCAGGTCGAAGTGATGAATGCCAGAAGATTTGAGGCTGTGTGACATCTAAGCTGTTGTTCTACCATAGTCTTTTGTCATTGCCTTTGCCTTTTTTATGTGTGTGATGAGTGCTAATTAAGTTTGTAGTGTTCTGCTGTGAAGTGCCAGAGGGAACAGCTGCTGGCAAGACCAGAGATGAAAGCAGACTGAGCTCTAAAATACTGGTATCGTCATCAGGGAGATAAGATTGTCCTTTCAGCTTTCTCCTTTCCATCCTTACTGTTTGTTTTCCCCTTGCTACTGCCTTGAGCCTTTATCCTTTTTTGTACCTCTGCCTCCCATCTTCCCCTACCCAACAGAAATTCACCTGTGTTTTATTAATTTATTTTTTTAAAAAAAGTTTTGAGCACATTTTGATGTCTCATGCTCACATTGCATTTTCCTCGCGTCTCACCATAGAGAGTGACAAACTTGAATAACGCGGTGAGACGTTTATGCTAGCAGCGCTCATAAGTGGCAGCAGTCTTTCTTTGACTACTGTACCCAAGTCGGGGGGCTGTAATCCCTGCAGCCTGACACCCAGCACGTACCTTCCCAGACCCCGTTCACAGAACACATGTGCTGAACAGTGCTGTGTGCTAAGTGCCCTGCGGGGTCCACGATGAACCGTGAGTGCAGCTGGGTACTGAAGCAGCAAGTTTGGCATCTGAATGTGTTCCAGAAACACGGAAGGCAGTACAGCTTTCTGCTAGAGGGAGAAGGTGGGAGAAAGAAAAGCCAGTATATCACAGGAACATCTCGCTCAAAAGACTGTGAGCTACAGAAACTAACCCTGTCATCTTGCCGAGGATTTCAAAGTAGTATTTGTAGCCTGCACGCAGAAAACCGAATCTGTGTTCAAGCCAGCACTTTCTGTTTGTGTAATACCCTATACAGGAACTGGATCCAGCTGGCCACCTACAAAAACAGAATAAATGCTATATTGTTTTTACTCAGAAATTAAAATCGGAAGTCCTAATTTATTACAGAAAAAATATTCAAGTTCCTATCTTTATGTAATATTTAAATATGGGGGAAAAAAGAGAAGGACCCAAGTTTATGGCAGTTGTGCTGAATCTATGCAGAATAAGATTTTCTTAAAATTTATGGCTGTTTTATTCAATTTCCATAAAATTGTCCTTATCAGACATTTGTAGCTGTATATCCTGTCATCTGTTACTTACTTAAATAACATGGCAATTTTGCTAACATGTTCAGCTTTAGCATTTTTTTTCTAATTAGGAAAAAGCTTGTTTCAAGATGAAGAACCCATGGTTACACTGGTTAGCTCTGGAGTGCAATGCAAGGCTTTCTGTATTTAAACACTAATGCGAACTCTGTAGTAACCAGTGGTGATCTGCTAACGGAGGTCTGTGTGCGTGGATTCTGTCAAGGATGGCTCTCGTTAGTTGTGTCTCTGAATGTTTTTGTCTTTGCAGGTGAAAAAAGCCAAGATGCAGGAATCCAGAGAACAAAGCTTGAGGTATGTAATTTTTAATTTGGTTTTAGTGTGGAACAGTTATTAATGTTGTTTTATCGTTATAAGCTTCCATTTTAGAAGCTTGCATATCATTTTATTTTTCACAGAGATAGGGCAAATATAAGTCACTTTTGTATTTGATATAATTTTGAGATTAAGTTCCCAATAAAAGAAAAATTAACTGACCCTTTGGTATTAAGCTTTTATAAAAGTGGCTACAAAGAGTCTTAATTGCATCATCAAGCATCCTGTTTTTCACAGAATCTGATGAGACTGTCATGTACTGCACATAACATGCATTTATTCTGGTGAGACTCAGAATATTTTAATAATATCTGTGCTATGATTCTCAGCAAAACAATGTGGATAACTGTTTTGAGAATTTAAATCCTCTCAAATTGATAGCCTCTTCTGTTTAAAGCTGTTATATTGTACTATTTTTAGCTTCAGTAGATGCTTTCTGATGTATGTCGTATTTAGGAATTAATCACTATTATTACATATAGTGAGAATAGCTATATTATGGTTTATTCTGTTCCTGTGAGTAGTAGCAAATACTGTGAAGAAAGATTTCTTTTTGGAGCCTCTGACATCCCAGTGTGAGTGAGGAGGAAACACTGTGTGTGCTATTCATGCAGGAGTGGGTGTGATATATTGAAGTCCTGAATGGGGACATCAGTACATATTTTATTAAAAAAATCGAAGGGAATACTTCAACAGGAAACAGTGAGCAAACAGTGTGTGAAATTCATTATATGTCTAAAAGTTAGAAATTTGAGCTAATCAGTGCAAGCTCCCTTCCTAGCTGGTACAAGATGTGATGAACCATGTCCTAGGAGGAATTTTTCTCTCTGTTGGCTACAAAGGAGCTGAGGGCAGCACGGGCAGGTCTGAATATTCTGGAGTGAATGGTGTCAATTCTCCTTCAGCATGTCACCCTGCTTCAGTGTAATCGCAGCTTTCCTACAGGCACCAGTAGCCTCAAGATTTGAGTGTAAACATCCTTATATAGTATTTAAAAATATTAAGAGTGTATTTTTATGAAGCAGGGGTGTACCTGCTCCAAGTGGAGCCTTATCTATGAGCCACAGTCTCTCCAGGGGCATACCTGCTGCGGCATAGACCTATCCACAGCCACAGTTGCTTTGAGGTGCACCTGTTCCAGCGTGGCCTTCTCCATGGGCCACAATGCCTTCAGAGATATACCTGCTCTGACACGGCCTTACCCATGGCTGCAGTCCCTCCAGGGGCATACCTGCTCTGTTGAGGGCTTATCCATGACCACATGCTTTGAGGTGCTCCAGCATGACCTCATGCACAGCCAGATGCTTCAAGGTGTACCTGCTGCAGCATGGACTTATCCTTGGGCCATGATCCCTTCAGAGGTATACCTGCTGCGGCACATGTTATCAACACTGTTTTCAGCACAAATCCAAAACACAGCCCCATACTAGCTACTATGAAGAAAATTAACTCTATCCCAGCCAAAACCAGCACAGAAGTACAGATAATTTCTTAATGAAACTGCTTTTTCCTTTTATGATTGCCTTGTTGGCTTTAGTTTTATTATTGCTAGTTCTGCAACACAGCTTTTCATGAAGTTTTGAGGCATCTGTGTGTTATTCTGATATTCTCAGGCTGCAGTTTTACAAGGTGAAGGAGCCAATATAACTTCTTATTGCTGCTGAGAGGGGGAGTTCTGCTTGTAGCTCAAGTATGCACCAAGCATGGTGCTTGCTGGATCCCTCCATGAGCTGAGTCTATTCAGTATCCCAGCAAAAATAACTGCATGGTTTTTGTGCTGGATGAGCAAATTAAACTCTCACGGAGAGCCTGCAGGGAAGAAGTTTGTACTTTCTGCTGCAGACGGCAGCACCAAGCTGCTAGGTCTGCTGAGATGTCAGTGAAGCTACAGCCTTATCTTGAGACCAGTTGGTGAGTAAACGTGCTGGAGGTGATAGTTTAATGTCTAACTAGAGCTGCAAATCTCTCTCTTGGGTTCTCTGTGAAATATCAAAGAGTGCAGAGCTAGTTTCTGTTAAGAGTCAGTTTGCCTCAGAGAGGAAGGTTGAATCCAGGGGTTACGATGCCCAAGGATGTTAATTTAAGAGTTCGTAATGCTAATGATTAGCCTTTGTTTGTCCTGGCAGTCATGTGAGCAACGCAGAAGTCAGCGATCAGAAACCTGAATCTTCAAGCCTTGGTTCAAACCTTCCCATGTCCAGTGAGAGTAAGTATCTTCTGGAGTTCTGCTCCCACTGGCTTTCCTCTTTTCTTTGACTGGTCTCATTACTTTGCTTCATCACACACAAGCTTTGTCTCCTCCTTGTAATCCTTAGCCTGTCCTCACTATCAGTTGTAAAGTGAAAGTTTGCTGTGGTGCTTACAAAATGTTAATGCCTGATGGTAAGCAAATATCTCTTTCTAACAAATATTTTTGTGTCACTGACCCCCAGCTTGCTGCTGGGTACTGCTATGTCTTATCTGCCTTATACATTATTTTTCTTGAGGGAAGGAGTTGAGTTGATCAGTAATCAACTCAACTATTGTAAATCAACTTACAACTATTGTAAAAGATGTTATTTTTAGAAATAACTATCTCTACACAGCTGGTTGGGTCTTTTGTAATAATATGCCATACACTTAGTCTTAGACTCTGAACTGTATTGAATGTGTGCAGAAATTCCTTATGAAATAAGTGGAGGGAAAACTGAGGCAGAAAATAAAAAGATTGCATAGCAAGTGAGAGGTGGAATGTGTCCTTGCTTCTGGAAGAAGAGGGCTGGAGGTTATTACGAAAGGAGGATTCCTGTGTAGAATACCTTTGACTGCCCATACTTACTTATAAGTGTAAATCAGCTCAACTTGATTGAAAATATGTAACGTGTAACTTTCCATTGCTAACTGATTACATCTTTACTATTTTAATCAATGTGCTGTGGTGTTGCAGGAGTTACCAGAAGTTTTAGTCTGCAAATTCTGCTGCCTAACTGGATAAGTCATTTACAAATTCCAGAAGTTGCATACAATAATATTGTGGGTTTTTTTTCTTTTTTACACCATTACCTAATTCTTTATATGCTATTTTAAAAATAAAAATTCTAGAAATACCATTACTACATTACTATTCAGATGAATATTCACATTCTTTAAAAAAAAAAAAACAAACAACATTTTCACATGATGGATGTGAGGATACCTGACAAGTGTTCAGTGGAAGCCTTTAGGTCCAAAAGTTCCCAGTTTGCGTTTCCTGGTGTATCCTTGAGCTACATGGGCTTCACACCATGAGTAAAGGCAAACACTGAGGACCAGAGGGAGGTGGTTCATGGAGCATTCAGAAGGTTCAGAGCATGTGGCTGATGGTTTGTATTTCTCAGCCGCTTATGCTCAGATTACGTTAAGAGTAGGTTATTTAGGTAGCAGAATGCAAATGTTACAGTTAGGGTTGCGTGTGCAAACTAACCTGCTCCCCTTAGTGGATGTAACTGTAAGAGAGTTAACTACATGATGATACAAGAGCAATAATGTTGTAAGGACTGTTCCAGATGGGGAAAGCCTGACTTGTTGGAGCACATCACTGGCACCTGGAGCAAATCCCAAGGCAAAGTATGCTGCCATCCATGACCATATTTCTTTTTGAAGGCTGTTAGTTGAGTCTCACTCCAGAAGGGAGAGGGAAAGTGCAGTCTTTTCTCATGTTAGTGATGGAAGATCCAGGCCCCTGGACCCATACAAGAGATACACTCTTAGCCTGGATCCCCTCCTAGGCAGGGCTGGAACCTGGGTGCTTTGCCTGCTTCCAAACTGGCTGCAGATGAATAGGCTGGATCCACAGCAGCACAGCTGTGTTTGCTAAGAATTTGGGTATCGTGCTTGTAGATCCGAACTGGTAAACCCACATACTGTGCTGATTTACAATCACAAAACTCATTTAGCGTGGAGATCACTGCAGCATACTGCGCTACGGGGGTGCCATGTGCCAGAGGGGCTGTACAGTGCCAAATTCTGTGCCAGGGGTCCTGCACATCCTTGCTTTCCTAGTTTGATGGGCAGCTGAGTATTTATCAGGTCAGCTCATCTGAATCCTGGGGGCATTTCATGGGTTTTGGGTTAAGACATACCAACTCAAGCCCCCTTCTCCACCCCAACCTAGAATGCTGTAATTAAGAATTGTCACATATGGGGTATACCAGAGCCATAGCAGTGCTAAGTGAGAAGATTTTGAACATTTCCTCCTTGGATTTGCAGGCTGAGTGACTCTCTCTTACCAGTTTTAAAGTGCAATTGCTGCAGATTTATTCAAGCAGAAAAATGGAAACATCCCGTTAAATGTAACTGCCAAATTTCTTTAGAGGTCATCTGAATTTGGACTCTGAGCCTTGTGCACTGCAGCTCTGCCTGCTGTCACTTGATGTGCAGGATTAAGTTTGTTGAGCTGGGAGCCACTGTTTTTTAAAGGAAAGACAGATTGCTGGAGCCATGCTCTGGGTATAGTATGTATAAAAGAGAAGGTGAAAAGGAAAGCTTGGCAAAACAAGCATCTGCTTTGGACTCTGCTCTGGGACACAGAAAAGAAATGTTAAACTTGGCGCAGATGAAGGCCCTTTGGCATATTCAAGGTTTTGGGCAGGGCTGAAGTCAAAGTTTTATCATGAGAATTGCAAAAGATGACAGTACTAGCTGGTAAAGAGAAAGAGCACTGTTACAAAGGGAGAAATAGTATTGACTGAATCATCTACTTGCTGTGAACTGGCAAGAAGAACATTTTTGCGCTGTTTTAACAGTGCATGTTTTGAGAATTTGCTTTGAAATAGATATTCAAGGAACTAAAAAGGCTTTGTAAATCCTGTGTCTTGGTTAAAAGGTACTGTGCATGCTGATACTTAATTGTCATTATTTGTTGGGTTTTGAAATCACCTATGTAATTGTACAAACTATTTTTTTTTCCAGTTATGACATGCACTGATTATATCCCAAGGTCATCAAATGATTATACCTCACAAATGTATTCTGCAAAGTAAGTCAAACAATTGTTACTAAATTCTGTACTTTCTGAAGTTATCTTTTTGCATCTTTATGCATTTCTGTAATGCTGTAAATCACACTTCCATATCTTCTGGCAACAGATACTTATTGCTGCGGACACTGAAGCTGATAGTAGTCACCCTTTGGCTTTAGTTGCTGTGGTCTTTTGATCACAAGGATAAATGAGCCACTTCAATTAATTAACAACACAACAGTCTTTTTGAATAATAACCATAATATTTGAGGAATAAACAAACTGGACATAATATAGGGGGAATAGAGGATTTTCTGGTCATTTACCATGTTTGGGGATCTTAACAGTTCTTCCCATTGCAGCATAGTAGGCCTTAATCCCTCATGCTTCCTTTTGTATAGTCTCTTTCTGTGTTCCAGTAGTTTTGACACGTACTACTATATTGTATTAGCTTTAGGATTTGGTGTTATGAAGCATGATAAGTGAAACTAATTGCTCCTGCCAGTTGGAACGGGGAGTTTGTCCTTCCCCTCTCACCCTGCCATCCCAGTCCTGGAATAAGCACTGGTGCTCTGGCATCATAGAGGAGAGAGTTTCCCCTGATGTCACTGCAAAAAAAAAAGCAGCATATGTAAAACCAAGCGCCTGTTGTATTGGGAAATACAAGCAGGTATTACACTAAAAGCACGTGTCAGTGTGTATTGTTTCTTCTTCCTAAAGCAATTTTTTTATGTGTCTTCTGGTTTGGAGGCTGAAAGACGCATAATGTAAATAGTTCTTTTTTATTTTTGTTCTTTCTTTTTAATAAGGCCATATGCACATATCCTTTCTGTACCTGTATCGGAAACAATGAGCCCTTACCCTGCTCAGACTCAGTACCAAGCACTACAGCAGTCTCAGCCCTACACCATCTACCCCCAGACCACCCAAACCTATGGACTACCTCCTTTCGGTAAGAAGTAACTTTTCAAAGACTTCTCAGTGCCTGCAGTTATTGTCTTATGTCTCATTAAAAAGCCAATGTTAAGCTTAACCAGGTGTGTTGGAGAGAAGAGTCTGTAGGTTTAAGTTAGGCATGTGCCTAAAATTGTAGATCAGTATCTACAGTACTGATGGGACTTCTTATGATAAAATACTATTTCTGACAAAGCTGTTTTCCTGGCCATTAATTTGGATGTCTCCCCATGAAGCTTGCCAGATGGTTCTTAGTTTGGGATCGTAATTTTCTCCAGTTGTGGTATGGCTATGTTTGTGCAGTTTCCTCGTCAGTGAAATCACACAAGACCCCATACTGTAGCATCTCTGCTGAAGGTATTTTTCCTTTCCTTTTTGCTGGCCAGGATTAAGACTTTCTTGTTATTTCATCTTTCACCAAATGTAGATTTCATGTTAAAATGTCTCCAAGTTTACTAGGCAAATAAGTTTGCTTAAGTTGCCTTAATACTTGAGCCCTCTATTAGCCATTCCGGTTTTTGCAAGTGATTGAGGGATAAGAGTCCTGTTCTAACTGAGCAGCTAAAGCTCGATGACAGGGTTTGAGCTGTTTGCCCTGTGCTTCCTTTGTAGTGCATGGAGGGAGAGACGCATCTTTGGGTGTTGGGCTGTTTTAGAAGATAAAGGCCGTCTTTTTCCCTGATGTATAAAGGGAGTTGAGGATGAGTAGTGCAGACAGAAACATCTAACTTCCAGGTGGGTTAGCTAGTGAAAGGAGCTGCCTGGTCTTCCCTTGTACTCTGTATATTCGAGTGTCAGGCACTGGGAAAAAACACATGATTGACTATCCCCCGCATGCATGAAATTTTATGACTGATTATTAAAAATTAACATTTTAACTTCTCTTTTCATTTTTGATGTTGCCCTGCTTGGTTTCGTCTGTAAATATTGTATATTGTTGCCAGCTCTCAAAAGTGTATGGTGGCGGAGGCTGTTTTGTCCCTTAGCACCTAGCTCTAATGAGAGGGGAGAGCATCACCCTTCCACGCAGGTAACCTGGGCGAGCACCACGTGTGCTGTCAGTGAGCTGCGCAGCTGTGAGATAGCCATGAAGCCTCTGTCTCAGAGGCTGCATAACTACATGAACAGAGCCTCTTGCAGATTTATCTGTGGTGCTAGAATCTTAGTATCTCGAAGTGTAAATGGATGAATTTTTCCTTAGCAAAAGAACTAGGTATCTTTGAATAAAACCAGCAACATTTATGGCTTTTCTTAGCTGCTGACAGAGCAAGGACTTTTATATAAATTAGAAAACAATTGATTTGTCATGGTATCTTTGAAAGATGGTGTAGAAAACATACAACTAGGCTCAATTTTATTAGACATAAGTTACATTACTAATTCTGTTTAAAGTAATATGGCACAAATTGTTATCTTTATGAGAAAGGCCAATATGTAAAACGAATCAACATACCTTTCTTTTTTTTTTTCATATATACACACCTGGGATTAATGAAAAGGCATTTTCTTGTGGTTGAGGGATCCTTAGGAAGAAAATGATGGTTTTGTAATAACTGGGATGCAAGGGTTTGATCAAACAGTATCTCCCAAGTCTCATTTGCCCTGTATTAATGCTGAGATACATTGTTCTGACTGATCACTTGAATACCATGAAGTGGGAGCCTTGCAGGGTGTAAGTGTTGGGCTCTTTTATTAGCAACTCAGGGCTCTTCAGGAGAATAGGGTCGTTTAGGTGGCTGTTGGTATTTGCTGCTTCTGCATTTCTAGCTCAGCCCCTGCTGGTAAGGTTTAAGTATAACTGCCATTTCAGAGATTTTTAAAAACAACCAACCCTCCCCACCACCTGGCATGAGAGTGGTCTCGGGATTTCTAGTGGGCGAGGACCTAGTTAACTCTGTTACGTGTCCTGGGGAGCCAAAGGTCTCTGCCTGTTTTCTGAGCTCCCTTCATTCCTCCAGCAGAGCTTTTCCCTGGAAAGCTGAACCAGCGCGGAGAAGTCTGATGCTGTGCCCACGCCCAAGTCTTCAGTTGCCAGTGCAGTTTGTCTGCTGTCTTTCTGAACACTCTGCTCCTTGTCTTTTTGTCCGGTTGTAGTGTTCGGTGTTGTCACAACAGTCTGTTACCTACAAACTGAGCCCGACCCCATGTTACGGTTGCTGGAACGTACTTCTCTTCCCTGGGTGCCTGCACTTTGGTTTCAGTGCCTTGTTGCACTGGGTTTTGCTATATCTGAACAGTGGCTGGTGGTTCTCTTTACCTCATTTATTTGGTGTTTATTGGTAGTTTGTTGTGAACAGTGCACTGAGGTTGATTTGTATGTTCTTAGGTATTTTACTGTGTTGCTTTTTTTTTTTAAGGCAAATATGTGTTAATACATGGAATGCTCCCTTGAAGTGTTAGGCCAAGATGTTTAAAAAGGTGTTTTAGACTTATCTCTGAAGTTTTTTGGGGAGGGAGGATGTAGGGGGTTTTGTTAGTGTTTTGTGTGTGTGTGGTTTTTTGGTGGTAGTGGTGGTGGCTGCATTTGGGGTGGTGTGTGTTTGTTGTTTTTTTTTTTTAATCCAAAGGCTCTGGAATTTGGGGGTACAGCTGCTTCAGTGTTATACTCTGAACTTAACAGTAGAAATTCTTCTGAAGACCTAGGCAAGATATCAGCATTTTCTGTTGACTTCATAGGAACTTTTGTCTGTTAAACATCTTCTGAAATGTGATCACTTACTGAAATGTCTTGGTATGGATTTTGAGGTCTGTTATTAAAAACCTGAATTTTTAGTCTGAATTTAAGTGTTAGGAAGATATTAGAAGTCATATTTCCAGTAATGGAAATCATACTGGAGTGGTACCTGCTTGATCATACTGACCTTGCATGGTGTGATGAACAGGTGAAGGGTAGAGGACTGAACATGCACAGTGCAGAGGAAAGTCTACAAATTGTTTCTGCTCACAAAATCTTCATTGAGCAGGTGAGGACTTGGCCAGCTTGGTCAGATGTTTTACCAACATCAAAGGGCCTGTTCCAGAGGTTTGCATGACTTTCTACTGTGTATTTGTTTCTATGCCAAAAAGAAGGCATCGTGGATTATCTAACTGGAACAAAGCAGATGTATTTTAAGTATGAAATTCAAGCAAGCTGACAAACACAAGTATAGTCTTGAGATCACTCAGGTCAGGATGCTGCTTTCAGAGAAAAGATGACCTATGCTCTTGCCAGTTTGTCACCTCTCCTTGTGCTGTAATACTTTTTTGGTGGTGTTCAGTGCATTGTTCTGCATAGGACATACTTGTGGTCTGGAGGGATTTTATTAAAGAAGCAGTAAAATAAGAGTAGTGACATACAAGCTGCATATGTGTGGCTGTAAGCTGGTGTTAGAAACACTGTGGATGTGATGGCTTACATTAACTCAAGAAAAACCTACAAGTGATGGACTATCCTGTGTGGGGCCTTCCCACGTATGTAGACGTGTCCTGTGACACTCTTCTGCCCCAGCTGTGGTGCTGCCGTTGGATGTGGCGGGGTCTCATTCCCCCTCGCCTGGCTTCCTCTCTGTCATCCTCAAGGCTGTGCTGGCTTATAAATGCTGCCTTGCAGAACGAGGGGGAAGGACGTGTGCCACCAGGCCAAGAGTGTGCCTTGCTGTATGGAAAGTAGAACATGTCTATACTGGGAGATGACAAAGAGACAGTCGTGGAAAGCAGGGGATGAAAGATGCCTTAACACATGACCTGAGTCAGCTCCTGCACTCGCATCCAACCAACCCTGCGAACACCTTTGACGTGTGTGTCTGAGCTGGTGTTACGCTCCTCATGTGATAATTATCCTACAGCATTCAGAGTTGGTTTGTGTTTCATTGTCATGGTTATTAGGCACTTCTGTGTGTCCTGTGACCGTCTCATTATGTTGCTGTCTGCTCCTTGTCCATCTGCCTTGCACTGTAAGGAACTGTTGGTTACTGTCCCCTCTAAAAACTACTCACCTATTTGAAGATTGTGGCACTCCCTTTCCAGACCAAACAAATACAGCTACCCACACTCTCCTTAGAGGATCTGTTTTCCATACGTTTTATTCTGGAGTTTCTGCAATATATCTACAATCTTTCTTAAATCAGTCTTTCCCTTTTGTTTGCTAATTATCATGGTTCTCGAGGTTTGAAACAGTAATGAAGACGCAACTTGAGAGTTGAAGAATCAAAACCCTGGTGTGGCTGTACAGATAGGTGAATGACTTAATTTGACTCATAGGTGACAGTTTGAGATCAGGTATGTAAATAAATCAAAGAGTCATTGCAGAATTTAATTCTGACAAAGCTGCAGCATGGAGTGAGCTCTTGGAGTTGCTGCACTTGTCCAGCTTTATAGAGTCTCCCATGTCTTCTTGGAGCTCATAGCCCATGGCTCATCCTGCTACAGTGGGTGAAAGGCTGCAGGTGGCTTTCACAGCCTTGGTACTGGTTTTTGGGGGTTTAAGAAGGACGGTGGTCTTTCTGCTGGCCCTGAACTTTGTGTCTAGCTCCAAATGTCCTCTGTCCCTCTGCTTTGCACACTCCTGCTTGTTTTGAAGTAGATCCTCTCAACTGATTCCTGCTTTCTAACCAGGGCCAAGGAGAAATGCCTTTGACTTGCGCTGTAGGTCTGGAAACACTTAAACAAAAGCCTGAAGAGCCCTGAAGAACCAGGCCTGAGCTGAGCTACTTCAGTCGGATGCTGTTTTCACCACTGACAGTGCAGTAGACTAGACCTTAACACGGCACCTGAGCTGAAACCACACTACTTATGTGTGCCATGTACAGATGAATTACAGTCACTTTGCCCAGTGTTGTTACAAATGCTTTCCAGAATGGCAGGAAATCTAGAAGAAACATTTAGATTTTTTTTCCCTTTTTTTGAGCTGTATATTCGCAGTTGTTAGTCTATGAAAATTACTGACTTATGGCTTGTTTTAAAACATTCCACCCAAAGCCCTGTGAAGTAGTGGAAGCATTGACCTTGTCCTTAACATATACCAACTTCAGCCTCCTATGTAATAGCTGAGGTCATTTGCAGTGCTGTGCAACTCAGCCCAAACATCAGAGGGATTAGCAGTTCCTTTATACCGACGTGGCAGTGAGTCTTACTATGACACTAACATTTTTAGTTGAAAGCTTTGGGAATTGGTCTTGTTGGTGCTTTTAATTTTCTCTTTTTCAGCCAGTTTTGTCAGCAGCTCTAATCCATGCACAGCCTGACAGCACTTACTATTGCAGAAATTAAACATTTTCCGTATGTGATTTGTTACTTGCTTTTGTGACAAGCAAAAATCTTAATCTGAGGTAGCAGCATGCTGTTTGGTCCCAGCATATTTGTTTGTAACTGGTCCAATTTATCTGATTCAGGTGCACTGTGGCCAGGTATGAAACCTGAAAGTGGTTTAATTCAGACTCCATCTACAAGTCAGCACAGTGTTCTTACCTGCACTACAGGGTTAACCACAAGCCAGCCCAGCCCAGCACATTATTCTTATTCCATTGAAGGTAACTTGGCATGGTTTTTATCTGCATCTCTCTCCACCTAATTGAGTCCAGATACCACAAATAGAGAGGCTTGCACGTTTATTCTTGGTTTGTGCATGCTTCTTTATGCTTTCTCTTTTCTCTTTGTGCGTGTGTATGTGTTTGGTTTTGTATTTGCTACATACCTCTGTATGCACCAGGCTGGCTTGTTGGTGCCATGCTGATGGACTTAACAGGGTGAAGAGCAAATGGGAAGGGGAGAGGAGACTAAACGTTGTATTCTTGCATGCCTTTACTGGGAATGCTCTTGCAGCTCAAGCTCTTTGTTGGTGGTCTTTAGCTTGATGTCAGGAAATATGCTGACTGACATTGGATTTTTTTTTTTTTTTTTAATTACTTCTGGAGGTAGATGGCTCTCATATATTACACCCACATACACACCCCAGCTTGGTAGGTCTGCTAGAAGGTTAATTTCTCAGTATAGAACTAGCCTACAAATATTCCAACTGCTGGAAGTGCCACATCTAAGAAGCCAGGTGCTGAATTTCACCAGCTTCCAAAGCAATTTTTAGGAGTAAATGTGCCAGTTAGCTGAATAAGGGAATATTGTTGTTTATGGCAAATATGTGCAAATCGATACTTTTTTGTTAAGCAGGATTTTTGCCATTTATGTTTGGGTCATGAATTGTGAAAATTTGTCTCTTTCTCTGTAGTTTTTAAAAAGCATTTCAGGAATTCTTAATCTATTTCTTGTGTCATATTTTCACAGAATAATTCAGGGACTTCAGGAGATCTTTAGTTCAGCCTCCTGCTCAAAGAAGAGTTGATACTGAATTCAGAACTAGGTTGCTCAGGGCTTTATCTAGTTGGGTCTCAAAAACCTCTGAGGACGGAGATTTCGCCAGTTCCAGTGCCTGACTGTCATAATGGTGAAACTTTTTTTCTTTTGTCAGCTCAGAGCATCCCCTCTTTCACATTGTGACCATTTCTGTCCTCCTCCTGCTGTGCACCTGCAAAAAGAGCCTGGCTCTGTCTTCTTGATAACCTCTGTGCAGGTACCAGCAGGCTGCTGTCAGGTCCCCCAAAGCCATCTCTTCTCCAGGCTGGACAGTCCCACTCCCCCCAGCTGCCCCTTGCAGGGCACATGCTCCAGCTCCCTGACTATTTTGGTGGCTCTTTGCCAGACCCGCTGAATTTTATCAACGTTTCTTGTGCTTCAGGCCCCAAACTGAATGCTGTATCCAGATGTGGTCTAATGAGTGCCGAGTAAAGGGGGAACAACTCTTAAAATTAGCAATAAGTGGGTTTTAGCATATCTTTCTGAAGGCCATGCGATATGTCATGCTACTTGCTCAGCTTGCGTCATTGTGACAGTAAATGGCCCAGCGTAGTTTATCCTTAATTTACTTTTCATGTTCATAACGTGAGCAATACAACACTGGAAATACTACTTTCCTTCAAACATAACTTTTCTAACCAGGTACTCCCACCAGCAGAATGCATTATAATGTTTTATAGCACCAGCTTTAATTGCCAAGAGTCAGAAATGGTTCTGTATAACATGACCCCTGGCAGGTTTGCCAGTGATGTACCATGGTGAGCACATGAATTCCTGGGGATGGGTGAGGTGATGGAGCCGCTGTCAGGCCTCGCTCTGCAGAAGGATTTTAAAACATTTGATCCACGCTGCTGTGAGAATGTGTGATTTGAGGAGAGTTTCCCTTCAGGCTGCTCTTTGAAAGTGTCAAAAAGTCACCTGAATGTGTAAATGCTGTCACTTTTCTGAAAAATTTCTTGCAAACTGGCAGGAAACTCTTCCTTTTTTGGATTTGCTACATTTCCTTTTCGTCAAATTAGGAGGCAGCTCGCTGAGGCGTCAGCTCAGTACTTGGCTGGTGCAAGGGAGGTGGTGGAGCAGGAGCTGGAAGGTTGGACAAAGTTGCTTTGTTCGTAATCTCTTGGAAATCAATCTTTTCTCTCCAGTCAAAACAGTAGGGTTATACAGTTGTACGATGATGCTGTCCCACCGGAGGTGTGTTTCAGTGCGTGGATATGGTTTAGCTGCAGATGCTGGGCTGAAGTAAGATGATATTTGAACCCTGGTAAATGGTCAGATGCACTTAGTGACTGAGAATTTTGCTTTTTGTGCTCACCTGAGCTATGGTCATGGTGGTATGTTGCAAAGGCACTTGGAAGCACTGGGAGTGACGTGGGAGGAATGGCTGCTTCTTGCCTCGCCTCTTCCTTCCCTGTGAGAGCAAAGCAGCCAAGTGAAACATAAAATGCATTAATCGCAATTTCCCTTCCCAGCGCATGAAGCAGGTTGAAACATCTTTGAAAACGACTGAAGCAAAACCAAATGGGATGAATAAGGCAGCGCAGGTAGGGATATAAGCTGAGGATGAAGTATGAAAGTGGGGGAGAAAGAGAGGAGAAGAGAAAAAGAGTCACGGCGGCTTCACGGCAATACTTGTGTTTGCTGGTCTTTTAAACCTGAGACCATGAAGTGATTCCTTTTGGCACATCCATGCCAAACATTTTTGCATGGTTTTGGCCCATTCACAGGTAAAAGGAACTGGCCCACCGTGCAGAAAGAATTGGTTAATCTGTGTAGTGGGAGCTGTTTGTAAAGATCTTATGCGTAACACTGTATAGATAAAGGGTAATTAAAAAATAAGTATTGGAAGGAGACCAGAGTTAAGATAAACAGTGACGTTCATATGAGGGAATCTGTGTTTTTACCAGAATCCCAGCACTTGGAATCTTTTTTCTATGATTTCTTAACTTCTGTTTATCTATCTCAGTGGAGAAGCAGCCTCTTCAGAGCACTAGAGATGAGAATTGCTTTCTGTTTGCTCTCCATGATCATCTTGAGAGAGGTGGTAGAATAATCTGTCTTCTAGATAGTTCATCTCCTCTGGCTTCATGGCAGGTTTGTTTTGCGTTAGCAAGGATCTTTTCTGGAGAGCTGCTCTTTGCAGTGCCTTAGGAAGTGACATTTTCTTAAGGTAATAACAGCCTTGATCATTTCTGTAACATGTATAGTTGGAAGGAGTTTTATTTGGAAACAAACCCCTGTTCTCTAGCAGTTGCTTATGAGGAGTATCTGTGACAGGTACCTTACTCTCACAGCTGTGCTTCTAGTAGCTGCATAGGTACTGTAGGTACTTGAGTATCTTCATTACCATTATTGCTCTTCAGTGCAGCCTTTTTTCCTTTTTCTGAATGTTCTCCCCCCAGAATTCTCTCTCATCTGTTTTTGAACACTGCTGCTCCTATCTATGAGGGGATTCCCAAGGGCTAATTACTTACCTTCGTTTCTGCTTCTGCAGAGATGCCACCCATCATATTTCTCACCTCTTGTAAATTCTGTATATTTCTGCACCTCTTTTAAGATATATTTCTTTTGTTTTTCATCTTTTTTGAGGCCTATTTTGGATCCATTCCTCTTTCCAGGAGCTGTTCACCAGGTAGTATCTGTGCTTGCCATAACACAACATACATTGATTAAGAGTTCATGGTGGGGGCTGTTTCCCTGGGGCAGAAGGACTGAAGCCTTCAGAAGCTTGAGTTCTTTAGTCAGGGGTGAATTCTGCATGGGTGTTATTTGCAGAAAATGAGGGCTTTTCTCAGAGTGATGGTAAAGTAGGTGATACTATGGATTTCTGCAAGTCTTTTCATAAGCACCTAAAAGTGATTTTTTGTTTTATTTGTGTGCAGAGAAAGAAGGTTTAGCAAAAGAAAGTATTTCTTGGTGGCACCTGGTTTAGTACATCCTGATTTTGTTCATGCTGATTTCGTTATTTGTTTTCACTAATCCTTGAGGGTCCCAAAACCCCATGTGGAGTAATGTCTAATGGAGTGGCCCTGTGGCTGTAAAACCACAAAATCTGCTAAATGACTGATGTTCCCAGAAGGTGCTCTAGCAGCTTCTTCTGTGTTTTGGAAGAACCAAATGCATTGACATGAAGTCTATTAAACATCTTAAAATTCATACTAACAACTCCATGTCTCTAATAATTTGTCCTACAAGCTGTTGACAAATTATTTCAGGAAGTCTCATCCAAAAAACAGCTGTAGTCTCACAGGGGAGATATGTTCGCTTTCTCCAGTAGGAAGCACCCTTTCTATACTATTTGAAATATTTTTACTATTTCCTTAATTTTTTTGATCTAATTAGTCTAAATGTGCTAAGTCCAATGCAGAGAGAATTTTTTTAATCAGAACTGATTTAAACACATTCATATCCATTTTACTGATCTATTCTGATTAATTTTCAACTGCTAATAATTGAACATCAGAATGTGATTGTTGTCTTCTCAAAGCTTTTAGTAAAGATGTGAAATCATTTTAATTATACTCCAGTTGCTTAGCAGGCATGGAGGGAAAAGGTTTCTGAAACATTTGAATATACTGTTTTTAAAGATATGCTAGCTCTCCTTCCCTGTAAGCCCAGCTGAAATGTAACTGGTTTCAAAATACACCCCAACTCTTTTTTGGCTGTTATAAGCAGAGTGCTGCTGGAAGCACAAATGCTTGCACATAAGCCAAGTTATTTCACAACTTGGATTGGTCTTGTCTCTTGTGCTTTTCTAGAAGCATTTAATGCAGTAACTCTTAATTTTACAGCATCAACTACCAATGCCAGTCCAGTCTCTACATCCTCAACTGTTGTCAATATTTCCACATCAGCAGTAGCCAGCATCTCACAGGTAAAACTTCTTCCTTGTTATATTTATGTGCAGCATCTCCTTCACCTTTGTTTAGCACCTTACTCAAAACTAGCAAAGGCAGGCCAACTATTTGCATCACTTCAAATGGAGCACAATGGGTACTGGAGTTATAGGGCTCAGTATGTAACTCAAAGTCAGCAAAATTACTCTTGCTGTCTCTTTGACCATGACGCTTTTCCCTTTGGCCTTTGCAGCAAACTCACTTCATCTGTTCAAAGCTGTTTTCTTGTCTGCAGATCGTGTGGTGAATCTTAAACAGGGTACTGGGATCTCTGCAAGAGACACAGTGGAGGAGAAACAATAGAACTGTTTTGAGAACCAAACCTACAGGGAGGATTATAGGTGGATGTTTTTTGAATGCCTTTGTTCTCCCTCAGCAAGAAAAGGAAAATAGGTTGTACACAAACAAAACAAACAAAAAAACGCCAGTAAAGTAGGAGATGCATTCTGATGGTGCTAGAATAAAACAGAGTCAAAAAGCCCTGCAGCTAGCACAGAGCCCTACCCCCTGACTGTGACCTGCTGTGGGTAGTACATAGCACTGTCAGTGGTTAACTGCTATTCTAAATATTTAGATATACAAAGGAACCCTTTAATGTCACAGCTTTGCAGAAGGAGAATATAGGAAGTGTGGAAAATGCAATGGATGCACAAAAATCTGTGTATGGTTATGCTGTTGCTTTTTAAGGTTCTTTCATTAACATAAACTTGCTTGGAGCTGTAAGGGGAAAAAAAGATTTTCTTTCAGTAGTGCAGACCAACGTACCTGGTTCACAAACCCAGGTTGCTCTTTGAGGGAATTGGGAGTGCACAGTGTGCCTGAAGAGTGTGACGTGACATTTGGGGTGGCTGCTTTCTTTATTATCAGTAGCAGAAATTAAAATCCTCAAGCACAGCTTCAGGTGCTCAGTGGTCTCCTCCTAAATGAGTAAATAGTCTTCATAAATGGACACCTTTCATCACAGCATGCAAAATAATTGCTTGCTGAAGTCAGGACGTGAGTAAAGGCAGTTTATTGTGTAGCTCTTGTGGCAGGGATTGCACTCTCAGCCAGTGCCAAGACCACTTTCTGTCGCTGTCAGTACATCTGGTATCAGAAAGTAAAATACAAGACAAAACCACAAATTCCAGAACACAGACAGTGTGGACTGATGCCGTGGCATCCACTCGATACTCCCCTATTACTGTCACATCATTCATAATGAATTCGTTTTTGAAGAAACTGGAGGCAGAGGAATGGCCCTGTGATTGCTGGCCTCCTGTCTGCAGAACCTGCCTGTGCGGGGGGCCATTGGGAAGTCAGATCTCTCAACCCTTTTTTGGGATGTCTTACATATGCGGAAAGAAATAGCATAAAGTCAGACTGTGCTCTTGCTGGGATTTCTCTTTGACAGGCATATTCTAGCATAAAAGTCATCTTAATATAGAATGTTTTCTGAAACAAGTGTCCTATCATAACCGATCCTTTCCTCTAACAGGAATATCCTACGTACACAATCCTTGGCCAAAGTCAGTACCAGACATGTTACCCAAGTTCTGGCTTTGGAGTCGTAACACCAGCAGACAGCAACACGGAGAGTACTGCATTAGCAACAACTACGTATCCAACCGAAAAACCAAATGCCATGGTGCCTACACGGACGGTGCAGAGACATTCCTCTGGTAATGGTTGGATCTTTAACAGGGTGGCTGCAAAATACCTGTGATAAACAGTACAGTGTGCAGACATGGGGAAAACTTTTTTCTGAAAGGTAATTGCAGCACCTTTGCGTGCTGGGCTGGACAGGGCATTTGCCTTCTATTATCAGACTGGTCTCACTGGTGTGCGGAGGATTATGGTGGGCCAGCCAAACTTACGTATTGGAAGTCTTATACTGCTGCGATTCAGGAGACACCTACCACATGCTCTGAATGCTGTAGGGAGAGGGAATTCCAGGGATGACTTGAAGAGTTGCCAACAGCAGCTCCCTGGGGACCGTTAATTCTGTCATGTGTCGGGGCTGGGTGTTCACTTGGGCTACAGGGCAGTTGATGATATCCAGTCTGAATAGCTCATGCTAGCTCTTTCCCTCCTGCAGCCAGGTATTCGGATTAGCTGACAGCCATGGCATAGCTGCAAGTCCTAGTTACGGGAGTCCTTCGGGGCTGCTCATGCATTTTCAAGAGCTATAGTTCATCCATCACCTCCTGATGAGTTGGTCTCTGATGTGCCCAGGAGTACATCCTTTCCTTTCTTCTGCTTCATCATGTAAACCGTTTTTGAAATGACAGCTGTTCTGCTGTGCTTTGTATGTGAGCAGATCTGCATCTGCATAGCATTAAGTTATCTGGCACTTGTCAGGAGGAGGAGATTTTAGCTAGTAAGAGAAGAGATCTAGAAAGTGGATTGAAAAGGTTTAATTGACTATTCTAGTTAAGTCACATCTTTCGCTGGCCTTTCCCAATAATGTGGTGTCATGTACCAACTGCAGTGGTGTTGACTAAAATTTCCTCACCAAAAATACAGTTTTGTAAACTTAACAAGGACAAGAGCAAAGACTTAGTGCTTCTTCTGGTGTCTTACGCAAGGAGTTATGAGATTCTTCCTGTGTTGTCAAACAGTTTTAAATTGAAATCTGCTGCCTGTCGCAGACTGGTAGGCCAGAAAAAAAATACAGATTTTGTTCATTTTTGTTGGTGCCTTGGGTCTGGCCAGCATGGAGTTAACTTTCTTCATAGCAGCTCTGCCGGTGCTGTGATTTGGATTTGTGGCTAAAGCAGTGTTGATAACACACCAGTGTTTTGGCTACTGCTGAGCAATGCTTGTACAATGTCAAGGCTTTCTCCCCTCCACACCCCCCTCCAGCAAGCAGGCTTGGGGTGGACAAGAACCTGAAAGGTGACACAGCTGGGACAGCTGACCTAAGCTGACTAAAGGATATCCCATACCATATAATGCCATGTTCAGCAATAAAAACTGAAGTAGGTTAAGAAGGGGTCAGTGGGGCTTAGCTTCCAAGGTGGCTCTTGCTTGGAGGTTGGCTGGGCATCAGCCTGCTTGTGGGAGGTGATGAGCGATTGCCTTTGAAGCACTTTGCCTTCTCCATCTTCCTCAAGTCCATCAGGAGTACCTGAGCTCTGCCAAGTCCTCAAACTCATTCAAGCAACCTGAGAGCAGGGATGGGTGACGGAAAGCAGTGAGCAAAGCATACAAATTGATAGTCTTGAACTCAGTGAAGTTCCAGATCTCTCTCACCTTTACCTTATGGGATGCTACAGACAGGGGATGACAGACACCATGCCGTGATGTTGTAAATCAAGAAGCATGGTGCTTCCAGCACTTTCCCTCTTTCAGGAAGCAGTTGCCCTCTAGTTGAGGTGAGCAACAGCAGATATACCCATGAGAATTTGTTCTTATTTGATGTTGAAAACCTAAGGAATTGACCTGTTATTTCAAGGCACTGGCCAAGGAATGGCCCAGTTGTTAATGTTTTCAGTGCCATTTTCTTAGCTCAGGAATTCTCCAAGTTCACCATTTTGCATGAATTTTCATAGGAATTGGAATGTCTCATCTTCAAGACCCAGACTGAATTCAAGCTCTTTCAAGTCCCCCTGTGCCCTCTGCCTTCCTGCTACAGGTCTGGTTCTATTTCTGAACTAGTTAGGCAGATGTCTGGGATGTTAACTCTTCTGCCTGAACTGTTAATAAAGGATTCAGAGAGTATCTCCCATCATGGTTGTAATATTCTGCACATCAAAGCACTGATTTTTTTTTTTTTTTTTTTTTTTTATGGTGGTGCTTTACTCTTTTCCTGGTAAGGGTGTTCTTACCAGTAGCAGAACAGGCTCCATAACATATCCCCGTCAGTCATGGCCATGGTGCTTGGCCAAGTCTGTGTCTCCAGGGCTGGGATCATCACTGTTATTCTTTACTAATTCTTGGATAGGCCAATGGAGCTGTAGTCTGAATATGTCTGTTTCACAGTTAGCACACTGGATTTGTGTGTGATTAACACACTCCAGATAACTCTGTGCACTGACTATTGTTTAACTGTTAGTCAAAGGCTTACAGTGGCACAGGAGTGAGTAGTGTATGCAGAGGTGGAAACAGCATGCATTGTATAGTGTTGCTTGACACAAAAGGCATTTGACTAGTCCAGGAAATCTGGGAGGGAGAGGCATCGTTAAATACTTTCCTTTGTACACTCATTCCAGACTGAGGGTTTCTGGTGCTCTCTCAAGAAGTATTAAAAGCTGAGTAATGAAGCAGTTCCAGGGTAGTGAGACATCGGGGGGATTACAGGCCTTAGGATGGAGGGTGCTCTGTCTTTGGCTTTGTAGCTGCAGTAGCTCAGTCCTGGTGGACTGAATTGAAGAGACAGAGCTGTTTTGAAATGATGGGACAAAGAAATCATGTTTTATGTTCTAATAAGTGTTCAACTACTACTGCATCAATAAAGCAAGATAACATCTTACCTTTTGCAAAGGAGGTTTGTGGCCAAACTATAAGCTAAACTGTGGCCAAACTGTTGGTGTTTGTTTTGGGACATGAGGGGGTGAGAGCTGTGTGATTTCTTTCTTCTAGGAGATGCATCTACGAGTCCTTCATTATCAAGAGCAACAGCAAGTAAAGAGTTAGATGAGCAGGCAAGAAAAAACATCCCTGGGAAGAACAGGGGGAAGAGGAAAGCAGATACCTCCTCCTCCCAGGACAGTGAACTGGAGGTAAATAGTAATCTTGTTTTCTACAGGTAGCATTGCGGAATAGTGTGGTGGTAAAAGTCCTCCTCTCTTTCTTTCGTCCTATCTCTGTGGAAATGGAAGGGAACCATTAGAATCATAGAATAGTTTGGGTTGGAAGTGACCTTTAAAGGTCATCTAGTCCAACCCCCCTGCAATGAGCAGGGACATCTTCAACTAGATCAGGTTGCTCAGAGCCCCATCCAACCCAACCTTGAATGTTTCCAGGGATGGGGCATCTACCACCTCTCTGGGCAACCTGTTCCAGGGTTTCACCACCCTCATCGTAAAAAAATGTCTTCCTTACATCTGGTCTGAATCTACCCTCTTTGAGTTTAAAACCATTACCCTTTGTCCTGTCACAACAGGCCCTGCTAAAAAGTCTGTCTCCATCTTTCTTATAAGCTCCCTTTAAGTATCGAAAGGCTGCAAGAAGGTCTCCCCGGAGCCTTCTCTTCTCCAGGCTGAACAACCCCAACTCTCTCAGCCTTTCCTCACAGGAAAGGTCTTCCATCCCTCTGATCATTTTTGTGGCCCTCCTCTAGACCCGCTCCAACAGGTTGATGTCTTTCCTGTACTGTGAGATAATTTGGGAAATACCCATGACCCATGTTATATGAGAACTGGCCCAAATGAGTTCTTCAGTGGTCCTTGACAAGCATCACTTAAACGTATCTTGGAATCATAGTGGTGTCAATGGAGGAGACATCTGGATGTCTTTAGTACAGCTCCTCCTGCTCAGAGCAGGGCTGTCCCCAGCACTAGAACCATGGCTTTGTCTAGCTGAGTCTTGAGAACCTCCAAGGTTGGAGATCCTGTACCTGTCTAGTGATCTGTCCCAGGACTACCATGTCCACCTGGGGAAGGAGGTTTTCTGTCTCCAACTGGAATCTCCCAAGCTGCAAATTTCCCATTCTTTTTCCATGGCAATTTTCTGTCTGCCACTACTGAGAAGAATTGTCTCCATCATCTTTGCAGTTCCCTTTCAATTAGTTGTGCCTGCTATTAAGTCACCCTTGGTCTCCTCTTTGCCGAGATAAACCATCACAGCTCCCTCGGCCTCTCCTCTAGAGAGACCTGCAGACCATCTCGACAGCCTTTTGCTGGCCGTTCTCTAGTTTCCTCACATACTTCTGGAACTGGGGATGCAATCTGGGGTGACTTTCCCAGTGCCAAGTAGGGTGAGACAGCACCTTTCTTCTATCAGCTAGGCACACTTAGTATTCTCCAGCACATGGTTCACCTTATCTTCAGGGAGAGAGCGCTGCTGGCTCATACTGCATCTGGTGTCCACTGTACCCTCCAGCTTCTTCCAGCCTGGACCAATGCGAGGGCTTATTCTACCCCACATGCAGAATCTGCAGTTGTTGAACTTCTAGTTCCTGTTGGCCCGGTTCTCAAGTTTATCAAAGCCCTTCTGTACTGAAACTCTGCTATTCCTCATGGCAGCCAATCCCCCTTATTTATCATAACAAAGGTGTCTCTGATAAACACCAAGGTCATTTACCTGGTGGTCTCCAGATCACAGGCAGTAAAATTCTACCCTAGCAGGGCTCTCAAATTCATTAGCACTCTAAGTTTTTGCTTTTCTAACTATAAAAGCAAGGGAAGCTTTTGAAATAGTTTGACCAAGAGAGCCTTACGCTGAGTGTATAGTTGCACTATAGCGGTATATAAACTCCACCTCACTAAATTGAAAGAGTTTAATTGATAATGTGTTCAGCCTGTAAGATGAATGCTGTTGTTTATATCTGTTAAAAGCATACTGCAGCTAGCCACAAAATTAATCCTAAAACTTGCTCCTTTATTGTAGCTCAGTGCTTGGAATATCTCAACTCTAACCTGTTTTTCTTCTCTACACAGCGAGTGTTTCTCTGGGACCTGGATGAGACCATAATAATCTTCCATTCACTTCTCACAGGGTCTTATGCTCAAAAATATGGCAAGGTAATATTGTCTTTTCTGGGGGAAAAAAACATATCTGTCATGCAGAAGTAAATGTTAATCTTTGGAAAAGGAATAGAAAATGATATTTTGTTTTAAATGTATAAGGTGATACTTTTAACTTGTTGTCAGTTATCCTAGCTCTGTATAAATTTGGCTTTATACAGAGCTAGGATATGAATATCACAAACACTTCCCTTCTAACAGTAAAAGTCTTAAAATGTCAAACTGTTTTTATCATCATTGGGAATTGCTATCATCATAGCACATAGTGAAAATAAGTATTTTTTTCTCCTTCAAAATATATTGAAGATTTTTGGATGTTTTGTTTGTGTTGCTTCTGAAAATGCATCAGTCCCTGCTATGCAGTACTGAAGTGTTTTGTTAAATTTTGGGTCGCTCTATTATCAGAATGTGGAATTTTTTTTTATTGAGTTGTTTAAAATATTAGGGAAATTGGAGTTCACACCACTGAATGCAGATGGAATTACATCAGGCTTGATATACAGTGGAAACTCTGTGCAATGTAACTGATGAAAAATTTATCACAATTTACTTCTGCCTGTAACCACAGTGAATTTACATTTTCTCTTTTTGTTTTGCCAGGATCCAACTCTAGTGATTGGCTCAGGTCTGTCAATGGAGGAGATGATTTTTGAAGTAGCTGATACTCACTTGTTTTTCAATGACTTGGAGGTACATGGCAAATGTTTTTGAAAGGCAGAACTCCACATTACCTAGTTAGAATTACACTGCACCGTTTGCGAGGCCTATTGTGCTTCAGAGCCACTTAATGCTGAAACATAACAGTCTGCCAAAACTGAAGTGGTTCTAAGCACAACCAAATCAAAGAGGTGTACTCTTTTATCTGAGACAGGCATTCTGCAGACTTCTAGTGTCATGAGCTCTCTTAGCTCTCTTACAGGTTTCTACTTGAACCTGTATAAATAAAAAGAGTGATATCTGCTTTGTCTTGTATTTTCATTCTGGACTGGTGAGCACTTTGCTTTCACTGATCATGTTTTCAAATGGAGACCAGAGATGTGGAGAAAAAGATGACCTTGAGAATATCAGGTCTCAGGGGCTTTGACTAAGCCAAGGACAGAATACAACTTGTGCATCTCAGCCAGTGTCTCCGTAGGTTACATTGGCTGTGTAACAACTATGAAGGACACGCTTCCATAGACAAGCATGCTGTACACATGGAGGTCTCATAGCACCCTCTATTTTTCTTTCCTGCAAGCTATCTCTGCTGCTCTCCTGTTCCCATCCTGCCTCAAGGACTTCTGATCATCTCCCATCCTCTATCATGTGCAGTATTCTTTGCCAAATTAAATACATCTCACCGTTCTGCACCACTTCCACAGAAGTTGAATTAAATCTTTGCTTTAATCATGGCAATGCCCTATGCTGTGCTATGATACATTATCAGGTGGTAATAGACACAGTAATGTGATCTATACAGGAAGGTGTGAAGTTATGCCAGAATCTGGAATTAAATGGCTGGAAATAGCAAATTTCCTGACTCATATCTTCTTTGATATCAGTCCATGAATATGGACTCATGAGCCTAATTTGCAGAATTTACAGGACTATTTTAAAGCTTAGGAAGGCTGAATATGAACAGCGAACAATTAATTGTAGGTGCCTCACTGGTGAACGTCGTGGGAAAACAAGATGTTTCTACTGATGCAAACAGAAACTTAAATGAAGTTTCCATTTGTGACTGTGACTACTTGCAGCTGTGAACTTTGCAAAGGTGGTAATGACAGTTACCTCCCTGCTCCAGAAGACAAACAAACAAACAAACCAAATACAGTCTCTTGTGCTGGAAAGGTAGTCACTGATATGATAACTATGTGATCAACAACAGTACTTATTGCTGTAGGTGTTGGTTAGTCGCAGCAGTGGGAAATTCTTGAAATGAGGAAAACTCACTTCTTGTCCTAAGGTGTTTGCAGTTTACCTCTGGGTTAAATCAGCTGTGCTAAGCACCAGAGTCTTGGCAATGCCAAGGGGTATTGGGGTATTTTTGGTTTTGTTTGGTTTGGTTTTGTGAAATGGCAAAAGGGTTTCAAATGACAAGTGAGCTTTTTAGTCCAACCTGTTTAGTGAGTGTCAAAGTTCCTTTTTTGCAGACAACTCAAAATGTCATAGAAACATGCTTTTTTCAGACTTCTCTGGTACTTCAAATCCCAGTCTCGGCAAGGACCTGTAGGTGCTGAGAAGTAAAACCTGGTACTGGAAGACAAAGCTAATGGAAGCTATGTATAGGTATAAGCTATGTATAGCTATGTAGAGCTATGTATAATGGAAGCTATATGTGGAGGCAGTATGGCATGGCTTGTTGCTGTTGGGAAATGTGAGGCGTTTGTTTTATATCACACTTTCTTTAATCTGCAAATTTCAGTATATTTCTGGATTACAACAGTGTGACTTTATTTCTGTTTTTTTCTTAAACAGGAGTGTGACCAGGTACACATAGAAGATGTGGCATCTGATGACAATGGCCAAGATTTAAGGTGGTGTACTGATGAATGCATGAAATATATAGCCGATGTAATCTGGTTTTTGTGGGGACTTCAAACCCAAATGGGTTTAAGGGATGGAGGTCAGCATTGTGCAGGGGATGAAACTTGGCAAACGGTGTTTGTTTGCTGGGTGCTATTTCTTTGAAGACCTACAAAACATTAAGACGTTCAGAATTATAATGTGAATTATATTGTGCACTGTTGAATGTTGCCTGCGTGGTTAATGACACGTCATGAATGGAGGACCAACACTCCAACCTTCACGATCTTGACCTTTGAAAGTCTCCCTATGGTTTGCATCCCTCTGTGAGCTGATTGTGTACACTATCAGGCAGGGTGAGGGTAAGTTTTCTCTTGCATTAATGAGCTGAACTGGCTCCTGGAAAGGTCTGAGAAGTGTCTGTCTGTCAGGGAGAAAGAAATACGGGGAAAGTGGTGAAACAGGACCTGCTTCCTGCAGTCATGAGCTGGTAAAGCAGTTCAACTGCTTGTGGAGCTGCAGCTGTGATGTAAAGACACAGATGTTATGTTTGGAAAATACTATGCTGGGGTTTATCACTGCAGGATGAGAAAAGGTTTAGTGGGAAGGATGCTCTGTATTGCAGAGCAGTGAGCAGTCAAAGAGCAAAGGAAGGTTTTGCAGTGGAGGGTGTGAAAGAAGAGTTGAATCAGTACATTTCAGTACAGCAGTTCAGAACTGGCAGCAAATGTAGTTGGATAGCAGAGTATGTTGCCAGTAGAAGTCAGTCTCCACTGTCAGGGTGCAGTGGTGGTTGTGCAGAGTTCCTCTCCGAGGTGCTTTTCTAGCTGCTGTCAGAGCTGAAGTCTGCAACCCTGACAGAAAAGCTGCAGTGATGCTGCTGCTGTGCCACACGTAACAGATCTGCTTTTCTGAAATAGCAACTACAATTTTTCCACGGATGGCTTCAGTGGCTCAGGAAGCAACACAAATCACAGCTCATCAGTTGGTGTCCAGGGTGGAGTGGACTGGATGAGAAAACTGGCCTTCCGCTACCGCAGGGTACGAGAGATCTACGACAAATACAAAACTAACGTTGGAGGTGAGTGTTCACCTGCACCAATATCTGAGCACTAAAGAGAGTTTGTGGTGCCAGACTTGGTCCTTCCTCAGAGCTTTTGCTTTCCTGAATGTTTGGACATGAAAAGTAACCATTCTCCTAGTGCTAAATGGGATCAAATCTCCATGGAATCTAGGAGGGTACGTCTTCCAAAACTGAATGGCATGCCAGTGCAGTCTGTGAGTTATGTAGATAGGGGTGGTCAGTCAATCCTATATCTAAGAGAAAATTTTGGTGCAAACAGTGTCCCTTTGCTAATTTTGTATGAAAGGCTGCCTGTCGCTCTGCTGAGAATGAGCCTAAATGACTTACATATCATGCTGCTTAGGAGGTCTTTTCACTTGTGTCTTCACAAAATCTGTCTTTTATCATGCCATTGTCAAGAAATACAGCGTTCACCCTTTTGGCTGTTGTGCTCATAATCTGACATGACATCTCTTTGTTCACAAAGTCACTTAAAATCTTCTAGTTTTGCTTCCCTTCCAGTGCCAAAGTAGTAATAATGATGGAAACCACAGATACCAAATGTAGATAAATTTTCTGTTTAGTCTGAATCTTGGCATTGACATCCCTGGGAAAGGGGTGCTGCTCACCTGGCAGGGTGACTTGGCCTGGTGGATTGTGGGTTTGGATACCCTTTGCCTACGCAAAAAAACCCTTGATAGAATGTTTTCTTGGACATCTTTTCTAAAAAACAGGTGCTGAAAACTATAACTTTCAGCCTTAAAAATCTTAAAAACAGTTTAAGTCTGCATTTCCGTGTGGTGTAATTACCTTATTTCCAGTAAGGATCAGACCATTGTTCCATATTTTGCGTGTGGGAAACCTGGATGCAAAGTTTTTCAGGACCTGTCTAAAGCCATGTGGTAAAGCAGCTGGCAGTGCAGCCCACAATGGGTCCCTCCGTGGCCTCATTGTCAGATGACTGGTGTACTTCAGGGCTGGAGTGAAGTGGGGGTTCGTACGTCATGGCTGGAAATTGGGTGGAGAGAGGTTCAGACTCAAGGTGTTCCTTTCTTGTTGCATTTACTGACAGGAGCAGGTTTGAGTGTATGGGCTCCATTTCTGGCTGCTTTTAATTCAAAACTGGATGCTTTGAGAAAATGCTATCTAAAAAGGATAAAAAATATGGGGGTAAAAAAAAAAGGATTAAAAAAGATATCTAAGAGGGATTAAAGTGGAAAGGGTCCTTGAGAAGTAGGAACTCAGACAGGGTGACTGCAGGAGTTCCTTCCCCTGCTGTCTGTGGCTTCGGACAACACCTATTGCTGTGAGTGCTTTGTACAAGAGAAATGCATTTTGTTGCACGTATCCTGAGAAATGGCTTGAAATAATCAGAGAAAAGTATCTGCCCAATTCACCACAGTCAGAGTTGCAGATGGGTATCTGGGCTCATCCGTGTCACTGGAAGCTGGTTTCTCCCGTTGCCTCGAGACAGTCTCAGCTTTCAGATGCCTTCAGTACCGTGTTATTTATTGCAGAACAGGCAGCTGTTAAATTGAGTGATGGCTCTGTCTGTGTTAGACTTGCCAGCTCAGCTGGGAAAACTTGTCTTGCTTGCCTTCCAGGCCTTCTTAGCCCGCAGAAGAGGGAAGCTCTGCAGCGACTAAGGACCGATATAGAAGTGCTAACGGATTCCTGGCTGGAAACTGCATTAAAGTCCCTGCTACTCATACAGTCCAGGTATGGAAACCGGAAATGTGTGTTTTGCTTTCTCAGCCCTTTCTCTCGCTTAGATTTGCATGCAGTGCTTTGTTGCAGCAGTGTCCATATGTAATACTACTGCTGCTTGTCACAGGTACTGGGAAGCAAAGTGAGTGCAGGAACTCCACTCCTGAGCACCCTTTGGGATTTTTCTGCTGCAACATCGGTTGTTAAGGAGGTCCTCTTAATAGGACTGTGCTCACAAAATTGCATTCCTGCCAGAGAAGTTCTGTTTAAAACAAAAAACAAACAAGCAAAAACCACACATCAAAATCTTGGCCTAAAAAGCCTCTTGAAAGCAGGACAACAAAGCACATGGCACTTTGGAAAGCTGAGCAAGCTGCCCAGAGTAGCCCTCGGCACCACTGGCCATTGATGTGCTTTTACAAGTGTTTTTCCTCTTTTAGAAAAAACTGTGTGAACATCCTGATCACAACCACTCAACTGGTGCCAGCTCTTGCCAAAGTTCTCCTGTATGGATTGGGTGAAGTGTTTCCCATCGAAAATATTTATAGTGCTACAAAAATAGGTAAGGGGTTGTGCTGAGTACCTGGCAGTGAGGCGTCTGCTGCGAGTTAGCTGGAATTTTTACACAGGAAATACCATTTCTGCAGCTGAGCAGCCCCCGTGGCTGCTGTGGTCCAGCTGGCCATGTAATAGTGGTGGCTTCTGGCCTCACGAGCTGAACTGGGTGTTACCCCCTTCCCAGTAAGACAAGAATGTGTTTCTGTACTGGGAAGAAGGGACCTGTTCAGGTTTCTGTTACTCTCTGCCTATGGCTCATTATAGTGGGATTGTCTTTTGGCAGGTAAAGAGAGCTGTTTTGAGAGGATCGTGTCACGATTTGGAAAGAAAGTCACCTATGTGGTAATTGGAGATGGGCGTGATGAAGAGGTTGCAGCTAAGCAGGTGGGTTTCTGGCTCTGCAGAGGTGGGATATGGGTGGATGTAAAGGGAAGTTACTGCAGCAGTCTTTTTCTACAGGGACTCTTTTTCCAGGGCTGAACTCTTCAGGCCAGGGGCAGCCAGGAGGAAACTTTGCCTTTGATGCACGAGAGCTTTCACTACTTTAAGATGGGGACTTTTCTGGCTCTTTGGGGTTTTAAGTTTCTGGTTTACTCTTGTTTAGGATTGTGTATAACATTGTCCCTGTAAAACAGTATCTTGATGTAGCATGTTGTGATCATAGCATGCAGCTATCAGTTAGGATAATGCAATTTCTCAGAAGCACGGGGGGAGTCAGGACTTGGTTGCCAGCCGTCAGATCAATACACAGCATCTACCATCAGTGTGAATTACAAACAAGGAGCAAACAGTTTGATTTGGACAGGCCTGAACAGGTGATTCAGTGAAAGGCAGTGAAGTGCATAGATCACAGATTGTCAGGACATCATCTCTGCATGATTTACGCTGTCTGCCATGTGCCAGAGTTGTCATCTACGCAGGGTCTCTGGGAGCCCTGGAAAGGCTTTCCTGGGTGAAGCAGCAGCTCACAGCCGAGCATTGAGGTTTCCATCTTGAGCATGCAAAGCAGCTGATAGTCAATGCCAGTGCCCATCATAAACAGATGTGCAGATAAGATAGGCTTCAGATACCAATGTGCATACGGCTGAGGTCCTTCCTGAACATGGTATGCTCACACAGTGCTGTCACAAATGCTGTATTGCACAACCCTACAGGTGTACCTTGACTGCTTCCATCTAGCTGTAAAATCGCTTCGATAAAGCTGACTTTGTCATCTCTCTGTTACAGCACAACATGCCTTTCTGGAGGATCACAAATCATGCAGACCTCGTGTCCCTTCACCAAGCCCTCGAGTTAGACTTCCTGTAAGAAGTTGGAGCAAAGGCATGACTGTAGCTCCTGCAAGCCCTCTCCATCGCTGGGGAGGCAGAAATCTCATACATTTGGGGACTCACTTTTCAGCTTGATGAAGAAAACATACCTAATGCAAACTGTACAGTAAAACATGACACCAGGCTATTTCCTCAGGGGTACAGGCCCTGCCAAGTACAAAGGTGTCCTATAAAGAAGCACTAGACTGAGCAGAGCTAGAGCTTGTCTGAAGAAGGGACTTAGAGAAGCCAGCTGAATTCCTCTAGCAGGTAGTTTCCAGAGGGAGGGGGTGATACAACAGCAGAATTATTTGTAAGAGCCTCCTCCTTTCTATTCAGCTTAGTTGTAGAATCCAAGTAAACACAAAACCTTATTTTTATAGAAAAATAGTGATGGCAGAGCTGAACCTCCCTCATTTCGCAAAGCCGAAAAGAGCTATGTTTTTTTTTCCATAGGAAATATTAATGAAAATGTCAAAAATACCTCTATTGCTGTGAAATGTGTCCTCTCTCCTTCCCTGGGTGTTCAAAGCAGTTAATTTATTACAATGTCCTTATGTTATTTCCTCAACGTGGGATTACTGGAAAATAGAAAGATAGGGGAATGTTTCTGGGATACGTGGTTCCCAGTAAGGAAACTGTTGGTGTTCTGAGTTGATCCTGGTGGCTTCTAGTCAATGTATGCACAAGCCTGTTAACAAGCAGGAGATCATTGGATTCCAGCTATCCATGACCCAGACTGTTGATCCCACAGATTTTCCCTGTAAAGGAAAACAAAACTGCCTATGAACATTAGACACAGCACAACACTATTGCAAGACTGCTCACATGTGAACAGAGTCCTCGTCTGGACTAGGAATAATTTCAGAGAACTAAATCCTCATGAATGTTACAAATAAGGGTACAGTTATTAACCTTCACCTCTGCTTTCCTGACTCCATTTATGAGAGTAAGTTCCTTTTAGTAGAATCAGATTCAATTTTCTTATATTCTTCTTTGCATTAGCCTAACTACATAGTTAGAAACAAAACCCTTGTTAAGAGGGACTCAATGTTCTAAGACACTGTGACTTGGCAGCCTGGAGCACACTGGCCTTGGGAGTGATGGTTACACTGATTTTTCTGCTGCCATCTCAGAAAAAAAGGCTGGAGTCAGTGTCCTGCAGTACCACTAGCCAGAAATAGCCAGCTGGAGACTGGGGGCTGGCACAGGGTACTGGTTTTGTGCCATGTCAGGCTGTGTTCAGTGGTATCTGCCACCTCCCTGTACCCTGATGGCACCAAATCAGCAGGTGCCTGGGGTTTCTGCACAGAGGACAGATGTCTTCTGCGCCCCACCGCATGCCTCTGCTGCTCCGCTGAGCGTAACACCGCAGCTGCACCCAAACCCCTCCGGATCTCTGGTCTCCAGCCCAGCGTCACCCGTCTGGGACCCACGAGGGACTGGTCTGAAAGCTTCAGGGAGGAGACCCACCCAGGCTGTGCCCACAGAAGCAGGCGATGCGTTTGCTGCATTCCTTTCATGGCATTAATTACTGAGGAATAATTTCCATCGGTGCTGGGGGAGTTGCTGCACCAGCTCAGCACATGCTCTGCTGTGCCCTGGGAGCATCTGTTCCTGGGCCAGCTCCGGTCACTGCTGTGGAGAAAGTACCTAGAACAAGGAGTTTGGATCCCCTGAGCTAAGGGACTAGACACAGAGGTCTCTGTTTCACATGTTCCTAGCTCCAGTTTTGCTTTTTTTTTTTAAATTAAAACCAGAGGATATTCTCTTTCTCCAAGGTGGTTGCCAGAGCTGGGAGTGGTCTGCTTTCCATCCAGTTCCTTGCTAGGTGTTGGCCTTGTGCTCTGATCTCAGGCAGACCGTCTGGGTCTGCATAGTCCCCCAGGAACTCTCTGCTTCAGGAGCGTGCCGTCCGTGTCAAAGCTGCTGCCTGCAAGCAACACAACCTGTCATCCCATTAGAAAAAATCTGAGGAGCCAATTTCTGCTGTGGCTGTTCCTGAACAGCTCAGTGGAGGGGATGTCTTTTGGCTGCACTGACAGCTGCCACTCTGCTTGCAGCTGCTGGCCCAGCAGAGCCCCTGCAGCAAGCTGGGGACGTGCTGCGTAGTGCTCAGCAGCAGGGTTTGAAGAGAAGCAGGAGCCCATGGGGGATGTTCTCCCATCTGCTGTGTACACAAGATGGAGAGCTCAGGTGTGTTACTGGGTGTTGCCACGCAGCTGAGGCAGCCTGTGTAGGTGTGTGCTGCTGTTTCACAGCAGCGTGGGCCCCGTGCAGAGCAGGGAGAGTTGCTACAGGGCTACAGCTCCATTACTGCTGGGTCCATAAAGAGTCCAGTTCATCCGGGGTCCCTGTGAAATGTCGTTACTGCATCAGCCGGAGCAGATCTGCTAGGAAGTGAGCCATGCTGAGAAGCAGCCCCATTGCTCCCAGGGTCTGAAATGTTACCAGAAGATCAGGACTTACTGGCAGTCACAGAAGAGTCTGTGCTGGATCCTGAACATCTCTCTGCGTGTCCCCAGCCCATCCAAAGGTCTCCTGTAAGCGGGCTTGGGAGATGTCCCAGCCTGTGAAACAGCCTGTTTGGAGCACATCTCGTACTCCAGCTGGCTGAACTTTGGGATTAAAACCTGTGCCTTAACCTCCCACCATCTGGCGTGGCTGAGCGGCCCTTTTGCTCTAACGTCCAAAGCAGCTTGCAGGACAGCCATGCTGGCCCACGCTGGGAGGTGGGATGTGTTTTGCCCAGGCACTCGCAGCGAGTGCTGGACCCAAGGTACCAAGCAGCCTGGCAGCTGGCTGGCTTTGCTTTGTGTTTGTTTACTTTAATCTGTTTTAAGGAAATTTTAAGATGTCGGCAAAATTTTAGCTGAGTGTGGAACTCTTGCAGCCAGTGACATTTCATACTGATATTTATACGATGTTTCCTTGAATGTATGTAAAGTACTTTTATAATAGGAGGTTGATGGTACATTTTCTGTGTTTATGTTTAATAAAGGTTGACCTGGCTATTTTATTTTTTCCTCTGCTGGCTGAATTTAAGACTTTTCCTGTCTCTCATGTGACAGGAACAGCATCTCTATCTGAGCACTGATTTTCTTCTGTCTCTGTGCTCTCCCATTACCCCTGACCTGGCTGTAGCTGAACTGGTGACAAACCCAAATGACAGCCAGCCTGCTGGTCTGGGGCGCTGACGCCGAGCCCGCCTGCGTGCTGCCAGACTCCCCTCCAGCTTCACTGCAGCCACAGAGGCTTTAAAAAAACCACCTAATCCACTAATATTTGCTGCCTCCAAGAGCCCTGGGGGAGATGTCTGTGCTGGCGCTCATGGAAAGCAGCAGGACCCCTGGAGCCCGCAGCGGCCTGTGCTGCGCTACCGACCCCTCGGCAGCAGGAGAGGGGTGAGCCCTGGGTGCTGCTGGCTGCAGAGCCTTTGCCCGTTCGTGGTCCGTGTAATGGGAACTGTGCTATGAACTGGAAAAAAAAAAATAAAGAAGTCTTTATTTTCTATAGTCACTGCTTCAGCCTGTTCTCTCACACCCCTGCGACGGCCTGGGCTGGGCTCGGTGGCACAGTCGGTGTTCGGGGTGACAGCGCTGCAGGTCACAGTGCAGCTGCTGGCACCAGCAGCTGGTGGAGACCCCACTCCCCTGGGGTGTCCTGCGGGAGCCAGCAGTGGCGGTACCGGCTCCCTGGCTCTGCTGTGCTGCCCAGGGGAGGCACATGGCGCTTGGATAGTCCTGCACAAACCTTCCCTTTTTCTTTTGCACAAGGCCAACAAACAACCCTCCTCCCAGTCTCTGCTGTGGTGCCACTGTCCTTGGCCATGGGCTTATGTTGTTACAGGAACAGCTGTGAAATGAGCATTTCAGCTACTCCTCCAGAGGCATCCTGCTGCCTCCCCCTGCCCTGGTATGGGGGGGGAGTCTGCTCCTTGGGACAGGGTCCTGCCGGGAGCGTGGGCGACAGAGGCGAGGGGACGGGGCCAACGCTGTGGGCAGCCAGGATGTGCCACGGCTGCTGGCTGGGCAACAGCAAAAAGAGCCAGGGGCCATTTTGGGGCCTGCTTGGGTTTTGGCACCGAGCCAGGGGCAGCCCCACCTGGAAAGCAGCAGGTGTCCATGGCCAGGAGCTGGCACAGCCCCACACTGACCACATCAATGGCCACCTACGGCTCAGAAACCAGTCGTGGCTGACTCCAGCCTGGTCACGGCGTCGGGAGCACCACCTGGGGTGTGGTGGTGGGAATGGCAACAAAGGGAGCATGAGGTGTCCATAATAAGCCAGAAGCACTGATCCACACTGTGGCCGTACACCAGGACACAGCTGCTGTCCCCCCAGGAGGACAGGGTCCCATGGTGCTGTGGCACCCTGCCAGCCCCCACCCCACAAACAGCATTTGCTGCTCAAAGGTCTGGCAGCAGCAAAGGAGTGACCTGCCCAGCCCAGGCCCCAGCTTCAAGCATGAAGCTTCAGCTCTGCCCCTCTCAGCCCACAACAGGAAGGGAAAGGCAGGAAGGGACCCAGCAAACGTGGCAAAGGGCAGAACCAACATTTCTGTCCACAGAGAATCCACACTGGAACGTGCTTCCCCATTTCTGAAGGGGCAAAGCACTGCCACAAGGCAGGGGCACAGCCCCCACATGCCCTGACCCTGTGCTGTCCCCACAACACCCTCCCTCGGGTGTGGGCACCGCACCGCCCCTGCCTGCCCAGGGCAGCTGCTCTCCCAGTGCAGGGGAATCCCTGCCTCCTTCCCTGTCTCTCCCTGAACGTGGTGATAAGGGGCAATCTTTGACCCTAACAGCAAAACAGGAGAAGGAGGAAAATGCTGGCTGGAAACAAAAAGATCACATAGCTGCTGCCAAGGAGGGAACAAGCTCTTCCCCACCAGCACCCACCTCCCCAGGCAGCACCGGCAGCAGCAGGCACAGGAGAGGCACAGGCAAAGAGAACAAACCATTGCTCTTTTTCCCCCCCCCCCCAGGAACACTATAATAAATAACAAGACAAGCTGACACAGCAGTGCAGCCACAACATGCTGGACCCCCCACGAACACTGGGCTCTCCCCAAGGGCACAGCCATGGGAACTGTGCTGTGTGACGTGGGACTCGCCGGGTGCTTGCACATCACCCCTAGTTTCTGCCAGGTCCCTCCAGCTGCCCAAAACAACAGCCTGAGGGGGGCAGAACCAGAAGCAGGACTAACAACTCTATCTCCCCAGCAAGTCACTTTGGAGGAGCTGGCCTCAGACAGCAGACTCAACAGCAGCAGCCCCATTCAGGAAGCGCTGCCCTGCCGGCCAGGGGATGGGGAACTGGGTCTGGGCCAGCCATCGCATTCGCCTGTTCATGAGGTCTGGCACTGAGAGCGAGAGAAACTCCAGCCCACTGCTCCTCACGTTGGTATCCACCTCGTCGTAGCCACCTTCTTGCTGCGCCTGCACATTGGGGTGCAGCCACTTGTAGTAGGTGACTCTGAGCGCCAGCCCCAGCAGGTAGCAGGGCAGGGCGGCGGTGACCACTGGGACGAGGTATGAGTGCTCATCAGAGGGGGACCGGCACCAGAGCCAGGACAGGGCCAGCAGCGTGCTGTCCACCAGGATGAAGCCATGATAGATGATGCTGCGGTACAGCGTCCTCCCCTGCGCCACGTTGAACCAGCTGAAGTAGAGGATCACGGCCACCATGGCCCGGTAGAGCTGCTCAGGGCCAGGCGACTCCATGAAGTCTGTGCCCTGCAGGCTGACCCAGAGGAACATCGCCAGCCACACGAGCAGGAAGTGAACAGCCACACCGTAGGGCCAGAGCAGGGCAAAGAGGGCAACCACGAGGATGCGGGGGCAGATGAGGAAGAGGTTCCACAGGAAGTAGACGATGGAGGAGCCCAGGCTCAGCTCGTACTTGTCCTGCAAGAAGGAGCGCAGGGACTGGTGATAGTCCAGTAGAGACCATGTCACACACAGGAACGCAGTGCAGATCCCCAGTCCTGCAAACACAGTGGTGGAGATGCTGAGGGCAGATTGAGGGGGGGCCCCCCCCAGCTCAAACCTCCCCCTGCCTGGCATTGCTAAAACGAGCTTCCCACCAGCTCGCAAAGCAGCTGCTGCAGAGGGTCAGAGCCTCAGCACCTGTGTCTCTCTCCCTGCCTTCTGCCCTCTCTGAGGAGGCAGCTGCTGCCTGGCCTTTCCCAGGAGACTGGGAAGAAGCAACGGGACCAAGCGGCTCTGCAGAGCCCATCTCCCAGCCAGGGAAGTCCCCAGCTCACACAGGCAGGAGATGAGCGCTGGCTCCACCCAACCAGCGCATGACTGGGCTCCCCGTTTCCTTGCAGTGACACTTGCTCCCCACCCCACAACGGGCACCAAAGTACCTCCTTGGTGGCCTGTGCCTCACCCTCTGTCCACATCCACAACAGCATCTCCCCGCTCCCCAGCAGGCTCCTGATTTCTCTCCTGACCCTCAGGAGAATGACCACAGAGGTGCCCCAGCTTCAACCCTCCCACCCCATGCCCAGCACAGTCCACTGGGGCACATGAGCACAGGACAGGGGACCACCCTCCTGTGTGTCATGTCAAGGGGAGTGACGTGGCAGAAGAATGACACCTCAAGCAAGGACAGACGAACAGTGTCCTGCTGGGTCCTGCAGCCCCCAGACAGCCCATCTGGTCTGTCCCGTTCAAGCCTGCTCTGACCTCACGCCTGCTCCCCTGCAGCCTCCCTCCCCTGGCCCCAGACCCCTCACCCTGGGAGGGCTCTGCCTTGTTTGTCCGCAGGATAACATAGAGGAGCAGGGTGAGCTGCGGGGTGTTCTCCAGGAAGGTCTCGAAAAGGCGCAGCATGCTGATGTCGTGGGAGAGGAAGGCCATGCGGCTCTGCTCCTCCTCCTCCTCTGCCTTTGCCCAGCACACCTTCCAGCCCACCTTCAGAGCGTGGAGGCACCTGTATGGGGACCCGGCCAGCGGTGAGGGGCTGCTGGGTGCAACGCAGCATGGCCCTCAGTCCTCACGGTGCCCTGACGGGACAACTTGAAGCACTCCGATTTATGCTGGGGCTGCTCCCTCCCCCTTCCCAAGCCAAGCACCGCAGTGCCCACACGACGCCCAGCCGCTGTGTGAAGTTCCAGCCTGAAACCAAGCATTGCTCTCGGTGGAAGCCGCCGGATTACTTCCTTCCCCCGGGAGGGGAGGCAAGGTGCAGCCACGCCGCTTCCCAAACAGCCGGGAGAGCCATGGACGAGACAAGGTTTCGGGGCATTCACCGGTCCGGCAGGCTCCCCAGCGCCCAGCCCTGCTCGGTTTGGCAGGAGGCCTCCAGCAGCGGCGACAGCACCGGGAGAGGGAGCAAAGCCGGTGCTTTGGGACGTGGGTGGGAAACTTCAGCTGGAGGGCACCGCCGTCCCCCCGTCCCCGGGTGTCGGGGTGTCCAAGGGGCTCCCGGGGCAGCGTGGTAGCCGCAGGGGGTCGGGCCCCTCTTCCTCCGCAGGGGTGAGTGGGCAGCCGGGGAAGGCAGGGGAAAGGCTGGGGCGGAGTAGGGGGACCGGGGGGGGGGGTGACGCCAGGGGATGCCCGGAGCAGGCCGGGGGCACGCCTGGGGTTGGGGGGGGAGGGGGGAGGAGAGGAACCGCAGGGATGCCCGGGGCGGGGGGGGGGATACCGTGCCTGAAGAGGAAGCCGAGCTGGAGGAGGTGGAGAGCGGCCAGCAGCCATGGGGGCACGCCGGGGCGCAGGGCGGGCGGGTCGGAGCAGAGCCAGAGCCAGCTGCAGGCCTGGGTGGCGACCGAGGCGGCGGCCAGCAGCCCCAGCGCCAGCGCGGCCCAGCCGGGCTGCCCGCCGCGCGCGTACTCCGCCGCCACCCACCCGTCGGCGCACACGTCCAGCGCCGCCGCCGCCGTCCCCGCCGCCGCCAGCGCCAGCTGCAGCGGCCCGAAGCGCGGCGGGGCGGCCCGCGGCGCCATCGGCGGCCCAGGCACGGCCCCGCCCGCTTCCCGGCCCCGCCCCGCCCGCGGCAGGCCCCGCCCCCGCCCCTTAGCTCCCGCCGCCCCGCCCCCCCGGGCGCTGCAGCGCCCCCCGCCGGCCGCGCCTCGGTCAACCCCCGGGTCACCGCCATCAGCCCTTCCCCCCCACGCCGGGGTCACCCCCATCAGCCCTTCCCCCCCCCACGCCGGGGTCACCCCATCAGCCCTTCCCCCCCCCACCCCGGGGTCACCGCCATCAGCCCTTCCCCCCCCCCCGGGGTCACCGCCATCAAACCCCCGGCCACCCCAGCATCCCTCCCCAGTCACTCCCCGCGTCGCCCCAGCCCCGCCACCCGCCGCCGCGGCAGCCGCACGCCCCGGGCCCAGCCCGGCCTCTCCCCACACCCAGCGCACCCGCAGGCGCCTCAGGAAGGGGCAGGAAGCGCCCTTGCCCCTTCCCGGGAAGCAGCACCCGGACCCCTCCCCTGCCCCCTCCCGGCTGCAGCCCTGCGGCACCGAGGGGTCCCAGCACCGCTCACGCAGCGTTTCTGCTCCCCCCGTGAGAAAAACCACAGCCTCGAGAGCTGTGTCAGCGCTCACCCGCACTATTTTTTCCATAACCTTTTTAATCATTCACACCACCTAATCCCCTCACAGCAGCTGACTTCGAGGCACCACCTGCACCGTACAGCCACGCAGCCGCTGGCAGAACCGTCCACCCCACGAAGACCTGCAGCACTTGACTCAAGCGTCTCCCTGTAGACCCCCATGCCCAGGAGGCTGCTTCAGAACAAACCAGGAGATCAAGAGGCATCGAAGAAGCCGGTTTGGGAACGGCCAGCTTTGTAATCCTGTTGCAAACAGGATGATTTCAGGACACAGCAAAACCCAGAACTACCGGGTGTTTCCAGATGTTCCCTTTCAGAGCGGCGTTCGCTCCAGGGAGCTCTGGCACTAGGGAGCTGGAGGGGACAGGGCTGCCGGGAAGGCAGAGGGCCCCACCAGGGGCAGCCAGCCCTGCAGGAACAGGAGGGGAGGCATTCGCAGAGGGGCCCTGGCCGTGACCAGACCCCCACGCTGAACCGGCTGCCCTAGGGCTGGCTGGGAGCGCCCCGCGTGCGCCGGCACAGCCTGCGACAGCGGCTCTCAGGCAGCCGCATTACTCTCCGGCAGTACCGGGAGCAAATACCAACCACGGCTGCGAAGCCCTAGCGCCACAGGCAGCTATTCCTCCTGCGCCCTCGCTCCTCTCCTGACACGAGGCATCCATTCCACCACGGCTGTCCTGGTTTGCGTGCCCTGTTCAAAGCCTACACTGCTCCACTCGCGGGCTTTGGCCTCGCCCTTTCCGCTCTTGGACCCTGCCTGCACCTTTCTGGCTGAACGGTCCATTGGGGAGCTCAGCAATTGGGTGAAAAAAAAAAATTTAAAAATAATAATAATCAAGCCTCGTACCCTGGAGCCTCATCTTGGGCACAGACATGTGAAAGTCATGGCCCAAACTTGCTGAAGTTCATACACTGTCAAAGGAAGAACTAATCCCACCTGGCTTTGCTCATAAGCCAATGGCAAGGCTGCTGCTGTACAAGGCCACCAAAACAAGACCTTCCGTGCGGTCTTTCCAGAAGAGAAGCGTGTGCCAACATGAGGAACCCACCTGGCAGCAGGCTCCTCAGGAACACATGGCAGCTCAGAGCTCTCATCCATGGTAAGCTGAAGTCCGCGGGGAGGCCTGGTCTTCATCTGATTTGTGAGACTACCTCAGAAGTCACAGCGGAAGGGAGACAGACTCCCTGATGCAAGTCAGTCTGGCACAAGAAGACTCAGTAGCAATCGCCGCCCTTCCTGATACATCAAGCTTTTCAAATCAACATCATAGAGCTTTTAGTAAAAGCCACTGATTTTGTCTTGGTTCCTGAGTAAGTTCTCAATGCCAAAGGCCTTCACAAGCGCTGATTCAAGTGCATTGTGAACCTGTGCTCTCTTCATTTTCTCTTGCTCTGTCATTGCAGCACTTGCTGGGGACTGAGAAGTCCTAAGAGCAAGCAGAATAGTAAAAGCCAACCACTGATGATGGCAGAGGCAGAGCTGCTGGTTTTTACACACTCCTTGTATTTTGTAAAATCAACTTCCCTGATGGCACAAACATGATCAACGCGGCAGGCCTCCTCACACGGGGCGAGGTCATATCTGACAGAGTTAAACTCGTAGTATTGCTGCAGATAGCGTGGATCCTTCGATACCCTCTCTAGCACTGTCTGCATGGAGCGTGCAGAGCCATCAGGGACTTGGAAGGCTTCTGTCAGCCTATACTCTTCCTCCCATGTCGGGAACTCTTCCTCCCATGTTGAGGCCATCATGTTGGCACGAGTTAGGTTCAAGTAGTAAGTCACCATATCCTGCAGGAGAGAAAAACAGAATGAAGACAAATCAGGAAAGGATCAGGCCTTGAGTGAAATGTTTGGCTGGGATGTGATCAGCCCCTTCTCCCGGACACCGGTGTGCAGTGCCACAGGCATGTGTATTCTCCACAGGTAGTCCATTGCCCTGCCCAGCGAGGGGTGAGCAGCCGCCCAGTGGGCGCTTTCTACCGAGGTGCGACCTGGAGACAGACACCTCCGGTGGGAGCCTCCGGAGCTCACCACATAAGCATCTCATTTCGTAAGGGATGAAGGGATGTCTTTTCTCTGCTTGGCTTTTATCTCCAAACATCAGGAATTTTGAGCCTGGCTTGCTTCAAAATCACTGTTAGTTACTATCAATGCTGTCCACTGGCAGAAGCAACGGTTGGAGTAGTGTTACTTACTGAATGAAATTATTCTCTCAACTGTGAACAACCTAAAGAATAAAGTTTTTCACAACTTCTGTTCTCAGTCTCTTGCCCTTTTTCTCTCTGCTTCACTAGCTCCCCAGCCTTCCATAGCGTATTTTCACATTTATTCCTCATGCTATAAATGTGTAAACAGAGCTGCTTTATCCATTGCAAAGAAAGGCACAAGCACCCCATCCTCTACCTCTTTGCAAATAAGAGACAGAGGAAACAGAAGCTGCCCCTACAATTCACCTACATTCAGATCAATTATAAATTAATCCATTTAGCAAGTAGGGGGACCCAAATAATTTTCTATACAGTTAAAAGGGGGGTTTGACAAGTCTGTCAGTCCCCAAAGAGAAGTTCTACAATACACGTTACCTGGGTAGTAAAGCAAGTGTCAAAGGAGACTAGCTAAAGACATGAAGAACACAACAAAGCCTGTCCTGCACTGCCCTGGGGAACCCATCCCAGCAGAAGGCCTGGGCCAGCTGACTGTGGTTGCCTTGCCTTTACTCACTGATGCTCTTACTAAATCTTTGTGCTAGCCACAAGGCTGAAATATCTTGGTTGAGGTCCTCTCCTGCATAGCCACTTGGCTCCTGTAGTTCTGCCTGTTAAAGCCACATGGAGGAATTAAAGCACCCTTCTAAAACTGCAGTGTGCAGCACACGGGGATCCCCTACCAACACTTGAAGAGTGTCTGGATCATAGTCGATCACCCGAATCCCAGGGTTGTTGGCTCCATTGACTACTCCGGGTAATGTTGTTTTCCAGGGAGTCACTCCAGGGGCCAGGAACATGACGTTGATTGGAGAACCTTAAAAGAAAGGCAAAACAACCCATGAACAGGAGACCCTGGCTTGTATCACACCCTGTCCATGTTGCAGTGAGCACCCCAGGAACTGATCACACTGCAAACAGCAGCTTTGTCACCAGCCTTAGTGACAACAGCACACACATAAAGATCAGCACGCTGAACTGCATCAGGGATTGAACATGGGTTTGCTGCAGCTGAGAACAGGCTTTCCACTGCTGTCAAAGACTCTTCAGTGAGGGTGCGCAAGAGAACCATGGTCAGCAAAGGAGACCCAGAGCACCCAAAGATTCCTAACTGCTCCCTTATGTCTCAGCTGATGTCCAAAACCCATCAATAGGGAGCAGGCAAGAAGTTGCAAGGCATTGAGGGGAAACGACAAAATTTGAGGGTAAACAGGAAGGAGGGCTGGAGCTACCTGCTGGAGGTAGAGATCAGAACCACTGCTGCCTCTTGTCGACCAAAGCATGTCACAAGCCTTTTCTGGCTTCTCAACTGCATTCAGCTAACATTCACTAAAAACTCTCATCGACAGTGATTTTCTGGGGGTTGGCAGAGCTATCATGCAAACGCTTGGGTAGCCAGAACCGGTACCTGTATCACTGTAAAACATCCGAAAGCTGTCTTTGTGATGGTGCCCAAAAAACTGGGCAGCAATCACTCTGTGGTGCTTCTGCACAATTTTCAAGTATCGTTCATTAAAGCCACTCCGGAACCAGGGCTTGCCTCGTTTCTTCTCGAAGAAGCCAGGAGGGATGTGCCCCACGATGTAGACCTACAAAAGCGAAGAGTTGCACTGAATGCAAAGCCCCTGCTTCCCCCAGAGCACTGGCTTGCTGTGACTACACAGAGGGGAGAGCAGGAGCAAGAACAGCTTCCAGGCTGGGAGAAACCCTCTACAAAGTTTGTTTATTCATTTCTTTTAATACCATTTCATCTGCTCTAGAGGCATTGGTCAGTGTTTCTTCCAGCCACTGGAACTGCCCTCCAGGATCTTCCTCACCAGCTGTCTCGTCATTCTGGTCATAGTACAGATTGGTATTGAGGACAACCATTCGTCCCCTTGTCCTTGGGCTGGGCAGCTTCTCACTGTAGAAAGCTCCTGAAAAATGCAACCAGCAGGGAAAGAGCTGGAGGTCTGGTCACACAGGTTGCTGTGACCCCAGATCCCTTTGTTTCCATCCCTCTCAGCTCTCCTTGGCAATAGCCACAGCAGAGTCACTGTCTGGACAACATGCCAGCAGCACTCTGACCACTCCAGGATGGGGATTTGGAGCGACTCTTCCCCGTGTACCTCTTGGCATGCTTATGCCTCTCCAGATGAAGGGAGACCCTGCATGGGGACAGTGCAGCACCAGGAGCTGGGCAGCCCTAGAGAGCCACAGTGCTGGCCTGCACCAGCAGCTTTCTTAAAAGATCTTTTTTCTTCCACTGAAGCTCACCACTCTCCATTCTCTGTAAGGACACTTTCCAGTAACTCGAGGAAAGCAGGAGAGACTAAAGCATTAAGAAATTTCTTTTCTCGCATGCAGGAGAACTCAGTGCCAGAAATCAGCATTAAATTGGACTCTTCCTCTGCAAACACTCTACAAATACTGTTGCTCTGAGCATAGAAACAGGGAGAACTATTTGTGGTATTCTCCTAACCACCCCCATCTCCCCGGAGTGCTGCCAACATGAACCAGTGGTGCCATACCTGCTCTGAAAAGAGGAACAGAAGCATCATTCAGCCAGGGACGCCACAGTTCAGCTGTTTGGTTGTAGATCCTGTGTTCCTTCCCTGGAAACTGATTCTTGGGGTGGAAGTCATGATTGCCCATAGCTGCATAGACTTTAGTATCTAGAGACAGAGAAAAGGAGGCACAGATGAATCCATGCTTGTTCAGCACCAAAGCTCCCTGAGGCACACACAGACTTGGAAAGAACAGCATGGCTTGAGAGCTTTGCAAAAGCAAATCATCCACACCACAGCCATGTGGTTGCATTGACTGGGGGTACAACACCGCAAAGACTATCTCTCCTCGGGACAAGCCACCCCAGAGCCATGGCTTTACAGATGAATCAGTGAGCTTTCTCCATCAATAATGCTCCTTCCCCCACTGCTGACATGGATTAAGTGTGAGGAAATCTTGCAGCCTCTTCTGTCTTAACGACTAACTACAGAAACATTTATTTGCTTCTATTCTGAGTGAGTTAGCCTGAAACAATGAGTGCACATCAGACGCCTCAATTCAGACATGCCTCATGCCATACAGCAACTAGGAAGAGGACAAACAAGTCCCCATGACCACAGCCCTTCTGTGCCTTTCCCCTTCCCATTTCTGTCACTTCTCCACCCTGGTAAGCTCTTCCCATGAGACTCTGTGCCCCTCTCCCCTTCTCATCCCCTCAAATCCTACCTGGAAATGTCTCTCTTATCAGAGAAGTCAGATTTTCTATTATGTGCAAAACCTTTTCTTCTCCAAGCTTCTCATTGGGGACATGTGGAGTATCGTCTCTAGAAGAATAAAAGCAGCACAGTCACTGTCTGTGACTAACAGGGCATATGCTTAAAGCGATAAGCAAGGCAGAGGAACTTGCTTATTTCTCTTTCTGCCTCCTAGAAAATAAAGATAAAGTCAAAACTTTTGGGGCAGGAACCAGCGCTATGTTGACTGGCCAAGGCACTGAAGGAGTTTCAAGGAATTGCTCAAAGTGAAAACCGGCTCCACTTTATTCTGCCTTGAAAATTCTATACACAAGCATATGAAGTGGAGGCTCACTCTGCCTCAGTGCGTTTAATAAGACACTAAAGCTGACTGTAAATATTGCAAGGAGAAGCATTTTGCAATCTCAGGTCAACATCTGATCAGCAATAGTGAAGCAAAACTGTTTGTGCAGCTGTTTGAACAGCAGGATAAAAACTCTCATTAAAATGAATCAAAGGAATGCCTCCAATAAGGCTGTGATCATTGAAGTCCGCCTCCAAAAATGTGGCAGACAAATGTTTCAGTGTTTTCACTAATATGCTTATGGCATTTCTAGATGATGCTGGGCTGTCAACAAGCCCATCGGAGAGGAAGATCAAAATTAAAAACAATGTCAAAGAACTGGGGGAAACAGTTTGAAGGAAAAAGAAAAATCAACATACAGTCGTAAGGACCAATAACTACTTCTAAGGAGGAACAATCATCCGCAGAGACAGAAAATGAAAACGTGGGGTCAGGCAACAGCACTGCAAACCAGGACTGGAGGTTACAGCAGATTACAAGTTGATGTTGCACTGTTAGAAGAAAAGCAAACGTTACAAGAGGATATATATACTTACAATAATCATGCAAAATAAAGCTTTTACTGTCTGTAAGTGCTATTGAGGCCTCCTATGGAATAGGGTACCCATTTCTGGAGACCATACTAGGAGAAAACATGCTCCATTTGGGGAGGTTCTTCATACTTCTAAGCCAAGACAGCCCCTTTTTGAGACAAGTCTCCCAGGTGGCTCTTTACAGTTTGAAGAAATGCCACAAGTCTGTTTTGCGATGCTCTCCTCCCACTGCCTCCAACAGGCAGGACTTGGTGCACCAACAGAAAGAGCACGTCCCATTCCCCCGGGCGTTTCAGGTACTCAGAGTTTGTGTGAAGTCAGACAGGGCTGGCCACAATTAAAAAGAAAAGGAAGGATAGTGAATTGTGATCCTTTCCTTACCTTACTGTTTCTCACTGCTGGGGCTTGTTAGGAGCCTCTTGCTGGCATCCAGAGGCCTCATCGAGGTTATGCTCTCCCTCAAGCCTCCATTTTGCATTATAAGGCACATCCTTATCTCACCTCTCCAAAATGGTTACCACATAAAGAGCCCTGGATCTCCCACAAGCTCCTTATGCCCCAGCCAGAGGGCTGCCCCTTCTCCCAGTCCAAACCCTGGCAACCCTCGGAGCAGGCAGGATCGCGCCACAGCCCGAGAGCAACGCGTAACCCCAGAACCCCCACTGCCAATTCCTGGAATATTTGGTGTTTCTCCTCTCGGAGAAGCAGGTCTCTAAAGAGGCAGACACCGTCCCTCAGGACTGCAGCGGGAGCACGGAGAAGGTGAGCTGAGGAGACCCCCGTCAGCGAGCGGGTTCAGAGCCCGTCCGACCGCCGCTGCTGGGGGGCGGCCAAGCAGCAGATGCCCTCCCGGCGGGACCCCGGCCCGGCCCGGCCCCCGGCCCATCCTCACCCGGTCCAGAGGACGAAGTCCGGCCGCTGGAGGCGGTTCCTCATGGCGCGGGCTGCGGAGGCGAGCAGGCGCCAGGGCGCGTCGCAGAGGTAGCTGCCCCAGGGGCCGGCGGCGGGCACGGCCCGGGAGCCGCCCGAGGGGCACACCTGTCCGGCACCCGCCGCCGCGTCGTAGTCGGGGTCCCAGTGGAGGTCAGTGACGTGCCAGAAGCGCCCTGCCGCTGCCAGGAGACGCCGAGACTCAGCGGGGCGGGGGGCGCGGAGCTGCCGCCAGGCGCCGCTCGGGACCCCCCGCCCGGCGGGGGAGCGGGGCTCGCTGCCTCCCCTTACCTGACAGGGCCGCGGTCAGCGGGCAGAGCAGGAGGAGCACGACGAGCTGCATGTCGGCCAGCGGCTGCCGTGCCGTGCCGTGCCGTGCCGTGCCGTGCCCTGCCCTGCCCTGCCCTGCCCACAGCCCGGCTCCGCCCGCCCCGCCTCCCCTACAGCCTCCCTCACCTCAGCGAGGCCGGGCAGAGCCCACACTCAAAATGGCGCCGGCCGCCTCCCCGCGGCCTCCCCCTATTGGAAGGAGCTGGAAGACGGAGGATCACGATTGGCTGCCGGCCGGCAGAGCGGCGCCCACGGATTGGACAGAAGCCGGCAGCGCGAGGAGGGGCGGTGCGCGCGGGCAGGCTGGCGCCCGACGTTCGGCCGCCGCCATGTGGAGCGGGCACGGTACGGGTCGGGGGCTGCCGGGCCGAGCCGGGCCGGGCCGGGCCGGGCTCGGCCAGGGGCGGCGTCTGGGGGCGGCGTGGGGCGTCCGGGGCCGACAGGGACGGGGGCCCGAGGCCGCCGCGCTCCGTGATGGCGGCGGCGGCGGGGGGGACGAGGGGCGCGTCACCGTCACCGCCTCACGGGCTCTCCCTCTCCCCTCTCAGGTACCTTCGACAGCGGGTACAGCGCCGTGGGCACCTCGGGGCCAGCGGGCGGCTACACGCAGTCCCCGGGCGGCTTCGGCTCCCCCGCCGGCACCCAGGCGGAGAAGAAGCAGGTAGGCCGGGAGCAGGGCCTCGGCCGGCCCCGGGGCGCTGGGCCGCGGCGGCCGGAGGAACGGGGTGAGGGTCGGCCGCTCCCCGGCGGCGCTGACGGCCCCGCCGTCCCTTGCAGAGAATCCGCTCCCAGAACATCGTCCCCTGCACTGTGTCGCAGCTGCTGACAGCCGAGCAGGTCGACGAGACCTTCCGGATCCGCGACGTGGAGATCTCCCAGGTAGGTGCCGCGGGGAAAGCAGCGAGCGGAGGCTGCGGGTGAAGCGAACTCGTTTTCCGGGGCCTTCCCGGGTGAACTCTTCCCTCTTCCAACGCAGGTCACCATTATGGGGATCATTCGGCACGCTGAGAAGGCACCGACAAACATTCTCTACAAAGTGGACGACATGACGGCAGCCCCGATGGATGTCAGGCAGTGGGTCGATACTGATGTAAGCACCATATTCCTTATGAACACGCTTCTTAAAAGCTTTGGGAGCGGTGAAGAGAGAAAACCGATCAAAAAGATGTGGCTCTTCTGAAAAGTGTTTTAGGAATAACATGCCTCTGAAAGCCAAGGGAGATGCTGCTGTAGCAGCGATCACCGGTGCTGTGTGCGACTCTTCTCGTGTTGTGTAATCCATGTGTGATTCTACATTGAATCACTTTAAATAATTTTGTAGAGTTTAGCTGCTGAAGCTCAACCATTACTTCATAGCTGAACTGGAGATGCGTGTTCAGTACCTTTGTGTAGGAATGCAAGGAGAGGGAGTGAACAGAGATTTTTCCATGTGGCTCAGAGATTGGGACACAGACGTGTACTGATGAATATTATCTTGTTTTCTGATGCCTGCCTCCTGAAGTGCTGATAATTTTCACTGCTGGTGTAGCAGGCCTTTGAAGCTAGCCCATATTATTGTAACATATATTTGAAGGCAAGCAGCTGAGATCAGTTGAAAAACTTTGGGAGAGTAATTAGGCAGCCATTCAGTTGGCTTAGCTGCAAGTTTATCATAACTTCAAAAAGGATTCTGGACTGCTTCTGTTCCCCTAGCCAAGTTACATAGTTGAACACCTGTTGAGGGTTCTTTACTCTTGTTGTTCTGTGAAGACCTCTCAGAAGTGGACAGAGAGAGCAGAGCAGACAACTGGCTTTGACTGCTGTCAAGTGTACGGTGTGTTCAAATGAGCAAATATTTTTTCCTCTATTTTTTATTTTCAGTTATGTTTACCCAGCTGCTCCTACTAGACGTAGGAATGCATGCCCTTTGTGTTTGCTTGAGATGAGCCTCCTTTCCTAAGTCATTTATTGTGATAACTGAGAAACAGAAATGTGAATCAGCAAAACCTTCCTTTCTCCTTTTCCTTTCTGTTAGGAGGCAGGTGGCGAGAATGTTGTTGTACCTCCAGGAACTTACGTAAAAGTAGCTGGTCATCTTCGTTCTTTCCAGGTAAGGTGATGTTACCCACGTCTGACTCCTCAAGTCATGAGGCTGGAGCAGTGGTGTGAAGGATTGGTGATCTGGCACGGTGTTGGTGGGCTCCCTTTAGAATATCCACTTAACCGTCGTCTTTGCTCATCCTTTCCTGTGGACAAATCCTTCAAGGTTTTTGCCAGGGCTGTATTTAATAACACTTTAATTGTTCCTAAATGCAAAGGACAGAGGACCCATTTAAAATTCCATTCTTCATCAGTGTGTTGTTTTCAGCAGAACAGAGCACTGGACCCCAGGTTCTTGGGTGTTTGTTCTGTAGAGCATAGACCAGGTTCTGGGTAATGGGGACACTTCTTGTAGCATATTATGTGATGTGGTTGCCTCATAATGAAATACTATAACTAAATATATGAATAAATATTCAAATAATGGTGCATGCATTAAAGCAAAGTGCAATTAATTACCAGCCAGTAAGAAAGAGAAGTTACCCTGTCTGCATTGCCTTGCAAAATAACATAGAAAAATGTAAGTCAGAAAATTTTGGAATAGTTACATGTAGACAAGCTCCCTACCCGCCACTGCCCCTGTTCCTGGAGAGGATGGTTGGGCTGGCTGCTAAGCACTTTCCTGTTGCTGTGATGTTAATTTTTTTCTTTGCCTTTTTTTTATTTTCTGAAAGAATAAGAAGAGCTTGGTGGCATTTAAGATCATGCCTCTGGAAAATATGAATGAGTTCACCACACACATACTAGAGATTGTCAATGCGCATATGATCCTCAGAAAAAATCTTATGGTACGTATATACTCGAAGATCCTGATTCCATCTTGGCCCTTACTGGGTTACTGGTTATCTCCCAAAGAGAGGGACCTCTTGGTTCGTTGGGGAAATGGTATACCAGTTGTGGGGCTGGAAAGCTTGAAGCTGTTGGAGGGCTACAGTGAAGGTGTAACAGAAGTCCTGGCTTCCTTGGAGAGAGATTTTGTTGTGGTCCATTTCCAGTGCTTTCTTTGGGGAATTTGTTTTTAATTACCGTCTCTCTGAAATAACACCGAGTCATTAATGCCGTGGGCTTGCGGCAGCCTGTGTAACCACAGCAGTTTTATTTTCATACTTTCAGTCAGCATCAAGAGTGCCTCAGTCGTTTTCCTCTGCTGACGTGGGGGGCTATGGAGGAGGTGGCAGCCTACCAGTGAATGGACTCACAGCGCATCAGAGTCAGGTGGGTGCAAGCAGCTTCTCCTGGAACAGCAGTCGCAGTGGAGGCTGCTGTGGCATGATGTAGGACAAAATGATGAAAGCTCAGTTACTCTTTAAAGATGGATAGTTCGCGACCTTGCTGTCCATCGATGATGGAGAAGCGTAGCTGTGTGCTAATGGTGGTTCTTGCTTTTGCAGGTGCTGAACTTGATTAAAAACTGCCCTGTCCCAGAAGGTATGAGTCTTCAAGAGTTGAAGGTTCAGCTCCACAATATGAGCATGTCAACAATCAAGTAAGTGTGTAGAAACGAAGGATGTTCTGGAAATCCAAGCGGTCCTTCCTGGAGTCCGATAAAAGAAGGCAGAGAGGAAAATAGTGGGCAAGCCCAGATCTTTACTTGTTCAACAGCACTAGTAATTTCAGATGTTCCCAGTGGGATGCAGTAGTGAGCCAGAGCTTTTGACGTCTTCAGCAGCTTAGAATGAGCCATTGACAGTTGAAGGGGTGATAAAATGCTTCACTCCCTATTTTCAGAACAAGCTGTTTAACAGTTCAATAGCAAAGTAATAGGCACCTGGGAGTACTGCAGTGCCTCAGCATTATTTTCTCCTGTTGAAGGACTACCCTGCTCTCTGCACACCAGTCAAAACTTGGGAATAGACTGTTTCTGTTCTCTCTTCCTTTGCTGTCTCTTATAGCTTCTCCTCCCTGAGACTCTGAAAAATAGTGAAGCCTAAAGGCAATAATTAACATCCATTATCTTTCTGTGTTCTGTCCCCTTTGAAGCAGGGGTAGGTACTGTTTTTACTTGGTGTCCTGGTTTCGGCTGGGATAGAGTTAATTTTCTTCCTAGTAGCTGGTATGGTGCTGTGTTTTGGATTTAGGATGAGAATAATGTTGATAACACACGGATGGTTTAGTTGTTGCTGAGCAGTGCTTACGCTAGTCAAGGACTTCTCAGCTTCTCATGCCCTGCCAGCGAGAAGCTGGGAGGGGGCACACCCAGGACAGCTGACCCCAACTGCCCAAAGGGCTATTCCATACCCTATGGCGTCATGCCCAGTATAGGAACTGGCGGGAGTTGGCCGGGGAGCAGCAATCGCTGCTCCCGGATGGGCTGGGCATCGGTCGGCGGGTGGTGAGCAATTGCATTGTGCATCACTTGTTTTGTATATTCTTTTATCATTCTTCTTATTATTATTGTCCCTTCCTTCTCTGTCCTATTAAACTGTCTTTATCTCAACTCACGGATCTTACTTTTTTTTCCCCCAGTTGTCTCCCCCATCCCACCAGGGGAAATGAGCAAAGGGCTGGGTGGTGCTTAGCTGCCTGCTGTGTTAAACCACACCACCTGGGAAGTCCTGATAGTGGTGGCCTTCTCTCTGTGGCAGGCAGAGTCTCGGAGCTGCTGGGGGAGCACGCTGCCGTAGCTTTGGAGAAACTCTCTGTGCCTGTGGACTGGTGGAGCAGCACTTCAGCTGCTCACAGGATAGAGCCACTGAGAGCTTCCCTTGGTAGATGCCAGAAGGGAACAGTAGGGATGGGGCCTGTAAATGGGAAATCCCAGGGAGAAAGGTGTTGATGTGAACTAGTTAGCAATGGCTTTTTTCTTTCTTTGAAGGCAAGCCGTTGAATTCCTTAGCAGCGAGGGACACATCTACTCCACTGTGGATGATGATCACTATAAGTCGACGGATGCTGAGTGAAGTTACTTCCAGCTGGATTTAGTTCTAAGCAAATGCTTGTCCATGTATCAAGTTATCCTGCCGAGCTTTGCGACATGGAAGGTGATCTTTACTCTTTCTTGCCTGTGAAAGTCCCAGTTACTCTGTGAGTGCCTCCCTGGAATTCAAGGACAAGCAGAACATGTAGGATTCTGTTAACTGGACTCAATTACACGCTGTGACCATGTGACTGAAAGCATAAACAGACAGGCGAGAACAGAACTCCTCGAAGCTCCAGAGCCTTCGGTTTGGTTTTGTCTCCTTAGAGGATGCCTTTGTTGGAAAAAAGACGACCCTCTTTCTAATCCCGTCCTGGGCAGATTGTCTTTTGTTTCTCAAGCTGTTTCTCCTAACTCAGCTTTCATTCCATTTCATTCACAAAGTGGGTAGCCAAGAGTAATATTCCACTAATATACAGTAATCATGAATAGATTTGTAATTGGTTTAGTTTACGCATTTAAATCTATATTTGTACTATGAGGTGATCTTGTTACTAGAGCTTTTGAATGTTTCCAATAAAATTTTAACTTGAGCAGTCTTGCATGCATGTGTGGTTCTGCAGGCTCTTCTCCCTAAAGAAGAAAACCATCTGCCTTGACAGAACATAGCCATGTGGGTAAAAGCACAGCCCATGCTTTCAGAGCTTCTTTATAGATATTTTTTTCCTTAGCTTTTGAAGTAAATTGCTTTAAAAGGTCAAACTGCAGTGAATGTCTGGACACTAAGAAATTAAATACTCAAGAAAGCTACACATTGTATCAGTGTTCCAAATATGGCCAGGATAATTTCTGCCACCTAAAGTACTTTAGCCGAAGCTCAAATGAATTATATCATGTGGTACAAGTTTTTCTTCTTTAAACTATTTTTAAAGCATAACCAAAAAACCCCCTGAGTTGGGAAACAGCAGCGTGGATGTTGGTGATGCATTGGGTTGGAGATAACAGATTTGCATCTCCTGTTTCTCTGCACAATCCTGCCTTGTTCAGGGAGGCAGCGTGCTGAGGGCAGCTGCTTCAGCATATTTCTGTCCTCTTAGTCATGATATGCTTCCTGTTATATAAAATGCAAAGCTGAAAACTACTTTCTGGGAATTGTTTTGCATTTGTTAATGGCAGCATTTCCTGAGTTGATAAATATTCAGGAGCATTTTTCACCATGATCCCATAGCTGTAGCTGTTCTCACAAGAGGAACCATGGCTTTTGTGGTGAATGCCTTGCTGAGAAGCAGGACCCTTCAAGCTGAACACCGAGACACCGAAATGTGCTTGCTGCCTGCTAGATGGGAGCCTGGTTTGCTGCGCTGCGCTGACCTGTCCTTTGATTGCTGCCTGCCAAGTTCCCAGGGCCCTGCTGGAAGAACAGCACGTGCAGCTGGGGCTGACGCCGGTGGGCTCATGGGCTAGTCAACTGCAGGTGCCATGGGAGCTGCAAATCGTGGGGTTTATGTTACCCGGGACTGGTGAGGTGACCTGGCTTTGAAAAAGCAGTCCTTCCCTGCATACACGTCTGTAGGGCTGGCTGCTGGACACAGGTGTTAATGCTGGGGCAAAGCCTCCTGTCCTGCTCAGGCTCAGGAAGTGGCACGGCTGCAGCCCATGATGCACTTCTGGGGCTAAACTGTGCTAGAGATGTGTAACAGGTGAACTTCCAGGCTATGGAGTCTGGCAGATCTAGAAGCCAAAAGTACTGTCATTTCCCTTTTGCAGGAGGTGTGCAGGTTAGGAAGAAAATCCCTGATGATTTTTGGAAGGGAAGATGAATAAAATTGCTCGCGGTAAAGAGAATTAGTTGTGCAACTGGACAAAATGCTTCTGATGTGACTGGAGAGAAAAAACTCATCGGCTGGGGAGGGAGTTTAAGTCTTTGCCTAGTCTCCATTTGCTGTTTGATCTTCAAAGCATCCAGGAGCATCTGCTGTTGTCTGGCTCATGGGACAATTTGGAATAGGTCTTAGGGGACAGAAGCGTTGTCTGCTTCACAAAAAGTTTGCATTTTAAACTGTCTGTGAACTAACAGTGAAATCCAAACTCAGAATGCTTTTGTCCCAAATAAACGAGACAAGAAAAAACACTTGGGCATTTTCAGTTGTTCTGGTTTCCTCTATGCTCTGCTCCCTTGCTCCCTGCAGCCCATCTTCTCCCCAGCCGTAGTCCAGCAATTGGTTTTTCCCCCGGGAGAAGGAAAAACTGGATTCTGGGGTGGCTTAAATACATGTTGGCCCGTGCCACTGCAGTGGGTCTCTTGGTTGAAGCTTCATACATTGTATGAAAGAAAGGCTGAGAGAGTTGGAGTGGTTCAGCCTGGAGAAGAGAAGGCTCCGGCCTTATTGTGGCCTTTCAGTACTTAAAGGGGGCCTATATGGAAGACAGAGAAAGACATTTTACCAGGGCCTGTAGTGACAGGACAAGGGGCAACAGTCTTAAACTGGAAGAGGGTAGGTTTAGGTTGGACATAAGGAAGAAGTTTCATATGATGATAGTGGTGAGACACTGGAACAGGTTGCCCAGAGAGGTTGTAGATGCCCCATCCCTGGAAGTGTTCAAGGTCAGGTTGGACAGGGCTTTGAGCAACCTGATCTAGTGAAAGGGGTTGGACCAGATGATCTTTAAAGGTCCCTTCCAACCCAAAACATCCTGTGATTCTCTGATCCTATGATTTAGGTGCTGTTAATGAATGGCTAGTGCCTGTTTGCAGGTGAGAGCTGGGTTCCTCCTTGGGTAAGTGTTCAGTGAAAGGACCTCAACAGCAATAGTCAGTGTCTCTCCCACAATGCTGATTTGAGGAGAGAGTGCCAATACCGAGTGTAAATCCCAGGGCAGAAACACAGCCACAGAAGGAAACCAGTCCAAACCCAAGCTAGGACTCGAGCCAAACTTGAATGAATGAGATCCTTGCTGCAGCTTTGGGACTCTGCCCTAGGCGCTGAGTGAGGAATGACATGAACCAAAAAACTGAACCAAAGCTACTCTTCACTGGGAGAGGGAAAAAAAACCCCACCAGTTTGATCTTAAATGAAATTTAAAATTTATTTTCCAGCTCTGATTTGAAAGAAGAGGAGTGCAGTGTGTGATGCAGGAGTGAAACGCCTGCTTGCTTTCGGTGTAAAGCTCTCCCCTCGTCAGCTCTTTTCCCTTAATGCACATCAGGACTACAAGGTCTTTGTCTCTGCCACTTTCCCGGGGCTTTGCCAGACTTCCAGGAAAAGAAGAGTTGAACTTTGGTCCTTATTTGGTTTTCAGGTCATTTTTTGCATCCAATGCCATGAGTGCAGCAGGGGCCTTTGTAGGTGCCAAGAATCTGCAAGAGTGCGACAAGCACGCTTGCAAGCAAGAGGTGACCGTGGAGGTCTAGGACAGGCGTTGCTTCCAGTTGCCAATGCAGTAAAAAATGGATGAGAAAGCCAGCAAAACCTAAAGCCACAATGTTTTTACAATGTTTCTACAACCTTGGTGAGAAATTAGGCCAGAGTGAGAAGCGAGTTTGGCTGTACTTGAGAAAAATACAGCTTCTGCCTTATGAAAGTGGGTTTCTGACATGCAATTGTACAAATGTGTCACTCGGTGGTTTGAGCCCCAGCTGGGGCATCGTTTGCACTCTGTGAAGTACCTCACCATGTCTCCTCCTAACCCCATCCTACCCCACATGCCAAACAGTGTCTGGACATCCTGGCCCCAAAGCATCTCCGTCTGGAAGCATCTGTAATCTCAGCCCACACACTGTGGCAACACAGCGAAGCAGAGTGAGATCCATGTCTCAGGGCCTGGGCTGGCATCTCAGTGGCATCTTGATGGCCACCCAGCTGTACGCTGATCTGGTGCTGCTGGAGAATCTCATGGGTGACAGCTGAGGACATAGCCCAACAGGGGGATTTATTCTGTGCCTGGAGCTGTCCCGACAGCATATAGGCTGCTCGCCTTGGAGGAAAGTGGGCACCTTTCCACAGGATCGAGGCAGTTGGAGGTTGCACTGTGGATCGCTAGGGCTGTATTTAGCCTCTGCAAGTAACCAATGTCACGTAAGGTCTAAGAGTATTTGGAGGCTGGGTGGTTTCCAGAAACTAGAGGATTAGAAAGGAAAAATTGCCTGCATTTTGTGAATTGTCTTTTGCATGTTGTCATCAACAGTTTCATAATTGTGTTCAGCACTGTCGCTCTCTGTGCCTGGAAGGGAAGAGAGAGCACAGCCTGTGGACACGCACCACCATGGACCCTGGCAGAAACCCCACGGGGGATGCCCCAACCTGCTCTCCCCACCTCCCCAGTCTGAGCTGTGCCCGGACATGGCAGGGACCAAGGGTTTGGGGGCAGAAGGGCATCTCGTGGTGTGGTGGCAGCTGCTCTGCCACCACAGACACCAGCCTCTGGGGCCACAGGTCCCCTGCGAACTGGGGGGGTGGGGAGGGGAGGTGGGAAGGTGCCCCGTTCAATGGCAGATGGAGGCCAAGGGCTTGTTGGCAGTGTTCACTATGCCATAGCCCTTGAGGTCAAGCCTTGCTTCCCCTCGTGCCATGGTCCCCATGTGGGACAAGGGATTGGGATTGGGGTGCCCCCCTGCCATGTGTCCCCCCTGCATGTGGCACAGGGGGATGGGGCAGACCCTGTGGGTCCCCACAACATGTAGGACACAGGGATGGGGCAATCCCTGATGGGTCCCCCCCACATGTGGGACAAGGGGATGGGGAGGTGCAGCCCCCATGGGGGCCCGGCTGGCTGCAGTGCAGATGTCCCCAGCTGAGCGTCCCTGCCCCAGATCCCCAACGGGACAGCCCCAGGGAGGTGGTGGCCAGTAGCACTCCCCACTTAAGCACGACCCGCTGACGCTGCTGGGGGGCCCCGTCCTCCTGCCAGGGCAGCGCATCTCTGGGCTGAGCCCTGTGGAGGGGCCGGGGCCCGGGAGGTGCCGGGGGCCTCACCTGCATCCCCGGGAGGTTCCCGCTGGCCTTGCTGGCTGGGGGTGCTCGGCCGGCGCAGGGCTGGGAGTGGCAGCAGTGGAGGAGCCAGGCCGGCGCTCATCAGCAGGGGGCTTGGGGAGTGGGGGTCTGGGGGCCGAGGACCGCCTCCCCCCAGGGCCCCTCCCTGTCTGCGCTGGCTTGGGGGGCCGCGGGGGCGGTGGGGCTGGGCTGCCGGGCAGCTGGGCCAGCAGCCGGTAGTAGAAGGCCTCGGTCAGCTCCTCCACCCGGGAGCGGCGGGTGCAGGGGGCCGGGGGGTGGACGGGCCCCTCGCTCAGCAGAAGGGAGAGGTCCAGCCACCGCGGCGGGATCTCGAAGCCCTCCTCTGGCTCCTCACAGAAGCTGCCCACCAGGAAGGGCTGATCCAGGCGGGCCTCCAGCCGCAGGGCAGGCAGGGTGCCCAGTGCATCCCGCTCCAGCTCCGGGTCAGGGGCCACCACCCGGACCTCGCAGGGCAGCGGCTGCCGCTCCAGCAGCTCCGCCAGCCCGTACTTCTTGCTGTCACACACCTCCTCCACGAAGCCACCCCCCAGGTCCAGCGGCAGCAGCAGCTCCTCGCCTTCCTCCTCCTCCTCGTCCTCCCCACTGTGGCGGTAGCAGAGCAGCCGGGTGCCGGGGCCGTTCCCCTGCAGCCCCCGGGCCTCCAGCCAGTCGCCCACGCCGAGTGGGGGCACGTCGTCCCCCCGGCCCTCGCAGTCCTGCGTCACCACCACACGCAGTGGCCGTCCAGGCTGCAGGCCGGCCGCCAGGTCCTGCACCCCTGCGAACTGCCGGGGCCGCCGGCGGAACCGGCCCTGGTAGGCACTGGAGAGGAGGAAACGACGGCCCCTGCTGGGGGCCGAGGCCAGGACCCGCCAGGCGTGGGAGCGGCCGTGGAGCTGCAGCCGCTGCCCCCGCTGCAGCAGTGGCACCCAGGCGCTCTCGAAGATGGCGGGGCCGGCCGGACCCTCCAGGATCTCAGCCTGGGCCGGCAGCACCTCCTCCATCCCCAGCACCTCGCTCAGCAGCAGTGGCCGGGCAAAGTGGACGTGCTGTGCCTCCTCCGTGACATCCTCCACGTCCACCTCCAGTGTGGAGGGGATCTTCACCACGTCCCGACGCACTGTGGGGGCAGAGCTGCCCTGACCCCGCGCTCAGCCTCTCCCCGGCCCTACGTGGGAGAGGGCCCCCACCTCACATTCCCCACCCACACTGTGTGCATCGGGGTCCCAGCACCAAACTGGTGTAGGCCCCTGACCCTGCAGCACCCCCATCCCAACCCCACAGCATCCCCACCCTGACCCCACAGCCTTGCCCCCCAGCCCCTCAGTGCCCCAACCCCAACCCTGCAGCACCCTGCCCTGACCCTGCAGCATCCTTGCCCCAACCCCACAGCATCCCTGCCCTGAATCCCACAGCAACCCCGCCCCGACCCCCCCAGCACCCTGCCTGCCCCGTCTGGACTCACGGTGCATGGCAGCATGCACCTCATAGACGGGGTGCAGGAGCAGGGCATGGGGGCTGATGGTGGGGCACAGCAGGGGCTGTGGCCGCCTGTTCCACCACCCCAGCGCCTGGTGCAGTGTCAGGCCCCGCTTCCTGCTGCCCTCCTGGAATGGTCCCCGCAGTGTCGGGCATGGTCCTGGGGCTGGGGCAGGCTGGAAAAGACCTGTGGGACAATGAGGCTGAGCCCATGGGGGCTGCAAAGGTCTCCCCTGGGAGGAGGGCACCCATTGGGCTTGGGCTGGGACAGGGCAGCCCCGCTCACCCTTAAACGTTGGTGGCAGCTCTGTTGTCTGCCCCGTCTCTGTGTCCTCACAAATGACTTTCTGCAGTGCCACGGCCATGACTTTCAGCAGGTCACCCGTCGACAAGCAGCATTCGTTGCCTGAGATCTCGTACACGGACCCTGCAGGGTGAGGAGGGAGATTTCCTCAATGAAAATGCCTCTACCAGCATTTCATAGAATCACAGAATGGTTTAGGTTGGAAAGGACCTTCACAGATCATCTGTTCCAAACCACCTCCATGGACACATCTCCTGCAGGGACATCTTTCACTTGGTCAGGTTGCTCAAAGCCATGTCCAACCTGACCTTGAACACTTCCAGTGATGGGGCATACACAACTTCTCTGGGCAACTGGTTGCAGTCTCACCACCCTCTGCGCGCTGTCCTTTACTGCTTCCTCAGAATACCTGCAGGTGGTTGGTTGGTGCTCCCGTCCAACACTCGGGGGCTCCTGACTGAACTCCAACATATGAAGGAGGTGCACAAGAGGTGGCAGCAGGGGCAGGTGGCCCTGAAGGAGCACAGAGACATGGTCTAGCATGCAGGGATGGGGTTAGGAAAGCCAAAGCCTGCCCGGCGCTGAATCTGTCGAGGGATGTGAAGGGCAACAAGAAAGGCTTCTGGAAGTACATCAACAGCAAAAGGAAGACTGGGGAAAACGTGGGTCTGCTGCTGAATGGGGCAGGGGAACATGGTGACAAAGGACACAGCAAAGGGTGATGTGCTCAATGCCTCAGTTTTTACAGGTATGAGCAGCCTTCAGGAATCCCCCTGAGACCAGTCTGGAGCAAGGAAGACCTACCGTTGGTGGAAGAGGACCAGGTAAGGGAGCACTAAACAGAGAGGACATACATAACTCTGTGGGGCCTGCCACGATGCACCCATGAGTGCTGACTTTGTGAGGCCATTCTCTCTTATCTTTGAAGGGTCATGGGCAATCGAGAGAGGTTCCTGAAGACTGGGGGGAAAAGCAAATGTCACTCCTATCTTCAAGACAGGCAAGAGAGGGACCTGCAGGCCAGTCACACTCCCCTCAAACCCTGGGAAGATGATGGAGCAGATAATTATAAACCATTACCAGACACATGAAGGATGAAAAACGTGATTTGGATTAGTCAGTATGGATTTTCAAAGGGGAAATCACGCTTATCCAATCTGATCACCTTCTCCAATGAGGTGACTGGCTTGGTGGATGAGGGGAGAGCAGTGGGTATTGTTCACCTTGACTTCAGTAAGGCTCTTGGCACTATCTCCCATCCCATCGTCATAGAGAAGCTGATGAAGAATGGGCTGGATGAGCAGACACTGAGGTGGACTGAAACCTGGCTGAACGGCTGGGCCCAAGAGGGTGGTGATCAGTGGCACCAAGCCTGGTTGGAGGCCGGTCATTAGCAGTATGCCCCATGGATCAATACTGGGTCCAGTCCTGTTTAACTTCTTTGTTAATGATCTGGATGATGGGGCAGAGCGCACCCTCAGCAAGTCTGCAGATGACACAAAACTGGGAAGCGTTGCTGACAGCCCAGAGGGTTGTGCTGCCATCCAGAGGGACCTTGGCAGGCTGGAGAAATGGGCTGACAGGAACCTCATGCGGTTCAACAAGGAGAAGTGCAAAGTCCTGCCCCTGGGGAAGAACAACCCCATGCACCAGCACATGCTGGGGACCACTCGGTTGGAAAGTAGCTTGGCAGAAAAGAACCTGGGGGTCCTGGTGGACACCAGGTTGAACATGAGCCAGCAACGTGCCTTTGCTGCAAAGAAGGCGAATGCTGTCCTGGGCTGCATTAGGCAAAGTATGGCCAGCAGGTCAAGGGAGGCGATCCTTCCCCTCGGCACACCCCTGGAGTGCTGTGTGCAGTGCTGGGCTCCCCAGCACAGGAGAGACAGGGACATACTGGAGAGAGTCCAACAAAGGGCCACAAAGATGATTAAAGGACTGGAGTATCTCTCCTGTGAGGAAAGGCTGAGAGAGCTGGGACTGTTCAGCCTGGAGAAGACAAGGCTTGGGGGCAGGAATCTCATCAACGTATATAAATACCTGAAGGGAGGATGCAAAGCCCGGCTCTTCTCAGTGGTGCCCAGTGCCAGGACCAGAGGCAACAGGCACAAGCTGGAACACATGAAACTTCCTCTGAATGTAAGAAAACATTTTTTTACTGTGATGGTGGTGAAGCACTGGGACAGGTTGCCCAAAGAGGTTGTGGAGTCTCCATCATTGGAGATATTCGAAACAAAGTCCTGAGTAACCAGCTTCTGCCGACCCTGCTTGAGCTGGGAATTGGCCTGGATGATCTCTAGAGGTCCCTGCCAACCTCAGTGATTTAGTGATTCCCATCACAGGTAGTCATGCTATGTGCCATTAACAAATACCAGTTACATAGTGGGGGCCTCTCTGCTTAGCCAGCTGTGATGAGGTCCCTGGGGCAGTGGGGAGGGGCTGACCCATGGCCTGGCCCTGGCCCCAGGCTTTCATTTCTGGGACGTGAGCCAAGCCCGAGCATCCCGGCACTCACAGGTGCACGGACGTCCCTGAGGAAGCCCCAGTGCCTGTGGCTGTGGTGGGGCAAGGCGACCCCCGACATCTGGGACTGCAGAAGGGGGCCATGGGATGGGGAAGGAGGGCAGCTATTCAGGGAAGGGCAGAGCTGGTCAGCAGGCTCAGCAGCGGTCAGAGATGGGGCTGGCACAGATTCACCCGGTGTGTGGGGCAAGCCTTTGGCCACGGTGGGAACATGTTAGTTTAGGGCCCTGGCACACACAATGTCCCAGCAGGTCTGGGCACGACAGATGGAGCCAAGGCTGGACACGCTGCCAGAGATGGGCTGATGTCCCTGCATTGGGTATTGGCGCCTGAGCGCAGGGGACGGACGCTGCTGCAGGCACTGCCGCACCACTGACCACCGCTCGCCTGTGGAGCGCAGGTGGGAGCAGCGGGGGGGGACTGGCCAGGAGAGTGCCCGCCCGCCAGGAGTGGGGGGAACCCTGAAGTGGAAATAAATGTGAAAAAATAAACCACAGGAAGAGGTGGATGAAAGCTAGGAAGTTTCAGAAAGTATTGCATGTTGTGTAAGCCCCAGTCCCTCTCCTCCAGCCCTCCCGTGCCCTGTCACGCTGTGATAGCATTGAGGGCATGGTCTGAAAAGGGAAGAAACCCACAGCCAGGCTGCACTGCCCAGAGCACAGAGATGCCTCACACCCTGGGTGAAGAGACCCGGTTAACTCCACGCACATGTGGCATGGCTGGCCCCCTTGGCTGGCAGCAAGACACACAGACACATGAGGCTGTGGATGCCCTGTGCAGGACCCCAAAGCACTCTTCCGCTCCACCACAGCACCAAGCCAGAGTGGTTTTGCAACATAAGGCAGGGTCAAGAACACAGAGGAGGCAAGGAGTGCGTGGCTGGGCAAGGAGGCCGAGAAGGGGCTGAGGCCAGCAGCAGTTTTGTTTGACATCTTGGGGACCCACCAAAATTTTTGCTAACAAAAAGCCAGAAGTAGCAAGATCTTCAGTAATGGCAGGAAATCCAGAAGTGTTCAGGAAATATCACCAATGCGGGACAGCAGGTCTGCAGAGTGCAACACTGACTGACCCCCAGTGCACTCTGTGAGGTCTAGCACCGTTCACCAGCAGCCAAGGGAACATGCACCCAGGAGGTTGGCTGAGGGGTCTTTGTTGGGCTGATGCTTATTTCTAAGGAATCAGGAATACCTGGAAGCTTGTACAGCCCATGTCCTGGAAAGCTTCCAGTGCTGGTAACTGGGCAGAGGTCATAACAGGGGAGAAAAGCAGTGCAGAAGAGCACAACGGGAATGGCTGGAGGCTGAACTGATATAACTCAGACGAGAAATGCAGCAAGAAAGATTCGGTGCTTGATCATGCTGCAAAGGGATGGGGATAGATGTACCTTTCCTGGAGCACGAGCTTCTCAGGCTACGCTACCACATCACAATACCCTCCAACACAAGCAATGCCTCCTTCTGCCCTTAAATCTCTGTACTCATTGAGCTGCTACCAAACCTTCTGTGCAGCCCCAAACTTCTCTCCTCCCTGGGAAAGTTTTTTGCAGGAAGCTGTGCCTTAGGAACCAGTGTCTGGTGGTGGCACAAGGACCTGTGCCTCTCCCTGGGCACGGGCACCCCAGTGGCAGGGGACCATCCATCTTCAGGGCGGGAGCGGGGAGCCTGAGCTGCAGTGGCATGGTAGGGGAAGGTGGCACAGCCTTAGGGCACCCTTTGGAGGCAGCAGGCACCCAGCACTCACCTTGGAAGTAGACACCGCAGCAAATCCTGAGGATGCGGGGCAGGGTGGCAGGGTCCAGGGAGCGGATGTATTCCTGGAAGGAGAGGGGCTCCATGGCTGTGCCACCAGGTGCTCTGGAGCACTCTGCAGAGAGGGGAACCGCGTGGGAAGCAGCTCTGGGCTGTGCTTTCACTTCTGCCTGCCTTTCACTTCTGCTTCTAGCAGTGCTAAGTTCCCTCTCTGGGAACGCTGCTGGCAGCTCTCCAGCCTGTGCAGACTGACCAATGCGCTGCTGGGACAATCCTCTTCCTGGCCTCCATCACGCATCACAGCTTGGTGTCCCCCAGTCCTGGCCCTGGTGGTGCCAGCAGTGCTGAGGGTGGGTGAAGGCACGGACCCCCCAGCTCTGCTGTGGTGCTGTCCTGGCTGGACCGATGCTCCAGCCTGTCCTACCCAGGCTGCCCCCATCACACATCTCCTGTGTACCAGCCTGCCCTGCAGCTGGGGCCAGACAGAGCGATGGTGCCATGGAGCAGAGGGCAGGTCTGGGTGGACCATGTCAGAGAAAGCGAAGGGCTGCATCCAGACAGCCCTCACCCCTTACAAACACACAGGCACCTCCATACTGCTCAACTCTGGGCTTTCAGACCACACTTGCCCCTGGCACAAACATCGCGTGCATCATGCCCTGGCTGTGTTCAGCGTGCAGACAAGTGGGGAGTCAGTGGGTCTGGACTGTGTGTCACTGCAGCAGCATCAGCCATGGGAAAGGCAGAGCCAAACTCCCATTCCCCCAGGACAGGCATCAGCACCCCTCTCACTCTCCTGCAGAGATGGGCCCTGTCCTTCACCAAAGCAGCCGAGCACGGTCCCCACGGCTGCCAGCCCCACAGGCTGCCAAGGTGGAAACAGCAGTTCTGAGAGCTGCCGCTCCTGCTGAGCTTCATCGTTGTAAGGTTTTTCCTTCAACTTGCCCTATGAATCAAACCAACGCTGCAGGCTAGGAACAGGAGCAGGATGGGACTTAATGTAGAAATTAAACCTGGAGAAAGCTATTTTTAAGTAGATGATGCAGAAAAAGACCTTTGGTGGTCCCTCTCCCACATCCCTCTTCTTGAACTTGGGGTTCAACACTAGGTCCACTATTCCCAGTGCAGGTAGGCAGCAGGGATAGCTTCCCTTGATCTGTGAGCCATGATCTGGTCTTAGTCCAGCACATGGTTTGCCCTGTTCATAGCAAGAGCAATGTGTGGTGTTGCACATTTAAGAGCAAAGAGCATGACTGAGAATATAGGGGAAAAGATATGGGAACTGCCATGTATCAGCCCCCTTTGGAGAGCCAGCAAGATGCTGGCTCTGTTCCCCAGCCAGACAGGCTGTCCCAGGCAGGCTCAGCATCGCTGCAGAAGGCGTACAGATGCTGAGCCTGTCCTGATGGGACATTGCAAGACTTACAGCTGGGCAGCAGCACACAAGCCCCTGTGGAACTAGAGGAACGAAGCTAAAGTGGGTGGAAGAGCCCAAGCAGCGGCAGCTTAGATGCTATCAGCTTTATCATCATGAAATGGGAATGGGTAACTGCACCTGGGAGAAATATCCTTTGTACCAATAGCTGGGAAGAAAGTGTATTTTATTCTATCAAACAATGTCAAGAATCCCTGAAGGGCAGGAAACTCTCAATATAGTAGAAAGAAGCTCCCAAACTTGCAGAGCTTGTCCCTCTGGGATTGTTTTGCTGCTCTAAGGCAGAGTCCAGGGAAGAGCTGAACAGATGCATTGCTCTGGAAATCACAGGGTAAGTTGAACAGACAACAGCAAAGGTCTCTGCACACCAAGTATCTATTCCTCCATTCCCAAACAGGCCCTAAAGCCATGTGCCTAGACAGTCTGAAACCTCAGTGGCAAGGCTGACTCCAGGGCCTCTCTGCAGGGAAGAGGTGACTGGTTGTGGTGGGCACCCCTGACAAACCAGGGTGTGGATTTTGGTACAGCTGAGACCTGTGTTTGCAGCTGCAGCAAGAGAATGAGGGTTTCCCCAGCTGATGTGCTGGTCTAGTTCAAAATCAGCCTGGCCACAGCCCCCCCTGCATACCTGTGCTCTGCTACCAGTCTGGGGAAAATGGGAGGGGGACAGGGAACAGAAGGAATTAGTTTGAAAATCAGTCATAGAGAAATATGTCTAAAAATAAGAGGTCACTTCAGGAACCAGAAATGTACAGTAGCCTAAACTGGACAGCTCAGCAGCCCATGGTTCAGCATGTAACAAGCTGGTTGTGGTTATGACATGCTCCTACCAAAGACTGCCTGCTCTTTGCTGAGGTGTCCTCCCAGGGACGTGTGATAACCTAACACTGAGCAGAGCCAGCACAGAGGAAAGACCCAGCACTAATGCAGCTCCCCAAAGCTCTGCTCATGTTTCTGGGATGCTGCTGGGTGCTGCTGGTCCAGCAGCCCCCGATTCCCAGAGCAGGCGAGCAATACAGGGAAACATGCTCAAGGGGGATGCTGATACCCCAGCTGCAGAGCGCAGCTGAGGACCCAGTGTGCAAATCTCCATGGGAAGTCTGGAAAAATAAAAGGTGTCATGGGGGTCTCCAAGCCATGGACACAGACACAATGAGCATGGCCATGGAGAGCAATCATGGTCAGCTCAAAAGCCCACTGGCTCTTGCCTGAAAGAGGCTTCTAGGAGTGGGTCTCCAGGCTGCTGAGCTCCAGCAGCAAAGAGCCAAGGCTTGGCCATGGTGAGTCAGAACCAAGGAGGAAGCAGCATCTCTTCAGGGATGGGGAAAAGCTGCAAGGAAAGGGGAATGAGGAGAGGCAGAGACATGTTCAAGACAGCTCACTGTGGGCCAAGGGGCTGAGCAGCTCTGCTCTGGGGCCACCGATGCCTGCTATCCTCTCCTGGTAGCTTAGCCTTGAGCCTGATTTCATCAGGGGATAGGTGAAGGAGGTTGTTGCTTTGCAGCTACCCAGAAGCACATGTAGCAGACCCGTGAGATTTGGGATGCCTCTGGGAACAACAGAGCAGCTGTCGGAGGAAAAGGCAGCAAACCTGTCAGGGCTCCGTCATCCCAAACACAGCCAAAGCACTGAGCTGAATAAATGCATGGAACATTTTCACTTCCTCCTGCTTGCCACCAGGCTGGTGCCCGCCTGCCTGCTCTGGCTGCGAAGGGAGGGACAGGCCAGCCACAGCAGGGCCCTGAGAACTGCTGCTTTATCCCATATGCTAATCGAAACCAGCCCATCCCCTTCCATGAACAGCCCTCACTTCCCCACAGCAAGCAGGCACTCCGCAGGGGCTGAGGAAACACCATTCTTTTCCCATAGCAGACATTTCCACATCAGCTGCCCAGCTCCTGACGTCAGGATGGCTTAGGCTTAGGCCAGACACACGGTTCCTGGACTGAGGGTCCTCTTTGTGAGCACTGCCTTCACCTCTCAGAGTTCAAATTCAGAGGTGATCCTGCCCAGCAGGTGCCCCCTTCCGAGGGGTCCCCTGTGACACCAGGGCAGCATATAGAGATGCTCCAACTCAGCAGCACATGCAGCAGAAGAAATTGGAGCACCACATGATAAAAGTGCTCATCCCAGGAAGCAAGACCCAGCTCATTGCCAAGGCCAGAGGAGCTGTGCAGCAGAAAGGCCAAGAAAGAGGGAACGTCAATAGCAGAGGGCCCTGATGGCACTGCAGGGTCACGTATAGCGCCTTGATGATACTGTCCATGCTTGCCTGTCAAAGCTTACAGGCACTTCCCTGCCATTCACTACCCAGCACTGTGCTACGGCTAACCTGGCATCATCTCTCACTACACAAGACATGTCCTTATGCTCTCCAAGGTCAGTGTCTGATGCAAGACCCAACTGAGATGATATCTCCCTGCAAAGGGACCCTCTCCTCCTACTTCAAGCAATCATGTACCACCATGGAGCACAGCACAGGGTGGTGGGTGAGCCAGGACCCACGAGCTATTTTGTTTCTTACCCTGGTGAGGCGCTAACAAGGGTGATAAGGATTGACAGTAGTAGTAGCAGGGGACTTGCATCAGAGGAAGTTGCCACTTTCTGCCTCACGCAGTGAGCCAGGAAACAATGCAATTGCTTTTTTCCCCCTTCAGTTGTGCATTTGCCCAAGCAGAGCAGAACACACCCATTGTTAAGACCATGGGAAAAGATAGGTGAAAAATCTGTTAGAAATGGTTTGCAGAAATTCAAATGCTGAACTAGGTATGAGTGCTGTAGGACAGAGGAAAGCTCCCATGGAGAAGTCAGGAATAAGCCTTGAACAGGCCAACTTCAAGTCACGGGGATGAATAAAATCATACCACTCATGAGCAACTACAGGGAGCAAAGTTGTCTGCCTGCTCTTCTGGTGTCCAAACTCAACTCAGGAAACATAAACATTGCCTAAAGAAATTGCCTTGCAGGGCATCAGACAGACAGCTAGTTTCCACAGATTTTAGGCAGTCCCCACGTCATCCTCACTGTTTTGTCAAAGTCCTAAACTTTGCTGTTGTTTGGCTGCAACTGGGGGCCTGAAGTTACAACATGCAGGAGGTCAGAGCTCCTCAAACAGAAGCAGGAACTGTGATCCCACAAGCAGGGCCCCAGAAGACAGACAAGCACAGAAGACATGAAGTCAGGGGATCACATCAGCGGCTAGGATCCAAGCAAAACTGGTGTCTCAGCCTGAACCATCCTCACCTTGAAGGTTTGTAACACTCCCTGCAGTGGAGCACAAACCTTCTCTGACCTGTCAACAAGCAAGAATGATCAGAGCTACTTGTGGTATCCAAGTTGAAGCAGGCAGTGGAACCGCTGCCTGAACAGCCCATTTCCAGGCTCTTCCTCATCTTCACTGAACCCTGAAATTGTTATCAAAGTAACTGAGCACTCTGGTAAGCCTATATGGGAGAGGTTACAAGCTCCTGCTAGCTCTTCAAGTTATAAAACCAGTACTTTTACAAAGACACTGGAGAAAACTGGTTGTGCCTCCTTTCAGAAAGGACTTGCCCTGGGGTGATATGGGCATAAATACACCATTGCTTACACACTAGGAGAAATGCTGCTTCCATTGCCTCCAGGCTCAAGCAAGGGAAGGCCTCTTCAACATATCTAGAAGTACGTGGGGAACCTCAGGCAGGAAATGACCCATCACAGGCAAGATATGAGTCAGAAAAGCCTCTGTCACCAGCCATGACCGGAGTTGCTAGGTTAGTCCAGTATTACTGGCCAGTTCCTCAAAGGCCAGCACACATGCAGGCAGCTGCCCATCTGGGTGTCTTTGCAAGATGACAGTAAACAACTTGGGCCATAGCAAGATGTGTCAGAATGAGCAGAGCAGTACTTGGAGCACATCTAGTATTTAAGACTTCCTCATCCTCTACCATTCCGCAAATGTGATTGAAACCTTTCACAGATGTATGCCAGAATATATGACAAGACAGACAGCTATGTACAAGAGGGTGGACAGCAAAGATTGGGGCTCTTTAGCTGCTTCTCCCTTAAAGCTTCTCTGAAGAGGACATCAGTTCTGGGAAATTCATAAGAAGCAAAAGACAACACTGAAGCAACCATCAATGCTGCTGGAAAGCTACTACTTTTGTGGAGCAGGCAGGACCTCTGAGGGAGGCAGGGGAAGCATCATGGTTAGTCTCAGGCACTAATGTGATGCTGGTATGCAAGATACCTCTTACTGCTTTAGTGGTTATGGGACTTTCAGGGAAGGCTAATTTAGAAGACTGTGACAACACACAGTTGTCTATCGTGAACTCACCACAATCTTACTTCATGCTCTCCATCTTGCACTAGCATTCCTGTCCCCTACACCAAGCAGGTAGGTCCCAGTGACGCCACATAGCTCGTATGAATGAGGAGCTGATCCTGGTGTTGAGCAGAAGTGAAAGCTGAAACTTTTTCCCCCCTTTACCTACCACTGCTAGATTAAGACAGAGTTTTGAGATCAAAGAACCTACAAATTACCTGACTATATTAGACTGCTTTTGAAAAAAACCTCTTAAACAGCATGTGACCTCTGAGCCTAGTAATAGCCATTACACAGCCCCAGTTCTTTGGCTTGTCCTAAGACATGTCTTCCAGTCCGACCCTCTACTGTGGTCTTTCCTCATGCCATTGAGTGTTTTGAAACACTTGGTATAATTGCATGAGCACACACTTCAGCTGGCACACTCACCTGTTCTGCACTGGAAGCTATTAGTGCTCTCCTAAAAGGCCCCAGGGAGAAGTCACCTCCTCTCCGAGAAGTCATTTTTTCAGGCATGTGATCACAGGGTCTAACACATTGGTATCTTACTGCACAGCACACTGGGAATAGAACAACTTCTGTCAGCTCATTCCTAGCTCTTGGGATGCCTGCTGGGTGCTGCACTCTTGTATTTCAAAACCACAAGAGAGGAGAGGGGTTACAATGACAATCCGGTGAATGCTGCAAGGACAGATGTTCCTGGAAAACACTGCCATTACTCTTCAGCTCAATCATTTATTCACCTGCAAACTCTTCTCCACTTCTTTGTTCCCATCTCTGCATTCCACATTGCAGAGAGTGCTTTAGATTATCTAATTTCCTTTAATACAGGAAACTAACTGCTAACCACACCAACACTTAAAATGTCAGACCACAAAGTTAACTACTTAACCTGTACCAACTATTTCTACCTATGGCAGATCAGCAGCTTGCACATGAATTGTGAAGATTCAGCCTTCTGCTGACACACAGTAATGAAAATGTAACTGCCCCAGCTGCTTAAAGGATATTGCTGGATTGAGAAGAAATACTAATCTATAGCCTAAATATTACTAAATTCAGCAAGGCTTGGGAATCCTTCTCAACCCTACACTGCAGGCACCACAGTTATCTTTAACCAGGTCCCAGTTTACTGTTTTTCACTACAGCTCTCCCCAGTGAGCCTAGGACAAGCTGCAGAGACACAGTGTGACAAAGGATGGTACATTTAGACTGCCCAAGGCCACTCTATAGGTCAGAGGCAGCAAGCTGGGCAATGAGAAGAGCAAAGTTGGGCTCTAAAGTATAACTTCTGCAGAGAGAGGATTACGCCAGAACCAGATAAAACTTCACTCAGAAAACAAAGGTGACTGCTGTTTAAAATCCACTGTTAAGTGTTATTCTTGTGTGCAAAAGTGCAACGTGCTGCAGCACAAGGCAAAGATGCACAAAGCAAAGGTCACAAAGCAAAGAAGCTGGAGCAGCTTTAAGAGCTGCAGCCTCAGCCAGCCACTAAGAACAAGACCTGCAGCAATAGCTGCACTTTGCCATGGCAGAAATCCTTCAATAAGCCACAAAACAATGTACAGTCCCAACTGCAGAAGTGTAGACTGGGAACGAACACATTACACTCTCCAAACTGGCAAAATCTGCATTTAATTTACAACATAGTAAAGGTTACAGGTAAAAAGCTCAACAGAAAGTGTGAAAAGGCCTATTACATATTACACAAGTGTACAAACTTCTGTACAAAGCCCCTAGATGTTATACTGTCCCCTCCTGTACTGGCCAGCTATGGCCCCTAAGCTCTAAAATAATGAGAGCTTGTTCAAACCTAGGGAGGAGAAGAGCTTTAAAAACCAATGAGCAGTAAAGCTTCCCTTTTCAAGAAAAATCTTGCAAAGAGCCACTTGCAAAAAACCACCCCCCCAAAAAAAAACCCCACCCAAAATGGAAAAAAAGGAAGAAGAAAACCTGTTCAACTTTTACTTGCCCTAACTACTCTTACTCTACAGAGTTGCCTTCATAAAACAGACTGGCTGGAAAAAGAAAATTCTACATACCAGAAAGAAGCAAAATTAAAAATAAAGGGAGAAAGATTTTAAGAGTCAGCATGGAGCGTTTGGAAGCAGAATGTCTGAGGACTGAATCATATTCAATAGCAACTAAACACAGAGTGGCACAACTATATCATGGAGAAGGTACTGTATTCATCCATATAATAGTTTGAGCTAGATATGATTGTGCGGGGAGGGAAACAAACCAGTCTCTAAAGCCATTGCTCTTGTAAATGGGGCAGCTACTAGCTCATTTCTACCTCAATAACATGATAGAAGCAATCACTCTGCAGACGCAGAAGTCACACTGATTTTGGAGCATCTGTCCAAGACAGGTCTAGTGCATACAGCACACCAGATGCACTATAACACAGCACTGCTCCAGCAACCATCAGATTTTCACAACACTACTTAGCGAGGTAGCTACAGTACTGTACACGATGAACACCTGGGTATACTACTGTCATTTTAGTGCACATTTCCTGGAGAAATCCCCCAAACAACAAAGGAATGTGACTACGTAGCTGAACTGCATTATAGAATGTAAAAAAATCCAGAGTAAATCTAAGAAAAACAGAGCTCTGGCCTTACCTTGTATAAAGTAAAGACATAGTGTCTGAATACATGTCAATCAGATTTTGAAATCTAAACCTGAGGATTTGAAGGGCTAGAGCAACAATCCAAATCAGGCTTCTCACTTTATTCAATGGGAAAAAGTGATGAAGTGGTAAAAAAATGTAATATTATGAAACTAACCTGTGCACTGCTTTATTCAAGGCAAGGCAGATTCTCTACTGAGAATTCATATTCTAGCTTTAAGTAGCACTCAGTTCTCACCCACTGTTACTACAGCCAGAATAGTGTGCAGATTGTGGTTTCAGTTGTCAAATGTGTAAGTCCTCTGACACTGCTCATAGCTGCTCATTTTTATGTGTGTCTTGTTGCATCTCACATATACTCTAAGCTCACAAGTTCCATTTGCAAATAAAAATGAAACTATTTAAGTTAAAAGGGCCACCAAGTTTAAAAGAAACTGTTTTCCTCTGTGTTAACCACCTTAAGTTACCAGAGGGGAAGGAGTCAACACTACTTTGTTGTTTATTGTTTGTACAGTGTAGATAGTGCCTATCCACCAGTCCAATGCTCCTAGGCTTGCCATGCTTGTATGCTGCCATTAGCACCAACACAAGCTCAGATCCATCCATGTGTACACCCCTTTATCCATCCACACAGCACTCCATTGTACAATACTGGACCACAGCTAAGGAAGCCCACCTATTTCTTGTCCATCTCAACTCCATATTCTCATGAACTAATGGGATGCTGTAGTGTTTTAGGTGGAAATTAAAACAAGCTGTAGCTAAACAAAACAGGAAAAAAAGATAATGTCCTACATTGGTAGGGTTTTGAAAATGTAATAAAAGCTGACCTATATTTTGCAAGTTTTAGAACTCATACCAATGGGATTTCTGAAAGGCTTGGCCCCACAAACATATACTTCTGATACAGCTGACCTGCTATGAGCAAGTCCAGCAGGAACAGCATTACTCATAGTAAGCACGACACCTAAATACATGAATTTGCAGGGTCACGCCATAAATGATAATTAAATTGTATGACTCTGCCCCTTCAACTTATGGATCAAAATTCAGAGTAAAGACCTCTGGGGACAGTAATGGCTAAGAAAAGGCTGCCAGATATTTTGGTTCAAAAGGAGATGGGAGCTGTATTTTTTTTGTTGTTTTGAACAGACATATAAAAACATCTGAAGACAGATCTTTAAGGGGTATTCCACCTCTCCAATCTTGATATTACATCTGGTAGGACACTGAAATTTTAAAAAGACGATACTGCACATAAACAGTTTCTGGAGTTCGTAACTCCCACTCTCCCACAACAAAACCCAACTCAGATCAGTAGGGAAGGGGTTGGCTTCTTGCCCGGCCATGCCTCCTTTGCATATTTCTTCTTCTTGGGTTCATTCACAGCTTCAGGATTAAAGACAGCAGGGTTTGGAGCTGGGTTCATGTTAACTGTTGAGGGCACAACAGGAGTCAAGTCCACATCTGGGGCAAGATTGGGGTAGGGCATTGGCAGACCACCAATGAGTGCTGTCCCATGGACGCCATGCGATTGGGAACCTGCCTCATTGTGAGTTGGAGGTAAACCACCATATAATCCTCCACTGTAGGGAAAGTTTTGCATACGTCGTGATGCAGAATCGTCTGTGGTCAATGAGCCTGGATTCTCCAACCGTTTTTTCTGTAGATGGAAGTATTTAAAGAATTATTCAAAATACATGAGACAAGCATGCTATTTAAACTTGATGCCAATGTAATTTTCTCCAAAAAGGCACCCAGACCAGCCACATATAAAGTGGTTACAGACCATGTCCCAATCTTTGTCCCACATTTCTTCTGGGTTTCCTCGAAAACCACTTAATAATAAACTCTTAAAGGTGCACAATGCAGGAAGGGGTGACAGAAGTTGAAGCTCAGGTTTAACTTAGCACCTCTGAGCACCTCTTTACCTCCTGTACCTCCTTGCCAGTCCTGAGCTTGCCCTGAACGCAAGACCAAGTAGGTCTTTAGTCAGTAACACAGACCCTTCTTCCCCCACAGTAAGAAACTGCAACTTCTAGATCACTTGGGTGATTTTGTCTAACTCTTTATCATTTGAATCTTCTCCTGCAGTCTGGGGTTTATCTAGAAATATCCTTTTCCACATACATTATTTAGTGTATACCAGCAACAAGCGAAATTGCTATTACACTGTTGCTTAGCTACCCTGAAGTTTTGCAAGTCTTCCCTACTCCTAGCATATTCAAATTAAGTACAGCACTGGCAACACACTCGTCTTGGATCAAAGTCTAAACCCTGCTAGTTCTAGTAGACAACGTTATGAAATCTTTAGCACTTACAGTATTTAAACAAACAACCTCTTATTTTTACTTTTTCTTTTCCACACTTCCCACAAGTTTAACTGATGCCTAGAACTACCATTCTGAATTTCTGGAAAGTGTTTCTTTTTGGAAGGAAAGAAAATTGCCATTGATCCCATGTGCTATTAAAGAAAAGAGCTAAAGCTGGATTTGAAGGGAAATGGTCAAATCTGCTTAAAAAAAAAAGAGAGAGAGACACAATTGTGAAACATGAACAATGTGAACGTGACTTTTGCTTAACAATAAAACACTTTCCACCATAGAACATTATGTTTCTAAGGTGTAATTCATAAAGTGAGTTCATCAATGTAATGTACTAATTAGAAAGTTGAGAGTTACTCTGTACCTTAACAGGGACTACTGCTGTCTGTACCATGTTCCTGAAACGCCCAACAGAAGGGTCCACATCCTCTGTAAAGGCAAGAACAGTGAAGCTTCCAGTAAGAATACAGAAAAAGATAGAAAATCTGTCAGGTAAAGGAACCTATATGAAGAATTGGTACATGGACTTTCTCAAAGCCAGTGCTCTAGTAGCTCTCAGTAAGTACAAGCACGCCCAAATAAAGAGAAGAGCTAAGGGGACACCTAGTGGCTTTGTCTCAAGGTGGGCTCATCAGATATTCTGGTAAGAAAGGCTTCCACTCAAATGGAGAATGGGGAAAGGGGACAGATGGATGGCCAGCTTGCACTGATCAGACAGACTGGAGTTCTGGGCTGAAAGCTGCTGCTGACAAGGCACTGCATGTGCTCAAAGGCACAACAGCTAGCCCCAGAAGTCCTTGGGGGACCCTGAAGGAGGAGTTAGAAGAATTCAATGTAAAGTCTCTGAAAGTCTGAAAAAAATTACCTTTTTTGTAATACAAATGACTGCTGTTTACATTAGGATATTCTGAGCACTAAATTGCATAACCTTATAAATCAAAATGGTTGTTCTGGGTGGTATACACTGCCAAATGAAACTAGCTCCAGACTATATTTTAAAATGCATACTCATTAATAAGTTACTCTTATTAATAGGAATATTATCCATATAAAATATCATTAATAGGAGCACCATTAATATAAAACAGCTAAGGAAGAAAAATGACTAATTAGGAATTGGATACATCTTCAGAAGCATTATTTTGAATGAGAATGACGTGTTTCAGATATGCAGACAAGTAGCAAAAAACCTGAGCTTGAGACAAATATCCATTGGGCAACAGTAAGGAAAGCATTAAGAGACAGATGAAAACCAAATAAGTTCAGTTCCCGTTTAGATTCTAAAGAAGGCAAAAAATTTTAAAACACTTTCCTCCTTTTGGACCCATGAGATCTTTCCAACATGTGACAGAATTTTCAAGAACGAAGCCGAGTGCAATATCCCTGTCCTGCACAAATAATGCAGTTATTTTACAGGTAGAAGAGAAGAAACAGAGAGGTCAAAGAAGTAAGTGAGACATGTGGCAGCTTCTCTGAAATAGCAGATCCCAAGTATTGACTGCCAAATTTCTGTTCTCCTTATCTATGGATAACCCATGAGGAATCCCTATGAGAATACTGGAAAGAGGGTCTTAACGGCAACAACTAAAGATTAAAGCAAACTACTTACCCGGATTGATGATTTCATCATCATCACTGAATGTCACTCTGGAGTTCTTCCGTTTTCTCTTTGGTCTCTGAATATCCAAATTCCCTTCCTCAATGGTTAGCGTGGAAATTCTTTTGTTGTGGGCTGTATTAAACTCTGTCAGGTTCTAATGACAAATTTGGAGATGAAATAGTTTAAGCAACTACTGTATGAAGTCTGATTTAATGATGTGATTGTACATATCAAAGATCACAACACACTGTTTAGCTTCAACGTTAGACTCCTGGGAAGAAAGGGTGGTCCAGTGCTGCAACAGGTTGCCCAGAGAGGTTGTGGAGTCTCTGCCTGCAGAGATACTCAGAACTTGACTGAGTGTGATCCTGGGCAACCTGTTCTAGCTGACCCTGCTTGAGCAGGGGGCCTGGACTAGATGATCCCGAGAGGTCCCTTCCAACCTCAACAATCCTGTGAATGCCACACACATTGCTTTCTCCCTCTTCACTAGCTAACTGTAGGAAACAGGGCAGCATTCACCATTATCTGGCAATGGGGAACAGTGTGGGAAATTACCCCTGACCTGGGGTAATGTTAGTCGGAGAGCATGTGCTCCCTGGCAAGCCTTTGTGAGAAGACCATTGGAATAGTAGGATTATTAGGTCACTGATTCTGGGAAGCAGCATGATCACAGGCTTATCATGGCAGAAAGAGACGGCTTGTGCATATCTGCCAGCAGAAGACACCCCAGACTTTCTTCAAGGCCAAGAAATTAGGAACCTGAACCTAAGCAAACAATTGGGGAATGCTATCCGTTTAGCTGGAAATGCCATCTAGGTACAATGTGCCATCGTACTCACATCAAGTTCTGTCTCCTCCTCTGGCAGGCCCAGCAAGCCCTTGAGTTCTTCATCTTCACCGCCCATTTTCTCATCTCCTTTAACTGCTGATGGCAGAGTCTGAGGCTTCTCTCGCAGAGTATATGCCCGTGTAGAAGCACCAAATGAAACCGTGGAGTCAATGGGTATCTGTTGGGGTTTGTGAGGTTCCAAACGGATATGACCCAAGAACGTGCCATGTGCTGAGAACATCAAAACGCACAATAGTCTGTAAGTCATCAGCTTGGGCTCAGAGTATTCAAGTTCAAGTCCTGAGAAGTTCAGAAACTGTACATGGTTGGTCCGAGATAAAAGTTGCTGAGGTACTGCTGAAAACATTAGCTATGTACATTTTACCTACCATCTCACAAACTGAGGTAACACACATCAGAAGTCCTCAAAAAGTCATGGAAATAAATGACAAGCACCATTTACTTTCTGGATTCTTGTAGGTCCCAACATACTATGTCTGGAATCATTCCCTCAGTGGAAAAAACAGTATGTCAGGTTTTAGATCTTGGGAAGCCACCCTCAGAAGAGAAACCTTCATTAAATTTGTGAAGGGAAGGCCGAGTTGCTTTCCTCCTTTCCCTTAGCCTCTTAAGAGTCTAGAAATGTTGTTTTAAACACCAAGTGAAGCAGATGTAAACTGACTGGAGCAAACACTCCTTTGCTCCTAACCCTTGCCAATCTTTCACTAGGATGCTAATTCAGATTATTGTCATCTATCCACACAGTGCAAACAACAACAACAAGAAAAGGAAAAAGTGTCTCAGATTCAGAAATGTTTAAGCACTGAAATATTGTAGTTCTATCTGGTTAAATGTCACACTACTTACTGCTGTTTAGATCTATGAGGAAAACCCTCTTGAGATGTTTGTGATAGACCAAGGCAGCATGGACCCGAGAGCAAGACTGGTGGTCAATGGTAAAATCGCACAGATCAGGATTTCTCCCAAAGAGATAGTATTTCTTCTCATCAATGATGAGTTTCTGAGGTAGAATATCAAACAGAGAAGCATATTAGACTCCTATAATCTTTTGGATCTTCCTGAAAAAAATTCAAGAACATGAATAAGCAGAGCAAATTCAAAACAAAGCATCAACATCTGAACAATATTTTAGTTTTGTCTGACACTGTTCAATACAGAAACTCAAATCTTCTCTTTGTAAAATCAGAACAGCTGACTATGGAAGAGTCCCAGTTATTCCCTTCTTTAACAGCCAATACAAGACAGCCTGGGAAGGACAATAACTCTTCAAAGCATGAGACTGTCTCATACAAGAGATTCTCTCTCGCATCTGCTCCCAATTATTTTTACACATTCCTCGAGGCAGATGACCTTGGTCCTTGTCTAAGCCAGGAATCTATGCTACATGATCTCCAGTCCAATACAGAACATGAAAATTATATTTCTGTATAGAAATGTGTACATACAGGAGATTTAAGACCTTTATAATAAAGATGTAAAACTATACTGAATATGTACTGTGATATGAATCCACATTAGTCTAGTCAAGTAAGCCATTAATTTTAGGCATTTCTTCTTAATTCATCCTAATCTCTTCTTCAAACAAGATCTTACATACTGTAATCAGTTACATAAACCATCTCTGAAAAGCAAAGGAACATGTTGACACAGTCCTACAGTGTAAACAACATATTTCTATTAACAGACAACGTTGTTGAAAGGAACTCCTTGTGCCTAAATGCTGAAGTACCTAAGCAGTGCAGCCTTCTTTCTCACTGTATCCTAAGATCTTAATCTAACCTGTTTTCTTGCTTCCAGCTGCACAAGTCAAAGGCTGCCAATGCATTACAGATTTGTTAACAGATGGCTTCTCCTGCTTTTTGAAACATTTACCAAAGCCCACACAACGTTTCAATAGCATGATCAAGGGAACGCTGATGATATGTTTTCCATCAGAAAAAAACCCAGATCTTAGTTCAGGAAAGCACTGCTTTCATGAGATGGTCTGAGCTGAATTAACATTTTGCCTGCTAGAGCACGAGGATTTCTCCCCTCTCCTTCCTTCCATTCCCAGCTATACAATCCTCCCCTCAATCACACTGCCACACATCTGAGCAAAGTTTTCAGCTTGCAAAGCTGCGTTAGTCTACTACTGTTTTAGTGGACTGAATCAGTTTGCCTTCAGTCAGCTGCGTATCCCAGCTGGCTCTAGTGAAGCAATGGATTATATGCACTAGGACTGTGTGATGAGGAAGGACCTCTCTTCCTGGCAGCAGTGTTCATGTCAATCAGTTGTTTGCTCCTCAGTTTTCCCAGCTGTATAAACCACATGCTCAGCTAGAAAGAGCTAATGTATCAGACTAGTTACAGGTAGTTGGTTTGGGATTTTTTTTGAGCTATCAGAAAGACTGACACAATGAGCACCTAGACAGTTACTTATTCTCTGGCACTACCAAGTCATACAGAAAATAAGGAGACAGCTTGGAATAAGACATAGTATTTATATTCCTCTGCCTTATCTGCAAGCATAAAATTCACATGGACCTCATTTTCTACTACAAATCACCTTGCAAAGTTACATCTATTTATCTGCCCACCAATTATGAACTTCAAGGCTTTTAGCACTGCTGCATTCAGGTGTCACTTTGCAACTGATTTTTTTCAGATTTCCCCCCCCAGATGTGTTCTACATTTTTTAGCTTGGATTTCTCATTGTTCTGCTGAACATTTGTCAGCCCCCATGCTGTAAATTCTCATAATCTGGTATTCAGTAATAAGTATTTAATTTATTTCTGTATGTTTACTCTCTCTTTTAGGTCACTAGAAGAATTAATTGAACAACTCAACTCCATACTAGTACACATCATGACGACTTTACAATTAATTGGTCCCTTAGGTAACAATCTGCTAATGTCTTATTCCCAACTAGCTCAAGGTATACATTTTAAGCATGATTTCATGAGAGTAAATGCTTTGTGAAATCTACTGACTTACATATTTTGGCCTGCTTTCTTAAAATAACAAGATTTAGGTGATCAAGCTGTGTGGATATCCATCAGCTCCCAACACCCACTACTAAACTAAGTAACTTCTCAACCAACTGGCCAATTTCAACCAGCGCTACAAAATATTAAATTTCAAGAAGTTCTGGGAAAACAAACAGTTAGATAGAATGACAACTTCATCAGTACCCTCACTGATACACAGGATGGCAGAAAATCCACAACAGCACCAATACTTAGACTTTAACTAAAAAAAATAAATATATATCCTTTTTTGTGAATCCATGTCTCATTTGATAAGACAGGAATCACAGCTTAATTAGCAATTCACCGTTAAGTACATTATCTGGTGACAAATGAGGTGCAAATGCAAAACTCAAGTGATTTTCCTCCAGTTGGGACATTTAAAACATGTAGGTGTCTCCTCTGAATCTATTTGTGTCTGGTGGGGAATGGCATACCTCTAAGCCTCAGTATAATTCAGATAAAAACCCGAGAAATCAATATACTGAAACAGTCTACTGGATTCTGCTCTCACCTGGCTACTCTATTACCACTTTCTGTCTCGTTAGAAATGCTGGTTTTCACAAGACCCTCCCCTCAGAATTAACCAGAAGCCACTGATAAAGAGCTTAAACTAGTACATGGTTTCCTCAGTCCTTTCTGGTTAAATATTATTTCACTTTTTTTTTTTTTAAATTCCACCTGTAAATAGACCAGTCAATCTCCTCCCTGTACATTCTTCATGCTAGTGTACTTTTGTTATGCTTTTCCCCGCAAGCCTTAATCAACACCTATCATTCCATTAATCTCACTGATATTTTCCCGTAAGATTACAGTCATTTCATCCAGCTATTGATCTGTGAATACCATAGTGTTTGTTACAATATATCTTTTGAGAAATGCTGGTTAGGTTTTCTGCACTCTGAGTCTTCCCAAATTCAATACCTTTGTACTAATGAATTCTACAATTCCACTTTGTAAGAAAGACCAGCATTAACTTTTCCTTTTATTCTTGTGTATTTGAAAAAATCCTGTGTAAACACAACTCTGATAGAAACAAGTGGATCTTCACAAGCTGATTCATTACTCCACATTTCAGTGCTTAGCTCCACAATCTCACGATTGCAAGTGCCATAAAAATCGGTCCAACAATTTCTCATTCTTGTCCACAACTGAAACCAAAAGAAGTGTCCTGTAAGGTTTCATTTGCACACAAAACAATACCATTCTGACTTGACAGCATTTCAAGAGATTTTGCAAAGACACAAATGAATTCATAAATTGGAAATATTACACCAAATCATCAACAGAGAAAATAAAATTATTGCCTTTACTTCAAGATAATGTTTCCAAAATTTTCTGTGCCTCTGAGTTATAACCCGGTGTTATCCTTTATACACTGGGCTTAAACACTTCATGGCTTCTTTTAATGTTGCACTTTTCAGACCCAGCAATCACAAGGTGTATCTCAGACCTCTGCACAAGACCTGGGACACAGATGGCTCGGTTAGTATCAAGTGCTCAGTAATCCACAAGATTTAAGAATGTTCTTTCTTGGTTACTGTTGTCTGCCATAGACACAAAACTGAAAAACTCTTTGCCATATGTACCAAAAAGAGGAACAGATGGATCACATTCAAATGCTGTTAATTTGTTGCACAGTTCCCATACATATACACAGTACATTGTCTCATGTAACCACCACAGCCTAGAGGACTTAAGTCATCAGCTGTATATAGTGTGCAAGGCCACAAAGCAACCACAGCTGGCATGCATGCTACATGGAACAGCCTGCCAGAACTTCCCCACCAAGTCCACTCTTCTGATTCTTACTTCAGCAGACAGAAGTACCATAGCAAGCCAGACCTCTGCGCTACACATGTAGGTGCCTGCGCCTGGGCACCGCTTGCCACAGCATTCAATACACATATACACACTGAATGGCAGGCAAGCTGTACCTCACTGATCTCAGTAACATTGATAGCCAACATCAGATAGTCAGGAGGCAAAACACAAACTCCACAGTCATTCTGCAACCTCTGTGCGATAACACCCTCTACTGAACCTCGGACTAGCAATGATTGTTAACAGTGCTCTGCATGACAGCAAAAAGAATCTCTTTTAGGTTATCAAGAGAGTTGATGGTAGGAAGAGGGAATCAGAATGTTTGTACTACCCACTTTCCCCCATGTGGACAGAGACCCCAGGCTTACAAAGCCAGCTTGGGCCTCCTGTAGGTCCAAAAGCTTTGGGGAGCACAGCCTCAGAGTCTGACATGACCAGGACAACATTCCTGACTTGATTTATCATCACCAAGTTTGCTCAACCATTGCCAAAAACAATGGTGCATCCTCAGCTTCCATATGGCATTTTGCTGCCTTTTTTTTTTTTTTGAGTCCTGACCAGGACTCCCATGATAGACATTTGCCTAGCACCTGAGGATTAATTCAGCAGAGCGCTCCATATAAACTCTTTCATCCTAAAGCTCTCTCGCCACACTCATAAATCCAAAAGAAACATGACAAGAAAAAACTCATCTTGTAGAGTAAGTCTCCCAGGTGGGAAGGCTGCATTATCTTTGGTCACCTGCCACATACCAAAAAACCCAAAGTCACTGCCATTTGGCTTTGCTCACTGAATCTCATTACATGGCCTGAAAGAAGTACTGGAAAACCCAGTGCCGAGTACAATCTTTACCCCAGATGCTGCTGCTAGGATGGCAGTGAGAAAACTGAGCTGAGAAGCAGTCCTACCACAGCTCTCTGATCTCTGAAAATGATTCTGAACATGTAACAGTACCATGAGAAGCAGAATACATGGTCCATGGTTTGAAGACAAACACAATGCAAAGGGTTTGAAAGCTATAGTGCCTGGAAAGAGCCAGTGAAGGATAGCTCCAACTCAGTCCGAGTAGCGGGTATGAACCAACTCAGCCATGTCTTGTATGAACTAATGAGCTACTCTGAAGATGCAGTAAATGTGTGTTAGAATCTAATTCCTTTCAAATTAAGGCTGAGCGAAGATCTCTTTTAGGTCAGGACTGGCTTTGCCAATTTTTTGTATCTTTAAATCCAGACTAAGAGCACTCTCTCAAAACAGTCTGTAAAACCAACAGTAATGGACTATAAAGAAAAGCCTCATTTTACTGGTTTCTGGCCTGGGAAAACACAAGTTTATTTGTGAGGAACCTATTTGTGACATCTCTATCTGCTTTCCTATGCAAAGCATATTCTGGTAACTTAACCAAATTCTAAACAGTAAATCTCTCCAGTTAGACACCAGAAGGAACACTTAATACTGCCTGATGCTGCTGTGGTAGCATACACTAAAACTCAGCCAAGATTTGAAGCTACCTAAATCTTTTTTGATCTAACACTGAGTTCTTACTTTTCCAAGTTTCTGTTCAGAAAAGTTGGCTCAACTTTGCAAACTTTTGCTGCCCAGAAACATTTCTCTGTTTCAGTCAATTGCAAGTTAGGAGTCTCTCCACAGCTAAAATACATTCACTGGCTTGAGTCCTCTCTGTCAACCATGTTAAAGAGCCTTTTTTTTTTTTTATTTGCTACTTTTAGTGCAATATAAGACAAAATATGAAATAGAGAATGAATTGGTGTATATCAGACAAATTCCTTTGCTGTAATAAAAATAACTCATTGTATCTGTGCTAATCACAACACTGTTTGCAGATCCAGCACATGGAATGAAAAATCATACTGTATTTCATACTGTAGGACAGGGCAACGATCCTGTAAAATATAGGATGCTTAGTTAACCTTACTGTAAAACAAAATAAAAAACAAACTGACCAGACAAGTATCTCAAACAAGCAGTACAAAGTGAAGAGTTTTTGCTCTTACTCTTTTGTATTTGAGATTTCTTTCCCCATATTATTCGAGTTTCTACTCCTGAAGTTCCTAAGACAAGGTGCCTTCTGGCTGCAGTCTGATACCTCCTATATAAGTATCTTGTAGGGAACAAAATGTCAGCGTTGGTCCAAAATTAAGTTTGGAAGAAATAAGGCTCTGCAAAGTATTGCGTTTCCCTTACAAACATTTTATTTTTTTCTCTCTCTTACTAGGACAGGTTTAATGTTCAGGAATCAAAGTGTCATTGTTTGCTAGCTGAGCACTGCAGTTCTGTATCCCTTCAAACAGTGCATCTAATCAGAAGATAACTGATGGAAGCACTGCATAGCATGAGACAGCCTTAGAGTACAGGCAAAGGAAAATTCACTTCATTCTGACGTTTCAGAGTAAAACAAACCGATTTGAAAATAATTAATATGAGAGAGAAAGGGAATACTTATGAGTAACTGTGGAAAATGCTGGGAAATGTTCTACTGCTGGTGCCTATGTATATGATACAAATACATACAAAACCTATTTTCATACCTCAATGAGTTTGTCTCCTTTGACTACATCCAGATGTAAGCCAGGTGGTGGTTTCCCTGCCCTGGAAAATAAAGAAAGGAAAATATAGTATAAAAATATTTAATAAAAAGTTTGTTAGTGTTAGAGCTAATACTCTATTAGAGCTACAGACCAAACCTACACAAATGTAAGCAGAATTATTTTGGGGAAAATATGAAAATCCCATAATTTTATTTTCCTCCCTGCAGATTCCTTCTGACAACACATAAAACATGATTTTTTTACAATAAGAGTTAAGCTAACAGGACATGAGGCATTTCAAGCTTTACTTCTGCATGTGAAAAATAGCTAATTTACAAAATGAACACAGCAGATCCTTAGAGAACATGATATGAGGCCAGGAAGATGCTAAAAACTAGAGAAGGGGATAGGCTGGGACTGTTTGCTTAAGGGCCTGCTCAAGGGCTCTGTTTTCCCATGTTACCTTCAAAACAGTAGATCTCTACCCGTAGCTGCTGAGAGGAACAGAAACTTCTACCATCCTTCCCCTCTAGGACTGGTAATGGCAAAAAACCTGAAAGGGGCTCCACACACACCTGTAATATTATAAAAATGTTGGCCAATAGCCAGTGTTCCTCTATACTCAGTCTATAATCAAACTTTCCTACCAACACAGGTAACATGGAAGAGACTACAGTATTAGATGGCAGAGGGACCCCTACCCTACGACAGTACAATCCTCCTCCACCAAATTCTCAAACAAACAGCAGCTCAGCTCCCCCAGCCCCATAGCTCCATCCCTGCTCACCTTCTGTGAAGCAGATTCACCTGTCAGACAGCATTATTCTCACCTGGGTGAAGGGAGCACAGAGGCACATGGGACTTGGCAATGCACAGCAAAACAACGCTAATATCCGGGAGAACCCATGAGGATTAGCAGCATCAAAAACATATTTGGTATTTACAGTGCTCAAAACCAAGACACCACTGTGATATCAATACGCTGCCCTTCACTACACAGGATCTTGGGCTGTTGACAGCAAATGATCTTTTTCTGCTCAGATCTCAAAATCTGCATCTCTAGTACTTCTTCACTGATAATAGCACTGCTGCTTCTCTCTATGGCTGGACCAACTTTCTAGGCAATGGCAGTGCCCCAGTTCTTGGCTACTCTGCTGCTCTTCTGAAAAACAACTGCAGAGGAGATCACATTCCCATTTACTGCTTTGCTCACTGCACAGAGCAAGCCAAAAGAACAGCGACAATGGGTAGCAACATTCTCAGCATGGTTGGAGAAGAAAGAAAGGTCACTTGTAATTGAAGTTGTTCGAAGGGGTTAAATATAGATGTTCACATTTCTGGGATGTGCCTTACAATTTGAAGGTTTCTTCTGTGTCCCCAGGTTGTTGGTTACTATAGACATGCTCTTCTAGATAACTTCATACAAGAAGACTTCATATTATTTCTACTTCATTTCTTTCTCAAGTATTGCACAAGCATTTTCCATTCTTGCTCCAAATCCATTATATGAGCCTGTTCAGATCTCTCTCCGGCCCTTCCTGAATATGCCAGTTGGGACTTTCACAAGTTTTCTTACCCAGCCCTTTTCTTTCATCCCTTCTCTAAGATTCTGGATAGTACCATCCTAACAAAATAAGATGGATATGGCTGATGTTGATTCTTATTCTTTTGGATGAACAAACAGCAGCAGCAAAAGCAGAGGATGCAAAACTCCAGGGCAATCTGCTAAAATGGTGACTGCTTCCTAGAAACGGGATTACAGTGGTGTGGGGGAAAGACCAACAAGTAAAAATGCTCCCAAAGAAGATACGCAGTCTGCCTGATGAGTTCTACAAGGACTGACTCTTCCAGTCACTCCAGTACAGCTAGGGGACTGACTCCTCTGAAGTACTGCTCTAGGATCATACAGCCAGGCTACATCTGAGTATTGCTGTCTCCTCCTGTGCTCCCCTCAGATCTCAGCTCTCATTTTTCATTGAAAGACAGGTTTCATTCATGGATTAATGTACACTTCTCAGTGTTTCCTCTTTCTGCCCCTGAGCACTGGCAAATTGTTTTTCTCCATTCCACTGAAATTGCCAAGTTCTAGTTACACTGCAACACAACTTTTGGCAATTTTCACAAAGTCTGCCTTACTTTGATCAAACAAATGCTGCTTCCCCCACCTTTTTTTTTTTTTCCTTCCAAATAGGTAAATCTTTCAACAAATTAACTCTACAAGTAAGTCTACTTACTCACTCAATCTGGTCTCTGCTTTTCTTTTCAGTCATCTCTTCCTGGATACTCAATGGTCAGTCTGCCCTAAAAACATTTTAGCAACATCCTCAACGTACCTGTTAGGTTATGGGAAAGCTCCCAAGTGCTCTAGCACAACCACTTTCCTCTTCTGTAAACTGAATCCTATCTGATGGTCATCTTTCACCATATACAATCTCTGATTCTTCATTACCACCTCTACTTTTAGTTTCACCCTTACTGTTATTTTACTCTGCTTTTACCTTCAACTTTATTTTGAACACAGAAAAAATATTTGGAACACAGAAAAACAACTTTATTTGAACACAGCAGCAGCACAAGATAGTGCCTTCAGCTATGAATTAAGGTGCTTGAAAAATTTATCTGTTCTCTGGCGTCTTTTGGACTGAGAATCCTTTCTAGACAGTATTTCCCCTATCTACCTATGCCTGCAGAACACTGAACACAGTAAGGCTGTAAATACTGTTACAATACCATCAAAACAAACTCACAGAAATAATTTCTGGTACAGAAGTGATTTAGTCTGTCCCTTTGGAACAAACTAAATCACTGTCACAGCTTAGGCGGCTGAAGTTAGACGCTTGAAAAGTCTTTTAATGAAAAAAGTAGAACGATTTTCTAGTTCTAAATCGAAAACTAATTAGTTCCAGAGTCACCAAAGATCAGAAGTAATGGCTATATTTGGATGTATCAACAACCCCTCACATGCTCTGTCCTATCAGACCCCTCACCTCATGCATCAAGGAAGTAAAACACTGAAAGGAAATCTCTTGCAAAAATCTACTAGAAGAAAGTTTGTTTGAAAGTTGGTACTGTGCTGTTAGAGGATAGCAGTTTTTCCCCTCTTATTTCCAATATTAAAAAAAAAGTCCTCTCCCACTAACTAATGTGCTAAAATATCCACTAAGCTAATTTTCCTACACTGTTCTGAAGGATGGAGAATTACTTGAGGTCAACAGACTCTCCTCTCTGTAGAGCACATACAGACAGCCAGGCTTAGCACTGCTCCAAGACAAATGATGTCACACCAGAACTTGGCTCCTGCACAAGTGCTTGCGTTTGAACGAAAGAAACATGAAGCTGTTCTGTACCTTCCAGATTGTGTATCACAGTCCCCACTGCCTGAATGCCTTCTGCTTCTTCTGCTCTGTACAGGTCAGCATTCTGCAAGTGACCTTAAAAAAAGACCTGCGAATGGACTAATTGTTAATGATCACTAGTTCAGTAAGTTTAACTGAGACAAAGTATGCTTAGACTGCCTACTAAGCCTTCCAGAGAATTAACGAGGCTGATTGGCAAGGAGAACATGACCATAACAGTATCATTAAATGACTTCTCCGGATCGGAGAAGAGGTGAGAGCACATTCTACACCAGAGCTTTTCTTCACTAAGAACGAGTCCAAGGAACTCCAAGAAGTGTCAGAATTAGAAAGTTTATGAAAATTGATAAAAAGAAGTAACAAACTGCAAAACCCAGATGGTATTTAGCCAAGCATTCTAAGACATATCAAATAACAGTTTAGCAATCTATTGCTTAAACTACCCTCACTGTCAGAGAAATGAAAGTTATCAACTGATTATGCTAATTTTAAAGCATATTTCAGGAGCGATGTGGAAACTACATACAGTAAAGTCAAGTTCTGACTGGGAAACTGGTAGAATAGAATAAAATATTTCAGTTGGAAGGGACCTACAATGATAATCTAGTCCAACTGCCTGACCACTTCAGGGCTGACCAAAAGCTAAAGGACGTTATTAAGGGCGTTGTCCAAATGCCTCAAACATTGCAGGCTTGGGGCATCAACCACCTCTCTAGGAAGCCTGTTCCAGTGTTTGACCACCCTCCTGGTAAAGAAATGCTTCCTCATGTCCAGTCTAAACCTCCCCTGGCACAGCTTTGAACCATTCCCACATGTTCTGTCCCTGGATCCCAGGGAGAAGAGATCAGCAGCTCCCTTCTCCACTTCCCCTCCTCAGGAAGCTGCAGACAGCAGAGCTGTAGAAACTGTGTTACTGAGCAGAACTTGCAGACAGATAGGAATTGAATAACAGCCAGACCAGAATAGAGTCATCTAATCTGCACTTCAATACTCAACAGCACTTATCCTTTGGAAACATGATGATATGTGGGGCATAACAGTTCTTCCAATGCCAGCGAAACATTTTGCTTGGATTAAAGAAGGATAAACCTCGTTTTGACTTACACATAATCTACTCCTTTCGGCCTTTGTAAGAATCCCAAGATGACAATGACCACGCTGAAGGAACGTCTTGTTTGGCAGAATACAACCAAGCACTGAAATAGTTTCTGTTCTACTTAAGATGAGTTGAATGTCCTGGGAAACGAGTTAATGTGGTATCTGGATAAAACTGATGTTTATTAGCCAAATCAGTCAACTTCTTGCAAGAGAAAGTGGGCATATTCACGGATGATGAGAAATGAGTAGGGAATTGAGACTGTTGTTCACTACCTGTACAATGGACGGGGAGTTATGAAATGGGCTGTTTTCATACTCAAAATACTCCTAATGGGAGGTTGCTGTTTTGGGGGTTTTTGTGTGTTTTGTTTTTGTTTGTTTTTTTTTTTTTTTAATTGCGAGGTCAACTTTCCTTAAAGCGATACTCTTCAAAACTTGCATATAAGATGTGTACTATTTACACAGTGGTCCAAAAATGCTGTATTCATGTTCCTTTAGACCATTTCTCTTGTAAAATGAGAGCCCTATTTAATCAAGAGAGCAGTGCTGCTTCTGTATGACTTCAAGAATTCTCTTTATCTTTCACATTCCTGTGGAATTGTATCAGGCAGATTAAACTGACAAATCCAGAGTAAGGAACCTTTTACAAAATAAAAACTACCTCCAGTAACCAGTATTGGGTGCCTCACACAGCAATACTCTTCCAGTTTCCAACAGTTACCAATTCAAGGACTTCCTGAGCCATAGCTGTTATCCATTTAAACAGCTATCTACATAATTGCTCTAAGATTCAGTGAATGCACTGAATCACTTACACAAACAATTTCATAGGTCACCTACATATAGCTTAAGCACCCTCTCTGCTATTTGGCCACAAATCTGCTTGCTATTAATCTAATTTTGCAAACTCTAGTTGTTCTCCTCAAAAGGACAGCAAACACTTGTCTCCTACAGACTTTCTGTTTGCTGTTGAAGACACCCAACATCTCTCTCAGTTCTTCCTTTTCCAGACTGAAGAGGAGCCTAGGCTAACCATCTGTAGTACCGCTTCCATATCTCTGATTGAGATTATACTTGAAAATAATACTTGAGAGAAAGAATTCACATGTTTTTTGAGGAGGCAAGTAGTATCACACAATCTACCAGAATTACTGGAGACAACCAAGGAGATGTAAACAAAGCTACCAGTACAGTAGACTGGCATTTTAAAAAAGCTTTTGGCCAAATTATCAAATGGTCTTAAGGTGTGACAGGGAAAACAAACACTAATCCATGAGGGAATGTAAACAAGAGTCAGGAAGGAGCATGGTTCTGCAAGGGCTCTGTGATGTTTATATGCAGTCTGGAAAAAAGGAGCCAGCGAACAAATGAGAAAAATCACTTATGACAACAGTTATGCAGGAAACAAATCAGACTACAATGCTGGAAATGAATTTCATGATACCGAGCTACTGTTTGAGAAAACATCCTGGGGGGGCGGGGGAGGGAGAAATCAGCACTCTTGAGTGCTAGCACACGCTAGAGAAAGACCACCTCCACCACACAAACACAACCAGGAGATCCAGGCTCCTTCCTGCCACTCAGGAAAGATCTATAGCCTTCATGACTATGTTCAGAAAGAATCAGAGGAACACTCATCAACAGTTGACAAAGCAAAGACATCATAAGGAAGAAACTATAAAAATACGACGTTTTCACATCTTGAATGCTGTATTAGTTCTGGTTCTCTTGTTGAGAAGGGCACAAGGATGATAACCAGTACAAATGGCTTCATGCAAGGGGAAAAAAAAAAAAACAAAAACCAAACCCAACAAACAATGGAGTACATAACTTCAAAAGCTTGGAAAAAAACAGGCAAATATCCATTCCCTTTGTCCTCTTCCTGAATGCTACAAAACTAGTGTATTCATTATTTCTTGAAACACAAGCAGCAAGGAGCTCTGGATCTGAAAACAAGGAGAGTGCCTTTTTCACCATTTGCATAATTTGTATGAAGAACTGTCACTCAGTGTTGTGGAATTAAACTGTAAGTTAACAAAGAAAAATTAGAATATTTGTGGAGATTAGGTCTGGTGTTAAGTTGTTAAATACAACCACCCAGACAGAGCCTTCAGCTCACAAAACTCCTTTCCTTCTGACAGCCAAAAGCCTAGAGTGCATACAAGAGGACAGAATACTTAAGGCTTATGCATAAGTTATTGATCACTACTACAAGATGATAGGAAACCATCTGGGGTGTTGTTTTCAATTAGTATGGCTGTTTTTATGCTCTTTTCTATAGAAAGAAACCAGAATTAAGAAAAATCCTCCTCTTACCAAGATGTTGGTGGAACACAAAGTTGTTGCTGATCTTGTGCATCAGCGATGGAAATGAGTCATATGCCTTTCTCAAAGCACAGCATATACACCACAGAAATTGAGACCAAGCTAGCACTGGCATTTGTTTAGGTGACTTAATTTTGACAATACAAGGAGGTATTATTGACAAAGTTAATGCAAAAAACTTTTAGGTAATTACTTTAGCTCACACAGAATGGTTTCTTCCTATGTGGAAGAAGAGGACTGGATAAAAAGCTGACTGGTAATTCTGATCCAACCTTGTTATGTCTAGAGGAAATACTCTGGTTAGGGCATTTGAACTTTAAAAAAATACAGGTTGATGGGAGGCATTTATAATTTCCTCTTAGAAACATTAAAATAATTCTCACCAAACTTCCAGTTGTAAGAAACACAGTTAAAAAAGCTCGTGGTTCAAACTTGATGATTACAGACCTTTTCTGAACACAAAAAATCGCACTATGTTTTAGGAATATTTTATGGAAGATTTCTGATGAGAAATGTAGCTGCTTCAACTGAACAAAGCATTCCATTTGTATTAAAGCATTTGCCCAACTTCACCTTGGCACTATGTATGTTTTCTTGTTACAATGCAGTTCCACACAGAACTAGATTTTACTGGTTCACTCTGGTTCCCTTGGTTACTTACTCAGGAACAAAGTCTCCATAGAATAGAGTGAAATTTGGAAACTGTACACAAAATTTAATTCCTGAGAGCAGGGCCATAAATATTCTATTAGAGAGAACTACAGGTTTTATGACATCAAAAACATGAATTCAAATGGCACTGAATTAAATAGGGAAATGAATATTAAGTAGTGAGCAACAATGCAATGATTATTTGATAAGATTATTCCTACATTTTCAGAGTGAGAACAGGTATGTTGGCAGTGTAACTTACCTGCAGAAATCAGAGGAAGAAGAGACAGGACCTCCAGAACCAGCAAGTCCAGCCACTGCTGTTGCAGGCCACCTTGCTGTAACCTTTATGCCTACCAGGAAGCTGTTCCAAAGCCTTGTTATTCTGACAGTTTGATTTCCATCCTAGATTTTTGATCAAATCCTTTCATTTCCATCCTAAATTTTTTGTTCTCTCCCTTCAGCTATAAATAAAATTCCCCAATACTATCCCTCTTTAAAAATACTTTAGCCATTGAAAACCACTGTTGGTTTTATTTTACTAGCTCTGTCCTGTCTCAAAGTAAGATCACTCTTTCCCCATCAATGAACTTTCCCACTGCATCTGTTTCAGTTTGAATTGAATCTGAATTCAGTTTGATTTTGAATTATTAAGTACAGGTAATATAGACTACACATTTTCATCAGTGTCTTCTACAACAGCACTGACACTTCCCTACCTTAGAAACTGATACATATTATTACACATCAGGTAGAGTATTAGTCTATTTATTTATTTTTGAACAGTTATATGTTACTAGTGATTGATGGTCATTCCAAGGTTAGCCTATGTACTCATGTATATGTCCCTTTTATTTCTGAATATAAACTTGCGTCCTTTTACTTCTGAATAGTGAGTTTCTAGCTTTAAGAAGTTGTTCTTGTTCTTAGTCCCTATTTTCCATCTTACACTTCTGCATTTTATCTTGTTTTTACTGTTCTGGTCTTCAAATTATACCAAAAAGATTGGATAATACTCTGGCCTCTATGTTGACCATGCTTGTGTCACTAACGAGTATGGTGGTCACTTTTGTCAAGGTAATTAATAAAAAAACCCCCAACACTAAAAGGGTCAGCCCACAGACTCTGTTCACCTGCTATTGCCTCCTCAAAGTCAATTCCTTACACACTCACAGTTCTTGTATGAATCCCTTCATTGCTTCCTAAAGTGATCGTTTCCTGTGTCTTCTGAAAGAAACAGTCTTGAAGAAAGCTGGTTCATCTGACGAGGTCAGCCTTTGGCAGACATAGTGCATCCACTTCCCTCCGTTGAATAATTAGTTCCTTCACAATATAGTCTGGGAGCTGGACACGGTGAAGTTCAGGTTTTCCCATAGCAGGTACATGTATGGATTTGTTGGCCTTACAGAAGACACCAACTGCTTAGAATAATTAGTAATGAAATATTTAAGAGGGATGCCACTGAACAAAAACAAGTTTCAGTCTAGGTTTTTAAAAGATTAAAACACCTACAAGCAAAAATTCTTTCTTCTGTATTAGAAACAGAAAAATGTGTTTCTTCAGTTTCGTCACCTTGTGCTCTACAGGCCAGTCCACTGCTCCGTGCATTACATCAGGATGATTCTGTGAGGAACCTGTGTAGATTATTTCTGCCACTGATGGCAAACCCTCTACAGCAGAACTACAGAGTAATGGGAAAAAGCAGGGACAGACAGTCAAGAAGAGGAAGAAAAAAAGCCCAAGCTGAGCTTACCCCTGGAAGGAGCATATTGAGTAACAAAAATAAAACATTTCAGAAAAAGAGGACAAAGCCATTAACACTTTGGATGTGATGCTAGCTAGAAGTACCAAATAACAGAACTGAAGTTTTACAAATTAGCTGACCGTATCTCTTCGACAAGGCTAAGATTCAATGTTGACATGCCAATGGGGTTACAACAGCTATATCCAGCTGAAACTCAGCAGCCTCACTGAAGTAAGTCCTACCCAGTCTAAAGAGAAATTTTGAGTTGTAGCTATTAAGGACACAGGCAGGACAACTTTAATTCTATTGTGTTAGTTTAAAATTAGGTCAATTTTTTAGGTTTCCAAATGTGGACTCAGCAGCCTAAATTTAGCCACTTCCTAAAAATCTTGGCCTGTATGACTACTGTACACACCTTCATGCCCAAATTCAAGGACAAGGTGGAATTTCCGGAAATCAAGAGCTCATCTTCTCCAGAAATTTGTGTACAATCATTGCCAGGAATAGCTTGTTCTTAGCTCAAAGAAACTGAAGAGAAACAACTGTTGCCTTTAAAACATGCTATTTCAAATGTATGTACATTCCAGAACAAGCCTGACATCCCAACTAATGCTGTGTCAAGATAGAGGGTTCAGAAAGATTCACAATCCCAAATGCAGGTTAAACCAGGACAAAAGGAGAGACAGGCAGTGTCCATTAAATATCTGATGGTCACCTCAAAACTACACCCTGGACCATTTGTACCTCATAGAAATTACTTTTACTCACTACCACCTCAGAAAGTATGCAAAAGTCTTAATAAACTAGGATATGTAATTGTTATCTGAAGACATTTTCTAATCTGATGCTATGGCTAAATTTTAATCCATAGAAAGTATTGGCAACATCTTTATTCCAACTTTATTTCAATTTTAAATGCATAGCCCATGTCTTTGCTAACATGTACGGAGGAATTACAGTACATGCATAAAAAAGTACTGGCATAAGCAAGTAGTACTAAGACAGCATTCATTCTTTTTCACCTGTCTTGAGCTAGTTTAACTGTTGGAAACACAAGAAAAGAAAGAATAAATATTTTATGGACTATGAAGAAGTAACCTGTAACAGCATAAAAACTAAATCAAAGCCACAACAAAACCGATGAAAACCTTGAATTTCAGTAGAGAAGTCCTTTCTGGAAATGGGACACTAAAACACTATCCACATTAGGAAAGAACAGATACAATGATGGAGGCAAATCTCAAAAGCATGGGCAACAATGTAAAGACAAGGAAAAAAAGCTATTTCTGTTGATTATATTTAAGATATATTTCTCATATGATCGGTGTTTGCAGTCCCCGAGGCAGCTCTACTTAGAGGCAGAAAAATAAATAGGTAAATACTGTGATTTTGATTTTGATGTAGGTTGATGAGATCGAAGATAATTCAAACTGATTGAAGAAGCTACTACTGACCATGAAGACTCCCTGCAGCTTCATGTTTTTTGGCACCCAAAGCTCTCCCTATGAAGACCTACATTGCTACCTATACAGAAGACTTTTCAGTGCTTGCATAAGACATCAAGGATCCTGCAGGATATGTTTACACTGAGACTTTCTGGAAGTCAGAGCTTCAAATAACAATATTATTGGTCCAAGTCTGCTACTGCAAGCCATCTTCACTCTGGAGAATCCTACTTGTGAAAGACTCATCACTTATTCAGTATCATAACTGTGTGCTCTTTGGTTTGCTCTGAAAGGAATAAACACTTTAAAACTGTGAGCTAGAATCTGTAATTCAGTAGATGCCAGTGAAAGTCATGTAAAGCTTTAACATGAAATATATTCTACTTTTTTTGCAGACTAGAAAAATAAACCAGAAGTAAATAAATTCAACCTGGTAGGAGAGCTCTTCCCTCTTACTGGATGAGGCAGTGGAATACCACCAGATGTAACTACCTAATACTTTCCATTTTCAGTTGCATATTCAGCAGAATATAAACACTAACTGGAAGCCATCCATATTGGCTTCCTGCTACAGTTTTGGTGTTTTCTGGTTGGTTGGTTTGTTTGTTTTTTTTTTCCCCACACTTACAAAACAACAGCTTACCTGTTTCAAGAGAAGGGTTAAGGAAAAATGTTAAGTTTTTCCACACAAAAACAAATCTTTCACCAATATTAACTGCCACATCTACGCATGACAATTTGACTAAGATCAAACTGTATCAGGTACGCCTTTCACTACACTGGTATAAAGATAAGGGTTGCCCAAACTCGGTCTCTAAAATATTACAATGTGCATATGTACAGCAGAGGTGCAAGGGAAAATAAAGAGCTTCCTTAGAATGCATAAGGAGAGAGTCCATATATGAGCTTTGTTCTACCTGAGAAAGATTTTAGAACATTATAGTAAAAGGACATTCAGGTTGCAAAAAGCAAATTACCAAAAATCTTAGAAATGTCAGAATGAAACCGGCCCCGGCACCCGAACATGACCCCCTTACTCCTGGGTGTCAAACCCTGGCTTGGATCATCTCCCTTACTCCCCTCCCACCTCACTTCTCCGTCATTCAGCGCAAGGGATTGTGCTTCAAAACCAAATCAGGTCAGCACCAGCACAGTGAAGAAAGCTGTCTGTCTGTAAGACCCTGCCCTGTTTGTAGCAGAAGCCAGAAAGTATGTAGCCAAAGAGGCCCTCACAGTTAGAGTTGTTACAGTCCTCCCCTCCAGATGGTATTTATTTAGGAAGTCTTCTGCAGTAGCATGCAAGTTACTGAAACTAAGCATTTCACAAGTTATACTTCTCCAGCTGTTCAATCTATAGCTTTCAAAGGCAGAAGTCATTCAAATTTACCACTGAATATAATGCAAGTTGTGAATGCTTTTGTATAAAAACACTAAGAAAAAAAAATTAAAGATATGATATTTCACATTTCAAGTTGAATATCCAGAAAGTACTAACACTGAATATTTAGTGGCTCTATCTACTCTGTCATGTCATCATTTTATGCTGCACCATCTTGTCTCATACGGATGTTTGTTATTGTATATGTTCGGCACAAATAAAATACTAAAATACATGAGCAATTCTTTTCCATGAGAGAGTTAATGGTTTTACTAACTAAAGCAGGCACTTATAAAACAGGTCAAAATTAAAAAGCATATTCACTAAGCATCCATTCACTGAGCAGTATCATCACAGCTATGAAAGGTAGGGGACCTGTAGGAAAAACCAGATGACTATGCAGTTAAAGACTGCAATCATGCATGCACATACATAGCTGGCTCATACAAATATACAAGTGCTTGACTTTTCAGTGGTAACGTTGTGTCATTTTCTCTGCGACTTAAAATATAACTGCACACGTCCCCTGAATAATCAATCCTTCTGGCACCCAAAGAAGACAGTACAGCAAAGATCTATTTAGTAATGTACCAAAAAATTCAAAGCAAATGAAACAGGGCCCCAGGTAACCTAAGCTAAGGCCCTGCTTTTGACAGAGGGTCGGACCAGATGATTTCCAGAGATCCTTTCCAACACGGACTTTTCTACGACTCTAAAACCAGCCAAATTCATGGTCCTGATACTGCTTCTCCAACACATCACATTGCCCTCACTTCTTAACTCAGTGTAATAAAAAAATCCAGGCTAGTTTCAAGCTGGTAGATTTCTCGTACTGAATACACAACTTGAGCAGAAAATTTAATTTGTGCTACATCACATATTCTGTTTAAGCCCTTGGGAAGAGACACAGCATCTCCGGGAAGCATTCTAGGCTTCAGCCAGCGCTGCACTGTGGCGTTAAGCCGAGGCAGCCCGCAGGCAGTCGCTGCCTATGGATGCACCCGCAGGCTGCACGACCCCGCGCCTGGACCCCTGACAGGCCCAGCGCCCCTGCAGCAGACAGCCGCCACCTCTGCGGGGTCAGGGAGCGCCGGCCCGGGCAGGTGGCCTCAGCCCCACACCCGTGAGAGGCCTCAGCCCCGCGACCCTTCCCGCTCGATGCTCCCCACGCACGCCCGGCCAGCTCCGGCCGCCGCCGGGCCCAGCCCCGCGGCCCGGCGCCACTCCCCCGGCCCGGCCCGGCGGGCACCGCCGCATCCCGCAGGAGGCCAGCGGCACACCCAGAGGCAAGCGGCCCGGTGGAGCGGCCGCGGCCCCAGCCCCAGCCCGCCCGCTCACCAGCTGGGGCACTCGAAGAGCGAGAGGCCGCCGCCGCCGGCGGAGTTCGCGTTCGCCGCCATCTTGCATCTGCCCCATTCAGGCGGGCCGAGGGCAGGATGGGAAGCTGGAGGACCGGCGCGGGAGGCGATCCCGGCGTGCCCCGCGCGGCGCCGGCGGGGCGGTGCGGGCTCCCGCCGCCCGGGGCCAGGCCCGGCGGCGCCCGGAGGCCAGGTGCCCGCTGCGAGGCGGCCGGGCGCCGAGTGGGACAGAGGGCCCGGCTCTCGGAGAGCAGCGCCGGCTCCCTTCGCTGCACCATGTGCCCGCCGCCCCGTCCACCGACGCGCCTTCTCGGCCCCAGCTGGCGGCCGCCCCCCTCGCTGCTGCGGGAGGAGGAAGGTGCTGACGGGGAGGGTCGGTAACAAGTTTAACAGCAGGGGAATGACTCGGATCAAACCCTTCTGTAAGAGGTTTTCAACACGCCATTTTAGCAAGTGCTTTAGCGTCTCAACTTTTTAGAGAACGTCAGACAGAAAACCAATTAGATGGCAGGTAACACAGATCGTGTACTTTGTTACAAGTACGGATAATCGAGCTTATACGAGAGAAAAATCGTATTTCTCTAATATTATCCCAGTGAGCTGCAGCCCCCCTGAGAGCTCTTGGTCGGAGGACCTCACACCCCTGGGCAGCGCAGGAACAGCTACCTGGCAAGCGGCACAAGTAAGCTTATCCTGGCACTGGCTCTCACGGTGAGCACCAGACTTCCTAGGGTGAGTCTCCAGCGTCTCCCAGAGTGGTAGAAAACATATCTGAGAGACAGGAATGCTTAGTGCCAGAATGCTGCAGCAACAGAGATGAGAGTTTCTGATAGCGATTTTTCACTCAGAAACTAGTCAAGACTGCTCTTAAAAACAGTTTCTGCAGCAGTTCCACCACTAAGTTCAATGACATAAAGAAAGAGGAGAAAGTAATCAAGCAACGACAGCAATCTCGAGTCCCGTGAGCTGGACTGGTGTTCTCAATTCCAGTTTCCAGAGGACTAAAACAGGCTAGGGCAAGGATGGATCCCACAAATAATGCACCCACGTTCCTTTTAAGCATGGGGATGAGGTAAGCACTTTCATATGGAGATGTGACATCCCTGTAGCAGGCAATGCTACCATTTAGGAGGAATATTTTAAATAAGGAACAGAACAACACACAGCTCCCTTCCCAGATTTTACCATACAGGCTCAGCGAAGACTTGAAGTTTTAGCAACAGGCAACTAGTCAAAGTTGACCCAACACTGTTCTGGGGCATCAGAGTAATTTTTCTGAGATCAGCTATTGTACGGGGCTCTCTACAGGAGTTTTGTGTATGTCCATGTGAAAGCCATACATGGTTTCAGTTAGTTTCATTCTTAAGAATCGGGGACCACAGAACTAAAGCTGGAGGAAACACTGCTGTTGCTGATATAAAGTCTTCTACCCTGCTTACAGAAGGAACTGCAAACATACCTGTGCCCGTGTCTAAACTGCAAGAGAAAAAAGCTCTGACATAGGCTTTTAAAAGTGTTTATTGATGGTTATTAGATGGAATGATGGCGCAATAGTGCAAACCACTGTGCAATTGGGAGAACACACTCCCTTTCCCAGCTTTCACATTTACTTTATTATACAGGAGACATGGAATAAGGATTAAATACAAAAATGGGTCAGTATGCTGCATTTACCACACTCTGTTGGGCTTTGGACAGATTACTGTTCCCTCAGTGCATGTCAGTTCAGAGCTACATCAAAGCGGGGAGTGGCTGCTGTGTTCTGTCCAGCTCTAACAAGACAGTTGGAACCAGCAATCTTTTTCACTTGCACGCACATCCTCAGTCCAAAAAACCTAGCACTTCACTCAGCCAGTTTCTGCACTTTCTGTTTCATAAAGAATGGGAAATACCAGTTTCATAAAGAATGGGAAATACCAGATGTTCACAAACCACACATAATATTTACTAGTACACTACAAGTGAGCTTCAAGAGTACTTCTTCAGAAGCAAGATTTCAGCTAATACTCATCTATCTTGCTAGCTTGTAAACTTAGGTACCCAATTCTTCATCTTTGTGTGATTTTCTCCCTGGAAGTTTCTAAAACAAATTAGGAGCGAGCAGCTAAACTTTGTATTTCTAGTGCTTGAGAGTCAGTATTGGAAGATATTTATTAGTCCAATAATAAAACCACCAGCTAGTTTCTCTAAGGAAGTTGCACTGTTAGATTATAAGTCAAAGAACATCCTGTCCTCAAATGATGCATTTTGGAAAAAAACAACCCCAATCATGCTCAAAAAATTAAACACCACAGTTATGAGTCTCAAGGCTAAACTGACCAGCACGCAGTGGTTCCAGCTATCTTCCATGCATACTTCTCCTTGCTTTTCAATCTGTAACAACATCTTTCTCTTCAAGAGAATCTAGAACCACAGCCACTTGGAGACTAACAAAACCATGGGGCAGATACTGGAGCCTTTAGAAACTGCTGGATTAAGGTAATATGAATCAGTGTTGTGCCCTCTTTGAATGTCATTCTTATTCCAGTCCAACAAAGTTACCTATACATATAAAATGTTAGTTGTGCCACTTGTCAAAAACAAGACATCTCCAATTATTAATCAGACTTCAGCATACAGTTGGAACAGGGAATAATACATTACAGAAAGCAAAACCACAAGATTTTAGTTACACAAAACAATATAATTTGTATATAAACTGATAAATACTGTCTCCATGGTTCACTAATTCCAAATACTAGTTATCTGCACATTAGTTGCTAATATCTATTACTAGAAGTAGTTCCAGCTTGTGCTCTCTCAGGGTGGTCAATTCATTTCTGAGACTAGTCAGCCTGTTCGCTCTGAGGGAAAAAAAAATCTCAGCAGTGAAACTAGGTTCCATGTGAAGATTTCATTTTGTTGTCTGCCAGATAATGAATCCTATGATTATAGAAGCCACAGCAAGACCAAGAGTCAGGATACAGATCTTCTTACGGGATTTTTTCTAATAAAAGAAGAAACAAAAGCCATTGACACCAGGAACAGATGACAAGAGGAACCGGTTAACATTAACTTTGGCGAACAAGAGCACTTGATACCCATGCTTATTCAAGAGAAATAGCCAGTGTAGTCTGAACACTTTTACATGTTCCTTCAACTCCATGATCCTACAGATAAATGTTTTTAGTTTTAGGAGCACAGTGGTCTAAGAGATGCAGTTAATTAAAAATGTGACAAGGTTTGCTTCTTTTAAGGAAAATGCAAGCTTTATTTCAACTTGACAACACCTACCATATGCTTTTCATCCTAAGGGACAACAGCATGGCTTCAAAGGAAGCCAAACATCTCTTAACTATTTAGATCTTCCATGTGAGACTAATAAAACTGCTAAGCAGTTCTCCAATACAATCTCCCCTTGGCCACTTGGAGTTGGTGTAGAAATAGTATTGCATTTCTACAGTTTAAATTATTTAATATACAGTTACTATACTTTGATTTTACAGCTTTGATCACTTAATTCATCCTAGGAAACTACAGTCTGTCCATATACACCAAATATTTTTAACTTAGTATCTAAGGATTTGAGGATAGGTATATATAACCACTTCCTTCTCCATCCAGAAAAACACATCCAATGCATGTCCAATAGCTCCCAAACTTAGATTTATAACATACCTCAAAACTTTATAAAGGAAGCCATGGAGAGAGAGAATATTACTAAATGCTGCCAGACAATAAAAGCTACTTTCCCTCCCTTGCAGCAGCACTGGAGTTTTATTGCCTTCTAGTCCCAGCAGTGAAACTCTGTATGGGACTAACCAAAGCAGAACCCTTGTTCCTTCACAGAACCTGAACCTACAGGGACAATAATGATGAAAGGAACCTACAGAAAACATTGAATATCATACACAAAGGAGATTTAAGCAGCAGTGAGAACCACTGCAAGAGATTTGATGGGACAGGGAGGACAGACTATGGCATAGAAACTCAGCAGTTGGAAAATCCCGGTCACCAGAAGTTTCCCTGAGTCTGGGCAAGGATTTTTGCACATCAGTGTCTTGGCTGATATGTTTACAAGACGGATACAACATGAGAAATTGTTCTTGTTTAACTGTTCTTCTAACTCCTGAGAACAGCAAAGACAGCTAAACACTTAAACTTGCTGAGCACACCTACATGAAGGAACAGACTGACTATATATCCTCTGAAGTAGAAGGGTAATTTCAATACTGTGTTTTTGACTCAAGTGCTTTATCTATTCCTTGCAGCACAATTTTGAGTGAGTGCCAACTTGCACAAACTGTTTTTAATATCTTGTTTGGTGCGATGCAGTCCTCAGTATGTGTCTTGTTATGCCTGTTCCATTATTGCTCAACTGCACATTGACAATAATGCCAGCGTACAGAATTTACCTGATAATAGGCAGCTCTCTGTAACTGCTCACTGGCTCTTTCCACGTGGACTTCTGCACTTTCCACGTTTGCCTCTATGCTATCTATGGAAAAATAAGAGAATTAATTGTAAAATATTTCAAAGCTTCAGTGTTTAAAAAAATCAGAAATAATTTTTTTTTTTTACATAAAATACTGGAAAATTTAATCTATGTAGGCAAAATATGTAATTGAACTGAAAAGAAACTTCCTATTATCCAAACACACTTACCAATCATATCTCCTTGGTCATGAATCATCATGGCTAAATCCTTAAATATCTGATTGACATCCAAAATGTCTGCCTGAAGACAACAGTTTGACAAGTTATAACAAACATGGGTTACAATTTTTCTAATCCTCATTCTTAGTACCTCTTCTGACCATTGCTCAAAGTGTCAGAATTGATACCATCATTCACTGACTGAGGTGACTTGATGCTACTGTCTGTGGATTAGGATTAGCTCTTGGGATTAACACAAGAGTCTGCAATATTCCTGCTACTGAATGTTTGTTTCATCACACTAGCAATTAGCACAGTATGGAACTGAGATGAACATTGTAACATGAGTTGCTCCTACCATCTCTGAAGGACCACCAGTCAACACTGAAGGAAAATATACCTAGTCTCCTTCAACAGCAGGGAGATTGATCTTGGGGAACTCTGTTCCTCCACCTTCAGATCTCCTCAGCCCATCCCATTAGTTAGCACTGCACGACTTCTTTGGTTTATCTCCCAATACTGTTAACTGTGCAGGATCTACTGGTCACCTCTAATTGCCTGATTGCTGTTTCTCTTTCTTTAATGAGTTCAAGGTCCTGTTCAGTTATTGCTGCATCTTCTTCCTGAGACTGCATTTGATTCCAATCTTCACCACTGGAAAGAGATGGAAAGAAAGTACAACTCTTTCTCTGAGTATAGGTACTTCCACACTCCATTTATAGCAAAGCACCAGTAAGTTAAAGTTGAAAAGTTTCCTACAGAACAACCCCCAGGTTCCTGGCCCTGCAACTGTATACAGAGACAGCACTGATTTGTGACAACAGTTACAACTTGGAACAACTGAAAAAAGGGACAGATCAGGAAAAGTGAAGAAACTAGAAAGCAGTTACATGCATAGAATACTCTGTTCTAGGATGTGACAGTTATCTATAGCATTAGAGAAGAAACCTCCTTATTTCAGTTCTGCTTTTTTAAAAAAAAAAAAACAAAAAACCATGTACCTTCCTCCCCTCTTGCCATCCCCCAAAAGAGGGAGAAATCAGAGTAAAAGTTTTGACAGAAAGTAGCCTGCAAGGATGTTATCAGAACAAAAGAACACCTGACAAGCATCTGGATTAAAAGATTCTCACTTGCTAGCTAACATTTGGAGATAAGAATAAAGTGTTTTAGTATTTTAATTTATTCGTCTAGTAAGATCTTCAAATTAAATCACACCCCAAAAGAGACATTAAAAAACCAAATAACTCTGCATCCCACTCTACCTCTCTCCTGATGAGCTGGTACTTCATAACTGCTGCACAAGTTACACCAATTATAGTGAAGGCAGTACCTATAATACAAGGCCATCTGTATGTTCAGCACAGAAAGTTCTTCAAGGGCAACATCTCCCTCTCCTCAACAAAGAGAAATGTGCTGGAAAGCACTGTAACATTCCAGTGTTAGGTATACAACACTAAATAGTAAGTTTTAAAGTCTCAAAGTGCCAAAAGAAATGAAGATAAACTACATGACTAGGTCAGAGACAGCTGACCATCCCAGCAATTCAGCTCTGAGATGACAGTAGGGTTTTCAGATATTTAAGGCAGAAGTTTGACATGTAGCACACAAGAACAACTTCAAATGTGCAGTAGCTGCTGTGTGCCACTATCTCTCACTGAGCCAAGAGCCTCTGCATCAACAGGTACCTGTCTGGTTCTCCTTGCTTTAGCGAGCAGGGCCTTCAAACTCATCACAGCATCTGTATAACTGAGCAACCTGGGGTTTTCACTCTTGACTCAGTATGTGAAAGCACAGGGCTAATGAAGGGGATGCACAGCAAGCAGCTGATCAGATGAAGTGCAGTTTGCAGAGGGAGGATGTACAGATAAGACACATAAGCTAGGTCTCTTTATTTAGAAAGTTAAAGGATTTATACAGATGGGGCCAACAGATATAATCCCAGTCTTAAACATACATACAGGAGAAACTGCCACAGTAATCACAGATACTTCCAGAGGGTCCTGAGGTCTCTTCACTCACACTCAAGAGTTGATACAACATTTTACAAACCTACCTACTATGCAGGCACACTGTTACTGCAGAACAGACACAACTGTCTGACAGGTGACAGTAACACTGTCTGCACGTCCTAGGATTAGTTTGCCAGTGCATAATGTCCGGGACTTCTGAATTCAAGGCAGCCTCAACCAGTACTCTGTAATAGCTCCAACTGGGCTGCTAGGTAACACCCAAACCCATGAAATAAATATACAGCTCTTAGTGGAAAGAGTCATAGTGAGGGAAATCCTGTCTGGTAATCTTGTGCTCACAGTCCAGAAAACCAGGAGCTCCAACTGCCACATACTAGGGACTCTACTACTCCTCTCAGGGCAGTAACCACACAACCTACATTTAAGGAGGATAAAATACTGTCATATGCAGTTAACTTTTTACATTGTATATTACAAGTACTGTTAATAATTGCATTTCAAATCTTTTTGCTTTGCATTCAGCTAGCAGACCCTGGCCCAGGTTACAATAACATATCTTACCACAAAAACTTTAGTTATACATAGTTAAAGCTATACATCAAGAGTATAAGAAGCCGTTACCTATCAAATGAAACAAGCTGTTCTTCTCTGAACCGCTCGTCAGCCTGGAAGAGATAAATGAGTTTAGTCTTGCAGACTACCAGGACCACTTGCAAAATCAACAGGAGTATCTTTGAGACAAAGGCATATATTGTCCAGAGAGTTCTTTGAGAATGCCACTGTCACTTCAACTTTCAGATTTAACTTCGGTTAATTAAGATTAGATTTAGATTCATCTTTAGACTTAATTTTTAGATTCAGATTGTCTCTGCAAATCAGAGGCAACTGAGAGATCAAAAGCAGCTAGTCCGATTACTCAGATCAGCTGTCATTGTTTGTCACTTCCTTTCTCAACATGTAGCAAAAAATTCAGAGCATAATCCAACTGATAAGTGTGTTGCCTTGTAGAAAAATTAAGAATGCATACTTAACACAAAGCCCCGAGGCAAGGGGAGAAAAATGCTTTCACTGGCCTTTTTATTATGAATTCTTAGTAGCCACAAGGGTTTGTCAAAACATAATAGGGAGAAGGTTTGGATGTACATTGGAGATATTAGCAGGACAGAAGCTATAAGAAAATAAAGAAACATAGTGTGAGATTTAAGATGTAATTTAAGGTGTGGTAAGCTTCCAACTGATCTCTTAAATTTTATAGTCTAGGGCTAACGTCAAGCAAAGAGCAGCCTGCAGTACTTTGCTATTAACTATACTTTGACTCTCCATCTCGTCCTCCACAACATTTGCAACTACCAGGATTCCTTCCCTCCTCTACTAACATTGACAAGCAGCACACTGAAATGAGTGCCTAGTACTTACAACATCTGGAATGACACAACTAATGCACCGAGGCCTCATCTGCACTCAGTAATGTGTCAATAGACAGCTATGAAGTTGGTAGGCAAGTACAAGATCTCTCAAAAGACTTGTAGTTCACTATATTGATACAAAATTCCTATAAATACTTACAGAGATACGGGAGCCAGCTCTCGCCCTTGCTACAGTCTCTTTTTCCTTTTCTGACACTCGCCTCTGTATTGCCTGGAAGTTATTTAAGGCCGCGGAGAAGTCATTCATTAAACGTTCTTTCTGAAGCCTCTGTTGGCGCTAAAGAATTGAAACAAAATCAAGTGTTCAGATACTCCCATTCATGATAATGTAACTGTCAGACTCTCGAAAAAACCATCATCATCATAACAACAACAATGAATGCTGGCATTCAAGTGATCTTTTTGTTCCAGCATTCTGGGGCACTGGAGAGCACAAAAAGCCCACCATATTTTAATTTGTTATACCAAATGCTCTATGCTTTGCCTATTGCAGAACAGTTTTGTGCAATAATGTTCTGTAATTTCAATCTAGATTTAAGTCTGAAGTAGAGAGGTCTTCTACACCATTACTTTTATTCAAATCACATTCCAGTAATCTACCACATTTAATTATGTACCTTTTGGATACCTACAATGCCTTTACCCTCCATTGCTCTACTTAGCCAACCTGGTAGTATTTAACTTTCTCTTGTCCTGATAAGACAATCCCCTTAACCTTCTTACAAATATAGGAAGCCCCACACTACAGAACTAATGACAACCACCCATTACCCCAGTTTCATAAGCTGTCTCTCCCAGCCATACCACACTATAAGCCTGGTGTTTTATCAGAGAATATCCTTAGTCCTGATAACATTTCAGTTTATCTTTTCTCCAAATACATTAGTTGTAATATTCCTTTTCATCCTCATTTTACAGTATCAACTTATTTAGCCTCCACAGAACATCTCATTCAAGTGTTGTGACATCCCAGTTATGGGAAACAAGAAGTTGTGAAAAAGCTTGTCCCAAGGACACTCAATACTCTGGTCAGTTCTTATGTTTTCTGTTAGAGAGATCCCCAACAGCTGTCTCAAATTTCAGGCTTTCCAGTATTGTAATCCTTCAATGAGTTTGTATCAATTCAACAGCCATTTCAAGGAAATAAATGTTTTCAATTAATTTTTTCTATAATAAGCCACAACAGCAGCCTCATAATACACTGCAGCTTCCATCTGAGCTGTCTGGATGCAACAACCCTTCTGCCAGAGGAGATCCTCAGCATGTTGATGCCAGCTCCTGCAGATTTTGACTGAACTGCTCCAGTGGGCTTCACTAGGCTTCAAAAGTCACTGCTGCATTCAGTGAGATGCACATGACAGGATTTTGTTCACCAGGGGGAGATTAACTGAAAAATATTTGCTGAACTAACAGGCAAAACATGGCCATGCTTACAACTGGCATATAAACCTTTAAATACAGAATTAGACTAAGATGACATCTGCTGACCCATATCCACAGATCATCCCACAACAGTATCAGAAAAGCAGATACATCGATATTGTGGTAGTGATTCAAAGTAGAGCAAGAAAACACCAACAGCAGAGGGCTGTCCCTTCCCTTCCCCATAGGGAGGGGGAACTTGAAGGACTATTTGGCAAGAGATAAAGTCATAATCATTGCCTCACTATATTTTGCTTTATTGAAATTCAGCTTTCCCCCCCTGCTGTTAATAAATCACATGCAAGGGAAAACTTTTTGGCGTGATCACATTTCATACTGACATGCCATTTGCTATGAGTTCTTATCCTAAAACACTGCCTCGCATCACCAGGCACTTTGTAAACAAGATTATTTTTCAGAAATTTACTCAGAAACACAGAATTGCATACTCAGCTCTTCCCAAACATTTAGGGCTTCTTATTCTCATGTGATAAGTTTTATACCTATTTGCCACTGGGAAACATTGTTTTCCCAGTGTCATATAAACAGTCAGGATGTAACCAGTTTAATGTGTTTCCCTACTTCAACAACATTATTCATTGCAAAAGGCTGCTGTCTCTTCAGCTGTGCCAATTCAAGGTTTGTGAGGTTGTGGTCTAAGCTAGTTTCATGAAGTGAGTGACTTAAAATACGTACAGACAAGTGCTGTGTGCCTACCTGTTCAGAAGCAGACAGAGGAAGTGGTAGAGACCCCAACTCCTTTAGATATTCATTGGTCTCTTTGGCAAGGCGGTTTGCAGAATGCTGTAGCTGTTGTCTGAAATAAAAGTTCAAAAGCAGTTACACAAGCTTCTACCTAAAAAGCAGCCTCCAAGCATTTCAGTTTCCAAAATAATGACTAAGTAGGGATTCTGAGATCACACATCTTTATGGGTTTTTTTTTCCCCCCTCACCCTAATGGAACAGAAATGTACTTTTAGCTTTTACCATCAATTTGACTCTGGACTACATTTAAAAAAAAAAAGATTCAAAGAAGTTCTGTGCTCCCTGCTAACTAGTATAATTCAGTAGTTTTAAAAAGATATTTTTCTCTGATGGCATAAGAGAGAAATTCCAGGGAGAGACAACTTTATTCAGTGAACATAACAACTCTTTTAGGGTGAATTCCTTGTGGTACCAATTGGTAACTAACTGTTCACTTGACAACTGCCAACTCCACTGGTTAAATGTACATTTGATAAAAGTACAGACACTCAGAGATATTAAATTCTTACATTTTTGTGAAAATTAACGGTCAGAGAGAGGAATGATCCAGCTTCTACTTTGGGAAACGCAAGGCTTTCCCTTGAACCTTTATGTTTCCAACAACATTGCAATTCAAAGCTATTTTTGCAAAGGATCTAGTGCAGCAGCACCTTCATTAGTACCACAATACAGAAGGACATTAGTTACATTGAACTTAATGTAAAGACATCATCTTGTATATCAAAGATGCAGTTTCTTAGAAAGAATGCTAGTGCTTCAGAGAACAGAACCACAAGTTTTATTTTGCAGCCATATGCACAAAAACCAGGAAGACACAAAATACTAAAACAAGAACCAATTTTTTCGGCATTCAGTGGATACAAGATGCTTAAGTGAAAGTCACCTATTCAGCTCAACAGATGCACAAATCAAAGTATTCAGGCTGCATTACTGTGTAAGTTGACCTGCAATATGTGAGCTAAATAAACCAGCCCTGCATTTTTGTATAAAATTTGTATGGCAGCTGACAGTTTGTGGAGTGCAACCCCTCTCACCTTAAAGAGGAGGGCCATTTCTACAATGAAATTAAATGGAAAGACATTTGTTTGGTCACCAGTGATTAGTTCTTTAATCTACTGATTAAATACAGATCAAGTCAACTGAGCAGCTCAGGCAAACAAATTCCTTTCTCTCCCAAATGGCCTCTGATCTCATCCTACAAATGCAGTGTTTGTAGCTATCACCACAAGTTATGAACTTTTCAAAAAAATCAGCTATTATAAAAAAATAGGGAAGTTGTGTGTTCAGAGATTCAAGGTACAGTCACATGAAGAGATAATGGAAGAACTTACTTTCAAATTTTCTTTTATGACTCCAGAAATTATTCTTCTCATAACTTGCTATTTATGCTTTACAAGTCTGTAAGAGATGCACAGACATACAGACTGCCTGTTCAGTCTCTCTAGGAGTCAATTTGGACTATGTCTGTTTAAATGTCTTCTATATTGTCCCCCAGTGGCATATTATTCTTCTGAAATTACATGCAGCATTTTGGCTGCCATATAGGATTGCTAATCTTTTTAGTGCCTAAATGCATCTGTACTACAAGCTACTTTTTCATCAGTTATGGGTCTTCCTTGATGTTTTTCCTTATTGCTCTTATCTGAGGACCAAGTACCTAGTATGGCATTCAATTCTTCTAAACCACAAGTGAAGCTACTATGGCTAGTCCTCAGAGGACAGCTAATGCATGGCTGATGTACCACCACCCTTTTTAAATAAACTATACCGTTTCTAACCATTCCTATCCAGCAGTTTTGAATGGCTTCTCAAGAGTCCTGCAGAAACACCTTAATTTGTCCAGTAAACTACTTAACACAGCTAGTCATTTTTGGTTTGCAGGACTGTACTAAATTTATTTAATAAAGCATCTCCCCAAAGCAAGTAACCCAGTTCATCTAAGAATACAGACAGAAATGAAAGAGAACCTATACAAATGTTAGCTCATTTAATACTTACAAGTTCTCCTGAAGCTTGCTGGAATCCTGCTTGGTTCCCAGCTGGCTCATCAAATTCTTTATTTGAGCAGCTGAAGATAAAGAGATTACAAGATGAGTTAGTAAGAGAAGTTCTAGTGTATTTTATTCCTTCTTGAATGTATTCTTCTAGCTTTCCCCAAAGGATTTCTCTCAATGTTTGACTTAACTAAGCTGGTAAGACAACACTTACATTCTTTTCTTTAAATGCAAAGTGTATTTTAAACATCCCCATTGAGACATGATCCAGGCTAACAGACTAACTTTCAGATAAGAAAGTGGTAGTGAGGCATACATACCCTGAAGACAAGTCTGTGGAGCTAAAAGCTTGTGCACTCCTCTTCCTCAACCTTTTTAAACGAACTAACATAGCTGTTTGTTTCTACCAGCCTTACTATTTCTGTATTTTAGGTTATCACTGCTGCAGAACAACTTTACTACACTGTGTTGCCACTTTTACATATTCTAAAGTTACTTAAACTATTAGTGCTCTGTTAAAAAAAAAGCCAAGGGTTGCTACCGGTTAAAAAAAAAATATCTGAATTTTTCTATTCATGATAGCCCAAACCTTATGCAAACAGCAAATAGCATCGGTGCACTTCACGGTTAGCTTGCATCAATATGAAATCATGTTGTAGGGAGAGGAGATATTCTAGCCCTCTTTCTCCCTATCTCCTATGTTTTTCCACTATTTTCCTTGTGTAGGCACTAGTGATCATGCAACCACACAATGAATCACATCAAACTGTTAACCTACCTGAAAAGCAAGTACCTTTTCTCCCCACTCCCCCTACCTTAGAAGGTTATTTAGCAGATCAGCAAGCTGATCCACTTTATTCTGCAACTGCACAACTTTTAGCATTACTGAAGATGCTGGGTGCACCACTTACAACAGCAGTACAAAGTTCGATTGGCTCAAATTGATCATGAAATCGTATGCTATCCCATCAAGCATTGAGAGAGGCAAGACCGAGGAGGATCAACTTAATATAGTTCTATAGGCAGCTGAATTGAGTTGAGATACCCCACGAGTTTAACAAGAGCTACTTCCAATTCAGTGACATCCTACTGGTGTGATTTCTGCTTTCAGCCTGGAGCAAGCCACTTTGGTTAATTAAATGTGTTGCTGAAGAAACATCAGATTCCTACTACGGCCACTTCTTTTAAAGTGATGTCCAATGGCTTATAACAATGGCAGCTCAGCTACGGCTGCAATATGATTCAATAGGTAATTAGGCAAGTATTCTAGCTTTTGCATCCAGTGAGAGTATTCTCACTGAGAATTGTAGACTGCTATTAGCTCATACAGTGAGGAGTTGTTTAGCAGCTTATACACTCAGCTGAACATGGCTTCTAGCAAGCAAGACTATTTCACAGCTCTGTCAGGCACAGGAAGGTCAGAAAAGTTCATAGTCAAGTTAAACTGACAAATGGCACACGGACTATACTCTGTGTGTGGGTATCAAGGACTTTGCAAATGGCATTTGCGCTATAACGTCTAGATACTCTGTGATGTATTTTTTTTTCTCCATTGGGGGAAGATTCTTGCATGAGTCCCATTTCTACACCAGGCAATGTTCTTTTTTGTCCTGTCTGAGCCAGGTTCAGCAGTTTGCTATGCTTAGTTTATCTCAGCCAACAGCAACGCACAAAGTCTACACAAAATGAGAGCAAAGTGTCTGGGAGGCCAAAGGAAGGGGCTGGAGCTCTTTACCTTTACTCGTTGGATAGTGGGTATACATATCAACATAGAGAGCCCCCTCAATCAACAGCTTTCAGTCTCCAAACCCTTTCAATTTTAGGCTGTAAAGCCTTCCACATACTGACTGTTTTACACTTACGATTACTTAAAACATTTCAACCTCTGCTCTAGATGCTTAGGTAATGTAACAGTCTTGCAAGCAACAGCTCTGCCAGCTCAGGTCACCAGTTTTCCGTACATTTTGTGTGAAATGCTAACTCTACAGAGTTTCCCAAAAGGAGGGAATAACTCAGCTGTATCCACTGTTTGCTTGCTGTTTGTTCCCTATAGGGAATGAAAGGAGAAGTGAGGACAGGCTTAAGGCTTCAATATGTCTTCTCCTCCTAGGCTTGAATGGAAACCTTTTATAAAATATGTAATAAAGTTAATTACCATAACGTTAAGTCAGATGTTCTGTGTGTTCCCACCCACTGTGATAAAAACTGTAATGCTATTTGTTTCATTTGAGATAGGCAGCGCACTGAGATAGGATGGCTGCTGGTCATGAGACAGTGGAAGCTTGTCCTATGAGAAGGAGAAGCTGAACTACTTAGAAGGGGAAGCTCACAGAAGTCCCATGGAATGGAGGGAGGGTGTAAAGGAAAAAAAAAAAAAGAAAAAGGAAAAAACCCAGACAACCCATGTTATTTGGTGAACTTAGAAGCAATTCAACTAGCAGCCGTGCCTATACCAAGAAGAAATGAACATGACTGAGCAAAAGCAAAGCAGTTTCAGCAATATTAATAGCTTTATATAATCAAATTGGAAAAGTCACCAACTTTCAGAGGAGCCAACATGTTCAACTGACCTTGCCCCTAAAAAACTGCATGGGTACTTGGACAATTAATGCCTTTTTGAGCAAAGGCAGTATCCTTAGGAGGGGTTATATCAAAGACTCTTTTGGAAGTGATTCAGTAAGCAGTATTTCAGCAATCAATACTAGGATTTCAATTATTAGCTTACGATACCGATAACTTTCTCTAACAACAACCATATGACCAAGAAACTGCAACACCATTTACTTAATGGCAATCTGTTCAGCAGCATAACGCTTCCCTGCAGAACTCTGCCAGCACAGTTAAGAGGAAATGGGCAGGTTAACATCAGCCTTCAGAAATCTCTGCAACAGCAGCTTCTCCCAGATGCCCTGCACAAGGCGGGGTGACAACCTTTGGCTCCCTGCTTCCACTTGAGCACCTCACTGAAGGCACCTAAAGGCAGACGAGAGGCTGGGCTCTTGCCAGGGGTGACAGAGGGCTTCAGTTCCGCTGGGGAAGAGCACAGCTTGGTAAAAGTCATATAAACACCACATCAAAAGTGACAGGAGCACATATTTCGCCCAGGCCAGCGGCAGCACGCAAGCTGTTAATTACAGTGCACGGAGGAGGAAGCTCAGCTACCGGCTGGCGTGTGTCCACGGCCACGGGGAAGCGAGGCTCCCACCCCCGGGAGGCCGCCGGTGCTAGCGGCCGGGACAGCCCTCGGTCCGCCCGCGCCGGGCACTCCCGCCCGGCACCGCCCTGGCGGAGGCTCTGCCAGCCTCGGGGGGCGGGGGGCGGCGGCTCTCGCGGGACCCCGAGGAGCGCTCCCCCCCACCACCGGCGAGGCGGCCGCCGTGCTCCGCGCTCCTCACGGGGCGCCGCCGGGCCGGGCCGGGCCGCCCCTTCCCCCCGGGCGCACTCACTGTACTGCGCGATGCGCTGCACGTTGGCGCTGCATGTCTGGATGATACCGCCGAAGTCCCGCGGCGGGGGCGGCGCCCCGGGGCGGTGGGGGTCCAGCGGGCCGTACGACATGGCCGGGGCGGGAGGGAGCGCGGCTCCGCCGGGCCCAGCTGACAGAGCCCCGCCAGCGTCTGCGCATGCGCTGCCGCCGCCGGGCGCTGCTGACGGAGCGCCCGCATATGCGCGAGGCGCGGCCGCCGGCGCCTGCGCGCTAGGGGCGGTGAGCCCGCGGGGTGCCATGGTAACGGGGCGCCCGCCCCGCCGCGCCCGCTCCCGGTGGTGAGGGGGAGCCCGGTGCTGGCCTGGCGGCACCGCGGCTGTGTGGGAGGACGCTGAGGGGGAGCCCGGCACGGTTGTCCGTGGCACCACGGCCCATGGCTGCCTGGCAGGACGCTGAGGAGGAGCCGTGGCTCTGAGTGCATGGTTTCACTACCGAGCCGTACCACCATCAGGTAGTCGTGAGGGGAGGTTGTGCCCTACGCTGTGTCCCTGCCGGGGCCCATACCGGTTCTTCACATGAGCTGAACAAGGAACTGATTGTTTTTCTTAGATCAGGCCGTTTCCTGATCCGCCTGATCCTGTGGCCAAATGCCAGGGCCCACCCAAGGGAAGCGGGGGAACATGTCACTGCTGACCCAGGGAAAGCCAAGACTCTTTTGGCCATAACCTGTGCTTGCATGAATGCAATGCAAAACAAGATTGCTACCGTTTTAGGCCTCATTAGATGAGACCAATCCTGCTGTAGCCCCTCTGAAAGGCAATGAATGCTCTAAGCTTTCTGAAAGGCCTAGCATTTATAATTAGTCAATAAAACAGTGGGAGAATAATGAATAAGTGTTTAGAAGTAGAGCATACATAACAATTTGCAATTAAACTTTATCCCTTATCTTTCCATTATTATAGAGCTGTCAAAGACAATTATGAGATTCTTTCCACATAATACTACTTTAAATTGTATCTCAAAACGTGACACACATACACTGGCTCCTAGGGAAATGCCTTTTTCAAGACAGCAGAGCAATTTATTTTGCATAATCGGTTGTATAATTTGTTTGGTCAGATAACTAATTGTAATCAAACTAAGGCTGTAAAACTAGTTTATTTTTTTCCTGTTTTAATTTCAGCTTTTTAATATATATATATAATGAACTATATATAAAATATATAATGAACTGAATTATAGGTGCTTTTTTAATGCCACCACTGGAGGCAATTGTATCTGAACTCAAAAGAATTATTGTAGTCAACAAACAAAACCATCTGTGCCAGTCCTGAAGATACTAAAGTGATATTCACTCTGCTGGTATAAATAGCGCTGTTACCTGAAAATGCAGCCTCTAAAGAAGAAAATTGCTTCACTGCTAACAATGCCTTCCAATAAATGAACAAAGTTACTGTGAACATTTATTACACAGGTAAGTCCATATTTAAGGCTTCAGTCAGAGGTGAAATCGCATCAGTGACTGAAGAGTAGGTGTTCTCGCTGGTTTCAGGGAGCAGGTGCTGATGGGGGAGGTGGACATGTCACCTCGCTGAAGCAATTCAGTTTTGATTAGGTCCAGTTCAGTATTTGATTTTGCGTTTCTGTGTATTTGTTAGTGAAGCTGTTGGTGTGTCCATTTCTGTATGATAAAAACAATAAAAATGAGATATTTTGATATAAAAAGCACAAATATTTCAATGTGTACTCACAGAGATTACAAAATAATCACTTTAGCAATATCAGAATATAAACTAGGACAAAACCAATTAGAAATATAAAAAATAGAGAACCTTTTTAAATGTTGAAAACAATTTACATTTAAAAATTATTTTAAAATTAATGATATTTTTACACAGTTTCTCAACTTACATCTTTTTGTTCAGCTAGTAATGCAATGCTAGCTTTCAAATCAAGAGTAAAGAAATTTAACATCCATTTCTGCTACCTACTGCAGAAGCTATAGTATTTTAAGGAAAGTACATCCAATCTTTGAATAAAAAATTTGAGGTCATGCCCTGTAAGAAATAAAGAAGTCAGTGTATGTATGATTAAAAGTAAGAGTGTAAATATTTATTTGAGAAATGCCTGATACAGTGACAAATTTCTAATTACAGAAGTGTCCATAACAGGTCAAAATTATGGTAAATATAGAGCAGGGCTATGGATGAAACCTGTATGTGCAATAGATTCTTATTCAACTTTAAGCACATGAGCAGTTTGTTGAAGTCAATTTGACCGCTGATTTGCTTGAAACAGCTTGTAGGCAAATACTTGCAGGTCCTGAACTGTTAAAACACTTGTTCATGTTCAACAAATCTTTGGTGAGCACAAATAGGGCTTATGACAAAGAAGGCAGGCGTTGGAGAAGGCACCAAGGGTAGCACAGACAATTCCCAGATTGACCCCATTTGTGACAGAAACTAATTTGAAACAGAATGTAGTAAATTCTGATAAACAGTACTACAAATTTTAGTGAAGCACTGCTTTTTACTCTGTTTAAGAGTATTAACAAACTGGAACTTGCTTTTCAGCTTCAGAAGTATTCTAGGAGAAATAACCCTCATCCTTCCAAAATTCTGTTCCTAAGAAAGGCTTCATAAAATAAATGGAAGTAAAGCAAACATATGGTGGTGTTGCACTGTGGTAGCAAGTAATTTGTACTGCAAGTGGTCTATTTTACGTACGCTAAATAAGCAAACCATTGTCAGGAGATGAAGATACACTTTAAAGAAAAGTGGCAGCACTTTAAAAGGGTTTCTTCATCTCTTGACAGAAGGTTACTGCGAAAATCCAGATCTCTGTCTTGGCTGCATTGGATTCATGGTTCCTGAAGATCTGTAATGACACTGGAATTGTTTGGCTGCAGCTGAGATGTACAGTACGTTCTCCTGGATGAGCTGTTCTTTTGAAAGTGTCCATTTTAGTGTAGTGCATTTGCTGTGATAAAATCCCACGCTCCCTCCCTTCCTTTGAAGAATAATGACACTGTCATCTGAGAGAATAAGAGATCCTTTTCTTTTTCTTCTGTTCTGTTTTGTCCATGTCAGCTCTGAAGAGGTGACAGACAAACAGCCAGTCTCTTGAAGATGGATGTGCTTTATTGTGTAAATTTCTGGCCAGATAATTTACACACGATATTGTCTGGCTGAAAAGCACCAGCGTCTTCTCTAGGTGCTTTTGTGCCCTGGGAGCTGGTTATTTTGGAAAAACCAATAAAAATGTTAATTCCAAAAGAAGGGAATCTCTGGGTCATGAGATTTCACTGCACGCATTGACTGACCCATGGGGGAGGAAGGGGGCGCAGCTCAAGCTTCATGATGCCAGCTATTTCCCACTCTATATACATTCCTTATCATCAGGCATAATTCTTTGACTGCAAAATCAATCCGTGTTGTGTACCTGGATCAGCCAGCTCCAATTCTGTCCATCCCTGTGGAAAAAGTAAAGCTTGGTTATAAGAAAAAAGTTTACAGCAGTTTTAAGTTGGGGAATTTATTCAGTGTTTGAAGAACTAATTCTTCAAACGCAAAAGAATTGTCAATATCTTCTTTTGCACGCTTCTTCAATGGACTTGGACCACCTATAGAGAAACAAAGCCTGCAGACCAAATGAGCAGTAGAAAGGAGTGACTCACAGACCACAGAGGTAATCTCTTGGGTCTAAGGAAGCTTGTGGCATATACAACGCACATGTCCTCCACCAGTGCTCGCTGCTGCCCTTTGGGGATTGCACCTGCACTGCATTTCTTCCTACAGACTCAGCAGTGTGAATTAATACTAGTTTCTAGATGTATCTAAAAAAATCTCCAGCCCTCCAAGGAAGATTAGTCCTTTCTCAATGGTACATTTCTCCTGGGACTGAAGGAACAATCCTCCCCCAAGAAACTGCTGTGGGGAGCAGTAGTGGGTGGCAGAGAGAGCATACATATGCAAGGAAGGATAGGCTCGATTCACACACAGCTACCTACACTGCATTACCATAACAAAAGTCACCAGCTTGCATGCTGCTAGCATGAATTTAGGATCTTTCTTCACAGGCTAAATTAAATCATAGAAGAAAACAACTAGCCCGTCCAGAGTGCCTGTAATGCCTCTTGATGACGGAGTCTTCAAAGATCTTTCAAAGAACTTCACAGAGATAAATATACTTTGGAGTGATCCCTGGAGAGGGAAACAGGATGTGGAAAACATCGTGTCCACTTGGTTGGATGCACTACAGACCTGTCAGTCGAAAGGAAGATTTGGAAGCACAGAGAGGATACAGAGAAGGAAAACTACAAAGAGAGCAGCACTGCGGGTCATCACAATCGAGGTAATGCCTGGAAGCCTAGCAAGCTGCGGTTCTGCCTGCTGTTTTTGGTTCTGAGACCACAGATGTGCATAGGTGCAAAGTGGCATTCCTAGTGAACATAGCAATATTTGGCAGGCAAGGAGTTGCCTGTCAGGATCAGTTTTCTCTGGAGGTACTTTTCACGTAATTGCTACTTACTGCTCCTGGTCAGCAGTGGGAAGCAGCTCATTGCCAGGTGGAAGTGCTCTCTGGCTGGCAATGAGCAGGTCATGGAGGCCCAATGTTTGGAGAGCCTGGAATCTGAGCATTAAGGAAAAGTGGGGTTGGGAAGCCCTGGAAGCCTTTTTAGGCATCGTGCACTCATTCCGGCTTGAGTATGTTACCTAAGCATGACCTATGTTTCTGCCGTGTTTTCAAATGACATGCTGTATCTGTAACTACTCTGAGTTGGAGGATCCTCCTGACTCTGCTGGAGGAAAAGAGCAGCACTGGAGCTCTGCAGGAGGCTCCCTCTCCAGGATCCCATGCTTTGATGGCTGTCACTGATGGGCTATAGAGGACAGGACACTGGTGATAACATGTCTGACCATCTGGTGCGTGTCCGCATAGAGGAGTGTCTATGCTAAGCCATGGCAGAGACCTGACAGACTGCCTTCATTTTCTATAGTGCCTCAAAATCCTTGGAAAATCTCTAGAAATAGAGCCTGGGAAGGAACTGGCCTGTAGGCTGTGTGGACAAAACAGGGGATTGGAGTCATCAGCAGAGCTGTCTTGCTGCCTGTGTACCAGACAGTGTGCCGTGCACTCAGCCAGGCCTTGCTTCCCCTCCACCAAACTCACGGCATGGCCTGGCGAGACCTCTGTGTTCCTGCTGTGCTTACAGCAATAACCAGTCTCCACAACAGGCAGAAATGAAGTTGTTGGCTCTGACTTATTTCAGGAGAGGCTACGGCACTGTTGATCGGGAAGTCAAAGGCTCCAAGGAGCTGAGCATCCAAGAGGGTTTTAAAATTAGGCTATAGATTATATCCGGCAGTGGTAAACTAGGGACAAAACCCAGCTATCCATAGCTGACAAACCAAGAGCATTTGTACAACAATGATGTGATAGAGCTGAGCCACAGTGAGACAAAACCTTTTCTTACAAATCACAATTCACTGTTAAAGTCAGTAAAGTTCCTGATACTGGAAAACCTTGCACAAACTGGACACCAGCACTTGCTGCGCACAGGGAAGTGGGGGATACTTGAAGGCCAGGGGGAATGTGTGGTCCTGGAGCAGCACAGCTGTATCTGCGTACCACCAGTCCTGGGCTGGGGAGCAGGTGGGACAGTGGGCTGGAAAATTTGGTCAACAACAAGTTTTTCAACAGCATTCATATTTTGTTTCGTATCAAGAACAAGGTGATATTTGATGGAAATTCAGAACAATTCACATAATTGGCCTATGGAACTCACAGCCATAGGAAGTCACTGGGGGATGCTTATCAAAAAGATGGGATGACAATGAGAGCAAAAGATAATCCAGAGAGGCTTTCAGCAGTTTTCAGAGGGCCGCTTGTGTTGCACACATCAAAGTGCAGGCTCTCTAAAGATGTGTCTCATGGCAAATCACTTTTGCTTCTGGCTGGAGCAGCCGGTTGTGCCTGCTCATGCTGGCAGCACAGTGGATTTGGCAGACCTCAGACTTGCTGCAGTTGGACAGTTTCTGTGTATTGGTATTGCCAGGTGATGCAGGATTTAGGCAGTCTGTAGAGCTCAGCGCTACAGCCCTGTTCTAGCACATGGCCACAGAAAGATTTCTGGAGAAGGATGCTCCTGGGTACAGCAGCGTGGGTTATCGTGCACTTCATACCTGTATTACCTGAGCACAGGGACAATGATCACAAAGCTTTTATGAAACATGGACTCAGCATTGTTGAGCAGAGAGGAAACTGGAACAGAGGGGAGATAAAATGATTTGTCCCAGACTTCACAGGAAGTCTGTGGCAGAGCTAGAAAGGAGACCTGTGCCACCCAAGTTCTGATTTAGACTTAATAAGAGACCGTCATCCTCTGACAATAGGTGCACAAATCCAGTCCTGTGCTGCTGTAGTGGCTGGGCCATGCTGCCACTCCCTGGCACATCCAGCTTCCCTGGATCCAGGACACAGAAAGCATCTGAAGGCACTTGCAGCTTCCTGGCCTGCTAAGCAGTTTTGAGGGGGAGTCCTCAATGCTTGAAGTGCTAGTGCAGGAGCGGAGCTGATGCAGACCAGGATTGGCTCTGCTCCAACTCGAGGGGAGAAGATGGGACATGAGGAGCTCATGGGACAGAAAAGGAGTTTTGCAGAAGGAGTTAAGGCAACAGAAATAGCTTTGGGGGAGATCCCCATAACGCTGGTGTGCTTACAGTATATTCTGCATCAGCGAGGAGGAGGATTTCCAGGGCCTGGCTCCTCACTCATATTTCTGAGGATGCAAAATGTGAAAGTGTCACCGCCTTCACACACAGCCCATGCACTCTCAATCTTTGGAGCAAACAGCATGGCTGCGGGAAGGAGGGGGCCAGCACCAGCTTCCGAAAAATGACTGCAGTGGTGTGAAACCCAGGACCCCCCCGAGCACCCAGTTCCCGTAGCGCTGTGGCTGGACTGGGCTGTGGTTCTTGCCCAGTGCCACCGGGGGGCAGCAGCGCCCCGTGGAGTTCCGGGGTGGCCCTGGGTGGTCCCGGGTGGCCCTGGGTGCCAGGGGGCTGGGGACGCTTGCCGCCTTCTCTGGCTCTGTCACTGTACCACGGCTGCTTAGCAGTACCCGTGCCAGGGCGATGCTGTCACCATTGATGGCCCCTGAGCAATCACAGCCCCCAGCACCCGAGCATCCCTCCTCGTTTGGGGACAGCCACGCTGGGATGGGGAGGAAGGGCTCCTTGCAGCGTGTCCCGATTCTCCTCTGCTTTACACTGGCTACTACAAAAAGCTGAGTTTAAGGCCCTGATGTGGAAGCGGACCCAGCTATCTGTGGGGCTTTGCCTCCCCTCCACCCTACGAATGGAAAAAGCCGCCTGTCCCACTTCCCATTGGGCATCGAAATAGTCCTGGGCTCCCAGGGATAAAGACAAATGGGAAAGTGAAGGTGTGCTCTTCAGAAAGTGCCAGGATTCCAGAAACTGTGTCTTTACTAGAGAGGTCTGAGAGCTACTTTGACTTAAACTGGGTCCTTAAAGAAGTTCCCATCTGATGCTGCTGGACTGAGCTGCCTGTGCTCAGAGCAGAAGCCACAGGGTCCCTCTCCCTTTGCTCCTAGCTCTGTTGTTGCCACTCTCACACCACAACACCTATCTGTTTTTCACCTGGTATACTATGTCTTTTAGCCTGTGGCCCAGCTCTGGTGATTTATGAAAGTGCAGTAAGGTGCTTTAATGAGAAACTGTGCCCTTGCACCGTGGGCACTATTCCAGTATGCTCAAGCCCCTCCTCATTCTTCTGAGATCCCATATAAACTAGGTCAGCAGTGCAGAAATGAGGGAACTGATTGAACATCCTGCTTTAACGAGTCTGCCTTCTGCCTGGTGGCCGTGTAAAAACTGCAGCAAAAGCTTCTGTGCAGGACGTGAGCCAGGATCCCCTGCCTGCTTCCCTGCCGGGCTGAGGGGACTCCTGCCGGCTGCTGTGCCCTGAATGCCTGAGCTTGCTGAGCACAGGGAGGCAGATGCAAGGTTTTGCATACTGAGAAGATAAGGAGGGCTTTTTTTCAGCTCTGAAAGCTGTTTATTCTTTACAGCGTACTGACACGAGAACGGAAAGTGCCTTTTCCTGAAACTGGCTATTTATAAACAGCCTGCTGTGCAAGCCTTCTCTTGCAAGGGGGCAGGGACTCTTGCAGCTTTTCTTTCCCTGCCTTGAATTCACTCAGAGATCCTTCAAACAGGAGCAAATAGAGCAGATCTTGCTGACCATCTGCTGCGGGCATGCTTCAGCACTGACAGCTTTTAATAACTCTTTGGAGTTACCAAACTCCAGTGAGTATCTAATTCAGCCCTAAACAATTTGGCTGTGCAGTCAGTGCTGTTCACAGCCCTGGATTGTTGCAAAAGCTTTGCAGGAGAAATTAGTCATTTGTGGCAGTCATGCCTTTAACACATGAAACAGCTGTGCTTGTCCAAAGGGGATGTTCTTTGCAGTGTACGGGCAGAAATTGGTAGCAGTTTTAGCCATATCTTTCCAAGCTGCTGAACAGTGCATGCTCACTGCATGCACACACTTGAGGTGGGATTTGTCTGCTCCAAGATGTCTAAAACATAGCCTCCAAGCCGTAGCTAGCTTTCCTTCCCTGTCAAAGGAGAGAAATAGGCACCTTCAAATCTCATCTCCATGAGATGCCTTTCTTAGGATTTTACCTAGTTTAATTGTGTAAGTATGCTGGGCAACACCGTTCCTACCTCCCTGTCTTGCTCCAGCAGGCCAGCAGCTCTGTGGGGCAGTGCTGAGTTCCTCTTCCTCCAGGGATGCTAGGATCGTCTTTTGAACCCCACCAGAAACTCTGAGGAAGCTAGGACTAGGTTTAATTATTAAAACCACTGCTCCTTCCCTGACCTAGCTGTGCCTCCTTTGCAAACAAGGTTTGCTTTTGGCACTGCTCACAGTACAGCACCGCAGTATTACCCAGATTTTCCCACCTGTAGTGATGCGGTGGCTTTTGGTTGTGGCTCTTAGTAGCCTGGCACAGAAGACCAAGTGCCTAGCAAAACAATACACAGGGGTTCGGTTGAGAATGAGGAATGAAATAAAACCCTCCGTCCCCTTCTGATGTTTGTCTTGGTGCTGTTGGAGAAAGGAAGAGGTGTGCAGAGGGATTGGGAGAGGACGGAGCAGACTACACAGCTCTCCAGCCATGCAGGGAGAGCTAGATTTCAGTGTGGCTCTGCACACCAAACACAGCTGAAGCAGTGAAGATGGACGTGTGGCTGAGAGCCAACAGAGTGGGAGAAGTTCAGAAAACTGTTGAATTGAGGTCTCTTCACCCCCTTGGTATTTCAGTGGTCATGAGCAGGTCATGGACTTTTGTGGCAGGCTGAACTTGCAGAATTCCCTGGAAATGTGAACTCAGGGATATTTCTGGCAAATCTGGAAAGGAAATAATCTTCCATCCGGAGGCTGCAGGATGCAGCACAATAAAAGGTCCCGGTGCTTCTGAGCTGCACACGTACAACTGACAACAGGACTTGGCTGACTTGTCAAAACTTTTCTCAACTCACTATAATGCCCTGCAATCAACTGTCTTTTGTATTTACAGTTGAAACAGGAAAAGCAGGACTTGGTCCATACCTTGGTGTAGCAATTATGAAGCAACCTAACGGCAGACTGTAACCAGCATCTGAAAATCATGAGTGTTGTAATGTGCCATAAACAACTACATGCCCCAGAAGACACCCTCAGCCTTCAAATACTGCTGAAAGGTGGGCCATAGAGTGACCTACTGTGCTTACTAATAGCGTTTTATCAAAGATTTGAGGTGCAGATCCCCCCCTCTTTCCTCCTCCTTCAAGGCAAAGGCTTGATCTGGGAGTAAGGCTGGGAACAGATGCTTGCAAAAGCAGTCACTTGCAAAGCTTTTACTATGGGCTTAGTCCTTTGTCTCTGGAATATCACTTGGATTTGGCAAAGAGCTGCTTTCCCTAATCCCCATTCATGCAGGCACACGCTCCTGGGAATCCCTGATGCACTAGGGGCTTGGGTTCAGCAAAGTGGGACTACACCCCATGAGTACTCCGCAGTAGCATCCTCAAGAGACCCCAGCCTGCCGGCCTGGCTCTGGGGAGTGATGCACAGCCCCTCTGCATTGATCTTGACTGTGATGTCCTTCCCCATGATCCAGAGACCCAAGAATACACAGCACTGCTGACCCAAAAGAGAGATGAAACATCGAGTCAGCAAGCAAGCAGCAGGTGCTTTCAGAGCCTCATCCATATATCCGTATGCTGAGCCCTGGGCTGGCTCCTCTAGATCCACAGGGACATGCAGATGACCTGTGGCAGGCTGTAGCTGAGCTTCCCTGCGCCCCCACAGCATTGCTTCTCTGTGCAAAGCCTGGTGGAGATGGTGCAGGAGGAGGGCACCCCACTTTGCCCCCAGTCCTGGGTGGCATAGGGGTACTTTCTGTGATGCATGAGAGATGTGTGTCAGCTCTTCTCCGTGCCATGCATGAACACTGCTGTTTACTGAGTATTGGTTCCTACCTGGGGAGTCCATGTTTTGCAAAGGGCCAAATCTGTCCTTTTGTGACTCCAAATTTCATTTGGTGCATCATTAATAACGAGGAGGTGAATTGTTACCTATTTCTCACACTGTTTTCCCAGGACAGACCTGTTGCCTGGTTCTTTGCCCTGCTGCTGGTGTTGCAGGTTAAACTCAGCTACAGTGGCTCTCAGAGGCAGCCAGGAGGAGGAAAGGAGAGGAGCAGGTTGCTTTTTGAATGCAGTGTATCTAAGTACTGAGGTGTGTCCTAGTACAGGGAATTCCTCACACACGGCACCTGACGGCAGAGGTCAGGAAAAGGAGGAGAAAAGGACATCGTCAGCCCCAGGCTGCTGCTGGGTGCGTGTAACTGCGGCTGAAGGAGGATGCTCCTGGGTATACCCAATCTAAGATCTGAGACGTTTGTCCACCTCTGGCTTTCTCACCCCTACCCAGTGCCATGGTAGTGCTGTGTAGGTCACACCAGCCCTCACAGTCCAGTACACCAGGCTGATATAGTTTTTTATTCTAAATAAGCAAGAAGGGGGTCCAGAAACACCCTGGCCTAATTCTGCCATTTCCTGGAAAGCCCCAGGCCCTCCCTTCTAAAGATTTGGCTCTTATGGAGGAAGCCAAGAAAGCTTCTAGCATCTTTGCTACAGCCACATATCTCTTATCCCACTGGTCTACCAATGCTTAGCACATGTAGGATAGGGCTGGGACTGCAGCTTTTCTTCCCACAGCTATCAACAAAGAAGGACATGAAAGCAGTTCTCTCAGAAATCTCCCTAAGTTGGAAAAGAAGAGTCATTTCACCAAAGCTGTCATTCCAGGGCCAGCAGGTATATGATGTTTTTCATGTGCATTTGGTGCTGGTGCGTGTTCATAAAGCTGCATTTTCTCCCAGGATCACAGCAGCCTGTACTTGAATGAAGGACCCTTGCTTCTTTAGGCATCTTCTGAAGTTGCCTGCCAGCAGTTTCAGACTTAGACATGGGATCAGCCTTTCTCTCAAAGTTGGATCATTTGTTGTATCATTTTGTTGAAGTCCACAGAAGGACCTGGCTTGTCCCCCGAGATGTAGAACAGCCTTCATATGAAGGCTGTTGCTTCTTTGTCAAAGCTGTGTGCACTTGCCAGGGCTCCATCCCTCCTCTGCCTTAATCAAAATGCCTGAATTACCAATTCCACCCCTCAAACCCAGGGTGCCGTATCTACTGTGCAGACCAGCAGAGAGCATGATATACAGCAAGAAGTTTTTTTAGGGGATTTCTAGTGCCTCGGCTGTAGAGTGTCTACAAAACTCCTGTATTCTGAGCAGGTGACTGTCTTATATGCTAGTGGAGGAATCTGTATTATTCTGAAATGTGTATGTGCAAAACCAGTCAGTTTCTCTCTCTCCAAAGAAACAAAGTGGTATTCCATGATTTTATTGCAAGAAATTTTCCAGTTTCCTTAGCAGAGAACTGGATCTGTTCATTCATTGATACTTTGCTCATTTGTTCATGTTGGTATGTTGCCCTCGTGGTTTCATTTCTGCTATCTTATTGGGAAAGCCATGTAATTAAGAAACGAACTAGGAAATTTAGGATGGAAAATACTGTTTGAAATTGCTAATGTTCGGAAATCTGGTGTTGCAATGGGTTTGCTGTATAAGTCTAGTAAAGACTGTCAGTTCCTTGTGCATGGCAAATATTACTTCAGATCAGTATATAAGCCCCTCTCAAAGAGGTTTATATACTAGAGGAGACCTTTAACCACACAGAACAAAAAATACTTTTCTTGGTCCAGGACTGTAATGTCCACTTGGTGTTTTCAATAGTCTTCCCTGGACTAAAACATCTTCCATGAGGTTTTTGAGGTCAAATCTAGCAGATAATAAGATGATCTGTAATACATTTACTCCAGGTTCCCACTTGAACCTTTTTATCCATGTAAGAATTATACACCCAGATGTGACAGACTCCAAAAGTACCTTAAATCACATCTGAAAAGCAGCACTGCTGATGTGTGAACAGTACTAGAGGCTCCTCCTAGTCTCTCACAATCCTGTTGAGAAATTACAAACAACAGACTTTATTTTAAGGTTTACCAAATTCTCTTTTAGACCTTCCTCCTTCTTCCTTTGAAGAAATCCAGGAAAGACTTGACCTGATGTCTGCCGCATCCTGTAGGGATGCTGTTATTTCTTACAGGCTATCTGTTGTCATCTACATATGGATGAATCTGCAATCATGTGGCATTAGCTTTGTGGAGAGCAGCTGTGTGCATTGCAATTATTTTTGTCCCATGCCTTGTTTTGAATTTCCAGTAGAATTTACCTTCAAGCCAACAGAGTTTTTCCCTACAAGACTGATTTTTGACTGTTGGTCTGAACCCTAGGCACACACTGGGGCTCTGGAAGCAGAGGAGATGGTGAGCACCAGCAGTGGATTGGGAACACCCCAGCAACAACGCTACCCATTCCCTAGACTCTAACCCTGCTCCCTCTCCTCACTTGCAGGGAGGTGCCATGGTAAAGCTCAGTTTTAAGCACACATTGGAGAACATGCATGATGGGTCAGAAAGCAAGCTCTGCCCACAGAGGGAAATATCTTGCCTGGTCCAGTGTATTCTGGAAAGAGAGTGACATTAAAAAGTAAAGAGGGAAAAGGAGTTACTGCAGCAAATAAGTTCTTAGTAGCAATGTCTATGGCTGGAGGGAATGTGCTGCAGGCCATTGTGTTGGGACAGCTTTAGCTCCCTTGGTTCCTCTTGCTGGTTTGCAAAGCTCGGTGTGAACTGGGCTGGAACCTCACTATGGTACAAAACTGCTGCTCAGCAAGTTTGGTTACAGATAAAGATATGGGACTTGTGAGCTGATCCTGAATAATTTGCAAAGGGAAAGTCAGGCTGGATTCAATGTGTTTCAACTGCCATGGCTCTCTGACAAGTGTCCTGAAGTTTGTGTGGCTTCACTTCTCATACTGACTTAGCAGCATCAGGAGTAGCACAGAGAGCACCTCTTGGCTCCTCACTGGGAGCTTCTGCATCAGGGATGGAGCATGTGGGGATGTGGGAGCGGGAACTTCCTATCCTCCATTCTAACCTCAGCACCAAGCAGGAGATAGCTGATATTCAGTGGTGCATGGACTGCACGGCTAAAGTAGGACATGTCAAAAGAGGACTTCTGGAGCTGCTAAGGCACTCAGGAACTGGTTTTGATCTATGCCTTGGAAGAGGTCATTGACTCTTCTTCTCTCAGGCAGGTAACACCATGCATCTCAGAGATATCCTCATCAGCAGGTGATTGTGACCTGAGGGTCTGGAAGAGGGAACAACACAGATGTTTCTGGCATTCACATAACCAGGCTTAACTCTAGTTTCTGCTGTGAGCAATAAAAGCACCTGGTACATGGGATGCCCTGCTTGGTCCCCTCAAGGAGTCCAGAGGACTCAAGCAAAGTCAAGATGTCTCAAGAGCAAATTGTATTCTCATCCTGGCTGTCTTCAGTAGGAACAAACTGCCCCCAGAAATGTGCTGCAGAGAAGCAGAGCAAAGCTTACTCCTACTATTTTATGATCAAGAAAACTCAAACAGGTTTTTCTAAAGGCTTGAGGGGAGAGGGATGCAGAAACTGTGAGCTCCCAAGATGAAGAAGCCTGGCAGCATGGAGAAGAGGAGCAGATGGGACTCCTCACTCCAAACTTCTGAGGCAAATGCAAACCCAGTAATACAGGGTTTAAAATAATGATGAAGAAACAGAGCCCTAAAACTAAAATGAAATCCAGCCTTGAGCTCAGGAGAGTGTCACCCTGAATGTCACAGGTATGAATGCTTGTCCCTTGAATACATGTCATACAATGGAAGCCATCCAGGATCTCACGGGGAGAGCACTGTCCCCTGAAACTGACGTGGCCAGGGTGGAGGGGTGCAGGGAGGAAGGTTCATTGATACCACCTCATAAGCAGCAAAGAGAATGTCTCATGGCAGGATGGTGTCAGTCTGTGCAAGTTGGCAGCTGTAGCGTGGATGGGAGAATGACTCTATCGAGGATGCCCCTGGGAGGTGTCTGAGCTGGTGGGAGAACCAAGGGATGGTGCTGGTGTGCGGTTTTTAGGAACGTGGGTATTTGGGCAACAACTGCACTTGTATTTTAGATGTGGAGGTGGCCATCCACCATCTCCTAGGCCAAGAGTGCTCATAGGAGAGAGAACCCTGCCAGTGTGTGCAAAGGTGGCTACAAGTATGGTATTATCCCTTAGGAGAGATATCTGGAGTCCCTGCATACAGATCTGTGAAAACATTAGGTCAGTGCCTGTGCCAGCCAGCAACAAACTGGAAAAGGAGAAATTAGGAAAGAAATGAGAGCAGTGCAGCACTGAAACAAGGGTCTGGAGAAATCCCATCCTCTGAAGTTTTCAAAATTTGACTGGACAAGGTCCTGAGCAGCCTGCCCTACCTTTGAATGCAGTCCTGCTTGGAGCAGGAGATTGGACTGAGTGACCTCCAAAGGTCCCTCCCAGTCTAAATCTTGCTGTGGTTCTGTGATGAATGTTTGAAATATAGAACAAACAGACCTAATTATAGCATTGGAGAAATCCATGACACATTTATGGCTTAAACCAGTGCTGTTCCCTTCCCCATCCCATAAAACTAGAGACAGGACAGAAGAAGGTGGTCACAACAATCTACAACACAAAGTGATTCTTGAATGGGGAGAGACTCAGGAGGGAACATCACAGAGCTATAAAATCATTACTGGTGTGGAGAAGGTGACCAAGAAATGACTGGGAATTAGAGGAGCTTACAGAGCTTAAGCTTCTTATGAAGAGCTTGATTACATCTTCATAACTCCTTTGTGGATTTCATTGGTGCAAGATACTGCTGAGGTAAAATGTACCTATGAATTAAAAAGTGATTGCAGGTATAGGGTGGGTAGGTCCATAGCGGGGTATTTAGCATGGTAAAAACATAACCTGTGACTCAGAATTCCTTAGACCACTACTTTCTGAAAGTTGTAAAGGAGCATCGTGAGAAGGACCATGTACAGTCACTTGATTTCTCAGATTTCCTCCCTGACCACCCAATCCCAGAGACTAGGTAGGGCTACATGGGCTTTTGGCTTGACTTCCTTGGTAGTTCTCACTTGACGTTCTCAATCCCTTTGGCTGCAAAAGGGACTTTGTCTCTTTTGGCAGTGTTATTCTCGCTCATGCCCAAATTTCCAGTTATGGCCAGTGAGAGTGGGTACACATGCAAGACGGGTAACCCACAGGCTTGGTCAGACCACAGGTTCCTGGGGTGCATAGCACTGCCTCAACCTGTGGCTGACAGAAGTGCTTAGGGCAGAGGGGATGCTGGCACACTTGCCGTGGTCTTTCCCAGGTTCACTCTCCAGCACTGATCTGTGGCTCAAAGACTTCCTGAATCAAAGACTTCCTGACTCAGAAACAGGATCTTTTTATTAGGGTGGATTTTTTTCCCCAGGTCTTTTGTCTATCTGCTCTTCAAAGCCATGTGTCTCAGCACCTATCACATCCTGCGGCATAAGAAGTGTCCTGGGTCAGGCCAAAAGACTGACAGTTTCATATCCTGCCTCCAACATTGTCCTCAGTAGATGCCTTCAGCAGAACACAAGCACAAGGCAAGCATGCATGATACTGCATTCTTGGCCAGTTTTCCAGCCCTTAACTCTCTGTTGCTCTTGCAACCTCCTAAGCCAGATATAATTTTTATATGCTTACAGACTCTTCATGGATTTCTCTTCCAGGAACTTGTCTGGCCATCCCTCAAACCCTCAGCAACCTCATATATCCACATCGTCTTGTGGAGGAGAGTCCCATGGCTCAACCATTCATTGTAGAAAAACCCACCTTCTTTAATTTGCTTTGAACCTGCAACTTGCCAGTCTCCTTTGACACGTTATTGCTTGCACAGGAAGAAGACTGAACAACTGCATCCCTTCTCAGATACTTTCTGAAGAGTTGTGGTTAGTGGGGCCTCAGACAGAGGCTGCCCCACAACTTTAATCATCCTGGTTGCCCTTCTCTGAACCTTTAAATTTCCACCTCATCCTCTCTGAGCCAGGAAGATGGTAGGGCAAGGACAGCACACAGTGCCCAAGTTGGAAATAAACCATGCAGACGTACAGTGGCATACAGTGATGGCCTCTGCTGTGTTCTCTGGTCTGCTCTTAGCAGTTTGTAAGTCAACTGGCTTTTTGGTCATACAGAAGAGGTCATGCATCCTCACAAGAGTTCACGTACCCCCCACGCTGTCAGAAAGAGCTTCACTGTTTGAGCTACACGTTGCATGCAGAGATACCTCTGTTCACTTGGGTTTAAACCTGTCCCCTGCCACCTAAATTTGCAGAGATCAACAGATATTTTCCATTACACTGGGGAAAATAATTCCCTAGTCACCTTCCCCTTTCACTTATTTTATAAACCTCTGTTACCCAGCCTTCTCCTTCCTAACTGAAGAGTCCCAGTCTATTTTGTGGCTTTTTTTGAGAAACATTACTCTGCCTCAGTTGCTTCCTCTTTCTCTACAGTTTCTCTAGTTTTACGTTACCATTTTTCTGATGAACAGACCAGAATTTTGGACAATTCGCTAGCATGGGCAGTGCACAGGATGCAGCTGAACTATGTATTGATACTGTAGGGCATTCACTGTTTGATTCTGCTTTCTATTCCTCTCCTAATGACTTCTAACCTTCCCTTTGCTTGTCTGGCTCCTCCTGAACAGCAAGCTGAGATTTTTCATAGGAATATTCATTGTAATGCTAAGATCTTTCCTGAGTGGCTGTAGCTAGTTTAGAGCCCAGCACTGTATGCGAAGTCAGGAGAGATCAACCCTACACATATCATTTCATATTTACTAGTCATTGCTCATGTTATTGCCCAGTCACTCACTATTAGCAGTTCCTTCACCAGCTCTCTGCACTGGACTTTCATCTTTGCTACTCTGAATCACCAAGCATTATCAGCAAACTTCATCACCTTGAGAGCACATGTGGTCAAAGACAGGGATGTAGAGAAATGCCTTGTCTTTCTGTACTTTCACACTCACATGCTCCCACAGGTTGCCTCAAGACCTGGTCTTCACAAGAATAGCTACAAAGTCTATTTGGAGTATAACAAAGGATCCAGCCTAGGTGAGGGGACAGTGTTCCCAGCCATCCCATCTGGACTAGGTAGTGGGATGGGAGAACCTTCCTTCTTCACCAACACAGAAAACAGACTCCCAGTATCTCAGAGGAGAGGCGCTTCCCAGCAGTTGTCTGTAAACACAAGCTCTCCACATGAGGAGTTCGCTTATGTCCTCAAAGCTCCCAAACTGATTGGCACTGCCATTCAGCAACCATTGGCAGTGCTCTGCGGTGCCTGTCAGCCCCCTACAGATACCAGTGCTTTGGAGCATCACCCTGCTGCCCTCCTGCCTGTGCTGCATGAAGAGATCAGTGTCAGCTAGATGGGAAAAGTGGAGTTCAGCCCTGGTATATTTTTGGTGATCTTGGATGACTTCGAGAAACTCATCTGCATATGCTGGTAGCTGGGTGCCACCCATTGTGCCACCTGGCACCTCTGCTCACTGCATGGTGCCAACCACCCTGCCAGGGGACCTAGACAGGCAGGCTGCACTGTAGAGCCGAGTGAAGAAGGAGAACTAGAGCCGTCCAAGCTGCAGCTCGTACTGCTGTAGCAGGACCTGTCTGCCTAATGCAAGGTATACAAAGCAGGCAGCACAAAGAAGGGTGGTTCAAACTGCGCCTAAACCAAGAAGGCATTAGAAAGGAGGTGATCACTGGACTCATCCAGCCAGAAGCAATAGGCCTGTAACAGAAATCATAAGTGTTTTTGGCCTGGGTTATCTAGGAAATCACAGAGGCTGACCACAACAGTATCTTTTGGGGAAATTAAGCAGTAACACACCAGAGGAGTTCATTTCTGCTCTTAAGTTTGCATTTGTAAGAAAGCTGACATTGAAATAATCTCAACTGGGCCTGCTAGGACAGACTCCCCAGAAAATCCTGACTGGGAACCCCCAGTCACTCCACATCTCTGGTAATATCAGCTCCCCTGCTCAGACTTAAATCAACAGCGCCTTTCCTAGTGCACTGCACAGCCCTCCAAGAGGATGTACAGACATGTTCCTCTGCCCAGTTTACATCAAATGTCAAGTGCTTCTTACAGAGAAACATGTTCCTGTTCCTGGGAAACCTCTGCAGAAATTGCTAAATTTGACAATCCTGCATCTGTGGGCTGGACATAGCTCCCCACGTGTAGCTGGGACACTGTAGGCCACAATGGTGTGTCACACAGCCTGCACCCTCTAGAACCACAACTGACAGCCTAGAACATGCCTGTTTATTTTGGGGTTCAGCTACTTTTACTCTGAGGAATAAATCCAGTTGCTAAGTCCTTGCTGCTTACCTACAACCTGCTGACCAAGCCATCTGCTATTCTGCAGATGCACAGGGAAAGCAAAGCTCTTCTGGGTCTCAAACAGCCCATCACCATAGAGCTGACAGCCCAAGCAGGGCTCTCCCACCTGCAACACAAGCCCTGCCATTTACGTTTTGACCAGCTCTCCAGATTGCACAGGCATAACCACCAAAAGGACAGGACAGGACTTTAACAATTGCTCTTGACTTGTGGAAGGAACAAGGCCAGGGGACGCTGACAGGCAATCCAAAGTGTGATCAAAGTAATCCAGCCACTCCAATAGCAGCATCCACAGCCCCATTGCTACAGGGCAGGAAAGGGACACATAGGAATATTCCTGAACTCTGCAAAAGGACTGGCTGGGAACCCTTTAAAAAGAAAAACCTAAGCTCTGTAAGAGTAGGAGATCAAAGGCTGTCTTGATTTTTAGAGCCTTTGTCGTATAGAAAACTGCAGCAGAGAGCTCCTAGCAGAGCTGCAACCCAGCTGTCAGAGCTGCACTTGGTCTGAAAGAAGCATAAGGAGTCACCACCCACTTGTCTGAGCGCCTTGGGTCAGCCAGCAGCAGGGCTGCAAGCAACAACAGCCACTCTGCAACAGGGCAGCACCATCCACATTAGGAATTTGCCCTCAGTACAGAGAAGGAGTATCTCATCCTCCCAGCCACACTTTGAGGATTGACTTAGTCCAAGCATTAAACTAGAAACCCAATGCTTACAACTTAGGTGTCAGGTGGGGGACACTAGTGACTGGATCCACAGCCCACCGACGGGAGCAAAGAAAGCACTTCTCCCCAGTGCTTGACACCGCACTGCGTCTGTGCCAGAGACGAGCACTGAACAAATGCACACTGGAGATATTTCAGCTTTTATTTGCAAATTCATCTGTACATTCTCACTTGGTTGTTGAGTGACAGCTGCCAGGAGCTGTCAGCAGCAGGGGGCAGCAACAACTAGGAGTTAACAGGAGCTTTCCACAGTGCCTGGAAACAAGAGACAGCAGAGGAAACAAAACCCCACTAGCTTTTACATTTAACCTTTTCTGAGTAAGAGAATTAGAAATCGAGTCATCTTTATCACATTCAGGAAGGTGTTGGATTTACAGTTCTATGCATTCAGCATAAAGATCTCGGGTTGAAGTGACTATCTGCAGAGCAGCTTGAAAACTATCCCAGGCTTTCTTTTTTTGAAGCCAGCATCTTAAAGCTGCAGTACTCTCCATGCATCCTTCCCAGCAGTCCCAAAGCCAAATAACAAAAGAAGCCCTTGCAAATAAATAATCATAGGAAAATAAATAAGACTAGATCTGGAATATACAGTTACATGGTCTTTATTTGGTTTCAGAGGTGGAAAAAAGTGGAGCTAGACTGCAGCTTTAAGCCTTATGCCTGAATCAACCTCAAACACTTTTGTATATTACAGTTGATTAGCTGTACGGGTCGGAGATCCGAAGTTCCACAGAGATCAACATTTAGGCACATACGCACACCCTTCCCCAAGGCATACTTTATTTTGCTCAGCCAGTTAAAAAAGCCTGCTGGAGGGGAAGTGCCCCCTTTCCGAGCTGAACAGACAAGACTGAAGACCTATTTACTGTCACAGTAAAAAGTCCCAACAAATATCTAACCCCACCCCTGTTTACAAAGGGAAGCTGGTTCAAACCATGCACCAGAGAGACAATCCTCTCTCAGGGGATCCTTTAACTTCGCTGGCACCACAGAATCCTTGAGCAAATCCAGCTACGGCAGGGCTGCCAGCTGCCCATCGCTTCCTGCGCTCAAAGCCTAGTTGCGGAAAGTCGTAAGTCCATTATTTCTACTTAAGCCAGAAATCCTGTTAATGTCATTTAGAGGCAGCTCTACAGCAAGAGCTCTTGATCTGCTCTCTGTTTGGGGTACACACCCCCTCCCCAGGGACTCCCAAATGAAAAGCCACACAGAAGAGAAAAGCAATCCATTGCAAGCCAGTGTCCGATGATTGTCTCTTTGGGGAGGTCAGGAATCCAGGACAAGGCAAGGCAGGGGAGGGAGGAGGATGGCAGGTGGAGAAGGAAGTTAGAAACAAACTCAAAACCACCAAGACACAAGGAGGAGCTCAAAGCCCCTCAACAGCTGATGGCACTGGGTTGCTGTTTGCTAACAAAGTCTGAAATGAAGTCAAACTCATTCTGTCCCAAGAATAGCTCTGGCAGCTCCTGAATCCGGTCCAACCCCAGTTCCAGGACAAGGGATGTCAAGACCTCCTCATCTATAAGATCAGTGTCCATAACGTTCAAGGTCAGCGCTGGTGAGGGCATGTGCTGCATGCCTGGGTGCTGGCTTGGCCCCACTCTGTACTGCTGGGCACCAGCTCCCATGGGCCCGTTGCTCATACCCAGCGGGTGACCCTGGTACTGGGTGTTGAGTTTTTGTAGGTGCATGCTAGCCATTAGCTGCTGGGTGCCCACCGGCCCCATGTACTGCTGTTGCTGACTTGGGCCATTGAACATCATTGCATTCTGCATCTGGTGGTGGCCCATCTGTCCGCTGAGGTTGGGTCTCGGCCTCATCGCACCATCCATGCCAGCCCCTCCGTAGGGCATCATCTGACTGGTGGTAGGCAGTGTCCTCAGCACATGTTGCCCGTGCTGCGGGGGTCCCTGCAGCCCACTCACCCCCATGCGGTAGCTCTGCAGCCCGGTGCCACCGTGGCTCATGGACATCATCATGTGCTCAGCCATAGCTCCAGGCCCCTGCAAGGCGACACACGGCTCAGGGCAAGGCTCCCGGGGACAGCACCGCTTCCCACTCCCGTCCGAGCCGGCTCCGACCGAAGATCCCGGAGCACCCCCCACCGTCGCCCCGGGAGGAAGGCACCGCGCTGCAACCTCCCTGGGAGTCGAGCTGCTGTCCGGCAGCCCGCCGCTGGCGGACAAAGCTCAGCGCGGCGCGCCCCGCGGCGCCCCTGCGCACCGCCCCGCGGCCGCCACGGGGAGCCGGGCTCTGCCCGCGCGGGTACGCACCGATCCGGGGCTCCGGCGGGCAGCAGGTCCGCGCACCAGCAGCGCCGCGCTGGCTTGGCTTGGCTCGGCTTATGTTCGCTCGGCTCGGCTCGGCTCGCCGTGTGCGGGGTGTCGCGCACCCGGCAGTTATAGGGACGCGGGCAAGGGCGGGCCGCCCGGCCCGGCCCCCCGCCGCCCATTGGAGCGCGGCCCGGTGCTGCCCGGCCCCCGACGGGGCGGGCGGGCGGCCCAAGGGCCTGGCCGCTTCTTCGGCTGGCCGGCTTGCCCCCGGCACGGCACGGCTGCTGGTGGGGCTCTCCGAGCCGTGCTCGCAGCACGCCCCCTGGTCGCGACACGTCCCGTTGTCACGACACGGCCCAGCCTGAGAGGGACTGGCTTCCTCCAGCACGTAGGGCACTGATGTTGGCAAATCCCTGCTATCAGGGCTTTGGGTTCAGGTACTCTCCCCTTGGATCCAAGGTGCAAACACCTTGGGCAGGCTGGGGAAGAAAGAAATGGATGGCATCCAGGGCCCCCAGCCCAGCGCCCCCAGTTTCCCACTGATACAGTGCTGGGAGCCAGGAGCCCTGCAATGCACACTCTGCTCCTGAACAGGATGCCAAGGTCCAGCCACGCTGCCTGGTGTTACCATCCCCACAGATGGTGCATGCACAGTCCCATTTTTCCATGTCAGCATCAGCAGGGGCAAGGGGCATGGAGGTGGTTGGGAACAAGGGATAGTGTCCCCTGCATGCTGGGCTGGGGATCCCTCAGTGTGATATGGGCACCACAATTGCTCCAGGGATACTTGGCTGCAGAAAACTTGGGTCATCCCTGTTCAATACCCCACTTACATGCCTGGGGTAAGGATTGGGCCTGGGGTGACTGGGGAACCTCAGGCAGGTCATTTCTGCTCCCAGCCCATGCATGCTGGGAATGGTGGTGTGTTCATGTGAAGCACTAATTTTGAACTGCATTTGCTTGCACTGTATTCACTCTGTTTCTTGAACAGGGACCCTGTCTGCCTCTGATACTGCAAATGGCGTAAGATTAGCTCTCTGGAGAGAGCCATCCCTTCCTCTCCCCCACTGTCACCGTGCCCAAGCCTTTCTGCCTGATCATACGGCTGGCTGGGGCGCAGGTACCCACTGTGGAGGTCGTGCTGAATTTCCTGTTCTTACTGAAGGATGTGCACACAGACCCGTATCAAGTGCTTCCAGGGCCTCTGCACACTGGCCCCTGACAGCACGTGCCCTGGTGCAGCAGCTGCTGGCCATCATGAGAAAGGTCCTTGCCAGATGGCAGTTCTGGTTGCAGGGTCAGCAATGGGATGCTACCACGTAGCGAGACCTTACCAGCCAAGGTGCCTCAGGTTGGTTACTTAGTGGCATCAACTAGATGGTTACTCTGCCAGTGGTGCCCTCCCAGCAAGGATGCACTAACATTGTCTAAACACAGCTGGTAGCAAGGTGAATGTTACAAGCAGAGATTTGCTGGTATAACTCTGTCTGCAGCAGTGTCCTTCACTTCTGAGTGCAGTTTTGCCTCACGGGGTCCCAGTGCAACCCACAGGCTCACCCACTAAGCCATGCTAGCCGAATTATTTTACCAAGGGCTTAGACTACAGCAGCACTGGTGCTCTCTGTAGGACATGGTACTTTCCAGTAGCGTATGAAAGCACAGTTGTGATTTTTCCCCTTTATTTTTTGTTTTGAAGGAACCCAGAGACTTCTTTTTTAATGATATGTGTTGCGTGGTTAGCCACTTGGAAGGCAGGTGATGGCAAAGTTAAACTTGCTTCCCCAACTTCATTCTGTCTTTGTTTCTGTGCTCTCCTGTGCAGCCTTTAACTACAGTGTTACAGGTCACGGCTCTAGTAATAACAGACAGATTTTCTGGAGACTTGGAGCAGGCTGTTTCATGGAGTTTTATGTGTTCTGCATATTCATTATGCTCATGGACCCTGTTGAGCAGAAGGAAATGCCAACAAAGTGTTGCAAAGGTTGCTGAAGTTGTTTGTTCCTAACTGTATTACTTGAGAAAGGAGGTCTAAGTATACACTGTCATGAAGGGTTTGAAGTTGGGCAGCATGGGCATTTTGGGTGAGTGCCTAACCGCACAGTACTGACCTGAAGAGTTACTTATATGAAATATCTCTATATCAAAACACCTTAAACCGGCAGCTCAGAGCACATGATGCCCAGAAGCCATCAGCTTCCAGATGTGAGCAGCTGGGAATGGGAAGTGGCTTCTCTTACCTGGACAGAGCACAGGGTCATTAACCTCCAGGGCATTCTGGGAGCCGCTTTTGTTTGTGCCTTGTTAAGTGGCTGGGATGGTTTCAGAAGTTGTTGGTGAGCTTCTCACTGATGAATCAGTTAGTAAATTGTTTAATGTAATTACGTAATGATTGTTTTTTAACTCTAGCGATTTTGACAAATGCATTTTTTAGTGCTAATAAACACACGCTCACATACATATGTATGCCTGAGAGTTCACATGCAGATGCACACCCAGGTGAGGAACAAATACAAGGGGAGTGTCTGTCCTCATCTTGGATGCAGATGCATCCAGCCATAAAAGCCTCTCTCACTCGGAGGAGAGGTGTGGTGTGTAGCGCAAGTCCTGATCAGGGGCAGGAATTCTTGGACAGGAGTAACAGGTGGGAAGAGGCTCTCCACAGCCATTTGCATTACAGAAGACACCAAGGGTGGTAAATAGCCCATCATTTTGGAAAAAAATTGGCAGATGAGAGAGCACACTTCCTGAACATAAGTGTGAAAGTCCCCTCCATCTCTATACTGACTTATGTCCCTTCTCCTTTGGGAAGGGTAAGCCAGATCAGCAACCCATCCAGTTTGAAAATAATTTGACCAGAAATGGAGCTATGTTGGCTGGGATCAGCACTCTGATCTTGTTTGTTACGTTGAACCCTGGATGTTTCACCAGCATAACCTGGGTGTTTTGAGAGGAACCAGTGCCTGCAGAAAAGGAAGGGTATGGGGGCATGGGAGGCATTGCGGTGGCAAGAGGTGTCCACAGATCCACAGCCTCTATGTTTGCCATGTTGTGTGCCATCATCCTGTGCTCTGTGTCTTGAGGAGTTCCCATTCTTGAACCAGTAATATTTTATTTTACAGGGACCAGTGTAGACTTGTCTGCTGCATTTCACACTGCTCAGTCAACAGCTGGGGAGCAGGGCTGGGAAAGGGCTGACTAGTCCTGGTAGCATCTCTCTCACTGGTCTTTTTGGCCCACAACAAGCTGTGGTTCCTTGTCCTGCTGAGGTCTCGAGTATTAAGGACCCAAACCACTGCAGCTGTATTTGCAAGGCACTGTGTGTGACTCAATCTAACCCCAGGTTTGCAGTCTCTCCTCCACCTCCCCGTGCACTGCCATCTGTCATCAGCCCAAGGACAGACTGGCCTTTCTGGGAAAGCAGATAAAAACTGCCTGTGTATCAGATCCAGCCCTGGGGCTCTCAGTTGGTCAGCCCTGACTTAAGTCACCACTTAAGCCACCTCCAGGAGCGTGTCATTCACAGCTTCCTGACATGGGACTTCCCCAGTCTGGCTGTACTGGAGTCATCAGCCCTGTGTTATCGAGGGTGGATTACCCTTGCTGGGAATTAATCAGATTGTTGCTCCAGTGGCACCAGTTTGATTCTGCATGACAGGGGATCTGGAAACACTGCCTGTGTGTCTGTGTCCCAGGTCAAGGCATCCATGTGGGTGGGCATCAGTTTAGGGATCTGATCACCAGCACATTGCAGACCTTTTATTTTTGCTCTTAGGAGAGTGCTTGCAGCATGATGTACAGCTAGTCCATGTTACCTATGATTTTGTTTATGTAAGATGTTCCCTCCTCATATTTGATCCCTGATCATCATGCATTGACTGCACAGCTCCAGTAGTATTAATGTGGTAAAATCATGTCCTCAAAGCCCTCCAGGGATGAGAGGTGGCACGGGCGAGAGCTTTTGGTAAGCAGAGATGTGAACACTTTTATCTCGCAATATTTTGCATGTGTCAGAACTGGTTCTTGCTAATTCCAATTGCCGATCTACAGTCCAAGATCTCTTTTTTGCAAGAGTCTGAGAGCCTCAGTTTTGTGGGGGAGGGAAAAAAAGAAGAACATTTTTATGAAGAGCTTTGTAGGATGTAAGATGTACTGATGAATGGAGAGCAGGTAGAGGATTTTTTTGGGGAATGTCCTCTGACCAAGAGATTCTCACTATGCATTTCAGTTTACGACCCACCCACTGCTGTGGGGTGTGATTTACCTTTGCGTGGAGATTGCAGAACAATTTGAGTAGCAACGTGAGCTATGTGTTTGAGTGTAGATGGAAGGATCTGAGGAATCCCATGATTCAAAGACTCCTGGATGCCCAGCTAAGTCGATGTTTGGCCCTACAGAGCTCCTGCAAGTTTCAAAGCAATTGAGGTGTGCAGATAGAGGCTAAAGCAATTTGAAATATCATCTGTAAAGGGAGAAGCTTGCCTTTGAGGGACAAATGTCCAGAAGAAGCCCCTTTGCAGTCTCCTACTCACTGAAGGACAAATACAGAGAGTAGAAATGTGCAGTGGGAGGCTGGAAATCTGCAGAAGTGTGACCTAAACTGAGATCCATCAGGTACGACTGTCTGACATTGACATTGCTGTATCTGGGTCTGGCTGTGGGCAGACGCAGGGCAGCAGTGTGCATAAATCACATCCACATCAGCTTAAACTCCTTGGAGCTGTTGGCTGTATCACAAAGGATTCCTCTGAAGTGTTGTTTTTTCAGAAGATGCCAGGCATCAGGTGAGCTGCTCCTCTTGCATGCTGTTGGCTTGCAGTAGCTCCCTTGGGCACAGCCGCTGGTTGACTGTGGCAATTGGGAAGATCTTGGGCAGGACGAGTGTAATGGTTTAATCCCAGCTGGCAACTAAGCACCACACAGCCACTTGCTCACTCCCCCCACGGTGGGATGGGGGAGAGAATCGGAAGGGTAAAAGTGAGAAAACTCGTGGGCTGAGATAAAGACAGTTTAATAGGGAAAGCAAAAGCTGCACATGCAAGCAAAGCAAAACCAGTCATTCATTCACTCCTTCCCATGGGCAGGCAGGTGTTCAGCCATCTCCAGGAAAGCAGGCCTCCATCACGCGTAACAGTGACTTGGGAAGACAAACGCCATAACTCCGAATGTCCCCCCCTTCCTTCCTCTTCCCCAGTTTTATATACTGAGCATGACTCCATGTGGTATGGAATAGCCCTTTGGTCAGCTGGGGTCAGCTGTCCCAGCTGTGCCCCCTCCCAACTTCTTCTGCACCTGGCAGAGCAGGGGAAGCTGAAAAGTCCTTGATTTAGTATAAGCACTACTTAGCAACAACTAAAACATCTCTGTATTATCAACACTGTTTTCAGCACAAATCCAAAACATAGCCCCATACTAGGTGCTATAAAGAAAATTAACTCTATCCCAGCCGAAACCAGCACAATGAGTCCAGATCTGAATCACTAAAGCATGCATTTTGTTCCATGAAGGGTGGAAAATGTCAAGGACACACAGCGTACAGGAGGATCAGCTATTAAACATCAAGGCAGTCATAACATGTGGCAGCAACCAGCTCCCACCTGCCTTTTTCTCCATAAACCTTCTGTCCTCACTTAATCCGCCCCTCATCATGCAAAGATGGCACCTACATTTTGGGTACTTGAAAAAGGAAGGGCAGGAGGGGTACCTGAGGAAGATGGCAGTGGGGATGGGTTGCAGCTGCTAGAGCAGCTCACCAACCCATAGCCAGCTCCTCACTGGTGGTACAGGCTCCTGGAGAGAAAGAGCAGCCATGAATCAGGCACAGGGTAGCTAAACAAATCTGCTGGACTCAAAGTGGCCAGAGCCCACGTTGCCCACCCCCCAGTGTCAGGTTTTGCCAGCTGCTTTTCTCTTTCTGGTGGAAGGGTTACCACGGTCTGATTCCTTCGAGGCCTGTCCAAGGGTGCAGGTGCACTGCCTCTCCCTGCACTGCCAAGGAGTTGAAAGCTTTTCTACCTAATGTTTTACTATGTTGGGACATCCACTTTAATCAAATATTCATAATCAGCTGCTGGAGTTCTCTATACCATATCTTGAAAGGATCCTAGTGAATCTCTGCTGCACATGTAATGCTTTCCTAGCAGATTCATTTGTTGGCAATCAGGAGATGAGAAAGGGATGCAATACACTGTCATTTTTTGTTTGTTTAAGGACAATCACAGAGGCTTGCCAACCTTGACTTTGAAGCTGAGAAGTCCAGCAGAGGCCATGGTACTATAAACACTGAACCAGGAGCAAATTCCGATGGAGTTTCTCCAGTTTGGCTTTAAATAAGTACGTCAATAAGCCAAGATTTAGAAGTTAAATTAAATATTAAGCTTCTTGACACAGAGTGTAACTCTGTGTCTTAGTGGAGTTTCTGACAAAAAGGACTGGAGGGATACTAGCCAATAGCAAATTATTTCAGACACCTGTTATGAAACCTATTTCTTGTCTCCAGATGGGTCTGATGTGGACAAGTGAGGGGACAAGCACCATTCCCTGGGCAGGACATGGGGAATCTGTGGTGCTATCAATCAGGGCCATGGGTCCCAGCATAGGCCAGCAAGGAGATGTGGAGGATCTGAGCTCCCACAGGACTTTGCAGCAGGACACATCAGCTTCTCCTGGGAAGGTGCCCCAGGCACTACCTGCTTGGTGATAGGTCTGTGGAGTTGTCACCCCACACGTGGTCTACAGGGGAGGACTTTGCCTGGCACAGTCATGGCATTGTGCCTTCCCTCTGTAGTGTAGTGTACATATGGGGCAGGAACAGGCTTGTGCCAGCATGGAGCTCCCTTGAGCAAATGCTTCCTAGATAGATGCACAGGAGAGAGATGAGGCAAGTGTGGGTTTCACCAAGAGCAGCTATAGGTGTCCAGCAGAAAAGATTTTTCATTAAGATTAAAAAGAAACCAAAACAGACAAAGAATATGGAGGAAAAGCAAAATGCCCAAGAGGGGCACGGTGCGGCTCCTCTCCAGGGCACAGAGCAGTAATGGTGCCTCCCTGTCTCGTGGCTGGGCAGCCATGTAGCAGCAACATAAGGATGCACTGAACAGCAACCCAAACTTCCCTCTCCCCAATTTCTGCATGGTATAGGGTCCTCCAGGAGAGCTGAATGCAGGTGCTACATTATCCTGTGGTTCCTCATCTGCATTTAGATGGAAACACTTCATAAAAGGCAGGAGGAGGTATTAGGCAGAGACAAGCAGTGCAAATGGCCCAAGGGAGAGGGGTGAAGGGCAGATTGCTCCCTGATAGCCCCACTGGATGCAGGGACTGTTAATGCTGAGAGCAAACGTGACTGGTTTGCAGCCAGTGGCCAGCTCCAGGGAGACTGGGTTCTCCATTAACTCTGCTGGGATTTGGGAGCAAAGATGCCAGGGAGGGGAAGGCCATGCCTCCGCTCAGCTCTGCAGGAGCCTGCCAAGCGTGCAGGTAGCTCATGTGCAAGCTCCCCGCACAGGTACTCTGGGATGCATAGCTTCCTGCCTGCACTGATAGCAATGTGGGACCACGTCCTCTTCAGCAATGTCTCACCTGCCAGAGCCACTAAACGGTGCAAAGGTGATTGAGATCAGAGCAGGGCATGGAGGGGTTTGGTGCTTCTTCTGAAGTGGCAGACATAGCCAGGCCAGCAGCTGATGCCAGCACCAGCATGCTCCAACCACTGAGCTGGCTTGCCCAGCTTGTAAACAACTTCTTATTTTTTTTCCTCTGGGCTAATCTTGCTCTGTGGGGGCAGATAACATCACTGGAATTTTTCCAGTGTCCTTTGCAAACGCCTCCTGCTTTGGACTTTGGCTGAGACGCACACAAATGAGACACGAGCTTCCTCAACGGCTTTCTCTTGTTTGCTTTCCTCTGGGCCTGCTGCGCACCCCTTGTGCTGGCTGCTTCCTGCTCTGCTCTCTGCTCTGCGCCAGTGCCTTGTTCTCAGTCTCGGGGAAGGTGGCAGGGAGGTGAGCCCGGCACAGCCACGTGCCTCCCTGGATGTCCTTGTGGGGTTGGGGCCAGGCTGCTGGCAGGGAGCAGGAGGGGGCAGCAGGATCTGGCATCTCCTCGCTGATGCCTGCAGAGCCGGTATGGGACTCGGCAAGGTCCTGCTCAGCATCCCAGCTCTTTGCCCTGCAACGTTGCCTTGCTCTGCTGCACTTGTGCCAATGTAGCCGTTTTGGGTTTAGAACTGTACCACAGCAGGCGTTGGCTGCACTTTAGCCTCAAAGGGCCAAAAGACTTCAAGTCCTGAGGCAGAGCCAACCCCAATACAGCTGGCGTGGTACCTGACCCCCAGCACACCCAGCTGCCTATCCCCACTCTGCCTAGAGATCCCACTTATCACCCCCTGAACTTTCAGGGACCTCCCTTATGGGGTCTGACAACAGAAAATCAGTGCTGCTTTGGAGAGAGCTGGCAGCCTGAGCACTCCCAGCCATGGACGTGCAGCCAGAACCCAGCCCAAAAGGGCTTCGGGTGCTGCTCTGAGCATGGCAGGAGCAGGCAGCCTGCCAGACCGGTTTGCCGGCACAGCCTCTGACATGGTACGGTGCCGCACACGTCACCAGCTCCTGCCTCAGCTGCACGTGTCACTGCTTACATTTTCCTGGAGCTGTCACCCCTCCCCAGCACAGCCCTGTGGCTCGCCGTGGCCAAGGAAGCTGAGGCACCGACCCTGTCCTTCTGCTGGCCACAGGCCGGGCCACCAGCCTGCACAGGCCTTGCTAGTGCTCTGTTCCTGTTTCCTGTTTCTATCCTTCCTTTTGAGCTTGGAGTTTTCCAGGTTTCCGTATCAGCTGGTGTCTGTGGTCCACGGACTGCAAGCCAGCACACTGAGCCTGGTGTCAAACAGATGGTCCACATGCAATATCATGGGGCTCTGTTCTTGCACAGTCCCTTCAGTCCCATGACTGCCCTGCCCAGGTACCCCAGCATGTCCCTTTCCCTGCTAGACACAAGCCAAGGAGTAATCCCCTCTCATGCCAGCAACCCATAGGCCTGCTTCAGGTTAAGGAGCTGCTTTGCCCGAGGCCTGGCTTGCATTGCTGCCTGGGCATATGTTTCTGCCTGCGTGGCCTCTCTGGATGTCTTGGTCACTGCAATTTCCCTCAGGCTGGATTTGAAGCAGAGATGGACAGAGCAGTACTGTGGTTTTTCTGGCAATGAGCCTATTGAGTCAGGCATCACGAGTCAAGGCTACCTCTTCTTGGGTCCCTGTGCAATGCCCTGTCCATCTGCCAGTTCCTCTCAGGATCTGGTGCGTGGTGGTGGGATCAGTGGAGGTGGACAGCAGTGGGGCTTTCCCACCCGAATGACTGTGTCTCCTTGGTTTCTGCAAGGCAGAGTGGCCATGGAGTCAGAGAGGTTTTAGGTTATTTCTTCTTATCTCTTGGTGCCTGCATTGCTGCTGTCTTCAGGGAGATTAGCTGGTGGCGGTTTCTCTGGTCTGCTGAAGTTTCCTCATGCAACTGTCTTGCATTTGGAGGTGTGGGGTAGTCAGGGCTGTGGTCGTGAGTCTTTGCGGGGGGCTGTAGTGTGGTGTTTCTTGCATTATAATCAGAAATAGATGTTGCTGTTTATCTGCCTTCTCTTTCCTTCACATTATGCAACCTCCTTTTCAAATGGCAGTGGTTGTTTTCCCTGGGTCAATGTAGCAACGATGCTCTTCCTGGTATTTCCAGACCCTCATGGCTATGAGGGTGCTTCTCCAACCTCACTCCTGCCCCTCTCACTCCTCTGGCTGCGTTAGGATGCCCAAGTGCTTTTCCACTTTCTAACCAGTCTGAGTGTTGAGCAGGGACTATGGTGAAGCCCTGGGATGATGCGAGCTTGAGGGTGGGCTGGGTGCCCGGCGGCTCCAGTTCGTGTGGCCAGGGGAAGAACGGGGCACGTGAGTCAGGGCGACTGAAAGTTTTGTCCTGGGAGAGCTGCCTGGGATCCAGGTCGCTGGAACCTGTTTGTCAGGTTCCTATTTTTGTTATTCATCAGCTCAGTATTCCTGAAAACAAATCGAGTTGTTGTCAGCTAACTGGCAGCACATGGCGTCAGAGCAGGGAGGGTGTCCTGTGCAGAGTGCTTATTTGCATAGCTGGATTTTGGCTCTGCCGTGACGATGGGCAGTTGTGCTGGTCCTGCAGCTGCCTCCCGCAGGAGCTGCTCCTCTCAGTCCGTGCTGCTGGGAACAGCCCCTGGTACTGCCTGGGGACCTACCTTCCCACCAGCCTCCTCCAAAGCCAGGGCAGAGCATCACAGCCTTTGCCATCAGAGGAGACTTTCAGGCTCTGTAATGTGTAGCCGCAGCTTTGTGTGCGGAGGATTGCGCACAGCGGCTGTGGGCTGAGCTTGCAGCAGGCAGGGGGCTTCACTGGGCTTTGGAGAAAAGCCCCCAGGCTTCGTCCTGCAGCTGGCCCTCTCCTGCATCAGGGGTGAGCTCTGCTGGACCCTGGCTCAGGCTGTGGGCTGATGATGGTCTCTGAGTCATCACTGGGTTGGGGTAGGATGGGAGAGAGCTGTGCCGTTGAGTCACTGCTGTGTGAGGGATGAGAAACTGCTGCTTATATAGAGAAGGGAAAGAGCTGACAACAGGCTGCTATGAGGGCTCTTGACACAGCCTGAACCACCTTGGGAGGCTGTAGACACTTCTGGGGAGAAGGTATCTGGGGTGGCCATTGCTGTTTCGTTGGCCTGCAACAACTTCTTCCTGGAGCTGGACAGGATGTTTCTACTCAGGCCAAGCTTCAGCAGAAATACTGCTAGCTAAACCAAGGATTTCACTTAAAAGTATTTTTAATTAATAGAAAAACTTCTAAATGAAAATGCTTGTTTTATTTTAAGGAAATAAAGAAACAATTTTTCTTGCATCATCCATTCTCCTTTTTATCGTGGTAAAAGCTTACAGGGAGCGGTACCTCCTTCTGATCTCAGGAATAACGAAGAAAACATCTGTTGGTATTTGTGGTGAAAGAAACATAGTCGTGCATATCTCACTGAGCAGCCGTCCTGCTGCTACCTGGCTGGATTTTAGTCACTTGTCACATCACCAGGGTGGCAATGTCAGTGGACTCAAGCAGCACTGCTGGCCTGGTGCAGTGGATGTGTGCCAGATGACCGGAGGATGGCCAAAGCAGTGGAGCTTGTGGCCAGAGGAATTCTCGTTTTCATGTGGACGTGTTTTCTTTTTACATGAAGAAAATGGTCTGGATGCTTAAATGAGTTATCAATTTATTGGGAGTAACTTGAAAACATGTGCTGCTTGAAAATACGTGTTCCTGGCCTGTATCCACTGAAATCCATGGTAGCTATTGGCACATGTGATGTTAGGAAAACAGCTCGTGTTGCTGCTGCCATTGTCAGGATTAAAACGCAATTGCCCTTTTTGGGAACATTGATTGCTGAAGGCATCTGTTGTGTAAGGGACAAGCTGGTGAAATCAGCAGAGTGCCAGGCGGGGAGAGAAACCATCCTCCTGTTTGCCACGGGCCACACTGTGTGCCTTTGAAAGGCATTTTTAGTTCCTTGCTCTGCATTGTGTTCCTCCTGTTTGGGCTCCAGGGAAGGCGGTGTTGGGATAGCTGGTGCTAGTGGGTATGGTGTGTGGATACAAGAGAGGTGGGAGCAGCTGCTGGTCAGTCCAAAGCTGGGCAAGGAGGTCCCTGGCTTAATGCGGGATGCAGAACTTGGAATCACGGGATGGAGTTAAGAAGAGGAAAATGAGAGCTAGACTGTGTAGCAAATCTCCTGCCACAGGCCAGCATCCTGCTGGGGAGCTGTGGGTGCATCTTCACCCAGGAGCTGCAGCAATGCCCAAGGTGGTGTTTGGTGGGGGGTGAGCCTGCAGTGAGGCCTGGAGGACTGAAGGCATCCCTCCTTCCCCTGCCTTCTCCACTTGCCCCATCTCTCACTGCTGCTGAGTCCATGGACAGGGTTGAGCGTGGCCTGTGCGGGGTTGTGTCAAGGGCTGCTGCTGTGTATCTCAATGGAGAAGTGGCTGAGGCCAGTCTCTGAGGTTCTCCTGTCACTGGGGTCTCTCTGACACTAGCTGGTGGAGACATGGGATGGCGTCAGTCATGTGCTGGCACCCCTCAAAGATATAATTTCCTGACACCAACACCCAAGTGCCACCAGTTCTGGCCTTGGCAAGGTCTGAGTTGGGCTCTGCAGTTGAGAGCCTGAAATGGGTTTAGGGAAGAGTTGAGGGTCTGAAATAAGAATCTCCATCTTAGAAAATGACAGCCCCTGGGAGACACCAGTGCAACGCTGGGTGACAGCTCTGCGTGGAGTTACAGACCTCTCACCTTGGACAGAAGTGGAGGTCTTGGGTGAGACTTAGGCAACCACAACTCTACCTGCGTCCCCATATAAGTGACCATGGCTCGATCAAGCTGCACTTCCCAGCACTGTGAAGGCATTCCCATCTTTTGGGGTGAAGTAGCTGTGTTAGTGTTGTCCTGAGAAAACAATCCATGGGGTTGTTCTCCATGACTATGTTTTCACAGGCAACTGAATTGTCTTCTCACTGGGATAGTTATCTGCTGTTTTAGGGACTTCCAGCAGCACACAGAGGGGCCCACCAAGTGTTGGAGCTGGCACTAGATAAGCAGGGAGGAAGGGAGTTGGGATGGGAAGCAAGATCTCCTCCTTGCTATGGATATGTAGCATTAATTTGGCCCACTGTGTCTCATGAAATGCACCCTCAACTTTGGAGATCAGTTTGGACCCGCTTTCAGGCTCCCACCCTGGTTGCACTGCAGTCAACTGCCAGCTCTGCTTTGGCCACAAGAGTCCAAAGGGCCATGCCCTGGGACCACGGGAGCTGAGCTCCCCCAGCACTGAGCAAAGAGGAGCACCAGGCTGCTGGGATCAGGACAAGAAGAAACAAGCAGGAGCCACATTGCATCCAGGGCGGTGCAGCCCCGATGGTCTCTGAGACCTCCTCTGGGTATTTTTGTCTGGAGGTTGTCAGGTGAAAGGGTGCTGGGTTTGGACTCGAGAGGTCTGGCAAGGTCCAGCATGGATGTGGGGCCTCCACAGTAGACCATGGGGGCAGAGAGCTGCTGTTGATCTCCCCACATGAAGAGCTGATCCAAGTTGCACAGGTTTCCCCAGCATTCCCAGTCAAGATCTCCTTTCCCAAAGTTGTATGAGCAATGCAGTTTCCTTCTCGAGGTGTAGGGAGCAGGTGACACTCTTAGTACACAAACTTTGCAGGCACTCCTGGAATGATCACCCTTCACCGTAGGCAACATGAGAGGTGCACGTGTTTCATGGTTTCATCTAGATCTTCTCAGTGTGCGTTACATAGTCTCTATTTTATGGCCACTGGGGAATGCTTTTAAGCTTTTGACAGAGTGACCCAGTGTCACTGCTCAGGAATGTGGCAGTTGTCTGTGTTTTGGACTGGTCTGCACAGCATTTGCGTCCCTGAGATTTGGGTGTGTAGGGGCCCACGGTAAGACAGCTGGGCCAGGTGATGGTAGGGGAAGGGAAGGGCAATGCAGGTGAGGGGGCCCATGCACAGGTAGCCTTTCTGGTAGCTGAAGGCACTTGCTGCTCTCTCAGGGCTGGGCTGGCAACAAGCACCCACTCAGCTGCTCTTCCCAGGGCAGTTGCCTCAAGACTCTGTACCTGGGATGTGGTAAAGTGGCTGCTCCCTGGAGGGCTCTGGCTAGAGCATTGTGTTAGAACAAAGTTGCTCCAAACCCTTTAGGGGAAATTTAAGGAGGAGGAAATTAAGGCCTTTAAGGAGGGGAAATTAGGGAAAATTTAAGGAGGAGGAAATTAAGGAGGAGGATCAGGCCTTGATCTAAAGGCCTGATCCACTGCAAAGGTCTACCTGCTCACAAGGGCTGCCCACACTCACTGTCACAACAGGACTGGAAGCATAAGGAATCACAGATGGCATTTGCAGTGGTAGCCTGTTGCAAGCCCGTAAGTCACTCAGCTAGACAAACCTTGCTGTCGCTTCACTACCTTGTCCTTCCCCTCCATGGGCTCCTCTCCCTGGGCCAGAAGCTCCTCTGTCCTCATTGGCTCTGTGCTGCAGGGCATGAACATCTCTGGGACCTGAAGGGTCCTAGCTTTCTCAGCCTCTCTTCATATAAAAGATGCTCCAGTCCCTTCATCATTTTTGTGGCACTGCACTGGACTTGCTCCAGTAAGTCCATGTCTTTCTTGTATTGCAGTTTGCGCAGCAGCTTCTGGGCACTGCTTCTCTGAGATCTTATTGGGATCTCCTTGAGCTTCGGAGCACTTTCTCTTCTTGTGGGAGATGCCTTGATGCATTCTGCTGCTGATGTCTCACTGTTATATTTGCAATCTGCATTACGTGGCTGGACCCACCACAAGTGCCCATGCCCTTACACTCCAACCACTGTGATACCCAGGGTCTGCCTGCACTGGGGCAGACCGGTCCCCTGTGGGCTGTCCATCCACCTGCCCTTCCTTGCTGCATCCATCTGGTCTGGCTCGGATCTGCGCTGCCCAAGAAGTGTGGGGCACATCAGTGTTTGGTGTGGACCTGGACTGTGCCTGGGAAGAGGAACGTGAGGGGTGCCTGGGACGATGGGCTACCCCCAAGGCCAGGACAAAGCATGCCAGTAGGTGGGAAACTCCACTGGAGACAACTTGAACTGCTGCAACTGCGGTGTTTGGTCTGCGCAATGTGTTAGCAACGAATTACACATGGAAATGAGGGAAGGGAAGAGAGGTGGCCCTCCTCCACTGGCTACTTTTGTGGGGTTAAAAGTATGAACAAGTTTTGAAGCTGGTGACAGGAAGGAGCAGGAAGAGGAGATGTCAGGGGTTATAAATATCTGACTCTCAAGGGGCAAAGCAATGAGATACTAGTTTCCATGAACAGGCTCCTGGAGTGTGACACCCTCTTCCCTCTCTAGCGTGGTTGTGCTCCAGATAACAGAAACCACTGCTGATTTCCTGAACTCACTATCTTTGTCATAAAAAACCCAAACAGCAGCAGTTTATAAATAAGGCTTAGAAAAAAGAGCTGCTATTCTGAGAAGCAATGAAACCGGCAGCTTTCCCAGCTCAACACTTCAATTCTGGTTCACAACAAACTCAAGCCACCCCAGAAAGAAACCTGAAACCTTTCACAAAGAGGAAAGGGAAATGGGATTGGGCTGCAAAGGAGGCAGTGGAAGTGCCCTGCAGAGCCACAGGGTCCTGGATGGCAGGGGCTGCCTCCCTTCCCTGCTTTTGCTGGCTCCATGCTGTGCTTACCTCTTCCTTCAAAGCTTCACCAGACAACCTACTTACGTCCTGGGAGAAGCCCACAAACACAGCTACCCGCTAGACCTGCTGCTCCAGAAAACACATTGCTTCTCATTCACTTTGATTTTGCAACCTGGGACCCTTCAGGGCTCTGGGCTATTCACTAATACCAAGGGATAATACTCCACCTGGCGCCATGTTGTGGCCAGATGTTCTCATGTTCCAGAGGAAACCACCATCAAGACATCAGGAATTGAACTGAATGCAGGGATGTCTGCTAAAAGTTTTCTTAGAGTTCACCATGCCTCTGGCCACAGAGTCAACACTGTACTGGGACTTCTGGGTACTGCTGCACCTTTCCCACGATGGGGTATGAACCTGTGTCTGACAGGGGTAGCTGAGCCGGTGCTGCAGTGCTGAAACCCCACAAATGTGCGTGGTGAAGTTTGGCTAAAGGTGGTCCTGGCACAGTGGAGCAGATCTAACGGGGTGGCTGTGAATGGGGAAGCCCTAGGGGAGGGTTTTCCTGAAGCCTCACCACTTCAGGAGAGATGTGGAGCAACTGGAGAGTGTTTTGAGATGATCAGTCACCAGCAGAGCCCTGGTAGCTGGAGGTGCTGGATGGTTTATCCTGGAGAAGGACAACTGAGGCAGGCAGGAGAACAGTTTTCAAATACACAGAGGACTGCTGTGAAGGTGAAGGGCAGATCTCTCTGCCATGTCCATGGTGCCCAGTAGCTGACCAAGAGGCTCCAACTGCAGGAAGGAGGATTCACATTACACCTAAGGAAGATCCTCCTGCCTGGAGACAGCTCTCCATCTTGTAAGAGCTTTAAAATATGACAATACAAGGGTAGCTGAGCTGCCTGGGATTGGAGGGCAGACCTGTCTTTACCCAAGGCCCCTTCTAGTCCCAAGGTGACGCCAAGTCCAGTCTATGAGCTTCTGTGGTCCAAGAAGACTGTTGGGTCTGTTGGGTCAGGGTCTGCTGAGTTTCCAGAGTGGAGCATCTGGCCTTTGTTACTCGTTGTGTGGAAGTTTTACAGTTCAGGCCAAGAGAGGACCAAACACCATGCTGCCTGCTGCCATATGGAGTGTTAGGCATCCTGAAGGAGCTTCCTCCAGGGCAGAATAAATGACTGTGCAGATAGCTGTGTGGCCCGAGACTTGTCAGTATTTGCATTTTAAGAAGGCCATATGTCTCAGTGGTTCTTTTGTCAGGGATTCACACTGCTGCACCTTGATAGGAGTTGTCTGGCTTATGGACCTTCCCACAGCCAGAGCTTTGGGCTTCCATAGGTCAAGACCTCAGGTGCAGAGCCTTTTGCTGAAAGCATGGTCAGACCCAGGCAGGCCAGGACACAGTTTTATGCTGGAGACTTCCAAGCTCAGAGTGTAACAGGGAAGCAGAGCCATCTCTTCTGGAAAGCAGGTTCATGCCCATCCCACCCTCCCACCCCCAGTCTCCAGAGAGGAGTGAAGCCTGGCAGAGTCCCACCTCACAGCAAAACAGCCCCTACTCTTGGTACAAGAACAGATGATTTCTGAAATGTCGCCAGCTCTGGCTGTGCAATCTTTGGGCTTTTGCAAGCTACAGTATTGACAGAACAAGCAGTTAAACAAATACTATCTTCTGCTGTAACGTTTGTTATTGTAGGCCACAAACCACAGGCAGCTTGGCCTGGCTCCAGGAGAGAGACCTGCGTAAATATTCCCATGTTAGCAGTTATCTTCAAGATGCAGCCTCAGCTTGGGTCTTTCCCAGGGAGGATGGAGTGATAATGGTTTACAGACAAAGGCAGATCATCTCAGCGCACTGCCAGCAGAAGCTGGGGCCATGGAAACCTGCTCCCTGGGCTCCAAGGCTTCATCTTCTGCAGCTCCCAAACCCAAGCAGGAATTTTTAGGCAACACATATGCATGCACATATGCATGGAGAGAGGGGCAGCAAGCTAGAGGGTGTATGGTGTAGTTGTTGTCAGCCCCTGTGGGCTCAACTTTGAGGAATGACACTAGCAAAATGGCAAAATCCATGCCAGTTTTGAGTTCTGTCACATCAAAAACCTTTCCCATGTTCCCTGCTGGGTCAGCTCATTGCAGCCAAGAGGATGCATTCTGCTAATCCAAAAAAAGTCCTAAATAAGGAGCTGTAGCACAGATTTCATACATATTTCATATATTGTGTTTATAAAGTAAAATGCTATTTGGTGTAGTCCTTCTTAGTTACCTTGTTGATGCCCCTGACACCACAGACAGGATGGGGTGGGATGGGATGAGTGGAGAGAGTTCAGATGGACTTAGTCATCTGCTAGCTCCTTTCTCTGAAGCAGGACAAGATGCCGAACCCTCAGGGCTTCCTGCAGTCGTTCTTTCAGAGGCATGCGTGCAACCCTGGATACTCCCCTGGAGATGAATGGCCACTCTTTGTGAATGACCATTCATAATGACTGAGGAGGAAGTCTTCAGCCAGAGCAGATAACTGAGGGTGGCTCAGATTCAAGTGTGCTTGGTCCTTGCAGAACATTGTCCAGTTCTCCCATATCTCTGAGCTGCTGAAGGCACGTAATGATTGAGCATGCGACTCCTTATCACAGTTCAATGGCCCTCTGGACTAAGGCACCGATGTCAGGAGTTGCACAGCTGCATATTTTAAGATGAGATGCCTCAGTGCTGAGCATTTACCTAGATCCTCCCAAGGATCCAGCATTTTGCAATATAGGAATAGAAACCCTGTCTTGCCTTGCAGGGGTACCGCAGCGATAGAAGTGTTGGTGGTTCCGTGAAGATCCAGCAGCTGCTGGTGCAGAGAAGGGTGCAGGTCTCCGTGGATGGTGCTGCCTGCACTGCCCTTGCGGTGCAGGGCTGAGTGCTGTTATTGTGTCACACTTCCCCGCTGCCCTCCGCAGGAAGCGTGTTATGAAAGAGTTGAGCCGTTATAGTCGCCTTCACTTGGCTGGCACTCAGGTTGCATCGGCTTTTTGTTCCTGATTCCTTTCCTGCTTAAGAAAACAACTGCATTTTTTTTTCTGTGTCATCTCTGGTGATCCTATGAATGTGTTTCCTTTCCAGCCACGTGGCCTGTAACCAGCTCTGGGCTCCAATGCCACTGAAAGCTGCATGTAAACAAGGTTGAATACTGTAGCCCTCCAGAAATGAAACTCCTTGGACCTGTCCTGATAGGTTTTGAGCGTGGTCTGATTTCACATGAGCATGGGAGGCTGTTGGGGTTCAGTCCTGAACCAGTAGCACCGCTATAGGTCTGACATCCTCAGAAGTAGTGCTGTAATGATCTGATACTCAAAATCAGCTCTGTGGCCCCTCCAAAATGTCTGTGGGAGGGTAGCAAGCGCTGCACCTAATCCTGCTGTGGCCACACCTCTCATATGCAGGCAGGCTATGCTCACTGTCTGCCTGCAGTGTCAGGAGCCAGCTGCACTGCCCCACCGCCAGTGGCTGGAAATGCTGATGGAGAAACATGGGATGAATGTTAAACCCTCAAAGCAAAGCTTGGTTGGCCTCTGCAGGGTGCATATGTGCCACCTTGGTATTTGGGAGGGAAGGAGCAAGTGGTGTCAGTGGAGCCATGAGAATTGGGACAAGTGAGCAAATGGTCTCAAAACAGCACAATCATGACAGCTTCAGGCAGAGACTATTACTAAATGCCAGGTCTCAGTCAATCCTGCTGATTTCTTGAGAATTACTCCTGCCCTGGGAGAGGAAGACAGAGTTTTCTTCCATTATCCCTTCCACTCCACAGCAAGCACTGCAGAATTTGAAAGCCCTGCAGAACAGAGAGTGACTTTAAAGTAAACATTTCCCCCATTGCACCTTCATCACAGGCTTTAGACATCATTTGTGGAAAGTAAACTCAAGCCTTGGTCTCTGCACAGCTGGACAGTGATGCTCTTGCTGTCTCTCCTCCTCGGGACAATGCTGGTGGAGCTCTCTCTGCATGCTCTCCTTAAGCTGTGCCGTGGCAGAGCCAGGACACAGGAGGACTGAGCAAAGAGCATTTTTCTGGTTGGCTAAGTTTTCAGACACAGTGTGTTTGCTAAACATGAGAGCCTACCTGCCTCCCAGAAATGGGTCTGGTTTAGGTGGAACAGCTCAATGAGACAGGAAGGCCCATGGCTACAATGGACCCAGCCCATGCTGACCATTTCCAGCTTGGCTGGAAGAGCCAATTCCATGTTCATGGTGGAGGAACAAGAAATAAGTGGTTTGTCTCCTCTGCTGGGGGATGTAGCAAATGCACTATTTTCCTGTGCCTGAGGCAGCACTGGCTACCTGACGTGCTTTTTAGGTAGCAGCAGCACCTCTTGACACAGATTCAGCAAAGCAAGCCACAACTGGGTCACCTCAGGGCTGGCTTGCAGCCTTCTTGATGAGGGCCAGCCTTGGGAAGGTTGCAGCAGTTTAGCTCCTCTAAGGGGCTAGCTGCTCTGAGCGTGTCCAGGCTGAGCTCCGTGTGGCCCTTGCATCCCTCTGTGATGAAAGGTGGAAAATCTTGGCTGTGTGCCTCTCCCATCAACAGGAGAGCTTTGCTGGGCAAGCTTGGCCAGCTGTAGGACTGAGAGAAATGGGGAAAAAAGTACTGGTGGGATCATTTGTGGTGAAGTGCCAGGAAGATCATCAGTCGTTGTGTCTTGTAGGCTGCTCAGAGGGCTGATTGCAGGACACAGCTAAGGGCGAGGATACCTCCAGGTCAGATGGAAATGAACTGAAAATGAACATTGCTGGGCTTGGAAGTGGACTCATGTTAGGGCCAGAACTTGCTGGGAAAAATTTCCAGGAACTGGTATTGCCTCAGCCTATACAAATCTACCAAGAAATCATGGAACTGGGCCAAATGAAGCAGAATTCATTCAGGAAAGAAAAGTTCAGAGTCGTAATTGAACCTGTTTCAGAGCTCTTTCAGAGTGAAACATTTCCGTGTTTCCTTTTGAAGTGGATGTTTTGAAATGTCAATATTTTCCTGCTTTATGTGACAACAGAAAATCACTTAAAGTTCAGAAGATAAATGGAAACTTGGAATTACCTAAAATAATGAATGTGAAATTTTGTTTCCAAGTCTTTTATCCCAGTTGAGACCAAAGTCAAATTCTGACACCTTGAAATCCCTTGTGGAAGGGATCTTTGCACTCTGCGCAGCTTCCCTCTGTCCCAGAGAGATGAAAGGATGTTGTAGAGAGGTGGGGGTCGGTCTGTTCTCCCAGGTAACAAGTGATAGGATGAGAGGAAATGGCCTCAAGTTGCGCCAGGGGAGGTTTAGACTGGATATTAGGAAATTTTACTTCACTGAAAGGGTTATCAAGCATTGGAACAGGCTGCCCAGGGAAGTGGTTGAGTTGCCATCCCTGGAAGTATTTAAAAGATGTTTGGATGAGGTGCTTAGGGACATGGTGTAGTGGTGGTCTTTGTAGTGTTAGGTTTACGGTTGGACTCGATGATTTTAAAGGTCTTTTCCAACCTGTACAATTCTGTGATTCTGTGTGATTCTGTGAATGCATGTCGCTACTTGTCAATGACTTGCTCTGACTCTTCTGCTCTTCTTTAGACTATGCAGACCAGCAGGTTTTGTCCTTCCCTCCTGTGCAGCAGTGTCCTCTGCATCTTGGTGATCGCTTTCTTTGCTCAGTGCATCTGGCTAGGTGGGGAGCAGCTTGTTTTGATCACACAGAGCATGAGAAGAATGGAGGAGGAAGATGGAGGAGGGCAGAAGAGGGGTCAGATAGTGGGAGATGGAGATGGAAGGAGGCAAGTGAGGAGGTGGCAGCAGAGAAGAGCAGAAATAGTCCCAGGAAAGGCTCCTCATCCTGCCTGTATGGTGGACATGGTCCTACAACCTCCTCCCCAGGACCTGTGGGTCCAGGAGTGTGCTGAGAACATCTCCTGCAGTGCCAGCTCCCAGTGCAGCCCGGGGTGCATGTAGGTTGTTTTTGACTGAGTGTAGGTTTTTCCCCGAGTTTGTGCAAGACGCTCTCAGAGAGAGCTATAAATACCACAGTGCTTCCTGTGCGGCTCTGCAAGGAGGAAGCTGCTTCCCCAGCAGGGGAAGAGGCAGCGAGCGTCCTTGGGGGTGCAGGCAGCTGCGCGTGTTGGGGGGCGGGGAGAGGGGGGGCTGTGTTGTGCAAGAGCCCCACTCTTCCCGAGGTAGGGACTGGCTGCTTTCATCCAGCCTGGGCAGCAGAGCCAAGCCCTGTTGCTCCATATCAGACTGGCCATATTTCAGTGTTTCTAGAAAGCAGCATGAGGGGAAGCCATGGTGGGCTTTCCAGGGGCCAAGGCAGGAGGAGGAGGGTGAGGTGCATTCAGAGACTTGTGCTAGGAACTGACAGCGAGGTCTGCTGCAGACAGTCCCAGCCCCTTTCTGACCGAGGTCTGTTGGGTGAGAAGATGCTGCTTTGAATGATGCAGGAGGTGGCACTCCTGGAGAGGGGCTTTTGGAGTGGCTCCAGTGGGTTTGCACCTGATGAGATCTCTACAGAGGTGAGGAGAAAGGGCCACCTCTCACTCCACCACCACTCCTGTGGCTCCACTGCCCAGCTCCTGCTGACAGCCCTTGGGGCAGCAGAGCTCCCAGAAAGGAAGATGTGTTAGGGGTGATTGTACCTGACCCACAAGCAGGTGATGGAAAGTACCTGGTGAGACACCCGCAGGCCACCCAGTGCTCTCCCCACCAGGCTCCAAGGCAGCTGGAGGGTCTCTGGGGCTACACTAATGGTATTAAGGCTCCAGCCAAGCTCTGGACCCTCTCTGAGGTCTGCTTTGGCTGCCTCCAGTGCTGCTATCTCTTTGGCTTTCCACAGCAGTTTCTGCAGTGGTGTCGAGGCTGGCAGGGCAGCAGATGTGGGGGCCTCAGGGGGAGCTGGTGCTGTTATTGTCAGGCTGTGGAGAGGAGCCCTACTGTTGCTGGGCAGACCGGGAAAGGTGGGCACACTCCAGGGCTGGTTCATGAGCGCTGGGCCCCACTGAGCAATCCATGCCTGGGGACATGTCCAAACAGGAGCTCTCCCTTGGGGGCTGGGGTAGGTATAAGGTGGGGAGACTGGTCCGGAGCCCCATCCCCATGGTGGTGGTGCTGCCATGGGGTGTTTGGGCTGCTCTCCCAGGCAACACTGGGACTGTTCAGGTGAGCACACACTGGGCTCGTGGGCAGAACTTGGTATCCTCAGTTCTCTGGTGAGAGATGTAGGTACATAAATGTCCTTTGGGGAGCCAGGAGGGGACTGGACCATGCCCATCCAGCTGATGAACCTCACCTTCCTGGTGATCCAGCTGGGAGAGGGGAGAGGGATGGTTTATTCACTAGGAAATGCACTTGGATCAAAAAGGACCATCAAAAGGATTTGTAGTGTTACTCTGATATTGCCAGGAGTTTCAGTTGAATATGAAGCAGGGGAAAACCGGGCATTGTTCATGGGAGCAGGTGAAGAGAGGCATGCTCTGCCCCAGTTCCCTTGTCAAGCACCTTTCTGGGGACCGAGTCCTCACCTCCATGGCTCAAGCAGCAGAAAGCAGGACACAGAAAGGCTGAGCTCTCTCAAGGCCTGCTGGTGATCACTTTGTGTAACATGCATAATATTCAATGGAGCAGAGAAAGAGGGACTGTCTTTGGGTGTCTAGAGGGGTGGGGGGTGCGTGCTGCAGTGGTCCTTAGGAGGAACACAGGACAGGGGCACAGAGAGGGAAGGGACTTGCACCTTTGAGTCCATTTCTGTTTTGTGTCCACCACAGGGATTTGGCTGCCCTTGCCACGGAGACAAACTATTAGTCACAGCTGTTGGCAGGAGTGGAAACCATTCCTTGAGCCTCCTCAGACTTTGCAAGCAGCGCTGAACAGCACTGCTGCTGCACCCACACCTCTGTGCCTGTTCCCCTTCTCCTTCCCTTACCTTTCTGCCTGCTCTTCCCCCTTCCTTTCATCTCCCACAGGCTACGAAGATCTGCCTGGTCCATTTGTGGCCACCACAAGAAACAAGTTTTTGCACTCTTCATGCCTCTCCAATACTTCTCCACAATATTTTGCTCCTGTTGGGCAGTGTTGCAGCCTGGGATACCTAATCCTGACAGCACCTATGAGGAACATGGCTGTTTGGGTTCCTTTCTTACATTTTTGGCAGCTCTGGAAGCTTTGAGTGGCACTGAGTAATGGGTGATTCATTGCAGGGGCAAGGAGGCTTGCAGAATCACTGAAGTGCTGGTGGACAGATGTCTGGAGGTCTCCAGTCCAGCCTCACACTTGGAGCAGGACTATCCCCAGCACTAGGTCAAGCTGGCTGTGTCTTTGTCTAGCTTAGTCTTGAAAACTTCCAAGATGAAGATGGGCAGACCTCTGCCTTCTTCACCATGCTAGCTCAGCCCTGCTCGCTCAGCCTCTCCCTCTAGCCCTGTGCTCCGGGTCCCTGGACTGGGGGTGCAACACAGGTCCCCGTATTCCGGCGTAGCCTCAAGTAAGGCAGATAATAACTTCCCTCAGCTTGTCAGGCACGGTTCATCTACTGCACTCCAGTTTATGGTTTGCCATATTTGCAAGAGTATGCTGCAGGTTTCTGCTGTATCAGGCAGAGCCTGAATCAGAAGGAAGCACCAAGCCAACGTTGCATGCCATTTTGTGAGGAACTTGCCTGAGGTTTTGCATTTGGGAAGCCCCAGGGCTCAAATTGAAAACAAAATTGGTACTCATGCAAGTTCTGGTCCCCAAGGAAGCTCCATCCACAGGAGATGCCAAGCTGAATCTCAGCTGTCAATTAGGAAAAAGGGTCTTGGGTAGAGACACTTGGACAGAAAAATGACCTTTTCAGACTCAAGTATAGATGGCAAAGCACACTAACCTAGTTTTCCCATGATTTTTAATAATTATGCTTTAAATGATCTTTAAGCCAATTTGATGATATGGGGGACTTCAGATTTTTGTTTGGCTGGAAGTGGCAGCACTGTGTTTACAGTTAAAAAACAGACTGACGTGGGACTAGGGATCAGGAGGGGCAGGGAGAAGGAAATTGACAGTTTTTTTAAAACAGAAAATCTGCCAAAATTGATGTGTGTTGACAGAATGTTTCTAAATTATAAATATTGCATTTCCTAAGACACATGAACTTGGGGAACTAGCACAGGCAGAGAGAAAGCTGTTCCATGGTGTGGTCCTCATGGGAAGAAGGTCCCTGTGCTGGGGCATGGCTATGCCCTGACCTGATTGCCTTTCCCCATGAAGTGTCCATCTGGGACCAATGTGTAGCATGGGGACAGGAGCAGGGGAGGTGTAAGGAAGCCCTCCAGAAGTCTTCCACTGACCAGGTTCCCCTTCAGGGAAAGCTGATGAGACAGGAGGGCAATTAGAGTTTCTGCTTGGTTTTTGTCAAGAATAGAAGATGGAAGGTTTTCTGAGCCCATCATTGAGGGAAGTCACTTTGTGATGAAGAGCTTTCCTGCCAGCTGAACATGTGTGCTAAGTAAAACATGTAAAAAGCAAAGAAAGAACTACTGCAGCTAGACTTCCCTCCTGGGATGTGGTAGCGGCACTTGGTCTGCTCTGCACATCACAACGCAGCCAAGTTTCTCGGTCAACCATATTGTCTTCTTTGCAGAGAAGCTAATGGAAAAATAGCACATGAGAGATCACTCCTGGATTCCCACTTGCCTTGCAAGAAACAGGATGAGCTGAGAGATAGCTTTGTTGTTCAGCCTTGAAGTTTTCCTGGGGAGAATGTCCCCAGCACTAAGTGGTTCCTCAGTTTTGTAGAAAGAGGCAGGACACGGTCCAACGGTTGGCAGCTGAAACCTTCACATGGGAAGGCAGGCTCTGATTTTAAGCAGTGTGAGTCACCAAACCCTGAGAGCCACTGCTGGGGCCAGCCAAGAGAGAGGTGGCTTTTCCACATCTATGCTAACCGATACCTCCAAGGACCAATGCTTTGGCCAGACGCACGTCCCTGGGCTCATCATGTCCTACAGAAGAAGGTCAGACTGGCTGAGCTCAGCCCCTTATGGCCTTATTTTCTTGCTGAGGCATAGGAAGGCTCCCCAGCTGTGTCTACTGTAGGATGCTTCATGCCAGGGAAGGGCAGAAGACCTCAGAGAGACCTCAGGAGCGTGGTGCCCTGGGACTGTGTTACAAGGTGTGCGCTGCAGGTCCGGTCTGATGAGAGAGGCTTTTGGATGTGCAAGACATCCAAAGAGGGAATGCGGATGCATGACGTGGGGAATGCTAATGTGATGAGGTATTTGCAGAAGTTGCAGTTTCTGGCTCGTGCTGCTTGAAAGAAGAACATGATTCTCCCAGTAGTCAAGAAATAACAAAAAAACATTAATCACATGAGAGTCCTGCTGACAAGGCCAGGAAAATCAAGCAGTCTGAAGCTGCCTGGGCAAGAGCCTGTCTGAGCTGCCTGGGGATAGTGAAAGGGCTGTGTGAATCCTGGATGAGAAGACACCTTCCCATGCATGGGGGCAAGGAGGCAGGGCTGTGGCAGGAGCTGGATGGGTGGGTGTTGGTGGGGAGCACAGGCCTGGCTGAGCTGCTCTGGTGGAGACCAGGACATGCTGGAGGGGAAGGAGGAAAGATGGACTGTGGACAAGGACTGGGAAATTGAGACTAATTGTTCCTCATTCATCTGTTCCATGTTGCAGCCCCATTAGCATCTCCGTGTATGGTCGCTGAGAAAAATGTCATGAACAAGAGCCACAGCATGACCCAAGGGCTGACCTGCTCATACAGGTGCTTAGTTGCTTTTTCCCTGAACTCCTGATGGTTTGGACCCAGAGAGCCTCCACTGCACTGGACAAGGTGCGTCTCATAGCCAGCAAAGGGTGTGCTTTCAGGGAGCCAGCCAACTGCAGTGGCTCTTGCAGGAAAGCTCAGTGCCTACGTCTGGTCCATTTTTCACCCTGATGGAGCTCACTGAGTGGGAATCAGCCAGGGCATGTGGCTGGCTCATACCCATGGGGGTGAGAAACCTCCTGGAGACAGAGAGTTCATTCTGCTCCATGGACGAATGCAAATATTTTCACATAATGGAAAGCAAAATGAAAGCCCACCTACTTCCAGAAGTAACAGCTCAGATGGTGCTGAGCTGATGGCAGTACTCACAAGCTTAGGAGCCACAATAGTCCCAGGATCTGTTTAAAAGCATTGGCTGTGGTTGCTCAGCATATTGCATCTCTCCAGTTGTAGCTGTAAGCTCTTGTTCAGCTGCTGTTTCATGTTACATTATTGCTCCCCCAAAAATGTCTGCTCTGAGCTTGGGTCCCCCATTTAAACTAATGAGACCTTAGTGTACTCCACCTCTGTGCAACACTTTCCACAGCCACTGAATCAGCTTTGTGGTCCCTAGGGGCAGGGGACTGGTGCCCCTTGTCTTGGCACCAGTGGTCTAAGGGCTCTTTCCCGTGGTTTTGCTGGCTGCTCCTCCTACTCCTGTAAGGCAGAAGGGAAGAAGGGTCTTTATATCTCTGCCCCAGAAAGGGCATCTACAAGAGAGGGGGAAATAAAGACAGAAATGTGGCAAGAAGGCCCAGGAAAAAATGAGCTCAAGATTTTGGTGGAATCTAGGAGTGCAGGCTTTGCATTTTTGCAGGCCTGGGGAGACTGTGGAGGAAGGGGATCCTGAAGAGTGTTTAAAGCATGGAGATGGAGGCGATGGAGAGAAGAAACACATCCCAGTCTCTTGCTGGACACACAGCCCCTCTTGGTCTTGCAAATGGTGTGGGGAGAAAGAGCAGGCTCAGCACCAGCTCTGGTCCGACCACCATTTGGGGTTCTCTACCTTTCATATCCATGCTTGAAAATTCATGGTCTCCCTCTGCTGAGATGTGCACTTGCCCAGGAAAGGTATTCCTGCACCTCAGCCCTGCCAGCCCTCTGGACTCACTGCTTGCCCCTTGCTCACTGCTTGTCCTCCCATCACACTGCTCCTGGGGTGGGAACAGCATGGAGAGCCAGATTACTCCTGCAGGACCTCAACGCCCAGACTTTGCTATGTCCAGTCTCAGCTTTTCACCTTGTGAGCTTCGCTTCAAACTTCAGCACTGCATAGCACAGTAACCTCCGTTACTGGGTGCTTGCACCAGGGCGAGTAAGAAGGATTTGCTTTAACAACCCAGCACCTGAGCGGGAGGGCTGACCTTTAGGTTCCTCCTGCCATGCTTTCCAGCCCAAGTGGTCTGGGAAGCCCTTGCCTGGGCAGGTCCATGTTCATTCACTCAGGTTCTCGGTGGATTCATGCCATTCCTGTTATTTGGAAATGTTCCCAGAAGCTCTGTTTCTTCACCCTCTGAGTCTGATATACAAAGGACACACTGTGGATCATACTGCTCTGCAGGATGTCTGCTGATCTATCTCCTGGGGATGGACCCTCTGTGAGATAAGGACTCTGGTACAGATTCTGCCTCCTGCCTAGTGTCACGGGGCTGCCTGGCACTTTGCAAGAGCAAAAAAATATGTGTTCTGCCATGGGAAGGTACAGCTTGTGTTATGCCAAGGACATAGTGAAGAGAAGGAACACAGAGCGCAGGCAGAGAGGGCATGCACTGTCCCTTACAGACATCTCTTTCATGCATCCATTTCACATGGCAGGAGCTGATCTAAGTGAGGTTTCTGTGACACTGCCATGGCTCCTGCTGTTGGTGGCATGTTCCTGCTTGCCTCTGTGCCAGTGTTGGCTGAGCAAATCTGGGGAGTTGATCAGGCTGAAAAGTAACCCTGCAAAAACTGCATTGTGTTCGGCCAAATCAGCCCCATGCAACAGCTGTTTGCATGGTCAGAGTCAGTCCTCTGGTGCAAGGGAAGGGGCTGTGTTGCAGGGGCTGGGGAAGGGTGGGTCCTGCCTTGTCGAAATTAGAGGAGTTCAAATTGCCAGAGGACTGTCTGCATGGGATTGAGGGGAAAGAGGAAGCAATTAGTCCACAAATCCGCTGGGATCTGTTAGCAGCAATCCACCTGGTTCTTGACCTGAGCCCAGCTTCCACTGCCTGTGAGCTGACGTTGCTTCACCTGCCAGATGATACACACCTGGCTTGAAGGTAAATCTCTGCTATCTCTTGCTTGGATTATTGGTAAAGGTCAGGGTCCCAGGGAAGCTCAGTGCTGGTGTCTGCCTGGGTAGGCTGCACCAGGTCTGGAGGCACAGTTTGACCGGAATGCATCAGGAACTGTTTGTCCTGACAATGCAAGTGGGCAGATCTGGGATCAGGCTCTGCTGATTCTGCTCTGAGGAACAGGAGGGAAGGAAGCAATTTCTGTAAATTTATAAGAAAGTCCTTAAATCTAATTGCTGGAAGTGGTTAGGGAAGCTGACAGACTATAATCAGCATCGTTACTTTTTTCCGGCTCATCAACAATGCCAGAGCTCCTCAGCTGCGCTCAGTGCAGCTCTGGTGCAGCCTGGTGAAAAATGACAGAAAACCTCACCTGCTCACAGATTGAACCCACCTGCAAGGAGCAGCACAGTGCAGACCAAATGCAAACGTGGAGTGTGTAAAGACCTCTGGCTGGAGAGCAGCCAGAAACATCTATTTAGATGGGGTGTCCAGATTAGAAAATTGATGGCAAAACATTTTCAGAGGATAAGTATGCACAACCAACCATAGAAAATGGGAAACTCAGGGCTAAAGTTAGGTTTAAATTGCAGTGGCCCTTCTGAGACATGAGCTTTCCTAATGACAGTGCTGTGGCTGTGTGTTAACTGGGAATAAGAAGGGGTGACACAGCTCTGAAGGACAGGAAAAGTGATAGCTGTTGCAGAAGGAAATTTCTCAGAGAGAGCAATAGGCAGCAAGGTCCTTTATTCCTGAGAAAATATTATTGAAATGTAGTGTCTCCATGAGATTTCAGAGAATTTCATCTGTATCAGAGGCTGGGAGCGTGTGCTGTTTCATTGACTTGATCATCGGGGGAAAACGCTACCTGACACTGGACGGCCACTTTCATAAAGGATCTTCTCTGTATTAATGTTAACTCATGTACTAATAAACAATTTTCTTGAAAATTCTCAGCAATTTCATTTTTGCACCTAGAAAATAGTTACTCAGAGAATTACAGAATATTCTGTGTTCTTCATATGTCACCCCGACTTGAATGCCTTGGGAGGGGGAGACTATATTTCAGCCTCAAGACTGAATCACCAGAACACAGCTGCTTTGTGATCTCACATAATGTAGGGTGACATCACATGACTTAATGTGACATAATGCAGCATAGCATGACATCTAAACTTTTTATCATGTGGGTTTTTAATGCACTTAACAGAAGTCTGGGCACATGTTGAACCTCATTTGCACAGGCAGGGTGTAGCTGTCAGTGGGACTGATCACCATTTGGAAAGCAAAGGGCTTGTTCACATCTCTAGGGAGCAAAGTCATATACTGTGCTGGTACTGCTGAAAGGAGTTTTCTTCCAGAAAGCAACAGGTTTGAATTTCAGTGGATTGTGGACTTCTAATTCTCTCTGGCTCACTTAAAAATCCTGGCCTTAAGTCCTTCATTACAAATCACCTGAAGTCCTTTCATTTAACACTGCTGAGAAGCAGAGCAGAAAGGGGCAGCTGTTCATCAGGTTAAGTCAAAAAAAGGCAGGAGCATCTTGGGCAAGCTGAGACACCCGTGGGGTGCAGGGAAACAGGGGTTATTCACAGTCCAGCCAGTGACTCCTTGAATTTTTAAAAATGCACAGCACTGATCAGGGCAGGGACAGGCCCCTCCTCGCCCAGCCATAATTTTGAATCCCTCTTTCATGAGCAGTCTGACCTGTCCTGGGTGGGAGGTGTCTGACACCCTCCAACCCTCCGCTTCTGCTCTTTGGCAGATGATTGCATCCTGGTTTCCAGGGAAAACCCTGAACAGGCAGGAGACCCTGTGAGGGCTTCTCTGCTAAAGCTGCCGGGTGGCATATTTGGCCATTGCTGCACATGAACCAGAGGTCTCCACCATTCCAGACACATGATGCTCTGGCTCCATGCCTCAGTGATCCTGTAAGTTCAATCAACAATTATGCTGTCCTGTGGCTGTCAGTGATGAAATCCATGTGCTATTTCATTTCCCAACATTCAGATCAACTGGGATTATACCAATGCCCATAGTTTTCCCTTTTATCACCCTGGAAAGTCTCTTGCAGTAGTTTAAATCATGTAATGCAATGGTTCAGGGTTTGGTTCAAGCCAAAGCAATGCAGAGGTCTAAGATCTATAGGGCCACAGGTCCAACCCCTTTTCTCCTCTGCAGGGACTGTCTGATATCTTGCTTGCCCAGTGGGGAGCAGGACACAGAGCAAAGGTGTAGCTCCTTCCTGTGCTGCAGGCTGGGCAGGTTGGGGGGCACAGCCCACCCAGAGGGAATCAGCCTCCATGGTCTGCTCTGGTGAAATCTCTAATAAGGGCTTTAACTTCATGCAGTTCAGCTGAATGGCAGCTATTCACAGCTCCAGGTAAACACTGGGAAGAGCTCCAAGTACTCAGACAGAGACTGCTGTGAAGAAAAAGTTTTAGTCCCTTAGGGGCAGGATCCCATTAAGATGGAATTCGAAGAGTTTCATTCTGATGCTTGTAACAAACACAGGCAAATGTGGTAATTCCCCTAAATGGGAATGAAAACCCTTGGGACTGGCTGAGCTAAAGAATGAGCTTGTACATAGACAGTGAGCCAGGTGAGGACTCATCCAGGTCCTCCCAAGGCCAGAGGTGTCCTTGGCTTGGCTCTAATGAGAGCTGGACAGCACCTTCCTTACCAAGCATCCTGCAATTTTTAATACAAAGCAACACCCCGTGTGGTGCTAGTTAACAAGCTGCCTGAAGTCTGTGGCTGTGGTGGATGTGCATAGGCTGAGCCACAAGGAAGTAGTTCAAAGCTTGTGCATGAGCGATCATGGCTGGGAGGAGGTGCTGTGATGGGGGGAGACCTGGCTGTTCCCAGCAACCCCAGGCTGCAGGGCATAGCATCTGGGTTACTGGGAGCATGGCAGGGCAGAAGAAAGAGGAAGCCCTTGGGAACTGGATGGGACCCTGGGCAGGTGTGGCAGAAAACTCCATCCCACGGATGGTTACACTGGAAAGTGGCCCCTGGCTGGCATCCCGCAGTGGTCTAAGATGGAGTCCATGGGGCACCCAGGCAGGAGCTGGCATGGCACAGCTGGTGTGGTTCCTCTGGTTCTTCCCTGGCCCTTTGCAAATCCCATCACAGTTGCTGTCCTGTGAGATGTGTTTTGCTGGAACATGCAGCATGTGGAGGTGGCCTGGGGTCGTTCTCCATGGAGGGAGATGTTTGTGCCTGTGCGCTTTGTTATCAGCTGCCATGAGAAATTTTCAGGATGGCCTTTCTGCGGTGATGACCCTGCAGTCTGATCCCAGGTGCAGGTCTCCAGTGAGGCAGGGAGACCTACCGTGCCCAGCAGAGTCACTGGGCAGATACCACAAGGTCTGGGACTGCCATCTGTGCCGCTGGCCCTTTGCAGCCACTAAGCCTGCCCCAGGAATGCAGCTCCGCAAGGCAGCTGTGGGCTGTATCCCAGCTGGGAGACATTTGGCTGGTGGGTCAGTGGAGAGGGGATGCAAACAGTACTGGGGCATTTGGAGCCTGTGCCATTATCAGGGCACATCCAGAGAGAGGAAGCTGGGAGGTTTTCCCGTAGGGGGCACATCCTGGGCCCCCTCTCCCTGCTCTTGCACATCCAGGGCCATCTACCCAAGGCAGTGAAAGCAGAGAAGCAGAGCCTGATTCCCCTGCACCTATATAGCCCAAACAAACAATAACAAGGGGTATGCATAGAGGCCAAGCAGGAGAGAAGACCCCGGTTTGCAGGATGGAAATGATACTTTCTTCCTTATCTTTTCTCCACCCAGTCATCAGGACTGAGATGCCTTTTCACAGTCGTTGTCATACAGGGGATTTCGCTCCAAGCTGTAGAGGAACCAATGGATGCCACCTGCTAAGGGCAGATTCATCCGTCCCTGGGCCAAATCGGTGTTTGATGTTTTAAGGACGGTCTGTGAGGTGTGCCCCAGGCATGTCTACTCCCTGTCTTGCAGTGCATGGCTGTGTACTGCCCTAGGGACCGGACACCAGCTGTGTGCTTGGACAGATGTGGCCCAGGGCTGAATGACTCCCCGATGACTCTGCTGTCACATTAAGCCAATATGCAAAGGATCTGTCCTCAGTGAACAGCGGATGGGTTAAGCAATGGCCTACTGTGACCATCTGACTTGGGGCCTGCCATGGACTGACTTGGGCAAGAAAGCACCAGAAGAGAGGCAGATTCCCAAGTGCTGCGGTTGTGCATCAGTTTGTTTCTTCAGTGAGACAGTGAGGATGCTTCTTTTGAAGAGCTCATAAAACCAGTGGTGGCATCAGACAACCCCCCCTCCTCGGTGCCACCAGATGGCCAACACAGACAGGAAAGGCCAGGGTTTCCATGCAAGCTCTCCTAGGTCAGTGCACGATGCTCCAGATGGCAGCCACGCTCACCTTCAAGTGTCTTAGGAGACAGTCCCCAGGAGATCTTTCAAGAAGAGCCACAAGACATGCACAGAACCTCACATCCAGGTTAGAACCTCCCCAAAACAGTGAATTATCATTGTTCCCATTTTTTGAGAGACAGAGAAACTGACGCATGCAGAGGGCCTGGGGTTTGTCCTGTTACATGGTCCCAATGCTGCTGAGCCCAGTGCCCAGCCTGGACCACACTGCTTTGCAGAGCTTCTGGGCCCACATCGACCACATTTGCCAAACAGTGTGATGGGATGGAGGCTGTTGAATTCCCACCTACTCACACACACTGCTTATTTAAAGGATTCATGCCCCTGCCATCTCAGAGGGTCTGAATCCCTTGTGTGGTTTGGAAGGTGGTTTTAGATAAAAGACTGCTGGCTGCAGAGGTATCTCTTAGCTCTTCTGGGGCCAACCCTATGCAGCTGCAGCTGATGCTGAGCAGGCGATGCAGATGCCTCTGCGTGTTTGTATCAGTATGCTAGCCTGAGCAAAAGCAGAGCAGGAGAACAAGCCAAGCGTAAATAGGATTCATCTTGTCTGTCTCCAAGTAGGGCAGAGTGCAGTAGGGAGCAGTCACATTTCTACCATGCTGGGCATATTCTCCTTCTTCCCTTACAGAAATGAAGACATTTTTGTCACTGCAGCCCTGGTGCTGTGATGTGCAGGCTTCACAGGTGCTGTGGGACCCAGAACCACAGAGGACTAAGCACTGTGAGGGGAATACCACTAGTCCTTTCCCTCTTTCAATGCTGTCTTAAGAGATGTGACAGCTCCAGTGCTGCCTGCAGAACGAGGAGTTGCAAGGCTGCCTGGTTAGGGTCCTCATGGGGCAGCCTGTGGAGGGGCTGCTGTGACATGATCTTGCTGATGGGAGTGTATTGCCAAGCTGGGAGCACGCGTGCTCCAAGCAGCACAGGCAGTCTCAGGCGCGTTGTTTTGTGTTTGCAAGCTGGGTTATTTTACTGCTGTTCCCGTCGAGCCAGTTGGTGCTTGTGCATTAGGTGTGATAAGACAGAAGGAGATTTCCAAGCCCTCTACAGTCAGGGCTGGCATAATCCATGGGAAAAGACTGCAGGAAGTGTCTCCAGGTGATTTTAGTGATGACCAGTGCCTGGGTGGAAAGGGCATACAGAGCCTAGAGCCTGGCAAGGCTATCCTGGGAAGCTGGGTAAGGCAGCTGCTGCTCCCTGCCTTCCAAGTTTGGGTTCAGTTCATTGCTCCTCACCATCGTAGAGTGGAGCTCCTGCACACTCATCCCATGGGCACATCCCTGCTGTGGCAGCTCAGCTTCCAGGGAAGGCAGGGACTGGCTTTGTGCAAGGCAGTTTTCCTGTCTGTGTTAGGGGAGGGCAGGACAGGGCGCATTTGCACAGATCACGCCTGGTTCTGGGAACAACCAGGTGCCTCCTGTCCAGTTGGACCTGTCCGTTTGGCAAGCACTGGGGGAGGATCTTCAGGGGAAAATGGGTGATCTTACAAAATGTGCCATGGGCTCTTGTTCCTGGGTCACATAACCCCTAATTTGACTGGAGGAAGCAGATGCCTCCTGCGCAGCAGAGATAATAGACATCCAGTGCTCAGAGGGGTGTTTGAAGTCCTAATTCAGGCCCAGCTCTACAGGTCCAGCTTCCTGGAAGAGTGCTGGGATTAGTGCAGAAACAAGGATGCTCCCTTCTCACTGTACCCTGCCATTACTCCCCTCCAGGCCTGGAGCCACGCTGCTCCAAGAGGAGCACAAACCCATTGTGGCAACTTATACCTTCCACCCAAGCATGGGCAGCATCACACCACAGAGAATGGGAAGGGAGCAGAGAACTGCAGCGAAGGGACGTGGATGGGACATTTAATGATATGAGTCAGTTTTAGAACTTAAATCCCTGTGCAGTCCCTGCTGCACTGCGTGCATACACATCCCTGTGAAATTGTGTGCATTCAGTGAAGAATACCTTGAGAGCAGTCAGCTCCCATCTGTGTGGTTTTGCATAAGGTCTGACCTTTTTGCAGTCCATTTAGAAGGAGCTGCACTGGAGCAGTGTCTTGTGTCCCTGAAGGTCCCAGCTTTCCCATGGATTACTGGCTGCAAATGCTCAACTCTGCAACTCTGCTGATCTCAAGGAGATTCTTGTTCTCCTAAACTGCTTGAGGCCATTTTTGGGACATGCTGTTGTAAGCAGGGGGCGAGGTTGGTGGGGAACACCCGTCTCCTCCTCTTGGCTCTCTCTAGGTGCCTGTAAATGGGTGGTAGATTGTTAAGGTCACGAGCTGGTCTGGAATGCACAGAGTGGTTCTGCCATCGCTAGTGTGAGTTCACATCTGAGCTATGGAAACACGGAGGCAATTAGCAAGGTTTTTCAGCTGTAAATATAGAGTGGAAACCAAGGGAACCTATAATTAAATGTTAAGAGTTGTAATTAATGCTGCCTATATGAGTATCTCAGCTTCTTATGGAATCCAGACATTCCCTGCCGCTCCCTGTTTCCACAGGGCAGGCAGAGAGGGCAGTGGCGGCTGTGGGCAGGCAGGCAGGCAGGCTGTGAACGGACTACCAGTGCGCACACCCGCTGGGGTCCAGCAGAGAGCTACTCAGACACATGCAGCAACGACATAAACAGTAAACGACCTGTTTGTATATTTGTTCTCATGACATTTCCAGATTTCATCTGCTCCTACTAAGCCATGGGTAGGTGAGGAATGGGTGTGCGTGTGGTGGGCTCTGCCTGGACACAGATGTCAAGAGCAGATCAGCCACCTATCCCTGAAGAGCAGATCTGGAATATGCACCAGGAGGTACAGCTGTGATGGGTAAAGGGTGTCTAGAGGAGTCAAGTGATCTCCTCCTCTCGGGTGCTGTGTGAGGGGTCTGTCCCACTCTGAAGAGCAGCTGCAGGAAGGAGCCGTGCTTTGATACCACCTGTATCAGCTTCTTGATGCATCTCTGTTGCTTTGCAGTTGACCTGTGAAGTGCTGGGAAAGAGGGAAGCTCTGAATGGGTGCTAAGGACTGGATGATGCGCAGTCACTTGGAAATCAACATTAAACCAGGCTGTAAAACTGTATTTACAAATGTAGGTAAATAGAACCATCTCCATCTGGGAAAACAAGGTCTGCAAGAGGAACATCACTGGCTCATTCTCACCCAACAAGTTGAGGACAGCACCGTGCCCACCCTCTGCCGGACCCAGGTTACCAGTTCTGCACCACAATCAGGGGTGCACTTAGCTCTCATAAAGTGCAGGGGGCTGTAACAGGGGAACAGAGACAGACTGAAGACACAGAAACTGAGACAGAAGCCTGACCTTAAAGAGGATAAAAAGCTCTAAGTTTTTCTAGGAGGTACTTGAAGTTACACTGAGTCCAACAGAGGTACCTTGTACAATTTATGCAGGTTGATTTTTGTAGGCATGTTAACCTCTGCATGAAACTCCATATTCCTTGTCCTCATTGTTAGTGCCCACCAGCAGTGTGCTCTGTGTGAACCCAGCATGCTTGTACCTTTTTCCTCTCCTGTTAAGGTGGAAAGGGGGCATGGAGTGCAGATTTCAATTTCAAGGTAGTGAATGGGACTTTTTTGACATAGAGGCTGTTTGCACACAGGACTGTGACTCCTGGAGCAAGATAGGATCTGTCTCAAGTGACACATGGATTGCCCTCTGCTAAGTGACTCATCCTGTCGGGCTGTGGTCCCTACCTGAGCCCTCTCCCAACTGAAGTCATGTGGATGCCTTTCAGATGGTTTTCAGTTGAACTCGTAGATCTCCTTCTACCCATTTCCAAGAGCACAAACTTGCTTCTTCAACAGTGACCAAAACCTCCTTGCCACACTGCCAAGAACTTTTTCAGCATCCAGGCTTGAAACGGTCTCTTTTCCTTGCCTGTTGTCTGTCTTCTTGGCTATGTTTCCCAGAAGCTACTGGTTCAGGGCTGCTGTTTGTACAAAATTAGCTCTTGAGAACATGTGTTCAGATGCACTTTAGGCAGACCTGCTGGTGTCAGTACAGCTGCTCCTGGGTTGCAAAGTTATGCCTATGTGCAAGTCTACTACAGCAGGATTTTGGTTAATATGTCCCTTAGTGTACAACTGGGATTTTTGTCAAGTTCCTGCTGTTCTGATTAAATTAAGTTTCTCCTGGGTTCATTCATCTGTTTGATCAGAGCAGGGATGTTAGCTACTCTATCTTAAGAAGGTTTTCTCTCACTTAGGCAACTGAATGCTTTTCCAAAGATTCATGGGACCCTGGTTTACAAACAACCAGTTCAGCTGCTTCAACTCCTTGGTTATGAGGAGCAACTTAGCAGTGTTATCCTACCATTTCCTCCTGGTGCCTTTCTGTCTCTGCTTTCCATTTTTCCTACCCTTCCTTCATCATTCACCCAGATCTGCCCCACACTATCCAGTCTGCAAACAGGGCAGAAGCATTCAGTTCTTCAGCAAAGCCCAGCTGGTGGAGGGACTGCAGAGCTGAGCCATGTGGGGAAGAGCAGCGGAGGTTGTGATCACAGAGGTGTCACAAGCTGGGAGGCGAAGTGATGGCTTTTGGGTGCAGAGGGATGTGGGTCATTGAGAAGACATCCAGAACAGCCTGAAAGTACCTGCCATTTCCTTGGTGTCTTGGTCTCCGGAAGTCACCCTGAGTGCGATTACCTTCTCCAAGTGCTATGTGAGGAGCTCTGGCAGAGCCACGAGTGACTCACAGCAGTGTGTTATAACTGATGTAGTCCTGCCAGCTTGGAGGTGACCTTGCTGTGACATGACGTGCTGGCCATTAAGGAGCAGATCCATCCTCTCATTCAACGATGGGTCAGCACACCACTGCCTTGGGCTAAATGTGTGGGACGGGAGTAGTCAACAGCCATCCCGCATCCCACTGTACGCTTTGTGCAAAGCGTATCTTCCCGTCCCAGCTCCTTCTGCCTTATCTGTGGCCCCCCTGAACAAGTCCTGGCTGAAAACTCCAGACTGTCACAGGACGGGTAGCGGCTGGGATTTGGGTCAAGTCCTCAGACTGCTCCACGTGGTGGTTGCTTCTGAGTGACACCCTGAGAAGCTGCAAGCAAGCAGATGAATAGATAAAGAGCCAGCCAGCCAGTGATGCAGACAGACAGGGAAAGGAAGAAAGGGAGATCTTGTCTCAGGACTCTGCCGTGTTATAAAAAACATTTACAGATTCATGTTCCACCTGTGGCTAGTGGGGTTTTTTATCATGAAAGAGCAAGAAGACAAGTAAAAACACAGCAAACTGGTCCCTTACTAAGCAAACAGAAAAAAAAAAAAGCCTGACCAGTTCTCAAGGGACAAATCAAATGAACCATCTGATGTTCGTTCAGTGAGGAAACCCACATGGCACGTGGGGCAGATAAGCCATGGCTTTGTCAGCAGAGGCTTGGAGAGAGACATGGCTACAGAGGCACAGCTGTGCCCCGTGCAGGACATCTCTGACCGAGGCCACGCATGCTGAGCCCAGAGGCTGCCAGGGACGTGGCCCAGAGCTGGCCCTGCCAGCATGGCTCTTCTTGAATGGCAGCACTGCAAATGCCCCTGGGCTTGATGTGCTGCTGCCCTGCTTTTGGTCACAACATTGGAGTAGATGAACTCAAATGTCCATCCTGGCAGTGAACTCATGAATACTGCTACAGCCACTAGGGGCTGAGCAGGGAGCTCTTGGACACCGGCTTTGCAGATGTGAGCACTGTCCTGAGCTTGGAGTGTCCCAAGACAGGTGAAGATCAGAGCTCTTGAGGGACTTGCAGCTCAAAGCTTCTCTGCAAAGACTGACGCACCTGCAGCTCTTGACAACTGAAGGAGCATTGCTAATACCCTGCAAGCACAAGAAATGTGCATTCCCTGGGATTCTGCCTGGCATTTATGGACCTGCCTCTGGGCTGGAGGCCCATAGCATACCTCAGTAAGGAGCTGTCTGTGCTGGGGTTCATACCAAGGACTCCAACTGGGGTGCATGGAGACACTCTTCATCTCCCCTTCAGACCTCCAACCACCAGCAGGTATGATTTGCCAGGGACTGAGGATCTGGAGGTACCTACAAGAAGATGCACAGGTGTTTCTAAATCCTTCTTTGTTTACAATAAGTTGAAGGTCACTGCTCCATGGCTCCATTTCTAACATTCACTGTAGTCCCTTTTCATGGGATGGGGTTGTCAAAGCCTCCTCCAAAAATGCCCTTTTTGAGAATGAGGAGATGTTTGTAGAAGCTTTTGTGATGCTGTGGCTGTCATTAAGACCACTGCTCCTCCAGATCTCAGCCTGAGATTTAGGCAGGCCTAGAAGGCTGGAAAGTAATGATAACTAGGAGTGCTTGGGGAAGGAGGAGTTTATCAGGAAGAGAGACCCAGGATCTTCACAGTAGTGCATGACAGGAGGACAAGAAACAATGGACATAAATTGAAAAGACAGAGTTTCAGAATGGATATGAGGAAAATCTTCTTCACCGTGAGGACAGTCAAGTGGTGGAATAGGTTGCTCAGAGGTTTGCAGTTTCCACCCTTGGAAGTTTTCTAGACAAGACTGGATGAAGCTGTGAGCAACCTGGTCTGATCTCATAGCTGACCCTGCTTTGAGCAGGAGGTTGGACTAGAAACCTCCAGAGGTCCTTCTGACCTGAATTACTCTGCAATTCTGTGAGCCTAAGAGCAGAATGGGACCAGCTCCTCAGGGACCTATGCAAGAAGGATGTAGGGTCTGGGGATGGATCTCTAAACACAACTATACAGAAGAGCTTCAGAATGAGACAAGATGCAACAGGCCAGTATAGGAATCAAGGGGTGTGCATGTGTGGGGGCATGTGCGTGGGTGCTTAATGCCCTGCTTCCCTTAGTGGTGGTGGCTGAGCAGGCCTGAAGGCTGAAAGCACACATTGGTGCATGTTCCCTCTTGAACCTGTACATGTTTTTATCTTCAGTGCTTTCTTTGTGACTGAGATTGGATCCAGTGATACCGGTGGCTTTGCTTGCCTTCTCAAGATGTCCCTTCCTTGCTTAGGGGTTCTTTATGGCTCATATGGCAGCACCTAAAAGCACCGAGAAGTCAGTGTGAAATGGATGCTGCAACAATAAGCCATTAGCACTCTGGGAAAGGGCTGCAAGTCAAGATTGTGCAAATGATTAATTGCAATGTTGGAAACACTCTCTTTTGTTGCATTCAGGAATTCCAGGTGCATTTGGTGATGCTATGGGTTTGCCTGCTTCTGTTCCCAAGAAAACACCACATGATTTGGTAAATGGGAGTTTGGGCCAAAATGTTCAAAACCGGAATAACCAGGGTTTGTTTTTTTCCAGTCTGTGAAAAATGTGCCTTTTTAAGAATCAATAAATTTATATGCAGATTCCCAACACATGAATAATTCATGGTATAAGAAAGGCAAAACACTATAGTGGTTTGATTATGCAGTTGTTTTAAATAAGCAAAATTAGTTGTTAATGAGACCCCTATGCATATTTAGGAAAGCTGAATAATTTATTAAGAGCCAAGAAGTGACGGCTGGAGAAGGGAGGAGAAAGCCAAGCAGCTCTGTTGAGATTGATTGTCTTACTGTGCTTGGGGGAGAACAGGGCACAAATTAACCCCTTTTTCAATAAAACACAACTAATGCACATGCTTTCATGAAACAGCTCTTCAGAGAGACCAGGTGATGTCCTTGCACTGAGTGCAGAGGCAGACACTTTTACAATGGGGCTATGAACTAAGGATAATCGTTAGGTGGCATCCCAAATGTCAGGCAGTTCAGGACCCTGCAGCCCAGGAACATCCATTTCTTTCATCTGTAATGAATCACCAGTCTGACAAAGAAAAATAATCTTTCAAAGACTCCAAATCATAAATGCTGGGCAGGAGAGGGACTTTCCCAGACACGGAGAGCAAAACACAGAAAAAGGATTCTACCCACCTTTTTGTCAAACATTTCCCTAGGATTTTCTCCTAACAAGGGCTGATTATTTCCAGTGAAGCTCTTCCATGTTACTAGCATCTGTGCACATCCTGATCCCTTTGTCTCCCATGCCCAGGTGTGCTGGGGGAAACGTGTCCCTACGGTGGGAGCTGCAGGCAAACTGCATCACACTGCTCTTTGGTGTGCAGGCAGAGCGTGACTATTGCTGCAGCTTTTCTGGGGCAGGCTTAATATCTCTGGTTAGCTTCACTGTCCCTTTCTCCTTTCCCCACTGAAGCTGCCTGCTCCTTGGAAACCCTAGCAGGGAAAACAGCTAGCCCAGAGACAAGAGGGGTGGCTCATTTGGGCGGGTCACCTGAAGTAAAGGTTTTGCACATGCAAACCCTTGCAAGTATCCCCTCTGCGGATCACTGGTCCTCTTATATGTGGGAACAACAGTGGTGCTCTTATCTAGTGGCATCTACAGATGGGCAGACATGGGATGTGCATGGGCCTTGAGGGTGCCTCAGCATTGGTGTCATGTAGGGGTGAAAGAGGAGAGTCTGAAAAGCAGAAGGGGGTTAGCAGTCTTGTGCTGAGAGACATGACCCTAGGAGAAGCCCTTGGAAAGCAGGATGTGAAGTTCTGCGTACCTAGTCTGTGGCACTGTTTTATTTGATTTGGGGGTTTACTGTTCTGGGGTTTACTTTTATGTACAGAAGACATGGTAGAGGACTGGTACCATTTTATTCCAACGTGGTGGTCATTTCTCTAGCCTTTGTTTTCTCAAGCTTGTCAATTTGAGCTATGAATCTTGGCCTCATCATATCTGACAATGCAGTTAAGTGGCACCAGCTTTGCAAGGGCTCCTATTTCCTCCATGTTTACTTGGATGAAGGCCACGCAAGTGCAAGTCTTCCCATGGACTAGTCACCCCACCTGGCTCTGTCCTTCAGGATGGTGCTGTATGGACCTCCCATTTTGCTGCATGGAGCATGCCAAACACCTGCCAGTTCTGTGGGATCTCCATCATGGACCATCACTGCAAATTGAGTTTTGCTGTCCTCTACCAAGCAGTGACAGTGCTCACACCTGCTTGGAGGACTCTTCAGCTGGAACATCTCCTTTTCCTGCAGCTTTCTGCTCAGCACAAGCCAAGAGCCTCTGCTTCTTGTGCTGCTTGATCTGTGATTTGGGTTTGTGGGTCAGTGCTAGGAGCTGATTTTGGCTGTTCAAATCCTAGTGAACTGGATAGTTGCAGAGACCTCCAAAGTTTGTAAAGAGCAGAGCTGGTGCTGGAGTCTGACATAGCTGGCTCATTTCATATGATGCATGAGTGCTTGGGCTTGATGCCTTGTCCTGTTTCCTCTGTGCTAGTTGATTGCCAGTGGGGAGGGATGGGTGATATGTGTTACAGAAGAGAGCTTGAATTTCTGGTGCCTGGACTATCACTGGATCTTACACCCAGCTGGGTCCTCTGCCTTTACCACAGCCGCAGGGCTTCTGCAGGGATGTGTCCTGCCAGAGCCAGAGCACCTTGTTCAGAGTGTGCAGCAATGGGATCCTCGGTCTCTTGCTCATCATGGAGTTGTGCCTTTTCTCTTGCTATAAATGAGAGGCCACAGAAAAGCAGAGGGGCTTTGGAGGAAGATTTCTAAGACACAGCTCTGAGGAGTGTGTCTTCTCTTCAGTGCTCCCTGGAGAAGCATCCCTCACCCAAGAGAGATCTGCCAGTGCAAAACATTTCTCTGGGACAGCTCTAGTTGCAGATGAGGTCAGAAATGTGGGTCCATGTGATGGTGCATGGTCTGGATGGGACACACCAGCCCTTGTCTGACTTGGAAACTCAGAGGAAACTCAAGATGCAGCATGCTTGGTAGAGGCCTGGGCAGGAGAAAGGCTATGACCTTTCTTATCCAGTTTTAGGGCTGGAGAAGCTCACGAACCCTCTTCACACACTGGATCGTGTGCCTTTGCTGTTCTTTCAGCCCGGAGGTTGGCCATCAATGATACCGACTCCTACAGCCCCTCAGGCTGCCAGTCACACCTTCTCTCTGCCTCATCCTGCAATGCAGTGAGTTTCTTACCTTGAAGAATTGGGGGATCTGAAACACTTTGAATGGCTGGAGGGAACATCCGTGTTTCACTTCTATGGCAGTCAGTGACCCTGGCCATACACTGGAAGGTCTGCCCTGAGCTCTCCCCACCAGGCTTGGCTCTTGCCCCAGGTGTTCACAGCCAAAGGGCACTCAAGCCAAAGCTTGTAGGCTGGTGCTTTTGGCACATAAATATTCCAGTGGTGGAAACACAGGAGGATAATCTCCCCCAAACCACCAAAAATGCTTCTTGGGTTCCTGTTCACTGCAGCATCGTTGTGCCACCTCAGGTTCCCAAGTGGCATGCAGCCCACTGTCTGCCCAGTTCATTGCACTGCTGCCTGGGACAGACATGGGACCCTACATGAGGAGGTGTCCTGGTGTCTTCCATGGTCCATGGTATCTTGGGAACCCAGCTGTGTCGTGGCTTTGCACAGCTCTGCATGTTGTTCCAGGAAAAGTGCACCAGGGGAGAAAAATGGGCCCAGAAACTTGGGGAGAGGCCAGATAAGTGACCTACTGAGAGGCAGTGCTTACAGGAGCTGTAGGGAACACAGAAGCTGGAGGAGATGTGGCTTCTCCATATGGGCATGGGCTGCATATGGCTGCCCCCCAGTTTCTGTGCTGGTGGCTGAGCTGGTAGGTGGTTTGATCTTGATCCGTGAGGTGGTCTAGTCACTCTCTGAGCATATTGCACCCCTGGATGACGTGCAGAAGGGGACAGCTTTTTGACCCTGGGGATTTGTCCTGTTTCTTTTTTTGCAATGAAGGTGCTGGAAGAGATTCACAGCTCCCATGAAGTGGGTTTTTCATCAAGAGACAGGAATAGCACATGGACATGCTGAGCTCCCAGAAGGACCAATGAGGTGCTCAGGGCCAGGAACCTGGTGGATTTGCCATGCGGGTGGAAATCTTCGTGACTGCTGGTCATGATGGGCAGCCCATGTGGCCACTCTGCTTTTGGGAAGAGAGGTCTTGGGAATCCTTGCTGTGTGTCAGCCAGAGAGGAGACAAGAAAATGAGCTGCAAGTGCCGGGTCATGGTGCAGGTCATACAGCAGCTGCTCCTCAGTGGGTATGGCAGAGCCATGGACCTTGCCCTGGGAGCGGGCGCAGGGAGCTCCCCGGGGCTGCTCGCTCCTGTGGGAGTTTGTTTTGTGACCTTTGATCGCATTGGGGAGCCTCTCTCTCCTGTGCAGGGATTGTTGGTCCAAGCACCAGTTTTCACCTGGACAGGAGCTGCTCTCCATGTGCCGTCAGCTTTGCCAAGCGCCGTCCCTTGGCTCTGGAGCTGACAACCGCCCTGGGCCAGAGCAGATGCCCCATTGTGAAGCTCAGGATGGTCACAGCAGAAGGGGGGCAGGTGCTGGACCTGCTCCTCTCCTGGAGAAGCACATGCAGCTTCGTCTTCCTGGTAGTCCCCATGGCCCCAGAGCTGTCTGGGAACCTGCTTCGCTGGGCTGGCGCCTGGGCATGTTGCTGGGAGGTTACAGGTGCCCTTGGCCCTGGGGAGGCTGGTGGGACGTAAGGCAGTCGCTTTGCACTTGAGATATGAAAGGAAACTGTTTTCTCAGGGAGGTGACGTTGGACTGAGGGCTAAATTGATTTCCATAAATATTTGAGCAAGGCTGAATTATTTATAACCCTCTGGTGACACAATAGAAGGAACCGACAGAATCGTCTGTGAATTTTCCAGATGATTTAGTTTAAAAATGCTGCTTGTTATTATTTATGTGGGTCAGATCCCCCTTTGCTCCTGGCCAGGCCTTGCCACCTGAGTTACATAAACAGAGTCAATATACAAATCTCTCCCTTTATCTATCTTAATCTGCCAGTCAGTAAGTGAGCAGCAGTCTTGCTGTTTGATTCCCTAGGAGGACTGTAATCAGAAACCTTTGTCATTCAAATGAATGCAGAGGAAAAGGAAGAAAGAAAGAAAGAAGGAAAGAAGAAAGCAAGAAAAAGAAGGAAAGAAGGAAAGAAGGCAAGAAAGAAAGAAAGAGAGGAAGGAAGGAAGGAAGGAAAATAAAGGAAAGAAAGAATAAATGAAAGAAAGAACTTGAAGGAAGAAGGAAGAAAGAATTTGTAGGAAGGAAGGAAAGAAAGAGAGAAAGAGACAGAGGGACAGACAGAGAGAAAGCTGTTTGTTTGCACTCAGACTGAGCATTGCATAGTGGGAAGCAGGAACATGTATGGATCTGAGATGCAGCCAGACGCCTGCACATCCAAGTCAGACCTGTGCATATTCACACTCAGAGAAAGCACATCTTGCTAGTGCTCTGCTATTGCTGCTTGCAAAGGAAACAGATGGTGCTGATGGGTAATTTCTGGGAGAGACCACCAAGAACTGGCAGGAGTAACAGAGTGGAGAAGCACTTCCCACCTCTGGGAAGGCAGGGACTACTGTGAAACAGGACTTGTTGGCCTACAAATGTTGGCTGGAAGGGACCTTGGAAGTCTTCAGTCTGATCTCTTGCTTGAAATGGGACTAACATCCTTTGAGGGGGCAGGAGTGGAATGAGTAGTTATTGCCAAAACAACACCAAAAAATTAATCAGAAGCCGCAATTGTCAGTGTTGTGTGGAGATTTGAGGCATGTGTCTCCAGCAGGTTCAGCTCTCTTGATCTGAGGGAAGAGAAAGCAGACAGCTTTGGAAACTCAGGAACATACAAAAATTTATGACATCTCTAGAACTGGGGTTTGCTGCTGCTTCTAAACCATTTCAGTGGATGCTGGCTGCTGGGTGTGGAGCAAAGGGCTAATGAAATGCTGGAAATTGTTCTGGGTCTGCTGAATCAGAAGAGGGTTTTGGATCTGGGCTTAGGTGAGGTTCACCAAGGTCTTCAAATATCATGTGGATTGAGTAGGGTTGTTCAATTGCTGAGCAGTGAAAGTGGATGGAAGGTGTCTCTTTGGATCTGTGTACAGGGAGGTGAAGATGAACTGTATTACTTAAGTGGCTTTGAACCTCTAATTGACAATTGAAGTGGACTTCATTTAACTAAGATCAGTTCATATTCACTTTTCTGTTCATTTAATCTGATAAGAAGCACTTGTGAGAGCCATTTTAGGTGGCTTCCTCTTCACAAGAAGAATAATATTAACTCGAGTGGGAGGTATATACAAGAGACATGTAAAGCCTTGGCTTTCCCAGAGCCATGCAAAGCAAAACCCACGCTATAAACCCAACTGTACTTACAGCCAGTCAAATCCAGTCCTTGGGTTCCCCCAAACTTGCCTTAGATGGGAACCTATAGATGGTTCTCCATTTCTTTTCACTGGCCAGCAAAGAGCAAAAGTTCAGAGGGCTGAAAGAATCACAGAAAGAATTAGTTTGGGAGGGTCCTCTGGAGGTCTCTGGTTCAACTTCCTGCTCTGTGCAGAGCTGGCTTAAAATCTGCAACAGGTTTCTCAGGGCCAGTCTGTTCAAGTTTTGAAATTCTCCAAAGACAGAGATTCCACCCCATCCCTGGGTGCCACTCTCAGTGTTAAAACATTCACATTAAGAGAGATGAGTACCTGTCAAAGGACATGTCCTATGTTTAGCCTCCAAAACTGGGAGACATCCCCTCCTTCCCCAGCACCACAGACAAGCCATGCACTGCTCCTTCCAACTGGCTCCTAAGGTGGGTCCCACAGACATATTTGTGTGGAGCAGAGCTCCAGGCAGGCACTGTGCCAACCCAGCAGGTCCACAGTGCTGCATCCCGTGGTGGGCAGAGCCAAGACCCAGCCTTCAGGAGCAGCTGAGCCTGGTGCTGAGGCCCAGGGAGCAGTGGGAGTGAGCAGGTGGGGCAGGCAGGGTCTCAGGGCTGGTGATCTCTTGTGCTTGCTTGTGCAGGGTTCACACCAGCATTATCTGGCCCTTTGATCCCATGATGTGCAGTACATGTGCAATTCAGGCAAAGCAGTTTCTCCATTCCTTCAGCCTCTTGGTCCTGACATTTTGCTGTCGGGTTTGGGGGAAGCACAGAACCCGATGCCTTCAGCTTTTGGTCAGAGGGTGGCTTTGGATGAGATTTTAGGAGGAGTGTTTCTCAGGTAGGCAGAGATCCCTTCAGCCATGGCCACAGTCTCTGTTTTCTCAGAGTTCTGACACTCTCTCATTGCAGAGATGGGATCATACCCTGATTAAAGACCTGTTGTTCTTCATCATGGCAGCCACATGCAGACTTCAGGCAGGATCCTGGGGTTGTGGGAGGCTGAAATGGGTAGTGACATGAAGGAGTTTGCTGTAAAACTGCTGCAGCTGGCCCTGGAGGAGAAAGCACCTGCTCTCCGGGCAGATAAGAGGGTGTTGTAGCAAACCTTGTGGGGTCTCCAAGTATGAGACAAACAAGGAGGCCTTTTTCATGACCCCAGAGCTTCACATTAACTCCTGACTCAGCTTCTGGTGGATGCCACAAGGACAAAGAGTGAGATCCCAGTTCCCTGGATTTGCCTTTGGATGCAAAAACATATCTGCAGAGAGATGCAACTGTGTACATTGGGGTCAGCTCTTGCTTGGGGGAAGTTTTGAGCAGAGCTGGGTTGGGCAGTATCCTCTGGGCTGCTCTCCCAGCCCAAGCCCTTGGATGCTGCTCCCGAGCTGGCATTTCCCCCATTGCTGTTGTGTTCTCTGGGTGTTGGCTGTGGGAATGGCCCAGCTGTATGTGCTGTGTAAGCAAAGGCAGAAGGGCTGTTTTCACCCTGTGCCCTTGAATGGCCACGTCCTATCTAGCTAATCATTAGCCAGGTTAAACACAGCAGGGCCAGGCTGTTTCAGAGTGTTTCTCCATACCCAGGACTGGACAGTGGCTCCTGCAGGGCTGGGGTGGAGGCAGCCCCACACCTCCCAGTCCCACCTGCAGTAACGCCTGTCTCCATCCCTCCTGTGGACCATGGGCTGAGGCCAAGCAATCCCACATGGTCATTTCACAACATAATCGGAGCTTTTTCCTCTGCTACGATAATAACTCTTCAGGGTCTCTCTGGGGTCTTTTGCACCCTGTGACCATTTTTGTCTTGACTCAAAGCCTTTCATGTACTGATGCTCTCCCTGTGCCCCAGACAGCCCTAAGCCCTGGTCCCCATTGTGTGACACATCCACCATCCTCCTTAAAAAGCTCCTGAGGCAGAGCCAGGGCAGGCATCGAGGGCAGCAGGACGTGGCTAAAGGTGTCACCTGAGATAACTGCAGGGTCAGGGATAGCTACAGAGGGCAGATGGACCATCTCTGGGGTCAAACGGTATAGGAACAGGTGGAAAGATCCTGGTGGACAGCAAATCTGTGACCAGGAGCTGGGGAAGGTGATGCTCGGGGTCTGCTTGGCAAATTGTGTGCGATACACAAGGGTCCTCCAGGCTTCACAGCCTAAGTTCATGGTGTGCTCTGGGGGTTCTCATTGCAGCAGCTCTCTACAGCGGCTTCTCCCAATGGCAGCACCGACCTGCTGCAGCCGGCGAGGGAGACAGGTGCTGCCCTGGTGCTGTGCCCCGCGGCCTGGCGTTGTCCTGGGTTGCCCTGGGCCAATCTTGCTGTTTCTTTGCACACCCTTGTGAGACAACCACGTGTCCAGCCCTTCTCTCATCCCTCTGGCAATGCCAAGGACCAGGGAGCTCCCTGAAGGCAAGCAGGGAGGACGTAGTGTGAAAAGTGGTGTCGTTTCTCTGGTGGCTTCATCTGGCAGGACCAGGCTGTCGGCAGCCACTGACTGGCTGCTTCAGTCTTGCTGGTGGAGGTGGAACAGGGGCCAGGCTGGCTTTGTGCTGCACTTGTCGTGAGGCAGGATCCCAACCCATGCTGGGTATCCAGTGACCAGCACTGGCTCAGCAAACCTGCTGAATGCTGGGCTCTTTCTCTGCCTCCCTTTGTCTGGGGATGCGCTTGGGAAATTGTATCTGCAAACATTGTAACTCCATGTCTCCTAATAAAAAAATGTAACATGAATACTTGCAGGTTAAGGTCCTCACCTGCCTTTGGACCCAGAGGCTTAGAAAGACACCATATGTTGTCAGGCTCAAAGATGGAGCAGGGGTTAGGTGGTGCTCAGTGTTGGCAACAGCTTCTCCTCCCTGGACCGTGCTGAGCCATGAGTGACTCTCAGGCTGTTTGAGAAGGTGCCAGCACCAAAATGGATTTGCCACGTTGCAGCTGGGCTGGTGGGAGCTGCCCACCTCCTGCTGCCCTGGACTTCCATCTCCTCTCAGGGAAGGTGCCCAGAACCTGACAGGGTGCCCAACCATGCCCGAGTACTGACAGGTGGTATGGTTGTGGGGAAGGATCCAAGGGTGTTGTGGAACCTTATAGCATCATCCTGCTGGTCCTTTGGCATACATTGGCAGATGGGAAACCAGTCTCCTGCACCCCCTCACGTCATCCCCCCCAGCTCTGTGTGTGGCTGGTGACTCCTTCTGCAACTCTGTTCCCAGGAGACTCAGCTCCAAGTTGGCCAAGCTGGTGAGGTCCTGCCACATATGGGGTGGTGAGCAGTGGCCTGGATGGTGAGGCTGGGAATGAGAAAAGGTTCATGGGGAAGGAGGTGTGTGGTGGCCTGCTCTGCTGGCTCCTGATGGTGGGCTTGGTGCTCCAGAGAAGGGGCGTGTGGACACCTCACTGCTGTGCTGGCCCTGTGGCCCTGGCTAGCATGAGGGTGGTCATGCCTCCTTGCAGGTGCGTGGCCTCATGCCCATCCTGCGCAGGACTGCTCGGCGGGTGCCATGAGCGAAGCTCCTCTGCCCTCGCAGAGCAGCCTCACCACGGGATGCTGAGCTTCCCAGGGTCTGCACTGCTCTGCTAAGCCACAGATGCTCAGGATGTAGGGCAAGAAGGTTGCACCTTCCAACACTCAGCTAAGTCCTGCTGTCTTGAAGCCGTCACTGCTGGGAATCGAGGGAAATCAGGAACATTTGGGGCTTTTCCTCTTCCACCCACTGCACGGGAACTTCCCCGCTGTCTCCTTGGGGATGGAATCGGGGTGTATCTCTTTCTGGGAAGTGGCTATGTCATCTGGAGACATCTGTGCTCCCAGGAAACATGAGTTGCAGCTTCCCTCTTTGTGGCAGCGTCTGCAAGGCCAGCCTGTGGCCGGTGACTGGCAGCCACGGCAGCACGTCTGTCTTATACAACAACTCCCTTTTCGTCTCTGCTCTTCCAGCCTAGGAGGCTCCCAGGGTCAGCGAGGCTCTTTCCCTAGAGGCAATTAAGCAGTTGGGCTGCGTGGGGGTGGCGGGCTGCCTGCTGTTCATCTCCTTTGTTTTGCAGGAGCTGCTTTTGAGAGGGAAACAGGTGGATCCGGGAGGATCCCAGCCCGTCGAAAAGTCACGCGGCACAGGCAGCCCTGCTCCAAAGTCCGACACTGCCACCTCCACCACCGCCCTGGGCATGTTTCCCTGCAGGAAGGGCAGCAAGGATCAGCCTGATTTATTTTTCTCTCCCAGCTCGAAAACTTTTGATGCGTTTGGGAGAGAGCGGAGGCTGGGGAAGCAGTGCTCCCTTGCTCGCTGTGATGGGGATCATGGGCTGCTGTGCCTTTGGCTCCAGCTTGCAGTGGACGTCTGTCAGTGTCACATGAGCTGTCAGGAGACAGATGGCATTTTACTGCCTGGCTGGAAGTCATTGCCCCTTTCTTTTCTTTCCTCCCCCTTCCCTTTCTTCTTTCTTTTTTTTGTTTTGTTTTGTTTTGTTTTGGTTTTGTTTTTTTTTTGTTTGGTTGTTTTTGTTTGTTTGGTGTTTTTGTTTTTGTTTGGTTTTTTGTTTTTGGTTGGTTGGTTTTGTTTTTTGTTGTTGTTCCGTTTCTGTGCTTAAAAGAAACTGAGAGGGAGACTGAGAGCAAGGAGAAAGGATGCTTGCCTTTTGAACTGTTATCTGATGCTAGCAGAGATGATCTCCTTGTGGCTTGGGCTTTTGCATTTCTGTCTGCCTGCCTTGCAAGCCCAGCAGCCCTTGGAGGGCTCAGCTACAAGTGGGGCTGCGTGCTGGACTGCCGCTGGGCTGGCAGCCAGGGCTTGAGCAGGGGCTGAGGAAGGGGGATGCAAGGGAGATGCAGGGAGGGTTGCTCTGGGTAGGAGGGGATCTCCGGCTTGCCGAAGCAAACACACACTTGACGGCTGTAGCCCTATTGGCTCCCGATTCTTTGGGGGAGCCAGTTCCGAGGCATGGGGTGAGGATCCACTGCAAAGTGCCAGAGGTGTGCAAGGGACTTGGGGAAAGCCAGGGCCCTGTGGCCAGCAGAGCTGGCAGGGGCAGGTAGCAAAAATCCTGCAGTGCTTCCTGCAGGCAGGGCTGGTCCTGCTTTACTAACCCTTTAGAAACCACAGAGTTGAACCCTTCCTGTCCTTTCCCCACTGCCTAATTGCAGCTGATGAACATCAGGTCCTGGCTGTACAGTCTGTCCTCCCATGTGGGGACAGATGTGAGCTGGGCTGCAGGGTGAGGACATCTTCAGGCTGGGTTCCTGGCCTTGGCCAGGCATATACCACCTCAGTGGGAGCATTGGGAACCCTTTCACCCTGTACTGGCTAGTCAACAGCAGTAGGCTACGTCTTAAATTTGGGACTTGAAACCCAGCTCCTGAGACAGGTAGTGCTGTGGTGCCTGAGTGATGGCTGAGCAGCCCTTACTGCCAGCCATGCCTGAGGCTCAGGGTCCCTTGGACATCAGTGATGGGTTTGCGCCCCTGCTGCAGAGCAGAGATGTAACTCCAGTGTGCAGTGCTCCTGGGGAGCTCCATGCAATGGGCTGCTGTGGGGTAAGGATTCACATGAACCATAAGTCCTGCTTATGAATTTTGTGGGCTTCTGCCTCAGGAAGTCTGCTAGGGAAGAAGCTTTTGCAAGCTCACTTGAAGGCTTCAAGCAGCAAGGAGCTGGTCAGCAGGAAAGAGGTGAGGACCAGGCAGCTGACAGCTCAGTGGTGACTGCAAGGATGACAATAATGCTTCAGGGGTATCGTAATGGGTTTGAGCCTCCAAAGCATGCCAAAGTCCTCCAGACACTGAGTGATAAGTCAGGAAAAAACCCTTGAGTCCAGACATCCTGCAGAGTCCATCTTCTCCAGTAGCAACACACCTGTACAATTCAATGTGATGGGGCAGTAAAAAGTGAAAAGCCTTGCAAGCTTCCGGCCTTGCAGTAAGTTTCACATACTTGAGCAACCAACACCCTGCAAGGAAAGCCAGCCCAGTCACAGCTTTAACTCCTGTTGCCCATTCATGGGGCAGAGCACAGTGCAACAACCAGCCTGGAGTGGATGCTGTGGGGTGTACCTTGTCAGTCTGTCTGTTAGCACTTGATCTTCAAGACAAAGTCTGAAAGTCTTTCCAAGGGACTGATGACCCTAGGACACCTTATCTCTTCTTCAGCTTGCTGCTTTTGGGCAAGAAGAGCTCAGAAATGCCTAATAAGACTTGATCCTTATGCAACAGCATGCATGTCTTGGCTGAAAGCCCATGTGATGAGGGACAGTGTGAGGCTGGGAAAACCCACCTCCCTGAGAAGTGGCCACGCAGAGCTGAGAGCCAGGCCTCCTCACAGGCTGTGCTCCTGTGTCTGGTCCTCCTGGGTCACATTCTTCCTCTGGGCTCAGCCCCTCTTCATTTTACCCTGACATTTACACCACAGTCTGCTAAAAGGTCAGATTGCATGCCTTTCCCTGAAGCAGGTCTCTTACAAAAAAGATGGTCCCAATCTCCTCTTGGTTGTGCCAGGGGATATAACAAGGGGCATTGGCCAAAAGCTGCAACGTGGGATGCTCTTGTGATTCTTCCCCAGGAGGGTGGTGCAGTCTGTGACACCAGACAGGAGGGGGAATCTCTGTTCCTGGAGGTTTTAAAGACTTGACCAGACTAAGCCATGGTGTTGGTGGTAGCGGGTTGGACTAAAGACCTCCAGACACCCTTTCTACCAACTCTGGCATTCTCTGAAGTCCTTTATGTGCCCTGGGTCAACTGGGTGACCCTCTTGGGCTTTTCAGACCCCAAGTAGTAATCAGTAAATCTAGAAGACTATCAGCCTTCCCGAAATATTCCTAACCTCATATCTGCTCAGGCTGAGGATCTCCCCTACTCTGTGGCTTGCCATGAAGATGCATGAGTGTGTGTGAGTGTGCACAGAGGTGCAAGTGCCTTCCCATGCATGTGTGAATTGCACAGTGGGTGAGTCTCTGCAGGAGCTGCCAGCTGTGGGCAAAGGCGCAGGAGACAAAGACAAAAATAGTTGGGATGAAATCCTATTTCATTACAAAAAGAAGTGATATAGACTCAGCCTTGTCTATGACAGCAAATCACTGAGCTAGAGAAATATAAAGATCTTAAAAGGAATTGAGGCTTTTCACCTAGCACTTCTCCCCAAAATGTATTTCCTTAAGTACTGAAAATTAAATGTATTATTGAAACAAATAGTTCAATAAATTACATTTACTGCATTGTGCTTTCTTTTGAAATGAATATCCATTTTATTTCTAAGCTTTTTGGTAGTGCTCAAAATAAACCTTTCTTTTCAGTTTGAATTCGATATTTCCTGGTTCCCCTAAGGACTTAATTTAACTGAGGTTTCTTTAAACATTTTTGCTTCCAGGGTATCTGAAATTACAGGTTTTCTCTTCCAAACTGCAACCAACCTAAGAAGTCAGATACTTGCACAGATGTATTCAGATGCAAGTCTCCCACCCAGACCTGGGTGGGACACTTTGAAACACTGCAGAAAATGTTTCTGTTTAAATCTTTTCTTTTACATCAGTCACTTGTACATGATGTTGATTGCTTCAGCGCCTGAGAGCAGGTCCCCTCTGCCAGGGTGCAAGGGGAGTCGATTCATTCATTCATTTGGAGCTGATGGCAATTACATAAAATTTCCAAAATACTCATGGGCCTGCCTGCTGCCACATCTGCACAGCAAGTGCAGCACTTGCTATACCCTCATCTCCCTGGCTTCAGATATGCATGCACAGTTATTAATGTAATTCCAAATACAGCCATTATCACCCATTTGGAATTTATTATGTGGAGTAACCTCAATAAATGGGTGATAGGAGGTGGGTGGTACTTTACTGGACACACAGTACATTAACTGCCTTATTAAATATAAATTATATGTCTATTTGCATTTCCAGTTCAAGGCTTTTACTCATTATGTGGTTGTAGGCACTAAAAGTTACTCTCTGAGAGTCAATATACCCTGCAGCTAAGAAGTGATTCACAGCTCTGCTTTGCTGGTGTTTCAGCTGGCAGATTCATGGCATGAGTTTTTGCTGACTTGGTACAAACAGCTGTGTCTATGTGTGTGTGTGTGTAATGCCGTCTGCACAGACACCCTGGATTAGGGACCTGCTCACAGGAGTGAACAACCAGCTCATTGTTAAGAAAGACCATGAAACTGGAGCTGACTCTAGAGCTGTGCCCGAAGACCAAAGCTCTCAGGGAAGGCCCAGAAAAAAAAAAGGCATTTCCAGAAGGTGCTGGAGACATTGAGGTGGGAAAGAGTCTGCTCATGGTGACCCCGGTTTGTGTGCACTGCTGGGCTGCTGTGGATGGGAGTTGAGCAGTGCTCTGTTGCTGGAGGTCTGTGGAGGATGGAGGTGATCCATGGGGTGGTGCATGTTCATCCATCATGTTTAGGGAAAAGTGAAAGGCTGACAACTCAGTTCCCACAGCTGCTCACAGCAAGGACTATGCCTTGCAGCCTCCAGTTGTGCTGCTGATGTTGGGGTGCTCGTGGTACCACTGGCTCATGCTCAAGGCAGAATGAGCAGAAGAAGAACCAAACCTGGATCTTTGTGGCTGTGTTATTTGCATCTCCACAGCACTTTTGGGTACAGCACGGTCACATGCAGTCCCAGGAGGTGTCACAGGTGAAGGTGCTGCCATGCATCTTCTCCCTGCTCTCCTGTGATCTGCTGAAGCTCCTCACTGGAGCACACTCGCTCAGGTACTGTGGCAAGGATGGCTTGGGATCAGACATTGCCTTGTCTAGCAGATTAGCTAGCTGAGTGCCATTTCTGTGGTGCCTTTGGATGCAGAGCTCTATGCACATCTAAGTGCTGAGCATATAATTATAAGTATAGATAAACATATACTGTAATGAGAAGTGACTTAAATGGACTATAAAGAGAGTCCTGTGTAACACCTTCCAGTAAACAAACCTCCTGTCCTCCTTCCTCTGGGAACTGGGGAGTGGGTGAAAGCCACTCCAGGTGCTACAGAGAGCGAAAGCTGGGTGCTGCCTCTAAGGGATGCTGCAGGAGGTGGGGAAGAGCAGCCTCTTCCCCCAGCAAGATAAGGTGAACGCAGGGACGTGCATCAGTGCAGAGTCAGGGCTATGGCCATAACTCCAAGGGGCAAAATCACGTGGTGTGAGCAACACGTGGCTCCTGGGCCCTGCTGAAAATCCCACTGAGAGTAACATCTCTTTCCCTTTGTCAGTGCAAGAAGAAACTCCAATTACGATCCACATGGCACAGGGTGTAATAGGAGAAATTCTGCTTGCCTGATCTGTCCTCTCCTACCTTTGCCAGCTGGAAACCCCAGGAAGAAGTGTCTGCTGTGCAGGGTCTAGATGACTAAAGGATGTGGCACATAGTGAGATCTGGAAGTGAAAGCACCATTCAGGGTCTGGGCTGCCAGCCTTTGCGACACTGTTTCTGCCCTGGGAATCACTCCTAACTCCTGGCAAGGGAAAACCCCAAAGGTTTGGGATTCTTTGGGGTTTTAGCAATGCTTCCTGCTCAGTTGACATTGTTGGGAAAAAATTTTGGGGTGAAGCAAGGGTTTCTTCTGCTTGGTCTCCTGGTGTTGTCTCCTCTCTTCTTTGGGACACGGACATGCTGGGTGCTGCTGTGAAATTCGCCTGTATCTCACAACATCCCTTCTGCCACTGTCAGAAAGGGAGCATCACTCTCCAGCTCTACAGGTGTCTGTGCACAGAGCCCCTCTCCCTGCACAACCCAGACTTCAGCAGCACCTCTACTACCACAGCCTGGCCCCACGGTCTGTGTCTGAGAGCTGCTGGGTGGCACAGACCAGTGGGAGCAGGCACCTTCCTCAGCGCACGAGCACAGGCCAGCAGCCTGCTTCACAAGTGGCTTGTGCAGGTGGCTGCACCTGAGCAGAGTCTGAACCGGGAAAGGGGGAAGGGGGTGGGGATGCAGGAGGGTACAGTCCTTGCTGCCTTGGTGTGGCTGGCACATGCACACTGCAGTGACAGGTGGCAGGGGACTGCCCTAAGGTGGTGCAGGGGACTCAAGATGCACCCTCTGCAATGGTGTTTTTCTTGCACCAGTTCCTGATGGCTGGGCAAGGGTCTAATGGACACCAACTGGCCTCAGCTTCTCTTGCTCCTCTTCTCTTCCCTCCTGCTCCCTTGATGCTCCAGATCTGTATGGGAGAGGGACCTCTGAGTAGCTGGACCTTGTGCTCTCACCTCATAACGCTCATTAGCTGTGAGCAATTAATGGGGATACAATGTTCTGATTTCCTTCTCTCACTGGGAGGAAACTGGATCTGTCCCAACGGCCCTGACCAGGGACTTAGGATGATCAGCTGCTAGCTCAAGCCAAACATCACTTGCTCAATGCTCTTAATCTCCACCATCTTGGGTACCCTTAGTCACCAGCACCAGCTCTGTCCTGCCTGTTGTCCCCTGGAAGCCAGGATTGTCCCAGCTATCCTCCTTCAGCCCCTGTGTCCAGGCAGTACCTTATTTGTAGGTTCTTTGTGTCTAATATCTCAGTGGTACAGCCTTTTTGTTCCTGTCCACAGCACACTCGCCTGTGTCCTCCCTGTCATGTGCCTGGGTTACTACAGCTGCCGTATCTCTTCATCTGACCAGCATCACACTACCACTTGCCCAGATCACTGCTTGAAGGACCATGCTGTCTTGCTGCTTTCCCATGTCATCACTCTTTCACATCCCTCCCCACACCTCCATCCCTGCTCTGCCAGGTACAAGGTACTTGCCTTCACCTTCAAGTCCTTCCACGGACTGTCTCCCTTGCACCTGCCTACCACAGACTCCACTCCTACTGCTAGTCATTCATGCATTGGTTTCCTTCAGTTGCCTCTTATGCTTTGGGCTTTCTACTGTGCTGTTCTCCATGCTGTGAGGTAAACAACGGAACAATCCTGTTACCTCTGCCAAACCTTCCTTTCATGCTCTGCCTTGTCCTGCTGCCACTGAAAACCTTGAGCATGCCTAAGGCTGAGGTCAACACCTATCAGTACATCAGCAGTATCCTGTGGTTTCTGTGGGCTCCTCATCTGTCCAGATACATGTGTACTTCATCAAGGAGCCAGACCATGGGCTCTCCAGAAAGTCCACAGTGACTGCACAGCTCCTAACACAGCAAAGCTTTGCCTTACTGCCCAGAGACATCTCCAGCATCATGAGGCACTGTGCCCATCTCCAGTGCAGTCTGCGACAGGGTGCTACAACCCAGGAATGAAGGGGGAGCTGGTCCCGAAACTGTTCCCTTAACCATCATCTCTACAGGAGAGTTGGCTGGTGCTTTCTCTCTTGCCATTTACCACTTTATCTCTGGACTCTTGTTGCAGCAGATTTTCAAAGGGTTACAAATATTTTGCTAGACAAAGCCATAGGTGACATCCTCTGTCATTGGCAATACCTCTGTTCAAATGGGAGGCTGGCCTAGGGACCTCCAGAGAGAGGTCTGAGAAGTGTCCCAGCTAACACTTCTGTACCTTGGTGACCTGCACACTGTGCCATGTACCTTCACCATGGCACACAGCCTATGTCTTCCATGTAGCCTCAGAGGCCTTTCATCCAGGAGATTTCAGACACAGCTGTGGTGAGGAGATTGAGCCAGGCAGTGATAGAGGTTTGGGGTCAGCCACACTGGAGGGGCCGCAGAGCCATCCCTACTGCTGCCTGTGGGGCAGACAGGCCAAGGGAGGTGAGTGGAGACCCGTGCAACAGAAGGCTGTGCCTGGAGGATAAACAACCTCCCAGGCTGAGCCTGTCTTCTCAGCACCCACGCAGGAGTCCCCTGCTATCAGCCCCTGCATGGACCAAAACTGGACCTTGCTGCATCTGGGCTGGTGGTGGCTGCTGGATGCACTGAATGCATGCAGAGGGACACCAGGCTGTGTGCCACATCTCCACTGCTCCATGTTCCTCTTACTGTTGGTTTCTCCTGAAAGTATTCAACCGGTATGTGCTGCTGCCTGACTTGTGTCTGTCAGTTACCTATTGCCCTATCTGCAAATATTATACAGTGTCTTCATTATTGGAGAGACCCCTGGACAATGAGAAAAAGCATTATATGTAGGATCTAACATTTGAATAAACTGAGAAATACTAGAGCCTCCCACTCCATCCCCTCTGGCAGCCTCTGAGCCTCACTGAGATCTGCCTGAAGCACCCAGGGGCCATCCCAGAGTCACTGGGCTGCCTCTGAACACTTCACGTATGGCCCCAAGTCACTCAGTGGGGTCGGTCCCACTGTCACCCAAAAAGGTTACAGTACTGCAGCTGCAGCCCAGACTAACACAGGCCAGGGTCCAAGCAGTATTTCATCCTGACTGAGTATTTGGGGGTTTTCTCCATCCAGCCGTGCTCCTCATTCACGGCTCAGTGGTCTTCTCTCAGTCGCCACAACAAGAATCTGTCTTGTGTCCTGATAAAAGATTCGCTGGTCCGTACCTCCTGCTGGCCCAGAGAGTGTTTTTTTCTCCCTGCATCCCTGCAGATGTGAGTGCCACTGAGGAACTCAGTGTGTGGCTTTTTGTCCTGGCCTCTGGGGAGACTGGACATCAAGATTGCATGCAGAGCCCTACACTTCTCCTGGAAAGCGCTCCAGATTTGATTTTTTTTTTTCCAGGAAACTGGTAACAAATGTGAAAAGCTGAGACCTGGCCAGGAAAACAGCAAAGTAGTTACTCCCAGTTTTGAGATCACCCATTCACTGTGTGCAAAGCAGCTTGTGCACTTGCTCCCTGAGAGCTGTTCTGTGGCACCAACTCAGACACCTCAGTCAGAAATTCACCTAGAAGCACTTTTCCATTATCACCCAATCTTTTAATCTCCTCAAGAAGCACCATGCTAGTCTGACAAAATCTGTTTCCATAAAACCATGTAATTGGTCTTAATTATATTGTTCTATTTTAATTTCTTGCTAACAGAGCAGTGTATCAACTGCTCCTTCACCTGGCATCAAAGCATCTAACTCATTTTTCCCTCTCTTTCTAAAGATTTGGCCCAACTAACTTCACCTGCTCTTTGGAAACTCCCCAGGGCTGCAGGAGTTAGTGGCAGTTAACAGCAGCAGGCTGCAGAGCTACTTGTTCAACATTTTACAAATTAAATGGAAAATGGAGTAAAATGAAAATATTTGATGTCTGTGATTCTGCAGCTCAAACAAGACAGGGGACATCATCTTTTCTACCTGTCAGCATGGGATCTTAGGGCCAACCTGTGCTGTCTGCTTCTTGTGCAGCGTTGTTGGCAGTAAAGATGCTGCAGGTCACGTCATGCCATCCATTTGCTCTTACACAATGTCCTTGTCTTCAAAGCAAGCCCTTGATGATGAGAATCCAGCTCGCTCGTCTTTAGCTGACCACACAGATCTAATTGCATCTGCAGCATGGCAAAGAGCGATGCTGCGGATGGACAAGGAGAAGAAGTCAGCCCATTCCCCCTTGGATGTGGGAGCCCTGCAGAGCCGTGTCATGGAGCACAGCAGGCAGCTGAGGACAGGAGGGGTACAGGTCTATGGGGCAAGAACAGGCCATGTTTGCCCTCTCCCTGGCTTGTAATTTGACACTGTGTGGTGTGGTGTTCATGAGCAGATGCCAGCACCCAAACCTGTATGACTAAGTGCAGCTTCAATTATAACCTTGGTTATACACTGCTGAATCACTGTTCTGTGGAGCTGAAGTTTTATTTCTCTGGCCTTGGTCCAAATATGATCTTTTTTTTTTTCAATGGGGAATTGGTGGGAAGTCTCATCAGCCATGACAGAGCTATGCAAAAGTATGGGTATGAGTGAGGAGAAGGGGGAGCAGAGCGGGTTGGGAAACGACAGGCACGCAAGGGGTGACATGCCTGGGTGCTCGTGTCCAGCAGTGCTGGGTCTTCTACCCTCCTGTTGTAAAGAGACCTGTCTGCAAAATAACAGGGAATGGACTTTGCTTGTGGACATCATGACTTTTGCAAGGCCTGAGGTGGATGGGACACAACACACCTCCAGCGCTCAGGCTGGGAGATGTGCCAAGAGCTGGAGGGATGCCTGTGTGCATCAGGCAGTGAATAACCCCCCCAGTGGACTTTGCAAAGTAGCTCTTCCCTGTGAAGTCACCTTGTGCATCCCCATTTTGGAGGGATAGAGAGGATTAGCTCTGATTGGGGTACTTCTGTGGGGCTGAGCACTGCAGGGGTCCTTATCTGAGTGAAAACCGCCCCATGTGTAACCGTAACTGCTGTCTCCAGGTCAGGACTGCTCTGGTATCATGTAACCCATGCTGGTTTGGCTTCTGAGCTGGTGGGTGCATAACGGAGTACAGAGTCTGGCCCAACTGTTAGAAAAGTCGGGGGCATCAGTAGCAGCGTGAGCATGATCTGCGCTGGCAGGGATGGCTGACCGACACAGGCTCTGCTTGGAGTTTGTTTCCCGTGTTGCCATGACGCAAACATTTTCTGCCTGTTATTGTCACTGGCAATTATCATAATTGTTTGTTGCAAAGCCCACATTCCAGGGCAGAGCTGCTGAGCTGACCCAAACCTCAGCTGCACTTTGCTTGTGTTTGCAGTCCCCAGCCTGGTGGGTGGGATGGGGCCCTGGGCTTAGGGAACGTCGGAAAGCTGCATGTTTGGAGGGAGTGAGGGAGAAGTTAATTTGCAGTCAGAAAGCTGGTTTTAGCCCTTGAGCTGGCTTGGCATCGGCGGAACCTGGAGACCCAGGCTGCTGCAGCCTCATGCCGTGTGCAGGATCGCCTCCATCAGCCCCACTCCAGATTCAGCCGCGGGGTCTCCTTCCCACACCCAGGCCTGTCCTGTCCCTCCCGCTCTGTCCCACTGGTGGGTCAGGTGGATGGTGCAGTCTGCTGGAATAAATAGCCCTGGAGGACCTGGAGGGGGGAGGAGGCTGGTCCAGCTCACCCAGCTTGTAGCACTGGAGGAAGCGGGATGGGAGAGTGGTAGAGTGATCCCCATGGGCACTGCGACCCAGGTGGGCTGGGGCATTGGCTGCCCTCCCCTTGGCCATTTCTCCATGCTCATGGCAAGGGGGAGGGCAGGCACCAGCCCTTCCCATCAAATGGGGGCCAAATCCAGTGCTTGTCCCATGACTGTCCCCCTAGTTATTGCCTCTCACTGCAAACTTACTTGCAGTTTAATGGTGAATTATCAAAACAGAGTGAAAGAATCAACGGAAAGGATGCCTGTGTGCCCTTGGCCTGATTTTGCAGAGGGAGACTAATATGCTGAGTGCACGGCTTGGCTGGCAGCAAGAGTAAGGCCATGTGCTGCCTGGATTTCTGTAAGTGAGAAGCAGCTGGAAACACTGCCCTGGGCTTTCCGCATGGATCCTGACCTTCTTGTCAAGCTTGCTTGGTGCTCTGGCTCATAGTGATGCTAGGAAAGATGTGCTGTTCTATCCCCCTCCTCCCCTCCAAACCTGCCCAGTTCCATGTGTTTCACAGCAGCCTCATGGGATGGTTGGTGTGAGCGACCAGGACATGTGACAGCAGAGGACAGGAGAGGGACAAGATTTTGCCAGGTGGGGTCTGGTGCTCTCCGTCAGCAGAGCACAGCTGGTGTTGTAGAGTCGACTCTGTGAAAGTCAGATGACATTGGTGTGGGACACCTGGGCAGCCCCAAATTGGCCCGTTTGTGCATAGACATTTGTCTCATGCTCCCATCTTCAGGGCTCTGCCCCAGCCAGTGTGCAAGGTGGCGAGTGGTAAATCCATACGTCATTTCATTGCTCTGTCTTCAGCAAGGCGCCCTGCTCCCTGCGCATCTTCCCATACAGACATGTTCAATTCCCCCTGGGGTTTTCTCTGCTGTGTCTCACAACTGTAGCAATCCTGTGGGAGCATAAACTGAGCTTCACCTTCCTTCCCTCTGGGCCTCTCCAACAGAGACGGGGTCCCATGCACATCAGGGACTCCTGCTGATCCTGGCTTGTCCCTGTAGAGGCTTTACTGAGCCCAGGCTGGAGCACAAGGGAAAGTCAAGGCAAGCCACCTCTCTGGTATACATGTCAGGGCTCTTATGAGGTTGTTCCTAATCTATGGCTGTAAAGCTCAAACCTATGGTGCACCCAGTTATAACACTTGGTTTGTCATGCAAAACTGCTGCAGAGAAAAGCTGGAAAGTCCCTCTGCCTGGTGGCTGGCTGGGTGGTGTTGGGAAGCCACCTCTTTGGCACACCAGCTTGAACATTTGGTGAGAGGTGCCTTTGGATGCTTTGAAACCCTTCTCAATGAACATGTTACTTGTTGACCTATTCCTGGCAGAAGATACTGCTCTGTCGTGAATGAGGACCCTTGCATGCCTGGTGCAGGCAGAACTGCTGGATGTGCCACCGGGCACCATGGACCAGACCACGAGGGGAAGCCTCATGGAGTCCCGCCTTAGGAGAGATGAAGGAAGAACGTCCCAATTGTGGTGGGATGTGGGTGGAGTGTGGGCTATCGCCTCTCCTCTTGTCCTTTAGACTGCACCCTGCGGCATGTGTGGAGGCTGGGGATGTCATGTGACAGTCTTCAACATTTCATGGTTTTCCACATGCTCCTTCCCTGCTCCGAAGGCTGTTTCAGCTTTCCTGTGTTAGTCTCCACAGAGAGATCCCAGGTTGCAAGCCCAGACCCTGCTTTTGCAGCAATGCTCCAGGGCCCTGCAGTGGACCCTAGAGCCACCACACCAACCAGAGATGGTGCATTGTTGTGGGGCTAAGCTGTCTGCCTCATGCAACTCCATTTGTCCATCTGTGGGGCCTGTCCCTTCCTTGACTCACCAAGATACCGGGAGCCCAGCTTTTCTTCTGTCATTGAAATAGCTTTGGCCCCTGCTTGCCCCCTCCCCTCGACTCTCCTCCAGCTTGGCATTACCATAGCCCTTTGTGGAGAGCCACACTTCCGTTTGTCTGGGTGAGCAGCTGAGGCAGGAGAAATGTGCCGATACCATTCAGGGGCTTAGTCTGGGAGGCATTGTACCTCTGAAAGGGATGGTTAGGGAATTTACATAAAAATGTGCTTGATACAGATAATATGAGTGCTTGTGGGGGGTGCGCATCAGGGGCAGTGCTGGGAGGAGCCTCTGAGTCCTTCCTTTTCAGCCTCATTAATCAGCAACAGAAGAGAAGGTGTGTGGTGCGATAGCAGCATCTGACTTGCCAGCTCGGCTGGTGCTTGCCTACAGCGTTGTGGCTGCTCATTTGGGGCCATACAAGTAATTCCTTCACCTGGGACAAAGAGAGAGCTGACCTGGGTGGTGGGGGGTTGTCTTCAGAGAAGATGCTAGGGCCTGTCCCTGTCCCTGCAAGCTCTGCTCTGATCCTGTCTCTGCATCTCCAAGTAGTTGATGGACTGGGAGACAGCCCTTGCTCGGACGTCCGTGTCTTCTCCAGGGTGCTGTGTCTGGCAGAGGACAGCTCTGGGACCTGGGAATTGCCCCACAGCCCTTCCTCTGTGTCCCACCACCCTATGGTATGCTGAGCTCACCCTGCCCCTTGTCCTACCATGTGGCACCTGAACCACCTGGCTTTGCCCTCTTGCTTCTCAGCCTTTCCTGAGGGACCCACCATCTTCAATACCTCAGTCAACTGGGTTGGATTTAAGCAGCATGCTCTGGCCAAAATTCCATGGTCCCCAATTAGCCATGGTCCTAAATTCCCCCTGGGGTTGGAGCTGACCCCACCAGGAACTCTGGTAGCAGGAGGGAGACTGTAGGAATGAGACAGGAGAAAACACAACTTGGCTTTGGCTCTGTGCTGCCAGATTTATTGCACTGGTGCGTGTGTGGGGTGGTGGTGTGGGACCTGCCCTGGCCTTTACACAGCCAAGCACCTTAACACCCAAAAACTGTCCTCAAAGCTTATGACTCAAAGCTTACAATCAAAAGTAAAGTTCAGGGGTGACAACATATGCACACCTTCATTTTGCAGTTGAACTGAATTTTGCATTGAACTGAATTGAAATCCTTAGGCATTTGAACAGATTTTTTTTTTCCATGTGTAAAATATGACCTAATGGAAAACCAAGTCCTTGTACAGAAACTTTGTCCCTAAGGACAGTTTTTCATGAAGATTGTGATGGGTCCTGAGTTACTCGTAGACTGCAGCACTATTAAGTGCTGTGGTGGTGCCCAGAGGCTATGATGTTAATAAGCACCTAATTTTAGCAGTAATTTAGCTTCTGTTATAATTACTAGGTCGTTGTGCTAGGTGCTGTACAGACACATGTGAAAAGGCAGAATTAGTCCCAAAGGGCATGTGCTCGGGACAGGACAGTGACAGCAAATCCTGCAGCAGCTCCATGTGCAGGTCGGGGTGGGGGACAACTTGGGCTGTGTCTGAGACAGTGGAGGTCTGGGCACAGCAACAGGACACAAACCTGGGGTGGTCTCATCCATACTACCTGTAGGGAACACCCCTGAGAGGAGCTGGCCCAGAAGTGCTCTATGCAGTGTGGATGGGTGAAGAACCAGGATCAAAGAGCAAAGTTGGTTGGTACCCAGCGCTCGCAGCCTGTGCCATAACAGCCCATGCTGGTGCTGAGCTCCTGTGACCTCCCTTATATGTCCCTTGTATGTCCCTTGACCTCCCTTGTATGTCCCAAAGTGTTTGCTGAACTTATGAGCACCAGTGAGTTTGCAGACATCCTCTGGGGAAAATGAAGGCTTCACAAATGGGGAAACCAAGGCAGAGAACACATAATTCACTCCAAGTCACCTGTAAAAGAGCTGGAACAGCATCTTTTACAGGGAACCCTCCTACAAGACAGCAATAACCCTTTTCTTCCCAGGACTTGAAAAGCCTTTCTTCCCAGGTCAGTTAAAGAAGTCAAATTTCAGTTCTGGATTTAAATAGACTCTTTTTGCATACCACGAAAGTTCAGGGGATATTAACGATGATTTGTACGTACCTGTCTGGTTCAGTCTGGGCTGGAACAGGATGGCTTCATCAGGGTAAGTCTTTTTATGTGCTGGGCCTTTGCCTTGTTACCCCTGGGGAAGGACTGAATCCCAGGTAAATCTTGCAAATGCTGCTCGTCCTGGATGCTTATCGAGTAATCCAATCTCAAGTACACTTTGGTGGGATGTCAGGATAGATCCTATCAGACAAGGCTGCTTCAACCATAAGAAAACGCATGCAAGTTCACATCAGTGCACAAATTGGAAGGTGTCACCTAGGAAAAATGTAGTTGTAAACTGGAGCAGAATGCAGTAATTTGGTAATGGTAGCTCATTTCAGCAAGTTTTACATGGTAAATATCTAATGTGGATGCACATACATTATTCTGGTGCAAAAAGTTATTTAGCTATGAAGGTTTACATGAAACGAATCACGGTCAAATGAAACTTTCTACCTCACTGAAATGAGAAGGGAAAAAATGAAATTATTCATTTTGACTTTTTTCCATTGAAAAAATGATCTAAATTGACACATTCCAACAACGAATTTCTATTTTGGCCCAACTGTATTTCCCGTGGACACTTATCGAGATGAACAGGTCTCGATCTGCAGATGGGAACTCACTGCTGACCACCCTCTGGTATTGGCCCAAATTTGCTTTGAAAGTGGCTTAGTTCAGGTGGCACTTAGTGAAACCTATCACTGCCACCCTCACGCTCTTTCCTCATTTTGCTTTAAGTCCTCTGGAATTGCTTGTTTTTCTCCTCATTCTTTCTGGTTTTCCTCCAGTCCTTTCCCTTCCTGGGTGGGCTTGAACATTTTGTCTAAGAAGTGGACAAAAAGATGGAGTGATTCCCCTCCCAGCTTCAGACGTGTCAAGCTACAACTCTGTAGCTGTAGCCCTGACCCCTTATCCAGAGGAAGATGATGGTGAAGAATGATGTGTCTCAGCAGCTGGTTTTGCCCTTGCTGGTGGAGGAGATGTTCTTATAGACTATGGTCATGTTACAGCAGTTTTTAGATCCTCCAGTGTTTTGTCTGGCTGGTCAGTAAAGAGAGGCAAAAGAGTGCATGGTCCCACCTGTACCTGGGAAAAAGACTTTGAAGATTGGAGAGGAAAGGGAAACAGAACCAGGCAAGATGTGGAGCTGCTGCTTTGTTCCCTTTGGGGACTTGATGCTTCTCTCCATCCATGACATGTTCATCTCCCCTCTCCAGGGCTCTTTGTCTTGGTTCCAGACTCAGCCTGTGCCTCTCATCTGGTCCCAGAGGCAAGTTGTCTTTGGTGGCTGCTTTTTCCAGGCTCACTGAGGGACTGAGTGACAGTACAGTAGGAAATGAGGAGCACTGGCTTGTGTGGCATGAGACATGGCTTGGAGATGCTCCAGGGCTCATTGGGGTGCCTCTGATGCTGCACTGGCACTGAAATCACATCCTTCTCTGGTCCTGGCTCCTTCCAAAGGGTCTCTGGAGCATTGCAGGCCTGGAAAAACTGAGGCAACATGTGTATGAGACAGAACTGCTGCTCTTTATCCTGCCCTGAAGCAAGAGCAGAAATACCTCCTAGCTCTATATTTGGGACTGGGTCAGCATGAGCTGCATTTACACTGCTTTGGAGGAGGAGGACTTGATCGTTAACCACAGGATTTAGGACTGGCTCCTCTGCAATAGGTCCCCTCTGCTCCTCTTTTCCATCTTTTTTCATGAAGATATTTCAGGATGGATACTCTGTAGGAAAAGGCACTGATCCCTCCCACAAGAACTGAATGTACGTAGTCCTGATGACATCTGTAGACAGGAGGGCAGATTCAGGGTTGAGCCATGGAAGAACACAGCAGCCTATGATCACGATGCGATTTAAAAGCCTCAGCAGACATGCATGGAGTTGAGCATGTACAAGGATGTGTCCACACACAGCATGGGGGGGGACAGCTCTCACAGATGGGATGTGGGGTATGTCCTGGTCTGTGTTTGAAGCTTGCTAATGCAGTAACTATTGTGTAGATTGCTTGTGTAGAATGAATTAGTCCTGCCGTGTGGGTTTTGTAGTTGAAAAATGAAGGAAAGTGCCAGTGAAATGGGGCTCAAATCCCCTGACCTTGCTCTCTGGCTTCCTAGATGTGTGGGTGAAAGAGGACTGTCCCTCGCCCTCTGGCAGTGCAAGTCCAGATAACAAAATCTTTTTCAACCAACTTTATGCTGCAAGTTAAACCTCAATATTGAACTTTATGGGGACAAAAATCACATTTTTTAGCAAATAAATTATTTGCCAAATTACTGTTTAATTGCCCAATCCCATCCCTGCAGAGCATGGTGAGGGAGCGCCTCTGTGCAGCTTGCACTGAGTCAAACCCTGCAGAGCTGAGGGAAGACACCCCCATGGGTTTACAGTCTCCAAACACAGGACAATCGTCCCACTGCCAAGGCTGCTGTTCCAGTTGGGATTTACCCTTCAAGTCAACAATCACGAGAATCCATGTAGGAAGGTCTAAATAAACCCTAGTCCCAACAGTCCTCCCATGGGAGCTCCCAGTTAACATGTTGGCTCCTGGTGCTCCACATAGGCTGGTTTTACAAGCTTGCCTTCAGGAGAGCATCTCAAGATCCTTATCTGTCCTGTGGGGGTTCAGTAGATCCTGCCTAAGGCTGCGCAAGGTCCTAAAACTGGGTGTCTGTGCATTGACCCAAGGTTTGCCCTCTGCCTAAAACCTTTGGGACCAAGAAATTAGACTCAGTGTGCCTATGCACCCCAAGGAAGATCAGTTTCCTTGTGAGCTTTGAGCACACATAGTCCTGGACACTATAAGCATTTTTAGATGGGAGTTTCTCATGTTCTTCCGTTTCAGCAGGAGCTAATTTTTTGCTAATGGTGAAGGAAATAAGCACCTGGGGAGTAAACTGTGGTGCCTGTGTATGACACCTGTAAACCTCCTGCATGGGACACCCTGGCCCATCAGAGACCAGACCACCTATCTTCTGCATCAGTAGTAGCCTGGGAGCCGCTACTAGTAACAGCAGAAAAGCTGTCCTGTCTATCCTTGACCACGTCTTACTGCATGATGGTTGCACCGTTTTGATGAGACCTCAGGAGAGCTTGCCTGGCAGAGGACTGCCATGCTTCAGGCCACCATGGCCCAGCGTGGCACTGAGAAGGGACTTCAGGCCAGACTCCATGGTGGAGGTCTGTGTGCACATCACACCAGAGCCTTGCTGAGGTGTTTGTAGGATCCTGGCTTGTCCTCTGCAGTACAGCGTTGCTACCTGGCAGAGTTGGGCAATGGCTGGCAGCTGCGTAGGGATTTCACAACCTTCACTTGCACAAGTCCATGCTGCTTCGGGGGAGTGTTTGTCTGCGAACAGCACTGGACAAACTGAAGTTGCATAACCCCATCCTGTGCTACTTTGGACTCTTTCATTAGATTTGTATTTTTTTTTTCCTTTTTCTTATTGGCTTTCCCCTTTCCTTTTCTCTGTGTTGTTTCTACTTAAGCAATCCTGGCACAGCCTGGTTGCATTGGCTCCGTCATACCCCAGCCTCTTGCCCGAGTGTGTATCCCTCCAAACCTGCCCCCTTCTCAAGGCTGTTTCTTTCTGTGCCTGTTGGTTATCGCTTTTAGTTGAGGGGTTTTTTGAGATGTCTCTGTTTTGCCATGGCTCTGGCATGCAGGACTGCAAGGGTCAATCTGCCACTGATGGCCACGGAGTGTTTGGCTCCGTGCCACGAAAGCTGAACCTGCAAAGGGGCCCAAAAACCATCTGTGCTGTGGTTGCTGCAAACTGCAAGGCAACTTATGATGATTTCCTGGGAAAGCCATGCTTACAAACACAGCATTGCATTTGGAGGTGTTTTTTTGTTTTATTGTTATTATTTTCACTGCCTAACGTGGGTCACACTGGAAGATTGGGGTGGAAGTGGAAAAAATATTGTCTCACTAAACCTTTTCCATAACCTAAGCCACAGCAAGGGAAACAGCAAATGCCTTTGTTGCTAAAATGGCAGCTGATTTTGGTGCATTAGTAGCCCAGCTGAGGGAGGAGGGGTTGGGGCAGAGGACAAATGAACAGAAAAAAGGATTAAAAAAAATGCAGTTTATCATGGTGTTCTAGGTTTTCTGTTGGTGCAGAGGACAAGGTATTTACCACACAGCTATTGTTCCCAGAGATTCCTGCAGGATAGGAGCACATCCATATTCATACATGGGGACAGACACATACACCTTCTATGTTTGAAACGTTCCTCATCACAATATTTAAATACCCGTTGCACTATCACTGTTAGATCTGGGCGAATAATCCACAATGAATAATGTATCCAATGAATCCGTCTCTGCTAATTGTGGAATATTCACGAGCAGATGGCAATTTGAGGCAGGTTTTTTCACATTTCTTTTTTTCTCCTCTCGGCGGACGGAGGTTTGCCGTAAGTAGGTGATATTTGAAATTCAAGCTGTGTTTCTAAGTTGCAATTGGCCAGTTGTGACATGATGGTGTCCCTCTTCCCGCATTGGCCAAGCGTACAAAGTACTTTGGATACAAATACTCGCATGTGCAAATTTAAAATTCAGTTTCCATGGTTACTCATGCATGCAGCTTTGAACTTCACTTTTCTCCAACATTTGTGCTAGTAAAACTCATTCAGTCGCAGGTTTGTGGAAAGTGAATACAAAAGATGCATGAGTCCATATTTGCATGCCATAGTATATATGATTCCTCTTCAAAAACTCAGCCTGGATATTCACTCGGCTTTTCTGCCACTTTTCTGGTGCCTGCTTTCATGGGTTTCAGCCTACAGGAATTTTCTTTCCTAATATTATCAGCCTTTGTGACTCCAGTTTTAGCATCACAAATACATGTACAGCTGGGTGATATCTCTATCTGCAGGTAGATGTAAACATCTCGTAATCAGTTCACTGGGCAAAGTGAGGTGTTTATTTTTCTTGCAATTCAAACCTCAATTGGTTTTGCAAAATCAGGTTTCTCTCCTGGTTAATCCTGTGTCATTCAGAAATAACAAGGCATTAGGACATGTTCATCTTTGTTTTGCAGCAGTGATAGAGGGAGAGGAGAGAAAGGGAATTAGCAGGAGTTTTAAAGTCAGGGTAGTTGGAAAGAGCTGAGCTGATGGGAAAGCAAGTTGTTTTGGTTTTGAAAAGAGCAAACAAGACGTCAAAGTCAGTCAGAACGCAAAGCCCTACTGTATGTGAGTCATGAGGGTGTGTATCTGTCCCTTTTGAGATCCTAACATGTACCTTTAACTGCTGATAAAATACCTGATCTGCATTATTTTCCCAAATGCATTCCCTTACTGTGAAAAGTATTGACTTTCCAAAAGTTTCCCCTTCTTTCCCACTCTGGGACAGTTTAATAAAAGTTATTTTTGTTTCTCTGGCTATCACGTGTCTTGTGCAATATTTCTGTATCCTCTGGACAAACATATGAGAGAGAGCAAAGGTTAACCATGATTTATGTCTGGGTTTGTAATTGCACTGTGGGAGCAGCGTGGCGGGGAGCATGCCTGCTGGATGTGGGTGCCTGTTGTGCACAGTGCTTCCAGCATGCATCCCAGGACACAAAAAGCAGGAGAAAGCAGCGCCCCTTTCACTGGCAACCAATAACTGGCATTTCATTAGCACGTTCTGGCTGTATTTCAGACTAACAGTAAATTAAAGGCACTGGTTGCAGGGTCAGGCTGTAGCTGAGCCCTGCCTCTGAGCCCTCGGGTGCCCCCAGAGCATCTATCGGCAGCTCTGTTATTTGGCTTTTTGGTGTCGCTGACTTTAGCCCTGCTGCACAGCAACAAGTTGCAGAGTTAGAGGGTTAGCGGGGGACAGGGAAAGCACAACGTGCACCAGGTCTCAGCTGTGGAAGAGATCAAGGCCCTCCCCTCCCGTGCTGTGGGACTGGGAAGGCAGTGGATGTTCAGACAAATATTCGCACCTGGGAATATTCACATCACGCTCCAGCCCTGGGAAAACACCCCACTGCCCATGCTCAGTGCCTGACCTATTCAGAGTGTAAAACCAAATGGCTTTAAAGTGCTATCTGCTCTGAAATGGGTGACAAAGCATAACAATGACCCCTTCTTATTCAGCAGATGTGATCTCTAGTCACTTTGTGCCCAGCTGTGTGTATTCAGGCTCAGAGCTGTTGACTTTAGCAAGAAAATGACTTGCTGTTGCCCTGCAGAGCTTGCCAAGCTGCCCCTTGGACTGGATGATGTTCCTTCTTGTGCTGCAGTGCCATAACTGCTCTCCCATCCACCCTAAGGCAGGGAGATGGAGGGTGCCTCTGGCAGGGGGATTTGTTCTGAAGGACATTGGGATGCTTGGAGGGATGGAGGAGGGCACCACAAAGCCGAGGATCTGGTGGTTTGATACCTGTGAGCCAAGCACATCTGCTGTGGAGCAGTGAGTGATGTCCTACAAATGTGGTGTACTGCTGCTTGGGAAGGGGTTGCTATAACAGTGGAACTGGAGGGTTTTGGTAATAGTTGCTGACAAAAGTGTCGTCAGTTGCCTTGTGGGTTGAAAATCTCTTTAACCTCCCTGTTGCACAAGCTAGGTTTCTCAAGACTTTCCCCAAATTGCCTCTCTGGCACTAGGGACAAATCTGAGAGTTTCAGTGAGAGAGGAAATTCCCTCTGAGAGCCCAGAGAGGTTCAGAGGGAAGAGAGTGCTCAGCTCTGCCATTTGCACTGCCGCTGTGTTTATCACTGGCAGATGGTGGAGCGGCTCTGCCCTTTGGCCAGGATGGCAGGAGACGCAAGTCCCTGCCTTGGGAGGTACCGGGGGCAGAGCAGAAGGAGAAGGGAATAGAGTTTGGAGCGAGTCCCCTGTGATCTATCCTCCTTCCTTTCTCCTCTTACCCTGTGGTGGCATCACCCGGTGCAGGGGGACAATGTGCTCTCCCCGTTTCGCTGCCCCATCTTCTCCCGGAGCACTCCTGCCAACGCCACCTGCCCAAAGGACTGGAGCACGGGGGACTCCCCGGGAGCCTCTGGGGCTCTCGCTCCCTCCTCGTCCTCTGTCCCGGGGGCTCAAAGCACCAGCCTTGAAGCACTGCCTTTGTTTGCAGAAGGCACTGGCAGCCCTTGCTCTTTCTTCGCTGGGGGCTGCGGGAGGAGGGGCTGCTGCGGGAGCAGATGGTCCCTCTTGGAGGGTTTGGGGGCCTGGCGCTCCTCGCGGCAGGTTGGGGGGGGATCCCCTTTCACCGCTCGGCTGGGGGAGGGCTCGCTTGCCTCACATGGTCAACTCCCAGCTGAGCTCCTCTATGGGATTATGCTGCTATTCATCTAATTGAAATTGTATTTGGAGCAAAGAGACAGTATCTCTTTCCTCGGAGGATCTATTATGCGTAAACTGCGCACAAAGGCATGCTCCTGCCAGAGCAGAGGGGGTGTCCGGGCGGCCACGGCCCTGCTCGAACTTCAGCTCTGCTGAAAACAGCCCCGGCTCCCTCCTGCAGCTCAGCACAGCCCATCCTTTAACCCCTCTCTCCCCAAAAGGGCCGTTTAGCGGCTTCTTTCCCTCCCCTTGCGCTGTCCTGCTCTGCTCGCTGACAGCACCGTGAAGTCCACGGCTTGCCCCGCACCTCCAGTGGGGATGTCCCACCTCACTGAGACGGTGGGTTCCCAGCCCTTGTCCCCCATCACACCACAGGATCAGGCACAATGCCTGGGCAGTGTGAGAAAAATTGCAGTATCATCCTGGGCTGCCTGCCTGGGGTTAGAGCAAGTCACTGGTTCCACCCTGCAGAGGACACCCCTCCTGCACACGCAGCCAGGCAGCCACATTTATAGCCATACCTCCCTCAGGAGATGTAAACCCACAGGGGCACGGGGAATCTGTAAATCAGTGCAACTACCTAAGTGGAGAATGAGGAGGGTAAAAAAAAATCACCCCACCCATGATGGCTTTATGGCTGAAATCACCTTGCACACACCCTCCTGGAAGAGCTGCCAGAGTTCATCTGCTATCAGCTCATGCCTGCAGATAAGAATGAGACCCGTTTTTCTGAGCTCTGTGGGAGCAGAAGAACTTCTAAGTGGAAAAGGAAAATCTTTAAAAAAAAAAAAAAAAAGAAAGATCTAGATGATTGCCCTTGCAAAGAGCTGCGTGAGCATCTGGCATGAAGCAAAGAGCAAAGCTCTTTGGTAGGGAAGGAGAGCTGTATCTGTGAGACCCTTCTTGAAGGGATTGTGGCTGGGGGACCAGAAGCCAGGGTGGGATCTTCCTGACTGTGATAGCCCCCTTCAGAGACTGCAAGCGGTGGGAGTGGAGCAGGGGACGGTTCCTTGACTGCACAGTGGCTGTTTCGGGAGTCCCCGCTGACTGAGTTCATTTGCAAGCATAATCCTGCTGAGAACAGTTCATGAAGGCTGCCAGAGGCTCTGCTTGCCGCCTGGGAATGCTGCCCTGTCTGCTCAGGGCTTGTCCTGTCAGCTGCACATTTGCAACCTGGGCTGGCCTGCTGGGCCAGCTCTGGCAGCTTGGTCTCAGTCTGTAGGTGTGGGAGCTACTTGGGCATTCGGTGGCTTTGTGAGCAACAGCTATCGATGGCAGGGAGATCCTGAGGTCACAGACACAGCCCCTGTGGTGGTCCAGACAGGGACAACGCTGGCCAGGCCAGCAGAGATGCCTTGGCTGTGCTACAAGAGCACTGTGCCAGGTCAGGTTCAAAAGGGCACTTGGCTTAAGTATCCCCTTTGCTAGTTTGGGGACACCAGCCCTGGCTACCCACCAGCTTCCTCTGGGCTTGGGAGTCCTGTGTCTCTGCTCACAAGGAGAAAGGAAGATCAAAGCCCCCTGACATATGTGCCAGCCCTGCGGACACAGGGGATGGAGGGTGCCTGCTCTGCAGCTCTCAGCCGGTCTCTGCTCTTCTGCATGGGGCATCCTGAGTTGTGCCACTGATGGTTGTTCCTCTTCTGCCCTTAAAAAGATGGACAGGAGGAATGTGCTGTCCCTCCATGAGCCTCATTCTCCTGGTGTATCCTGTGAGACAGCTCCTTCATCATGGCCCCTTCCTGTCTCTCCTCTGGTGAACACCCTTCCTCTGCTAAGACTCCTACCCATCCTCTTCTAGCACCTTGTCACAGGAGAGACAATAAAACTGCTCAGCTTCATTGGGCACTGCATTCCTTCTCATGCTGGTCTGCAGTATTTGGGACAGGGTGTGGGCTTCCCTGTGTGTAGTCCCCAGTGTGTTCCCCTTTCAACTTCCAGCCTGGAACAGCCTGGCTTCTTGTGGGATCTGGGGCTCCTCATGGGGTCCAGGCCAAGAGGGAGGACTAAAGTGCACAGGGGCTGGCACTGTCTGAGCAGTATGTCTGGGTGCTGCTGAGGGATGAGCTATCAGTGACTGTGATTTTGTGCTGCTGGAACCCCTTTCCAGTAGGGTCCACGGGACTTTCTTCAGATTCCTCTGTGGTGCACTGCTAATCTTGGTGGTGTCCCGCAACCTGTTCTTGTTTCTCTCTCCTTTCTTTGCAGCTTCACCTTTTGGTCATTTTTGGAAGTGCTTCCCCATGTGGCTGGGTGGTTACCTGAAGCTATACAGATACACCATGACAAATGGCTTGATGCTCCTTGGTCCACCTGGGTCTTCTTCTTTTGGCCTTGTATGTAGAAATCTTAGGAGCTTGGCTGGGAGAGGCTAGAATGATCCCAAACATGGATATCAGGTGGGAAAGGAGATGTCACACAGAAGGAGACCCCAGCTAATCAATAGACTATATATGAGCTTGCAGACCCTTTCCTGGTCATAGGATTTGTGCCAAATCCCATCTTAGACAAACCAGATCTTCTCTGTCCATGCATGAATCCAACTAAACATGAAGGAGATCCAGTTTAAAAGCTGCAGGGCCCCAACACAATATAACAAAGCGAATGTGGGAATTTTTCAGGAATCTACTGAATTGGTGAAAAGAGTGATTTCAACAGAGATATCATGGCAAACAAGATGGTTGTTTGCTATACTCTCTTGATGCCCCCCATCATTCTACAGAGGGAATGAATGGCTAAATTCAGCTTTTAATGTTGATGCTGAAGCTTTCCAAGGAGCTGGTAAGAGGGAAGGGTGTTGTGGTTCTTCATGTGCTAAGCAATGCAATGAGAAAACCATGCCCACTGTGCTTTTAGGGGTTTTTGTAACACGGTGCCAGCAATTTGGAGTTCAGCTCAAACTGTGGAGATTTGTAACAGAAACTTAAAATTGACCTGAATGGGGGATGTCTGGATGTGAAAACAGCAGGAGAAACAGCGAGAAGAAGGGTTTAAAGAATGGCATGTGCTGATCTGCTAGATCAGCAAGTCATCAACAGGAGAGCAATTGGCATGCGACTTCTCAAGACATCTGGAGCAGTAAAACAAAGGAGAGCCTAAAACAAAGGAGAGATTACACCCAGAAAGGAGCCCAACCAGCATGAGTAAATCAGCATCGTTCCTAATGACTCACATAGGCAGGACAGGATGAAGAGGCAGAAGATCACAATCACTGTCTGTTCCTAAAGGGCACAAGAGGCATGCACAAGAGCCAGTGCATAGCCATCCATCTAAGGAGAATCCAGGAGCCATGACTAGGCATTGAGAGCTGCTGTCCCTTATTTCCCATGTCACCACAAGTGGTCCTGAGCAGGCTGCTTGTGCACACACATCTTGGTGCTTGTATGGGAGCATGAAAGAATGAGCGAGTGAAACCTGGGAGAGGCTGAGTGTAAGTTGAATCACCTTTGTCAAAAATAAAAACTGCCTTCCCCTCCTAGATGATCTTGCATTGAACCTTGTGCTGCAACTGGAATTTTTGCATTCCCCAGTGACCTCCATGGCCATTTCTAATTGTGGTTGTTTGCATTTTTGTTTCTATAGACAAAAACACTAGCAGGTGGCAGCTTCTGCCATGTGGATTCTGCTGGAGTCTGACTTCTGGTAGACAGACAGGATTTGGATGCCTACCTCAGATGCAAGTGGGGTGCATCTACTTGCATCTGAGGTAGATGCAAGTAGGGATTAGTATAGATACAGATGCAAGTAGGGTGCAAGTAGGGTGCACCTACTTGCATCTGATGCAAGTAGGGATTAGTATAGATACAGCTAAAGCCAAACAGCTTTGCAAACTGCTTAAACCTATGCACACAGGCAAATGGCAGTCTGGCCTTTAACCAAACCTTTCAGTGCCAGTTCTGGCCGTCTAGTGCTGGACTGGATCTGTGCAGCCACAAATCACAGCCACGTCTTCTAGCAGCTCAAGGGAGCATAAGTTACAAAGGATTTTTGCAGTGGAGGCATTTTCCCATGAGTGCCCAGGTTAGAAGCATTAACCAAGACCCTGTGGGCATATAGATTAAATGGTTTGTGGCCAGTTTCAGCTGGCCATGGCTTCCCGTAATAAAACTATGCGCGTGCGTATGTAAGCCAGAACCTAGCTATGCGCACTGACTCTCTTCTGCTAGCACATGGCTGGTGTTAGGCACTAGTCTGCAGGCTGTTGTGTGCTATGGGGATGCTTCCAAGCCAATCCACCTGCAGCATCAGTCTGCTTTCACTGTTGGGGTGCTGCAGGCTGGGGACTTGCAGGGAACTCCCCTGCTTCACCCCTTTGATTTCTCCCCACCACCAGGCTCTCCGGCTGCTGGGGTGACTGGCTGCAGTCGAAGGCACCTCCGTGCCCTCTTTAGTCTGAGAGGCAACCCTCATCCACATGGGACTTCTCTGTGCCTTTTGCTGCCTTGACATTAGCAAATGTTATAGTCATTATATGGGTATTGCAGTTTGGGTTGTTTAACCCAGACCTGCCTGGAGTCTCTGGCCAGGCTCTGATGTTATTAACTAGGTAAAATGTGATTTACTTACACATTAGTAGCCTCCACATCATAAAAAAGAGTTTCAGTTTCCTGCTGGGTCCTAAACACAGCTCGATAACAGTCTTAAGAGTGCACAAACATGGTCTCTGTTTTTCTAAGTGCACCTGCCCCAACTTGCAGTGACGCACTGGGCATGGAAAAATATTTGGTACCGACTGTGCCCCCACAGTCCTCTCCCTGTGACCAAAATCTTCCCTTTATTATGTGTTTATTTAATCTTTTGAGTTATATACAATGCTTGAAGTAGGGAAAGGGCAAGGCCAGCAGAAGATGTAGCAGCACCAGCAGGACTGCTGATGCACTGAACCAGGCTGTCCCATTCTGGCAGCAGTGGGAAGATGAGTCCTGATGAGTTCTTGGAGTTGTTTGAAATCCAGGTTTTTTTCCAAAGTGTGGTATGGATCATTGCTTTATTGTCCTTCCGTAACTGCTGGAATCTTCTCCATCCCATGGACAACATTCTTAAACTTATGTATGTGCTGTTCCCTGGCTTCTCACCAAGGGGTGTCTTGCCATGGGTTTTCTTGGTACCAACACAAGCCATATCTTTTCTAACCAGCTGTGTCATACAGCCAGAAGCTTAGTTCACATCCTTCTCTTACAGAGGCAGCTCACCCCTCTTACCCTGAGCCTGACCTCTACTGTCCCAGCTCCTCTTCCAGTGCTGCTGTCACTGATTCTGGAGCCACCTGGCTCCAGCATCCAAATCTACCTCAAACACGAGGTCTCTGCATTCACCTCTTGCAGCACCCAGGCCAGCTGCTCCCAGGGCTGTCTGTGCACTGATGGTGCTGCTGGCATTCTCTTTGTGCCGTGCATGCTCCATTAACAGTTGCAAACTGTTGCAAAGCAATGTCATCTGCTGTGGTTCCTGCAGCTGTTTCCAAGTGCAGGGCTTAATCTTGTCTTGTTTGTCTTACACTGTACAGCTCAGTGTGCTCTGCTCTGAGCTTCCTGATTTGACTCCTGCCTCTTTGTAATACAATGGATACAGCTGGCAGGCTGAGCAGTTTCACCCATGATGTTTCCCTCTGTCTATTAGTGACTTGCAGAGATACAGGAAAATAATGTGCCACTGCCTGGCTTGGTCTTCCCCTTTCCTTCTCACTGAGCAGTCCTGAGATTTACCTGCCGACGAGAGCTGAGCACTCCCTTTGCTGAGCATGGCAGATGTTCCCTACCCAATGCAGAGAAAGGAAGGGACCATATCAAACCCATCCCATCAGCTGGGACAGTCTATCCCAGTGAGGATGTAGAAAAATGCAGTTATTTTACACCTATGGCCTTGGGCTGTCAGTGATAGAAAACAATACATCTTCATCCAGAAGTGGTCCAGAGAATCACTGGTGCCCCTAATCAGTAGCAGATCACCAGAGCAGGCTATGTGAGATGACAGTGGCGGGTAAGGCATGGTCCACTGCCTCTCCTTACAAGACTGGAGGACTTTGTGAGCAGCAACCAGCTGGGAATGATTTGGGATCACTTGGTGCTGGCTGCTGTGTTGGGGCCTGAAGAGCTTGTAGTCCAGATCTGCATCCCCCCAAAATGGGGGTTGCTGGATGCCAGCCAGCATCTCTGGTCTCCTTGGATGTCAGTGTTGCAAGACTGGCTCCTCAGCCTCAAAGGAGTTGCAAGCTATTTTGTTTTCACCTGCTGTTATTACCCTCTTTTTAAAAACATATGGTTGATTAGTTTCATTTTTACGTGGAATGCAGTGCTCAGATGTCTCTACAGTTTCATACCCTCTGCTGCCAGAGTTAACTGAAAAATACTGAAACCAGAAGGTGCACAGGAACAAACTCCTCTGGGCTCTGCACATCTTCATCGCTGTCAGCCATGATTCCAGCTGTGGTCTGGCTCTCTTACCTAGACATGCTGTCAGCTGCCTTTTAAGCTCTTGCTGTGGTTTATTTTACTTAGAATGAAAGGATTTGAGAGATGTGGGTCTTGGTCAGTGTCAGAGCTGTAACTGCTCAGCATCATGGCATAAAGCTATGCCATCAAGCTCCTGTTGGCTAATGCCTCTGAAAGGCTCCTGTACCTCCTTTCCCCTGGGTCAATACCTGGGACTGTTTAAAATCTCACTGTGGAGCTCCAGCGTGGAGGTGGGGAATGAAACCTTCTCTGCAGAAGCTGACAGGCTGTAGTTGAAGACCCCAACACCCACTGTGGCTCCCTTTCTGCTTTGTTTTGAATCAAGTTAGACAAGGGCACCTAGCAAGCTGCTTTGCCTGCCTGGCACAGACACTGCCTCCAGGGACAACTCTCCTGCTGGAATATCTGGGTTGCAAAACACAATCAGTGCAGAGTTGGAGGGGTCCCAGCAGTCAGGATAGAGAGTGACCCTGCAAGGGATATCAAAAACAGGGCAATAGTCATGGTATTTCAGACTACTGGGTAACCTTGCCAGAGGAATTTCTGAAGCATTTCTTCATTGGGTGCAGGGAAGTTAACTGGGTTTCTGGGATATCTTGGAAATGTTGCTCCCAGTGTTGCATTGGCCTGTTTCTCCTAAGAGGCAATTCACCCCTGACCTATGAAATGAGTGTGGAAACGATTGCAGGCTGCTGGTGGCTTTGGCAAATGGAAAACACAATAGGAAGGGGTCAGTAAGGGAGATCCAAGGAGAATGATGCAGAGCCAGCAGGATGAGCAGGAGACTGGGGCAGCGGGGGATGTCAGCAACGTTGCCATTCAGTGAGGGGTCTCCTGGCTCCAATGGGACCATCGATGCTTCCCTCTGCCCCACCAGCACCGTGCACTGCCCCTGTGAGACACGGGAGAAAAAGCAGCAGCATGAATGTCCCCTGCCCCCACTGCTTCCTGTTTGCTTGCTTCAGCTTTCTAAACTTTACCTGTCCCCATTGCCACCACCTCATCTAAGAGCTCCTTCTGGTCTGCAGCGTGCTAAACATCTAAGAGAGAGGAGCAGGAACTGGCAGTGTGGAGCTGCAGCTGTTTGCACAGCCAGGTCTTCCAGAAAACAAACTCTAGGCAGGGGAAAGACGCACAAACTGTATTTGCATGAACCAAAACGGGAGACAAAGAAGAAAACACCCTCTTGTAGGAAAGCCAGTGAATCAGTAAAGCCACTGGCCTCTGCAGACCATAGCTAGCTGAATTCCTTGTTATATGTTTAGGTTACTTTTCCCATCTTGATTCTCTTTGGCGTGACTTGTTTTTTCATGAGTGCTTGCCAAGTGATTTAGACAAGCAATTATCAGCTGATTTTCACTAGATCTCACTTCCCATCCCATGAATTTACGAGAATCTGAAACCATTTCCTGCTTGAATTATGACAAATTGTTGAAAATTTCATGGAAGAGGCCATTTAAAAAAATATTTAGTTTGAATTAATCTAAACATGTCATTTGAATAATTTATAAATACTTTATCCTCTTCCAACCTTTTAAAAAAAACTTTTAAAGTATAAATTGCCAGAAATGTCTAAATGAAAAGTGATTTTTTAACTATAGAACAGTTTATTTTTTTAGGAAAATGTTTCATTTTTTAAAAAAATAACCCCCCCTTTTATTTTGAATGAGGCTTGGGTTGTTTCCCTCCAGCAGTTGCAATTTCTGTTCACGCCAATTTGCAACAACACATTTCAGCTGGGCAACTTCTGGCCAGCTTCGGTGCAGACAGACTCTTGGGGCTTCTTGGGACTGCTCCTGGATTATTGTCATTTGTGATGGGATTGATTGCTAAACTACACAGTGTCGCTGCTGGTCTGGAGCAGAGCAGAAGTTTGTTGGGGAGAGACTGATGCGCTGCAAACAGAGGATGTTCATTGTGTATAAACACTCTTGCTTGCATGGGCACCCAGATACGTAGGCAGGGCTGCTCTGTGTACAACTATTGACACACGGGCCATGGCCTGGCTGGATGATGCCAGCAGCCACTTCCAGTTGAGTGAGACATTTCCCAGGAGACAGCACCCTCCTGGCTGCACAGAGGGTAGGACCCTCTCCTGTGACCAGATGCTTCCCCTCCCCTCGAGCTCCCAGCCAGCCCAGCTTCCCGTGTATGCTGGGAACGGCTCAGCCATTCTTCTCCTTCATTATACGCGTTCTCAGCAGTTCTGGTTTTGTCAAAGGGAATAAATGGAGAACTGAATGGTGCCCAACACAGCTCACGTGTGAATGAGAGCAGATGGTGGTGACTGGGAGCTGCCTCTGTGCTCTTGCTGAGGGAGAGAATTTAACTCTTCACTCTGCACCGTGGCAGGAGTGAAAATGATTCTGGGCTTCTGCAGGGAGCTCCCAATGTCTCTTGTGGCCATGCAGGAGCTATGGCTATACCAGCCTCCGGTCTTGGATTGGCTTATGATGGGCTGGCTCCTGCTGAAAAATATGGCCATGGTCCCAGAAGGAAGAAATGCAGTTTCCCTCTGTGGGTCTGAGAACAAGCCTTGGTGTTGGCTACTGGATCTCAGAGACCCGTTGTTTCTGCCTTGTGTATTGCATCTTTTCATTCTATTTTGTCATGTATTGGTTGTATCTGATCATCCTGGGCAGCAAGCAGGACACTGCTGCCTGTTGCCCACCGGGGATCCAAATGTTTCCATGGTGAAACCTGTGGAAGCCCATGGTGCCCCTGTTGCAGCTTTCTGGTCCCCTTGGGCGGAGCTCGCCATGGCGATGTGAGTTTTGCCATTGCTTGTCTGTCACAACAGCCTCTCCAATTGGAGGAGTCGCATGTTCAGTCCTCACAAATGTTCTTACTAAACAGCAAAAACTGGAGAAAATGAGACCAACACTTGTAGAAATCAGGAGGGCAAATGAAGGCAACTGTGGCAATGCAGGCAAAGGCAAAGCATGGCCACCCTGCATCCTGGCAGTGAAAGCTGAGTGCAGGTCACACAGGGCGTGAGGTTCATTTGGCAAAGTGAGGCTCTCTTTGAGTTTCTGTGAGCCTACCCACACTGACCTTTTTTGACAGGGAGTCCAGGACACAGTCCATCACTTCCTAGCCAGATACCTCTTTTTGGTCTGACCAACAGTGCATAAACCCCATACTCTCTTGTGACCATAGGACTTCAAGTAACCCCTGAGATGCAGACGTCAGCCTTGGGGACTCTTGCACTTACTAGATGACCTCTGAGCCCATCCTCTCTTGGCTGTGTTTCGTGGTTCGTTTGGGTGACTCGGCCTTTTCCTCTGGGATGGGACTCCCACAACTTGGATTAGCAGGTAGGAAAATCTTTAAACCATAAACCACCTTAACATGTTGGAGGGGCTTTGAAAAGGAACATAACCAAGAGAGAAGACAATGTGAACAGTTACCAGGACACATATTTTTGCACCCTTCTGTGCTTGTTGGTTGGAAACTGGATCCTCATAAAGGAGAACAATAAAAGACCTCTGGCTCCTCTGAGCACAGAGTTGGGCTTTTTTTCTGGGTCCAGCCCCCAGGGTTTTCCAGGGACATGCTGTCTTTGGGTCTGGAAGAGGGTAGGACCAGGAGGCTGTGATAAAATGTTCAGATCTCCACCACAGCTGACCACAGCCAACCACAGGTTCATCACTCTTTCTCCAATGCTCTGCTCCCCCTCTGGATGAATTTAGACCCACATAAGACTAATGCTGCAGAGCACCAGTACTAAACTCTGTTATCAGCCAAACTGAGATGTAGTTTACAATAGTGCAATGACCTCAGAGAGGATCTGCTGAGGAAAAATAATGGGCTGTGCCCTTTTTTTGCTTCCTTAAAAAGCCTGCCTAGTATGGCTTCCTTGTTTTTCGCATTTGATTTGCCAGGAAGGTCATGTCTGACATTTCTTCGTTTTCCTGTAGGACTTGTTAGAGGTCCCACGTGCAGAAAATGAGATTCATCTGACCCTCACTGATGAGCACTGAAATTTAAAGGACTAACCTTTTGTCCCTGCTGTTTATTTAGTCATTGAGTGAAACAAACAAGAATGACTGACATGTTTAACCATTTTGACACAACTCAAGCAATGGGACTATGTTTTCCTGATGCATCTGATGCTACAAAACCACCTGCTCTTTTCCATCCAAAAATTCAGTGAGTGAGACATGTAAGATCTGACTTTCTGATGTTGAAAGAAAACAAACAAGCCTCTAGTTTCCCCCTCAGGAAAACAAATGGTCTTTTGTTATTTCAGCGTGGCCCTCTGGCCAGCTCGAGATTGGAAATCCAGAATTAGCATTTTAAAAAAATCCTAAATATAGATTTTGCAATCTTGCAATTGCACTGCAATCCTTACCAAGAAGGAAAAGCAATGAGTGGAAAGTCTTTTACCATCACTTATGTCAACTCCTTCCCTTCTTCCCTGGCCAGTCTTTGCTTGGCTGCTTGGCACTTCCCCAGGAAGAGATTTTGGGGAAGATGGGGGAGCTATCTGTACCCAAACCACGAGGCAGCTCTGTTCTGCTTCTTCCCCTTGTCCAGAGAAATGGGGTTAGGCTGCCATGGCTTCTTTCTCCATCTCTGCAGGCTCCTGCAAGTGCTGCCCCAGACTGGGTGAAGAGGACAAAACATCTCTCCAGGACTGGGCTGTGCCCATGGCAGGTGGATGAGGTCGAGGTGGGGAAGATGGCAAGTAGAAGGGATGCTTCATGATTAAGATGTAGAAGGAAGGGGCAGGAGAGGTGGCTTTATGAGCAGTCATAAGGTCCCCATCCCTGGCAGGGGCAGGGAGCAGAACATGGAAAACCCTTCCCCTGGGCCAGGCGTCCCTGCCCTTCCGTTGATGCTGGTATAAATAGCACAGTGGTGACTAACCCAGGGAGCAGGGCTGTGAGCTGCAGCCATGCTGGCTCTGCTCACCCCGTCCTGTGTCTCCTGACCCCGTGTTCCCACAAATGATGCATGTTTTCCCTGCAAGTCCCACACAGTGGCTGTGAGCACCCCAGGGGGGATTTCTGAATGGACGTTGCCAAAGGGCTGTGGCCTGGGAGCAAGTCAAAGCAACCCAGGAGGGAGAGAAAAACTCCACTGCTAAAACACCATGGGCTGACCAGAGGACTTGGGCCACAGCAAGCCCTGGGATCTTCCCCACAGTGTGAGAGTGGGGCTGGGACTGATGGCCTTTAAATAGCCACAGGCATAGGGCATCTGTACGTCTTTGAAGAGTGTGAGGAGTGATGTGGTCCCTCCTGGGGCTCTGCAGCAATTTAGAAATGCTGCAGCTCCCTGAAGGCATCTGCACCCAAGGACAAGGCATCCCATGCTCCAAACAGAGAAGCGGGGAAAAGGTTTGCATTCCGCTGGCACGTGAAGATCCGTCTGGTGTGACCTGGAACCAGGCTGGGGTCCTTGGGGCAGAAAGTTCCCACGTCTGTCCCCCTCTGCCCCCCAGCCTGTTTGTTAGTTCAGGCTCGTGCACAATGTGTGTGGCTAGGGCAGCTATGAGCAGCATCCTGCCGAGTCCCGAGCCTCCTGCTCTGACCACCCAGGTCCCTTTCAGTGCGAGGTGTGGGACTTGCTTGCAGAAAGCTCCTGGAGGGAAGGCCAGCGTTCAGCACAACATTGTTCCCTGCTTGTTGGCTTGACAAAGGACTCTGCGAGTGCCCAGAGTACAGCGCTGATTGCTCTGCTTTGTGGCCTTGTGCTCGGGGCACATCCCTGGAGCCCACATCCCTGTGGGATGCACCCACAGCCCAAAGGAAAGTACAAGGTGATGCCACCCATTTGCTGGGTAGATGCTACTATGCCCTGCCCTCGGGCTGCATAGCAAATCCCAGAGAGGGGAGTTACCAAAGCATGGGTAACTGGACCATGCCTGGGCTCAGTCAATGCATTCACCTGTGTCCCATCTTTTTCCCTGACACCTGAGCCCTGCCACTACTCAATCCCCACATTCTGTGGGGATCCTTTGAGTCAAGTAAATAGTCCATCAGGAATGTGCCCAAGCCGTGTGTATCTGTGTGTTTGTGCAAAGGTTATTTCATCTCTGGCAGGTCACAATTCTCTTCCCATGGTGGTATTGCACTGCCACAGTCCTTCCATGAGAAGCTGCCCAAGTACTTTCCATAGGTGTCATAGTGCCATTTCCAAAATGTCTTTGGGACAGACTTGCAAAGCATAAAGTACAGCTGTCAGCAAGGTGTCCCTGTCCCTTTAATGCTCCCAGTAGCACAACACTAGAGCTGGGTCACAGCCACCTCCCAAGGAATAGATGACCTGAAAGGTGTCCTCAATCCATCAGATCCCCTGAATTAAGCCCTGCAAAATGAGACCAGTAACAAGGCCAATGGAGGGACATGGTGTTGTGCAAATATTACAGGCTTATCTACTTATCTGGATTATGCAACAGGCCTAGAAGTGCTTCCATCCTGTGAACTTTTTTAATGTGTCTTCTGAGCTTGTAGGAGGTGTTGCAACACTGTGGGCTCGCTTCACTCCAAGGTATGAGGCATGTACTGGGGAAATTCTTGACTTACCTGCTGGCTCCCAGACAGACGCCATCACAGCCTCTTGCTTAACCCTCAAACAGCACTTGCTCATAGGTCAGCGTGTGTCTTTCCTGCTTCCTGAGAAGAAAGGGAGGAAGCAGAGCCAGTGCTTTCAAGAGAGGGTAGGGGCACATGCTTGCCCTGCTCAACCCTGGTCGTGGAGGGAAGGCAGGACCACGTTTTGCTCTCTGAGCTCCCAAGTTGCATTTCTAACTTAATTTTGCCAGCAGGAAGCTGAGCAGGATGGCTGTCCTGGGACTACCTGGATCAGGAGCCATAAGCTCCAAAGCATTAGGGTCAGCAAAGCCATTTATGTCACAAGGCACAAGCAGCAGAGATGGTGATCTACGTCCAGCTCTGCCTGGTTGCATCAGTGGAGGCAGTTGGTGGTGGGGGACTCCTTGAAAGGCAGGGAAAAGGGCCACACTATAACAAATCACCATCCCTCCCCTTTCTCCAGCCACCATTGAGGGGAAGGGATGATTGTGGGGAGGGCACAGGGACATGGCCTGGTGCAGAGCATCAAGAGGGACTGGTGCAGCACTTGGACACAGATTTCCCTTCCTGGCTGTCCTGTCCCTTTCCCTGAGCGGGCAGAGCCACTTTCAGAGCACTTAATATGAAAGGACTTGCCTTCCTCCAACCCTGCACATTGTGGTGCATTTACACCAATGCTGAAAGCCCTGTTCCGAATTTCCCTTGTGCTGGCTGTGAAGGCAGGTACCAGATGGTCCTGTGATGTACCCTCTCAGAATCTGGCTGTGATAGAAAACCCACTGCCCATCCCCTGGGAACCACGTAACCCATTGATCCATCCTGCACCCACTGCTGCTGTGGTGCTTCATTCCATCAGTGGTGATATGAAGCTGGACCATTGCCTCCTGTTGCAGGGAGCAAGAAATTATTGGCATGCACATGCACTTTCCTTCCCATTACAGACAAAAGCAGATGTAGGGCCCAGCCAGAGCCCAGTGGTGTGTTTTGAGCCCAAGGGTGCACTCCACTCTCTGTGTCCAGATCAGGGGCAGCCTGGTTTAGCCTCCAGCACAGGGATCTCCTGTAGCACCACCCTGGGGAGCAGAGTGCTCATTGCTGGAGACAAGTCCCCCAGTTTACCTGAGCTGGAGAGTTTGGCTTCCTTATGTGCCCTATGGTTTCTATAAGGTATTTGAGTTGTGGTGAACCACCACTGACCCATATTCTTCTCCACTGCATCATACTGGTGATTTGAGGTGTCTCTCTAAAAGATCATTGGTAGTTAATAAAAAATCTACAGCCGTGACCAGGAATTACCAGATGAAATGCTTTACCTTGGGATGGCCAGGACAGGTCTTCATCTTTAGAGCTAGGTGATGATCCAGTCCGCTTTGACTAGGCTGTGACACTGGCGGGGAACTTTTGGAGAGACTCAGCACCTGCTGTGCAGGTTTGGGAGCCCTCAGACTTGGGGCAGAGCCTGTACCCATTGCTTTGCAGGGAGCAGGCTTCTCTGCCAGGCTTAACTGAGAGCAGACTCACCAGAAAAGCACGTCCAACACTGCTGGGTCAGTGAGCAGCCAGCATTGCCACCCATTTCCTTGTTATTTCTATAAATCCCTGGGCTCATTGCTTGCTGTGCACTTGCAAGGCTCAGCTGCTGGTGCAGAAGTCCTGGTTATTCTTGTCCTCCTGGTTTTCTCTGATCCCCTGTTCTAGTTTCTCCGCCCTGAAGTAGACTTGCCTCTCCTGACCCCTCCTGCCAGAGCTCTTCATGTTCCTTCCAGACTTCTTCTCCCCAGAGGAATGTGGGACATGTGAATTCCTGCAGGAGCAGGGTCTGTGTGTCCCAAGTACACACTAGTTTGTCTCCCAGCAGATGCATGGGGGCAAGAATTGGGACATTCAGCTGTTTCCCTGTTTCCCTGGCTCTAATTGACATATTTCTGATGGCTCAAATTGAACTCCTATTTGTGTCAAACTCCACAAATGCCCCTGAAATAAGCTTTTGGCACTAGAAGCTCTGGTTGTCCCCGAGCATAAGCTAAATAGGATTGTGTTCAAGTTTACCTTAATACAAAGACCAACTGCATCCCATCAGGCTGAATGGTCTTGGCTTTGCAAGCAGAGACGAAAAAAGCAAGAAAGAACAAAAGTAAAATATTCCTGAGGGTGGAGAGGATGTGTGAATCCCTCATGTGAAATAGCTTTTAATTAAATCACTGCAACAAGCACAGTCTTCATAAAGTGCTTGTAAACCTGTGTTGTTTCCTCTTGTCAAATATTTTATTTAACCAAAGACAAAAATGTAGATTTGAGTGGACAGGAATTTTTTGCAAGACTGTCACAATTCTGTAGCTAGAAGACAAAGAAAGGAAAGATGATCATGTTTTGGAGATACTGCAAGATTTTGGTTATAGCACTTTGATTTATTTTGCTCAATTTAATGGGTTATTTTCTTTTGAATTTGATACACATGAATTTTATTATTGTTTGAGGGGAGATGCCTGCTCACACCAAAAAGTTAATCCAGGAAATAATTCTTATAGAGAAAGCTCCAACATTTTGATTTCCAGAGAATGTGAATGCCCATTTTTTTGTTGTTTTTTAGTTTTGGTGGTTTTTCTGTGTTTTGAGTGATTACTGCTCTTCTGAGGGTAGTTTCAACCTTTACTTTAAATGGGGCTGTCAGAATGGGCACAGCCAGCCCACCTGGTGCTGTCTGGATTTTTGGAAATTCATTTAAATCAGTGGCAAAAACTCTGCATGAATTCTAATGCAAAAAACCCAGGATTTGGTGGGGCTGGCCCTGCTGCCACCGTGGTACGTTGCAGGGCTGTGACAAGGGCTTGGATCCCAGTGCAGAGCCTTCTCCATCAGTCTGCAGCAACAGGTTGGCAGGATATGATGGACCCCCATAGAACAGCGTGCTCCCAGTGCAGAGCTGTTCCGTGTTTGGTTCCCCTGACAAATCCAGGGGAAAGGACACTATAGGGTTGGTTTTTTTTTAGCAAATCAAGATGTGAGACTTGAGTGTATTGTCTCAGCTCCATCAGAGGAGCAAGCTGAAAAATAGCAAGCCTAAGTGGGTACAGAGTGTGTGCAAAGGAGAAGGATCAAAATTTAAATGGACAACTGTGCTGGTTTTGGCTGGGATAGAGTTAATTTTCTTCATAGTAGCTAGTATGGGGCTATGTTTTGGATTTGTGCTGAAAACAGTGTTGCTAATACAGGGACAGGGATGTTTTCGTTACTGCTGAGCAGTGCTGACACAGAGTCAAGGCCTTTTCTGCTCCTCACCCCACCCCACCAGAGAGTAGGGCAAGCCCCACCAGCAAGAAGCTGGGAGGGGACACAGCTGGGACAGCTGACCCCAAGTGACCAAAGGGATGCTCCAGACCATATGACGTCATGCTCAGCATACAAAGCTGGGGGAAGAAGAAGGAAGGGAGGACGTTCAGAATGATGGCATTTGCCTTCCCAAGTAACCATTACACGTGATGGAGCCCTGCTTTCCTGGAGATGGCTGAACACCTGCCTGCCCATGGGAAGGAGTGAAGGAATTCCTTGTTTTGCTTTGCTTGTGCGCACAGCTTTTGCTTTGCCTAGAAAATGGTCTTTATCTCAGCCCACGAGTTTTCTGACTTTTACCCTTCCGATTCTCTCCCCCATCCCACCGTGGGGGAGTGAGCAAGCGGCTGCGTGGGGCTTAGTTGCTGGCTGAGGTTAAACCACAACAACAACGCATCTGGGAAGATGAAAGGGAATTTCCTAAAATACCATCCTGACAGCACGAAGAACTGGGATTTCTCCTCTTTTTCCTCTAACAGAAAGCACCCTGTGCTTTCCTGTTTCTCAGCCGGCTCAGCAACCCCACAGTGTCACGTCCCTGCAGTGGCAGTGCGTGATATGATGTCTCTGGTGAGTAGCATCATGCAAGGCTTTGGGCGGGTCGGAGGGATGCAAACTGGTCTAAATCGGACACTGTACCTCCAAATGTGAGGAAGACTCAAAGCCTGCTGTGGGACCCCAATTCCCCCTCTGCACCAGCCTGGAGGCATGTCCCTGCTAGCGGCTCCTCCATCCCGCCTCAGCTGTGACAGTCTGCCCAGCGCAGCCTCTGTGTCCCTCTGTCCTGCCCGGCAGTCCCATGATGGGACAGGTCCCATCACTTGTCCCTGCCATGAATTCACCTCCTCTATTTCTATCTGGAATTGTCACTCCCAGCTTGTTCATAGAAAGGCAAATCCCTTGTTTGTATTGATTTCTTACCCCTATGAGTGAAAGTGGCCCAGCCCCCATTTCCCTGTGCTCTGCATCTCTCATTTCAGCTGCAGCCTGGTCTGAGAGTGTCCTAAATGCCAAGTCCAGCATGGCCATGGTTGCATGCAAGACCATCCAGCTCCGCTCAAAACAGCCTGGTGCCAGGGGTGCAGAGGAGACCGTGGTCCCTCCTTATGTGACCGGGCATGTGGGGCTGCTTGCTGCCCCACCGCATGTCCACACACCTTAAGGATGCCAGGCCTGCTGCAGCAGCTGAGCTGCCATCGAGGTGCTCACTGCATGTCTCCCCTGCCCTCCCACCCCCTTGGCGCTTGCTCTCCCCGCCAGTCGTGGTTGCAGGCAGGCGGCCAGGAGGGAGGTTATGTATAGACAGACAGGATAAAGAAACTGAGCACAGATTAACCGGACAGGCCTGGAACCAGGTAATCTGCCCATGCTCTGCAGCTTGCACGGCTCTGGCCAAGTGGGGGATAATGCTCCAATGCTTCTTATAGCCAAGACATGCCAAGACTCGGAGATGCCTCGGCCACTCAGTATATCCCCATGGTGGGTCTGGGTTTTCCTTTTATCTTCACATGCCATTTGCTCCCTGTGAGCAGACAGTGCTGTGTGACCTTTGGGTAAAAAGTCCTTCTGGCAGAGGGGGCGATGGGGGATGCCCCGTTTGCACCCAGATAGCCTGGGGCATGTGGGGCTCCAGCTGAGCATCCCTGCTCCTGTTTGGAAAGGCTGGCCAAACGAAGGGTGTCAAATGGCCAAAAGGCTTAGGGGAAGGCTTGTACCTCTGCGCTGAGCTTGTGCCCTGTAGTGTGAACAGCAGCTTTGCTGTCAGCAATATATCTTGGGGTCTGTGCAAGACGAAAGGAGGGTAGGAGAGGCACAGGTTGGGAAGGGGGGTAGTGCACGCAGGTGCTTTCCTCTCCCGTAACGTCTTGAATCAGATTCAGTTTGTGATCAAGACACCTGCATCCAGGGGTCAGGGTGGGTGTCTCCCATCAGCTGGTGTCCAGGCTTCAGGGATTGCTGTTGGGAGAGCTGTTTAATCAGAGCCAGCAGAGACACAAGAGCAGGTCAATTCACCCTGAAGCTGCCACCTCCAGCCTCCCCCTAAACTCCACTGACTGGTGAAGACACCTCATGAGTGTCTTAATGTCAGACTGAACCACAGTCTTAACAGGTCCAGCAGATGAGTTGAATTCTGGTATGGTTTGTAAAGGGACCCTCAGCTGACATAGTCCTCCTATGGTGAGATGAATCTCACAAAAGGGGTCTCCAGGGGATGTCTGGATAAAATCAGAGGCTGAATCAGTTTAATCCAGAGTGCAGCAACCACAGCTGGGAATCAGGTGGGGTCTGATTAGCACAGCATGCACCTGCACATGGCACTTGGTCCTGGAGGCAGGATCAAACGAGTCCCAGAGATCCTTGGCCCCAGAGGGGAGTGGGCTTGCTGGATACCAGCGCAGCCATGTGTGCAGCTTTTCTTCTTCCCCACAGCATCTCCCCTGATGCTTTGACAGGGCTTTTGCTGGACCTGTCTGGTGGATTAATAATGCCTTTCTCTGTAATCAGCAGGTTGCATAATTACTCAAATTCTTAATCAATTACAGTTGTTTGCAAATTGTTTCAACAAACAACTCCACAAATGCCTGTGACATCCACAGGTCCCCCCCACCCCCTGCCATCCAACCCCGTCCAACCCCAGGTCCTTCCTCCAAGTTTTCTCAGCCTGAGCTGCAGGGCTGCCCAGTGTCAGTGGGTCCTATGTGTTAAAGCAGAGCTGAAAACACATCGCATGCCTTTTGAAGAGTTTGCTATTTGTGAGCTGTTGCTTCCAGACCTGATTTGCCTTGGCCCTGATTCTTGGATTTCCTTTCACTCTCATACAAACAGACAAGTTTTGGCACTGGATGGCAACAACAGCAACCCATCGGGAGCTGCGGCCCCTGTCGGCTTCTTTCTGCTGTTGGTCTTGGGCTGCCTTGAGCCTAGGAGTCCTGCAAAGCCAGTGCATGGCTTAATTGCTCAAAAGCCCTAGGAATATCCCCAGCTCCTCAATTTTGAACCTGCTAGGTAGTGATGTGTTAGCACTCAGGGTAACGGTGCAGCCCTCAAACTGACAGAAGGAGGGGGGAAGTTATTTGAACACTCAAGGGCAGCTACACTCTTAGCTGGTGTAGCTGCCCTTGATATTGTTGCGTGGGTGCAGACAAGAGCGGTGAAGACAACTGCAGGTGTGTTGAGAGTGATGCAGGCTCCTTGAAAGTTACTAAATAGTGTGATCATCCTGCAAGCAACATGAAGGTGTTTTAAGCTTGAAGGAGTGAACTCAACAGAGAAGTCGGGAGGTCTGCAAGGGCAGGGAGACTTGAGTGGGGAAGAAAAAGTCCTTTGCACACTTGCATCAAATGCCAACATGAGCCAAACAGAGAAAGAAAATGGATGAAAGATAAGTGATGGGAAAAGGGAGGAGATGTTCAAGGATCCTGCTCCTGCAGGCAGTATCCAGGAGATGTGTGGCTGCTAGAGCTATGGGCTGGGATATCCCCCAGAAAGCAGTCTGGGCAGTAACCAGGAATGATCTTGGCTCTACAGCTGCATTGTGTCATTGTATTTGCATTTTTCCACTTTTTAACTTTGTTTTCAACTCTGTAATCAAAGGCTTAGTTTTGTACAATACTGTGATCAGCCTGCATGCTCTCAGATTCAGTGTGCAGTGGGAGAAGGGAAAGTAGATGAAGCTGAAAATACAAAGTCTCATCTTTCTTCAAAAGGAAGATGGATCAATGCAGAGGGAAATGTGCAGGCAGCACCCAGGGTGTGCAGTTCAGGGTGGATCTGGGAATCTGAGTTTGGACATTGTGTCTTGCCAAGCTCTAAAGGCCAGATATTTTGAGTGTGGGGATATATATATTGGGATGTGGGGCAAGTTTGCTCCTGGCTGGGCCTTGTGGCAAGAGCAGGCAGCGCTCACCTCAGGGAGCTGGCAGCATGGTCCTCTCTGCGAGCAAAAGGCCCTGGATCCTTCCGCCATCACCCATGATTTGTCTCAGACTTGCTTAGGATTGCTAAGTAACATTTCTGGTTGCTGCCAGCTGAAAGTGAATAGGGAAGCATGAGGACTGTGCACACTGCTCCAGGTCTCCAAGCTGGCTCTGAGCATGCTCCTTTAATTAGACTGCTGGAGGGAGATCCTTGTCTTCTCAGACCAGTGGTTTCTTTTATGATCACTGCTTACCTGACAAATTACTATCAGATGATAAAATCAAAAAGTATATTCAAACATGAAGAACTCTGGGATGCCATGAGCTGGGAACTTTCGACCTGAGGTTTAAAACACTTGCAACAATCAAATTACAACTTTACTCTGAGCAATCCTAGTCTGTGACTTTGCAGGTTTGCTCTGCCATGACAGATATTCAGAAACAGCTGCTAAACAAAGTGGCAAAAATAAGATTTTAACTATTTTTGACTCTTCTTTGCCTTGCTGGCTCAACACAGCTACCACTGTGGGTGCCAGATTATATTCCTGCACATACAATAGCAATGCAGTTATGACCTAAATTCTGATTGCAGAGCCTCTGTCATTGACTGAGGGTGACTCAGAACCCACTTTTTGTGATTTGTTATTTGTAATTTGCCTTCTACTCCTTAGTTTAAACAGTGCACTCACGTAATTTGGGCTTGGAAAATGCACTCTGGCAAAGACTTTTCAGAGGCACAGTGAAACATGGTTGCCTTCATTTTCAGGTGCCCAGCTCTTTGTTTTTAAGGTGGGTGTGAAAAGACCAGACACTAAGATATCCAGTCACTTTTGAAGCTCCTGGTTCACATGACTAATTGCATCTCAGCTAAAAAGAAGGCAGGATAGGTAAATCCATCTGCAGCTAAGTCATAAACAGTCCTTGCCAAGAGACTGCTTGTCCAGACTCTGTGGGTAAAAACCTATTGAGTCATCAACCTTCTTAGACATTGGGAATAGATTAGTAAGGCTTTGAAAAAACAGAAGAAAGGCCAAATTGATCATATTTTGGAGGTGGGATGTGAAGAATCCAGGACAACTCCCTTCTTGAACATTTGAAGTAAAGGTCTGAGTTTTTTTGTGTATCTATCTGGGAGCTAGGGAAGAGCTGAGCACGGAGCGGTTGGGCATTATCAGACATCCAGGTCCTGCAGACAGTGGGGAAGGGATCACTTGCAAGGACACCCAAAAAATATTTTGCAAATTTTTCTTGACCACTCTTCTGGAAGTGGAGAAGCCACAGAAGCATTGGCTGCATGCACAGCCTAGGGCAGCTGAATGGACAAAGGATGTCTCCAAGTATCCACAGCTCCTTGGCAAGGTGTCCTGACTGCCCCTCTGGGTGTGAGCCACAGCAGATGGCTCTGGGGCACAACCAGGCTTTGTGACTCTGCAGACTGGTGAACTCAGACACCGGCAGTGCTGGGCAGGGGCCCTCTCCATCACCGCTCTCTCCAGAAGCAGTCAGCTCAAACTGAATCATGTCTGCCCTTTCACTCAGCAGCTGCACTAGCTTTTGCAGATTAAGGGCAAGACATTACAGAGGTGATGAGACAAGAGCTGAGCACAGCTTACAGACACAGTCACCACCCACAAAACCTTTAGGGTAGACATCCATGCCTCTGGACATCTAGTCATCAGAAGTTCACGAACATCTCAGGTGCCACATTTATGCCCCACAGTGGGGTTACAAAGCCTGTGTGACAGTGGAAAGCTGCATTTTGCTATGAAAAACTTGTCACCAACCATAACTGCCTGGGTGGCACAGCAGGGGCAGGTACTAGAGCCTGTATTTCTTTCTATTGCCTGTTCCAGCTAGCAGACCACATCTCCTGGGTATGTCTCTGCTGCTGATCTGTAGCTAGAGGTGATATTGGGTCACCCTGGGCTGTCAGAGCAGCCCTGGGAGGAGGCTTAGCAGGGGATCACAGTGCTTTACTGCATTGTTGTGGCAATACAAGTCCCAGTATGGGGGAGTGTGTGAAAGTGGCTCCTGGGGACATGCTGTATGTGCGTGCTGCTGTTGGGAGATGCACACAATTTGTTCTGCTTTTTTTCCATTGTGCATGGGTACGTAACCCAGCTCTCAGCCTCCTCTGACAATAACGCTTTGTTTCCCTTAACCAACCTCACTTTTTAAATGATGCAAATAATTTTAGTGCATCCAAACAGGAAGTGGCTAAGTGTCTGGGTGTCTGAATCAACATCCTGGAGGCTGGGCCTTTGCCATCAGCACAATTACTAAGTATAGGAGTTGCCTATGGATGGAAGTGCAGGTCTTGGAAATGGCAGAGCCGGTGAGACTCTGTGCCAGAATGTGACCATTGCCAAATACTACTGTTGCTCGGCCAGTTCAATCCTGCTTGTGTGGCCACAAGCTGCATCATCTCAGCTCCTCTGTGCTGATGCAATCACATTTTCTCTCTGGTTGTGGCACTGGGATGGAAAGAGCAGAACAGAAGGACCAGCACTACTGCTTTGGTGCTGGATGAGCAGCACTCAAAGGCTCCCCAAATTAATCCTTTCCCAGGACTGTAAGCTCAGTGGGCAGGGCAGCCACGCAGAGAAGGGACTTCAGAGCGACCCATCCTTCCTGGCATGCGTTGGGACTACTGGAGTCACTTGCAGATCTGGAGAAGAGCCGCAAGAAGGAGACAGGTCATCTGCTGCTCAGCAGGAGTCAGAGGTTACCACCTCAAATTATGTTTTCTTCTTCTGGATAAAGAATGTAGGATATTTTCTCAGACTTTTGCTCCAAGTTTTCCAAGAAATCTAACAATCATCTCAGACAAGTTCTAATTTGTCCACATTTGTTGTGAAGCGCAGGAGCCGTAACTGGCAGCACAGTCCATGAATGCTGCCTACAAAACGGAAATATCTCCCTAAATCCACTTGATTGCTGTTGATAAAAATATCTATGGCTCCTAAACTAATTCCAGAATATCTTCTATAGGCGTTACTCATTGTTCTCCTCTTTTATCACCCATGAGGCAGCTGAGGAAAGAGGCAAACAATGGCTTGAGGTAATGAATGCCCAGAAAGACTCCTTTGGCTTTTCCTGTGCTGGATCTATAGTCATGTTTGACTGTGAATCCAAGGTCTGTCCTGATGTCCGGTGCTGGGGTTCTGCAAAAACTGAGCTAGGCTTGGGTTTGACAGGCAGGCCAGGTAGCTAGAGGCTACCTGGAGTGCTGCTGAGGCAGCACTGACCCATGCTGGAAGCAGGAATTTGTCCCTTGGAAATGCAAGACAAGAAGCCCCAAAGCCAATCGCCAGGGCACTCCTGCATATCATTAACATGGGTGAGCAGCTAATCTGATCTTGAGCCCACCTTTCTGGCCACTGTAGGTGGAGCTAAACCTACCAAATATATTCTTGGCTGTGGTATGGCCACACGCACCACTGTGAGGGAGATCTGAGCTGTGAAACACAGAGCACCCATCTTGCCTAAATGCTGGAGCAGCTCTTCAGAGATGAGTGTTTTTACAGTAATCCCAAATTCTGGATGTCCCAACTCGACCTCTCAACCATGTAGATGAAGGAGAGTTCTCCTCATGCCATGGTAGAAAGGTGAGAGGCTGACTTAAACCCTTCAAAGGGATGTCACTGGCCCCAAGAGGGTCTAGTCCTGCCCTCAGCCAGTGGAGAAGGTGGGAGAGGCAGAACAGCCATCCTGGCCTCGTCAGTGGGAGAGAAGGACTTCTTGCCTTTATGCTGCTCTTCAGCAGCATCTTTGATTCCTTTTCCTGCAGTCAGGAAATTTGGATCAGCAGATTTTTCGATTCTTCAAGCTTTCACACTGCGCACTGCTCAGAGCTGGGAATCACCATTTCTTCATGGGAATTTAGATAAACAGTGGTGGCAGAATTAAATCCATTGAGTACTACCAAAGGGCAGAGCATTAGCATCATACAGCAGAGCTCTGCTACGGTCTTAAAGGCCTGAGTTAGAAGGGTTATTTTAAGGTCCAGGAAGAATACATTTCTGAGTGGGTGCCCAGAAACTCCTTTGAATTAGTTATGATTAACACGAAAAAGTGAACTAAAGAGCATACAGTCTCATTTTAACAATGTTAACATTAATAAAACACACGGAGATGCAGCGGGGACATTGTACTGTGCTAGTATTGTGTTCTCACCTCTCACAAACATGTTTTAGACAGAGATGCTAATCTCACAGGAACACTTCTGCTTCCTGCATGAATCTGACACTTCAAGGCAGATGTGGATAGAGTTTTTTGTGCTGTGCTGAAAGCATCAACTAGTTTTTTGTCATTTCACTAAAGAAAGTGGAAGTATTTAATGATGGACTGGTGTGTAGGAGCAGTGACATTTCTGTGCTGCTATTCATCATGAGCATTTTGGGCCCACTATGCTTCTCTCTTTGTCCCAGTGCCCTATTTCAGAGCAGACTCTCATACATCTATTCTGGTTATTTGTAACATAGCAAAAATGCTGGATTTAAAATGCAGCTGGCAATTTCACGGAGATCCGAATCCTGCCTTGTATTGACAAATTTCAGAAACCTTACCAGGACACCATGGGGGTTGGCAGCTTCAGAGCAAAAAAGACAAGAAGTTGTGAGGGGAAAGGAAAACAGCCATCAGTTCCAAAATTTTGCAGACTAAAATTAAAAGAAAATCTTGATTCAGATCAGAACAAAATACTGTTTCATCTCATGGGGCAAAAACTCCCAGTGTTTTCCGCCAACTCAAGTATCATTATTAACAGAGAGTGACTTTTCTCATGGTGAATATGGCATTCGTGGAAATGCCAGTGATGGTCACAGGAAACTGGACATGACTTTTTGGTCTGAATAAGATGTTTGGGGCTAGACTCCCACAGCTGCCGAGCTGTGGAGCGCCTTTGTCCCACTGTGGGTGGGCAGAGCCAGGGGGTGGAAGACTGTCTCAGTCCTCTCTGCTTTGTGAAGAATAATGAAATATTTATTGGTCCACGGAGAGTGAGAACATCTTGCAAGCCTGGGGGTTATGGTCCTTCCCATAGGCGCAAGGGTCTTGCTCCTGTGTGTGACAGTTGGTCCATAGGGGTTCTCCAGGAGAGAGGTATGAGGGGCCCAGAGAGACCTCCTAACCTGCTGCTGTGGGACACTTCCATGGGTGGAGGCAGGACTCAGACCAAACACCCAATATCCTAGCTGAGCCTCAGCCCTGGGGTCTCAGTTAGAAGTGAACTGACCTTCCCAAGAGCCAAGGACCTGACTTCATTACAAAGGCCTATAATAAAAGCAGCAATTTTGTTTCAGTTGGAACAAAATGTTCCTGGCTAATCCCAAACATAACACTTTGCTAGTGAGAAAGAGGGAAAATAAAAGTGGCTTGATCCGAATTGATTATAAAATCATTTTCTGGTTCAATGATTTAATTGAAAATTCAGTTGTTCTTGGAGCAGAAATCATTATCTGGCTTTCTCAGAGTCAGAAACTGATAAAAGCATGGGATGGACCCTGTTCTGACCAGAGACTGGCTGCAAAGTATTGGCACAAGTGAGCTGAAAGGTGGGCATGGGTCCTGCACCCACTCCGCAGCCAGCAGCCCCCCCTGTGAGCAGGGGCCACCACGTGTCATTTCTTCACATGCCCCATTTGGCAGATGCTTGTGGCAGTGTCAGCTCTAGGGTAAGCTCAGGACAGGCCATCTCGTTCCTGATGGACTTGCTGAGGCTCCAGGTGGTGTTCAGCAGGACATGACAAAGCCCACACCAAGGTCGTGGGAGCAGTGAGCGCTGCCACGCAGGGGACACTTGTAACCCGCATGTGGTGACAAGGGGCAACATGCTGTCTTCATGACCCTTCCTCAGACACAAGTAAGGGGTGGGTAAAGTGATGGTGTGTTTCTGGAAAGGGAATGGCCCAGCCAGGAGCACACAGTGGGTGGGGGATCTCAGCTCTTAGTGCTGAGCATGGGAGCTCTGGATGGAGCTGGAGGAGCTATTTCCACCTGCAGTCCTTGCTGCCAGGTGGCTCTGCCCTGCTGGGGTCACAGGCCAGGGCAGCTGGCAGATGGTCTATTAGTTTAGGTAGGGTTGATCCTGACAGGGAAGGAGGGGGGTGGCTTCCTGAGGTCTTTCTCATCCCAGCTGTCTGTGGGATTTACTGGCATCCTGTCGCTATCGGTTGGTCTGATTTTCACTGTCTCCCCTTGCCCTGTATCGCAGGGAGCCAAGGCACAGAGACGTGCCAGTGTTCCCGTGGGAGCTGGGAACATGCTCCAGCTGTGGGTCCAGCTGTGCCTTCCGCCGGGGCAGCACCACGCTGGGAGATGAGGGCTGCGATGAGGTCCTCTTCAGCCGCGGGGTTGGACTGGCTCTGGTGCAACCTCTGGGCTGCCTCTCCACAGAGGGACTGAGCCAGGCTCCCGCTGTGGTCGCCCCTAGGGCTCAGCCCTTTCCTAAGGCCTCTGACACTACAGGGATTTAATGCAGTGTTTGAAGGCCTCTTGTAGGTGTGTCTGCTCATGTCCTCCCACTCTGGGGCCAGGCTTGCTGTCTGTGACAGAGTTTGGGCATGAAGCTACAACAGAGTGGAGAGAAGGCATCGAGGATGCTCTCAGGGTATACATGTTAAGTGCAGGATGAGACACCCATGACACAGGTCTTACACCACTGCATGCTTGACTGCTAACACAGAATGAACCAACTTCAGGAGCAGTTTTGTTTTCTCTCAGCTGAAGCCTGTCCTTCTCACCATTTAGCATCCCAACTGTCACAAGTCGGTTGCGTTGTACCTCCACAGCCCTGTGCATGCAATGAGGCAGCACTTATAGAGCCACAGTCCAACACAGGCATCACCACAGAGCTAGCCTGGTCTATCCCACCTCTGGGGACAGTGTAGGGAAATGAAGAGCCTGGCCTGGCGCCCAGGTCCTCTGCAGAGGTGGAGCTGGCAGCACAGATGTGGGGCTCGCCTCGTGAACAAGATGCTTTTGTCCTGGAGCTTGACTTCTGTGTAGAGTGTCCCAGCACTGCCGCTCCTCCCCTTGCCTCTAAATGGGGAAGGACAAAATGAGTCCAGCTGGGGCTCGAGCGGAAGGGGAGGAGGCTTGGAGAGCAGGCTGGGTTGGTGCCTGGCTCCTCCGGTGATGGGCTCGTCACCACTCTCAAGAGTTCAGACTGTGCCTGCCCAACTCCACTAGGCATGAGAGCCTGAGAGCGGTAACACTAGAAACCTGGAAAAATTAAGGCTGGAAGGATCCCTGGAGGTCTCTAGTCCAACCTCCTAATGTCAAAGCTGGAGGAGATTGCTCCTGGCCTTGTCCAGTCATTTTGAAAATCTCCGGGGATGGAGACTCCACCACCTACGGGCACCTGCCCCAATGCTCGACCAATCTTCAAATTACCTGTAACCGTGGGGAAGATAAACAGAGGGCCAGGGAGGAAGGACCTGCTCTCCTCATGGGCAAGATAGCGCTGAAGCAGAATGCATCTCCCCATGGGATCCCAGTTCTCTTCTGCTTCCCCATCAGGACCCTCAGCCTCCAGACCACCATCACCCACAGCATGGCCAAAACCCGAGTGCACTGGCTGGTGCCCCTGATGCAGGGATTGAACAGAGAGAGTTAAAGGCTTAAAGGGTCACCTCCCTGTTGGGGTTTAACGAGGCCAGCTGGTGGATGTGTTTTCTTCCTGAGCTGGAGTTAGAGCTGCCTGGAAAGTGTACTGCATTTCCCATGAAAGTTTCAGAGGACTTGCACACCTTTCACTTGCATTACCATTTCATGTGCTCTTACAGGTCTCCAAGAAAGAGCTTAGCGGGTAAATACTAGCAGGTGGCTTGCCAACTAGAATTAAAAAAATACAAAATGTCATACTTTTCTGGCCAAGACCTCTTCCAAACTTAGACAAAATGAGAAGTCTTCCCAGCAGCTTTGGTAGTGAGAGATGAGGTTTGTTGGTTTTTTTTTTTTGGTTAGTTTGTTTTTCAAAAAGCCGTTTTGTGTCAAAACAAAGTTTTAGATGAAAACTTTTCAATCAGCTCAGGGGACAGCCAAGCACAGAGCCTGTGGGTTTCCCTTCTGCATCTCTGAGTCATTGTGAGAGTGGAGGGTCTCTATTTTTAGCTTCTGCACACACTAACTGATACCAGCTACGGGGCCAAGATGCTCTTCAGCACCAAGTTACTGTTGCGAAACCTCAGCACCAACACAGAGTTGGTCCTTGGGTCTGGGCTTGGGTGCACGGAGTGGCACCTTTGAGGAGGAGGGGATGGCGGTGCCGACCCTCCTGTCTAGCCTGGGAGCGTGGCAGCAGAGCTGCTGTGTCAGATGATAGCCACTAAGGCTGTGCAAGGGAGTCATCTCTCCCCGCGATGCCCTCTGTGCAAGAGGGTGGATGGACGAGGAGGGCAAGTTCTGCACAGGGATTATCTGCCATGTTCAGCTCGCATAATTTTTCCCTGGAAATGTAGGAGTTTGATTTTACGTGTTTTTTATGGTAACTGTTTGTAGCAGAAAGTTTTGAGTTTTATTTAGTAAGTCCAACCACCCAAACCTGACAACTTGAGAACTATTTGGATTTGAGCTTGGCACAGCGATGCCTTCTGGGAGCGAAATGCCTCATGGCCCATTCCTGCCTGGAGTGGTTTTACTGGTGGGACTGCAGCTGGGGTCAGAATTTTTGCTTGCTTTATTTTTGAAGAATCAGCTTTGAAATGTAGAAAAAATGCTTTTTCCTCTGCCTTTGTTCCAGCGGCTGAGTGGAAGGAGCCCATGCTTTTTAAGTAGCTCCACTGGGTGCAGAAGAGCACAGGGACAGGCGATGGAGAGTGTCCTGCCTTGGGCCAGACATGGCCTTGCAGGCCAAACGAGTGGCCTTTTTTGAGCATATGAGTTAATTCTGTGTGGATAAAAATGGCTTGCTCAGTAAAGCTGTTGGGCATGCCCACAGATGTCAAACAAGCAAGAGAGAGACTTCCACAACCCACCAGGGTGGTTCTGTATGGTGTAGCTGTGCGTATGTGGGCTGTGTGATAGCACGGAGAGGAAGGCGGCAGGCACATGGTCAACCCAAATGGTTAAAGGAGAGATGTTGTAAAAATAGCTCACCGCTGAAGAGACTTGAGGTGTAGCTAACCTGCCTGAGACATACAGCTTTTGTTGTAAGATGAGCTTAGTTGCAGTCTGCCTGAGAGATACACATCTCAATTATTGTATGAAAGACACTGCACACACATCAGCTCCACGGTAGTGTGCTCATTAACCACAGCTGAAACCACCACAAGACCAAGTCCAGCCTTGGAAGGATATGTGTGTGACAGAAAAAAAAACCCTAAACAAGCCCTTCAAGCCACTTTCTGACCCAAGAGATGCTGTTCCTGTAGTTTTGACAAAAAGTCCTGAAGCAGAAAGAGAAAGCGGGGGACTGGAGGAACTCAGTTCCTCTATAACTCATATACATTCACTTTCTTCCCTGAACCATTTTAAGAAGTGTAGAAACAGCAGACTTTGTTCATCTTATGTGACAGAGTCCATTACCATTACTTGCCATTACTCTGTGCAAGGACTTCACTCCTGATGTGCTCCAGCACAACTGGGATATGGAGTGTAAAATCGCAGCATAATTCAGACAGACCTCACTGCAATGCTAGCACAGGTTGCTCAGTGTCTTGTCCAGGCAAGTTTTGCAAATCTTAAAGGACAGAGACTCCATGGTCCCTCTGGGCCTCTGTCCCAGTCCTTGACCACTGGAACAAGCTCTTGCTGGCTCATCCAAGCCTTGTGAGGAGTTGTCTGGTGAGTCAGCTCTTTAGGGGTAATCTGCGTGAACCACATTGCTCCAGTCAGACTCCAATGGTTTTTAAAACCTTCCTCCGTTTTTCTTAGCCAGAGGGTTCAGGCAGCCAGAGGTGCCCACCTGGAGTGGTCTAGCCAAGCTTTGCACTGGGTTGAAGACGGGCTATATTATCTGAGGGCACATCTCCCTTCCCCATCTCCCTGGGGCTGATCTGGTCACCCCCATTCCCCTGCTCCGGACAGCTGCGGTGGACAACATCACCAGGGTCTATCTTACCCCTCTAAGGGTGCGGCCATCTGGAGACCTTCCTTCTGCTTTCTCCAGGACCTCAGCACACAGGGACCTCCACAGCAGTTTCCAGAGAGGCCTCCACCCTCACTAGTTGCTGGTTGGTGCCATCATTTACACCCATGTGCAGAGCCCTGGCTTTACCTCTATGTCTCAAGCACTTAATACAGCTTTGTCTTACCTACAGCATAAGAAAAATCAATAGTGAGAGAAGCATATTTGCTTTCCAAACAAATGCTAATGAGCATGCATAATGAGCATGTTAACTGCCATGATTCAGTCTCCAGGAGTCCACATTGTCACACCAGCCACAGAGGGATGCCTGGCAGAGCCCATGGCAGATCCCAGGTGGGTGACCTTGCATGGGCTTTAGAGCTGCTCTGCCTTACGAGGAGGATATAGCCTAACCCCAGGCAGTGCTGGCTGAGATGTGTATCTATGCGAACAACTTCCCACTGGACTAGGTGTCCATTTTCAGCTTCCTAGGGAAATCTAAACATGAAAAATATTTCCCATGAGTGCAGAACCCCCCCCTTCCTCTTGCTCCTCTGCTGTCTCCTGTTGCTCATTAAAAATCAGAAAAAATGTGAAATTTAGGGAGGAGTTGGAAAAAATTGAAAAAAATCTTTACAAAACATCTAGAATAAAACCTGGATTTTTTTTCCAAGTACAGAAACAATATTTTTATTTAGACATTTTTATTTCAAACATAACAAAATGCGATTTTTGCAAGCAAGTGGCAATTCCCATTGGCTACTGTTACTCTAATAAACATGAAAAGAACGTTTTTGTCCGATTCTGACAGTAAGTAAATCATGTGAGGTCACACCTAAGCAAATGTGTTTTCCTACTCCTGGTGACATATTGCAGTATGACAAGGCCCAGCTTCTGGTCTGTGTTTGGCTTAGGCGATGCTGCACCAGTGTACACAGTAACTGAAAACCAAATGAAGTCGCTGGATGACAGCTCTTCTCAAACAGAGGATCCCTCCAGCCTGCAGCTCATTTTGAGTAAGTTGTAGCGTTCCTTCATGGTGCTGAAAATGTTTGCAATTAAGCAGAAACTACCTTAAAGAGGCTGCCTCTCGGGTCCCAACAAGTGTGTACATGGCAGCCGCACTGCGGTGACAAATCTCATGAGGAAGTTTGCAAACAGATGATCCCTCAGACAGTCTGCTTGGAAACCGTGGGTGTCTTGTCTTCTCTGGGGACACACTTGCATTTCCCATGTAGTCTTCATGGTCACCTCTGACTCTCTCTTGTGAGGATCTCATATAAAGTCCATTTCCAGTGGTCAGAACCTCTTTTCTGGCAGCTCTGGCCCATGTTCTTTCCCATTACAAAGGCGATGTGAGCACCTGAGCAGTAAGCAAGTCCCCCAGGGACGCAAAGACCTCCACTGAAGGAATGTGGCATCCTTTTTACATGTGCTGCTCAGACAGCTGGACTGTCTGTCCTACAGAAAAGCCATCCAGACAGCGGACAGGGCACAGACCATATCCAGAGTCTTTGGGAATAACAGGAGGACCTGAAGCATTTATCGTACTCTTGATGTGGCTACTGCCTCAACTGAGATGGTTTGATGGTGCAGGAGGGAGAGGTCCATTTCTCCATACACCTGTTTCTCAATGGGTCCATTTGTTCTGTCCCATCCCAAGGCTGAGCTGGCTCTTTCCTGGCCCTGGTGGTGCCAAACTGAGTAGCCATCCCACCAGAACAAATCAAACTTATCTTGGCTTCCCTGATGGCCACTTATGCTGGTCCTCTTCTCACAGGAGTTGCACCAAGCGTGTCCCCTGGATCTCCCAGCTCATTCATGTGGTTTGCAATGATGTAGAGGGTCGAGAAGACCTTTCTCTGAAGGCCCTTTCTCTGAAGGAAAGCAGAACACTGCACACAGCTCTATGAATGCCTAAGGGTTGTGAAACACTTGATACTAGGAGCAGCTTCTCAGCTCCAAAACCCCAAGCCACAGAGACCAGCACAAGAAATTAAAGCCCACTGAGGACACAGCTAAGTTATTTTTCTGTTTCTACGGAGCATTTCTGTTTCCCAGGACCAGAAATGTGCTTTTATGCTGCTGTGAGAGCCCCAAAGCTCTAACACTTTCACACAGTCCCACTACCACATTTGTGAACCCACAAAAGAAGACAAAATCAGGAAACCCAAGTTTGGTTTTCAGTTGTAGGCGATGCAGCTGGGACAGGGGTAGTCCCCAAACTTGTCTGTTGCTAACCTTTGCTGCTGTCTAGTTAAAACATGAAGCATCCCCAAGAGATGTGAGGCTGCCCAGCATAAAGGCTTGAATTGCAGAAGAGGTTCCCCAGCTGCAGCACTCCAATAATTAACAACCGGGAACGTGCCACTGTTTGAGGAGGCTGCACTGATGCCATCTTTCTCAGATATTTAGGAGCTGAAATTAATTAACCCTTGCCACATGTGTGCACAGTGCTATCTTTTGGGGTATTTGCATAGATCAATGCTAATTATTTATATCTGTCTCAGAGGGTGTTTTGCCTGGTGATGGCTCAGACCTGCTCAGGCTGCGGACCTGCATCAGGGAATGGTTTTTGTGCTGAGTGTGCCAGATGTGTTTCTCACACCACTTTCTGGAGAAGCAGCCCTATGGGCTCAGGCCTCTGGCTTGCAGCAAGAAAAATTTGCCTTGTTCTTCAGTGATCCATTTTTGCTGGTTGCATTCTCACTTTGGACTAAGCCATTCCTCTCCCTCTTGCTACTCTGATGTTGGAGCTGTTAGTGCTTCTTCTAGATTAGCCCAACAAGTCTTTTTTATTTTTAATCTTACCCCTTAAACTCAACATGGATTTTTAACTTCTCTTTCTAGCCTTCTTTGTGACAGCCATTGGCACTTCTGCTTTATTAATGCTAGAAATTCCTGAACTACTGGCACATTTCCTAAGGCTGTTATAAGCCTGGAGCCCCATAGGCAATGTAAACTTCTCCTGCCTTTTACAAAAGCTGACTGCTGAGCACTGCATGCCCATGAGCTAGTGGGCAGTCCCCATGTTACTTTCTTTGCTACATGGAGTCATGGAGCTCCACTGGAGTGAGATGAGATCTAGCTTTGAGGAACACAATGGTGTGGGTCCCTGGAGGAAAGATCTTCGCCAAAGCTGCAGCAGTCATGTGTAAGGAGATCTTTTGCTCTAGAAGACTTCCCTTCCCCTGGCTGTGCTCAGGAAACATGATTCCTTGTTCCTTCATGATGCAAGGAGGGTTTCCACTCTGGATAGCTATAGCTTATGGAAAGGCTCAGTACAGCTCCTGCCAAAACCCACAGGACCTTTCTGTTGGCAACAGAGAGGACCTGAGCTCACGCGTGGTTGCTTTCTCTTCCTCCTGTGTCAGGTCTGTGGTGTCTCACACTGCGACCATGGGAAACTGCCTTTTTCTTGTGGGCAGAAAGCACGGGTTGCAGACCTACTGCCTTCTGAAGGCTGGGAGATAAGTGGGCCAATAAACTCCTGTTTGTAAGCCCTGTGTATACAGGGGTGTCCTTTGTTCACTCCATCCTTGTTGGAAGAGCGCTTCTGCCATTCACCAGCACTCAGCGGTGGTTACACCACTTGGATCGTGCTTCATTTGTGAATGTATTAACAAAACTCTTTAACAATAATAAGCTTTAAATAATGAGTGGCAACTGGTGAATGGAGCCTCCATCTGTTCTCACCCACAATGTGCAAAGTCTACCAAAGTCAATGGACTTCTCTCTGCTGAATTCAATGGGCCTTTTGCCAAAATCTGTGTGAATAAAATGGTACTTGTGCATATATTTATGAATGGTGAGGAGGGGGATATGGGCAAATCCAGCATCCACTAAGCGCTCATGAAACTGCTCCTAACACAGTTTTTAGTGAATCCCAGCAATTGCCTGTCTGAAAACTTCATGTCTTCTTGTTCAGGAAGAGGAACTCCATAGCCCTGGGACAACACCTGTGCTGCATCAGAAGAGGGTCACATCAGAAAGCAATGGCATTGCAAAGGACACAGCTTCCCTGGTGCAGAAGTGGATTTTGAAGACTTCAGCACTGTACCTGTGACTAATCTAATTTGTCCTGGGATTTCTTTACTGCAGACAATTGCTGCTGTCACAGTGTTTACCTAGTTATAAAAAATCTAGTGTTGTTGTAACTCCTACAAAGGAAAATGAGGCTTGGGGAAGAATTCTATGTGACTATGTGTAATGTACATTGCTCTGAAGTCATTAGTTTCTCATAAGGGGCCCTTGAGCTGTTGAAATGACACATAGGGAGTCAGCACAAAATGAGGCCACTTAGGGATGACTTTAACGTCCCTCTGGAAGGGCATGCATACTCTGTTATCCTTCCAGATACCCACTTGAACATGCTGAGTTGCCACAGCCAGTTGGAGAGAAAAAAAGAGTTAATCTGGATTTGTTCCGATATAACCATCCAGTACTAGTCTTCAAATGATGTTCTGACAGTTTGGGTAAAACATAAGTTCCAGTGCAATATCTCCCACCTGAGCATTAGCAACCCTCCTTTTTTTTTTGCTCCAGGCACTGAGGTCTAGGGTGAGAAAGCAAAATAGTAGGAGACAGAGAAGGAGGAAAGTCAAGTGTCCTGGAGCAAATGGACAGAAGTCATGATGGCATCACAGTGGAGCTGAGAGCTGGGTAGGGACAAGGGCCCTTGTAACACATTGCCTGAAGGTGTCTGACTCCTGGCCTCTTCACAGAAGCTATCAGTGCGAACAGCTTTTTTTTATTTGCTTGCAGTCCTGATCCCTTCTGCTTTCACTTTGCATTTGTCCCTGAGGCTTAATGACAAAGATAAAATTCTCCTTTACATCTGCTGCTCCTAAGGTATTTGTGATTGTCTCAGCTTCCCTTTCCAAGGTGTGGGTGGTGAGAAGGGACATACACAAAAGGAGACCAAGGGCTCCTATGTCTGCATGCCATTGCCTCCTCCCTGACCCCTCAGAGTTCACAGTGGTCAGCACTTAGTCCTCCTGCAATGGTCCTCCCCATTCTCTGGGCAGTTGGCTACCCAGTTACTCCTGGGAAGAAGGGTGCATTTCACTCAGCAATAAAGGGGAAAAAATGATTCCTTAAAGTTGTAAAATATAGTTGAAAGCTACAAGATGGATAGGAAGAAGTTTTTTAACTCCACCTTAAAATTTCAGGTTGATGATGTTTCCCGAAGTAAGCACCAGTGAGGTACACCTGCTGCCTCAACCCTTCTCCCCACAGCTTTTTGGAGCAATGCAGATGTGGTTACTGTGGGATTTAATTTGTTATTTATTTGCTTGTGTGTGGAATCACTGAATTGTACATTGTAGCTTTTCAAGATCTTGGGCAGAAAGCAATCAAGTTGGTGCACTGGGAAAAGACTTGAGTCTGACAACTCACTCCTGCCGGCGGGTGCTGGGGAGGTCAGCAATAGATGCAGGCATGCCTCGCAGCACCTTGCATGAGCAGCACTGGCTCATTTCTTTTTCTCTGGCCCTCGGTAGCGGTTGTCTCATCAAATGCAAACATCTTAATGACTTGAGCTATCCAGTGGATTTCCTCTCTATTATCCTGGCTAAGCTATTTGCTCTACTCACAAGCTGGCAAGCATTCCAGGTCATCTGAAAATGCTTTGTAAACTTTTGCACATCATTAGATCTAAGTAGGACGGTTATAAAGCAATGGAGAGGAGTTAAAAGGCAATTTACGTTTTACGAGAAATGCAGGTACCCTGGTGATAAGCTGTTGTCTCTAATAGAGGATCTGTGAAGCAGTGAGCCAAGAAGTCTAACACTGGGAGAAATCACAGGCTTTTTTTCCCAGGGGAAATTTTGCTATTTTCCTGCTTGCGGGTGATATCATATACTTTAATAACACCCACACCCCTCCCCACAGTGTCATTCGAGCTGACACCCTGCAAACTGTCACCTAAAGGTCAATTGCTCTGTGTTTCACCCTTGCAAGCAGAGCTTTGCTGCTGACACTGGAGTCACTGTTTCAAGGCGGAGTGGCTCAGGGTCAGCTCCCTGGCAGATGGCATCTGTTTGCTGCTGCCCTTTCTCCCTTTCAATCAGGTTACCACTTCTTTGTGTACAGCACTAATGCGGCAGTAACGGTGCTGAGAGTGGACTGGGAAAGACTAGCTGACACGCTGTCCTGGGGCTCTGTGCAGACTCAGTGCCACATTTTTATTTGTATAAATCAGATCTCCGTTCACACTGGGAAATTAGGTTTTCTGTAGTATTTGAACTAGGAGTCCATCCATTACAATTCATTCATCACAGAGACAAGCAAAACAGCTCTTCTGATCACTTTCCGTGTTTGGACATGCCGAATCTGTGCCCTCACCAGAGCAGCTTATTGTGCATTAAGCTTGTCCACAGGGCAAGTGATTTTTCTAGTGCTGACAACAATTTTGTACCATGTTCAAAGCTTTGCTAATTCCAACCAGACAAAACTAACTGCGGAAAAGGGGGAAGAAGACAGCCACAGCTTTTACGTTCAGACACCTTTTGCAGTGCCTCCAGGAATATGATCTGAGAATTTTCTGGCTACATTTGCATAGAGGCAGCCTTCTTCCTTGTGCTACAGGCTTAAAATTATTTGGTTTGTTGTTTTTTTTTTATATTGAGCTGTATGAGATCACTGATGATATATAAGTACTGGAGATCACTGTGCCTCCAGTAAGCACTCCAGAAGGTTTCTGAAGGCAGCAGGCTCTAGTATTCCTGGCTGCTGCAGTAGACTTATGTGGAGTAAAATCAGAGTGAATGATGAACTGCTGTTAATAATCAAAAACCTCTTCTGCACCATCACAGTGGCCGAGTAAACAATGCCAAGAAACAGCCCATGCCACTGTGGGCTTGGCTCGCCTGGGCCAACTGATGCTCTTCCAAATTACTTCTGGGCATGGTTCAGGACTCCTTGTAGAGCAGATACCAGTCCCGTTAGACAGGCTGGATCTACCATGTTGTTCTGGAGGCTCGGAGAGTTTAATAGCAAGGTTGTGCGAGGGTCTGGCCCGCTTAACCTCATGCCAATGGTTTGGGAAATGTTTAATTCACTCATACAGACCTGAAAAGATTGTGAATGTGGGTATCTTTTGCACTGACAGATTTCAAGGATAGTATTGTTGTCAATATAAAGATGAGCTGCTTGAAAAGAACTAGCAGAGCTGAAAAATTCCACAGGCAAAGGTAAGAATGTGGCTCATTAATAAGTTGGAGCAAGACAGATGGTTCAACAGGCAGGACAGTGTTTTACTAATGATTGGCTTTTGGGACAGGTTTTCACGGGAAGGCTGGGCAGCCGAGCCAGGTTCCTGTTCACAACGTGAGTCCTGATAAGTTTTTTCTGTCCTTGTGGCAGAGAAGGAGGATGTGCTGGGCATAGACTTGGCAAAGGGCCTGTGCCTCCAGTTTTGGCAGCGTGGCTGAGTCCTGATAGCACCAATAAATGATGCAGATGTCCAGAAGGCAGCAGTGTCCATCTGGCTGTGTTTGTTGATCCGTAATTTGGACTCTCGGGCTATTCACAAAATCTGCTCTTTAAATGCTCATTCTGGGCTGCTGCTCTGCACGGCTCAGAAGCAATCCTGGCTGTCCAATGATCACACTCACCTCCTTGACAGATCCTATGCACTTTCTTCTCATGGCTTGCGGATTAGTCCTAGGTCTGATTCCCATCTATCTCTCAGCCCAAACACCAGCTGCATATCTGCACCCAATTATCCACCATCCAGAGCCTACTGAGTCCTTACAGAAGATTACTCCTGCATGACCAGGAGCTTGGCTGGCCACAGCCTTACACACTACTCCTCAACCTGCACCTACAGCCTTGATCTGGAACACGCAGGGCAAACACAGTCTCCACCTCAAGAATTGCCACGAGTCCCTTGTGTGAGGAAAGGGACAACCAGGACATCACTGGCCAGTGCATCCTGATGGATTTTGGGCAGTGTGAGTACCTCCTGAAAGAGATCTTGCTGAAATCATGCTGGAGGGTCTCCCTTTCCCAAAGGCACAACCCTGCCTGGCTGGAGTCCAGGACATGCTTCCTAAGACACTTCACTTAAGCCACATTTCTAAGCTTTTCTTGCCAATCAAGATGGGGTTAAGCCAGCTCATTAGTAAATGAAATGGGGAGCAGATCTCACTAGCTCAGGGCATGGCTTTCCCACTCTTATTGGGACCTGGCTTGAGAGCAGCTCTGATGTCTGCTGGCCACTGTGTAGACCTGCCCTGCACTCCTGGTTTAATAATCTGTTCTGATGAAAACACCCAGCCCCATGGGCTGTTGATTAAACACTAGACCATGGGTGGCCAAGGAGTTGGGGCACAGAGCCCAAAGGATTTTCCTGCTGGATCATGGTCTCAGCTTGGACATGGCGATGATTCCTCAGGAGGCAGATTCCTGGAGGAGTTGTCTCACTGTTGTGGAAGCTGCACTTCGGTCATCTCCTGGCCAACGTAGTCATAATGAGATAAGGACATTACTGCAGCCTGCTTGCTTTTACACCCATAAGGGCTTAATTCTTGGTTCCTGGGTTCTGGGATGAAGGGGAAATTCTAACTGTAACTGCTCAGCAGTGGTAATTTGTGACCAAGGAATGATCTGGCATGGAGGGCAAAAAGGCCCTACTACAAGAAGGAGTTAAACTAGCTGGAAGCAGGAATGCCAGAGACAGAACAACTCCTTGCAAGGGATTGGTGCTGGTGCACGGGTATATAAGGAATCTGCTTGTGAACCACATATTGCGGTAGGACTCTGCCCAATGCATTGTTCATTAAATTTTTCTTTTATATTTAAGCGCAAATGTGTGTTAAACTCACCTCAAGGTGTATCATAAAAATTCCCCATCGGGGACTTTTACCTTCTTAAAGAGTAGTCAGTCTGGATTTGTGCTGGCACCAGTTCCAGTGCCCAAGAGCTTGGCTGGCACATCAGTGAGGGCAAGAGCTTGCCAGCTAAGGAGCCATCCCACTTCCACAGTGCAGTGTACCTTACAAATGCACCTTTCACATATGCATCCCTCACCAACTTTCCTCCCTTGAGGCATGTCTGGAAACACCAGCTATCTTCCTTGATTGCTTAGAAGTGAGGCTTTCCTCTGACTACCCGTCATCACAGCAGAGCCGACCAAGAATGAGTCTTGCTCAGGGTATCAGTATAGACATGGTTTCAGGATGCATGGGAGGTTCAGATTTGACATGAGGAAGCATTTCTTTACAGAGACGGTGGTCAAACACTGGAACAGACTTCCTAGAGAGGTGGTTGATGCCCCAAGACTGTCAGTGTTTAAGAGGCATTTGGACAATGCCCTTAATAACAAGCTTTAACTTTTGGTCATCCCTGAAGTGGTCAGGCAGTTGGACTAGCTGATCATTGTGGGTCCCTTCCAACTGAAATTCTATTCTATTCTATTCTATTCTATTCTATTCTATTCTATTCTATTCTATTCTATTCTAGCACACTTTTCTGAAGTTTAAGGATGCCTGAAAACTGCAGAGAGACGGTGGTTGGACTCCATATAAAGAGGTTACATTGAAAGAGAAAACAAGGAGCAAAAATTAGGAACAGAGGAATGTTTTCCAAGTTGCAAGATGAAAAGACCCTGATCCTTCTATTGCCCAGACTGAAGCTCTGTCACTGGAGCTTCTCAGCTTGGCTTCACACTCCTTTTCCCCTGTATCCAGAGGTGTGGGAGACAGCATCATTGTCTCCCTCTGAGTGAGTCTTCTAGACAGGCTTCAGGGTCAATACAGGGAATGAGGCACTTTTGGGGCACGATTCACCTGCCTGACAGGTAAGTCAGAACCAGATGAATCACTTGTACTTTTTCTCTCCAGTGCTTATAAAGGGATCTGGGGATGACTAGCTCACATGGGATTCCCTGCCTTTTAGCCATTTAATTCTTGGTTCCTGGGTCTTGTCTGGGATGAAGGGGAAATTCTAATTGTAACTGCTCAGCAGTGGTAATTTGTTACTGAGGAATGATCTGGCATGGAGGGCAAAAAGGCCCAACTACAAGAAGGGGTTAAACTAGCTGGAAGCAGGAATGCCAGAGACAGAACAACTAGGGGAGGTGAGATGCATCCCACTTCAGTTTTGGACTCTGGCTTATTATTTCCACTTCATATCCCACTTCACTTTGGGGAGAGCTGGTCCCATTGCCTGGGACAGGCAGACCTCTTTTTCTCCTTTCATGGTGGAACAAGAGGACTTCCCAAAATAATGAGGAGTATTCTAGCATGTGGATGTGTGTGTGTGTGCTCATGAAGGGTGGAGCCTTAAGAAAACCATTTACATGCCTCCTACAAAATTGATGTTTTTACAATGGTAGGCATAGTTTCTACAGCTGCTGACCCATTTCAAGTGAAGAATCTGCACAAAGCTGAAGGCAACATACTGTTCATGGGCAAAGAGAAGAGAAATAGTGAAAATAGACTATAACAAAGAATGTTTTGGTCCCACACAAGTGGAAACCTTTTGACTGTCAGGAAGGGCAAATGCTGGGGAAATTGTCTGGGGAAAATCTTGTGATTCCAGCATGAGAGGATTTTAAAACCAAGTCAGACACATTCCTGTCATAAGTGACAGAAGCACCACTGTGCTGGGAAGGGGATTAGCTGACATCTTGCGGTGTCTCCCAGCCCTGTTTCTTATCATCCATTTGCCTTTTTATGGGCACATTGTGTAAGCAGCTTGTAATAATTTTGTAACTAATACAGCCCTGTCGTCTTCTTCCTCCATCACTCACAGCCAGTGAGCTCCTATAATGCAGCCTGTAACTCAGAGTAACTCCTCTATGAGTTACTGGGGGGCATATCTCCTAGAACAAAGATGTCACCAATGCAGCTCAAAGTGTGTTGAAATAAGAACTGCGCATCTGTCATTTGCCTGTGGCATTCACGAAGTTGGGGCTAGCAGTTTAGGGAGCTTTGAAATCTTACCAGCTATTTCTAGAACAACAGGAATATCGACAATCCCAATAGTTAACACCAAGGAAAATTTTGGACACCTGTTAAATTTTGTGTTCCCTTGCTCAACAGTGCAAGTTGAGCACTTGGGTTAGGGACCAAGAAGAGGCCGATGGCAGGTGCTGAGCATCAGCATATGCATCAGCATATGTGCATGAGCATATATCAGCATATATGAAGACAAGCTGGACCTGCAATGTCTTGTGCTCCTTCAAAACAGACAAGACAGTGGTGAAAACCAGGCATGCCGACATCACAGGCCATTTAGGAAACAGTTTATTTATATGCAATGTGCACCCTGGTATTCAGGCTCAAGCTGGCTGTGAAGTTGCGTGCACTGGACACAGCATGTGAATACTTCTCATTCTTGACTGCAGCACACTAAGCCCTGTACCACGTAGATGTTCTTGGACTGCAGTTCCTGGCTGGATTGCTGAGATGCTCTGCATAGGCAAGGTCAGGGTAGTTCCTCTCACTAACAGGTCTTGAATTTTTCCATTTCCTGCCTTTTATGCATTCACAGCAGCAAATTCGGTTGGAAAAAAACAAGGTCTAGAAGAGGGCAGGTGTGGCCAAACAGCCTATGTCTGCTGACCTGAAGGGATCGTCATACCATTAGAGATTCTGAGGGGAGAACCAGTTGCTTCCTTCCCACCTTGTGCTGCTCACAGGCAGCAGATAGATCTGGGTGGGTTGATGGGAACTTTAGAGTCTAGATGATCTGGAGTTAATATTTGCAAGACATGAGATGTCCTGGGAATATCAGGACAGGACTTGTGTCAGGAAGGTGGTTTTCAGGACACATGGACACTGTGGTAGAGGGACCTAACTGGCTTAGGGATATAATCTTTGCTACACAGATAGTAGCAGCTGTCTGTGAGAGTGCCATAACACATCTTCACCTCAGAGCCTTCCTGCTCACTACAGGGACAAAGTACCTGACTTAGGCCTTGGCCAAGTGACCCAACCATAGCACTAACTTTGGGAGCTTCCAAGTCCTCCTACGGTGCTTTACTGAGTGAGAATGCTGCTACCTCTGCAGCCCCACTCCTCCCTGGCACACTGCAGTGGCCACGCACTGACCATCTGGGGGCCACCTGACAGCTTGCCTTCATCTGGGCTCTGGTCAGAGCAATCAGGCACCAGGTAATTTTCAGTGGAAAGGCCACTCATTTATAGAGTTATTCTGGGTTCACTGGCTGCCTCATGTCCTCTCTGCCTGCTTCCATTAGTACTGGCTGGAGCACTCCCACACAACACTCATGGGGAAAGTTTCTGACTCTCAGGATGCAACATGAGGATGACCAGGGCATTGCAACCACATGTGTGTATTTCTCACCAGAGGGGCTGTAATTCTGCCCAGGCAAGACAGAGAAGCACCTGCAGCTGCAAGCAGTCTCTGGCTCCGAAGAGATGTGTTCCCATTGCTGTTGCTGAAATTCCCAAAAAGAAATGGGAATTCAGCTTCTGCTACACCTCCTTCAGTCTCTGGATTTTGTTCTTTGCCATCATGGTTATACCAGGCATGGCACTAGCCCATAACAGAGCATTTCTGTAAACCCCTGACAGCAAAAACACTAATTGAACATTGATGGGAAATGCCTGGGATGCTCTCTGTTCTCTTTAGGACATTTATGGAAGGAGCAAACAGGTTAAGCTCTGCTGATCCACAGAGTTAGAGGAGCAAAGACGTCCTGCTTGTCTGTAATATGTTGCCAGTGTCCCAGTTCTGTAAACATCCTCTCACCAGGACCTAAATCAGTCTGTCACATGTCACCGCTCCATCTCCTGTTATAGCCCCATGGAAAATAAGAGTGCTGCAGACCATAGAAAATACCTCCAGTCACGCTACCAAGGGGAAACTTGGACAAGGCTGTTGTTGACACCCATGTGAATGGGGAAGAAGCACCATGGCACAGGGTGGATGAAAAAGGATGTATCTCCTTGAGTCTGTGCCCTCCTTTGTGCCTATGTGAAGACAGATCAATCCCAGCTAGTTACCATATCTGGAATTGTTTAAATGTCTTTTAAAAAAGAAAAATAGAACAAAATCCATCCTTCCTGCTATGTTTTGCTTCTAAATGAAGAACCTGCGTGCTTAGCCTAGGCTGGACTCTGAGTGATGGGCAGACACCTGCTGTTTGACAAAGCCCAGCTTTCCAACACAACCCAAATAAATGGGAGCCAGGCACACAGACAGAGAGCATGTTACTCTTCTCCCTGCAAGTACCAGCATGGCAGAGCTGGATGGCCAAGGCCATCTGAGGCCTGTGGGAGAGCCAGGGCTACGGCTTTCCAGTGGGCAGGGGGATGTCTGAAGGCAGGGGGCTGCATGGTGAACAGAGAGCACAGTGCAGTAGGAAAGGGTAGGACCTACAAGTGCATGCACAGGTTTCCCACCACAAACCCACTTGTGGAGGCTAATCTGAGCCTCTTCTTTATTTTCAGGTTAGTTGAAGTAGACAAAAGCTTGCAAACACAGACAAGGTCAGAATACAGTAGGCAAAATAGGATCTAACATGCATTTTTAATGCTTAAATATCTTTATTTTACTCTGATTTCATACTTTTGAGGTTTGACAGTGGCTGGCAATGCTGAAATTAATTTCTAAAGAAACCAGCCATCCTGTGCTCCTAGGAAAGCAGTCTTGAAGGTGCACATTTGCCCAAAATCCAAGCAACAGGAACAAAATGGTTATAAAAGCAGATTTGGGCCCTACCACTGTTCTGGAAAAAAAACCCATCCATTTTTGAGGTTTCACAGTTACATGCTAGTGGTACAACTTTTTTTCTTCACTCCTTTATTGTTTAAAAAGCCCACAAAAGTAGTGGCAATTACAGGACTGATGTATTTGAGAAACCCTCAACTCAGTGCATGCTAATCTGTGGAAATTTACTGTGCAGTCACTGCAACACAGGGAGAATGCTCTTCCTTCCTAATCCCTTACAGCTCTTGTGCCGTAGGATTACTGCTGCTAACAATAGCATATAAAACATTCAGGAAGAAGCGCACTTTTTCTGATGCTGGGCGTTCTGATGTCCCACACTGCAAACACAGCTGCTGATCCTGCTGGTTGAGCTACACATCTCTTGCTGGCTCCTTAGGGTGGAGTGTGATGGCCACTTTGGAGTGTGTTGCCCCACCTGATATTTGATGATGTCTCACTGAAAACCTGAAACAGAAATGTGAAGATGTTCTCAGGAGGCTCAAACTTGTGCTCCCTGCTTATGGGAAATGAAAGCTTGGTTTTGTGAAAAGGAAAAAAAAGACACAGGTTCCCAAAATATTGGATTTATGAGGCAGAATGAAACCTGGGACAACTGAAATGATGCTTGAGAAGATGTGATTTGGGTCCTCATCGTCTAAGACAGTCCTGTGGTTAGTAAGTTACCCTAGGAAAAGAAACAGCTCAGTTACCTGAACAGGTGTCTTCTGCATCATGCACCCCAGCCTTCTCCTTGCCCAATGAACATTTAATTACATACTCCAGATGAAGACAGTTGTTTCTGCAGCCTGCGCCTGGGGCATGCACTGGGAATGAGAGAAGCGGAGCCAAGCTTCTCACTCCGCTCAAACAAAGACGGTGTGAATCTCTGCTCTCCACGCCTACCCCTGAAAAGGCTCTGTCAAACCAGGCACTTTCTCTGCCAGAAGTTTTGATAAAATTGTTTCTTGGGAACACGCCTGGCCAATCTGCACTTTGTGCTTGATTTCCCTGGATATTCAAACAATCCAGCTACTGACAGGATGTTTGCTGGAAAAGGGTCCAGCAGTTCTGCAAAAAGCACTTTGGCATCCTCCCAGCGAAGAAGTAGGAGCATATCGGGTAGCTCATCTGAGCAATCAGGCCGAGGAACATAGCACCAGTGCAAAACACTTGTGTTTGGTGCGTCAGAAAAAATGGATGCAAATGGTAAAAGTGAGGAAGAAGGGGGAGAGAGCTGCTCAGTGCACTCCTGAGCAAAGGGGAGCCTAGAGACCTGCAAGACAAACTCAGGTTGTGGATGCTCCTGCCCAGGATGCTCAGGATGCTCCTGCCCAGGCTGAAAGAGGAACTTAGTGTAGGTTAACCCCTACCTAGCCTTCCAGGGAGAGGTGGAGGGATGCACTAAGGGTCCTGCTCCAAACATTCAAAGACTCCTGGTTTGCATGAGCCTCTGGGCAGCTCAGCCATCCTGCATGGACGTAGGGCATCGTGGAAAGCTTTCCTTGGGAAGAGAGAGCTTCTCTCTGTGAAGACGCTCCTCCCAGATGCTTTGTTTTAGGAAGGGTCATGTCTTGAAGGGCAGAGCTCCCTCTGGGGCTGTTTCATGCAGGGGTGGGAGCTGGGCATGCTGTCCTGTTTGGGCAGCTCAGTCCTGCTGTGTACTGGTAGGCCAAGAGCTCCTCAGCTTTGCAGTGTGTTGGGAAATAACCTTCAAATGACCTTGCTGGAGACTGTAGTGTCGTTGCCATCAGCAGTAGGAAGAACAGTGAAAGTAGAGCTCCTGAAGCTTCCTAAGTCCCACTGCCCTGTATTTGCCACATGGGCACAAAACCTCTGCCTTTCCACCTTATTAGTACTGAAAACCATGGTGGGGATCTTAGGAAATGAGGCAGGAAAATCCCACTGGTGCTGAGGAGAGCTTCAAACAATAGCAGGGATTTTCAGGGGTATGTGCAGCCTTGCCAGTGACTTTCATGCTGCAGGTCCTAACCTCATCCCTTCCCCCATGTGAAATCTGCTGCGACTGCCTCCCAAACAGGCAGAGCCAAGGATGCTGTTTGTCTCTGCCTGCACTGACCCGAGGTGAGGAACTGTGATGGGAAGCAGTTTGCTGTCCCAACCCTGGTTTAGGGGACAGCCCACATTCCTGCTTTTAGCTCCTTTTCAGCATGTGTCCCAGTGCAGCTTCATCTTGCTCTCACATGTAATTTCAGCAAAAGTGGTGTTTTCTTCTGTATCTTTAGTCCTCTCTCACACTGTGCACAGCCCTCTCACAAGCACTGGTGCATACAGCCAGACAGGGATGCACCAAACCCAAATCCTCTGCAGCAGCTGGACTGTAGCTGTGTGTAGGACAGCATCAGATGGGAAAACACGCTGTGCTGCCTCACGTCCCTAAGGCAGGCTGAAGCGTTAGCAGGGTGCCGAAGGTAAGAAGTGCAAAGAAAGCTGCAGGTCTCTGCTGGTGGGATGTGAATGCACAACAGCCATTAGCTCAGGACAGCAGGAGCTCAAGGACTGAGCAAACTGGCACGATGCTTCAGCCAGCTGCAGCTGCCCTGTGCTATTCGGATAAGTATGTGCAAGTCACTGCTTCCTGCTGGGGCTGCCTCTCCTGGCAGACCCTGCTCCAGCCACAGTAAATCTGGGGATGACAGAAGGTTGCACCACAGGGACCTGGGCTGGCAGGCCTTCGTGGCCATCAAGAATATTCCCAGGTCTCACTGTGATTGCAGGTCCCTGGCATGATTTGGGGTCAAGCCAACTAGTCCTTCAGAAACAATTTCTGGAAAACGTTTAAGGGCAGCACAGACTTGATATTATTGCCCTGTGCAGTTGGATGCATCCATCCTGGTTTGGAGGATAAGAAAGTTTAATAGATTGTTCTGTGTCAGTGGCCTCAGGGCCAGGAAACAGTGCCAGGCACATTTAAATTACTAGTATAGATGCAAGCACTCTGGCTGCTGGTAAATCTCTGAGCATCTCCTTCTGGGCAGAGAAGCAGCCGTCAGGTTATGAGTGGGGTGAGGGAGGGTCAGGGCTCCACAGCGAGGCCCTTCTCTGTCCAGCTGGGCATTTCAAAGGCTGTTTTCTGCCCAGTTTCTCATCACCTGCCAGCAGGAGCACTGCAGCATGCCAGGGTTACACAATCCTTTACTTAAGGAGCAGGCACTAAGGCGTAAGCTTTCGCATCCGTTCTCTGGACAAAAGACTCAGCCTGTTCTTAGAATACCTGAATGCACAATTCCTTTCGTAACCATCTCAAAAGTGCATCCCGGGTGCAAGGAGTGAACCTCCCGGGGCAGCGTGGAGCGAGCCAAGAGGGGCCGAAGGGAACAGGCTGGAGCTGGAGCCTGGGATCAGTTTTCATCTTGCCGGGCTTTTTTTTTTCCTCCCTGCTCCCTTTCATCAGATCACACAACCTCCCAATGTGACCTTGAGGGTGCTGTGGGGGAGGAGAAAGACATGGCAAAATTTGTGCAGCGGAGAAAATACTGAACTCGGACCATTTCAGTGAGCCACTGTCCCGGGGCAACCCAAGACCTCAGTGACACGGAGGAGTCAGAGCTGGAGGAGAAAAACTGGAGAATTTGAGGCCCACGAACACCCCCCTCCCCGTGCTAAATTATTTTGCAAACTCAGCAAAATCCACTTGCTGGAAAGGGCTGCCTGGGAAGTCCCACAGGGCTTCAGACAAATTAACTCAGTGTTACCCTGAAACAAAATCGCCTGAGCATGACTGCGGGGTGAGAGGCAGGCAGCAGAGCAGAGGAGATTGTGTTACGTTAAGGCAATGATCGATCCTAGATAACGCTGAAGGAAGGAGAAGGGACCTGCCTTTGTTCTTGTTCCCCTGGGGTTTCTGTGCATGGCATTTACCCTCTTCTATAGGGAATTGCACACGGTGAGTCACAGCTGATAACCACAAGCTGACACTCACGCTGGGCCTGATCCTGTCATTCATTTTCAAGGGGGTAAATCGGCAAGGACTCTGCTGAAACCAAGTGCGCTGCCCGAGCAGGAAAAGAGCTGATGCTGCTGGAGGGATGCTGGCAGTCCCACTGCCAGCACCCCAGGCAGTCACGAGTCCCGTCCTTGGAGAGCGATGGGTTCTGTCAGCCCAGATCCAGCCAGTTTATGGCTGCCTGTCCATGGCCCATCAGCAGCTGGTGGGGGCTCTAAAACCCACTCCCTGCCCTGTTTTCTGCCTGCTTATGCCTTGCCATAGAAGCAGCAGCAGAACAAAGGAAGAGGGTTGTTGACCTTAGCGCATGGGCTGTGAGTGAACTGGGCACGTTAAGGATCATGCCCAAGCGAGGAGAACCAGTTCTGCCCTGGCAGCGTGAAGGGTGTGGATCAGAGGCTGGAAAACCCCCAGACACAGGAAAATGAAGAAATGAGGCACCAAACTTTACTATTAAACACTCAGTGTGACTCAGAGGCACAGGAAAACTGAGCCTGGGAGAGGAGCAGTGCATCATGTGCTGCGGAGCATGGTCTGCCCAGGGGAAAGGGAGCAATCTGCAGGTGACCGCTTAGGAGAGCCTGTCCCTGAGCATCATCCAGGAGAGCCATCAGGGACACTGACTAGCAAAAAGACCCTGGTTATCTGGGCTGGACCCAATCAGCCAGGGCTGGGACCTGCCCTTCTCTAGTCACTCAACAGTTCTTCGCTTGAAACTGCAGCGTCAGAGCAAGCCTTAGCCCTGTCCTGACACCTAGCTGCACCACTCTCACAGAGGGTTTCTGGTCTCTTGGCTTGGTTCCTCTATGGCTGGGTTGGGAAAGGGCACTCCATCAGTGGCTTTTCTCCATTTTGCAACTCAGAACTTTTTTTTTTCTTTTGGCATTGAAATGTTCCTCTGGAACATTTCAGCTCCAAGAAATCATTATTTTCAGAAGAAAAAATTTGTATGAAACTTCCCAGCAAGATTGATGACATGGCAAAGGACACGGCAGGGCAGCCAACCTTTGCAACTGAACAGGTATGCTCAGCCTGTCACTTCTTCCAGGACTGGATTAAAAGGCTACTGAGATAACCAAGCATTCAGCCTTCAGCTTCCCCAGGAACTGCATCAGGTTGTGCAGCTACTTGGAGGCTTAGGAGGTACCAGATCACTTTTGGTCAAGCACATCTCTGCAATCAAAGTTTATAGAGCCTTCTCAGTAGGAGGGGTAGAAGAAACACAGAGACCAGGAAGCAACTGCTGAAACTGCGAGTGATTAAAATGCAATAAAATGTTTGCCTTCTGCTGCTAAGCAAGAAGTGTGGCATGTGTTTTGCTGAGGTAGCAGAAGTGGTTGTGTTCACTGAATGAGCAGCTAATGAAAAGCATTTCAAGCAGGAAGCAATGCTGATGAAGATTACGAGCCTGCTTAGATCTCGGAGAATGAAATGGCCCAGGCTGGATACTCCTGTTTTACACCTGATTTTGCATTGATCAAAGAGGATTTACTCTGCTCTACACCAGTGTAGAAAGAGTGGGAGCACCACTCTGTGCCAGAAGCTGCTCGGCAACATCCCCCTGCCAGGGCTACCTGCAAGCAGAACAAATCCTTTCTGCAGCCCTGGACAGGGCAGCTCAGGCAGATCACATCCCACAGTGAAATTAATGTGGCAGCAGCCATTTGTGCTGAAGCCAGTCCCACAGCAGTAGCTGCTGAGAGGCAAGAGCTTCCGATCATGTTAATTCCTCCTGGGTGTCGGACTTGTGGGGTTGCAAACAGTGCTGGATCGGCTAAAGGGATGGCTGGATCTACGTCCTCTTTATTCAGGTGCGTCTGTGTCCTCTTCCCCTCCTGTTGGTGTTATTAGCCAACGTCCACAGGCAGGCACGGGTCCCTGTTGTGCTCAGACATTGTAGTCACATGAGCAGGCAGTAGTTCCTGCCCTGGAAAGCACGCACAGTGAATGAGTCAAGACAGATGCAGGCTGTGAGACGGGACTAGGGGCAGGCACTGGCATGGAAGCCCAGGATGGTAATACTCTTCTGGGAGACAGAAGGGCATGGGATGTTCACCCTGCTCAGCTCTATTGATCCCTGATGTCAGTTGTCTTCTCCTGAGGTAGAATTGAGCTATCAGCATGTGACAACAAGCAATGTGTGTACAGTCACGGTTTCTCAAATTGTGTGATATAAGAAAGTACTGATAAGGCTTGAAAAGCCTACGAGGCCGTGTTTGGGTTGGCAAACAAAGCACAGAAGCATATTGAAAAAGCTCGCATTTGGTACCTTCACACGAAGCTCTGAAAATGAGGAGAGAGGAAACCAAGGTGTCCCAGCCTGCCAGGTAGAAATCAAGAAGCCTGTTGCTGTTGGGAAAGGGAGTGGGAAGAGAGCTCAGGAATCACACTACACAGAGCAAGAGATCCTACCTTGAAGAAAAGGCAGAGAAAAGTTGTGGCTGAGGCTGTGGCACATAATCAGCCTTGGGATGCCCATGTCTCCCTGATCACCAGCTGGGTGCATGCAGCTCCCCTGGGCTGTCCTGTGGGGTCGGGCAGGGGACTGGTCCAGCATTCAAGGGTTTTTTTTTTTAGATTTGTTTTCAGGCAGATCAAGCCTCTGACACTTCTCCAGTGGAGGGACCATCACTGTCAGACTGGGCAGTCCCTGCATTGCTGCTTTACAATACAGTAAATACATTGCTGTAATACATTGCTGCTTTACAATACAATACAGCTTTGGCAGAAGGTGGCATCTAGGAGACACAAGCTGACTTTGTGGCAAGTACCTTCAAAGCCTGTGTTTTCTTTCATGACTTGTTTCTGATTACACAGTCAACTCATTGCTTAGCTTGAATACCTTTGTCTCCCATTTTAAACATTAGTAACACAACGGGGGTTCCCTGGAGCAGTTTATGGCACATACAAGCCCGGGAGCACTGGGAGCCAGCGTGCTTCCCATCAGCCAGCAAGTCACCTGGAAAGACCAAAGAACTTGAGGAAAGGTGTTGCTGGAGGGTGTGGACCAGGGCCATTCTGGGCAGAGCAGGTGATGGAGACGCAACTCATGATAACAAATAAGCCCGTTTTCTTTTAGGGAACCCTTTGGAATTGAGTAGCAAGCTTGTCCTTTGGGTGCCACCATGTGGAAGTGTTTCCCTGTAGGGCTCAGGGTGCAAAAGCAAGGCTGCCTCTGGGTGTAAGAGGTGTAGGGAGGTGGTGTCAGGGTGGGTGCTGGTGCCCAGCAAGGCTGCTTGCCCACTGTCTCTGGTCTGCAGGTTCATGGCCACTGTGAATTTAACTGCCCTGGGCAGCAAAGACCATCAGTCAGCTTCTGTGTCTCTACAGAGAAATTTTTAATGGTAGAATTTGCTTTGATACCTTATTATTCCCCAACATATTCTTTTAGAGGTGGTCTCTCTGCTCACACCTCTAGTTGAAGTAGGGTGGCTTGGTCAGGGAAGAGTGAGATGCTCCAGGGAAGCTGAGCCCTGAGATGGGCTCTGATTTCTGGTGAGGTGTCTAGCACTTTGCTCATTTTTCCCCAGAATGATTCAGAAGCCAACAGCATATCTGAGAGCAACGTCCGCCTGGGGCCTAACCATGATCGTTACTGATATTTTGTTTATTCTTGGTGCTAGTAAAACCCACTGTCTCTAGGCAAAAGAGCATGGGTTGCTCTTCAAACATGGAACTATAAAACAATGTCTTTACTCTGAAATAATCTCCTGCCTTGCTGGATGCATGCAAAACAACCTCCATGTGCAGTCAAGGATGGCTGGAAGCTTCATTGTCATATCATTAAGAATTTCCTGCAGGGCCAGGTAAACGAAGGAGACACGAACTCACCAAGTTTGAGCTGTTCTGCGTCCTCACGGCACTGCATGGCTGTGCTGCTCCCAAAACCATCCACAGGGTTGGGGTAGCCAAACGCTAGCAGAGTGCATTGTGCATGCCTGTCCCATCCGCCTTGGAGGTGCAGGGCTGTGATCCTTAAAATACTCTCCAGACTCTTCTACACCATGGCTGCAAGTCTCTTCTAGGCTGTGTATTACAAAATCATATGTGTGTACAAACTTGTTTGGATAGATATTCCCTGCCTCATCTCTTCCTGATCCCTTCAGGGCAGGAGATATAACTCATCCTTGACAGCTGGTTCACATTGCAAACCCTAGCGTGCTGTTCAGCTTTGCTGAAGGTGGGCAAAGTGCCTTCGCAGGCTAAAAGTTGGCAAGGATCCATGCATTGTAAAAATCTCAGCTCAGCCAAAGCCCCAGAAGGATTTCTGGTAAAACAAGAGCAGGCATGTCTGCTTAGCCTGACGCCGAGAGATTCTAACATCAAGAGTGGGGTAGCAAAGCACATCTAATGGATAGAACAACACATGCCTAGGGTTACTCACATTCAAATCTTGAAAGCCATACATACACAGTCCAAAACAACAGTCCCTCCACAGTTTTTATTTCTTCAGCAGCCAGTGCAGCATTACACTGATGGTGTGTTTTGGCTAGTACCAGACTGCCAGCTAAAAAGCGTGTATGCTTTCTCATTCATGCTTAACACTAAGAAGGTCAGCACTGAGAATATTGCTCACCCATGAGCCCCCTCATGCACTGCCAGGTGTGCCAGGACCCAGGCCTGGAGAGCTGTAGCACTGCCCGTGCCAGATTGCAACAGCTTGGCTGGAATCTGCTGCGGTGTGGTTGCACCCAGCATCCCATTAAGGCTCGTTGCCTGGTTTCCTCTGCCTGCTTAATGGAAATGGTTCTAGTTATCAGCCTGGATGCACCTACATGTTCCAGGACTGACGTGCTGGGTGGTTTTGTTAAACGGGTTAAACCAACCTGTGCTGCAGAGCACACGCTGGGGAAATTCAACTCAACTGACTCCAGCAGTGAAAACACCAGGCAGCTGGTCTAAGAAGGCTGTCTCACATCCCTCTGCAATCAAGGGAGAAAGACAGAAACTCCTGAGGACAGCACCTTACTGATATCAATTGCCAGCTTATCCCAGATAATTTTTGATGCAATCCTGCTGAGGCAAATGAGAACAGCAAATCCATTGGCAAGACTCTGGTGCTGCACAACCCACCTGAGAACCTTCTTCTGGTTAGCAGCTGAAATGTGACCATAACTCTTGCCTTCCAGACTCCATAATGTTCCCCAGACAACTGCAGTCCCTTGCAGCCTTCATCTTACCAGCTAAACAGGCCAAGCCCATGTAGCATCTGCTCTAAGAAAAGGGTTTCTTTTCCCATCATTACAATCGCAGTCCTCCTATGCCTCAGTTCTCTTAAGAGTTCGTGTTTCACTGATCAGATCTGGTCTTGCTAATGTCTTATACAATGTCTTTCATAATTCTTTCTCTTCACTGGAGATATCTCTGCTGACACATTGGGATCACGTTAGCTGTGTCATGCTGATGGGTGCGGGGTTTCTGGAAGCCCTCATATCCCAGGCATTTCTAGCTTATGAGGACTTGAGTAATGTTTTTGCTACCACTTGACTTTGCCTTAGTCAAGCTGGGCATCACCCAGTTTTGTATGTGTGAGGGACAGACGCATGTAAGAAAGGGGGATGATACCCTGACTACTATGTTGTACAGCACTTTGACATGTCTGCCTCCATATGGGTGCTGCCAAAAGCAGGGGGAAGTTGTTGGAGCCTCAGTCACTGGCCTGAGTCTGTTATGCTCAGCAATACTTGGAGAGAAGGACAGGCTGAAGAAAGTTAGCTTCCCCATTTCACCTAGAAGGGTGAAATTCAGGCCAAGATGAAGCCATTCAAGTTCTCCCCTAGGAGAAAGCTCTCAATTAGTAGATTTCATAATCCATTAATTATTTGGGTTCAGAGTGGTGCCTGGAGGTCTCTGGTCCAACCTCCTGCTCCAGGCAGGGCTCACTTCAAATTGTTTAGTACCCTCAGTTGCTCAGGGCCTTGTCCATCTGAGTTTTGAAAATCTCCAAGAAAGGAGACTCCATCACCTTTCTGAGGAACCTCATAGAAGAGGACAAAGAAGAGTGTTTGAGATGCCTCTTGGAAAAGACAGGCCTCTAAAGTTCCCTGTGGGGGAAAGAACTAAGACAATTTCCCTAACTTTCAGCATTGCTGGACAGATTGGCAGCAGCATAATTTATAATTTATAAGTAATTTCTAAATATCATGCTTAATGTTTAATGTCTAACCTGGACTATGTGTTGTGGGGACTCATGCATGGAGAACTGCAAGCTACCAGCTGGAGAAGGTGCATGCATAGTGAATATTTTCAAAGTATGAGGTCTGTGGAGTTTAATGCCATCTTGAAAATGGCTCAGGATGTAAAGAAATACTTTACTGAACCCAACAGAGAATTCAGCGGAGTTCTTCCTAATGCCCACAAGAAGCAGAACAGCTCGAGTTCCTCTCTGTGCCCATTTGCAAACTCTCAATCCATTTATTTGGTCTTCTACCATAACCAATTTGCAGCTGTCTGGGCTGAGGACCATATCACACTGCTCTTGAACATGCAAATGGGCAACTCTCACCTTCATCTTCCCCTCCTCCCACATTGGTGGAACCAAGAAATTTCCTTGCCACCTAGGTCGGGGAAGGACAGAGATGTCCTGGATATGAAGCAGGGAACTAGGAGAGGGCAGCATCTTCTAACTACTACGAACAAGTCAAAACAGCTCTTGAGGAGCTTCCTCAGCCTCTGACAGGGCTTCAACAGGTCACCATTCATAAGATCAACTTGCAGCATATTAGGGCAGGAGAGAAAGATGTCTGAGGCTCCTTGGAGAGGTAGGATTGGGCTGGCACTGGCTCTGTCGGTGTTTGAGGTTGCTCTGTGTGTACCTGGAGCCGGTGGTGTGGGCTCTCAGAAGACAGATTTGGAAGTGAGATAGGTTAGGAAGGATGGAGACATGGGCTGCAAACAGCCCCAGGCGGCTGGTTGTGTGGATAGCCACGGACTGGCACTGTCTTGGGCACATCTCCATCTCTCAGGCCGCCACAGAGCAGTAAGTAAAACTAGTATTTTCAGGCTCTCATCAAACAATTTGTGTTTGACCTGGGAAAAGTTTGGCACACTACTTGCTTTGGGCTGACCCTTCTCAGTCCTGCTGAAGGTGTGTGGGCAACTGGGGAAGGACAAGCAGCAAAATAGTCCATGCTCCTCTGCTGCCAGACTGAGAGTGGTGCAAGGCGGGCAGCTGGCGGCACTGCTGGTCCCAGCCCAGGGCAGTGAGCTGGGCAGCCTGAGATCAGCCTGGGTAAGCCCTGTGGGACAGCGCCTGCGGGGGTGGAGATCAGCAGATGTGGGCAGAGGCTTGGTGGAGACACTTGGCGAAGGAAGGGCATTTTTCTTCAGCACATTAGACCTTCAATCACCATTCAATAACCTTTCCTGCCAGAAAGAAACGTCCAGCACTGACAAAACCAGTGGCCTTTTGCTCCATAGGATTAGTCCCCGAAACAATAGGCTGGTTGATAAGAGCTGGCTGCCCTGGGGATACTGATGATGCCTGCCTCCATCAGTGCTGGGGAACAGCCCTGGTGAGTACCAGGGGAATGCCTCGTTCACCGTAGGCTGTGAGAGGCTGTTCCCTCCAGTTACTATGGGGGTGGTGGAGCATCCTCTTGGAGGAGGGTGCTGTTAGCCATCTGCATGGTGTGACAGTGGTTTTAGAAGCCCTTGCTGCTGTGCCTGTGGCAGGCAGGGCAGCGGGAGAAGGGCAGCAGGACCTCCAGCCACATTTTTTACTTCCTCCCTTTATCTCCCGTAGTAAGGGCCAGGCAGGGCTCTCCAGCGTTCCCATCACAGCAACCAGAAGGGGAGGAGGATCTGGAGGTGATGCAGGACGGAGGGCATAGTCTGTTTGGTCCAGCCCAGCAAGGAGGGGTGCAGCAAGAACTGTGCTCTGAGCAACCAGCCCCTGGGAAGCAGCCAGGCTACACCTGCTTCTCACAGGCAGGATCGTGTGCTTGTGGTTTTAATGGAAAAAAAATCAATGGAGACAATAGCCCATCAACACAGCCAGCAGTGCTGGCTGGTAGCAAATGTCACTGTGCAGAGGGAGCGGTCTGGGAGATGTTTCTGTAGGGCCCAGTGATTGCCAGGCTTGTCCGTGCTTTCCAATGTGACCTGGTTTCTATAACTGTATGTGGACCAGATGTGGACACTGTTAGGAAATTCTGGAAGACAAAGGACTAATATACTTTTTATCTTAACTAAAAATACAATCCAAAAATTGTCATCATGTTTGTATCTTGAAAACCTGAGCTGCAAAACATTCGGTTCCTATCGAGGGTTGAAACAAAATATGCATTTAAATTAATTTTCAGGTGCAAAAACATGCCTGATGGTGTATGAGGATAGGTAGCAAAGCTATCAATCAGCACATGCCATAATAATCAGAAAGGTTTGTCGTGCCCTAGAGAGAACAGGACACACATCAATGACCTGAGTGTTCACTTAGGAAGCCCTCGCCTTGGGAGTGGTGCAAAACTGAGAACAACTTGTTCAGATCCAGCTAAGAGCTGAAATTTGTTGCAGTTTCATGTGGGATGAGTTTGTGATGAACCTTGCTTATGGGTGGGGGGCATCCCCAGAGCTGAACAAGGACTGGCTTGGCAGATTTTTGGCATTGTCAGCTGTAGCCAAGAAGGAATGGCTGCTGGTATCTGCTCTGGGGATGCATGCTGAAAATACATCCCTGTACACCCTCCTTTTTGTCTACATCTACAGTCCAAAGTGGCAATATTCAAAAGAAACGAAGTGCAAGGAACATGAATCACAGCCTTCCCCTGAAATAAAACGGTATTCACTGCTGCCAAAGTACTTGTTACTGCCAAACCTTAATCAACCACTTTCTAAGTGGGCAGCAGAAGTCCAAAGCTCATTGACAAACACGTTGGTTATACTAAGTTTTTAACTGGTTCCTTGTGACGACCCGTTTGAAGAGGCTCGTTTCATGCTTGCAGTATTCTCTCATATTTACTCATCTTTCCCTTTTTATCTTCAGTGCTAATTTCAAAACTCCTGGCACCATTTTCTTGGTCCCTGGAGAAACCAATTAGCTTTTTAACCCATTGCTCTATGCAGATCCCAGCTGGTTCTCCTTTTGACACACACATTTGATGCTGAACTCTTTGGCTGCATCTTGATTTCAAGCTCCTTTCCCAGCTCTCCATCAAGATGTACATAAGCCTTGCCAACAAGAAGCAGAGATCAGTTTTGGTATCAGTCCCAATGCTGCTGCTTAGATATCTGTTTAGTCTGCTGCATCTCATGAATTCTGCTAAAAAAACCCCAATCCCAGAGTCCCAGCCCTGTCCCAGGTACAGGCAACCCAACCTAATTCAGTGTGTTTTTCTTGCAGAACTGCTTTTCTCAGACAGAATTTAATACAAGCACAATTTTTACAAAGTCTACAAGACTCAGCTGTTGTGCTGGCCAGTGGTCTCACCAGACCTGAATCCCTTGGCCATCTTCTCTGCTCATGAAGCCACTGCTGTTCCCCAGGCTGGTGATTTTATCTTTCTCATTTCCCATATTTCTCTGACAGCTGTGGACCAATTATTTCCATGGCACCAGGGATTTCCTCTTGTCCATCTACACGGTTTTCATGGTTTCAGCTCAAGGTTACACAACTTATGGCAGGATCAGAGGTTTGTTTTACTGGCTTGCTTCTGGAGTGGTGATGGACCTTCATTTTTTGTACTGGTGCCACTTTTTCAGAGAAGTAACACATTAACCTTTTTTTGATGGAGTCCTGGGGACCAGGCTCAGATGATGCCGTGTTTCAGAAAACACACAAATTTTCTCAATTCTTGAAATCAGTGACTCAGAGTCACGGCAGTGGTGATTGGGAGGGACCTCTGGAGATCTCTAGTCCAGCCTCTTGCTCAAACTGAGCCAACACTAGTCCATGTTTCCCAAATGTCACTGTTGATAACTACCGCTCTGCTGTTCTTGTTCCTTGTTGTTTACCTATTTACTATTGCTTTCACATAATTTCCACATGGGCCAGCAGGGCCACTGACACAGAGACCTGCTGGATGAGTACTCGAGGCTGGGAAATGCTTGGAGTCTCAGGACCCTTCCCATGCCTCCATCCAGCTGGGCAGGGAGGAGGGGGAATGGGTGGAGAGGAGAGGAGGGGGCAGTTGCTCAGGTGGGGCAGGGTGGACTCAATACCTTCCTAGCTCCAGGGTCCAAGCTCTTGGCTGCCTGACTACCAGCAATGAAATGTGGCTTGCTGTCACCTACAGTGAAGCCTGAGAGGTGGATAACTCTTGTCCTGTTCTCTGTTATAATCTATTTGCAGCTTACTCTCTGGAGAACAGGTCAGGTAAATGATACCTGTAAACCACCCATTTGAGACCAAAGCTGTTCTTTGTGTGACTTATGTTGTAGAGCAAAGGCTTACAAAGCTTACAAAACTGGTTTGAAGCTGATATACTGTCATCCCTGCACACTTCCAGCTTTCAACTATCACAGTTTCTTCCCCACAGGGGCATGAAGCAGGCAGTCTTCATCACCCTGTGCTGATCATTATCTTAGGAGCAGCAGCTGTTGGGAGGCAATTGCCTCTTCCAGTATAATTAGGAATTTCAGCAAATCCAGGAGAAACTAGAAGACAAAGTTCCCCTGTTCCCCAGACCTTTCAGAAACATAAAAAAATTCTTGCCCCAAAAATAAGAAAACCCTGTGAGGTTGGTGGCCCAACTCAAAATGACCCTGTGCAAAGGGTTCAGCTGCAAGAGCTAACCTCTGCGACCAGTGCAAGCATGCTTATGTTGGTGGCAGCCAAGTCTGACACAGCTGCATGCTCACCTACCCCAGCTCACAAAGACTCACAAAGCTGGTGAAGGGTCTGGAGAACAAGTCTTATGAGGAGCAGCTGAGGGAACTGGGGTTGTTCAGCCTGGAGAAAAGGAGGCTGAGGGGAGACCTCATCGCTCTCTACAACTACCTGAAAGGAGGGTGTAGAGAGGTGGGGTTGGTCTCTTCTCCCAAGTAACAAGTGATAGATGAGAGGAAATGGCCTCAAGTGGCACCAGGGGAGGTTTAGATTGGACATTAGGAAAAATTTCTTCACCGAAAGGGTTATCAAGCATTGGAACAGGCTGCCCAGGGAAGTGGTTGAGTTACCACCCCTGGAGGTATTTAAAAGATGTGTAGATGTGGCACTTAGGGACATGGTTTAGTGGTGGACTTGGCAGTGCTAGGTTAATGGTTGGACTCAATGATCTTAAAGGTCTTTTACAACCTAAATGATTCTATGACTCAGCATAAAAAGCCACTCTCAGCCTCACCCTTCTATAAGCACCTGCTTCACTTTGAAATCCATTAATCTGGTATATCCTGAATCCCTCCTTGGTGTCACATTGGGAAATCTCAGCATCTTTGAGATAAGAACAAAAGAGCTGCTCAGGGCTGAGGGTGAGTGACTCCTTCGGATGGGAGCATCCGCTTCACTCCCTTCTGCTTGGTGCCCCAAGGAAGGATCAAGTCCCCACTGTACTTGTCAACAGATGCTCTCCAGGATGGTCAGCTCTCTGGAGAGGACTCTGTACCTTTCCTGGACCTTCTGGCTTTGGCCACCTTTAGCATCCACTGAGCCTTTCCATCCCCCATTTCCAGCTTCTCTGGGGTATTTTCAAGAGAGCTGAGCATTATTGTGCTGTGTCAGCAATGTGGCTTATCCATTTCATCCTAGGGCATGGGCTATTTGGGTTTGCCAGGGACAGTCTTTGCTCTGTTTAGAGTTGTACAAAGCCTCATGCTTCTCACAAGCTGCAGCTTCACTGACCAGGCATTTTCAGAGGGCAGGTCTCCTTGGAGCCCTCTTCCTAAAGGTGCATCAGACCCCATCTCTCAATTTCTCATGGGATTCACATCCCTCAGGAACCTCTTTTTTATAAATCCCATGGAATGGCAGCCTGCCCTGTGGGCGTGTAGAATCTCCACGAAGCCATGAGAAGCCTTCACCCAGCTCACTGGTGAAAAGGGAAAGGCACCAAGCTGTGCTGGCAGTGTCTCCGGTAGGCTGCCTGTGGAAACCTGGTGGTAAGTCTCCAACCATGAGACATACCAGGACTGTTGCGCAGGTAATGATCAACTAGTATGTAACTTACAGGTGCCTGTGAAGCCATGGAGGGTTGGGATGCCATCAGGGTATCAGCTGCTCATGTTATCACTGGTGGCAAGGTTGGTTTAAGGATTTTCCACCCCGTGGCTGCTTGTTCCTGCTGTAGCTTCATGTCCTCTCTGCTGTGCAGGGTCCCTTCTGACCACACCACTGACATCAGCCAGGTGTATAAAAATAATCCCTCCCAAATATTCTTTTTATGTGACCATGTAAGCCATCCAAATTGCCACACAGCTCCCCAGACACCTGTATTGACACAACTGAAGGGGCGGGGGCAGGAATTTCTTAAACTGGCTTTGCCACTAAAAAAATGTTGGTGGCACCACACCCTCCAGCTGCCTGGGAAAAGAGTAGTCAGGAAGGTGGCAACTGAATCAGCTGCCTGGCAGGAGGGTGAGCCTGGTGTGACAAATCAGCATATCACAAAGGCTTTGTGTATTCCAGCACCCGACAAGCTTCAACAACGTTTCATTTGCATTCTCACAAACAAGAGATCGGAGCCAAGCTGTAAATACCACAAATTTCCTAAATTGATTAGTTAGAAGGAAGGAAAGGGACGGAATGAGGCAGGTTGAACTGCTTTGAGGATACCTACACACTCAGGGCTGTCTGATGGCCCTGACTTGTGCCTGGAGCTATAAGGACCAGAGGAGGGTCCATACTAGGGCCAGCATTAGGTGGGATGTGCCTATCTCACAAAAGGGTTGTCCCTGATAAATAAACATTTTTCTCCTGTATTTATTCAGAAATCTTCTACTGAAGTGCTCTGGAGTGGGGCTTGGTTGCATAAACCCACATTGCTGTATGCAAAATACACATTTGCCCCAAGTTTTGCCAAGTTTTGCCAAATGCATTTGTTTTCCCTCAGGAAAATGCAGATCAACGCGCCCTACCTGGGTTGCAGGGAATGTACTGCAGATGTTGGGTGCCTCGTGAACTAGTTCAGTGCCCTTCTAAGGAAAGCTACTCATTCCATGATCCTTTCCAGCCATGACATTCCCAGGTTGCACAGCAATGGCATGTTTTCTTTCCAGAGATTGGATCTATGAGCTGGAGCTCTGTCCATCAGATTGTCCCTTGCAGATGCTTTTGGAGCTCTATTTATTTTTCCTTCCTGTTAATTTACAAGGTACTGAACCACGTTGTCCCCTCCTTTAAACCAAAGGGACTAGGGTAAGCAGTGAAAGTTTTATGCTGGAGTGGGACATACTGCAGGGCTTAAGCTGTCTTTCCACTAACAGTATTTCAGGCTTGGATATGCTGCTAAAACACCTCATTAGCTTACACCTAACTTGTTTTCACTGTGATATTTAAGGATTTCAAAAGCTTCACTATCACCTCTTGTTCCCACCCATTTACCTTGCTCTGATAACCCTGGGCATATCCAGCATCTGCAGTCCCAAACCTTGGAAAGCCAGAGGTGCCCAGAAATTTTGCCTACAGTCCTACCACCTTCCATGAAAGCCTCCTGTGGTCCCATCCAATATAAACTATTCTATGATCTGTGTTCACATGTCCCTAAAGAGTTTAAGCATTGGCCATGCTCATCTCTGACACTACTGTGTGCTGGGAAAAGCAAGAGATATGTTCACAGTTTTGCAGCCAAGGACACGGTTGGCAGCATAAATGAAGAAAACATGATTTTGGATCACATCTAACCTCATGAATCTTCATAGCTCCTCTCATAGGATGGACAAATTGCTTTCAGGTGGTACTGGTCTAGGAGAAAGCTGAGATGACTGGCTTAGAGCTGGCACCTGCTCTTAGAGGCTAAGATCAGGTGAGATGGGTGCTGGTTCCTATAGCCCTGCACTGAGGCTGTGTAGGTAATAGAAATAATAAGACATCAGAGTGATAAGACCTGGTGTTCAAGGTCTTTTTCTGATATACCCTTGCAGGGCACATGCACGCAGGCAGCATTCAGTCCCCTGTGCACACCCCCTGAGCTGCAGCAGCTATCCGTGAGCAGACCCTACTTTGTATTTGGAGAGCAGCGTTGGGGAGCAATGGTGCCTGGCAAAGGAGGACGCAACAGACCTGCTGCAAACCATCCACGAGGGTCTTTCACCCAGACTTCAGCCCAGGGCCCTACAGGGCCAGCACTACCCCACTCAGGCCCTGGGGCTAGCATAAGTGTATGATGTGCCATAAAAGATGCTCCATCTCTATCTGGGGTGAGGGGAATGCTCTGATGTACTTCTGAAGGGTATCACAGATATCCTTGAACAATTATCAGCTTTCATTAACCTGCACCAGGATAAAAGGGTGTTCCCAAGCAGCTCTGCTGATGCTGCCTTTATGCCAGAAGGAAAGGAATAACTTGATGGTGGAGGACTGGCCACACTGGTATGAGAGTGCTGCAGGACTTGTCCTGCCCACCATGCTCAAAATGGGCTGAATACAGAAGAGGGGTCCAGCAGACCCAGGAGGTACCAGGAATCAATCTAATATGTAATAAATTAGAGAAGTTCAATAATGGAAAGTGGGAATCAAACACCCTGAGACCGAAAGTGAGGCACAGTCTTTAATAATAAAGGTAATTAGACCTTGAAAGACATTCACAAAGACTGTGGTGGACTCTGTTAACAGAGCTGTTAAAGTAAGAGTACGTGTTTAGTTGAGACATAGGAGAGATAAGGTGAAAAGATAATTATAAGGAAAAATGCTGTGCTGTCTGGCTTCTACAGCAAGGTTGGATGCAAAGCGTGTGTGGGCTGGCAACCCCAGTGCTAACAGCATACACAACCTTAGCTGTGCCCCCTTGTGCCGCTGTGTTGCAGTACAGCTTGCACACCCCGTTTGCAAGAACCACTGCACCCCATGCTCTGCCACACAGCAACCCGGTCCCAGGGGTGCAGGCTGGCCTCCCTGGTGCTCTTTGGGTGCTTGTCACCTTTGCCAGCACCTTTGTCACCTCCTTCTCCCAGCTCCCTCTTGGCATCTTCTGTGTCCCGACTGGGGAGCTCTGCACGATTTTGCTTCCTCCTCTTGTGGTCTTTCTGATCCCCATCTAATATGCACAGTCAGAGCATTGCAGAAGAGTAGAAAAATCAGTAAGATCCAGAGTCAGCATCAGACACCCTTTAGCCCTGACGTTTGGGCACTCCTTGTCCTTTCCCTGCTGGTTATCTGGATCTCCCCTGCCCCAGGGAGCATGTTTCCTCCTTGTCCCCAGCACCTGCATGTCACTGCTCTACAAACAGGTAGAGCTGGTCTGTGTGCAACAGTTGTACGTCATGCTGGTGTATGCCACGCCGGTGTATGCCACGCTGGTGCAGGTGACACACAGTCTGCAGCTCCCCTGGGAGCAGACCCCTGAGATCTGACCAAGTTGTGATGGCTCTGCCAGGATCTCCATTGCGGATGATGTACCGATGGCTGATATACCAATGCCTCCTATTCTCACTCATGTATCCTTGGGTGCGCCTTGAAGCAGAGCTTATTTCTGAGGAGCCTGCTGTCGTGAGCTTGGGCAGGGGAGCATTGCAGCAGATGGACCTGTTTGCCAGCTCCTCTGCTCAGCTGCAGGAATGGCAGTAAATGCATTTAATTAATATTTTGTTGGCAATCAACAAGGCTGGCCAGGAACATGCTGTGCAGCAGCTAGAGCAAAGTGTTGCTTTTTTTCCTATTGTTCCTCTTGTACTTGGTTTCTCACATTTTTGGGACAGGGACAGCTCAGAACCAGGGAAACAGGGTCTTCAGGAGGTGAAGCATCATTTTAATGCTTTTGTAGAGAGGCAACACAGGGACATTTTCCAGCTTCTTGGAAAGTGGAATTTCATGTTGCCCATTGACAGCTGAACTGAAACAGAGAGTTTCTGCATGCTCTGTCGTGTCTCCTGTTGCTCTTGTGGTTTTTTTCTTTTCTTCAATGCAACTATTCTGTCACTGACATTATTTTGCACATCTGAAAATGCTAATTTGGCACGCTTAGACCTGACGTAGCACCCAAGAGTGTCCAGCTGCAGGGTTGGGGAAGGGAGACAAGAAACAAGAGGAGAAAATTTAAGAGCCATTTGGGAACCAGCAGCAGCCCAGGCAGAGAAACCTGCTGCTGACAAACCAACAAGTGCAAGCAGAAGAAGGGAGGGCAGCTCTGGAGCCCACTCCTGAGGTTCATAACTGAGTGTGTCTCCACTGATCTGAGGCCTGGTACAATAGCTAATAAAACAATAAAACAATACTACACATAACAACAGTTCAAAAAATCATGGATTGCAGCAGTTACTCTGCAGTTACAAGCAGCTGTGTAGCCCTAGCAAAAAGGGATTTAACCTGAGTTCTTCTCCTTCTCTTGTTATATATTTGTCATGTGGCATTGAAAATAATTTTTGCCTGGAGCTTTAATAACATCAGAAGGGAGTCCATGCAGTTACTAAATGCTCCATGAATTTGCAATTCTTTTTTTGGCATAGGAGTAGGTAATTAGTAGGATTTAGATTCCCTTTTTAAGATTTTAAGATTTAATGGGGTTAACAGCTTTGTCCTCATGGTGGAGAAATGCAGCAAAAGATATAAGGAATAACAGAAATAAATATATACAGAAAAACTCTGTTGCTTCTCTTCTCAGAGCCTCAAGGGTTTAGCTGTCCTGCTGATCCTATCAGTGCTGTCACAAGTGTTCAGAGTCCTGAGTACTTCTGGGCCATTTCTTCAGGCATTTTCATTGTTATGGAAATAGGGCAGTGTTTCATCATTCAGGGCAGTAATAACACAGGTGTAGGGGAAGTGGATTTTATGCAAATATTTTGTTTCTTGCTTGTAGGAGCCTGAACATATCTCTAAATTTCACCTGCTCAGAAAGCCAGATAGTCCCCATTCCAGGGCAGCTGGGTGCGTCTGTGGTTGGCACCAGCCATGGGGAGAATTGTATTTGCTGACCACTGACGACACAAACTCCACAGCTTTAGGCACCTGCTAAAAAAAGGAATTGAAACTTGGTTGGAAGGTGTGATTTCCAAGAAAATGAATATTTGGGGTAGTTGAAATTTGGTTTCAGTTGAACCGGGCTGAAACTGAAACTTTTCTACATTTCCTTTGAACAGGGAATGGTCCAGACATTTCCAGGACTGTGAGATTGACAGCTGTCAGTTAGCATCACTGCTAAGAGCAACAGCTGCCTAAGCCTAGTTTCCCAGCACCTGGGGGAGTCCCAGTGTCCCCAGTCAGAAGTGACCCAGCTGGTTGCAATGGGGCCAGGAAACAGGGCTTTGCACTGGGGCTGAGCTGGCCAGCTGCTGCCCACCAGACCTGCAGCTCTGGAAGCCCCAGGTCCACATGTGAACTAGACAGCTTTCCCCAAACGAAGACATTTCCAAGAACAAATGTGGGGCTTTGTGAATTGGTATTTTCCAGCTCACCCTAAAACAGAGCAAACAGCAGTTTCATTTCCTAAGAGGCTGTAAAACACAACTCGGAGAGACGAGGAGCCAAGATCGGCCATCGCCCCTGCCTGCATGCAGCACCAGCAGCCCCCACCACAGCCTGGCCAGTCGGTGCCACCATGGACACCACAACCAAACTGATTAACTCTGCTCTGAAAAACATTACAATTTCCATAGGATTAATTTTTATTTTCATAGTTAGTGGCTTCTGCCTGATTTAGGAAACTTCTCCAGTTTCTTGCCAGTTTAAACTACTTATTTTTCTATGAAATATATTGTGTAATCAGCTTGTTTGGTCAGTTTATTTTCTCTGCATTCTGTAAGGTTTAAAGATAAGGAGTCTTATAATAAGTGTCATTCTTTGAGGAAGACTGAATTATGTTTTTTTATAGATAGTGCTATATTAAGATACGGAGTACAAACACTCACTTCTCAAATACTGCAGTAAATCTGCTGAAGATCTGCTGAATCTTTCAGTGGAGGACATTTATGGAAGATCTCCATAGATAACAAGACCAGGAGAGATGACTCCAGTTGCTTGTGTGACTGCCTGAATATCAGCTTATGGATCCCCTCAATTCTTTCCTTGAGCCAAATGCATCTGGCATGCTCTTTAAAGCCTTGCAATCCTTGTATACAGGTATTACCTGCTAGAAAATGCATCACATGCCAAAATCAAGTACTCATGAGATTGCTTATTTGCACTCTTAATTGCAACTTATTTCCACTTTGAGTTTTTCCAGCTTTGGCTCACAGGCAAATCTCAGTTTCTCTCACTTTGCAGCACCCTCAAAACACCCTTTAGCCTGTTCATAGATAAATTAAATACACTGAACATCTCACCTTTTTCACCATGAGGCAGATTTTCAAGAACTTACTGCATTCTTTTGAAAACGCTATTTACTGAGTGTCAGTGGTGGTATGTGACCACCTACACGGCCATCTCTGAGTATGTGACAGCCATTCCTTGAGCTTCCCCAGTGTTATAGCAGGGTAACAGCTCTGTAATTACCTTGCGCCTCCTTAAGCGAAGACTGCCATAGCATTTGTTTTCTCCCAGCCTTGTAAATCTTTCATGGCATCCCTAGATTTATTAAAAAGATCATCATCCTAGGAGAGCATCCCCTTCCAGACCCTTGGTTGCAGGTTATTGGAGCTGTTTAACTTTGAAGTTTTTAAGCAGTCAGTTAAACTTTGTTTTTCTCAGTTGTGGTTTAACACCCTCCTTCTCTTAGGGGTGGAGCAGACACTTCTGTGTTATCTCAGCTTGTCGGGAAAGCATCTCCCACTTTCTTTCCAGATATTAAAAAAACAGTTTACTGAATTCCTTGGGGCTGTGTTAAGCCCAGGAGACTGCTAGTCACAACCTGATCATTTCCATCTAGTAAAGGACCTGTGGGATCTTCAGCCTATATGTTTTGCTTCAAATATACTTCAGCAATTCCATCTCTTTTCCCTTATCCTTCCCACCCACCCTTGGTGGCTATTCGATCTTCATTTGTTTTGTAGTGCACTGAATGCATTCTTATAATGGATTTCATTTTCTGTCCACACTATGCTTTCCCACATCCATAAGGTGTTACCAGTATCCAGGCTGAAAGCCAGCAGTCAGCTGAGATTGTTTCTGATAAGGCAGGAATCCAAGGACTTTTATTTTACATGTGATTTTGCGGCCAGTTATTCTGGGCTTGCGCAAGCCCTTCTTAGCCACCGAAAGGACTTAAAAATTGGATTTTAAAATAAACTTTGGTCATTCAAATTTTGATTGTTGAAATTCAGCCAAATTTAAACCTGACTGAAGCCAATTTAATCCTGACCGACTAAAGCAAACATTTAAAACCTACCCAAAGTTTACCTTCGGTGGACAGCCGAACACTCCTGCTTACATGAACTCATCCAACTCCAAGTCACTGCACAGTGACCCCAACTAGTACCACATGGTGGCCATATCTTGTGAGGACACATGGTGACCTGGGGCCACAGCTGGGCCCTGACACCACCAGAGTCCTCTGAGCAGTGTTACCCCAAATCTCCATCGTTCATCTGCTCACTGACCACCCTGGCTTGTCACTTTGTCCCAGGTCTCCTCTCAGGACAAACCTGTCCTTCAGACCTCACTTACTCGCTTTTCAGGGCAGAAGGGAGAAGCAAAAGCATGTGGGGTCATGAACATGGGGTGTGTATCATACTGGGTGTCTCCTACCTGTGCTCTGTCAGGAGATGCAGAGGAGACCAGGGAGCAAGTACGCAGCTGGGTGGTGACAGGAAAGGGATTTCTAGAGACCAGGGGACAGAGCAAGTCTTGTCGCAATCCAGCAAGTCTCTGCATTGAAGCCAGCCTGATGAGAGGCAGTTACTGTGCTAGGTCCATCCAGTACTGTGCTAGGTCCAGCACAGTAACTGCCTCTCATCCAGCAAGACCATCCCTAGAAGTCCCAGGCATCCTGCAGCCCACCAGCTATCTACTCGTCCCAGATTCCCATTAATCAGCTAAACAGAGAGGCTTAACATAAATAGCATCCTATCTAGGCAGCCTGCTCAGGCCATAGGTGTGCATGATCCCAGCTGAGTGGCAGTCTCCTCCAGCTCTACAGAAGCAGCAGGTCTTTCGGAGCCATGCAGGTCTCCCAGCATCTCCTCTGTAGGTTGCTGCAGAGCCCAGGGTGCACAGAAGATCTGCCTCTGCCAAGGACAGTAAGGTGCATAGTCATTTTTTGGTCAATATTATGCACTGTAAGTAGGAGAATACTATGACTGGAGACGGTGCAGCTGAGCACCCACCTCTCCAGCTGCCAGCTTCTTTCTTGGCACCTCAGCACAGCATGTCCTGTCCTCCCCTTGTGCCAAAATGAATGACCTTATGTTGTGGGATACCATGGCCCAGGACTGGGGCCAAGCTGAAATGCTTGATCCAACCCCTGTTCTGTGGAGAGGTCTCCTGTGTCCATCTTTTCCATTTGGATCAATCTCCTAACAGCATATATCATCTTTCTGCACAGCCCCAGCCCAGCACCCAGAGGTTTGGTTTCTATTTCTTTCCAGCTGACGTGTTGGTAGGTGCAGGGAAGGTGGCAGTGAGCTCTTCTCATACTAGGCAGTAGAGAGTCATTCCCAGGTCTGAGAGCATGCTGGTGTGAGCGCACAGCAGCCTGGGCTTGTGGGGCCAGGAGATCCCTTGCTGGAGAGCTGGCACAACAGGGAAAGGCTCTGCAAGTCTTTGGCATCCGTTACGTGGTCAACTTTGGAGAGGGAAACATTTGCCCTGTGCATGAAAAAATGCATTTGTGAAAAAGGAAGAGAAAGGAGGGAAATACATCAAATATATCTAGCATTCACTGTAGATACACACCCTGACTGGCAAGGTGACACCTCTTCAAAAACACAGATAAGCTGCACTCACTAGCCTGGGACACATTTTGTCACTGTTTGCCCTGGGATTAGTGACTTGACTGACCTTTCCTGCTGAGCAGTGCTGGGAGGGGGCTGCGGCACTAATGCTGTTACTGGGTGAAATCCCCCTGCATGGGGCAGCGCTCTGGGATTTGGGCATCCTGCAGAGTCTGTGGCAGAGAGAAAAGCCTATGTTTATTTCCCTGTGTCAGGCTGCAAATATTGCTTTGCTTCCATGAAAAGACGTGACATAGGCACTTAAGGCACTGTTTGCACTTTAATTCCTTTTTTTTCTTTTTTTTTCTTTCCCCAAGATGAAGCAAATACATGGTGTGGCAGGCTAGCAAACCCCACAGACAACTAATCAGATGGCCTATAAAATGCAGATTATTGAGGTGACAGCTGTGGTATACAGTTGGCTGTGCTCCTCCAGCTCCTGAGCATTGGGTTGAGACAGGTATGCACAGCACACAGGCAGCAGCCCTTTGCAGGAGTAAAATCTGATTCACGAAATATTAATACAACCATTTTGAAATTAAATACCAGACAGGTTTAGGTTCCTTGATATAACTAAAAGCACTGGAAATACCATGTTTAGACTAATGTATCTATCTATCTGAGTTGTGAATAGCATGTTCTGTTTTAGGGGTTTGTATGGCTGTTAAAGACAGCAGTAGGTTTTGCATCTGATTCGCATCCATTTAGACTCAAAGTTGTTATTCCGAACAGCTGGTCCCTGAACCTCTTGTCCTTAGTTGTAAATCAGATGTGGATAGCTCTCTAGATGATAAAAAATAAATCCAGGACAGTGCTGTGAACTGGTGCCAGCAGGAGGCCAGGCTAGCTGGTCAAGACAGTATCTTTTGGCCTTGCAATCTGTGACTACATAAAGATTAAGAGAAAGCCATGCTCAACCTGCAAATATCTCCACTGATGTGAAGAATAAAGGGAGATACCCGATGCCATGCCACAGCCTTTCCATGTGTCACCAGCAGTGACTCAAAGAGAAATGCAGAAATGGTCATGCTGCAGCTGACACAGCTGAGGAGCTACTACAGATTCCTGGTGCTCTGGGCACGGCATGACATATGAAGTCATTTTGGTCCCTTCAGTTTTCTGACTCAGCCTGAGGGTGCAGGAGCACTGGTAAGAGTTGATGACTTTGTGTTTCTCCCTGTGATTTCATCACTTCAGACATTTTGTGTCTATTTAAAGTTCTGGTTCCTGATTATTTGAGTATTTTATCTTTTAAAATCAGAGCAAAAGTCTAACTGCATAAGAAACTCTGAAGTAAAATCCTTCCAATGTAGAGGCGCTTCCAAGTGAAGCAATATCCTTCCAAGTGTGACACTACCATCTTGGCTGTGTCACCCCGCTGTAGGCGTGGGCATTTCCTTGAGGTAGCCAAAGCCTCGTGGTACTTTCCGTACTCACAGATGTTAGTAGGGGCAAGCATGGGAAAATACAGAGGGAATTTACGATCAATTTCATGATTTTGCCACTAGATTTCTGATTTTGAACCTCTGAAGCTGCCATAACCATTGCTGGTCTTGAAGACCCCATGACCTACCATAGCCATGACCCCTGACTGAAGGAGTTTGGTATCATGGCTGGCTTTGCATCTCCAAAGTAGAGGGCTCCGGTCTCTCTTGGTTTTCTCCATAAAGACATCTGTGTTTCCCAGTGTTTGGGTTGGGCAACGATGAGAAGGTTCTTTTTCACATGAGGGTGTCACAGTGAACAAAGGGGATTTCACAGGAACTGTCTCAAGAGGAGTAGATCACTGACTCTCTGTGCATCCATCAGCTCGAGGTCAATGCTCTGGATCTCACAAAGACTTTTTATGAGATGCAAATAATTAGAGCTTTATGAATTCATTTGCTTGGCTGAGCTACAAAACTTGGAAAAATAATTTTGCTTTGAGTGAATATGAAACAAAAAAACCCCAAAATAAAGAAAATAAAAAAGTGGAAGCATTTAATTTAAAAATAGCAGATCTTTGTATTCTCTTGAGTTTTCCCATGATTTTTCAACCTAAACAGACTGATGAATCTGCTGATATGTGCAGGCATGTGCTTGGTGTTCTCCATCCTTTCCAGCAGCTGAAGAACTGGCCCAGAGTTTACAAGCCATGGAGACCTTGAGATAGGTTGCTGCATGGAGGGGCAGGCTGTGCTCAGCCGGTGGGGCTCCATGGGGTGGTTGGGCAGCAACTGAGTATAAGCAGTGCCTCATTCAGCAAGAAGTCGCAGAAGGGAGTGAAGGAGAGGCTAGCCCAGAGTTTGTGTTGTTGCAGGGGTTATCTGTGTTAAAAAAATTGAGTATGTTACTTCAAGATAAATATTCTCAATTTGGTATCACTCTCAACTGCTTGACTCAAAGCTGAGAGTCTCAGGGGTGAATGGAAAGAAAGGGTTTATTTGACCCCCAAAAATCATTAACTTTTTCTTTTTTTGTTGCTGTTTAGTTTTGAAGGAAAAAAAAAAAGTTCAAATGTGTTCAAATGAGAAAGTGCTTTAGATGGAAGAGCTAAGTCAGCCATCCTCTTAATTTTCATCTTTTGATTTCATTCTTACAAGGTTTTTTTTCCAGGCCTTTCCTCTTCAGGAAGAAAGAATGGGGCAAACTTTTATTATTTTTTCCTATCACAAAGGACCTGCAAAGCTCTTCAGTGCAGGAAATCTGAGCCTGGGAAACCCTGGCATTTGGTGGGAAAGAACAGAGCATCCACCAAAAGTGATGATGCCATCACAATTTGTCTTCTCTAGTATTTATTTACTTCCCATGGGCCTGAAGTTGTGACTAATTTAAGACAGCAAACTAATCATAAATTCTGTTATAAAGGACACAAAAGAAATGCTGTTTGAACTTTTTATTAAATTACTGAGTTGACTTGCTGGCAGTGGAGACTGTGGTAGACCCAGTCTTCTTTCAAGGCCGTGTACTGGAGCTGATAGAGGGCTGTTCCCACCTTGTTTCATAGCTCTGCCAAGCATACAAACATGAAGCATCTGTTTCTTTTAGTATTTTTTTATCTGGACCATTAATCTCTCTTTGATCAGGAACTTTCACATCCCATTGCCAAATTATATAGCCATTAATTCAAAGCTCTCTTTCTAGTTCACTGCTTTTTTCTCAGAGGAAACACCCTTATCCCACTGAATTGAGCTGTAGATGGTATGGGTGAACTGCTACATCTGATCTTTTCTTCATTAGTGTGATGCCAGGAAGTGCATCTTCTGAGCAGGACATCTGTGCTTCCACACTCGCATTGTGGCTCAAGGTTCAGGAGCTGTGCCTTTGAACCCAGGTGCGTGCAAATTGTCCTCAGCTCTTGCATCATTCACACACTGCATTTGAGTTATGTATCTGGAGCTATTACTGGGTTGCAAGTCAATTAAAAAAATCATGATACAGGTCTCAGGGGAATAAGGCATTTGGGCTGAACTCTTTAGCAGTAAAATTCATTTTGATAGCGGCAAAATATGCAACATTTTCCAACAGCCTCCTGTGTTTACTCCAGGTTATGTCTCTGGAGTTGTCTGTACTAGTGGACCTTTAGTTGTTTTTAATTCCTACCTTACAGCTGCCTGTCAGTTCAGCAAATCCCATCAAGACCTTATGAACATGAGAGAATTAGGAGATCACTAAATAGGAGAATTAGGAGGAACGAGGAGCTTTCATGGTCTCTCTTTAAATTAGCCTCAAGGAGCAGAAGCAGCAGGAGCTGGTCGGAGGGGGGGATGAAGGAACAGAGGAGGGGAGTGGAGAGGACCTCCAGCATGCAGTGGCAACATCTGGATTTTCTGACAGCCAAATCCTGCCAGGGCAGCTGGCTTCAAACCCTGCCAGGTCCTTAGCATGTGGCTGCAAATGTCTTAGTGGGGGGATTCAAGGACTTTGTGACCCATCCTATGGCTGCACAGGCTCCCTGCCTTGCGGTGAGGCTGGAGAGGAGAAATCCAGAGGACTCCTCTGGTCCATGCCAAGGCTGGCTCCAGCTGTCAGCACAAAAACTGCTTTCGGGTGGCATGAGTTGCCATCAACTGTGTGATTAAGGAGAAGGGCTGTGAATGGGAGTCTCTTGGCTTTGTAAATCCCAGACCTGTGAGGAGAGATGCTGGAACAATATGGAGTGTCCCACACACCAGAGGCAAATTTTCTCCACTGTCCTGTGTTGATCTCGACACCTGAGTCATGCATGTGCAAATAAACACGTGGGATAGCCCGTGGGTCTGGGCTGGCTCAGATCAACAGGTTCAAGTTGACCAAGTGTGGGAAAGGGCAGTCTCCTGTGAAAGAACTGTCAGTTTAAGAGACAAAAAAGCCCATATGACCTGTCTGAGAGTAATTACTACCTCCTCCATGTTTGATGGTTTCCTTATTTCGTGGCTCTTTCTTGACCAGGTAATTCCTACTGTGTGTACCTTATCAGTGGAGACTGTCCCCATTACACAGAGCCCTGTCCTGAAGAAACAGGCTCATGCACAGATTTTGGAGGCAAGAGAAGAAAAATTATCTATGTGGGGAGAAAAATTAAGCAGAATTCAAAGATTTTGCAGATATTTTTGAATTTCATAAGCTGGTTTGTCTCAAAAGCAAATTCCATGCCTTTTTGGGTCTGCCAGTAGCAATGACATGCCTGTTCTGAGAAATGCAGACTGTTGAAAAATGCAGACTTTTGAAGACACAATTTGTTTTTCAGAAAATAAAGAATCCAGAAAACATGAAATTTGTCAAGTTGTGTGTCTTCAGTGTGAGAGGAGCCACTTGTGGAGGTAGCAAGTACACCCAGGCTGGGAGCAGAGACACAGCAATTGCCTGTCCCCCATCCAGATGCGCAACTTTCAACACATTAGGTGAATTGTCAATAAAGGAGAAAAGAACACCCTTGGAAATAGAGTGAATCCCTTTAGTGAATAAAAACCTTGTGCACGAGAAAGTGAAATGTCGTTTAATGAGCCTGAGGCCCATTAAAGGAAGAAATCTGCTATTTACCTCTCTCTGTACTGTGAAATCTCTCTTAAACAAACACCTGCTATAGGCATAAAGCTGCTAAGTATTAAATTGGCTGCACATTATACCCAGACTATTATCAGTTATCTAAGGAAAACATTGCCTCCTTTTCAAAGCTTTTTGCTGGAGTGCATGGTAGACAAGAACTTTATTGTTGGTTCTGTATCACCAGTTTTATCCTGAGTGACTGAGACGCTAATGTCCACCTTTCCTATCTGAAAAGCTGAGATTTCCCCAAAGTACCCCAAAAAGGACCCTTGCTGTGATTACCTCTGATAGCAGGATGACCCATGCCGTTGTCATCCCAGGGGATGAAGTTTTCCTTGAAAACCTGTTCCGAGCTTAGAGCTGGAAATGTCTCAGACTCAGCTTTGCAGAGCTTTTGTAGGCTGGGATGTGCTTTGACACAAGCTCTGTTGCCTCTGAGGAGCCTCTCCAGTTCAATGTAAAAAAGTCAATCATTGGTGTAAAAGGAGGATGGATTTTCCTGCTCCTGTGCCAGGACTGGCAGAGAAAAAGCTGAGTGGAGGGTGGCTATGCAGAGAAAAGGGCATGTCTCTGCCCTTATGGTGTTTGTGTTGTCCCAGGGCAAAGGGTGGTTGATTGCTGTGGAGCATCTCACAGACACAACCCCACAAGCAAGAGCTTAGTCCTGCTGGATCGCTATTGCCCAGCATCCCACCATGCCTGAGGTACTGACATTGTGTGACCCAAGATGACTGTGTGAGGAGGATGGTAGCCATAGCCTCCTTCCCTGCCTGGTAGGTGTCAGCCCGGAGCAGCATGCTGCAGGGGGCAACCGCTAGTTGGACAGGAGGTGCTCCTAGAGGAACACTGTCTGCTATCTCAGGAGGCATGCAGGGCCACAGTCAGTTTTCTAGAAGAGAAACCCATTTTGCTTCAGGGCTTGAGGATGATGCGTGCATCAGCAAGTGCTGGAGCTCGACCCCCATTCCAGCTCATGCTGAGCTTTGCCACACAGCACCCAGACACACAGCTTGAGCTCACACACACAGCACAACCCGTGCTGGTGGTCATTGGGCACTGCCTGGCTGCTACGCCCAGTCCAGCTGTGACACATCTGTAAGCACCACAAGGGACCAAGCAAAGATGGCTTTGGAGGGCAGTGGACACAGGAGCCAGCACTGGGTCCATCTTCAGGTGGCAGTAGCCAGTCCAAGTAATATCCCCATCAACTCATGGCTGGATAGTCAAGGCTGGCAGGCTCCAAAACCCTGCTGTTTTATCAGCCCCCACAGAGGTATCACCAGCCAGGTCTCCTCTGCAGGTGAAGGATGCAAAAGCCAAGAAGCTGTTTGTCCAAGGTTTAATTGACCCTCCCAGGATTCATAGGACTGGGAGCTACCTTCATTCAGGTGAGGCCCAAAGGTGGTGGGGATCTAGGCATGATCACTGAACTCATCTGCCATAGCAAGAAACAGAGAAAGGCTCATCTGCAGGTGGCCTTTTACCACCCATGTGGTAAAAACCTGGTGCTTGGGAACATCCTCTCCACACTGAAACTGGAAATGAGCTGTACCCCGTGAGCCTTTGATGAGCCTTCAGCCAGATCAGTAATGTGCTTGCCATAGCATCTGTTGGAATCTGATTAACGTAACAGCTCCAACCCTTGAAATCAACAGTCTTTCAACTGGCTCATTTGGGGCCTGTTACCTAATTTGCTTTACCAAATGGTGAGCTCCCAATGGGCCAAATCCCTGCTCTAGGTGCATAGAGGGCTCATTAATGGCAGAAAGTCCATCTTGCAAACGAGACTGGCATGTAAAGGATGAGGCTGGGGTGGTGGAGGACAGAGACTGTAGAGGAGGATAGAGACTCCATTTCCAGTGGAGTAGAGACAAATCGTGACATGGTGACAAACCAAACTGTTGCCGTGAAGATGCAGCTTTGCTCCAGAAGGGCAAATGTCTGAATAACCCAGGGAGGCAAATATTTCATAGAATCATAGAATCATAGAATGGTTTGGGTTGGAAGGGACCTTTAAAGGTCATCTAGTCCAACCACTCTGCAGTGAGTAGGGACATCTTCAACTAGATCAGGTGGCTCAGAGTCCCGTCCAATCTGACCTTGAATGTTTCCAGGGATGGGGCATCTCCCACCTCTCTGGGCAACCTGTTCCAGGGTTTCACCACCCTCATGGTAAAAAAAAGTCTTCCTTATGTCCAATCTAAATCCACCCTCTTTCAGTTTAAAACTGTTACCCCTTGTCCTATTGCAACAGGCCCTGCTAAAAAGTTTGTCCCCACCTTTCTTATAAGCCCCCTTTAACTACTGTAAGCCCCCAATAAAGTCTCCTTGGAGCCTTCTCTTCTCTAAGCTGAACAACCCCAGCTCTCTCAGCCTTTCCTCACAGGAAAGGTGTTCTATCCCTCTGATCATCTTCGTGGCCTCCTCTAGACCCGCTCTGACAGGTCCATGTCTTTCTTGTACTGAGGACTCCAGAGCTGGATGCAGTACTCCAAGTGAGGTCTCACCAGAGCAGAGCGGGAGAATCACCTCCCTTGACCTGCTGGCCACGCTTCTTTTGATGCAGCCCAGGATACGGTTGGCTTTCTGGGCTGTGAGTGCACATTGCTGGCTCATGTCCAGCTTTTCAGCCACCAGTACCCCCAAGTCCTTCTCCACAGGGCTGGCTCTCAATCCCTTCGTCCTCCAGCCTGTATTGATACTGGGGGTTGTCCTGACCCAGGTGCAGTACCCTGCACTCGGCCTTGTTGAACCTCATGAGGTTCACATGGGCCCACTTCTTGAGCTTGTCCAGGTCCCTCTGGATGGCATCCCATCCCTCAGGCATGTCAACTGCACCACTCAGCTTGGTGTTTGCAAACTTGCTGAGGGTGCACTTGATCCCACTGTCTATGTCACTGATGAAGATACTAAACAGTACTGGTCCCAGTACGGACCTCTGAGGGACACCACTCGTCACTGATGTCCACCTGGACATTGAGCCGTTGACCACTACTCTTTGGATGTGACCATCCAACCAATTCCTCATCCACTGAACAGTCCATCCATCAAATCCATATCTCTCCAATTTAGAGAGAAAGATGTTATGGGGGACTGTGTGAAAGGTCTTACAGAAGTCCAGATAGATTACATTAGTAGCTCGTCCCTTGTCCACTGAATTTATTCTTCAAACCCACAAATCTCAGCAGCAAGTACCACACAAATCTTTAAAACTGGGCAGTGGGTAGGACTTGCTGCTTTTAATTCTTTTCTAACCTTTGCTGAGGTTCTGTTCTTTAAATTGTTGCTGCAGCTACCTAATTTCCCACCCCAGTATTGCCAGCTGTTATTTTATTTATTTATTTGTTTGTTTGTTTGTTTATTATTTAATTGTTTATTCTTGCCTGAATAGTAGAAGTTAATAACCATGTCACAGTGATGCATCGCTAACTCCAAGCACCAGCCCTGGAGGTGTCATAGCTGTGTCACAGCAGACAGAACATTGGTGGTGGCTGTGTCACAGGAGAGTTGTTGGTGATGTGGGTGGCCCAGGATGGGTACAAAGAGGGGTGCACCAGACCAGGCTGGCAGACAAGTAACCAGGTGAGCAAGGGCTGAAAGGAGAGGGCAGGGGAGGGATGGGCAGGGGATTCCCATGGCGGTGGGGAGGGTGGCTGCTCCTCTCTTGTTTCTTCTCCTGTCTATTACAGCTGGACGCCTGGATAGGAATGCAACCAGACCATGGCACATTCCTGTCCTCTTCCTCTTACAACACTCAGACAGAGAGCTACCAGTGTGCTACAGGACAGATAAGATAACCCCAACCCATTATGGTCTTACAGAGAGCTGGGAGCTCCCTACAGCCATGGCAAAGCCACGCACCCTTTTTCCTCAGGTACCCAAGTGCTAGGCCACACATGAGCTCCTGGAACCAGCCCTAGCATCCAGGTCACAGAGGGCAAAACACTGGCAGTGGCCCACGTTGCAGTGGGGTTGGTGACATGGTTAACCCAGGATGGGTGTCTCCTGTCTGCCAGGAACACATGCGATAGACAGCCTTGACATGAGTCTTGGAGAGCCCCAGGCAGGGAGGCAGGGGCTGCCCATGGCAATGGGGGGGTGGCTGCTCTGTTCTTTGATGCTCCTGTCTTTGACAGCCACATCCACAGACAGGGACGTGACCAGATCATGGCACTCACCTGTCCTCTCCTTCCTCTACTACTCAGCTACAGAGTGTTGCAACTTTCTACAGGGACATTGACCTAAAGATAAGGAAATACACATAGCCCTAGTCTGCACCCTGTTATGGTTCTACAGGCAGCTGGAAGCTCCCTGTAGCTGTGCACAAAGGGAACTCTGCACCACTCACCATCTCCGTACCCTGTCACATTCCTGTAGGCAATGGACAAAGGGAGCTCCGCACCACCCACCATCCCTGTACCCCATCGTGGTCTTACAGGCAGCTGGAAGCTCTCCGTAGCTGTGGACAAAGGGAGCTCTGCACCACCTACCATCTCTGTATCCCGTCGTGGTCCTCCAGACAGCTGGAAGCTCCCCATAGCCGTGGACATAGGGAGCTCTGTACCACCCACCATCTCTGTACCCTGCCTTGGTCCTTCCATCACAGAAAGCCACTAGGTTGGTCAGGCAGGACTTGTCCTTGGTGAAGCCGTGCTGGCTGTCTCGAATCACCTCCCTATCTTCCATGTGCCTCCATGTGCCTTAGCATAGCTTCTAGGATGATCTGTTCCATGATCTTCTCAGGCACAGAGGTGAGGCCGACAGGTTGGTAGTCCCCAAGGTCCTCCTTGCTACCCTTTTAAAAATGGGTGCAATGTTTCCCTTTTTTCCTGTCACTGGGGACTTCACCTGACTGCCATGACTTTTCAAATATCATGGAAAATGGCTTGGCAACTACATCAGCCAATTCCCTCAGGACTCTGGGATGCATCCTGTTGGGTCCCATAGACTTATGTATTTTCAGGTTCCTCAGGTGGTCTCAAACATCCAGGTTTCTGGTCCTGAACATCCCTGGAGTGCAGAGGATGCCTGGGGCTGGCTGCGCACCATGCTCATGGCCCTGCCAGATTTCCAGAGGTGGTATCGTAAGTATGATAGGACTCAACCCCTCTGGCCAGTGCAGTGGGGTAAGATCTAGCTTGGACACAGTAGGATACAAGATGCAATTCCTACATCCATGTGTTCAGTGAAAGTTGAGTGTGTTGAAGACCACACTGGGTTGTGGACATCCAGGGCTCTGTTCCCGGCTCTGCCATGGTGTCCTGAATAAGTCACTTGTCTACCACATGCTGCACCAGTCTCATGGGCAGAGACGGGCTGCCTGGGTGCCACACAGCCAAAATGGTTATGAAATAAAAATTCGCATGCATATGCAGTGGATTATCATATTATAGCCAGAAAGGGGCAAGTTCATTTCTATAATAATATCAATATGGTTGAAATGTTCAGAGAAAACCAGCAAAACCATTTGGGATTCGGAAGCAAAGATGAAAAGTGTTAATATTTTTAGCACGGCAGTCTCTGCTTCAGCAAGGTCATGACACCAGCCCATTATCATTTGAAAAGTGTACTCATGAAAGAGGAAGAAGAACTGGTTTGGAGCAAGTAGGTGTAATGGGATGAAAGGCACAAAGCTACATTTCAAGTCGAGAGCAGCCTCTTCCAGGCACTCAACTGAGAACTGCGACACCCAATTTCCTTCCTGTCGCTGCCACTGACCGGCTTTTTCATCTGCAATTTCTATTATTCAGATGGGTGGAAATTACTGCAATAAATATTGATGGGCCAGTGTATGGGAATGACTGCACTGAATATTGACAGATTACTATACAAGCGCATGTGAACTGCATAGAAATAAGTGACTGGAAGCCTGACGTGGTGCGGAGCTGGCAGTGGAGCCATTCTGGAGGTCTCCAGTCTGTGCAGGGAAGGTGAGGTGATGAGGAAAGCCTCTTTGGGTCTTCCCGGCTATGGCTGATATAGCAGTCTTCAGAAATGGATGCACATCTTTTGGTTTTTTTCATGGAGAAACCAGAAAATCAGCATGGGTCTGAATTGCACTGAAATAGGGTTGGTTCCTTCAGGACTCAGTTTGCAAGATGCTGTGGAACACCCCAGTGTGGGGGGGCTGTGCTGGCGCAGGAGTCAGCTTTGCATATTCAGAGGAGACTGGGAACAGAGGATTTCATATCGCAGGTGACCTTGTGGCACGCAGCAGGGATTTAACTCCTTGCCTGGCTGCTGAGAAAGGTGAAGGTCTCTGTCCATGACCCTGGAGAATATCACCAAAAAGCTGCTTGGAAATTCTAGCAGTCTCCAAAAAGCATTTAAAATGAAATGTCCAGAAATAAAGACTCTTAAGCACTTAAAAGTGTTAAGATGCTAATTAATTCTGATGATTTATATGTTTTAATTATTCACTGATACTGTATTATTTTTCAAGCAGAAAAGGAACTGTTTGAGTTGGAAATTTTTGAAGTGTCACTGCCTCTGCTACTTAAAGCAAAGTAATTGTGTTTAATTAAACTGAGACCAACAAGGCTCTATTGTGTGACACTTGCAAAGAAGCCTGTGAAATAGGAAATGTCAAAGATTAAACAAACCTCTTTTTAAGCCAGCTAAGGGGAGAGGTGCCACTGTTTATAAAATCAGAGCCAGGAAAAATACAATAATTAGAAAAAAACAGGTCATATGGAAAAACAATATCCAACTTGACAATCTTTCATGCAGATATGATTTGAAGTTCATTACTCACTGTATCCCTGCACAGAAGGCTTTTTGTTATTCTTTGTGCTAAGTCATTTTTTAATTTAAATGGAGATGGAGATGTGTTCAAAGGATTTTTTTAAACAAATGAACACAGATGTATTTCATGTTGGTTTTGATATAAAGGTTGAATGAAGCTGCAGGGAAGGAAAACTGCATTTAATTAATTTATAATTTTTTTCACAAATAGAACTGGTTCTGACCACTTTCTTCAATATTCATGTGTGGTTGGTGGGCAGAGAGTACATGAGGTTATTTCCTCATTTGAAGCCTAGTGTAATTACTTTTGAAAGAACATAATAGTTAAATTTAAGCTCTAAAAGGTAAATATGTGTATTACTGTAGAAAGAGATGATGGGAGATTTTTTCACTGGCTGGATTTCATCACATGGACCCAAATGATATTGTAATCCGAGATGCTCATTCAGACATAAGACACATATCATTAAAATGCACTTTAATTCTCCTCTTTGGCGCTTAGAGCTATTTTCCACCCCAAAAGGTTACAGTGTAAAATATACAAACAGACAGTTCCCTCCTCCCTCCTGCTCACGATGGCTGGGTGCAATGGGATGGAGGCAGCGGCACCACTCTGGAGCCAGCCCCACCAGGTGGGCACAGTCCAGCCAGCGAGTGGGTGCCCTTTGCCACCCCCCCGAAGCCCCCTCTTGCCCCTGACTCATCCCCTAGCTTGGGTGAGGGGATGTTGGGTGAAAACCCAGCACAAAACTGGTGCAGTGCCAGCCCAGTGCTGAAGGCACAGCAGAGCCTGCCTGGTTGCCCTGGAGTGTGGGGTCCACAGCCTGCCTTGCACAGCAAAACCAGACCCCAAGGAACAGGACCAGCCAGCCAGGATGAGGACCATGGAGTCTTCCCTTGCTGGGGAGCAGCTGGAGTTGGAAGAGCTGTTCTGCTTATTTCTCCCCCACAACCCATGCATTTCAGCACACTTAGACAATACCATCCTCTTCTCCTCTCGCTAAAAGATATTGGCCCTGAGGGCAGATCAATGTGCAGTGGCTAAGCCTTGGGCAAATTGTATTTGTCTTTACAGTGGGTCTTCTTTAGCACGCCTAAGCAAGAAGATAAATGGCTGCATTCCTTTGTTCAAAAAGTTGCTTGGATTGAATTAGCTTACTTCATACTCTCTAATGTGCCATACAGTTCAACTGTCCTGAAGCAAAATCTCTAGGAAATGTATAATAAAATAACCCACATGTTGGGATTCCTGATCGCTAAAATCTGTCTACTTTATTACCTGGTGTGCTGGATACATGAGTGGACAAAGCAGATGTCTTTTTCAATTTGGAAGGTGTTAGAATTGACAAGGATTTAATTAAGAACCCAGACCTGGAAAAGATTGCTGAGGCTGAAAAGGCTGAGTCCAGTCCCTGAAATAGCACCATGCCCCATAAATCCTTTCCTAGGCTGACTGGGATCAGTGGCTGGCGGTAGAGGGGCTGGGGGTAGTTGCACCCCTGTGTCCCTGAGAATAGGCTGGTGAGATGGGAAGGACTGTGTGTCCAGCCCAGGACACAAATCCACCTCCACACTCTGTGACAACAGGGGTAATGCTCCATTGGAAGAGGTCCAGGACATTACCCAAAGGGAAGATGGCTCCACCAGCCTCTTGGTGCTGCCATGTGTTGCAGTAGCATTTGTCCCCAACATGTCATTGCAGGGAGTCCTGTTGTCCTTGTCCCTGTGTCTGTCCTTCCCTGGTGGAGAGCACAAAGAGCTTCCTCCAGCAATGCCACACACGGGGCTGCAGGATCCTGCATTCCTGTGCGTACTCTGTGACCCTGGGACACATCTGATGTATTTTCATTTAAACTGTGTTCAAAATTACTTCAACCAGTTGATAATGCTATTGAATGTGATGCCAACAAATTGACAAATGTGGCATAAATGATCATAAAAATGGCAAATGAGAGCCCCATCGCATGGCAGCAAATGTGAAATTGCTACAACAATGCATGTCACTGATCTCCACTCAGCCTTGGGTGACAATGGTCTGCTTGTATGTCTAAGCAGTCAGTTGATTGATCTGTCTACTCACTCCATGCAGAAAGGATATTTTAGCCCATAACTCTCACTTTAAAAGTATTCTTACAGGACCTAATGGCAGAAAATGAGTTGTTGCTTCCTCTTTGGGATGAACCAATGCCAGATGCCAAACCTTCAGTCCTCACTTCCACTACAGAGCAGCAGACCATGGCAGACACATTAAACAGAGCCCGGCAGTGCTTGCCAGGGTTAGAAATGCAACTGTCTGCACTGCTAAATTGTCAGAAAGGGCTCTGGGTTTTGGACTGTGCCAGATACCTCTCTCCAAAGCAATTCTTGGACATGGTCAGCAGCTGGAGTGCTCCTGGGACTGTTTTGGATGCATCCATCCTTCTGCAGGGACTGGGAAAGTCCATGAGATAGTGTGGGCTGCTCATGCTGGTTGGTCCCAGTGCCCAGGCATATTTCCAGACCTATTTAATTCACTGTTCAGATGTAGACCTGAGGTGATGTTGGCATTTGAGATGTCTTGCCTGTTGGCAGATGCCATCCCATGCCTCCAGTTGTTTCAGAGCAGGGTTTCCCACAAAACCATCCTGTTCTTGCTCCACTGCTCTTCCACCTTTGGTTCCTGTAGGTGTGCTGCTCTGCTGATGCTGCTCTGTACAATGCTCTCATGCTCCTAGCCATAATTCTCACCTCTCGGTTTCCTCTGGATAACAAGAGTGCAGGGTGGTGAGGTGGTGAGACCTCCCCTGCCGTGGGGTGGGGACCTCCCTGGCACCTTTAGGAGGTCTCTTTCTGCAGGGAGCTGTGGCAGCTGCAGCATACACGTCACATCACCTCTTCCACAGACTCCATCCCACATGGGTCCAGCGTCCCGCTCACACTCCCTGTCAGTAGTGTAATTCCCCAACGGCACCCAGTTCGGTCTACTGCTACCCATAAAGACCCTTGAGGCTGAACCATTACAAAACTGCCAGCCTAGACTTACATTAGCAAAATATAGACCCAGATGTTCCTTCCTTCTCCTTGGGCACTTCTGAGTGCCTAGATGTTCACCCAAGCCTGCCAAGGTGCCAAACATCCTAGTACCCAGCTCAGCCCCAAGTCTCATCAGCATCCCCCCCATTTCCCTCCTCTGCTGCCCAGTCTGGAAGGTGTCTTCAGAGCCACCCAACTGGATGGAAAGAAAACAGCCAGGAAACAATGTGTTCCTCATCACGACTGGCTGGTGGTTTGAGATACTTCAGTGGGTCTCCTACCTATCCAAGGCTGCTCCAAGAATGCAGCTGGGACTGAAAGGGGCTCTTCTCTCCTTGCCAGGGGCTGTTCTCTTAAAGCAAAGCCATTCAGTCATGCCAGCACTTTTGCATTGCAAGGCTCTGTTAGAGCTTTACCCTGCTGGAGAGACAGCTGAACATTTTCCATCAAAATTATTTTCAGCCAAAACTGATCTTCATCAACACAGAAAACAGCGTATATCTTGGGGGAGGGTCGAAATTTCAGAATCTCATTTAAAAAATGAGACTAAAAAAAAAAAAAAAAAACAACAAGAGAAATGTCATTTTTGGTTTTGATAAAAACCCTGGAAAATCTTGCAGAAAATCTTCAGCAAAAATATTTGTTGTGAGCCTGTATAAATTGCTCCTGTGGATGTACAGTTGTCCTGAACCCAGCCAGCTCCCAGCCTGCGGGGCTGGCCCAGGTGCATGGCAAGCCCTAATAGACGGGTTTCCTTCATTTGTTTGCTTGAAGCGCCCCAGGGCTGTCCTAAAGGCAGAGGATACATTGAGATAACATACAGATTCATTAGTGCCCCTGCTCATTAACCAAGACCTCTGTGTCAGTGATGTGGCTCCTCTAATTTGTGTCAGTGGTGCAGGGGGGCGAGGAGGAGCAGCCCAGCTGCCCGCACAGCCCTTGCAGACAAAGCTGTCACCGCATCCTCGGGGGCAACTCCTGCCCACCTCTGCCCACCTCTCCTGCCACTTCCAGATCCAGAGGCTCAGCGCTTCTCTCTGATCACCAGGATGACATGCACTAGGGCTGCGCATACTGATGGAGAGGTACGGATGCTCATGCTCCAGTTCAGGTGCTAATGAAGGGGGTTTGGTGCTGGGATGAGGACGAAAAGCGAGAAGGCTGAGAATTAAATTGGGGACAGAAGTCAGGGGCTCTCAGGGTTTGGGAAACACAGCACCAGATGTCACTGCTTTTCTCCTGCCAGGCAAAGTCCTCAATCTGCCCCCCCCGCCAGAAGAAACCAATCCTCCTAATCAGAGGTGTCTGTTTGCAGGGATTAAGTGGAGATCAGGCTGTCTGAGGACCTTACTCTCTTTCCTGAAGAGGTCCTGGTTATTTAAAGAAGTCTAATTTGTTATCCTCATTACCAGGGTGACACTGCACAGAGCTCATGCTGCGCTCCTTGGGCTGGAGCTGCTCTGTGTACCTGTCCTCTCCTCCCTCAGCCCAGGGTGATGCATCCAGAGCTGGGAACAATGCTCCCTGTGCCTGCGGCCATGGTAGAGAAGGGGTTTCTCTGGGTTGGCTGTTGAATCGCTTCCAAAATTTCAGGAGGACCATTTGCCTGTAGTAACCAGCCCACAACCCTGCTGGGATGAGCCATGAACACCTTTTCCCATTAATCTATTCTGTCACTGAGCTATCACCCAAAGGACAGGAACAAAAAGGGAAGACGAAGGGCTGGCTCTGGCTGTGCTGCAGAGAAACCTTGAACCACTCCACCATGAGTCCCCACTGACTCCAAAACTCCCTGCTAGGATCTGGGTATGCATGGCTGAACGATCCTTCTCAGATGCTCCCGGGAAGTCGAGGCTTTCCTGAAATGGCAGTGTGCTGCTGCCTTTTCCCCGGTAACTCTGCACCAGCTCTCAGCAGCCCTGTGTCTCCACGAAGAGAATCTCCACGAAGTTGCTGGCTCCCAGAGTTAAACACCCAGTTCCTGACAATCTCCGCACTCCAAGCATACTCTTGCAGCTGAGAATGGAAAACCTTCTGGAGATATCCTGCAAGGTGCAAGGAACTCTCTTTTGCTGAGTCCTCTGCAGCAACCCCTCCTCATCTCACCTCCTCATAGCACAGAATTTGTGAGTGAAGAGGTGACTCAGTACTGACACCTTCTGCACTTGGCAGCAGAGATAGGTTCACTCTTCCCAGGGCTGAGAAATTCAGAGGCATGTCCCGTTTATTAGGAAGCTTTTGTTTCATTCCCTTTATTCACCTCTGTGTTGTTCAGGTCATAAAGTACAGAAATTCATGGGGAAGAAGGGTTCTACTAGAACCCCTGTCCCATGACAGAACCCCTGTCCCTAGACAGAGCCTCTGTCTTTTCTACTAGAGGCTGACGAGGACACTGGAGAGGTGCTGTGATGCTGCACTGGTCCTGGACACTGTCCTTCCTGTGCACTCAGGAGATGGTGGTGAGACCTGGGAGGACTCTTTCTGTGGGGCAGGGATACCCACAACCCCGCAGTCCATGATCCCACCTGACCTCCTTCACCTCCTGCAGTTTGATCTGTGCTGTGATGTGGTTGAAGATTAACCCTTTTGGGAGGCACCTTGCTGTCACTTCTTTTCACGTCACCGGCCCTTTCTCCAGCCGCAGGCGCTCCTGTAATGAGAGGCTCCTCTGCAGATCTCAGTGGCATCTGTTTCTGAAGGATGGCCCATCACCTCCCAGTGCACATGACATTCCACCTTCTGGTCAATGGCAAGTGCGCCACTGCTTTCATAGCAGGGACATCCCATAGGTCCATTGCATTGCAATTGCCCAAGGAATTTTCTTACCCTGCCAGGCCCTCCCTGCTCACTACCGCTGACCTCTAGGACTTTTTGCAACAGAGATTGCTGGGCATGCATCTTCAGTGGACAGAAACACAGATGGGGTGACTGACTAGTGCTGGTAACTGTCCTGCTCTGAGCGGGAGGTGGACTGGAGAGCTCCAGAGGTCACCTCCCACCGATACAGATATGATGAGAACCATGAAGTAGCAGGAAAGAAATACTGGTGAGAAAGACCAGCTGCATTTGCAGTCCCATAGTGCATGGGGACATTTTCTAGTGCTTCATAGATTAAGACCATAGAACCAGAACAGTCTGAAGCCTGTCCAGGACAAGGAATGGAAACTATTTCAGGACCCAGATGGCTCCTTCCACTTGGTAGATGTGATTGATGTCCATTCACTACCTTTAAATAGGGTAGTGAATGGACAGCACCTGGGACTGTGGCCTGTGAGGACCTGCTGAACCACCCACACTGGGAAGCAAGGTCCATGTTCCTCCTGCAGCCATGTGCATCCCATAGAGAAGCACTTCAAGGCAGAGTCCCACAAATGCCAGTCCTTCCTCAGTCCTGCTCGACACTTCCAGGGAACCAGAAAGATATGATGGTCCCAAGTATGGGGCATGTGCTGATGGCAGGCAGCCCCTGGCCTGGCCCTTGACACCAACGGGGGCTCGGTGCTTCGATGAGATCAGCTTGCAGGTGAAGAACAGCTTGTGGGAGGTGAATCAAGTGAGTCAGGGGTGAGTGTGGTGGGCAAAGGACACTGCTGGAGAGATGCGCTTTCAGTGCAGGGTCCTCTGGTTGGAGCTACTCATCCATGACAGTTTGATTTGTGGTAGAGCAGGTTGTAATCAGTTCCACACTGGAATTTCAGAGTCAGTAAAATAAAAGTGACCTGACAAATGGTTGGTGTCTGAGGTTGCTCCTGCAGAAACAGGTTGTTTCTAACGTATGCCCAGTCCTTTTCCCCAGTAGCTGGCTTGCTTCTCATTTTTAAGGCCTGTTGGGCTACAGTGAGATTGAAACTTTCAGAGTCAGTGACTACCAGCTAACTGCACTAAACTAGCCTGAAAATCCCAGGATAAGGAAATCCTGGGAGGAGGAGACACAGGGGTGGCTTTTACACCTGGGGCCTGGTCCCACCAGAACTTACTTCTTCCTGGCATGTTCAGGGCAACGGTGTCCAGGGAGCACCACGAGCCCAAGGCTGGTGCTGGCTTGACTTGGTCTTCTGCCATGAGATGACGAAGCTGCTCTGGCTGGAGGGACAAGGTGTCGGCAGGAGAGCCTTTATGAAAGAGCTGCTTTCCCCTTGCCACTCTGCTCTGGTCTCCATCTAGGCTCTCTCTCCTGGAAAGCAGGGGCCAGACAAGGTGTAGGAGCACCATGGGCAAACAAGTCATGAGGAGAGTGGTGTGGCACAGGGAGTGGTCCCAAGCGGCTGGGGGAAGCACTAAGAGGGGAGATGTCACACCTGCACAGCAGTGAGCCCATCTGGGATGCACATGTAGACCCACAGGCCATGTTTCCACATGGATGTTGGCTAGCTGGGGAGAATGCACAAAAGGTACATAAGCTATTTGATAGCTGGTGAGAATGTTTGAAAGAGGGGAATTTGCTTAGTTTTTCAAGGAAGTTTAAGGATGACTTGATTATAACATGCATGAGCACTCAGCAGGAGAAAACAGAGATCTTTTTGGCCTTCAAGTGTATGACCTGTATCAGGGAGAGTTACATGGCCTGCCCATTCCTCACTTCGTCCACAACTGGAGATAAAATTCACCCAGATCCAGGAGATTTGTTGGGTAAAGCATTGCCATACTCTTACACAGAAAGTGTAATATGAGGGTCTGGTATACATGCAGTTTCTCTTATGTTGTTTCATATGCAGTTGGATACTCCAGGACAAGATTATAAAAGGAGTTATTTCATACCCAGTGTATTTGCGCTCTTCAAGTAACACTGTTTAAATAGTCTGAGAAGGAGCTGCGTAAAGTAGCGAGGTGCAGCCTCAAGATTAGGGTTCGGGAGGGGATGGGGAAGGTAGTCACTGTCCCCATGGCAGGGCCAGGGCTGCCCCTGGGCTGACCTGCAGCTGAAAGAGGCTTGTCCCACTGTGCTGGGAGATGCTCGCCTTGCTAATGCTGCTGCCGGACAGTCTCTTAGGGCAAAAAGCGATGCTTCCTTCCTCCTCCTGGGCAAGGGAGGCATCAGTGGGTGAGCTGCAGCTCAGCTGGGGGTGCTGCATCTCACCCCGATTGCCAAAGGATGAGATGGGGCAGAGATGGGGGAAGAGAGCAAGCCCTCCTCCTGCCCACCCAGGCTTCCCAAGGGTGCTGTCTGAGTGTGAGGTACCTCCCAGTTCACCTCCCAAAAGCTCCTTTCCTGTGGTGGGCAAGAAAAAAAAATAGCACTGGAAAAATAAACTTTTTGGAAGTGCATCCCTCCTCCAGGCATCCTTCCCCCTGAGGACACTGCTCCCTCCTGCCAGGGGTCACACCGCTCTTGTCACTGAAATAAGGGAATAACCCAAACCCACCAAGGCTGTGGATGGACTAAGAGCTGTGGAGCACCCAGCCCCTTGCATCATGTCGGGGTTTGGCTGTAAATAGCGGCTGAAAGGCTGCGTTCAGAGCTGGTCCCACTCACTGGCGGGAGGCGAGCAGAAATAGCTCCTGTGGTATCATTCCTCCAAGACTTTTTTTTTTCCCCTGGGTGTAAATGATTAATGAAGGATATTGTGGAAAGCAGATGTACTGTTGCCACAGTAACTGAGACGAGTGGCGGGCAAGGTTTGTGCACATGCTGAATACTGAAGCGATGATCTTTGTGCGTGTTGTAGTTATTTTAGCCTTCATAAGATTCTGGTTAATTATTAACACCATAAGGTCCTAACCTGGGGGAATATTTATAAGCGAGGATAAGTTCATAATGAATCCCTTTCAATTTTCTCTCCCCATCCCCTTCTGTCCCTGGGTACCATTATAGCTCCCTAAAATCTCCCATTATCTCACTTTCAACTACAATAACATATTACCATCTTTGATTTTTAAAAAGGATAATAATGCAGGAGAAAATGTGAGCATGGGGATGATTCACGGTCACTCACCTGCAGTGGCGTTTCCTTTCTCTATTACCTGCTGGTTTCCTCCGCTTTCTAGGGTCAGTCTGTGGCTGGCAGTGAGCGAGAGATCCCGCTCCAGCCAGTCTGCATCACCAGTCTGTGCCAGTGTCCAGCCTTCTCCACAGAGCAGCAGTGTCTGGTGCGACGGCAGCACGGTCACTTTGGGAGACCTGTCCCTTCTCAGGGACAACTGTCACCACCAGCATCCCAGCAAAAGCTCTGGACTTTTCAAGAGATTGTGTCCCAGGAGAGGGAATCTGGATTTTGCTTTTCACTCCCTGAACTGACTTTGCATAGTGCTGGGAGAGAAGCAGAGGGGTGGGATCAATTTGAAAGACCTTAAAGAAAAAGAAAGAGGTACCCCTGCCCCACTCCTCTGCTGCAGGACTCTGGTGCTGATAAAGGCAAGAGGCAGGGCTAAGTCTCACTGCTCTGATGAGCCAGCACGTACCAGGGAACTGGCACCTTCCCACATCTGAGTGACAAATCCAGATCTCACCTTCTTCCAAAAAGTAGGGGGTCTTCCGTCATGCAGCATCAGTGTCTCCTTTACTGCTCCCAAAACAGCTCTCTGTGATGGGCCAGGCCAGCAGCTGGCCCTGGAGATGGGATCTTTAGGAGAAACCCTAGCTGGCTATGCTTGGTACACAGCACCAAGCAGCTGTGGGATTGGGGGGAATCATGTCTGATGCTGTTCTCATCCCGGAGCTTGCAGTGGGGCATGCTGGTAAGATCTCAGTGGAGGTTCTGTTTTATAGATAGGGAAACTGAGGCAGAGACAAGGAGTGCTTCTTTCTCAAGGCCACACAAGAAGGGTGCCCCAGGGCTGGGAACTCTTCCTTCCCATTGGAGTCATCAGGGTGCCTCACAGTGGCATCACACGTCCACAATGTCAATGAGAAGTCACATCCCTGGGAAGTCAACAGGAGTCTTCCTGCCCTCCACACTCATCACCAACCCCCAAAGCTGACATATCACAGACCCCGCTGGCCTTTCCCTGCCTCATCCCCCTCACCTCCTCCCTCCTCTTGCTCTGTGCCTCCTCTCACTCCCAGACCTACTCCTCAGCAAGCCCTCTCAAAGTAGACCCAGTTGGACAGAAGGGAAGGCCCCTTGTGCCTCCCCTTCCTCCAGCATGGTCCGCCACCACCTCCTCTAGCCTTGCCCCCACACTGTACCCACTGATGGTCCTGTCAGCTCCTGTTTGTGAAGGTCAGGTCCACTCTGAGGGCGCCTTCTGTTCTTCATGTACTTAGAAATCACATTGACGCCTCCAGCTGATGCTTTTAGCTGGAGCAGATGCTTTTATATGGAAGCAGGGCTCACATTGGACTCCCAAACGCATTAAATGAAGGTTGAGAGGGAAAAATGAAGGGCATGTTGGCTGGTCACAAATGGAGGGATCTGGGAGTCCTGCCAGCAGCAGAGGGGCTAATAGGATGGCTGGGCTTCTGCCTTGCATATCGTTCAGGGAGAGACAGATGGTTCGGGAGCTCCAGGCTCCTGATTTATTTTGCTTACAAATCTCAGTGCTACCCACCTCTCTCCCCAGGACACTTATTTTGGCCTGCAGGAGAGGCAGCAAAGGGAAGGCAGGACCCTGTGAGACCAAGGCTGGGATGGAGGAAGCTTTATGGGACTAAGGGGAGCAGTGGCTCACACTACACAGTGTCGTCCCTGTTTAAAACACTAGGAAAGGCACACTGCACAATGAACCATTGCGGAAAAAAACTTTCTGAAGGTGCTGCATACCACAATCCTGCCACTTGGGACACAGGGGTGTGTAGAGGGAGTGTGTGCTCAGCAGCTGAGCATGTCCCATACCCACGTGGGGACTCACCCCTGTGTTTGCTTGTGCTCATGGACTCCTTGAGCTGAGAAGTGATGGCAGCATGGTGAGCGTGCCAGCGGGGCAAGGAGCTGCCCATGGGGGTTAGATCCTTCAGGGAACAACTCTGGGGGCTCCAGCACAGCTGGATTAGACAGCTACCTAAATAATTTCAGTCCTCTGGCCATGCTGTGCTATTAAAACCATGGTCCTGGTCAACAAGAACCAGTGTGTCTAGGAAATGGAGTCCTGTAGTGCCTAAGCCTTTCCCTTAGGGCTGTAAGGACACTGGATCTGCTCACAAAGGGCAAGTGCCATGCACATGGCCCTGACTTGTCCAAGTCAGAAGGTGCAAGAGCCCTACAGATGCAGGACATTTTTTTCTACATTAAGCCTCAATCCAATCTCTGAAGATCAGCTTAGATGAGATTGACTTAAACTCTGAACACTCCTTCTGTATTTCTCATTGCTGTCTATTATGACAACAGGGTATTCCTCATGTGCACAAAAATTTTCACTTCTTTTTATGAATCTTCCTAAATTCTTGTCCTCAAAGATTAAGTAAAATGCAGAAGGAGGTGGGATTTTTAATGGCTTCCAGAAAACTGCAGAAGATCAGAATTAAGAACAAAACTTCTCCGGATGGGACCTTTCTTATGATCAGGCACAGAAAATGCAAGACATGCCTCTTTTGTGAGTGATGTAAAAAATGTGGTGGGAGAGGTCACTTGGAAAGACACACACAAAGAAGGCATCAGAGGATCTATTTTAAACCCTTCACCACTTGTTCCTCATTTCTGCATGAAGGCATTGCCAAGCTGGGCTCAGCTACCAGTACATGATGTACAAATTGCCTCTGGCAGGCAGGTGGATCAGCCTTAGACAAGGCTGAGGGACATGCAGCAAGAAGAGCTGGTGACCTCCAACTGGCCTCTGCTCCTCCAGCTGTGGCTGTATTTCCAGGCTGTGAGAAGGATGGATGGACTTCATGGCTCCATGGCTCATCCCAGTTCAGCAGGCTCCAACCATATGACCTCCTGCCCACGTGTCTCTTGCACCAGAGAAGCTTCATCTGAAGAAAGGATAGACTGTTCTCCATGGATGCTGAGGCCTCAGGCCCTCGCTCACTGGGATGCCTATAGACACCACTTTGTCCTGTCTGGTATTATAACCTGGGAGAACCTGGTTGCCAACCAGGCTAACAGCTCAGAGAGGCACAGGAGCAGCCCCCTTTCCGCACTTCAGCCCCTGACAACATTTACATAAATAACTGAAAGAGCCCCATCTCCAGCCAGCAGGCAAAGCCAAGAGCAAGCTGTCAAGATGTCTTTGACAAAGACTTTTTTTTGTCATGGAAAATGTGATTTCATCAGAACAGCCTTTTCAGAACAAGCCTCTTTCCTAGAGCTGTGCAAGAATGCTGGAGAACTTTACACAGTGATTCTGTGCTTTCAACCTAGAAAAAATAGGCAATTTGATCATCTTTTCTTGTCTCTCACATAGTCTTGTATTTTTCAAGATATGTCCTGTTTTTCTCACGAGAAAAATGTGTATCTAGGGTGCACTGAAGGTAAAAAATAAGGAGGGGAGAAGGTGAAGGAAGTAAAAAAAGATTAGCAAAAGCAACATTTTAAAAATATGCTTCCTGAAAAAGCAGCACTTTCCATTTTAAATAATCATGTGTTCACTTTAAACTACCTGTGTCTCTAAGTGAGTAACAGTAAGACAGTACAGCCTTTTCCGTGATTAAATAATTAAAATGTGGTGAGAGACAGTATTTGTCTTTTAAACCTCTCAGTTTAAGCTGCTGTTTCAGTGGGAAGAGAATATGATTTTAAACCAAAGAAAAACAGGAGTTTTCATCAAAAGCACAAAGCAAAGGAATCCACCACAGAAGTCCAGCTAAAATGGGCTCTGAAATGCTCAGAGAAATAGGGGTGAACTCAAAAAGCCTCTGGCCACTGTGTCCAGGATCCTGCCCAGGGGATGGGCAGTGGCTGCAACACCTCTTCCCTGAGCAGGAGCCGCCACCGCTCTGCCCCCTCATCTGCCACAGTGGAGGTTTTCAATTTACACACCCTTAAAGCACTTCTAGGAGGAGTGTGGGCTCTGCTGTGGGACTGAAGCCTGCTGTCATGGATTATCTTATCTTGCAGAGACACCTTAGAAGTCGCCCTTGGATGCCAGCTGATACCAGGCTGGAAATCTAAATGCTGTGGGCTGGGCTGAGGTCTGCTTGCATGCTGGAGCCCTGTTTAGCTACTGCTATGCAGCCTGGTGGACTTTCACTGCTGCTCCTCTGGCTTCCCACTTGTGCCACACAGAGATAATCCTCCCTCCCAATGTGCTCACCAGACTGGAGCTGCAGTCTGCCTCCTTTCCCCACCCCGCTCCTCTCCGTGCTGGGAGAGAGGACAGGCAGGGAGTTACAGAGAAGTGGGCAGTAGGTACATAACATTGTGGAGGTGATTTCTTTTGGGCCAGAAGAGCTGCAAGCTCAAAGCCAAGGGCAGGGCTAGAGGAGGGTTGTGGAGAAAGTTCCACCTGGGGTAGAAATTTGCTGCTTCTCCATTGCTTGCTCTTGCATCCCTGTCACCTTCCTCAGTGGGAAAAACAGCTACCTGCAGGACAGCACAGCTTTTGGAAGAAATCCCTTGGGTGATGGCATCAGTACTTGCAGTTGCAAGTATGTGTCCTGCTCATCCATGGGCATACCCATGGCTTAGCCACGATCCCCTGTGGGTGCCAGCAGCAAGTGGGATGAGAACGGGTCCTGCCAACAGCAGGTGCAGTACATGGGGCTGGAAATATTTTCCTGTGCTGTTGCACGTTGCTTGGGGTTTGGATTGGCCACAGCTTACTGTTTCTGCTGTCAACATCTGACCTCAACTAACCACTGCACCAAGGAGCAGAATTTGTCCCTTAGGTCACGAATTGCCAAGTCTGCATGTTTCTTGTGTCTTGGGTACTGTGCATCAGTGCTGGCTGGGAGTTGAGGGAAGGCACAGAAGGGATGGATCTGGCTGACACTGCACTCAAAGCAGTGTCAATAAATATTTGCCAAGACAATCCTTCCACTGGCTTAAGGGTTTTACTCCTGATTTATACCATTAGGAGGGAGGAATTAGAAAGTTATCACTGCAATGGGGAAATGGTATTATGTTGGCTATGCCACATTTTTGCAAAAGCTCTTGGACATCAAGGCAATCTTTTGTACACACTTTCTCGCTAGACTAACAGCACTGATTCAGCAAGGGAGCTCTTTCCAGCTGCTGCCCTTAGAAAAGCAGGGCAAATCAATGCCCTTCTCTGTCAGAAGAATACTGCAGCATTAAAGTGCTGGGGGATAACACAGCAACTTTGGGAATTAGAAGAGAGAAAGAAAGAAAAAGGATGAAGGAAGGAGTCAGGGAGTTACCAGCATCAGTATGGCTGGGGAAAGGGCACAAAAGGCTCCGAGACTCCCATGAATCTGCCCTTGGCCCCTTTTCCTGGTGCGTCAGGGCTGGAATTCAAGGCATGCGGTATGTTAGCACTGCAGATACTGGAATGAAAACAGGAAATATGGAGAGGCTGCAGGCACCCAGCACGCTGGAGGTAGCCCCTGCAGAGCTCTGGGAGAGAAGGAAAAGAGTAATTTGTGCTGCAAAACCTGGTCTTCTGAAACATTTTCTGCCTGCAGTGCATGTCAGTGCAATGCTCCCCATCTCTGCTGGCTCCCAGGGGTGCTATCTCCCAAGGGCAGCCCCCGGTGTGAAGGGAGATGCAGGGCTGGGTTTCCTCCAGGCTGGTCAGATCAGGAATGCAGCCACAGCCACGGCTCCTTTAGTTCACAGGCAGGTGAGAAAGGGGCAGAAAGCTCCTCTGTCTCATCCAAACCAGGAGCTAGGAGATATTCTCAGCTTGGGGAGCAGGGAAATGATCCTGGAGCTCACAGTACATATCCATCATCTCCAGCCTTCCCCAAGGGCAGAGCCTGCAGAGGGCTGGGCTCTCCAGTTCCCTCTGTGGATGGTGTTTCCATCACCGCTGGTGCCAGCTATGGTCATGGTCTGGTCATGAGCAGTCAAATGTGCTCATCTGAAAAAAGCAGCATGGGAGGAAGGATGTACAGGACTTCAGCAATAGCTCAGCTCCCACCGGACACTGGTGGAAAGGACTTCACAAACCTCCCAGGTGGAATTACAGCACCAGACACTTCCCCTCCTGTGTCTCCAGCAGGAACAAGTCCCCTTTTCACAGCACCGAAGACAGAGTTGTGACAGACCCAATACAACACAGAGCATGTCCCATCCTGCCTGTGTGCAGTGCTGGCGAGAGATGGTTTGAGCCAGTATCATGCAGCTCTCCACCCATCTATGGTCTGATGCTGAGGCCATGGTTTAGAAAAGCAGAAATACACATGAAGACTCCTAAAGTTTCAGGTTAGGCTCTGACACGTGGATTTCAAAGTGTGACTGCTGGGAGACATCACAAGGCTGTATCTCATCACTTGTCCATTTCCTGTTGAAAGGTGTCAGTGTGACTACCACAGGGCTGGCACAACAGCCCGGCAGGGTGGCAATGACATGAATCACTGCAAACCACTGCCTCCCCTTTAATTCCACCTGCAGGTGTAGTCTCTGCATGTGGGGGTTTCTGGGCTGAGATACCTGCAGCATCCAGAGCCACACACAGCCTTGCTGGAGAGCTAGCTCCCCATGGCAGGCTAGAGGAAGGAGCTGCTTAACTATCTAAAATTACAATTTCCACAGAGATCATGGTTTCAGATGATGAGATGCTTACAACCTGGTTACTGTCAGGGTATGCAGCTGCTAGAGCTCTGGGTGAGCTGAGCGAGCTGCTCCTGAGTGAAATACAGTAATGAGACAACCATGCACATGGTTCCTAGGGCTCAGCAGAAATGAAAAGTGAGCTGTGCAGATAAAAGTTTTGAACGATGTGAATGCTGACCCAAGACACTGTGTCACGCAGAGGATGTTGTTCTGTTTGTCCTGACAACTTCATGTCATGGCTAGTCCCCTCTCTGCCTTTCTCCTGCTGTAGCAAGAGCTGGTGATGTATTCATGTGCATTCCCGTGCTTGTTCCTCTGCTTCCATCCTGTGCACTCTCCTCCACAAACACAGCACTGGGCTTCTGGCAAGGACGGGAGGATCCTGCCAAAAACTGGGGCCAAGTGGCAGGAATTGAGAAACTAAGACATCTACCCAAGAGAACACAGAGAAAAGGCAAAACAGAGGCTCCAGAGCCAAAACTCAAGTGGGCGTTTCAAGCATTCCTTGGATTGCTCAACCTCTACCACAACTTCCTATTGCACAGGGCAGCAGGCACTGAAGCCCTTTGTTGCTTTCTCAACAGGGAAATTGTATGGAGATAAACTCACCAGCATGCAGAGATCTCCAAGAATGTCAAGCAGTTATTGACATCTGATTCAGGGTTCATTCATCTGGGTGAAAAGAGATAACAGAGGGCTATGTGTTTGCATCACTTCATGGCGCTAAAGCCATTCTGAGTCATGCACTGCCAGGTGGGACGGAGGGACCTGTTTCTTACTGTGCAAGCACTATGCCATCCATTGAATGAAACTACAGACAAACAGGTAAGGAAGCACTCATTATGGTTAATGAAATCAAGGCATTCAATAATTACGTCTGTGGAGGTGCAATCAAAATCTGCCAGGCTAAAAGCTATTTCTTGGATTTCTCTTTAAAAACAAGCCTACCTTTCCAGGTGTGTTCCCATGAATGCTGCAGTGGAAGGCTGTGATTACACACTTGTTTACAAGCCAGGATAACTGATTGCCAATGCTGACACACTGTGCTGGCTGATGCTAAGAACGTGAGATCATGCCATTCCACCTCCAGATGAAGTTTTTGTAGAATAATTTCTCCCTAACTTGCCTATCTTCATTGACCAAGTTGTGAAAATGACTGCCCTGGTCCCAGTCTGGTTTGTGCTTCAACTGAAAGCAGTGGGGCTGACCCCTGGAGAAACTGCCTGTATGGTTCAAATAATTTTGACTCATAAATAGGAGTGCTCTGTCCATAAAGGCTGCTTTAAAAGGAAGCTCTGTTATTACTCCTGATGAAAGTTTCTTGGTCCTTACTTAAAACATGTCTAGGAACTGTGTACGTGAAGTCATTCCTGATGGCCCGAAACCAACCTCACCACAGGGAGAGGTGAAGAGGCTTATCATCTGCCTGAAATGTGCCCAGTGTTTTCATGGGAAGTGTTCAATAAGCCACATCCACAATCCATATTGTTATTGCTGAGTCCTGCATGGAAAGAGCTTTCCATTTGTGGCAGACATTTACGCTAAATGGTCTCTGGTGACCTTGGCCTCTGCCAACAAGTATTGCAAAAATCCCTACTCTTCATCATCTGTTTGAGACTCCTGGACTACCGGCCGCTGTGGTAGCTGATAAGTGAGCAAGCAGTCCTTACCTCTGAGGAGTACCTGGGCACAGGCAAATTCTGTCTAATTTGATCTGGCCCCAGTTCACTGTGTTATCCTCAAGGAAATGGTCAGGCTGAATGGGTGAAACAGATAGAGCAATGTGCCTTAAAAAGGGTAATCATGAGATGCTCCCTGGGATGATAGCGAGGTCCTTCATGACATAGCTGCTTCATCACATCAACATACTGTTCCTTGCTGAACTCTAGAGTCAGTTTAGCTGAACTGCTCTTGGAATGACATCTGACAACCCACCACTGACACACTAACTCGATGCTGTCTCTGATCCCAGATACTCTCAGCTCATCAAGGAGAACAGCACTTCTGTCTTGCTGGAAGTCTCCTCAGAAAGTCTCCAGTAATTCCTGTTCTGCATGAAACAGGGAGTCTACAAGAAGCTCCAGGGTGCCCACACAATGGCGGGGATAGCAGGTGTTTCACATGTAGGAGAAGGTGCCAGGACGTGTGGTAGGATTGCTCAGAGCACAGTCCCTTGCCTGCACAGGAAGATTTCATGTCATACCTGGTTCTTCCCTCTTCCCCACTCCTGCAGCAACAGCGAGGGAGATATTATTGTCCATGTTGCTGTCAATTAAGTCATGGAGCTCATTTGGCTCTGGTGCTTCAGTTCTGCCCGTTCTGCCCCACAAACACAACTGAGGGCATTCAGTTTGCAGGATACGCATGCTTGAACTTACAAATGGAAGAGGGAGGATGGAATATAGAGAAGGAAATTTTAGTTTGAATATCTTCAATCAAAGGAGCATTCCTGGCAACCCAGTGTAGAGACTGTCTTAAAAGACATGGTGGATGCTCAGCATATGGGGCATTTACACCTGAACCTGACAAGCCACAAACAGCCAGGCAGCACCACCCAGGCCCTAAGAGACAGAGGAGAAGGTTGGGGATGTCTACATCTCTGGCCCTGGCCTTGAGGCTTCAAGGCAGGACCCTTTCCCAGTGCCTAGAGGAATTCAACACCCACAACATATCATTTCCCTTCCTACTCTGTTCCTGGCTTTTCCCATGCATAGGTTTCATCTTTCATTGCTTCCATGGTATCACAGCAGGCAATTCCTTCTCTAGTTTTGCTTGTCCTTTCCACTCCTCCATCTGAATCAAAGCCCTTGAAGCAACTGGAACATACCCTCTCCAGCCACCAGCCCAGTTTGGCTGGCAACTTTCAGGTCAGCAGATCAGCTTTCAACAGCTCATGTAATACTGAAGCATCAGTTAACAATTCCCATAACATTGCGTTTTACCCCAACAGCCCACTCTGGGGTCTAGTCTTCAAAGCAGGGCGGGCAGCACAAAAACACACTGTCCTGCACCACTGTGCCCTGCTCAGGGGGTGACATTCCCCACCTGACCTCCTTACCCGGGCACTGATCTGCGAGATCTCCCTTCTCCTGTCTCCTGTGCAGGCTGGGCAATGTGTGGCTACTGCTCTATTTTGTTGTTTATAGAGAGCTTTATGCGACAGCACCCTGCCCAAGATTAGGGCTACCAGTCCCTAGGCTGTTCATTCATTAATTAATCTTTATATAGCAATGCACAAATTCATAATTATCCTTCCTGTATAATGCAATCCCCAAGGACCTTGGCTGACTGGTTACACTGTGATATTGCTCTTCACTACTTTTCCAGTATTTTCCTGTGTATTCTTACTTCTTGAAGACAACTCAGATGCTTGTTTTTGAAGCATAGGTGAATGGGACACACTTGGGGCCATTTCAGGACATGAAATCCATTAAATGTTGGGTAATTGGTACTTTGATAAGAAAAGGATATTTTCTGGATACCTGAGGCACTGAGCTGCTGTTCTGTAGCTATTTCCAGACTTAGTGCTTCCAGAGTTGGTATCTTTTCACAGCTGTATGAGGTTGCTTTTGAGGGATACAACCCTCTCCTAATGCCATCACTCCATGTATCCAGCCACCATAAAGCAGCCGTTTTCTGGAACAATGCAGTTTCCTCTGCATTTTAGTTCCTGCAAAACCTGATCTCTTCAGTGCAAATGGGTGGAGCACAACCAGCTGCCTCATTGATTAAACCAATGTCTTAGAGTTGGTTGGTCTTAAATCTTTGCAATCCCCAAAATTAGCCTGCATCCAAGTGGGCCCACCCCTTGTAAACACACATTTTACAAACTATGTCCCTGTCACTGGTAACTTCTCTCTTTGTTTTCCCTCTGACTTTGTTTTTCAGGGTTTTGTTTTACTTTCTGACTTGCATTCTCACTTTCCTGGGTTGCCTCGCTCTGCCTGCACACCACCTGAGTGCCTTGATTGAGGTTAGCAGTGTGTGGGTCTCCAGTTAATTCCTCCACTATTTTCTTTCCTTTGTCTAGGACATTGCTACAGTGAACAATTCACCTGCTATCTGCATTGTCACTTTCTGTGATTACATATGCCTTGATCACTTTGCATATATTTGCATAATGCTCATTTCTGTGGCAGTTGTTGCAGTATTCCCTGTTTGCAGGACACTTATTTCAGGGACATTCAGCTCCACATTTAATATAGGCCAGCTCTTGGCTTGGGTTTTTTTGCCAAACTGTTGCCAGTTTTGCTTGCCTAGTTCTGTGATCTCCTCTGAAGTGCACCCTTAACCATCACTGCTCCCAGTGCAACCCCTGGCAAATGGGTGGGCATTTCCTTCTTGGTGTACCCGGCATTGTTTTGTTATTTAATGGCTCACCACAAGAGGGAGGCAATTTACTAAACCGCTGCTGCGCACCGGTCCCTGCAGAAACCCTCCTGGCACTGCGATACCGGTTTTCAGCATTGAGATGGCAGCTGTGTCCTGATGCTCCATCTGGGACTGCGCCACAGATCATCAGCGCCAGGGACCGGCGCAAAGCGCTCAGCGAGGGGGGAAAGGAAGCTCATCCCAGTTAACACTTACTCATCCAAACATCAGGGTACCACTGCCCTGGTGCTGGTGGACCAGAAAAGCAAGAGGATGAGATGGGCGAGACGGGGAGCATTGCAGGACAACAGCCACGCTGCATCTTGTGTCTCCTGGCTGCCTGCTGCCAGGCTGGGACTTGGCTTTGTTCAGTAACCAGAACTGGAAGTCTCCCGCTCACCATGGGGAGTTAATCACAACCATTTCCAGCAGGTGCTGAAAGATGTTTTGTGTTGCTGTGCCAGGCTCTAAAAATTAAAGGACACTTATCTGATGTCTTTTTTTCTGCCCTGGGGACAGGACACGTGCCAAAATAACCAGCCTCACTTCCTCGAGTCTCTGATTTTGCTGCTCGAACGTACACTGTATGCAGTGAACACGCTAGGGCAGCTCAGCATGGGGGCTATAGGCAGCTCTGCCCAGGTCAGCTGGCACCTCCTGGGGTGACCAGAGCTCCTCTGTGCCCTGTGCTAGCTGAGCTCCAAAGCGCTGGGATGGGGAAGCTGCAGCTGTGCTGCAAAAGAGTGGTGAAATGCAGCAGCACAGTTTGGACCTGGGACAGTCGGAGGTACTGGCCCCGAGTCCTCTAGATAGTGAGGCTGGATAATTTTTGGATATCAGGTCATCTTTCTTTCTCACATAGCCAACTCTCTGACTTATTGTTTTCCTGGGGTCTTTCTTTTTAACTTGTTTTCATGTTTTGTCTCTACTCATTCTGAAATCTTTCCTAGAATCAGAAAGTAACCCAGGCTGGCATCACTGACTGCATGGTGGGATTTTGAGAAGAATTGGTAAAAATTCAGTTAAGTGTGTTGCACTCAGGTCCACTGATTAAGCGACTGCTTTTGAGATCAGAGCTGTCCTGGCTTTAATGGAGGGGTGGACAAAGTTATTGCTCTTGGCACAGCAAAGTTATTGCTGAACTCCCAGCACATGGATGGTTGGGCTGGTGGTGAGTCATTGCATCATACATTATGTGTGTTGTACAGTTACATTTTAAGGCAAAATGAAATAAATGATTTATATGCAGCAGGTGAGAGGATGCTCAGGGAGCAGTGACTTTGTCATCAATCCTGGTGTAAGCTGGCCTGTCCGGCTCATGAGTCTGACACCTCTGATTCAGAAGTTCAAGACCCTGCTACAAAATGATGTCTCTAAACAACAGCACAGAAGGTGTCAGGACAAGTCACCTTTCAAAACACATCATCACTCCATAAAAATGAAAAACTCTACTCACAGCATGGAGGAGACACAGCTGCGGTTGTCCACTTTAATTCATAAGAACAAATCACAAAACTCTTGTGCAACCTTTAGTGCAAGAGGTCAAAACACTGTCAGGGCAATAGGTGGAGGAAAGCAGTGGGTGGAAGCTGCAAATGGGCCCATAAACCACATCTGTGAAGGACGAGTTGCAGTGTCAGTGGCTGCTGAAACCACCACGAGCTGCCTAGCCATCTTGCTAGGGATCACTCCATGTTAAGTTCTTTCCAGGGGAACGGCAAAGAAATGAGATTAAGACCTCTAATTGCATCAAAATATTTTAATGAAGCCAGTGACTGAGATGCAAACGAGCATAAGCATGAAGGAGTTTGGGGAACTTGTGCTACTTAATTAATGAGATACATTGCTGCAAGAGAAAGGAAATAAATTTGAAAATGTTAAATCTGGCACCAAGATACTCCGTTTCTAAACCAAACCATTTTCAAATGAGTGATATATTTCTTGTTAAATCAGTGCTCAGAAGTCCCATAATCGCTGGGTGAATATCCTAGACTTTCACGCTGAAAGCCATCCCAACTTGACCTAAGTTGTCACCATCACTGCTAGACAGCACAAGCACTTGTGGCTGTGTGTGCTCGGGACAGCAGAGAAGGCATCAGTATGGAAACATGTCTCAGTGTCTCACTAGTCCCCAGCAGGATTTGCACTTTTTCTTTACACTCAGAAATCTTTTGCATCTTTGGAAGGCACTCGAGCAAGGTTCAAGCACATAGAGGTAAGTCTCACCTTGATGTACATTGTCACCGTGACAGACGCTGATGTGCAGGTTTGCTCACCCACAAGCAGGCGGGAGACAGAGCTCTGAAGTCATGTTCAAAGCACGAGCACGCAGCCTTTGCAGGGCACAGCAAACCCTTCCACCAGCATCTGCCCTGGGATGTGATTTTAGGCCATCAGAGCTGACTTTCAGGTGATTCCACATCCAGCAGGGACTCTCCACCCTAGCATGCCTGAGGAAGTGTTCAGCGAAGTCAGGGCAGACTATTTCTCACTCCCAGGCCAGGAGGAGCTACTAAATGTTCTGGCACAGCCGCTGCACAACATCCTCTTTTCTAATGAAAACATATATCACCATCACAATTATCTGAGCTGCCTTCTAATTAAAAGTCTGTTGCTCTATCTGCTCTTGTTTCCTGCCCATCCCCCTTCTCAAGCCTACATCAGAAGTCAGACTTCAGCAGGCAGCTTCCTGCCTGAGACAAGGTATGAGCAGAGAGCAAGGGTAGTTTGTTATATACTTTGCTGATGGCTCTGCTTAATGTCATTTTGTCTGATTTTATGTCATATGGTAAGCAGAAGCAGGGACTGGAGAGTGCGGGGGAATCCAGGCCCTGTTTCACTGGAGCTTTATCCTTTAAAGAGGAGGAGGAGGAGAAGAAGGAGGAGGAGGAGGAGGAGGGGGATGATGTCCTGCTGCTCCACAGCTTAGGGAAAATATCCCAGAGCATCTCACTCACCATGGGCATGGAGAGCATGATGGAGAGGTGATGTGGGATGGAGGCACCAGGGATATATATCCTATTTCAGAAAATCTGTATTACCCCCCCCAAAATCTGTATTTCCCCAGAGCTGTTTCTGAGCTCAGTTACCCAAGCTGGGTAGAAGTCCTTCTCAGCCCTTTGGGGTTCCCTTTGGGACCCCTTTGCGACCCAAATTCCCGCGATCCCTTTGGGACCCCTCACTTTGCATCAGCAACATCAGACTGGGAAAGGTGAGCTGCAGGATAACTTTACAGCCTCATGGCTAAGGTACTCACCAAGCAAGGGGACCCCTGCAACTCCAAGCATCCTCCCTCCCAAACAGTCCTCAGAAGACATGCATGACATGCTCCCTTTTCCCTTGGTCTCCCATGCCCTGGGCATGCTCCAGCCCCTGCTGCTCCCTTGGCACACCCATAGTTGGGATGAGGAAGGTGTTCCCAGGTGTGTACCCTGTGGGGGCAGATGTGCACAGTGACACCAGCCAGGCATGCCAGAGCAGAACCTTCAGTGCCAAGGAGCTGCACCTGTGCTGATGTTGCTGTAAGGCCTTACAGCATCCCTGGGTCCAGCAGCTAAGGGAGGTTTTCAGGGTCAAACATGAATTCAGGCACTAGCAAGGGCAGGTGGACACATGGGAACAAGCCCTTTACATCTGTCTCTTACAGCACACTGATCAGGGGTTACTGCTCTACATGTAGGCCCAGCCTTTTACTCAGCACTTCAAAGAGCAGTTGCACTTGGTTTTATAAAGCTATGAGTCCACAGCCATCAAAGTTTGTCTTTCCTTTCTCCATGTCTTCATGTAGAGATGCTGGGATGCCCCTTGGGCTGTGTTGGTCCTGCTGGGAGCTGCAGGGAATGTGAACCAGGATCATTGCTTATACTATCACTGGCCAAAGTTGACTTTTTACTGAAATAGTTCCCTCAGGTATTTGTTAGGTATCAGAGTGGAAGGGATGGTCCCAGAAAGCATCTAATTAGCATTTGGCTCAACAATTCAACAGTTCAACTTTCATTGCCCCTGGTTCAGCACCGAATGTCTGAGCTGGCCAAGCAGCCTCCCAGCTGTATGGCCCATGTAACATGGAAAAAAATAGCAACAAACCACCATTTCCTCAGATCTTCTTTATTTTCTAATGATTATACTCCCCGCAACCTTCCTCCAAGCCATGAAAGACAGCTGCTTGTTTGCTGCTCACTTCCAACAGGGTGTTGGACCTGGCCAGTCCTCACTCCCCAGCCTGTCGGCAGGGATGCCCACTTTGCTGAGCAGGTAATGCTGGTGAGCACCTGGCCAAGGCCTCCCCCAGCTAACCATGTCCCCCTGATTAAGGGGAGAGAGAAAATTAACCTTATTTGTCTTGTCAGCACTTGGATGTGATGTGTGGCTGATAGTAACCAGCAGCCGCTTTGCCTCAGGGCTGCCCCGGGTAATAATTTACATAGTGCAGCTAAATCTGGAAATCCCGCTAACATCCTCTTCTAATGAAGCTCCAGGTACCTTCCTCAAAGCCCAGGCAAGGCTGTATCTAGGCAACAAAGACGGCTGTCCCTCCACAAGGAAGCACTTAGATGAACACCTCCAAAGGCAAAGGATGCTGCTAATTAACCCTTGGGGCAGCGCTGAGTTCTCTGCTCCATAACAAGGTCTTTGCATCCCTCGCAGCCCACTGGAAGGCTCTTTGAGCTCTACCTCATACCTGCACTCCAGATTCCCCTCGCAGCCCTGTAGCAGGGCTGGCAAGCAGTGCAGCTTTGCTCTTTGAATGGTTATTTGCCAACGTGTGGCAAGAGTTCACCTGAGCCCTTGTTGCTCCTCTTTGTACTTGCAGTTCCTGAACAGTTCCAGCGTTTGCAGAAATTTCATGTCAAGTTGTCAGTGCAAGTGGCAATGGGAGCAGAATATAAGCGTAACTACTGCAGGCAGGACCGTCCCTTCAGCAGGCAGGGAATAGGAACAGCCTCTGACCCTCAGCAACCAGCTATCCCATGAACAAGCCCTTCTTCAGAGCTCCACAGTGCAACTGAGACAGCAACTAATGAAGCAGATGACCACCAGTCCCCATGTCATCTGACATGAATGGTAGCTGTGCAGGGCTTGGGTTTAAGATTGAAACCTGGAGAGGATCAAACAGGTAACCAGATGCAATAAGGAGTCAGGATGGGGATCTCCAAATTTCCAGAGGACAGAGGGAATTAGCGTCTCCACACTGGAAAAGCTGCCCCCAGAGCACACAAGGGAAGAGGCTACTGATAGCTTAGTGCTAAGTAACCCAGAGGAACGTGACTAAGTGAAAACAGGCATTGAGATCTAGGGGGGTTCAAGAGAGGCATTTCAGGCAATTAAGTTGGGAGCTGTGAATAGATCCTGCAGGTATCTGCCTCTGAACACCCTCTGCAAAGAGATCGTCAGCTAAATCCACCAGTCAGACAGCAAGCATAGGCTGGAAGAGGCAGCATGAGTACCCCAGCGAGAGACCCACATGCTGACGGGAACATCACTCATGCAGCAAAGGGCCTAAAACCCATCAGAGTGATGTTCAAATTCAGTAGAGCGGAGAAAAGAAACAAGGAAGGAAGAAGGAAAGGATGGAAGGAAGGAAGGAGGAAAGTATGGAAGAATGGAAGGATGGATAGAAGGCTGTCAAATAGAACCTAGAATGGCAAATAGGAATTAAATCTTTATACCACTGGCATAAAAACTATTTAAAGGCCAGATCTGATCTTCCAGCTCTGGCTTTGAAGTATTTTACATTGTGACTCCAACTGATCTTGATAGGCTGCTTACGAAATGCGATATAACTCAACAGGAATAAGGACACTAGGGCTCAGTACTACAGAGTTTAATCCAAAGTCTCAGAGGAGACTCCACAAGGACCCGACCATGCTGCAAAAACCAGTAACATTTCAGCAGACTAAATATGGTGCTGACAAAAACTGTGTGAGGTGAACCAAAAGAGATAATTACACCTGCCCATGAACTTGCCCAGCTTCTGAATTCCCTGCATGAACTTAGTGTGACTATTGAGAGCAGAGCCAGACCCTGAGACAAAGCCAGCTGTGATGAAGACCCCAGGAAAGACAATCTGACATCTCAGCTGTGCACCCTGGAGCTGTGTTTGGTGAATATTTTGGGAGGGGAACTTCCATGCATCAGATAGTTGCTGGCAATACATGGAAAGATGCACGCTATTGCTTTCACATGGCCAGAGTGGGACCTACGAGTGGAGTATGATCCAGAACTTAATGGAGCTGGCAGTGTGCTTTACAGGACTGGGAAGAGCTGTCTGCATCCTAAATTGGAACAGACGTCATTCTGGAAACTAATGCCACTCAGAGACATGAGCCCCATGATGCTGGGATGGTTCATGCTCTCCAGGGCAGTTCTGGAGGCAAAGCAGGTGGTTTCAGTGACTTCTACTGAGTCAGACACTCTTGCAGTGACCTGGAGCAGAAGGCACACCAGGAGGCCCTGGAAGTGATGGGGAAGTTATTACATGTGGCAGGTGGATCTCAGGAGCTCTTGTAGCCTCAGAACCAGCAGCTCTCCAAGGTGATCCTCTGGAGAGTGAAGGGTGGCTGCAAGTGGCATGGTATAGCTCCCAGCAGTACACCTGCAAGGACACAGGTCAGAGAAGAGATTCTGGCAACTGGCCCAAGGTCCATCCCCATGCCAGAGTCACCCAGGAGTGTCCTCTGCAAAGGAATGCAGGACAGAGGGAGGGAGTGATTTTGCAGGGACATCCAAGGCATCTGAAAACAACTTCTTCTGCAGACTTCAAACACGAAATTAGCATTGCAGGGCCTTCTGAAGCAGGCAAAATAAAGCCCCTGGCCCATGTGTCTGGGAGGCTGGGGCATGGGCCTGGGCTGAGAGCAGGGGCAGGTTGAAGAAAGCACAGACTAGGAGCAAATGATGCTGAGAGCAATCATGTGCTGTGTGGTCCATCATGGGTGCAATTTCTTGCCACAGTAAGTACCAATCAGGGACTTGGTATAAAAGTCCTCCAGGATATTCCTCATTTTATTCACAGGTGAATGAGAGAGCTGCAGCAGGCAAGGAGGTGGTTGCGACCCCAGCTGGGTATCTTACTGGGAGCCTTTTGCCATCTCTTCCCCTTAACTCTTGAAATAGTGTGCAGGACACTGCAGGCAAAAAAAGCTCATGAAAAGGGAACAGGACTAGGACTCCAACCTGCCACCAACTCCTCTCTGGTCAAACACATTCCTCAGCCGTCTGGAAGCTAATCCAGAGTTGCTGGTTACACCTGAGGTTGCTGCAGTTCCTCAAGGAGCCAAGTTTCAAGGCTGACTCAAAGATTTCATTGATCAAAATACTGTCTTGCTTGTACAGTGTCTATCAGACCAGGCACGTGTAAATCACAGGCACGATATACCTTGCCAGATCAGACGGAGATGACAATGCCAAAGCAATTATAGTGGTTTAAAAAGGCCTGCAACAAGATGGCACAATAATCCTTCTGGTTTCCAGCACTCCTGGTTGTAGGTGAGTGGGTCAGGCAGAAAGAGCCCAGGGACCTGATGAGAACCTGATAGCCAGTGTCCCTGCTCCTCTGCATCAAGGCAAGGAGGGACCACCTGAATACCCACCCAGCACCTGAATACCGGGCAGACCATTTGGATGCAACCGTCTTGGGGCTCATGAGCCTGTGAGGGAGTGAAAAAGGTTTTGTTTAAAGATGAAGTCTCCTTCTGCTGGCACTGAGCTCTGCTCAGCACCTGTGGCTTTTGCACAGATCCAGAATACCCAGACATCCAGAAAGGCCATGCTTTGGGCTCCAGTAAAATGTGCCTCAAGGCTGAACCATTCCTACTGCAAATGTGTAGCACTCACCAGTTGTTTATATTAACAAAAAAAATCCCATGGACAATGGGATGGACAATATTTTGTGTCAGCATTTTAAAAAGGAAACGCTTCAATACTCCAGTTTGAAATGACACCATGTGAAACCTCTTGCTGGAAAATTAAATATTTTCTTTAACATATATAATTTCCTATATACTGGAAACAAATTAAACATTGTTTCTCAATGTCTTGCTAATCCCAGTGAAATTAAAAATGAATCAGTTCCTCACCCAGTTCCACGAGAACACAGAACAGCAACTGATTTACTGACCCCCACCTTGGCCGGACTATAAACTCCTCCTTTAGTTAAGCCAGGCTATGGCTCAGGGCAGAGCCACATTGAATTTGGTGGTTCATCAATCTTTGGTAGCCAAAACTGATTTTTAATTCTAAAGAACTCCTATAGGTAGATCTGATACTCCCCATAAATGCATATAAAAATCAGATTAAATAAAAATGTTTCATTTTGATAATTTTGAAAAGACATTTTTCTCTTTGGAGACAAATTTAAGAGTGCTATTTACAAAATGGACAGAGAAGTGATACTCTACTCAATCCCCTCAGCTCAGTCAAAATGTGGGAGACGTCAGCTTAAACATCTTTTCTGCTTGCTTTAGAAGAGGGATTTGGAGTTACGACAGCTGTCTGTGGAGGACATGGTACCCAAGGAGAGTGAGGGTGTGCTGGGCAGCTGTGCCTGCAGCTCTCCCACCGGGCACTCACCTAGCAGAGGGGCCACCAGAAGCCTAAATAATTTTTAATTGCTTTTTGTTAAAGAGGGAGGAACAGAGGATGCAGGAGGGCAGAGCACCTTCCTGAGAGCCCTGGAGGCGCGAGAGGCTTCTGAGAGCCTGGGGTCCCAGGTCTGAAGCAGAGGATGAATTTACGGTGCAGGTGGATGCCCCAACATCCCAGATGTACTGTCACTGTGCTGCAAAGGGGACCCCCCCCTTGCCCTGTTGAACCCAGGCCTTCATGTGAAAATTTCCTTTGCTTTTGTTATAAATAGGTTATAAAAGACTTCTGATGGTGTATTATTTTGGAGCAAGTGTTCTGTTCTGCTTGAACTCCAGTTCCCACCATCCAGCCTGGATCATAGCACAAGGCATGGCTTTCAACAAGCCTGCAGGGTCTGTGACTTGCATTGAGGAGGTATCATTGCCATGCCAGGTACAGACAGCAGGGGATCCTACTGCAATCCCCAGGTCAGACAGTTTATCCTAGGGCCACAGTCTGGAGCTAGTCTGTTGTCCTGATGCTGGCTCCTTTCTCAGTCGTATGTAATGCTGGTTCCTGGCCATGAGGCTGGAGGAGCTCAGACCCTAGCCATATTTTTGAGAATACTGTGATTTTAGAGTAGGCAGTGGGAGGTGTGAGAGGACCAAGGACATGTGTATGGGAAGTCTTCAAGGTTTCCATCCATGTTGGCCACCTCCAGGCGAAAGCCAAGCCCAAATCTCTGTGGACTGTCTCTTCTTTGAGTATTGGAGGAGAGAAGGAGGCCAGGAATTACATCTGCAGTCTTTCCAAGTCCCCGGACCTGGATTTCAGTTACAGACACATATTCTGACCTGAGATATTAAAATTTCTTTCCTGAAATCAGATAATGCCCAGGTGAAGCACTGATGGAGGAAGAGATGATGTTGAGAGTGGTGGTGGTGCGATCAGGCTGTGCAAGTCTAATCGTAGAAGCCAAAGGGGCAAATGAAGCTTGAACAACTTTTAAGTCAGCATCTCTGCTTTTTTACCTGCTCAACTTTGCAGCCTTGCTGTTCTCATCACCAAGTTCAATTTTTAATTTGGACAGAGTGAATCTGTTCTGAAGTGCAGACACGAGGCACGTAGGTCCCAAGGAAAGATTCAGCATGTGAAGATGAGAATTTGTAAAGATGCCCACAGACCCCAGGAATGATCCTGCCATGGGAGATGTTCCAGTTACTGTGTCCCCAGATTTCTCTTGGCAAGTGCTCCTTGGAAATCCTACCATTGAAGTTGCTTCTGACTCACAAGGTGACTTATTAAGGGCATCAGCAAACTCCTTACACTACCTCGGGGGAAAGCACAAGCAGCAATTCACTTCTTTGCACCTGGAAATCCCTTCGGTGTTCAGCAAACCTGCAGTTCAGCAGGATGGGATTTGATGCTGTTTTTGGGAGGGGCAGCCTGGGGGCACCTCTACATGATGGAAGCTTGTAGCTCTCTCTTTAATTGGAGGTGAATTTAATTTCAGTAATGAGCCTGGCACATTCTAGTTCCTGATTAGATTTGCACAGTGATTAACCCAGCAGATATTCACTTGGCAAACTGCCCAGTCCATTCCAGTTGCAGTGGACTGAAACCACTTCTGCTGCTACTCTCACACTGGGAAGCAAGGTCACCTGAAGGTCATTGTGGCAAGGGAGATGTAGCAGGGCTCAAACATATGCTGATTTTCTAAAATTCTGCTTGGGAAGGGCCTGTCCAGCTCCTCCTGTTGGAGCCCCCCTAGACTGAGAAGACCCTGTGGTTCACAGTGTGCAATTTCTGGTGCTTCATGAGAGTGAAGCAGCTTCTTGGAGTTTTCCAAAGAGGTAGCAGGGTTTGACCAAGCCCCTGGGGATGTTGAGGATCTCTCAAAAAGTGCTGCCAAGCTCTTCCATCTCCATGTCCTTAAGATGTGCAAGAAGCTTCCCGTTGCTGCAGTTGTATTCTTTGCTCAAGTAACTGTGCCCTTGTCTGAAAACAGAAGGAGCTGTGGGTGCCTCCAAGTACATTCATACCTCTGTATTGACCTGAGCTCCTGGCCACGGAGGAGAGCTGCATGGGCAAAAGGGGCATGGTGTGCCTGAGTTATACCAGCACGTTTCACATGCAAAGAATCCCATCCCCAGGACTGTCAGGAAAATGTCCTCTACCCTCACTAAATTCATTCTTAGAAAAAAAAATAAACCAGAAGCTACTCTAAGATGTAAAATTCACCTCTGAGTTGGTCTGAGCTACCCAGTGCTTTCCATGTGTCTCCCGAGGAGATCCCACATGCTGCCCCAGAGCAGGACAAGCTGATGATCAGTGCCCTCTCCACGATCACTACCCCTGTCCCTCTTGGCCAGCAGGTCCAGCTCAGTCCCACCTCATCTGGGGAGATGGGACCATGTCATAGCGCAAACTGAGAAGCACATAAAATGTCAAAGGATTTCCTCTGTTGTAGTTCCATTTACCGGTTACTGGATGTCTCCATTATGATTATTACTGGGGCAGAGAGTGAAAATGGCCATAAACATGCTCTCAAATCAATCGCAGAAATCCATACTTGGCTCAGAGGAGACACAGGGTGATGACAGCTCACTCCACCCTCCCCCACGCATGGCTTATAATTTTCTTATGCTCGCAAAAGACAATTTTTTCCTTCCCTCAGGGACTGTCCGAAAGGGAAATAAGACAGGATCAAGAGATTAGCATGTGTGGTTCACATTCGTAATTTGGCACTGCTGGCATATGATAATATGGCCCAGATGCCTGGGAAGGTGTTTAATGTAAGCCAGAATGATTGACATCTCTCCATACAGGATCTGAAGGCTGTCAGATCTCAGGTTATTGAGTGTCCCACTTACTGACAAATATATACGCCAGCTAAGTAGGGCACAGAACTCCAGCTCACCCTGCCTGAGCTCAGATCATTCTCCTGGAGCTGCTTTCAGATGAGCTCTGAGCTGCTGATGGCACCAGCAGAGGATATTGGCAATTCCTAAAACCAGTAATGGCCCAAAAGCTACAATTTCCTGTTGTTGCAAATCAGGTTTACTTTGGAAACAGGCACCAAGTCAAGCAAACTTCAGTCACTCCCATTAATCCATGACCTTCAGCTGCAGGAACAGCACAAGGGCTTTACCTCTTAAGAGGACCTTTTGGTGCACCAGCCAAGCTCCTTGGGAAGGGGCAGCAGGGGCGACAGCAGGCACAGGTCATGCCAGGCTGCCTCCCTCTCCCCTGGCCATCAGGCATGTCGTGCTGGCTGAGGTTTGCTTTCCTTTGAGGTTGCCATTGGAGTCAATTGCCTGTGATTTCTACCACGATGAGCTGCCCCGGGTGACTCAGGAGAGCGGCAGCGTGTGGAGGTGGCACAGCAGGAGGAGGGCTGTAGCACCCACTGAGCCATGAATGCCAGGGGCAGGGGGTCCAGGGGAGAATGGCAAGATCACAGCCACACCGGAAGCTTCTCTGGTGCACCAAGGCTGTGATGCTTTGGGAATATTTCTGCACCAGCAAAATATTCTGCAGCAGCAAAATATTCTGCACCTGGGCATAAACATTTATGTTAGCATTAACTTGCTTTTCTCAGAGTGTCTTATTTTGCTCTAGAAATAGCCCTACATTATAAAGGCCAAACTCTGTGAATTATATTGCCATAGGGATGCTTTTGACTGCACCAGCAAAGCTTTTCTGGGCCCATCTGAGCACCCGCATAGCAGAAGCAGTGAATTCAAACAGCCATTCCTGTGGAAAACCTCTGTTCCCTTTGAATCCAACCAGATATTTGGGGAAAAGATGTCAAAACACATTTGAGAGCCATGTCGTGAGACTGAGCTCAGACATGATAAATTGACCAGGGGTTAGTTGCTTTAACAATTATTTCCAGGTTGAATTTGCCTTGCTGCATCTCCCATTCAGTGGATCCTGTTATGTATTTTACTACTAGACTAACAACCCAGCGGAAATCAATGTGCCATTTATCCACCTACATTTGTTATGAGCTGTATGTTTCTCATTTCTTTATTAAAATTATTTGGTTGAGCAGTTGTAACACCACTGTAAAACAGCTTTCCTGGACCTTGGATCACTCTGGAAAGCCTTACCTGGACACTTTCCATTTGGAGCCAGTGCCTGGTAAGACTTCCATGAATACCATCAGAGTCAAAAATAGCTGATATTCCCCTTCTTGGAAAGCCAACACTGATGATCTCTCCCATTTGTGCTCTTCCCCTACTGCTGCCAGGAAACCGTAGTCCCACAGACCCTAACTCCAATCTCTCCTTCATCACCAAAGTAAGAGCCTCTTCCCCAGTCCTCACCCAGACCTCTTTGCTTGGTGGAGGACAGTGCTGGAATACCTGCAGACCAGATTAGTCCTCAGTTCATCCTCAGGTCAGGCTCTCCCATTCCTTCTTTGCATCTTCCAGTTGCTGAAGGACCCATGCTGAATCTTCTTTGCGTGCTCAAGGTCCTCGCATCATTGCTAAGAGCTCTTTATAATTGGAGTAACCTGCTATGGTTGTGCCAATATTCAGCAGCTTCAGCTGAAGGCTGGATTTCCCCTTCTGCATGCTCAGGAGCTCCTGCGCTAGCCTGGTAGGCAGTAATGGTAGGTGGAGTGTGGCTTTTGGGGGAGAAGCCCAGAAGGAAGTCAATGATGGTCTCATGCAGTCTTAAGGGGTCAAACCTACAGCACCAATATTTGATAATTCTGGCTTTACTTTGGGTTTTTGGACGATCCCAGAGGACTGTGGAACCCAGCTCCCACAGATACCTGGCCAATGCCTTTCTTTGATCTGCTTTGAAAATCCAACCTACATGATTCAAAAAGCCACAGTGGTAGAAGGCTTGTGAGATTGTTAAATCCTGAACAAAGATCCTTTCACACTTATCCTTGTCATCTTGAAGGAAGAAGAAATTGCATGTGAAAATGACCTCTTTCATCTGGAAGAGGGTGGAATCAGCACAGCAGAACCCAGCTGACACCCTGACACTGCATACGAGACCTCAAAAGCATGGGTGAGAGTGTGCAATGCCATGACCACCCTGGAACCACCTCCACCACCTTGAGTACCCACCCAGCTCCATCAGCACAGTGCCATGCTGTGGAGGTCGAGCTGTGCTCCTACATGAAGTGGGAGAAGCATGTCAGGAAGCTCTGGAATCAAGGCATGCTCTTAAGTGGAAGAGAAGACTTAAGCAGCGTCTTTGCAGTAACTCTCCTGGTTTTATAAGAAACACAATAGCGCCCTGCCCTTTGGATTAAATTTCATGGGCTCAGGCAGCATTAACTGGGAATGGCATCTTGAGGATAAAGAACAGGTGTCAGCCCAGACTCAGGGTCTCATGCCGGGCAAGGATTATTTTATTATAATTAATATTCTTATTTCTTATTATTGTTAATTACTGGCTGAAGCTCAGTGCTTTAGGGAACCTATAGTAATTCCTCCATCAGTGCTCCAGATGATCCTGCATACTTGGAAAGGCCTTGTCAGAACTCATCATGTTTTGCAGATGACTGGCTACATAGCAACCAGAGGTGTGTGGAAATATTACAGACACACAGGGAAATCTTCTTGCAGACTAATCCCCGTGAATCATTTTGTTTGCATTCGTGACCTCTTTTATTCATGAATATTTGGTAGAAAAACACTTCCTTCCAAATAAACACTTGTGAAAAACAAACATGTTCTAATTATTTGTGCAAATATTCTCATCTGAATGTTTATGCAAATATATTTATCCATGTAAGCTTGTATATCAAACTACTATGAATATGTATTTTCATGAGAAAACACATAAGGTGAAAAAACCATTCTGAGTGTTTTCTGTGGCTTAGTAAGGGAGCAAAAAGTGAGCTGTGCATCTCTTTTGACTGTGACTAAAGATGGGTTCAGAAGTACCAGGTTAAGAACATTCAATCAAATTACAAATACTGCATTCTAAAAATATTTAATTCACCTCCAAGAATAGGATTTCAGGGAAAGAAAAATGATTGTGCGCATCTGGAGTAAAATCAGTGGGTAGTTTTACTTGGGAAAAAGGAGGATGATACTAGTTATTTACAGTGAAAAGCATCCCAAATCCATTTTCAGGAGCTCCATTTCAGGAGTTAAAATGATGCTCATGGAGAACCTATGGAGTGATTGCAATGACAGAGCACATTTGTAGGTATAAGTGTGTTTGCAATTCTGGCGGAGAAGATGACAAAAGATGACTCCTCAGAGCATTTTCATTTGGAAGCTGAGGCAGAACAGGCTGAGCAACCCAGCTCTTTGGTGGTTGAAAATAGGCTCAAATGGCAGGGAGCGATGGACTGATGTTTGCTTTGGGACCGGTAATGAGTGCCTGCCCCAGGGTGATATTTGGGATCACATCATTCAACATCCGGACAATGAGACAGAGCTCACCCTCAGCAAATGCACATATGATACAAAATTGGGTGGGGGTGGTGGGGGTGTGTGTGGATGGTATGCAAAATGGCAGGATATCAGTCCATGGGGACCTTGGAAACTGGATCCTTGGAGTAGGTCAACAGAGGCCACAGCTGAAACACTGCTTCTGGACTCCTACATTGAGAGGGATGGGGGGAAACCAGAGAGGGGCCAGTAAAGAGCAACCAAGATGGTCAGGAACCTGAGGCATGTGACCAACAAGGAGAGGTTGAGGGAGCTGGACTGGGTTCACCTGGTGAAGAGGTGGTATGGTAGCAGCCTACAATTACTTTACTGGTTTATGGTTGGACTCGATGATCTTAAAGGTCTTTTCCAACCTAAATGATTCTATGATTCTATACTTGAAAGGGAATTACAAAGGCATTGGAGCCAAACTCTTCTCAATAGCATTAGGCGAAGTAACTGGGGCAGGAGTCACAGATTCAGGCTCAGGAGGTACAGGATGGCCATTAGGAAAACTTTCCTCCCCAGGAGGATGATACAGCCCTGGGTCAAGTAATGGGAGAGGCAGGAGGTCTCCATTCTTGGAGGTTTTTTTAGGTTTGGCTCAGCAAAGCCATAGCCAACCTGATTTAGTGTTGGGGTTGTCCTGCTCCAAGTGGTAGGTTGGACTGGAGACGTCCATATATCTTTGCCATCAGTACTGCCCCACTCTGATTCTAGGACCTGGGCAGCTCAGCTCCTTTTCCCCACAACTTCCACAAAATCCCATCCCAATGTGATGGGACACAAAGACCTGGTAGGTTGCATGGAAATCCTGCTCCTCCACCTGCACTGCTGAGGTCAGGGGAAGAGTCTGATGGAGAACAGCTCTCCTTCCAGATCCACAGAGAAGGTCCACAGAGTCAGAGACCGATCTCCATCCTCCAGTCCAGAGCCATGTGGTCTGTACAAGTTCAGACTGATCCCAAGTAGTGGACAAACTATTAAACACAAAGACAGGAAGACTAGCTCACCCAGTAAGACTAGTTGATTCCCACTGCAGCCGCTGAGTAAGTGGTACTGACCATGAGCTTGTTTTCCATTGTTTTAACAACCCACAGCTATGACATATTTTAATTTTGAATATTAATGGCACAAGCAGGACAGTGATCTGTCCTCTAGACCCACACTCAGGTCCAGATGCTGCTCAGTCTTTCTCTGTGGTCATGGGCAGGCCCCTTGAACTTCCCTTACAATCACTTTTTGTATCTGACAAGTGGCCATTTTTTTGCTGTCTTACTAAGACGTCTTCAGGCAGGAGTTCCTTAGCCACACGCCTGTGCAACACCCAGCACAACAGGGCTCTGTACTGGTGCTTTTCAGTCACATTTTCCTTAACAGCATACAGTTTCTATTATCTTGTTTAAATACAACTGATTTTCCAACATCCCTAAAATTCAATTCTTAAATATGAAAGCAATTTTGCTGTCAGTATTCAACACTGACCAAATTTAGTATTGATAAACCCCAGAGCAAATTACGATTATGTGCATGCGTATCTATTTAAATGATTGTGTAACAGCAAAGGGCTAACAGGGACATGCCAGGAAATGCTCACGGTTCCTTTTAGCCAGAATTTGGTCCAGACTATGCAGCTAGAAACCTGTTCTGAAGAAATAATATTTTTTTTGCTTGTACAGACCTGTTGACGTAGCTGAAATGCACTGTACCATGCTGACTCCAGCCATATAGCCCCGTCTACCCTAACACTGCCAAGTCCCACTAAACCATGTCCCTAAGTGCCACATCTACACATCTTTTAAATACCTCCAGGGATGATGACTCAACCACTTCCCTGGGCAGCCTGTTCCAATGCTTGATAACCCTTTCAGTGAAGAAATTTTTCCTAATACCAAATCTAAACCTCCCCTGGGGCAACTTGAGGCCATTTCCTCTCTTTCTATCACTTGTTACTTGGGAGAAAAGACTGACACCCACATCGCTACAACCTCCTTTCAGGTAGTTGTAGAGAGCAATAAGGTCTCCCCTCAGCCTCCTTTTCTCCAGGCTAAATAACCCCAGTTCCCTCAGCCGCTCCTCATAGCACTTGCTCTCCAGACCCTTCACCAGCTTCGTTGCCCTTCTCCGGACATGCTCCAGCCCCTCAACGTCTCTCTTGTAGTGAGGGGCCCAAAACTGAATGCAGTATTCGAGGTGCGGCCTCACCAGTGCCGAGTACAGGGGCACGATCACTGTCCTGCTCCTGCTGGCCACCCTACTCCTAATGCAAGCCAGGATGCTGTTGGCCACCTTGGCCACCTGGGCACATTGCCAGTTCATATTCAGGCAGCTGTCAACCAACACCCCCAGGTCCTTTTCTGCCAGGCAGCTTTCCAGCCACTCTTCCCCAAGCCTGTAGCGTTGCATGGGGTTGTTGTGACCCAAGTGCAGGACCTTGCACTGAGCCTTGTTGAACCTCATACAATTGGCCTTGGCCCATCGATCCAGCCTGTCCAGGTCCCTCTGTAGAGCCTTCCTCCCCTCCAGCAGATCAACACTCCTGCCAAACTTGGTGTTGTCTGCAAACTTACTGAGGGTGCCCTCAATCCCTTTGTCCAGATCATTGATAAAGATAGTAAACAGGACTGGCCCCAATACTGAGCCCTGGGGAACACCACTTGTGACTGGCCACCAACTGGATTTAACTCCATTCACCACAACTCTTTGGCCCTGGCCATCCAGCCAGTTTTTTACCCAGCGAAGAGTACGCCCATCCAAGCCATGAGCAGCCAGCTTCTCCAGGAGAATGCTGTGGAAAATGGTGTAAAAGTCTTTACTAAAGTCTAGGTAGACAACATCCACAGCCTTTCCCTCGTCCACTAAATGGGTCACCTTGTCATAGAAGGAGATCAGGTTAGTCAAGCAGGACCTGCCTTTCATAGACCCATGCTGATTGGGCCTGGTCACCTGGTTGTCCTGTACATGCCATGTGATGGCACTCAGGATGATCTGCTCCATAACCTTCCCCAGCACCGAGGTCAGGCTGACAGGCCTGTAGTTCCCCAGATCCTCCTTCCGGCCCTTCTTGTAGATGGGCATCACATTTGCTAACCTCCAGTCAACTGGGACCTCCCCAGTTAGCCAGGCCTGCTGATAAATGTTGGAAAGTGATTTGGTGAGCACCTCTGCCCCATAGACTTGTGTGTGTCTAAGTGGTGTAGCAGGTTGCTAACCATTTCCCCTTGGATTATGGGGGCTTCATTTTGGCCCCCATCCCTGTTTTCCAGCTCAGAGGGCTAGGTACACTGAGAACAACTGGTTTTAGATGGAACTGGAAGTCCAGGAAACTGGACTTCTATGAAAAACATCCTTTCCTATTCTATTTCTTCTTTGGGTGCAAGATCAATGAGACTCATCATGTTTCCAAGCCTCGGAAGAATCTGCTGTCATTTTTTAATGACAGCTTTCTCCCAGCACTTTTTTCGTCTCCTTTTAGTACATAGAGGTAATCACTGCATAACAGTTCCTCCCAAAATGAGCAGGTTCTTGGCTCTTATGCCAAAAACATACTCTGCTCCACACTCACATCAATGATGGGGCAGCTGGGCTCTTCCGGTAACAAGGAAGAAGGCAGGCAGGAAAATTTCAGAGGTTAGCAGAGTTGAGAAAAACTTGGGGCAGTTTAGACCTTTTCTGAATGCAAGTAAAGAAGGCAGGGAAGGGAGGGTCATGCACTCATCTCCCAGCCCTGCAAGCCTTGCAGTTAGCCCATGCTCTAGCTCAGATCTCGAGTCCAATCCTACCAACTGCCAGGACTTTGGGTCAGATTTTGGCCCAGTCTCCCAGGCAAGGCAGAATTTCAGCTCTAATTTTAATGGGCTAAAGATTTTTTCCTCTGCTTGCCAGGTGACCTAATGTATATTAAAAAGTGGTAGCTGAACTCTCTGTGTGAACATAGCCACTTTATATGAACAGAAAACAAAAATACATTAAAAAGAAATCCAAACAGAAGATACTGGTCTGCTTTCCTGTGCTTGTCTTCAGTTTTGCTCAAGTGCTCAAGTCACCTTTGAAAACCTGTTTGAGTTCCTTTCATTTTTCATTTTGAGATTAGGGGTGTGTTTATCTAAACATCTGTGGTAGCTGGTTAACAGGATCAGGCCAGTATCAGACTAGTCCAGACACGGAGAAGATAATATTTTCCAGCCAAACAATAGCAATAACATTAATGCATAAATGCATAAATCGTCCTGTTCAACTCCATTTATCACCCAGACATGCTACCCCCTCCAAAGCCAGGCACTGTCAATATTGGCTTTCTCTCTGCTGAAAGTACGTCCCCACAGCATGAGCTGCAGAAAACTTATGATCTCATGTAAGGGAATGGTTAAAGCAACTTCCTATGCCACTGAGGAAATGCAAGAGTTAGACACATACAGATTCACTTGCATTTGCTGTTTGGGGCACACTGACAAGCGAGATCCTGGGTGTCCCATCAAACAAAGATAAAACAGAGCAGAGCTGAGCTCAGCCATTGCAGTTTGCAACTCTCATGATCTAGGCAGGCTTTGTACAAGGTCCACAAAGCATGGGCTTCTCTCTGTCCCACTGGCCTCAACAGAGACCAAGGCTTTGCCATGTGCAATTAGATTAATGATGGTTAATGATGAGCATTTGCTAATAATAATTAATAAAATTGTGTAAGTCTGGACTGATCCCTCAGCTGGTGCTGCAATGTCCTGGGTGCTGCACAGGGTCATGGAAACCATCAGCGCTCCTGATTCAAAACTGCCCATGGTGTCACAGGGACACACGCTCCCTGGGAGATGAGATCAGCCAGGGCCCAAATCCTCCCAGGGGATAGAGGTTGCTGTCTGAGAACACCCTGAGCACTAGCATTGGAAGGTCTCAGGGGATGGGTCCCACATGAAACCATCATCCCCTGCCAACTGCACCAATTTACAGAGCTACGTTAAACATCCTGGGAGACTGGATGCCTAACAAGATGGATTTGTGGCCAAATCTCATGCTTGAGAGAATCATGGGTTGAATATAAAACCAACCATAAAAGCCTTAGGCTGGCAGGGACCTTTGGAAGTTATCTAGTCCAATCTTCTGCTCCAAGCAGGGCTGGCTTCAAAGTTGCAGCAGGTTGCTCAAGATCTTGTCTAGTCATTTTGAAAACCTCCAGGGATGGAGACTCCACCACCTCTGGGCTCAGCCACTCTTGTGGCAAAGAATTCTTCTCTTATGACCACATGGGATTTCCTCTGTTGTGATCTGTGCCTGTTGCCTCTTGTTCCTTCATTTTGGTGGCTCCCACACTGTGGACTCTCTCCCATTCATCAATATCTTTCTTACACTGGAGGACCTTGACATGGTCACAATACTCCAGATATGGCCTCACAAGTGCTGGAGAGGAAAATAATCTTCCCTTGCCTTGCTGGCTACACTCTTGCTTATACAGCCCAGTCTGTGGTTGGCCTTCAACACAGCATGGGCACATGGCTGGCCCATGTTCAGCTTGTTGGCCAGAATTCCCAGATCCTTCTCTGCAGAGCTGCTCCTCAGTCACTCAGGCCCCAGCCTGCATGTGTGCAAGGGGTCACTCTGCTCCAGGAATTCATGTTTCTTGCTGAACTTCACGTGGCGATCCCACAACCTTCTCTTGGCCAATCCCTCCAGCTTGCCCATGCCTGAACAGCAGCCCAGGATATCAGCTGCTCCCCCACAGCTTGGTACCATCCAGGCAACGATGATGTTAAACAGTACTCACCTCCTTCAGCAAGGGAAGTTGTTTTCCATAAGCTCCTGTCAGGTACTCAGTTACCGTCTCTAACTCTTTTGTCCTACAATCTGTTGGCTGGTGGTTAAATTAGTGTTTCCCATGAACAATAGGCATTTTGCAACTTTTAAAGTATTTTCTATAACCTCTGGATGAATTTGACTGGAAAACAGAAGCAAATGGACAATTAACTGTTGTTGCAGTAATTTAATGTGTTAATGAATGTCTGTTTGATCTGTAACCTTTACTGGAGGAATATTGGTGGGTACTCTCCTCTTCCGGATACTAATTTTCATGAAACGTGCAAGAATTTCATACATTTTGGACCTTAATTTCTCTATATAATGTGATCAATGTTAGCCAAAAGCTTCCAATATTACTATATGAAGAAAGACAAGAGGCAGAGATACAACACTACTGCATGAAGTCATCTTCTTGGGACATCAGGGCTATCATTTTTTAAATATGAACATGAACTTGGAAAAAATAAGACAAACCCACAGACAATTTGTGTTGCTGAGTCTGTATTTTCTTTCTAAAAGTTTCGGCCCGACATTTTCCCCAGCTCAAGAACCAGGAGGTGTTGAAATCGGAGCCCTGATCGCATGTGGAGCATCACACAAAGAATTGTCTCTGAGTTCCTGGGGGTCGTTGAGGTGCCATCCCCAGACTGCAGTCTGCTCAGGCCTTTCTGCCTACTTGAAGTTGCTGATTTTGGCTTTAAAAGGAGGAAACAGGCTGGAGTGCTTTGATTTTTCTCCTCTAGACTACAAATCACATTATGCACTAAGTCATTTTTACAATACATCAGACTGGGGGGTATTTTCCAAATCCTATGACGAGAAAGGCCTTAAAAAGCAAGCAAATGACGTCCCCAAAGATTGACTGAGGATAAAGCATGCACAGGAATTCATTCACCACCCCCCCAATGATAACACAATGGTGATCAGAGCACCCAATGAGGCAGCCATGGGCAAATGGTGACTCTTTAATGATGAGCATAAATTTAATTTGATTGCTGGCAATAATTGAGTTCACAGCCCTCTGCTCATTGCAGTGGATTCGAGCAAACATAATTGAAAGGGACATGTGTTTTTTTCCTTAGTACTCCCTCTGCAGTTGCTGATTAACCTCCCAGCTGCAGCATTTGAACCTGCTGCTGGCTGTCAGGGAGGACAGACACACCGACCCAGTGATGACAGAGCTCAGCCTCAGCCCAATGGGATGTAGTGCGCAGAGCTCGGGACAGATGTGAGGACCACAGTGACATCCCATGTGCTTCGGAGGGAGGAAAGGCTATGAGTTCATGCTGAGCCTCATCCGCCTGGGAGAGAAGGTGTGGATTATTCCTGTCAGCCCAATGCATAATTTATTTTTCAAGATTTTGATCAGAGGTGTCACTGGCTGCTCCAGCTTCATGTTGTCCTGTGACAGGTTCTTGCTGATAGACAACACGACGTTTCTGAGTGCTGCTGCCAACCAGCAGTAACTGTGCCGCCACCACCATGGTTAGATATCCCCATGCAACCCAGACATCCCATGGATATGTTGTTGTGGTTTAGCCCCAGACGGCAACTAAGCACCACGCAGCCGCTCACTCACTCCCCCCACCCCCGCGGTGCGATGGGGAAGAGAATCGGAAGAGTAAAAGTGAGAACACTCGTGGGTTGAGATAAGGACAGTTTAATAGGGAAAGCAAAGGCTGCGCGCGCGAGCAAAGCGAAGCAAGGAATTCCTTCACTACTTCCCATGGGCAGGCAGGTGTTCAGCCATCTCCAGGAAAGCAGGGCTCCCTCACGTGTAATGGTTGCTTGGGAAGACAAACGCCATCACTCCGAATGTCCCCCCTTTCCTTCTGCTTCCCCAGCTTTATATACTGAGCATGACGTCATGTGGTATGGAATAGCCCTTTGGGCAGTTTGGATCAACAATCCTGGCTGTGTCCCCTCACAGCTTCTTGGGCACCTGGCAGAGCATGGGGAGCTGAAAAAAGTCCTTGACCAGTGTAAATACCGCTCAGCAACAGCCAAAACATCAGCGTGTTATCAATATTATTCTCATACCAAAACCCAAAACACAGCACTACACCAGCCACCAGGAAGGAAATCAACTCTATCCCAGCCGAAACCAGGACATACGTGCAGCCCATAGCAGGTTCTATAGAAAACCTATAGCCTGCTAGATGAGAGCCATGGGGAAAAGAGATGGGGCTGGGCATTGAGGATGGCAGGCTTGAACCCCATTAGTTTCTGTGCCGCTTTTCCCTCATATTCTGACTAAGATCCTTTGCCCTATCTAGACACTTCCTCCTCCTCCTGACGGAAACCCCAAAGCTGTTTCTGTTCAGCTGATGGGTGGAATTCAGGCCTTCTGCAGCAGGGCAGTACATGTTGCAATCTGCACAAACTGTGGGAGAAGCCTTTCCAAAACCACCTGGGGGACTGATGCTTGCCTTGCAGCTTCAAAGGTGACTCAGGTACCTTGGAGCTTAAAGCTGGGGGGCAACCGTGGCTGGCCACAAAGGGACGTGGGGCCATGACAAAGACGGAGCCTTTAAAATGCATCTGCATAGAGGAGGAGGAATGTCACTCAAGGTCAGAGAAATCACACGAGGGAGACAGGGGATAAGTGAGGGAGAACCAAGATCCTCTGGAATAGCTGGAAGTGTTTAATGAGCATTGAGCATAATGAGCTATTCAGCACAACCTCCTCTTGGGGTACACAGTTCTGCCATTTTTTTCATTGCTTCTGAGCCCCAAAGATTTTGGTCTGTTAACATAGCATCCTTTGATACCTACAAAGACCATTACGGGATGGATCAGTTTTGTCAGCAGCATATTGCTGCTTCGACAGAAGTTTCTGCAGGTATTGTGCAGCAGAGACTCCCTCTGCCAGTCACAAAAGTGTTGTGGAAATAAAATTGAGTGTTTTCTTGGATAAACCCTGGTGACAAGCAGGGGCAGAAAGGAACAACTACAAGCCAGCTATACCTTGATGTCTCTGTGACCCTGCAAAGGATGGCAGGGCAAGCAACTCCCCTTGCTGGCATCTTCTCCCTCCCCTGGCATCCTGGCATTCTTCTCTGTGCCTGACACAGAGACAGCATTTGTAAGTCAGTCTTGAGCTCTTTAGAGGTAATATTTTCTCTTTTGGGTCAGGAATGTGTCAGAAGTAAAATATTTGCTAAAAAAATCAATGTATCTTTCAGTATCACTTGGAAAAGTGACAATCACAAGGAGGGTAAGTGCTACCTCTTCTCTCCATGAGATACTGCGGAGGAGAAAAAGTCTCTAATGCAGCACATGGTTCTCCCTCAACTATATATTGTCACTGGACTAAAACACAACTAAATGATGACAGACATTGATGTATTACTTTAATTGCATCTTATTGTCAGTTTTGTTACATTTCACAACACCTTTATTTTTCAGCTAATTCATAAAACTCCACGCTACAGGTGGGTTCATGTCTGATTTGTATCTTGGTGTTCGTTGAACCACCACTGAGCAGATCTGCATTCATGAGAAGGGAGAGTAATTTCCACCGCTCATTGAGGTAAGAACAAACATAAGAAGCTCCCTGTGTAAAAAGAAATGGGAAGACCAGGAGTTTGAAGTGGAACATACACAAGGAAAACCACAGTGCTCCCTGAAAACCGAACTCCATCATCCTCATCTTTGTTATCCTTTAAAAAAGCAAAACAGTGCCTGGGCAAGCCTCAGTGAATATAAAACAATGTTGTCTAATAATAAGAAACCAATTTAAGAGCCTTTCAACATCAGAATATAGAAAAAGCTATCTTCTGCAGACATTTCCATGTGTTGAAGTTTGAAAAATTAAATCTGTAAAATTAAATGTAAATCTGTAAAATTAAATTCTGGAAGTCTGAAAAGCTTGGTAAATGAAGAAAATCAGATGAAAACATTACATTCCAAAACATTCAAAATCAGATGGTAACTTTCTGGTGTTTTGCAGTGCCTATGCAATGTGTGAGGTAAAGCCAATATTCATTCCCATTTTCCAATAATTACTAGATAGAGCTTCTCCAAAGGCAATCTTCGCATCACCAGTTGCAAATAATGTTATATTTTCAAAGCTGAAGACATCTTCCTGTAGTTCACATCCTAAATTTTCCAACACACATTGTGCCCTTTCATTGCTATCTTGCAAGTAAGCAGCAGATAATGGATAATTTTTTCTTTCAACTATGCAATAACAGACAATTTCAAATGTTTTGATATTTGCATGGTTTGAGGAATCATTGGTTACAGGTAAAAACATAGCCTTTCTAATGAAATCACCATTTTATCAATGAAAAAAATAATTAATACATTGCTGAGCACAAGATGCTGCTCCTTCATATGTCAGACACGAAGACATTTAACTCAGTGAGCCTAGTGACAAATGCATCCATGTCCCTCTCGCTGTCCGACTTGAGGTAGCGTGTCAAGTTATGGCTAGACAAATGCAGGGTCTTCGAGTTACTTCCCCATGCCGTGGCATTGCTGAGATTCATACTGCTGCAGATGATAATCGTGCTGATGTCATTTGTGTCCCTGCAGTGCGAAGAGAGTGAGAATGAAGAGGCTCCAGAGAGCGAAGCCATCGCCACCTTTAAAGAAAGTGCAGGCTGTTTCTTGGGTGGGATTTTGTACAGATGCTTTGCTGTCCTGATGGCTACAGAGAGGTGGGGAGGGTACGTGGGGAGCCGAGTGCCCCAGCAGCCCCCAGCTCTCCCCTTCACCCCCGGCTTGGCTCCCGCTGCCCACAGGCAGCCCACATCTGTGCGACCTATGGGAAAACCACCAAGCTGCGGGAAGACTTGACAGGAGCAGTGCTGGTGCTTCCCCACTTCCACCTCCTCCTTGGTGGCAAAACCTACCTGATGAAAACAAGCCACAGGTGCTTCTCAAGGAAACTGTTCTCATCCAAGCTGTCTTCCTGGCTGCCTAGAGCCTTTTCAACCACAAAAGCCAAGTGACAAATAATGTCCCCTCTGGCAGGACCCACCTGGCATGTGACACCAGTAATAGTGAAGCCATGTCCTTGAATTCAAAACAGCGATTCTGGTACCAAAATATATAATCTGCCCATTTCCTGAAGTGTCCATGGCATGGGAGAGCAGAGGACTGAAGTGAAAGCTGGAACAGAAACTGAAAGAAATCTTTTCTTAAAGGGACATCCCAGGAAGGGGTGAGGCATCGTGTGGGCTGAGGAGCTGAGTTGGGGGTCCGAGTGCAATGCAGTTGAGACATCAGCCCCATCCAATTACCCACGGAGCAACACTGAGCATGGCCATGTGGCCAGCTGGACAGGAGTCAGCCAGGACTCAGCCCCAGGCACCCGAGCAAGGTGAGTAGGGCAAGCATGAGGGCAGTAGATGGGGTCAGCTGAGAGTCCAGTTCATCAGGCAAGCTCATGGTGATGATGCTGATCCAAGTGAGGAAGTCAGTTCTCAGGTTCGGGTTTGACTTAGTGGGGTCCATGGACAGGTGCAGGCATGGCCACAGCATCAGCTGTGTTATGGTTCAGGCTGGGGACAAGTGTGAGAGCCCTTGAATGCAGCTCCTGAGGAAAGGGGTTCAGCCATCGCTGAAGCCTCTAGCTTTCTTCCCAACAGCTTTCTTCAAGGTCACCATCTGTGCCCTTGCCAAGCTGGTCCAGGCAGCCAAAGCCCTAGGACGGGAGGATGTTCAAGGCATTGATACATTGCTCCTCCATGATCCATGACCCTTTGGCCACAATCTGCCTCCCTGCTCCCCAGCACCTTCTTTTTGCAGTGGGACCCCGTGCCTCTTCCACTTCAGGAAGACACAACCGGGTGCACAAATCTCCACATATCTCTGGAGCCCGGGTCCCGGCAAGAGGGCATGCGATGGGACAGCTGAAAGCCTGTGTCCGCGCCAGCACACAACAGCAGTTACAGTCCCTGTGATTAACTGGAGAAGTCACAGAGAGCCACAGATTCTCCAGAGGAAAGTTGGCAGTTGAATTGGTTTCTACACCAATGCTCCTGAATTGAAAGTCATTAAAGTTTGTAATCTTGAAGCAGCAAAAGTGTCACAAAAAGGAGAACAGCTTAACTTGTCTAGAAGCCAAACAGCAGCAAAGACAGTCTGAGGGGAGGGCGGATCCTTAATTCTACCATCTGGCAGTGCTACACACTGAGCTGCAATGCAAAATGGAGAAGTGGCAAGAGATTTCCAGGTAATCAATTGCTTGCTGCCAAATCCTTCCCCTGGGTGCCCCTGGCTACCATCAAGGCTCCAGTCCTGACTCCAGCAATGCTTTCACTTAGGTGTTCAAGGTTTCATTTTTTGTTGCTGAAAATCATGTCTCTTCCACTGGTGGAAATGTGCTAGCATGGATGTGGCGGCAGAGAACATGAGTGTTAGAGACAACAGTCGTCCTGGGAATTGAGTCAGTCCTACTGAGTCCTGTGATGCCAAGGGGGAATTACTCACTTCCCTGTGCTGGAGTATCTGGGTCTGAGTGTCTGAATGATAACACGTTTCAATTAAGGCTTCTGCGTCTTTTAGGTGCTTTTCAAAAGGTTAGCGTATACTCTGCACACTTTAGTTCCCATTGTTTTCCCTTCAGCAGATTGGTTCAGCCTCCTGCTTTTAACTGAAACCCATTGTCCATTTATAAAAGGATCTGCTGTGAATGTCTCATTCAGAGATTTCTGAAAGCCCAGGTCTTTGGCAGAGAAGGGCAAGGAAACCTTACAATAGATGGGAAAAATTGTGATCTCCCCAATTTCCAGCAACACAGTTGTCATTCATTTTCCATCTTGCACACAGGTCTGGGACAAATGACAGTGCCAAAAGGCAGGGACAGGCTCCAGGCTGGGAGCAGGAATGCCTGTCTCCAGCACCATTACAGTGAAGCCGTGGAAGTACTTATTCATGCCTTGAAACAGGACCATTTGAAAAGGAAAGGACCATTAAGTGGATATTTGAAAAGAAAAACCTACAAGGGGAAGACAAAAAGAAAAAAAGTTTAAAAGCAGCTGTGTGCACATAAAAATTCGGAGGGTGTTGTCACACCCCGTAATCACTACACAGTAAGTCAGCACGTCCAGGGCCCCGTTGAAGGAACAGAAAATCCAGTCTGTTGTGGGTTGTCCCAGTGGGCAGCTGAGCCCTGCCCAGCCGCTTGCTCATCCCCCCAGCAGGATGGGGCAGAGCATTGGAAGGGTAAAAGTGAGAAAACTCCTGGATTGAGATAAAGACAGTTTAATAGGGAAAGCAAAAGCTGTGCACCCAAGTGAAGCAAAACCAGTCATTCATTCACTGCTTCCCATGGGCAGGCAGGTGTTCAGCCATCTCCAGGAAAGCAGGGCTCCATCACGCATAACGGTGACTTGGGAAGACAAATGCCATAACTCTGAATATTCCCCCTTCCCCCAGCTTTTCTTGCTGAGCACGACGTCATATGATGTGGAATAGGCCTTTGGGCAGTTGGGGTCAGCTGTCCCGGCTGTGCCCCCTCCCAGCTTCTTGTGCAGCCTCAGCCTGCTTGCTGGCAGGGCGGCGTGAGAATTGGAGACCTTGACACTGTGACACTGGCTCAGCAATGGTTAAAACATGGGTGTGTTATCAACACTGTTCTGGTCACAAATCCAAAACACGGCACCATACAAGCTACTATGAAGAAATTTAATTCCATCCCAGCCTAACCCAGTATACATATCCTGGGATGACTGCTTTGGCCAGTGTGGCAGAGAGGACAAGAAGCTTCTTTGTATGTTTGTGTGTGCATTAACAGGAGCATTTTCACAAAGGTCAGCCCGATGGTGAAGCAAATGCTCTGCTGGGCTTGCTGTGTGGCTGGGACAAGGAGTCTGGGCCAGATGGAGAAACAACTAGCTCCTCATGGGATGTGCAGAGTAGTCAGTGCGATGAGACACTCCACGTGAGCCCCGTGCCCGCTGATGTCTACAGGTGTGGTTTTCAGTAGGTTTCCATGTTGTCAGCGTGGTCAGATGTGTGACCACATCTGCATGCAGCAGCTGCCTGAGAGTGGAGGCCACAATGCCCACAGAGCTCTGCCATTTTGTGATGGCTGAGCACCTCATACTGCAGTAATGACATTTTGCGTGCTCACAAAGGCTCACACACCTACTGTGCCTTGGCTCTCAGTCTTGCAGTGATGTCCTCTGGACACTTTCAGACCTCCAAGAAGGGCTGGAGTTCTTAACCGGGGATCAGCATCAGAGGTTTGCACCTGAAGCCCTTGAAGCAGAAGAGTCCTCCAGCATCTACAGAGGCTGCTGGCTCTGACATACCACCACAGGTGACTTCGGCCTCCCAAGGGGAAGGTAGCATCTTGGAAATGAAAGGGTTCATTTCCGTTTGTCACAAGTGGGCAGGTCTCCTCAAACAAGCCCACTGAGGTGCTGACTTTCTGGAACGGGACCTGCTGGGTAGCCCAGAGCATCTCCATGTGGACCTTTACATCACAGAGCATGCAAATGTCCCCCTGAAAGTATCTACCACCCGGTCTTGATAGTTTGCTTAGTCAGATCCCCATTGATGAGCATCCTGCCCTTGCTCTGACATGTGGATGTGCTTTAGAAATGCCATGTCCTGCAGAGGCCTGGAGGGTTTATCATCAACTTGTCAATGCACAATTTGATCACGCCGTAGGTGTGCCCTTTGCAAACAGACTGGGGAGGAAGAGCTGACTCACCTCCCATTCACGTGCATCCAAATACCAAAATGTCTATGAAACAACTCCAGAGCTGCCTATTAGATAAACATTTTGGTGGGAGCAAAACTAAGGCGTAGGTGGCATTTGTCCCACCTAACTAGTGATCACATAGTTTGGAGTTTGGGTCCTTTCCAGAGCTTGTAAGGAGAGAGAGGCACTATCCCTGCTGCAGTGATGATCGGCGGTGGTGCCATCCCACCCTGTGCTGCTCTCTTCAGAGGCTGGTCACAAGATGAGGGTGGAGAGCATGAAAAACATCCTGAGTGACTCTGACACTCGCCTTCCTCTGCCAGGGTAGTTGTATGCCCCACAAAGGAACAGCACAGTGTGGACTTCAAAAGTGAGTCATTACGAGCTGATAGGAAAGAAGATGAAGTCTATACCATGCCAAAAATATCAGTGTTGCAGCAGCACCTCCTCCTCAAACATCACGAGAAAGTGAGACATTTTTACACCTTCCACGTAAGTGCATCTTGCACCCAGTGCCCCATCCAGAAGTTGTTTCTACCTGGCTGTGCTTTGCTCAGATGAGTCAGGCTGCAGGGATGTCTCGGAGCTGGGGCTGGTGCTCTCCGGCTCGGCTCCCCTTGGCACCAGCACCAGCATCACTGGCCATGGGTCTCTGTGCACCTTCCCAGCAGCTCTGGGTGGCAGAACCAGCATGAAGGTGGGCAGCCACAGCCCTGCATGGTCTCAGACTGGCATGGGTGGCCGTGGAAAGCAGATCTGCAGGATCGCAGACCCTCTCAACGTGAAAGGGTTAATAGGAGTTCTTGAAGCATCAGGGAAGCAGCAGGACTAAAACGACTGTGGAGCCAGTGCTGCTGAGACCAGCTCCAAGTCAGCAGTCATCCCTAGGGTGTCTGATGTGCCCAGTGGAAGCCTTGGCTTGCCTTTGAGGTAGTGGCCAGCTGAACATCAGAGCTGGTTCAGACTAACAGCCCTGCCTCCTCGCCCTTCTCAGCAGCTCCAGCCTCTATAGGGAGGACCAAAGGCTGCCAGAAGCACCAACCACTTGGTCAGAGACACCTCAGGTTAGGAGCAAACACATCTCTTGCTGCAGTGGCAGGGAAGTCCCAGTAACTGGGAGGAGAGAAAATGCCCCGAGATGAAGAGGACACAGCTCAGAGATGACGAGGATACAGCTCAGAGATGAAGATGCTGTCTGGCAAGGACATGGAGATGTTCTCCAAGGTTTGAATAGCCTGTGCATTTCCACTGCTGCATCTGCAGAGGTGCTTCCAGCTCACCTTCCTGACGGCTCTGCTCTGCGGACACAGCTTCTTCAAGGCTCTTTGAAAAGCTTGAACTTCTTCTCCAGGAAAAGCCTCCACTGTGCACGCATGTCATTGGAAGCATCCTGGACAATACCCCTAGAAATGGTCTGTAGGGGTAGAGAGGAAAACACTGATACACTGAATTTAGCAGCCTTACCAGGACACCTCTGCCAGGGGCGCATTCAGGAACATGAGAGCAATCTCAGGCTGGAACAAAAGGCAGCAATGCCTGTGCCATAAGCCAGGGCTCAGACTGGAAGCAGCCTACGTGGCCCACAGGAGAAAGCATGCCCCATCTGAGCAAACAGGCGTCCTGATGGATGCAAAGACACAGCGATGACATCCCCCACCCTGGAAGCACATGAGGATGTTTTTAATGACTCAGGTAGTCTTTTCTTTATGATGACCTATCACCAGAGAGATGTGATGTGCAATTTGGCCTCCTGCACTACTCCAGTATTACAACCTGTAGCATTTTCTTGGTTGCTTTCATGTACTGACATTGCTAAGAATGGGCACAAAATACCATGGTGAAGAGACTCAATGTCCTCAGTGACCTCTGAGCAGGTCTCTGGGAGAAGATGTAGCTGAATGGCTCTTGGGAGGAGCAAAAAGAGTCAAGGGTAGAACAGTTACTTAAGCCTTTTTAAGCCTCCACTGTGAATTGTTGCCAGTAGTCTTAGGCTTAGATCCCAGGCAAGCAGGTTGACACAAATGATAGACTATTTTGCAGAATATAAATGATGCGAGAAAAGCAAAGCCTGAGAACCAGTACACAGCACCAGGTTTCCAGCAACTGTACACCAGTGAATCATGCTTGGTTTCTATCACTGTTGGATGTGGCCCACAAAATTCTGAAGTTATGGAAGAGAATACAAAATGAACAGAAAGAAAACAAGATCTGAAATAAATGAGGTGAGAAGTGAATGTGAGTACGTGCAAGCAGATAGAGCGAGCAACCTTTGCTTTTCACATGACGTGATATGCAAAAAAGTCTAAGAAGGGTAGAGGCTGGTAGGGGGGCCATTAACCAAGTAATTAAAATAGAAGCAAAAGTGAAGAAAGAGACCAGTGGAAAGTTTTGAAAGACAAGGATACTGAATAACAGCAGAGCAAAAGGACACTTTCTTTAAACGCTACCAAAAGGTGGTTCACTCCTGAAGGGCAAACACAGGCCCCCAGGTCTGATGAGTCTCTGCATCAAAATGCACCACCAGATGAATTCAGAGAGGAATTGCAGGGGAGGCTGGATTAATCTAAGAGCTTCTGCAGTCAAAACACGACACAAGTATTAAAGCCAAGGAGCACCAGGAAAATGTGAGCTCCCAACTGGGTCCTGTGGTTTCTCTTCAGGCACTTGATGCCTTGCTTATAACCTGGATCCTGACGATATCTGAAATCAGGAAGAAGAGAGGAGCATCAGCTGGGATCATACAAGTCATGGGAATGTGCAGGAATGGTGAGACCTCCAAGGCACCATCCTCAATGACAGCATGGCTTTGCACTTGCGTGAGGTAGTACCTTATCGCTTCCTTCACTCCCAAACAGATGTCACAATGAAGATGCCCTTCCTGAGAGCCACCCTAGTGTCCCTCTCCCTGGATTCACCCATCAGCCATAGTTAGAGGGACTGGCTTTTCTCTCCTTTGTCTTGCTTTTAGTTTAGTGAAGCTATCAAGAATTTAACTCACATCAGCTCAATATAAATACGGTTCCACCAGCCTTAATGGGATGGCTTTAGATTTATAGTAAGGCGAAGGGCAGCAGGATCTGGTTCTTTAATTATTGTTTTTCCTCTCTCCATCTCCAACTGTCTCTCACTGGTTAAGGAAGAGGAAATTCTTGTCATTCCAGCCAGACAAAATGAGCACAAACTCCAGCCCCCTCCAGTTTCCTCATTTTCAACCAGTGCCAGAGGAGAGGACCTCTGCGTGGACCTCTGGCCATGCTCTGAGAACACGCCAGCTCTGCCTGTTTGAGCAGACTGAGCACGGGTTAGCTGCAAACTGGAAGTCCCTTAACTGCATTTGCAAGGGACGCAGTCTTGGAGAAAAGACCCTGCCTTTCCATCACAGCATGACTGTGGGAGCAGCAGTGCACTGACCACGGCTCCACAGCTCTCCTACAGAGTCAGCTTGTGTCTGCCCTGTCCAGAGCATAGGCAAAGGGACCTCACACGAGGCCTGCCTACGGACAGGTGCATAGACCTGCCTTGTCTGCCTGCATGAATCAGTCCAAGGGGAATCCAAAGCTGAGTGAAAATGGTTAATCGGTGAAGATCAACATTGGAGATTCATGTTATTTCTGCACAGCACATCAATGCCCTGGACACAGCTGAGACACACCAGGTCCCAGGACCACGTGAGCCACCGTGGTGACGTGGAGACCCCACATTAGCTGGCCCTGTGGGCAGGCAGCACAGCCTGCTCTGTAGACCCACTGCGTGGGAGCACTTCACCTCTTGCACACCCACGTGCCACGCTTGGCACCGACTCATGTGGGGGAAGAGCCAGGAGTGAGCTCAAACATCAGCGTTGCTTAAACCAAGCTCCCTCTTCACCCGATTTACTCCATCCCCCACGATGCTCTGCAGCATCTCTCCCTCCTCTCCCCACTCCCCTCACCCTGCTCAGAGGAGTGCGTTCCTGCATATTGCTTTGTAGTAATTAGCACATTGGTGGGGCTGGGAGTGCAGAGCGGGGAAGTGGAACAGGAGGAGAAGCTAACGAGGTCAGAAGACAGCATGTGGCATCCCCTCAAGGAGAGGGAAGAGGATTCAAAACCTGCTGCAATCAAAGAAGCACCTGCCCGGCATGAATCCCTGGGGCCAGGAGAGCAAAAGGAGAGGGAGAGGATTTCTTGCTGTAACATACGGCAGCAAGTCTTTCTCTCCCATTTGTTTCAGAGACTAATTAGGTCAATGTTGCCCTTGTAGATTCAGCCTGGAAACCTGAGGTCTGCCTGTGCTCCAGATCGCAGGGTCCTGGCAGACGGGGAGGGAGCGGGCTGGACCGCAGGGCTGGGACAGCCGCTTCATGGCTTTGTACAGGGTGCTTAGTGCTCTCTGCCCTTTGATGCTTGCTTGATTTAAATGGCTTTTCACCCCCAACCTCATGGCAGAACAATGCCACGACTTCCTCAGCCCCACGCTGGCAAATTGCCTGCAAGGCAAAACAGATATGACTTTAAAAAAACCCACATTGCAGCCATTCACCAGTGTAAATAACGCTGCACATAAGAGGGACTGCATTTCTCGCCTCTCTGCCAGCGGTGTCCAGAGCTCACAAGGCTGTTTTAAGCCACAGCGTCTTTCACCTATGAGTTTTGCATTGATCTGTGTTTCTTTCATAGCACAAATATTCTGGGAAAGTTCTTAGGGATCATCTCCCAGAACCTGAGCTTTTGGGGCATTTTGCTTCTGTGTTTTCTCTTGGTTGTGAAACACTGAGCTGCGGAGTAAAACAGTGTGCCAAGAAATGCAGCAAAACCAGGATAGGCCAGAAAGGGGTCAGCATGGAAGAAAGAGCAAAAAGATCCATCACCACTCACCACCACCAGTCCCAGGACTTCTGCAGAAAGAAAAAGATAAAACCAAGGTGTAACATATCCTGAACATGGTTCATAATTTTATTTGACAGCAATATACAAACATACGCCCTAAATCCTTGGGTACCAAGGTATGAAGCAGCTTGCAGAGGGAAGAAGAGAGGAAGTTCTTTTTTACAGGGATTATTGCTGACCACCGTGAAATCCTTCCTGGCTCCTCTGGATCACAGTAGAGAGCAGTCCTGGTCAATCACTGGACACAGCTTTGATAAAATCTGTTGGTTCCTACGTCCATAATAGCATCGTATTAAACGACTGGAATGACAGCAGCTCCCAGATCTGTTTTGGTGAGGGACAAGTTCATGACAGACAGACAGCTCCAAGCAGTCCCATTTTAGGAGACTATATGACCCAGAAGGCGACAACCCCTTGGGCAAGTGCAGCACAACCCTGCTTTCATGGGGGAAGAAGGAACTGAGTGCTGATACCACCCAGACAAATCACTGCAGGGACTGAGTCCTAGTCATCTGCCTCCTCTCTATACCCCTCTTGCACACACACGTGCACATGTGCACACACCCCCATCCTCTCCTCCCATTTCAGCAGACGCTGGTAAGTGGGTCACCTTGTGGCACCAGAAAGCTCCTCCTGTGTGACAGCTATTCCTGTAGCCACACGTCAACCCTTCAGCATCTCCCATGCTATGTTTGGGTTGTGCTGTCATTATCTCCTGCTTTATCAGGTCAGCCTCTAACCAGGCATCTAACCAGGGGACTAATTCCTGCAAGAGGCTCACTCCTTTACCGGGCTTGCCAAGTGCCGTCACAGTGTCTCCATGCAAATGACACCCTGGGAAGCTGGCAGTGTCCCTTTGACTTTTCCAGATCAAAGGTGCTTGCTTTGGAAATCAGAAGCTGGTTTTCCTCCCAGGCAGCTTGGTTTTGTTGGCTGTTGGTGAGAAACACAGCACAGGTGCTGTCACAGCTTGTGGGGGTCAAGGCAGGAGTCCTTTCGGTCCCACCCAGCCACATCAGCTCAGCCCGTGGGAAGGTTGACCGCTGTTTGGGCAGGACCACGTGTCCTCTTGTCATCTCTGTCACCCTGAAGTGATGGCAGGTGGCATCATCATGCAATGCCTTCTCTGCCATCCCTCTCCTCCAGGACAATTTCATGCACGGTTCTGCTTCTTGCTTTCTGCCACGCTGCACATTGCCCCAGGGCTAATGGCAACAGCATCTTACTCCTTCCATGAAAAGGGAGAGGTGAGAGAGGGAAGGCAGGACTTACCCTTCACCAGAGAGCCTTTTCTTCATTGAACTCTTCATTTTTAGTCCGTTTCTCTCTGGACTTTTGAATCCTGAATTTCTTCCTTTCTGGGCTGACAATGGGGATTGGCGATGGGAAGGCAGGTTCCTCCCTTGCCACCCTGCTGCCCTGCCCCTGCCCACAGACAGCCTGTGGGAGAGCCCACAGGACTCAGCTTCTGGCTGAGAAGAGCGTGCTAGAGCTTTGCTCCTGGAGGGCAAGTCTGGTTCCCTCCTGGTCGGAGCAGGATGCCTGTGGGGAAGGCTGGCACCTTGGGTGCTCACACTGATTCAGGACCCACAGATCTCTCTTCTAGTAATACCCAGTGAGTCACCCTTCAGGGAGCATCCCCCTTCCCTTCTACCTCCCCGCTACAAGAAGTCCTCTCCGACCCTCTCTCCGCCCTTCCCTGCCATGCTCCTGCCCTAGCATGGCAGGAGAGGAAGCAGGGACAAGCCAGAAACCCTACAAGACCCTAATGAGATGCTTGCTGATCCCTCCAGCACTGATGTATCTGGCCTTGACGTTACCAGCGAGCAGCCCTGCAGCACCGCACCAGCCGCACTTGATTGTGCTGGCAGTGAATCAGCACCTACCACACCAGTGCAGATTAACCCCCATGAGCTGGAGAGAGCAATGGCTGCAGTTGCTATCAACTTCTATCTTGGGGTACAAGTTGTAATCACCACAGCTTGGTGAACATCTTTGTTTTGAAGAAAGCCAGACTTAATTTGATGGCAAAGTGTCTGCAAAAATTGGGAAAAAATCATGCCACTGCTTTTGGAGGCTGGATTATTAAAAATAAATCCTGGTCTAAAATATAGATGTTGTTGCTCTAGTCCGTAGTGCAAAAACGATTTTTATTGTGCCATTGAGATTTCAGTATTCTTAAATCTCCTTGAAAACTTGCATGCCAGCTGCATGGAGAAAACAGTTCATAATTATGCTGTTACACAGCTCTTGCTGTGGGCAGTTTGGGGCCAAGCCTCCCCACTTTGTGAGTACTTCTCCTGAGGAATCCCATGGGAAGAAACACAGGTATGTGTGCCTGCCTCCAAGTGCACTGACAGAGTGAGGTAACATTGCTAATGGAGCCAGAGCTCTTCATGCTGCTGATTAGTAACTGCAAATAACAGTTTAAAACTTTGATTTCATAAAAGTCTCGCTCACGTGATACTGGAATGGACAACACAAACTTTGCTGGTGTCTCACCTTCTGAGATCCTTTAGAAAGAAATGTTACATGCTCCCGGCGCCAAGCTGTGCCCTCTGTCTTGCTTTCCATGTGCTCATTAACAGGATAGCAAGATGAGTCAGTAGGGTCACCCTGTCACAACAGTTATCATGCTTTCTGCATAGCTTGGTGGCTCTGTGCCAGATTAACTCCAAGATTTAGCTGTGCCATGGCTGAGGACGTGGATGGAAGGAAGCAACACATCGAGAACCTGCAGAACCTGCAGACAACCAGCTGGGAGGTCAGGTCTCCTCTGTGCTGCTTCTATGTGTAGTTCACACCTCTACAACTGCTGCCCACTGCCAGGGTGGCAGACGTGGGATTTCTAGGGAGGGTTCATATCTCCAGGGGATGACACATGACAGGGGAAAACCAGGCCAGTTGTTGTAATGAAGCTATCACAAATCTCCCTACAGCACTGCAAGACACAACGGGCCAGAGGGAAGAGGAGGGTCTCCCCCATCCCCAGCATGTTCAAGGTCACGTGCTAGCACAGGGTCCATCCCATGTGTGCTCTCCCCTCTGTGCTAGCACAGGGTCCATCCCATGTGTGCTCTCCCCTCCATGCTAGGACCAAGTCTGAGATCCAAGCCTCCCAGCTAACTACCTCTCCGTTTCACAAGTCCTGAAACCCCTTCAGGCACAGACTCAGGACTCCAATACAGTTGTTTCAAATCTCATCCACTCACCCATGCTGCTTTTCATCTGGTGATGGTTTGTTTAGCCTGGCCCTAGCAAGTGACCCATAAGAATCCTGGCAGTGTTTATGCTACCGCTGATTAGCAAATAACCGTCTGACCGGCTGAGAAAATCTAAGTCAAGTCCTTGTCTAGTTGCTGACCCATGTAAACACTAAGAATTACTCCTCCAGCTGGAGTGATATAGGTCTGAGGTCAGAGGATTAAGCTACAGGGAGTGAGGGCTGCTTTACTTCTCAGCGACAGCATCTGCACAGAGGTTTGGTCACTTACACTCACAGGCACTACCTTCCCTGCTCTGCTTAACTCAGCTTTCCCAACCCTCAGGAGACAAGCTCAGAGCATCCATCTGTTTGATCTGCTCACCTCACGGGCCTGGGAAACCAGCAAAGGGTGCAAAGAAAACAAAAAGAGGTCAGAGAAGAAGCAGAGTGAGAAAACAAACACAAAGGAACGAGAGGGTCTCTGTATGCCAGACATGGGACATCACCGCTTCCCGTAAATGCCACTTTGGAAGTGATCCGAAACAAGAGGGAAGGGAGGCATCTCCCACCCTCAGCGCTTGTCCTGTAGCAGGTATAGTCACTGGATCAGGAGTGAGTGCGGTGGGATCACTGGGGGCAGAGAGACAGTGAAAGAGCATCATGAGCCGATATGATGAACTCGGTGTGACAATTCTGCTTTCCCCATACAGCCAAGGCCACAAGCGCTGAGTCCACTCGGAGTTTCTGCTCAGGTCTCTTGAATGCTTATTTCCACCAAGTCTTCAGCTGTGCCTCTGGCTGTACCTTCCATCTTTTGCATGCTTGGAAGCAATTATTCCAGCAAACTGGCATTTGTGGTTATCTGCAGTGCCTAGGCAAATACCAGAGCTGCACATGTGAAGTGATGTGTCTCAAAGGTGACGTTGCATCAGGGACACAAAAAGAAACAGTATCTGCTCTTCCTGCTTCTGCTCCAGTTATTCCGCTCAAGAGGCACAGGTTCTCCTCTGAAGTTTGCCAGCAAAGGGGTGAGCAGGACACATGAAGGGCTGGGGTGACCCAAACTTCATGTATACAGACCAGAGGGACAGCAGGCAAACCCTGGGCCGTGTCTGCACTGATGGCAGGGGTGCACTCTTCAGGATCCATTGGATCTTCGTTGGATCCAGTCAGGCTGCGGGGCCCCAGCTGGTCTCCATCCCTTTGTCCAGAGAGTGATGGTTTCTGGTGCCTCCTCCCAGAGACAGCTTTGGTAACACTGAGCTTAACACAGTCTCTGTGGCCCGGGAGAAGTGTCAGCTTAGTTTACACTCATTAGTATCTCTGGGGTTGCATGGAATGGGAGGCAAGGATACAAAACAGGGGTTTTGGCTGAAATTAATGTTTTCTGGAGAAGTCTTCTCACTTCCCCATGACTGCATCTGGAATTGCAGGGGAGCCGGCTGCTGTGACACAGCTGCTCCTGGCACAGTGCCTCAGACAAAGAGGAGGATGGATTTACTGGGACTTGGGTGACATTAATAATAGATAGTTGTCCTGAAGTAGCAGTTTTGTCTCCAGGCTCCATACAGAGAGAGGTCTCATTTCCCAGGGCAGCATGTAACCCCATGTGTCGGTAACAGAGCTGGGAATAGCATCCACCATTCTGTGCACCAGCTCTGGGTCCTGTTCATGGTAGCTCTGCCACACACATGTTGTGCTGCTGTGGGTCTCTCACCTTCTCGCCCCAAACTCCAACCCCTCCCCATATTCAGGGGATAATTAATATAACGTTCTTTCCTTCATCCCACTCTCATCTGCATCGTAAGCTGATAACCCACAAGCGCCTCTTACGTAGTGGAAACGCATTCTTCACCTGCTCCATTGACCTCATCTGATACCTGCTGCCTTACCTTGGCTCAGCGGCAGGAGTTAAGAGGGGACCTTTTCAAGGACATGGTTTCCTAGTTTTTGCTGATCTGGGTCACTCATAAATTTAAACGTGAGTTAAAAGCTGTCAGTTGTTTTGCCTGATAATTACATGCTCATGGGATTTGTTTCAGTTCAAGAGAAAGCAGCAATTTCTTTGACTAAAAGTTGTTTGGAAAAACTGTGGCTTATAGAAATTAGTCTTGCAACACTCCTAGCTCTGACTGCTCTGAGACCCTCTTTCTGCCTTAGTATCACATCCCTTTATTATTCACCTTAGCACTCCACAGTTAATTGCAGAGCTCACACTTTTTCTTGGCTAGCTAGCTTCCTGCTGTTTCATGATTCATTACTTGTAAATGAGTCCCTGCGGTTCCCCGGCAAAGCTGATTCCCAGCTACACAAAAATCTTCAGATCTGTCCTGTGGCTGAGCTTTTGCTGTTAACGTGTGCGCCTGCTACTGGGGAAACTGCCACTGAGTTACAGGTAGTAGCTGCAATTTGAAGAATTGTTTCATCTTCTTGAAAAAGAGACCTTTTTTTTGAGGTCCCAAAGTTTCTGTTGACTCTGGGACTGTGAAGTGAGTTGCCCAGTGTGCAACAGCTCCAAGACAGGGCCACAAGTCATCTCCAGATGGGGACCATAGGAATAAGACCTACAGACAGACAGTGCAATTGCACTTCATCATGATCTCCACAGCAGTACTCTCATGTCCAGTGTGGATCCTGGCCCAGAACAGTTCCCCTTGACTGAAACACCACCAGTGCCCAGGGACATCCTGCTCATGTCTCTGGGAACAGTCATTTAAGATTGCTACTGAAGCATCACCTGTGAAATGAAGCAATAATTCGTTATCACCTGAGATGGAGAGAAAACAACCATCCCAGACTGGAAAAATTAATTTTGTTGCAGTTTGCAATGAAACCCCCAAATTTCAGAGTGTTTCTCCTGGAACAGATGAAACACTTCTCCAGGACTGTGTGTATGGCAAGCTCCTGCCACCCAGGACAGCAGAACAGGCTGCAATGGGGCAGGCCACCAAGAACTGGCTTCTCCTCATGCACCACATTATCCTCGGCCATGACATTCTAAGTGGGAAAAGCCTCACCAGGATTTGGATGACTTATCCATGTCAGGACAAGCACAGCCTATACCATGTGCCCCAAACTCCTGTCCTGGGAATCCATGTGGCTGTGGGCAGGTCCCAGACCATCGCTGCTCCTGGTCTCTAGGGCTCAACCCCAGGACACAGTCCCCCCACCTGACACCCCTTTCCCTGCTCCCTGGGGAGGACGTTGCTATGGCAAGAGCTGCAATCGTGATGAACCCCTCCAACTGTGACAGCGGCTGGTGTCCTGTTCCCCTCAGAGCACCACAGTGTAAATTGCTGGAGAATGAGGCAGTTTAGGGTAAGGAGCACACACTCCTTATGGCAATTTTTAACACTGCAGAGAGATCATACACAAGACACAAACCAGCACAAAGCCCAGGATCAGCTTCCCTGGGCTCATCTCAGTCTTCACAGAGGTGAAGTTTGAGGCATAAATGCAGAGCAAATCACTTTATGGAAGGTCCTCACAAGCAAATGGACCCTACAGAAAGCGTGAGCATGGTGCGTGCCCAGCACTGGCAGGGCACCAGCTGAGCCAGCCAGGCACTGGGAGTGTGAAGACAGGACAGTACCTGCCCTGGAAAGGTGAGAATTGAGCCGTGCAAGCATTTAGGAAACAGTCAAATCTTTCCAGAAGAGCATTTGCCATTTCAGGGCAGGCATTCAGCAAGTGTGTTGTGTGTCTACAGCCTTCACAATCAGGACAATGTTGCTCACAGGTTGTTAGCCCACCCATCAGGCTCACCCATAACCATAACCAAGGGTGGGCTAACAACCCATAACAGGTTGTTAGCCCACAGTCAGGAGTCACTCAAGCTAATGGCTGTACACGTAGAGACTCACATGCTCCCTGGCTTGGTACCTGCATTTTTGCTAAAACTTGCCCAGATTGACTGTTTTCTTATTCCAGACAAAGGCTCTCAGCTGCACCAATACAAGGGCCAGAACTGCCAACCTGCAAGAGAGCATCCATCATGCCAGGATGTCAACAGAGTGCCTCGTGTGTGTGCCATCGTGGCTGGCTGCCATGGATATGACTGTAGGGGCATCAGCTGGGCCCACAGTCCCCTCTGAGAGCTCCTGGACAGAAAAGGAGGAGGAACGTGTGTTTTCACTAGACAGCATTGCAAGATAGGAGTGACCTTCTCCCAGCCATTGGGTTAGGACTGCTCCTGACTAATTCACCACCTCCCAGCAACAAGTGAAGATTACAGATCAGTCAGGAGTTTGCAGCCCAACTTGGGCAGTCATTTGGAGGATCTTCCCTCTTCTTGGGGGAACATTTTAAAACAACATGCCTAACAAATGGGTATGCACAGCTCTGATGGCAAATACTATGGGAATGGACCATTTAAGCAATCACTTCTCCAGGACTGATGGTGGGCGACTCAGCTCATGGCCATGCCCCACTCCTAGATGCATGTGGACAAACTGCTTCCCACACTGGAGTGGGTCCTAGGCAGCAGGCTGACATGGCAGGAGTCTTCATCTCTGGAACAGCATCCTTCCCCGTTGTAGTCAGATAATGACAATGATTTAATTTTGTTTCACTTTCTTCCTTGTCACCAACATTTATTTTGTCCCTTTCTCCCTTTACAAATGTTAATTTCTGTCTTTGTCTCAGCTGTAACCGTTTCAGTGCATTGTCTTTTTCCAACTGAAATGAAATCCTCCTCGATAGGCAGATCTTAGAAAATTAACATCATGCTGCAATTTAGAACAAGCACAGCTGAAGCAGCTGCTTGGCTGAAGGGAAAGAGAGACAAGAACAACAGGATTGTTAGTTTGAAAAGCACCTCTAACCCAGAAGAGCTTTGCAAACTTGGGGCCATACTCTGCCTGTATTAATCAGAGTGGTGTTACTTTATCATCTGAAGTGAGAAGAAACACCTAGGGACAGAAAGTTAGGCAAGGTTTTACATTCCTGTTGAATTTGCATCAGCTGGGGCAAGAAGAGGGACTGGTAACTATGGGCCAGTCAGCCTCACCTCAGTGCCTAGAAAGGTCATGGAGCACGTCCTCCTGGAGTCCTTATCCAAACCTATTAAGGATAAAGAAGCAACCAGAAACAGTCAGAATGGGTTTACAAAGGGCAAATCATGCTCGGGCAACCACATTGCCTTCTACAGCAGTACAGGCTAGGCAAACCTACACTTAGGTGGTTGAAAACTGGCCAGACCACTGGGCTTAACAGTCACCAGCAACGGACTGATGGCTGGTGGGCAATAACAAGTGATGTCCCCATGGTGATATTGGGGTTCACATCATCCAACATCTGGACAATGACACAGAGCTCACCCTCAGCAAATGCACATACAAAATTAGGGGGGGTGGCTGAAGTGTCAAATGAGACATCAATCCATAGGGACCCTGGAAACTGGATCCTTGGAATGGGGCAACAGAAACCTCGTGAGTTCACTAAGGAGAGGTGCAAAGTCCTACACATGGGGCAGAATAATCCCATGCAGCGGTCCAGTCTGGGACCCAACTGGCGGAGCGGCAGCCTGGCTGGGAAGGATCTGGGTGTTACAGTGGACACGAGGTGCAATAAGACCCCATAGGAGCGCGCTCTCATTGCAGATAAGGGAACCACTGTTCTACTGTGGTGGCAATATGGCCAGCAGATCAGATGGAGCTCAGCAACCATCTCCTTTCCTCAGCACTGCTGGGGCCACACCTGAAACACCGCATCTGGTGTTGCACTCCCACATTGATAGGGATGTGGGGAAACCAGAGAGGGGCCAGTAAAGGGTGACCAAGATGGTCAGGAACCTGGGGCATGTGACCGACAAGGAGTGGCCAAGGAGGCTGGCCTGCATTAGTCCAGCAGAGAGGGTAAGGGGCAATCTGATGGCAGTCTGGAGATACTTGAATTGCAGTTACGAAAACAACAGAGCAAAAACCTTTTTGCTGGTGGCAGATGATATTACAAGGGGCAACAGGAAAAACACCAGGGGGTATCCAGCTAAAACTGCTGAGGATCCATAGCTACCTGTTGGAGTATGACTGTCTAACTCACACAATTGTAGGAGCATCCGGTTTCTGAAAGTGTGGCTCACTGTTGGATTCTCTCATGTCTTATATAGTAGGATTGTGAAAATTTTACCATGGCTGGAGCATTCAAAATGTAAGCCTGGATTCTCTGGCATGCCACCACTTGTTTCACTTCCTTTCAGAGGAAATCGTCCACTTAGATTAACTTTTCAACTGAAGCGGTGATAAAGTCATAGCTACCAGAGAAAGCTAATACTTTATTTAGTCTGAGGACCTTCCTGAACTATGAACTGTGGAAGATTGGAGCATTCTGGGGTTGTGTGTCTTTACACACTTTTCTGGGCATCTTCTGTTCTTTGCTACGGGAGAGAGGATCTTAAGATGAACCTTTGGTTAGACCCAGCACAACTCCATGGGTGTAATGAAGCATTTGCTCAGTCAGGGACCATGGGCAGAGAACTCCTGTGCATCTCAGAGGCACCATAAATCCAGACTTGCTCACTGCTGGTTGAGCACATGACTGGGATCACTGGTCTCTTCCTTGGCCGTCCACTCTCTGCCACACATGGAAACCTGTGGACATTTTGTTCATCTTGTAGCTGACCATGCTCTGAGCAGGAGGTTGAACTAGAGACCTCCTGATAACATCTCCCAGGGTCATTGTTTCTGCTGACACATTCCCTTGACTTTCCCCTCTGTTCCTCCTGGAGGGGCTGTACCCCTCCCTAGATGACTCAGGTAGGCACCATGTGTAATATCCCTGCCAGTAACAGCCTATGTTAATAGTAATGCACCTGGCACAGCCTTTCACCAATGGATCTCAAGGCCTTTTACAAAGGTGCTGCTTAAAAAAAAACACTTTGCCACTGGGAAAGACAGAGAAGGGAAATGACACAGGGTCATCTATCAAAATGGGACAGATCCAGGTGTTTTGATTTCTGGGCCAGCTGGACCCTTGTATCCAGATCTGCATGGTGAACAGCAATCTAGATCCCTGTCTCTGCTTGGAGTTGACCCTCCTAGGAATTTATTGATACTTGGTATTTGCTGGAGAGCGGAAGGCACTTTTTGTCAACTGTGTATGGAAAGATGGCTCTGTAGGATTTACCTTGCCAGCACCAGTTCTTTAATTTAAGAATACCATGTCAAGACTTGTTATTTATTTTCTGAAGATATAAGAACAGGCAAACATTGAAAACTACACAAACTATTTTTTTTTTTCTGTCATTAAAATTGCTCTCAGAAAGCAGTATTTATCAACCTATAACACAGTACGTTGTGTACATATTAAATACATTATAGATAACAAAACCAGCTCATTACAGCATGAAATATTGAGGTCCCAGCTTCTCTGTTTCAGTAGCTTCATAGCTGCTCTTGAGCCTTAAAACCTGACCGAGCAGATCTGGTCTGTGTGGTCCCATTTGCCCATGTCTTGGCTCTCTTGACACCAAATAACAAAAGCACGGAAGAGAACAACAATCCAGAGGCTTGTGTAGGCTGTTGTGATGGGACATGCTTGATAAGTATAATCTGATTGTTTATTATTTGGCAAGATAAAAGTTATAATGTCCATAATTGCCATGTTAAGTGACTGGGCTTGTAAACAGTCACATATGTTTCTGTTACTTTTGCTCTGCTTCTACAAGACTGTTAGTCCAGTTTTCTTGGGAGCACAGGCTTGCGAAAGAGCTGCAGCAGATCAGTCTGACAACAAGTTTCTCCAGTTTAAGTACAGAATAGTAAGGGAATACCACTTCTGTTGGATCTGAACCCGTCATAATTCGATGGGATGTTCCTTACTTTGTGATCACAAGGAACAATGGATGGTCATTCCCTACTCATCTTCTCCAGGTGGCTCATGAGTTTAGAGAACTCTCTTATCCTCTTCAGTACCTCTTTTCAAGGAGGATGGGTGTTGGCCTGCTCCAGGCTCCTTGGATGGAAGACACTCCAGACCTTGGATCATTTTCATTGCACTTCTCTGCACCTTTCTAGGGAACTGTCACATCGTTCTAGGGTATTCTTCCTTGTTATTATCTGGCCACCCATGAATGTAGCAAGATACCCAAGGACCTGGTTGTGTGCCACAGCTTGAAAGGCTGGTGACAGCTCCCGGAGAGCTGCACTGAGGAGCAAGGACATAGTGATGTTCATGCACAATCCCATGGGGTGAAGCTGGACAAGGTAAACTTAATGCATAGCAGACATCACTGGTTACCACAGTAGAAATGATGCAGACCTACAGGGAGGGAAGGCAGCAACCAGTGAACATGGAAAAAGAGTTTGTGCCAGCAATGCCCCCTGCCTCTTTCAGCTCCATGAGCCCAGTCCAACAGCCCATTTTCTATCAATCACAGCCACTCCATCACTTGGTACAAGAAGACACCTCCCGTCTCCCAAAGCTCTTGCAAATGTCACTGTCCTCCAGAGGCAGAGCGCAGGAAGCACTTCAGCGCTCAGCACAGAGCTTCTCTTGAGAACCCACAATCCTGGTTACAAATCTTCATTTCAAACCTTTGCATTTCTGCAAATATATGTAAAAAGTTGGACATAACCATTCCTTGTGAATAAATTAACTGAGTGGCCTTGTTTTATGGATCACACTTTTAATGAAGTCTTGTACTTTACTTAGCCAGAAAACTTTTCATTTATATTTTTGGGGAAAAGCCCAAAATCTGGGTGTCTGAGCAAAGCTCCTGCACGGCAAAGCTGGAAAGTACAGAGGATAAAACCTTGGGAGCAAAGGACCCAGCAGCTTCTGTGAAGGGTCTCCCTGAAAGTGTTGGGGGTGAGCTGCGGAGAGAGCAGTCTTGGAGCAGAGGGATGCGTAGTGATGCTTTATGTTTTCAGAGCAACAAGTACATGTTACAATGAGGTTACAAATACATTGATGTTAGTGAAGAAATGAAAGAAAATATTGACAGCAAGAGTCAACCTGAAATGTCTTTCTCTCACCGAATTCAGCCATGTAGAAGGGTTGGGGCACTGTCTTTCTGCAAATCTGTCATCTCACCCTCTATTTGCTGAGGATAACTTTCCTGATGTATGATTCCATTTTGGAGAATTTCCTTCTTGGACTCCCTCAGAGACTCCATTCACATTCACTGTCCATCCATCAAGGCTCCATCTCTCATTTGTGTAGTTCTGATCATTTTCCACTAAATTATGGAGTTTCTCACCACACCGGAGATAAACTGCACACCTCTTGGGTGATCCATCCTAGTATGCCACTGGCTTATTACCCCTTGAGAAGAAAAACAGCCCATCCAGCGAGTGCCTACATTTCAGGAGCAAAGAGACATCATTCATTACCTTATATTTAGATTGACTTGTACATTGGCAAACACATCTGATGCAACAAGGTGACTGAGATTATAAGTGCAGCTCTGTACTGAGATCAGACACAATGGTATCTCTTTCTGTGATGATGTGTCTGGGATGACTGATCTCATGCTTATATTCAGGAGGTACCTACTGCTGGAAGGCTGACACAATGACTCTGTTGATGTTGTGTGACGTAGTAGCAGGCACATACTTCCTTGGTGTATGTTTTTGCCAGCCAAGAGTTGTAGAAAACTGAGGCACCCTGCCAGTGTTGAGAGAAGTGAAGTACTATGGCAGCCCACAAAGCAGGATGGAGGGATACTCCTTCGTGTTGATGTATGGGAGGCAAAAAGGACAAAGCACGTGGATTTGGTCTAGTCAACAGCTCATAAAGAGCTGGGAGATAGCTGGGTTGAGATCCTTCAGAACCACATTGTTGGCTGACCATCCAACACAAATAAGCAGTGCTTATATCACAGCTAATCAAGGTCATCTTCATGTCAAGTACAGGTGAGACTGGCACACATCTCTCTGGATATCATCTTTCTCAATCTGAGCTTGCCTTTCTGCTTGTGATCCCCTCCTCCTGGACCCCCCGTTGCACAGAACATGAGCAAGCACATCCCCTCCCTCACCATCAGGGAGGACAGCTGTGTCTGCGGTACTGAACACTGGGACAAAACCTCATGAACCACTGCAAGTGGTCCGTGCCGAACAGGAAAACATGCTCCCTGCTCAGGGATCACAGAGCTGCATTTCCCTTCGTAGACCACCTTTGGGAAGGCAGAAGTAGAGTAAAAACTTCACAGTACCAAGTTGTATGTGGAACCATGGGAGTAGTCCAGTAAAGTGTATTCAAGGGGATGTCTGTCAGTCCCAGTTGACCTGCTGAGAAATTTCTATCAATTTTGTTGGAGAGCTAGAGGTCTCAAAGATCCTAACTTCATGTAAATACAAAAACCAACAGCAGGCTAGAACACAAGCATCCCACCTTGAAGACTTTGCATTCTGCTGGGCAACAGTCTGCAGGTCAACCAACACACCCGTCCTGGCTGGTCCGTTATCACACGTGTAGCCTTGGGACAGCCACAGCATGAGCCCACTGACCTACTCAGTGGGTGAATTATGGTAGGTGAGGAGTGGTCATAGCACAGTGAAGGAGCTCAAGGGCCCTGGATGGGGCATGGTGGTACTACAGTGGTACAGGAGACAGGGCAGGGAGCTGAGGGAGTTGTGTCTGGGCACCCAGAGGGACAGGGGCACTGTGGCATGGTCTGGGGTCACAGGAAGGGCCTGTTGATACGCAGTGCCAGCACCACACAGTCATGGAGGAAAGGGGGTGTTATTCAATAAAATGTAGTCAGGGCCATAGCACAGAAACCTGGAAGAATCAGGCTTTTCAGTTCCTATAATCCTGAAAAATCCTGATTTGTCTTGAGATGGGGAGACAGAAAAAGCAGTATTTTGATTAAGCCCCAGTGATGCTTAGGGTTTTCATGTAATCTCAGGTTCTCATCACTCAGGGACTGTGCCAACATGCACAATAGTACATTTGTCTCCATGATAGTGGAGAAAAAGATGCAGAGCTTTAGCTTAGAGACTTGGTGAGAAGCTTGGTCTCACTCTTGGTAGCTAAAAGCCAAGTCCTGTGCCACTCCATTAGAAATCATCAAGGCCAAAACCTGAGCTGATGCTCACAGCAAGAGCCCACAAACATTCTTTTGAGGTTTTAATTTATCACTTTCTGGGAGACAAAATGGTTTGGGATCATTCAAGTTCATATAGCTGGGGATGGTGTCTGAACCCATGGCAAGAGCAGCAAGACCTTTGTGCTGCTAGAAGGACAACACAGCTTTAGGTATGAAAAGCCTGTTAGCAACTTGAATAACGTACTATCTATCTACAAGGACGTGGGGTTTTTTGTTAACGGTAACAAAACACCCATGGTGTCAGCTTGTAGAAATCTTCATCTTAAACAGGCAAGTTACCATGGCAGAGACCTGGTAAGTTCCAAGTGCCTGCTCCTTGTTTCAGGTTCCTTGGAGTACATCATTTATAATTTAGGGATGAGGAAAGAAAAGGAAAACAAAGATTTAAAAATTGCTTTGAACAAAATTCTGCAGTTGGCTACAGAAGTCTAATAAAGGGAAGAAAGTGCAGACCTGCTTCTGCCCCCTTGTCCCACGATTATCCCATTGCCTTATTCCCATTCACACCAATTTGAGTAAGACCAGAATGAGCCCCTAAGGTTTAGAGATAATCCCTTCAAGTTTTTGGTTTTACATGTTATAGTTCAGGAACTCAAATTTAATCAAAGTGCAATTATTACCTTGCAGCTGCATTACATTTTACAGCTACAATTTGCACAAATGCACCGAATGAAGACAGAAATCTCTCTGGGTATTGTATCACTTTGAGAACAAAAGCTAAACATCTTCCTGGGATGCTAAGACAAATGCCAGAATCAGATCTAATAAACAGCACAATCAGCTGCAGCTGCAGAACTAGTGCACGAAGGGAAAAATGACTTTTCAGCAGTTCTGCTTCCTAAGGGAACTTTCTCCCTTGAGCTGCAGGCAACACAACACAGTTAAGCCATTAGGCAAGCACTGTGAGAGTAAAAGAGCACTCAAAGCCCTGCAAAAAAGGATAGTGATCTCTGAAGTTTCCAGCACCTACCACTCCAGGGATTTCAGAGGAGGTTGATGGTATTTAGTTGTTTACAGGACTGAGTCCAAACGACTGGAAAGCTCTGACTCTGGGAAGCTGACTGATTATGTTGTGGTAACCAGCAGAATGCCTCAATTAATTCCTCAATTAAATCCTCAATTAACTTATCAGATGTAGGACAGGCTGAGCTGGACAAGGCAGTTGATGCCTCAGCAGAATCCTTTGCCAGGCTGGAAGGAATGTGGAAATCTTTCAGGATTAAAATTCCTCTGGCCCATCCAGATTGCCCCTGCAAACACAGCAGGACTGCAGCCCTGGGGTGATGGCAGGGACAAAAGCCTGCTCTCTGATCTGCTATTGTGGCACATCTCCTTCTCACTACTGGACTCCTAAGACCATGCTCAGTCTTATGCTAGAGAGATCAAGAGGGAGAGATCAAATAAAAATGCCAACTGTTTCACCGTGGGGTGAATATTGCTGAGTTTACACTCCTGATGCTCCCGCCACCTGGTTGGGCCATTTGCAGGACCGCTTGCTGTTCCTTTTCTCCTAAAACAAAGGCGATGAATCGCACTCAGTTATATCTGAAAACAACCCAGGTGTGCTTGCGCAGAGCTTTCCTCTGTTCCTGCCCCAGTTTCTTCTACTCCTCCGGACTGAAACAAATAAATCTTGTTACCCTTACATACTCAGCCAGCATATCACAGGTTGTATAGCTCGCAGCTGTTCTCGCAGTATCCATGCCGAGGTGTGGGTAGCTGAGCATGCAGGTGTTGCCTGTCTTTTCACACCTTCATTCCCTTTGAGCTCTTTATTCTTTTGTGTCTTTCGTAATGTTGGTCTCTTCTCAGCAAGGATTCGAGTTTATAACCTGTTCTACTTAACAGCCTGTCTTATCTGCAGGCATGGAGTGGAGTTTGCAGGAATGTTTAACAAAATGAGCTGGAAGCATTAGCTTGACTGCAGCTCAGCAGGAAAGCGCACCAAAATCCTTTGACTGCACTTGAGGGTTTCTTCTGTAATGACTCACTTTGTGCAGGGAAATGTTATAAATTTAGGCAGAAATTAGTAGCACAAGTGTGTGAATATTTCCTCATTGACAGTTAACCAAAAACAGTATAAAAATTAGCTGTGAAGTGGCCTTTAAATGAAAAACCCATTACAGCTACATCGGCCCAGTAGAAATAGAGTGCAAATGTTTTTTTTTTCAGGAATGCAAATGGTTTTATTTCGGGAGTTTTGATTGAATTAAATAGAAGTTCAAATTATCCTGCAATTGAATTAACTGAAAGTCACTGTATTTCTCACATATTTCATAAAGATGAATAATCCAATCACATAAGATTTTAAAGAGTACTTACAGCAGGGTTTTGCTGCCTTTAAGACTGTATGAACTATGAGTGATTTGTCCTTTTCCATGCAGTCCATTCTGAGACATCCCACACTGTTCATGTGATACACTCATTACCCACCAACAAAGCTAGCACGTATGCATTCAGAAAGGAATTGAAATCCCTCAACTTTTTTGCCTCTTCAAAATTAGAAACTAAATGGCAGAGAAGGAGGAAGAGGCCATCTGCAGAGTCAGGTTCAAAGTGTAGGAGTCCAAAAAAATCAGTGTAAGAGAGTGAAGGACATTTCAGACTGGCGGGCGTCCCTTAAACAACTGCATTGTGGAGCCGCTATCACCCTTCATGGTGGATACAGGGATGTCACTGATGGTGACAAGCTCTTCATGGGGGCTTCTGCTCAGTCATAATGTGTGTTGTAGCATACCTGCTATTCACACAGCCAAAGGTTTTGCAGGGACTCAGGATTTTATTAAGAGGTTGTTAGCTCTGGTGGCTCAAAGCCCATCCAGCTCCTGAAACAACCACACCAGTTCTGCTGATATCCTATTCCCATTATCAGCTGCAGCCAGAGAGGCTGGTTGCTAGAGGCAAAGTCTTTCCTTGACTTTGGGCACTGACCAAAAATAGCCCACCTGACGCTGACCCCATGGATGTACCCGTGGAGCTGCCCTCTCTGTGTGGGATAGCAGACCTGCAGATGATTTGTGCAGAAAATGAGCTCAGCTGCCTTGGTGAGGTTTCCTTGCTAGCTCAGCTTCACCTCCACACAATTCCACCCAAGAATCCCCCCAGGGCAGTCTTCCCCTCTCAGGGTTCAGTGTGCGTCAACCTGAATTTCTTTCATTCTCTCTCTGGAGCCTTTATGCCTCTCCTCTCCTCACGCGGCTTGCCAGGAAGAGACTCACAAGAACGTCACTGTGTGACCTGGTCTTTCTCAGCCAGCCACGCTGGTCTGAAAACTCTTCTGTCTGCACATTTGCTCATTTGATTTCTCACACCCTCTGCTCATGCTGGTGTCCTCTCACACTAGTTCCTCTGTTTGCTTTGCGCTTCATTAGTGGAGCTCCTTCTGCATGTGCTGAGCTGTGCTTCGCTGTCCTCTAGCCAAGGTCAGGTCCCCACAGCTCATGCACATTGCTGTCCTGGTAGTATACTCTCTCCTGCTGATGATCACATATGCTCTGCTCCCAAAATGGAAGGACGATGCTACCTTTTTGACAGGCAAAAGAACCTGAGGGAAAGTGACACCTGGGTGAGAATCTGTGTCATCTGTTCTCTGCACAAGACAGTGATCTTGTCAGATTTATGTTGTGGAGTGAAACATGGAGATCTGGTTTCACCCTTAACTCTGCCAGAAATCTTATGTGACCTTCAGCAAAACACCGAGTGCTTTCATCCCTAGATCACCTTCAAAGAGGTACCTACAAACTTGTGGGAGAACCCAACTTTCTCCCAGAGCTGCCTGGCTGATGACAGTCCCTAAAAGGTATTTCTTGCACCTCGGCACCTGTTTGCAGCTCCAAACATTCCCCTGCACTGTTGGGAAAAAGCAACTCCCTTATGCCTTGGATAGACCTGAATCCTGCACTGAGGTGAGACGACTCCCAGAGGAATGAGAAGTCTCAGTGTTCTCCAGTTATCCAGAAATCACCTTTACTACCAGGCAAATGTTGAGAGGAAAGATGAGAGTTCAATCATTACAATGCAAATATTGTCAGTATAGGTTTAAAGATGGGTACAGAAATAATAAAGTATGTTACCAGAACTTTAAATTAGCTCCAGATGGGTTGTTTTCTGTGGTCAGTGAGCTGTTGGGACACTTACACAGCGATGTGGTGGAGAACCAGTACTTAAATAAAATTCCAGTCTTTGGCACATCCACAAAAGCATCCTAAATTAGGGACAAGTGTAACTTCGCATCCCCAAACCTCCTCTGGGATTCTGCTCAGAATTGGTGTTTCCTCGCAGTGGTTTCCTGTGACACACAAGTCTCCTATGGACCAGTCCCACCTAATTTAATAGCAGTGATGTTAAATTAGCAATGTGTGTGTGTGGCATTCCAGTCCTGACCAGATGGCACACAGACCCAGTGTGAGAACAGGGCTCAGCCTCTGGCCTTGACGTTGTCACACACTACTCAATATACTGTGTATAAACACACACATGGACAAACATGATTTCTACAAGCATGTACCTGAAAATGTCCCTCTTGGATCAAGGTTTAGACATGATAGTAGCCAAAAAGCTGCTGGGGGAACCATGAGCCTGGTGTATATTTGAATTCAAGGAAAAATGTTACAGAGAATCACACTTACTCTTTTCTCTGACTTTTCTGTTGAGGATATGAATTGTTTGGGAGAGAGGTGACCTCTCGACGTGTGCCTGCGCAGTGCCTCACATCCTCCTCTGGGCCTTGGCACACCTGGCTAGCACACACAGCAGACATTAAAATAAACCTTGGTCACATTCTGTGTATGTATTGTACATTGCAAATGATGAGACCCAAATCTGTTTTGCCTCTTGGCACCTCGCTGCTTTGCTGAATGCTCCTGCCCTGCTCTGTAGACACCATGCTTCAGGTTTTCTAAATCTGACCATTCACTGAGTGATTGCATTATCTTGTACAGCACCAAGCCCCCCTGTTCTGCGGCTGGCAATGACCTTTTTGTCCCCATGCAGAGGGTCCCATCACAGCAAATTCTGCCCATTTATCGAACACCTGGACAGATGAGCTTTCCTGTACTTCATCACAATGGCAAGACATGCATGACTGACAAATGCACAAGTAGCAAGGATGGCTCGTGTTTGCTTGTGGAACCTGCTAGCACACCCTGGCATCCCAGGGTGAAGTCACCTCCACAAATGTTCCTGCAGATCTTTCACCTAGCTCTTTCACCTCTCTGTACCAAGCCTCTTCTTCAAAACTATGTTCATTACCACGACCATGTCTGAGGAGCAGCTCTGTGAGATAATTTTACAACGGCTACCTGTTGCTACTAAGAGGAAAGGGAACAATTAGTCTCCTTGGTCATTAAGAACAGAAGGTGTTACCTGACAGCAGATAAAATTTGTCTTGAAAATACAAAACCAACAGTCAATGCATGAGGATTTGGATGCTGGCCTGAGAGGCACCAGAGAAATCCCCCAGATGGACAAGCTCACAACACTGAAGAGGCAGATGTAAATGACTGTATAGAAATATGACAGGCCAAAGACATTAAAGGCACATGATTCAGGGCAAAATCCAACCAGCATGGTGCCTGCGGGCAGCAAGTCTCTTTCCTACACCATTCTTTTTCTGGAATGACTCACTACGAAGTGCTTGTATCAGCTTTCCCTGGTCACTACTAGAGGCAACTTAGTGGGCCAGAGGACTAGCAGAACTGTCACAGCACTGCAGATTGTTAGGAAACCGACATTTGCATGGTTCATCTACAAGGATCAGCCAACTCTCCTGGGAGCAGATGTAATTAAATTTTGCTCAGTCTTGCAGGTAGAGAAGAAGCTCTTAATAATCTTGCCTCTTGTCCTTGCACGCCTCTGTAACAGACTGCATGGTAGCTGGCCTTGCCTCTCTAGAATGCATGAACTGGAAACCCAAAACACTGGAGGAGCTGAGTACACCCCTTGGGCTTCAGATGGTCTGTCTGGTTTCTCTCCTCAGAAAGGTGTCCAGCAAAGCTCTCACCAGCACAGCACCCCTCAGAGCAGAAAACTTCATTTTTTCAAAGGAAAATGTCTTATTCTGGGTCTGCAGCTTCTCCATGCATGAGATCTGCATGCGTCTTGCTGCGAACATGAGAGCCTGCAGACTGCACCCTCACCAGGCTGGCCAAACAGTGATCAGCAGCTCAATCAGCATCTGTCACCGCTTGAACAGCAGCTGGCTTTGGTAGATGTCAGTTTGCTTTATGTAGGAGATGCAACTCTAATCGAAATGAGGGAAACAAGACAGTGCAGGTTCAGGCCCCCCGGCTGGCCAGTCTTATGAGTGGAGCTAAAACTTCATCTCTTTGTGACTCCAGGTAGGGAGGACACAGGCTCACAAGTCACCAGCAGAGTCAGTAATGAAAACACAGAGCTCTAATGCCCTTTTCATTGTAGATTTCAAAAGACTGTCCCAAAAGGGTCATACTCCTTGACTCCACCTTACACAGGAGAAACTGAGGCACAGAACTGTAACATGACCTCCCAGGAGTGAGGACAGAGAGCTGGTCTTAGTCCAGCACTCTGTCCAAGGGCAGCACGGGCCTTGTCATACAGACTTGAGAGCTTTAATGGCCAGCAAACACTGCCTTCTGCATTTGCAAAACTTTTTCTTCCTACCCACCCCCCCTTCTGGTGATGCGCTCCCCATTCTCAGCCAGCCCTGCTCACTGCTCTCTTCGTGTTAGGTGACAGTCCTCTGATCAAAATGTTTCCTTCCTAGCATGGCTGAGCTCTGCAACACCTCAGTGGGTTCACTCCTTGCTTCCTAGGAAAGAGACTCTTCTTCTTCATGGAGAAAAAGAAGTAGCTAGAAAGAGGCCTGAAGGTGAAGAAACCCTGCCTGAAAGAATCAAGACCTACCAGGAAGGATCACAATTCCTCAGTCCCAGTGTGACAAACTACAGCTAGTTTGAGACTGCACCGCAGAGACTGACCCAGAAGGGCGCTGCCAAATGCCATCTAACCCGCAAGGTGCATGTGGTGCTCCGGTACTTGGTCCCAAAGCAGCTCTGAGGTCCCCACGCGTGTCACTACTGCCTGGCCACGTCCCTTTGTTACTTCAGAAACTCTTCTTTCACTGTTGAATTCCACCATCTAGTGGGCAGTTCTGGAGAAGACACAGCGCAGCCATCCGCTGGGCAAGACGAGAGGACAAGAGCTATCACAGAGCTTGCGGTACACCGTGCACCTTCCTCATACAGCTCTTATTCCTACATTATTTTGCATCTTTTGTAAGATCTGCCCAAACCCCTTTGTTACTCAGGGTATTGATCTACTTGGCAGCAGATCAATGACTCTCTTACAAAGATGTGTTTACTTTGCATTTTGGTGAAAACCTGATCAAGTTCAGAGCGAAAGTGTAGACTCAGTAAAGGATTTGAGCACTTCACACAAACCCTGTATTAAACCTGCACATGGAAACCTAAAGGAGCCATACAGAAGGCCCAAGGGAAACGTCCTGCTATGTGGAAGTGGGGATGGACCCCACTTGTAAAAGGAAACTTTCTTCCTAAATCAAGTTCTGTATGGTCTGCTTGCCACTTGCCAATGACTCCACATCACCCCTGATAAGTTTAAGACAATAAAACATCAGGTGAAATCCAGTGGCCAGCACACAGTGAAAACCAAATGCAAAAGAGCTTCTCCAGTGTGTTCCAAGGCCTGGCTGACCACTGCAGAGGCTTTAATCCACATGTTAATAGGAATTGGTCAGAAGAAACTGAAAAATTGGAATTTTTACAGTCTTCTCTACAGAAGAAAGAACACTGTCATACCTCAGGTAGTACACACCTCCATTACTAAGAGAGAACTGCCACCTCCACCACTGAAGAAGCCTCTTAGTGGACACCCAGGTCACAGCAGGAACTATATTATTGCCGTTTCAGTAGCCACAGAGTAAAACTGAGGATTAATCTGGAGAAGGGCAGATGACAATCACTTTCATGTCTTGATTTTTAGCTGCCTGCAACAGTCCGTGTTAAAAACCAGCCAAGAATGGTTTCCACAGGTACTCAGAGGCAGAGATGTCCAGGGCACTTCAGCAGCACATGAGATGCTCCATCTTGTCAATGGGAGGCTTTTTGCACTCCTTCAAGTGAAGGGAAGAGTTCAGATGCGTTCTCTGCATAGCATTTCAGGTTGCTGCTCGTGGTTTGCAGTATATAGCTGTGTTAGTGCCACACAAACCAGCTGGATCTGCGTGTATTACTGCTTTCTGCAGATGTTGCTTTGCTGTGCTCTGCACAGCGCAGAGGAGAGCAGAGGGGGTGGAGTAGCCACACCTCCTGCACGGCTGCTAGCGCTGTGGAAATACTCATTCTGGTGCACGGCTGGGTGGTGCCAATGCCTTCCTGACTTGGAAGGGTCCGTTGGGTGCAAAACATAAATGTTTTGCAGTTTTCTGTGACGTTCTCAAACTGCACGGCACAGTCAAAAAAGAAAGAAAAAAAAACCTAAAAACTTTTATAAACTGCAATAAGGGCAAGCGGTAGGGTTTTAAGCAAAAGAAAAGGGCATTTGATTTCGCAAGACTCGGAGGGTTTGGCTCACCCCAGATACTATATCAAGCTCTTAGGGACAGATCAGAGCTGGCTCTGGGCTCAGGCAGAGCAGGTGGCAGAGCGCTGGGGTGCCAGCCAGCTGATTTGCCTTAAGCCAGAAAGGAGAGGGAGCAAGTGTCCAGCCTGTCCCTGCTGATTACAGCCTTCTCCTGCAAAGCCCTCTGCTGCCACCAAGGGACAGGTCAGGGTGGATGGGGATGGTGTCAGGGATGTCCTCACCCACACTGTTGCCATTTGGGGCATGTGGAGGGCATTTGGAGTATGAAGAGTCAGAAGAGTATGAGCCCAACATGATACAACCAAGACAGGTGCTAAATGTAAATACAGATGTGTATGGTGATATGCAATACCGATAGCAATAAAGACAAAATGTTTTCTCTGCAGTGCTGCCCAGCGGTGGTGTGGCAGCAAGCCCACACAGCTGCCAGACTCTTCTCCACAGGGTGTCAGTCAAGCTTCTGGATATCCCACCTCTGCCAGAAACACCCCAGTGCAGGGCCATCTTTAGCTGCTTCTTTCACTTCTGCTTCAGTCATAGCAAAGAAGAGTTACTGGCCTGAACTGATATACCATTCTCAAAATCTTGTTGCAATAGGTCACATTTTCATCTTCAGGAGTGACCACGCTAAGAGGAGGCTGCAGAAGTCTTGACTGCAGTAACTGTGTTCATCCTTACTAGAGAAGCAGACACTTCTTGGATGTCAGCCATCCCTTCTCAGGGCAGCGTCTGAGAGGTGCACACCTCTCCACTGCCTGTAAGAGGATTAAAAACAACTAGGTCAGGGGAACACATCTATGCTGTAGGCACTGAATACCATGTCAAGCACATGCCATTCCACCTGAGCTTGCTTGTTCTTTTGAAACGCAGGTTTGTTTCAATACTTAGAAACACAGCCTTGCTCATCACACACCCAGGAACTGCTGCACGGTACCACTTAGGCAGAGGGGGCTTCCTGCTTCTCAGGTGGAACTAGAGCCAAGAAATATGGCCAAGCCATGGTTGAAACGCTCTGTTTTGGCAGCAAGATCTCAGAATACAGGGCAACAGTGTGATTCAGGTTAGTGGACAACTGGCTCACACCTGAAGGCTTAAGATAATTTGCTCTGTGTGGGCCTTAAATGGTGATCATTATTAATGAATGCAGAAATAGATGCTACGAAGGCATAGCCACAGTGAAAAAGCAGAACACTCCCATCACCTCCAGCACCGTGGAGACAGCCCTTGGAAATGGCAAGGAGAACATCATGAGGTAGACACAAAGTAGTGACCTTATGGACACCACTGTCTCACATCAACCCCCCCGACACGTCTGCCAAGGTTTCTGTTTGTAGGACGTCCCCTCTCTCAACACACTAAGCTGACTTCACTGTCCATGCACCAAAGGAGTGCACACATCACCAATGTGTGACATTTTGCACTAACATGGCAAATACAACTCCACCACCTGCTTAAAAATGTATGTGCACATTTCTCTTCTTCATCTGATAATTCTCCCTTTTACTCCTTGGGTGGATTTATGAGGGCCTGCAGAAGCAGGTTCAACAGGCCTCCTTTTGCTTGTAGATCAAGGCTTGCATCTTGCAGATATTATAATTAGGCAAAATCAACTTTACTGTGGAATTTTAAGGCCATCAAAGAAAAAAATGCAAACCCAATTATGAACAAAATGAATTTGTTAAGAAAAGTCCTCACTTGGAGAAAAAAAAAAAGTTAAATGTATCGTGCAGAGAAAATACAGATCCCGATACCTATAATACAATATGATAATAAACAATATATTAATATATCTATATAGCAATATATTGTATAATAATTTATTATTATTGCCATCATCATTAATATTATATACATATAATATCATAATAAGCATCTCCCTACATCAATAGGCACCTAAACAATAAGGAAGTTCAAGTGAGTATTTGTGGATTCCAGTATATTCTTACCTCGCATAATCCCTATAACACATTAACATTCACCAGAACTATGACAGTCCTCTGAGCAATGCTTTCCAGTTAATTTGTTCTGCTGTGAATCAAGTCCTGTTAAATAAACAGAGTGGATCCATTTCATCTCATTTCACATTTCTGAAAGGAAAATATTCACAAACTGTATTTTACTGAGAGCTGACAACAAGATATTATAAGGGCAAATCTTACTTTTGCCCCACTTCTCCTCTAAAAAGTTGACGTAATTTTGCGTAACTTGAGATATTTGTGATTTGACTTTTCTGGGTCACTGTTATTCCACACCATTTAATGTTCAGAATAACTCCCACTGAGTGTAGTTATCTCTTAAGCACCACTGGATATACAACCCCTGAGGCCTTAATTAGGCATTGAGGAAACGACTTATGTGTCTAAAAGGAGGTGCTCACATTTAGGTTACATACACCTCTGAAAGTAAGGACTTGCCTTCAGTCACAAAGCAGTTGCCACAGGCAGATGTCTTATGCCCCACTCATGAAATGGGAAAAGCTGGGACATCTAGACCCAGCCCTGGAACAACTCAACCTCCCTGTGCCTTACCGGGATGTGCCACCAGACACTCACAGCCAGCGCACAGCCAGTGCACAGCCAGTGCACACACACACACCCCGCACACCCCCTTTCCTGCGTTTCTGCACACTCACTGTCACCCCTTCATCAGACCCATCACCACTCTTTCCTTAAAAAAGGTGTTGGAACTGATGTTCTTCTCACTTATGAGCTACTTGCATAACAGAAGAAAGCAAGAGGAGCTCTTCATGGAGAAACAAAACAGCACTGCCAGGCAATTCTGAAAGCACATGCTTTCTCAGAGAGTCCTGCCAAGGGCACTGGACACCGTGCACTACTCCTCTGCACGGTCACTGCACACCAGCAGCAAGGGGAAACCTCCTGCCTCTGGGGAAGGCAAGAGGCAGCTTTGCCCATAGAGCTGATCAACACACGGGAGAACATGTCCATGGAGAAATATGCCAGCACGCCGGATGAACACTGGAAGAGGAGAAGACCAACAGTGACAGAATCCACCAACACACACATTTCCACAGCACAGACAACAGACACATAACTGCCAGCAGGGAGAGCCTGGGACAGCATCTCCACCACCACCCCCAGTTCCAGGCACAGCCGCCTGGGGCCATGGCACCGTGTCTCAACCAACCTCACAGGCTCATAGGGGCTGCTCTGTGCCGGCCACCACAAACACCAGATGACCTAGAACAGAATCATAGAATCATTTAGATTGGAAAAGACACTTAAGATCATCAAGATCGAGTCCAACCTCAACCTGGCCTCGCCTTGGTTCCCAGGCAGGACAATATATGCTTGGAAAATCAGTGCATGCCTAATCCACACCGGGTACTGCACCCACTCCCTCCGCAGCAGAGAGGGTGCTCACACTCCCCATGCTGGACAGGAACCCCCGAGCAAAAGGCTCAGCTGCAGAGGGTCTGGGGATCCCACAACCCCCAAGGGTACTCCTGCTGTAACCTTCCCCAGGCCAGGAAGACCTTGGTGTAATTAGGCATTGTGATTTGGGGGGGAAAGTAACTTGGGCACATCAGCTGCAATCAACAGCCATGCATTTCACCTTTAACCCATTCACTGTGAATACACACAGCCTGCTTTTACGATGTGCACAACACCCACCAAAATGTCAATAAGCTCTTCAGAGGCAAAACCCTCCGAGTATGTGGGTCATGAAGCAGTATTTTTAATTTCTTAAATCATTGGAATATGCTTTTTGTATAGTCAGACAACTCCTCTTGCTGCGAAGGTTGTCACATCACCTGCACAAAAAGGGTAATCCACTTAAAGATTAAAGAGCACGAATCCTGACCAAACAGCTGGAAAGGCTGCGGCGCTGAGGAAGAGGAGCACAGTGACAGTCACCAAAGTGAGAAGCGATGCTTTTCAAACTGCAGGGACCTAACTGCAAGGAAGATGCATGACAGAGAAAGGAAAGTAGGAGAAAATAGGAGGAGAAAAACAGCTCGAGGCAGCGTATTGCGAAACCAAGAGATCGAGTGATTTATTTCTTAAGACGGTACTTCCATGTACAAATCGCATTTGTCATAGACAAGTGAGGTGATGAAGGCATATATAGAACAACTTATTACTCCACAGCTTAAAATCTGTGAGAACATTTTGGATAGTTTACAATCGGGTGAAATTGAGCAAGTGGAAAGAGAAAAACCTGGGCAGAGCATCAGGAGCAGTATCCTGACAGTGAAATGGGTTGGTCTCTCCAACAGTCAAGAGAAATCCCTTCCTATGAGATGCCACCCAACTGCTGAAGGCAAAATGCTGGTCTATGAAGATCGAGGCAAAACTTCTTCTGGACCAAACAGGCCCGGGGTTTCCCTCCATCCTCCCCTCCATTTGCTCGGGCGTATGCAGGAGCCGGCTGACTGGGTCCCATTCACCAGCTGGTTGAAAAAGAACACAAAAGTGATTGTAAACAAACCTCTGCCTGATATTTTGAGTTCCTTTCGGTTCTGCTTCCCTAGCATACAAAGAGCATCTCTTAGCACCCAGTCTGAAGGGAGGCCGAATCCTCCTCCTCCTCCTGACAGGGCCAAACCTCCCCTGGCTCCCTTCTGTTCTTCTTGAACAGCCCTCGGGAGCCACCACACCGTCTCCTGGGGCAAGACTGAGGTCTGCAGGGCTGCAAATCATCCACCCAGCTTTCCGGAGAGCTGCTTCCCTCACACCCAGCTGCGCTGGAGCCCCCCGCCGTCCCTGAGGGATGGACGGGACCGCAACCCCCAGCAGCTGGACGGGAGACCTGCCAGATCCGGGGGCCCGCTGGCACCGGATGCCTCCCACTGCCGGCACAGGGTCGGCCGCCCGCTGGTGCCCCGGGCACGGTGAGGGGCGCGGGCAGGGGCACCGGGCGGGCGCTGCGGCGGGCGGGGCGGGGGGGGCGGGGCGGGGGCGGCCGTTACAGGACCGCGCCCCGCCTCGCCCGCGCTGAAGCGCCATAGCCGCCCCTCCTCCCCTTACTGCGCAGGCGCCGAGGGAGAGCTGCGCCTGCGCTCCGCCGCGCGCCGGCCTCATGCGCTTCCCCGCCGAGCTGGTTGGCAGCAGCGCGGCGCGCGCTCCGTCCCTCACCCCGCCCGCCACGCACCCTCCGCGCGCCGCCCCGGGACCCGGCGGGCACAGGTGAGGGGCGGGGGGCGGCAGCGGACGGGACCATGGGGGGAGGGCGGGGAGCGGGCAGGAGCACGCGGGTCCCCGCGGAGCGGGAGCGGGGGGGGGACACGGACGGGTGGCGGGCGCTGATGGCTCGGCGGGGGCCGCGCCTGCGGCGGGAATTTCTGGCGGGGGCGGGAAGGCCGGCCCTCACTGCCAGCGGGGAGTGGCAGGGGGGTCGCTGACAGAGAGGGGAGTGGCGGCGGGGGGGGGTCGTTGACAGGGGGGTCGCTGACAGGAATGGCGGGGTCCGGGGCTCGCCCAGGCAGCGGGGTCCGTCCCCGCCTGCCTGGGGCAGAGCCCTCGCTGAGGCGGCGTCGGTGTCAGGCAGCGAGGCAGATGAAGTACATCCTGGTCACGGGCGGGGTGATCTCGGGCATCGGCAAGGGGATCATCGCCAGCAGCATCGGCACCATCCTCAAGTCCTGCGGGCTGCATGTCACCTCCATCAAGATCGACCCCTACATCAACATTGACGCCGGCACCTTCTCCCCATACGAGCATGGTGAGTGGCCCTGCTGGGCCGAGCTGTCAGCAGGTGGGTCCCGGGGCTGGCTTTGCCTGGAAGGAACCAGCTCCTTTGCATGGCGGAGGAGTTTGCATCCGGTCCTGCGTGCGGGACCTGCAGGCTGAGCCTGTCGGCGGCTCCGGACTGACTGGTGGGGCTGATCGTGCCACCAGCAGAGATGTGCTCTCTGGTCTTCTATTGTTGCTGCCTGGTTGAGGGATTCAGTCCTCAGTGTAGTAGTCCTCTTTGTTATATAAGGCTTTTGGTTTTATTAGCCACTCCTAAACTTGCTGTAGCAATCAAAGAAGGTGTTTCCTTACATTGAATTCTTCCAGCTGTCACAGGCAAAACCAACAAATTGCTGATGTGAACCATTTCCCCTTGACATGTGCGCTTGTGCCTTTCTCTGTGTGCTGCAGGGGAGGTGTTTGTGCTAGATGATGGAGGGGAAGTGGACCTGGACCTTGGTAACTATGAGCGCTTTCTTGATATCCGACTCACCAAAGACAACAACCTGACTACTGGGAAGATTTACCAGTATGTCATCAACAAGGAGAGGAAGGGAGACTATCTTGGCAAAACTGTCCAAGGTGACGTGAAGCTTTATTTCTGATGCTTAGATATATATTCTGTGTTTCTGTCCTGGCTGGATTCTTTTGCATTTCATCTTAACTTGACATCTTTGTTATATGCTGTCCTTGTGATGTTTTTTGTTTGTTTCTTAAAAGGGGAAGTACCAGTGCAGGTGTAGTGGTGTGTGCCATACTGAATCAGGTTACCTGTAAGCCCCTCAAAGCTTTCCAGTGCTCAGCAATATACTGTCTGTTGTTTGGACTGTATGCTGGACTTGAGTCCAACTGTCTAACATAGCCAGTACTAAATGTGAACAGACGTCGGACTTATACACCTGTGGATTATTTGTTAGCTGGTTAAAATGGTTATTGCTTTTGATAACTATTCTGTCATTAGAAAACCCAAAGGATCTTTCAGGATCAGATCAGTCCCTTCCCTTTTTAAGCATCCTCCACAGCTGGTTTGGATAAGGACTTTTACAGACAGTTTGAAACAGAGTAGCGCTCTCTGCTTAGAGCAAAGAACTGTTTGTACTTGAATCTTGCAGCTTAAAGGAAACGTTGCTTGCACGTGTTTAAATTGAGGCAGGATTGCATTTCCTGCCAAGGCCCTTCTCTGGAAAATCACAGCCAAGAACAATCACTTCAAAAATGCATACTTCTTTAAAGACACAGATCAGTGCTGAAGTGATATGGGAAGCACTGGCTATTTTCAGTAATTTGCTCTGTAATGAGTTAGAGGGAAAAATGTATGTAGGTTGTGGCTTTAACCCTGGCCTGGGTTTCTTTTTCAGTTGTTCCCCACATCACAGATGCTATACAAGAATGGGTAATGAGGCAGGCACGAATTCCTGTAGATGAAGATGGCATTGAACCCCAAGTTTGTGTGATTGAGGTTTGTAGCTCTTAAAAACAAACAAAAAAATAGTTTTGCTTCTTGTCTGGAATAAACTGAACTATATGCATATTTTGCATAGCAAATTTTTTTACAGCAATGATCAACTTTGCATGCTCCTGAGTTGGTTAAAAATCCCTCCTTGCTAGCCTCGCTTATTTGGTCTAATCTTTTGAATGCTCTGTGTCTGAATCCACACATACAAAGACTTAGGTTTTGGACAGTTATATTTTTGAGATGCTTTGCTCTCTAGTGTAATGTGAATTAGTCTATAGAATGAATTTTAGCTCTTGTAACTTGATATGCCAAAGTCTCAGTTAATCATGCTGTGCCCTCTTCTTCCTCAGTGGTAGGAGGGGAGGGTAGGTAAATCACCCTCTGGAAGCAGTTGTCTTTCCTCCTTAGCACTAAAGGGAGCCTTGGAGTGACTAGTTCAAGCATAGACCTAGAAAAGTAAATGGCACAAGTTAGTGGTGATAAACCTCATTCAGTTTCCTGTGCATTGTATGGGATATCCTGCTGCAAGAGGAGACAGAGTAGGGTGAAGGCTTTGAGACGGTGCTGCTGAGTTGGCTGGCAGCATATGCCAGCCAACAGGAGAGAGGGAGCTTGTCAGAGTGCCTGGGTCGTGGTGACTTAGGACTCTCCCCGCAGCTTGAGTGCAATTTCTGTTCCAGGATTCACAAGCCTGGATCCTGAAGTACCTAGGAGGCACTGTCTGACAACGCACAGGAGTCTGTCACTGCTCCAAAGAACGCCTTGTATCTCTGTTCCTGCACGTGTCCAAAAACACTATATATAGTTACTAAAACGTAACAGAAATTTTGCTTCTCAGTGCCACCTAATGTTCATAAACGATAATTTTAACACCTAATATTTTCTCTGAAGAGAGACTAGAGGCAAAGTTAATGTCCCTGGAGAGGTGCTGCCCGTATGAGAAGCTGTTTTTATTGTGGCTTTTTGATTTTTGGGAAAATCATGAAGGTAAAATAATAGTTGGGGTAGATTGGAGCCTGTGGAGGTAGTACATACAACTGGCAAATCCTGCTTTTCATACTGGTGTTGAAGCTTCTTTAGGGAATCGGAGGGAGGCACTGGGGAGATGTTTTAGTGTCCTTTTACATATGTTTTAGTATGCTGTAGTGTACAAATTCAGTAGATGATGTTTTGATACTAACTTTTATTCTAAATGTCTTTGTCTTTTTTAGCTTGGTGGGACGGTAGGCGATATTGAAAGCATGCCTTTCATTGAAGCTTTCCGCCAGTTCCAGTTCAAAGCCAAAAGAGAGAATTTCTGTAACATTCATGTCAGTCTAGTTCCCCAGGTAAGGACCTAAAATGTTTTGGTGATTGGGGGCTTCCCCAATCTGAAACTTGCTTTCTAAATATGTGTTTCTGAAATGCTATGTCTATAGGCACTGTTATATTTGTATTTCTATATATAGAAACTTCTGGAAGAAATGCAGAGAATATATGGTTACGTATTCAGAAAGGTTTGCAAGAAGTGAACAGAACTTTTTAAAGTGTGTAAATGTGTAATAAATAGTTGGGAGTTGTAGCAAATGCAGTGTTGCATCTTTAACTGCTGTGTTTATGGAATTGTCTCCTAGCTTTTGCAGGTAAACTTGCTTTCTAGGGCTGAAAACTTTCAGTTTTCCTTCATTTGCATAGCCTTTAATTTCTGCAAAGCTAATATAAAATTCAGTAATATAGCCAGACTTCACAGCCATTTGGACTTATTAATAAGATTGTATTCCAAGCTCTTCCTGGAGTCAATATTTCTGTTGCTGTGTGCTCTCTTCCCCGCCCCCCTCCCCCAGGATTTACATTAGCTGTAGTTCATGAAATAGGTTGGGTTACTTCTGTAATTTCAAAACATAATACTGTGTTTTGAAACATAATCTATTTTTACCCCCTTAGACAATATTTTTAATGTGTGTTTTGATTTTTAACAGTAATTTCATAGACTCTGACTGCTATGTAAGCCATAACAATCTGAGTGGCAGTTGCCCTTGGTTCAGAGATCAACTAAGAAAAGGTGTTACGAAGCAGTGCTATGATAAGAATCACTTAATTAGGAATCACAAGGAAAAACAAAATATCCTTATGTGCCAAGTAGATGGGGTGAACTCCAGTTAATACCAAAAGCATGTGAAGGTGTTTAATGCCATATAATGCCTGATATAACCTCATCGGTATTATCTGGCCTGGTTTTGAAGACAGTTTACAGTCTTCACCAAACAAAAACCTCTACTGCAGGCATCACTGCTGAAGAAAATTCTTGCATGGTTATGTTAACAATACTAGAGAGCATAAGTATTCCTCATCTGAGAAATGGATTTGACAGAGCAACTTGATAGAGTTACTGGAGTGCAGCTCAATCTTTGTTTTCTTCTCTTCATTTCTTTTCCCTTCTGTCCAGGCCAGGTGATGTATGGAGAAAAAAATTAGAAATATAACTATTAGGTATTTGGAGGGAGCAGTGGATAAAAACCTTAGGATCTCTGCTTACTCCTTCCCTCACTATAATGCATACCTACTTACTGTACAGACCTGAACTCTGGTTTCTGCTGGTTGCTTTCAGTCTTTGAGATTAAAATGACAGTGCGCAGCGGTATTTAAAGTTCATGTGAATTGTCTAAGTTTTTACAAGATGAATGGGGTGGAGAGTCCCGATTAGCCTGATGAATCATTACTACATATCATCGTAAGTTGATATACCAACTTCTGCTCTTCTCTGACCAGCCAAGCTCTACAGGAGAGCAGAAGACTAAACCCACCCAAAACAGTGTTCGTGAACTCAGAGGTCTTGGTCTCTCACCAGATCTGGTAAGGTTTGCTGCATGGCTTTGAATTTAAAAATGGAGTACTGGCATGTTGCAACAATATCCTAGTCTAAATTATGCTTACGTTGAGAGCTCTTGTGTATTGGCAATAAACAAGTAAAAATAACTGGGTTGGTTTTTTTTTCCCAAGTCACAGAGACTGCAGGAAGACAGCTTTTCTAGAGGTTTGTTATATGAATGCTGGAGTTACTTCTGTTTCGCTTCACAACCGTGATGTTGCTGTTCTGTTAGATTGTTTGCAGGTGCTCCACTCCGTTGGATACCTCAGTAAAGGAAAAGATTTCCATGTTCTGTCATGTTGAACCAGAACAGGTAAAGATTGCTGTCTGCACTTCCTTGCAATAAATATTCTAGCTGTTTGTCAAATGCTGAGTGGAGTTTTATCTGAGCGTAGTGTTTTTGTGTTCTAGCTGTGTCTTCTGTTAGCTGCATAATTCATTTGCTGCTTTGTCTTACCTACATTCCTTACACATGTAACCATTGCAAAAATAGTCCGTTTAATGCCAGCACCCAGGTTTTGTTATAAGGTAGTTAGCATAGGCTTGGAGAATTCTATGGAATCTAAGGTATTTTCTGAATAGCTGTTTTTGACCTTAGTTATCCTTCCACATTCCTTCTGTGAATACAGAAGAATGAGTTTTTTCAGTATTTAGGGGCCGAAGAGTAGTTGCCCAAAGTTAGGTTTAAAGGATACATGAATGTATTTCGTACACTGCTCTTTTCCTGATGTTATTCTTCTGTCCCAGACTGCATGAGGAGAGATGGCACAGAAAAGTTGAAATAGTATTTGAGAGAAGCATTGCTTCACTTGAATGTTATGTGATATGCAAAAATTCCATGTTAGCATGATTCTTTTTATACTGAGACTACTCTGCATAGCATCATCTGAGGCAGACCTTGGAAAATAATCAAACAGTCTGTAGGCTAAATATTAGCACTTTCCAATCCAGCTGGAGCTTGAAAAATTTTGTCGTTTTGTGGAAGAGTAGGTATCGCTTCACAATTCCAGGCTCTGTCAAGTCATTTTTATTAATTTCTTGTACAATGAGATCAAACTCAGTCTTGCGGTTTCAAGTGTTACATTCAGAATTAGCTGGCAATAATATTGTTGTGTCAGCAGTACAATATCTACCTCTTGTTGGCCAGGAATTTAAAGTAAGTTGGCTCTTGTTAGTTGTTTTCCAGGAAGTTTAATACAATTTTACATAGTTGTTTCTCTGGCTGCAGTTGCACTTGAATTGAGAAGTAAATGCTATTGACTATAAAGGAGGAAGATTTGCAGCCTAGGGGGTTTTACTGGTGCAGTGTTGAACTCTGCTTTCATTTGAGTCAGGAGAAATGAGGATTTAAAAATAGTTGTGCCAGTATATTTTTGATCCTTAAAATGCAGTCTCATTCTTGATGGACAGGTGACAGTTGTCCAGAGCCATCTTTCCTTTTCTGAGGAAGCGCATTTCAGTGAACTAGAACCGTTGACGTAGATATACCTCATTGACCTAACAATTCTTTGCTCAATAGTTGTTTAATCCTAAGTTTGATGAAGGATGCCTTGTAAAATTTATTGCTGTATTGACATCACAGATTTCCTTGGGCTTCAATCAAACTGGGAGCCCTAGTTAAGAACGACAGTGGTGGGAAATGGGGAAGCTGGGATCATGGGCAGTGTATCTGTAGTTTCAATTGGGATTACCAAGAAGGCTGTATCAGAGAAGTGTCTTTGAAGTGTTTTTTGAACTTTGCTACGTGCTTGTATAACTTGCATAGCAGCTGACTTTCTTACTGCTGGGTTATTGTGTTATAGCCCTTCTCAAGGAGCTCCAGTGAGCAGTAATACCCGGGAAGAGTTGAAGGATGACCTTTTCATGTATGTGGAAACTAGTACTAAGCTATTCATATGTTGTTATGTTATTCAACAGATGTTATTTCCTGGAACTTTAGGTGGTCATATGGTTGTCTGCTAGAGATAGAAGCTCTCTGAATATCTGCCTAAAAATAATTGCACAGGCACTTAGATCTGTTTTAATGACATTCATATTGTATGAACAGGTCATCTGTGTTCATGATGTCTCTTCTATTTACCGGGTTCCTCTGTTGTTAGAGGAGCAGGGAGTTGTTGACTACTTCAGACACAGGCTTGACCTTCCCATTGAGAGGCAGCCCAGGAGGATGCTCATGAAGTGGAAGGAAATGGCTGACAGGTGAGCTGCACTGCTGGGCATAGTTTGAATTAAGACTCCAGATTAGTTTCTCTTCTTGGTCATTGGTTATTAGGTGATGAGTGTTACTTCATGTTCCTCAAGTGTTCTCATGCAGTCAAATTTTTTCTTTTTCTACTACAAAAATCAATTTTCTTCCTAGATGTTTAACTGTTTGAAAAAATTCTTCAACATGAGAATCCTGTAAGATGATGTTATTGAGTTCCTTATCTTGTGTTGGTAGTGTACTGTCTATGTCAAAACCAGTTTGAAGTAATTAAAAGGTGGACAGCTCTGCCCTCCCTTTTTACACAGAAAACCCCAGTGGCATTACAAAGTGTTGAAATCCTTTTGTAGACATGTGTAGGAGTCATCAGGAGTGTCAAGAAAAACGTACCTTTTGAGTATGCTTTCAAGCAAGTGAAACAACTGTTTCATAACTGTTCTGTCTGAGACTCCTAGGACACTTTTTTTTCTTGTGGGGAATAGACTCCATGTTCGTGGGGAAATAGTGAATTGAATCTTTTCAGTTGGCATTCAGGCCCTTTCTGAAGCCTCAAATATGTTCGTCCTTGTAAGAAATTAATTTTCAAGATAGAGATGTTTCCCTTTATATGCGTGACACAAGCCACCGCTGTCAAGAACATTTTCTTTTGCCTGGGAAAGCCCTCGGTAACCAGCTTGGTTGAAGGTACTTAGCAATTTTGAAATAAACTTTAAACAATCTCTTAGCTGTAGCCAAGAACGCTGCGTAAATCCCATGCTGCCAGATGCTGGGGATTGAAAGTGTAGGCAGTACAACCTTAGGACTCTAGAATTCCTTTCTGTATTTCTAGCTGCTGAAGTGAACTCAGTCAGAAGCAGCGTGGGAAGATGCTGTACAGTATAAACATATGCAGAGCTGTGCTTTGATCCTCTCTCCTAATAGTTTACTGCAGACTTTGAATTTAATACAGCTTCCTGAAAAGACAGTTTGGATCTACTCAAAATGGCTTTTCAGCATAAGGAGGGATGAGTTAATTTATACGTGACTTTCTGCAACTCTTTTTCTCTGTCGTTTTTTTTTCTTTTTTTTTCCCCTTTCTTCTATTCTTGCTTTGATGTTTTAAAGTCATAATTGTTACAAAAGGTCATCTCTTCCAAAGTCATAATCTCTCTAGTTGGACAGACTTTCAAGAGCCCAACTGTTTATATTACTTGAAAAGCTGAACAGAATGGAAGTGATTCTTGCCCCTCTTTCCTGTTAATGACGAAATAACCCTTATGTTTTGATTTTGTTTAGGTATGACCGTCTCCTTGAAACATGTTCCATTGCACTTGTTGGCAAATACACCAAGTTTTCAGATTCCTACGCATCTGTCATTAAAGCACTGGAGCATTCTGCACTGGCTATCAACCACAAACTTGACATTAAGGTAGGGTTTGGTGCATGTGTGTAAAAAATTCCCCGCCCATACTCCTTCCACCTACAGTGCTACCGATCTTAATTAAGTTTTTCACAAACCTGTAGACAGTAAGGGAGAGCTGATTCAGCCAGTGAACTTTAAATTTGTCCTTGGATTACAGCATCAAAACATCTGTTGTCAGGCCTGAAACAGCTTCAAAGCAAACCAGCCTTTCATCCTGTAAGATATACAAGGTGTCTGTATAATTGGTGGGAACTCTTCAGTGCTCAGTGTTGCATCCTGAACTGTGATAGATGTACTTGAGGAGGGGACAGTTTGCTTTAATTTCTCTGACAGTTGTTGAAAGTGATCCTTTTTTTAGGGTTGTTGCTTTTAGGGTTGTTATCTTTGTGGTACTCACAGGTTTTGTGATGCTTCTGCCTCAGACTTTATTAAGGTTTTGATGCTGTTTTGGCTGCACAGGTGCTTTTAAGAGTCTTGGTTGTAGCTAGATGCACTGAAGACGTAAAATATGTATCCGTTGTCAGAAACTTTACTTTTATTGAAATAGACTTTTTAAATGACCAGCGGTTTTATGATGCTGGTGAGTCATGGAAATAGGTGCTTGCTTTATAACAGCACTGTTCTACGTTTGGCTTACCTTTCAACTTACAAAATCAGTAGAGGAGAAAAGAAGAAAAACAAGTAAGTCTGGTGAAGGGTAAACCCTGCACATGCATCTGTGAGTAGTTCCTGACACAGCTGTATTTGTATGGTTCAGAAGGGGAATGGGTTCTGTGAGTCCTGTGCATGGAGATCTTACGTTGGGTTAAAGAACTGTTGAGCCGTATTCCAAGCTTTAAAAAAAAAAAAAAAAAAAAAAAAAGACAAGACAAAAATGTTTTTTTCAAAAGGGTAAGCAGACTGCCAGAACATTCAGAAGTTCAGAGATACTGGAATACTGGAGATGACAAACTGGAAAGTTTGCAGTTTTTTCCATATGTAACATTGGTCATAGCATCCTTTAATTACAACAGCCTGTGTTTCACCATATCCTAGTTGTTCTTCAGTCTCTCTTGAAGATTAAACAATGTCTATTTGATGAGATAGTGGTTCAGTTTTTTTTCTTGCTGTGTGGTTGTTTCTGTCTGCGTAGCCGTGTGTTCCCATCTCGCTGTGCTCCATTAAGACTTCACATTTAATGAGTCTGGGTCTTATGGACATCAGCTTCATTTATGTGACAGCAGAGCTGCAGAGAAGGGAAGACACAAAAAATATGGCATCTGTTTGCGCATCTGTAGTATGATGGTGCTGGAAAGCAGTTTTATTGACTAGCAGACAGGAAATCAGCCCAGAAAAAACATAAGTAAGTAACTAGCAGGAAACAAATCCAGAGCTATCCAGGAGGAATGATGATATCTTAATTTAGTGAGAATTAAGGACACCCTGTATTTACACTCTTGTGGCAGTATCTCATCATCCTTTTTTGGATTTCTTCCCAGTATATTGACTCTGCTGACTTAGAGCCAGATACTCTGCAGGAAGAACCTGTCCGATACCATGAAGCATGGCAGAAGCTGTGTGGTGCTGAGTAAGACTCTTATACTCTGGCCATTTCTTTGGAGCATGTCTGCTAAACTTGCTGCTATTGACATTTTTGGAATTAAGAGCCTCACTGGAGACTGTTTTCTTAGGCACTGTACCAGCACACTCTGACATTGCCCCAACTACCTCTCAATGAAATTTAGGATAAGATGTAGAATGGAGAATTGTTAAATAAGTGAGGGAGTTTGTGTAAGGCAGCAGAGGGGAGATGATCATGCAGATGAAGATGTGCACAGGCTTAGTGGGGAAACAGGGTGAGAGGAAATAAGGGGAAAGAATAGGTACTGGCAAAGGTTATTAAAGCCAAAGGGAGAGGATGGAAGGTGTGAATGTGGTATAAAGTTCTTTAGGAGGAAAGCGTGAGAAGGGAAAAAGCGTTAGGATGCAGAGGAGTGCCAAGAGTTAGCCCAGAAAAGAAGAACAAGTGGGGCTTGTTAGCCCTCAGGGAAGCAAGCTTCGGGTGGTACCAGGAGAACGAAGAACTTCCTGCAGAATTTGGTGTCCTTGTGCCTGCGGATAGGACAACTTGACACTGCAGCCAGCGGATTTGTCAGCATGGGCCTGGCTGGGTAATATGTTTGCAAACATGTTTGGTGCAGAGCATGTGGGTCATGCAACATGAACCATTCTAGTATTGTAACCTGCATCGTATTTGGGATTTCTTGGGAAGGTAAAATGTGCATTTATAAAATGTTTCCCTGAAAATTCCGTGACATTTTATGTGACAGCTCATGTGAAGTCATACGCAAACTGTGCTGCAGACAGGCCTTGCCATGTAGGGCGCTTTAAAGCCCTTTTCAGGAGTGAGGTCTTGCAAGTCTGAGATGTTATGGGAGAGAGGTGGTACGTGGTTGGGGGAACCACGCTGGTGAGCCCTGTGTGAATGGAATCTTTTCATCCTTATGCAGTGGAGTTCTGGTTCCTGGTGGATTTGGTGTTCGAGGGACAGAAGGCAAAATTCAAGCAATTTCCTGGGCAAGAAAACAGAAAAAACCCTTCTTAGGTGAGAAACATGTTTTGTCCATAAGAAGAAATAAAGAAAAGGAGGAGGTTTAATAACAGCCTAACTGGTCTGCAGCAAGAGCTTTACTGATTTTTCATTAGTATCTAGAATGTAAAATTTTGAAGGTAACTGGCTGAGGAAGGCAATGATCTATGCCCAGCTTAACTGGGTAATGCAGCCGTCATCTGTAGTTAGCTCTGAAGTGGTCAGAGTTGGCTGGGATGTGATGACATGGAATCTCTATAATGAGGGGGTAGGAGTCTCAGAGGAAGTTTCAGAGGAGGCTCTGGTGATCTTGGCACAAAGAAATATGTGACTGCATTTAAATGAAATGGACATAGTGAGAGACTGGAAATGTGTGAGCAGAGTGGATGGGGAAGGCAGGTGCAGAGTAAAACTTTTCAGAACTACTTGGTAGAGAGTGAACAGACCCCTAAATCCAAGTTAAAGGTCTGTCTCATCCAAGTTTTCCTCTGACGCAGAACTGCTCTGTGAAGGTGTGTGTGCTTTGCGGTACGGGCTCAGTGGTCCTTGTCCTGACTTGATCTGTGTTCTGCCTTGCCTTCTGCAGGAGTGTGTTTGGGAATGCAGTTAGCGGTTGTGGAGTTTGCACGCAGTGTTCTTGGTTGGCAAGGTAATTGCACAAAACCCTTCCTGGGTTTTGGTCATTTCTTTGATTGCTTAAGTAATACCTGTAATTTTTAATTTTTCATTGGTAGGTAGATTTAATTTTTTTTCTAGGCCTGTAAAATTCCCCATCTCCTTTGCTAATTCAAAGGAAAAAGAACAGTTTCCTTATCCTATTCAATTAAAAATCATTGGACTAAGGCATGCTTATAATGACAGAAAACTTTCTATTGCTTAGAGTGAGGTTCAGCTCCTGAATAAAACACCTAAGTGGAGTTGTGCCTGTGTGCACTGGACATCCTAAATTCCCATTATAGTCAGTGGGAATGAAGACCAAAAAGCAATTCAGCCAGGAAGGCAGTTGCACCTACTTCAGTGAGTTGAATTGCTTTCTGGGCTCCACTGCTTGAATTGACTAGGTCCCTGTTGTTGAAACTCCCTTTACAGAGTGCTAAATTTAGTTTCTCAGCCTGATTCTGAGTCTCACTAGTAGTGACGGTAGGGGAAAATGTGTTTCTCGGAGTACTTCTGCTCCTTTCCCGCTCCCTGGCTTTATTTAAAATATTCTAAGCTGTTGAATGTGTGCTTTTCCTGAATGAGCCTTGCTTTCATCAGTGATTGCACTAGACTGGTTGCCCTAAGATTGCAACCTCCAGGCAGTCTCAGAAATTTGTATCAAACAATGCTGACAGAGTCCCGTTTCTGCTGTCGAGGCCTGAGCTGGCAGCTCTTTGCAGGTGAGTGGCTCAGCACAGTTAAGGTTGCCGCTTGCCATAAGCGTGGGGATGAGATGCAGCTGTACCTGGGGGAGGTCCTGCAAATGCATGTCATGGTATGAGGGACTTCGTGTTTCTAATTGATGAATGTAACATTGCAGATGCTAACTCGACAGAATTTGACCCCAAAACTGCTCATCCAGTGGTGAGTTTATGGCGACTTGCTTGTAATATCCTTACTGTGCTAGACTTCTCTGCGCATATCTGTTGGTACAGTTAAGAGCTTGGATTATTACGTCTTGTGGCTTTTAAGTCTGTCTTCCATCATTTACTAATCTGAAAAGAAAATGGCTTTGCCTAGTTAACTGGATCGCAGTTGCTGCTTCATAGAAGATTGCAGTGCTTATTATAGGTGAAACACTAATATTTTTTTAATTTTTACTTTTAATTACACTTTTTCATAAAGCAAGGTGTTTTCTAAGAGGTAAAATGTTCTTAAAGGGCAGTTTGAAAGCTAACTGATTTCACAGAGTAAATGTTAAAGATCTGGTGATACCCATATTGCACTGTGTAACTGTTTAATTATGATCTCAGAAATTAACATAGACAGACCTGAATTTCTTGGAACATTTGTGGACAGATTTCTGAACCTGCCTTTCTTAGACTGCCAGCTCTATGTGCCTTGTCCAGGGTCCACCATAATGATTGGCTTCTGCTATAATTTAAAATGCTACTCAAAAGGAAAAAGTTCTCAAAAAAACCAGCTTATGAAGTTATTTATCAAAGTATAAGTGATTCTGATTTGGGGAGTTTGTTTCTGTAAATTTGCTTGTTTGTTTGTTTAACACTTAGTTCATTAAATAGCACAGTATTAGTGCATGGGATCTGTGTAGGCTTTGACCGAGACCATTTCCTATGCTAAAGCTTCCTGAATACTCGCAAACCTTCCATATGTTCTGTACAGCCTTCACTAGAAAAACTCAGCTGACTAATCTAGTTCTGTTGGTCTGCCTTGTCAAGATGGTGTTTCTTGGGGTGGTTTGCTTGTTTTCTGTATGGATGTTGTTTTTTTTTCCACCTTTAACGTTTCAGGGTCTGCCTGGGAGCGTTATTCTTTCCTCATTCTCACCTCCCTCTCTGAATGCTTTTTGCAGGTCATAGACATGCCAGAACATAATCCTGGGCAAATGGGTGGGACCATGAGGCTTGGCAAGAGAAGAACACTCTTCCAAACCAAGAATTCAATCATGAGTAAGGCATTTCTTACCTCTTTTGGAAGTGTTTCCTGGGAATGATGTGCATTCACACATCACACGTGGTGGGTATGGGGAAGTGAGACCTGGAAATATTAAAGCATCCTTGAATGGTCGGTGTTTGCAGACTTTGTTCTAGTAGTGAAATGGAGATCAATGAATTTGGTCCCGTCTTAGAAGCAGCAGATTCTGATGGATGCTATTCATATGAACGTGTTAAAATTTGGCATCGTGTGAACTGTTTGGCATTTGCTCTAAGAAATGTCTTCCTTTTGGTGTAGGGAAGCTGTACGGAGATCATGATTTCTTGGAAGAGAGACATAGACACAGATTTGAGGTAAAAATGCTCTTGTAGGTGCTGAGCTTTTCTGTGTAATCCAAACACAAGGGATCATGGGTTTTCTTGCTTCTGGTCTTCTAGGTCAATCCAGAATTGAAGAAGTGTTTTGAAGAGCAAGGTTTGAAGTTTGTAGGCCAGGATGAGGAGGGAGAGCGAATGGAAGTGGTTGAGTTGGAAGGTGAGTACTTAAGCAATTAGTTTGTGGGTGTAGGTATTTACAAGGGAAAGTGTTCAGAGGGTAATTGAGAAGGTTTTTGTGTGAGACCAGTCCAGGCTCTCTCTGATTCCATCCATAAAATTATACTAAAAAAAGAATCCCATGTGCCTGTCCACTTAGGGACAAAAGGTAGGATAGAAATGACGCTTCGTCCCCATCATCAGGGCTTCAATGTGATCAGTGCTTTCAACTGCAGTTCAGCCACAGGCTTAAGGGACTTGACATTAACGTTTTCTGTTTCTTTCTCTTAGAGCATCCTTTCTTCGTTGGTGTTCAGTATCACCCTGAATTCCTCTCTAGACCAATTAAGCCATCTCCCCCATACTTTGGCCTCCTCTTGGCATCTGCAGGAAGACTCACACATTTTCTACAAAAGGGCTGCAGGCTCTCACCCAGGTAGGTTGAAGGAAGGCACCAGTCAGACCTTTCACAGGGTAGTGCTTCTTCCTACAGGATAAACTGGAGAATCTTCTTGGCACAAAGCTACTGCGGGGTAACTAGGGGGTATTTGCAGCACCTCTTCTTCCCAGTCTTTCTTTGAAACCTCTTGTCTTGCGTTTTAAGATAGACTGTAGTGCCATAGAGCTGTCCCGCAGTGAGGCCCTGACTGCAGGGAGAGTAACTCTGCAGTCTTGTGTTGTCAGTCAGAGGTGTTTGGGGAAACTGCAGCTGAGCCTGCTCTTTTAGATGACTGGAGACCTCATGGGGTTTTCCCCACATTCCTTGTACAAGTCCTAGGTACAAGCTGGTCCTTAAGAAACTTGTTCCTGTTGTTGGTTTAAAGAACGGGCCCTGGTGGTTGCAGCTTCATTTTTTTTTTTTTTTTCTGCTGACTTAAGCTTTCTTTTGTCTCAGTTTGCAAAGCAACTAATGTTTTGGGTAGACTTAATGGTACATTTACTTCCTTCTGCTGCAGTTCTGCTCAGCAGACCGGGCAATATGCAACAAATAAACATCACTTTGATAGTGACCCATTTTCTTCCTTATAGAGGAGAACACAGAGGATTTGCTTGTGTAGCTGGAGTCCTAACATGCACTAAACAAAAATCCCCAAACTAAATGCAAAAGAGAAATAGCACTGAATGTATTAAACTAAAGCAATGCAAAAAGGAAAGCATTGGCCTTTCTGGATTGAGCTGCACTGCAGCTGCACCACAGGAATTCCTGTGTTGATGTCTGGAGAACGGCTGTCAGTTGTGCTCTGAGTGATCTGCTCTGAAGAGTTTCTGTGAAGATGCCTCATTTCAATGCTCCAAGTGTTGAGGGATATTTTAATTTCCTGCTTTTGCACTTTTGAGGTTGAAATGGCTTCTCACAGCAGAGGAGCTGAAGTTTCCTCTCTGCTGCAGCATCCCAAGTTAGTATTATCTGCTGTTGGAGTCTTTTGTGATTGTGGTCACAAATTGTTTCATGTTTAGCATATAATCTAAAAATATTGGTGGCAGCTGTAGCCCAGCCTGTGCTCCCCTTTATTCCTGTGCCCTTGTAACTCTTACCATGTTTTCAGGTAAGTCTTACCATTGCACTCTCATGAGGTTTGCAGGTGACACCCAGTTGGGGGAAACGGACTATACACATGAGGATGGGACCACTGTTTGGAGGGACATGGGCTGGAGCAGTGTGTCAACAGGAACCTGATGAGGTTTAACAAGGACAAATGCAGAGTCCTGCATCTAGGAACCCCTTGCAGTGACACAGGCTGGGGACTGAGCAGCAGGGGAGCAGCTCTGCTGATGAGGTCTTGGAGAACAGCAAACTGAACGTGAACCAGCAGTGTGCGCTGGCAGCAAAGGAAAGCCGAACAGCATCCTGGGCTGTATGAGTAAGAGCACAGCCAGTAGATGGAGAGAAGTGATTACGTCTCTTTACTTGGCATTTGTTAGACCACATCTAGAGTATTCTGTGCGGTTTGGGGTCGCCCAGTACAAGTAAAACATTGGTAAGTTGGAGAGAGTTTAGTGGAGGGCCACTAAGAGGGTCAGGAGGTTGGAGTACTTGCCCAGTGAGGAGAGGCCGAAGGAGCTGGGCTTGTTCAGCCTGGAGAAGGGAAGACTTTATGGGGGACCTAAGAGCAGACTGCCAGCACCTACAAAAACGTTATCAAGAAGATGAAAACAGGATCTTTACAGAAGTGCATGGTGGGAGGATAAGACACAATGGACATAAATTGAAATAAGAGAGGTTCCGACTGGATATAAGGAAAATCTTTTTCACTGTTAGATCAGTCATGCATTGGTGCAAGCTGCCCAGAAAGGCTGTGCAGTCTCTGCCCTTGGAGAATTTCAGAATGTGACTGGATAAAGCCCCGAGCAGCTGTGTCTGATCTGATAGCTGTCCCTGCGGTGTAGCTGTCCTGAGGTCCCTTCCGATCTGAATTATTTTGTGACTCTGAAAAAGATCTTTAATGGATTAAAGGCAATCAGCTGTTACTGGGAAGCTGAAATAGAATGGCTTATGGGTGGTTAACCAGTCTCCTATTTATTGAATTTCCTTTAGAATAACTTTGCATTATGCCTATTATATGTATAATCATTTTAATTCGCAAACATTAAAATTGATGATGACTCAGCCCTACTTCCAAAGGGACAGCTATGCTAGGAATTTGGTGTGCTTTTCTTTTCAGCCTCAGCTAGCAGTACTTATACCAAACCCTGCTAATTCCTGATACAAAACTAGGTCTATAAAGCACTTGTGCTCTGTAAAACAAGATCTTTCTGAATTTGCAGGGACACCTACAGCGATAGAAGTGGCAGCAGCTCGCCTGACTTGGAGATAACAGAGCTGAAGTTTCCATCAGTAAATCATGACTGATTCCTGGTAACTTTTAATCTCAACCTCTTTCCTTGTGGAAAAAATTCCTTGCCCAGTCTTTCCTCCTGGCATCTGAATGTTTCATGTCAGTTGGTAGAAAACTGGCACACCATGAAAAGTGCTGGTGCTCACACACGTGTTCCAGCTGTGCTGAGGGATGCATAATACCTCATGTCTGTGTAACAGATGTGGGTGGGTATTTCCTTAGCAAATTGACACATAATAAAGTATAAAAGTACATGCGGGAGTTTGAGATTAAATTCAAATAAAGAAACAAAGCACAAATACAGCACACATTCCTGAAAATGGAGGCAAAGCTGAGCAAGGGGTTACTGGATTTAGAAAGTTTTGGGTATTTTGGGAGCAATCCCCTTTGCCAAAGAACATTTTTGAAATAGCCATTCTCCCCCATCTCTTGAGACAGCAAGTTTCTCTGTCAAACCAGTGGACTTGAGGTCTGAATTGTAGTAGCTGCTGCAGCTGCTATGTGAATGTGAAAATTGGATGTATATAATCCAGTCTTGGAGGGGGGGGACTAAAACCTAGCATTCAAACTTCACCAGCAAAAAAGGTAGACTTAATACTGAAATGAGCTCTCCCTTTGTGCGGTAGGTGATCGTGGATGTAACACTTTCCCACTGCTCTGGCTGGTTTTGTGTGGTATTTTTGGAGAAATTAAGCAGCATTTGTGCACACACATGTCGAGTGAGAGCGGGGGTTTATTGCTGAATGCCAGGGGACCAAGGATGTCCAACTCTTCCTTCCTCCCCCTTTCCTTCATATCACAGACGCTTCCAAAATTAACTGCAGAGTGAAAATGAGTGTTAGCCCGAGTCTAGCACAAAGTACTTCCCCATCCCTGGTCATGGGACTGGGCCTTTGTGGTGCTGAAGATAGCTGGGATCGCTAGGTGTTGGGTGGTTCCAGATCTGTTGCAGTAGCAAACGAAAAGCTGAAGAATACTCGCTGTAAATGTTTATCCTCCTGAAGATATTCTGAACCTTTGGCTCGCTGACGGTATCCAGTGTGCTCCCTAATGTGACACGTCTGGGTGCTGCGTTGATACCCAGCAGCTTAGAGGCCATCCCCAAATGAAGAAATTGTAGGGAAAGTGACATTGGCGTGTCTGGTGTGTCCCCTGTCGGGCTGACTGGCCTGCTTGTACCCATCTCAGCTCAGCTCTCTCTTAATAGCTGTAACGTAATGAAGGTTTTCCTTTGGTACCGGCCATGGGCAGTGCTGGGAAGGGCATGAAGTGAATTCTTAGCTTAACAGTGCTCACTCCGTACATTGTATTTAAACATTGATTTCCAGAATGCCCTTGCTTTCTTAGGGGTGTAATACACTGGTCTTCATGTTGCCATAGTGCCCCTGTAAAACTAATAGACATCTCTTATCCTGGGAAGAGGAGTGTTGTCAGGTCCCACGTCATGTTTGTCTGGGGTCATGTATGTAAGACTCAGATTTCAGTGTGCTGTGCAGTTCCAGCCTGTTGCTCTTCACTGTCAATAATTCCTGCTCATTTTCTTTCTCTCTTTCTCCAGACGTGTCTTCGCTGAAGAGAAGAGTCTTCATTAGATTTTCCAGGCATTCTTACAGCAATAGCTTGAACACTGTCAGCTTTGAGCTTTCTTAAGTTATGGTTTTACAATTTTCGTTATGAAATCCTGTCCCTTTATTTCCTCAACTCTTCTGTCCTTGTTTTTTTTTCTGTGTAGATTCTGATTATTTCTGGAGGAGAGCTCATCACAGCACATGCACCTCTAGACTTTCTTCAGTTAGCACCATCTTGGAGATAAAAAGCAAATTTGGGTATGGGATTTGATGTGTTGGGGAGAATCCCGGTGCACACTTCCTTCCTAATGCACGGTAACGCTGGCATGAGTTTGTATCTTGGACACTGGCAGTCGAGTTGCTTTCTCCAGCCTCTCTGCTCCCTCAGCAGTCTTTATTACTTACTGGTGAAATTATGTGGATGAACTAGATTTTGGGGGCTCACTCAGTTCTTGAGCTGTGCTGTGCTGCAGAGAATAGGTCTGTTCAGCTTTATGCAGTCTTTTTTTTTTCGGGGGGGGGGGGGGGGGGGATGTTTTGTTCTGTTTGGTTTTTTTTTTTTTCAATAGTATTTAAAAACTTTTTGGCACTGGTGGTCTTGGTGCATTCATTGCCGGCAATGAACTTTTAACCAGGAAAATCTTCCTGGAATAGAACAATTAATCTGGAACATGATCAGCTCTAACTGTGATATGCCACTCTGCAGGGATGCAATTAACTTGGATCATGTGGGGAAAAAAAAAAAGCAAAACTGTCAGGAAAGCCCATCGTTGCCTGAAACGAGGCATAAACTGTTAGCCCTTTCTATGCCAGCGTTTGCTGGTGCTGCTTCTTGGGCTGGGACATTTCAACTCCTTGCATCAAGGGGTAGGTACAGAAAATAAAGTGAACTACTTTCAGATGCTGCCTTTAAAAGCTCCCGTTGCGATCTGCCTTGGACTGAACAGTTCATGGTGCTTTTTTTCGTTGATGGGAAGTGGAGCCTTCCGTTGCCTTTTTTTATACGGCGGAGCCATGCGTCCCGCACTCAATGCAATACAGAAATGCTGTTTCCTGAGGGAGGGGCTTCGCAATTTGCCTACGGTGTTACTCGGTTTAGTTTGTAGATGTGTCCTACGATGACAAGCTCAGCTTTGCAGTTCTGGGGTGGGAAATGCACTCGCTCCCCCCCCTTCCCCCCCCCCCCCCCCCCGGCCTCTTGTTGCAGTGTAAGTGACACAGTTTTTGGTCTTCGGTAATTTAGAAGAAAGGAAGAAAGTGTCTCGGTTGTCTGAAGTGTCATATGTTCAGAACTCTTCGGTTCATTAAAGTTTGGAGAAAGCTGTACGTCTTGGGCCTGGCTGAGTACTAACTCGTGTTGTCTGATGCCAAACTTGATTGAACACTGTCCTGTCTCATCTTCAGTGATCTTTTCCACAGCCCCTCTTGCTTTATTCCTCAATTATTTTAACTATGTGCTGTAAAGCTGCTTTTAGCCCAGAAAGCTTTGAGCGTTCTTCGTGTGTGCCAACTATAGCAGTTCTGCGAAAATGATCAACCAAGTCGAGATGCTCTCTGTACTGAACAGACGCTGGCCCTGAAATGGCTGGTTCTCTAGCAGTCTGAGGTCATTCCTTATCTGTAGCACAACTTTTGTTTTCTTTCTCCTGAAATGTTTTTGTTTTGGCCAAAACTGTGCAACTGACTTGGTCATTAAATGTTTATTTGTAATAAAATGAGTCACTAGCCAAGAGCTTGCTATATTACTTCTACAGCTCAGAGGGAGAAAAAGGACTGAAGATCATACTGTCTAATTTTAAGTTAATCCAGCGTAAGCTAGAAGTCTGTTAGCTGTATTTGCATTGGTTTTTAGACCTGTATTTTCAAAGTCTGGCTGAAATTATGGGACTTCCCCCCAGCAGTGGAGAAACCTGGGAAAGCTGGACTGAGCCTATAGCCTGTGCAGGGCAGAAAAATGACAGTTTTTAATTGAATTATGCTGGAGCCTGCCTGTGCTCTCCTCCCCCACAGCTGGGAGAGCTGCTTGCCTGGTGCCTGCCAAGGGCTGGTAGGAACACGCCACTGTCCAGAGCCATGTCTCCGGGCGGTGTGGTGGTGTGGGGCTGTCACTGCTGCTGCTTGCTGCGCTCCCCCCAGGAGCTGTGGGTTAAATAACCAGCTCCCCCTGCCCAAAGCTGCCCTGGGGACAAGTGGCCCAGGGCCACCCTGGCCTGGGCTCGAGGCCCACCGACCAGCGGTTGCTGACCGCTGTCCTTAGGCAGCAGCCCGAACCTAACCCTAACCTCGGGCACTGGTGAGGAGTGGGGAGCGCTTTCTCCCTTTATTCCTCATATCGCTTCACTCCGGCAGAAGGCTCCCCGCCCTCCCCCAGCTGTGTCCTGACTGGAGCCTGCTGGGACCTGGGTGCTCCACTGCTGCAAGGGCTGTGTGTTTTCCTCAGTAGCTGTTAATTATATGGTCATCAAGGGCGAGTCGAGTGCTCCCAGGGAGATGGGAGCCGGGAGCTGCTTGGTGGGGAGGAGGGCTCAGCTCCCCCCAGGACAAACCCCCAGCCCTCCCTGGGCACCGGGTGCCAGCCCAGCTCTCTCCTCTTGCCCTAAGGGAGGACTTGGCTGTCTCCACAGCCCAACTCGTGGGCATGTTGGTAAAACCTCCCCCAAGCCATCTCCCCCTGAGCTGGGCTTGGATTGGGGTGGGACAGGGAGGAGGCAGCCCCACGGCAGTCCTGTACGCCCTGCCAGGGTAGGGGCAGCGCACCCCAGGGTGCAGGTGTTTTCTGCTTTGATGCCCACCCTTAGCTGCTGCATTTTAGCTCCTTAGCTAGGGCTGCAACAGAAATGAGCATTTAAAGTTAAAGAAAGGAAGATGCAGTGAAATGTTATGAAAAAAATGGTCTGTCACGGGGGTTTGGGAGTATGGTCACTGTGGGCACCACTGTCCCTCACCACTGTGCCTCAACAGCTCGGCCCCTTCCAGCCCAAAAGATGGATGGATCCAGCTGCCACCCAGGCTCTGCTGCCCTGCAGCTGTGGGCACGGACACGCTCCCTCCCAGTGCTGTCCGGGAGGAGATGCTGGCTGTGGGGGGTGCTGGCATGGTGGAGCCCCAGGTCCCTGTCAGCCTGGGCTGGGAGCACCACGCTGCCAACAACTGGTCCAAGGGGCGAGTTTGGGCCAGAGACACCTGAACAGAGGTCCTGGGGTGCCCAGCGAGCCCCAAGGCTGCAGGAGAGACCTGGGGTGCTTCTCCAGCACCTGCCAAGACTCCTCCCCAGCAGCACCCACCTCACTGCCCTCCCTGGGGCTGGGTGCCTCTTGCCTGCCTTCTCCAGCCACCAGCGTCTTCCCTTCACCACCAGCCCCTAAGGAGATGTCACAGGGTGCTCCAGGCACATCTCGAGCCAGGACACAAACCCCAGGCTCACTGCACATGAAGGCGAGACCCACCTTGGCTTCATCACCACCTCATCGTGGTGCCACTGGAGGACCAGCCCTGCCGAGCCCAGGGTCACATGCAGAGCACCCCGGTGTGCTGCAGGTGCCCCAAGCATGGTGGGGGGGGCCCCTCTGTGTTGCCCAGCCCATGCCCACAGCCCCCTCCCTGTGGGATGGAGCTGCCCCGACAGCTCACAAGGGCTCCCGGCCGACCTGCAGCTGCCCAGATGTGGGGTCCACGGTCACGGCAACGGTCTGCGTTGGCAACGCGTGGGGCTCAGGGCTCAGCTGTTCCCCCCGCCTTGTGCCCACTGTCTGGCTGCGGGTGGTGTTTGCCCATCAGCTGTTACCTGCCTCAAGGCACATCGCGGGGCAGACGTGCAGATTTGAGGTGTGTTTGCACAGGGATGGGTTCAGGGACTCCAGCCAGGGGCTGCTCCCTGCCCCAACACCCCCCACAAGCTCTGGGCAGGAACAAAGAATTGCGAAAGCCTCTGCTGGCACCACTGCCAATCCTGCACGTCCCTGAGAGCAACCGCACTCCTGGACCAGGAACCGGCGATGCCGAAGGGCTCTGTGCCAGCGCTGGAAAGGCAGCAGTGTTCATGTAGTGACGGAGCCCCTCCGCCATGCATGTGATGCGGTGCAGGGACCTGCAGTGCTTCTCTGACAGGGATGCTTCTGGGGAAAAACGTCCTGGAGAGCAGCCAGCAGCTGCTTTGGACAGGACCAAGTAACACTCGAGGCTTTTGAGGGGCAGAGGCAGAGGTGCAAAGAGCAGGAGCCTGGGGGGGTGTCAGAGGGGCTGAGCAGAGATCAGGCAGAAGCCTGTGCACCTCGCTATCGTCACTAACGAGCCCTCATTCATCACATCACCAGACTGCTTGTGTCATTTTGTTTTTCTCAGCCCAAGTCTGGCTCAGCTCTCCCGCAAACAGCACCGGAGGAGCAGGGCAGGAGCAGCCAGGGGTTTGCCTGTCCTGAAGCCACCCCACTCCCTCTCCCTGCGCTCTCCAGGCTCCCCCCATGGCGGGTGCCCATGGGGAGACACTGCCGGGGCCCAGCCAAGCGCTCCCATCAGTGCACACACAACCAGCGGGGAGGAACTTAGTTATCCTTTTATTTATAAACAAATCAACGTAAAATAAGTGCAGAGGAAAGCACTGGCTGACCCCGCACGGGGACCTGTCTTCAGCGGGCCAGTGGGATCAGCGTCAGGTAAAAACGAGGGGCGTCCCGGGGCCGATGCTGTGAGTGACGGGGCTCTGCGAGTGGCCAGAACCCCACCTCCCTCCGACCACGCTGGTGCAGCAGCAGGGACTGCAGCACAGACTTTGCTGTACAACAAAAAGCCTTTTTATTACTTTGGGGTTTGGTTTTTTTTTTTTGCAACTTTTCCCCTTAGGGGTAAACCTGACCCAGTGCAAGAGACTGGAGGGTTGTTCACCATGGGGGCCCTTTCCACTGCTGGCCAGGGCCCTCGAGGTTGGCAGGGACGAGGGTGTGAGACGTTGCTCTGGATGCACAGAGGGTGAGCTAAAGACAGGAGAAGAAAGAAGTGCTTGCAGTGGAGATCCCCGTCCCAGCCCTTTGGTCATTGCAGAAAGGAAGCGTGCGTGGGAGCGCGCTGTGGGTGCACGTGTGGGCACGCGCCTGGGACAGCCCTCGCCTCCGCCGCGCCTCTCCCCATCAGCCCTTCCCCAGCACATCCCAGGCCGGGGCAGGAGATGCTCCAGGGGATGGGCAGCCCCTGTCCCCCCTGGCAGCCCCAAGCCTGGCAGCTGCTGCCCAGGGGACACAGCGGCACGGCTGGGTGGCCTCCACTCCGATGCTCCTCTTGCAGCTGCAGTAACTGGGTGTCTAGGACAGCAGGTTACCATTCAAGTGCCATCAAAAATAAATACATTAGACTGTCTGAAACAAACAGGTGCTGCCAGGTAGGGCAAAGCCCTCGCAGGAAGCAATGCAAGGACGGCTCACCACACTGGGATCCTCTGACCTGACAGACCCAACACCCTCTCGCACACGCTGAGCTGGGACGGACCGAAACGCCAGAGGACCGGGAGGGCCCCTGGGAAGACGAACCTTTGCATCTCTGGCTAAAAATCTCCAAGAGTTGCGAGTTCAACAACAGGTAGAAAAATCATTTCATCATTTTAAACAGACAACTCCTTATAAAAAAAAAAAATTTTTTTTTTTTTTTTTTCAAAACAGAAAACCCTCAAAAGAAAAGAGAGAAGGATCAGTCGAGTCCTGCAGCATCCAGCCAGCCTCTGACGCCAACCCAGGCCCGTCCTTGCCACGGGAACGCCAGACCCAGCCACACTCCTCAGCTCTCCCACAGCTTGCTCCATGCTCCTGGGCAGCGCCGTGTGCTGCCGCACGGCCTCCCCAGTCAGAAATAAATACGAAGGCTTCCATCCCGGACCCGGCGTCCCCAGCTGGAGGAAGGCTGGGAGCTGAGGGGCAGGCAGAGCTCGGGAGGTGAGTGGCCCCCGGGATGGGCGGCCGGGCTCCCCCCAGGCATGGAAGACGGGGACGGGGGCAGCCATTGCTCTGAGGTCGCCGCAGTGCTATGGGGGCCGAGCGTGGGTCAGGGGCATCGTCCCCCTCACAGCCGGGCTGCCTGGCGAAGCGCAAAGCGTCCAGCCCCCCCGGCCCACCGCCCTTCCAAGGGGATGGGAGCTGAGGGCTGCCCCGAGCAGGCGAGGCTGGGAGCGCACGAGCCACAGCGAGAGGCAGAGGAGCTGGCACGAGCGCCCAGTCCCCACAGGCTCTGCCCAGAGCTGCTGCTTCATCCCAGGGAAGCAGGACCGGGAGCCCGCGGAGAAGTGCCGGCTGGGCAGCAGGGAGAGACCCTCCACTTGTAACAGGACGCCCACGATGAGTCTGGTGCGAAGCCCCGGGGCCAGCTGTGTGCCAGCCTCCTCCCGAGTGTCTGCCGGGGCCTGGCCGCTGGCACAGGGGTGGGCGGGCGGCTGGACCCCTGCATCGGGGCCGGGGTGTCGGCGAGGTGTCCGTCTGCGGCGTAAATGGGTGTGTGTGCATGCGTACCTGTCGGCAGGCGAGCGCGGGTATGGATGGCCAGGAGCGGAGCTTCCAGGATCCGTCCTGCCAAGCGTCCTCTCAGAACTTGCCTTGCTTTAGCTTGTCGATGTGGTAAGTGAGCTTCAGGGCTGGCCCCAGTTTCAGCCCCATGTACTTCATCATCATGTCACTCCGCAGCAAGAGCAGGGCTTTCCCGTCAATCTCCTGCAAGGAGGGGAAACAACAGCACTTGTGACTACACCTGTAAGCCCTAACCCTGCCCGCTGAGCCAGGCCGTGCCCAAGATGACGACGGCTGAAGCAGCACGGCTGGGTGTGAGAGCACCGCTCAACAGCAGAGGTGGGTTGCAGGTAACTGCAGCATCCCAGTGCGGGAATCCCTGCATCCTGCCCTGCCTGCAGCACGGGGGTTCAGCCTCGGAGCCCTGCACGGCGGTGGGAAATCTGCTGAGTGATAAACACCCAGGAGCCATGTCCAGCTGGTCAGCAAATCCTGAAGGGAGGTGGGGAGGAAGGAAAAGAGTGGGGTTTCCCTGACAGGGGAACGATCAAGGCAGCGGCAGCGCAGGGGAGCAGCCTCTCACTCAAGGGCATTGTCATCCCACTGCAGGGGAAACGTCCTGGGAGAGGATGCGCTGGCCCTGAGAGCAGTCCTGCCACAACACAGGCAGCCCTGAAGTCAAGGCTGAAGAAGGAGGCAAGGGCCCGAACCCTGTAAACCCAAAGAGACTGCCACTGCATGCAAAGCAAATTTCTGGAGTTTGTAAGAAAAGTCCCCCCATCTGGCAGAGCACCTCATCTCCAGCAGGGCTGATTTCAACATCACAGCTTTCAAAAGTATCTGATGCTTTACAGCTGAGCCAGATGTGCCCTCACAGAGGCTCAGGAGGGGAGGGATCACGAAGCTCGAAATAACCGAAGAACGGCTTTGCACTCAGCATCTGCAAGTGGAAGTTTTCCAGTGCCTTGCAGCACTCCTTTCCTTGACCTGGTCCTGGCTTAGCCCAGAGCTTTGCAGTGGACAGGTTTCCATGAAGAAAACGTTAATGGACTTATAAATGAAAAATAAAAATCACAACCGCTAACAACAGAAAATCCTGTCCTATGTCGACGCTCAGTTAGGTCTCACACTTGGTAAGATCTCCAGTAATCTCCAGTACCAGGTTTGTTCTGCTTTTCCCTTTGTCAAATGAAAGCCAAGTTCTTCCTCAGGATTGCCAATACAGGGGACTTTCATCCCTTAGCAGAGCTGAGCACTTTCTTGCATAAACAAAACATTTTTCAATTACTGGTGGTTCTAAAATAGAATTAAAAAAAAAAAAAAGAGTGTTGTCTCAGCCCAGCACAGAGCAAGAAGCATCCCATCTGCCTCTCCTGCCTGGGGAAGACGAGTATTTTCTCTTACTGCTCTTCTGACTTCACGAGCACCACCAGGTATAACATGGAGTGAATCAAAAGGCAGAGGGAAGACGAACTGTCTGGCAGGAATCAGGACGTGGAGCTGCCAAAATTTTCGTAGGTTTAGTTGTACAAGCTCCATGCTGTGTGTCTGCAGCTATTTTACATTTAAAGACACGCACAAGAACCAGAGGCCTTAGGACACCCCTTTTCATAAGAAACAGGAGTTTAGCAGCAACACACTCAATGAATTCCAGTTGGAACTTGTTTCTTGCCAGGAGAAATTTGCTACGAGGTGAATATTAAGACTCCATGAATGGGGGTTTTGTGTTTTCGGCACTAGGGTTCAGATCCAGCTAAGAGCTGAGCTCTCTGTACGCACAAAGGCAGTGGTGCTTGGAGCGACGGGCTCCTTAACTGGGCTGCGATGTCCTCCCCTCGATGATTGCTGAGTAAGAGGATCCCAGGCCTGAACACGGTGTTTTTCTTTGCACAAAAATCCAGCTGGTACAAAGTGCTGCCATTCTTTTGACTCTCCTAGATTTTCCTTGTATGATGATCTGCCCCCTCCCATATAGAATATATACATACACAGACGTATATACACATACATACACACCCATATATATACACATACAGACATACATGTTTTCGAAAGAGGTCAGCGTGGGGTCCCAGCTGTGGATCCGCTTCTCGTATGAACTGCATCACCTCCTCCACCGTCCAGGACGAGGGGTCGCGGCTGCTCAGCCGCGAGACGTCTCGAGATCCAAGGTATCTCTCTGAACCTGGGGGGGGAAGTGCGAGACAGCAGCCATTACTCCAAGTATCCCCGCCGCATCGCTCCAGCAGTTATTCACCCTTCATCTACCATTCAGTCTCCTCTCTCAAAGCAATGGCAGAGACAATGCGAAGGGCACGTCCCAACCGTGCCCCAGAGATTCCTGCAGCACGGGTCTAGCACCGAAGCCTTATTCTCTCTCCTTAGGCCTTACTTTTCAGGGCAACCTTCTATACTGAGCCCTTTTCCTCACTCTAAACCCCAATTTCCCCTTGCCTCCCTTCAGCTGCGTTTGGTCCTCCCCATTCCCACTCTTCCTTGCCCATCTACTGATGGTTCCCACCTTTGCAGAAAACAATCCTCCATTCCCACTCCTCTCCTCACACACCATTTCACCCCTCACTCCCCCGCTCCGAACACCACCTTTAGCAATTTTAACACAGCAAAGCTGTTTATGTTTTCATCGGCTGCGTTTTCTGATGCACTGAGCCCATATGCAAAATTCTGCTGTCTTGAAGCATCGCCCAAGCTAACAAAAGCCCTGCTCCCAACGTGCTGGCATCGGCACAGCCCGTTGTTCCAGCTCTCTGCCTGCATACACAGATGTGGGGGGAGGCAGACGGATCAAGGCATCAGCAGCCTGAGCTTTATAGAGGCTTTTATTGATGCCACTCACCTACAATTACAACTTTTTTTTGCAAACACCTGGATTTGACGTGTGCTGATTTACTGCAATGAACAGCTCTCTGCTCCTGTTCCTCCATACAGACAAGTGCCGTTCGCGCATCCGCCCACCCTCCTGGCCAACCGCCCCAGTTCCCAGCCTCATCAGGCAGTTCTCGACTCCCCGGCCATTCCCGATCCATCCTCATGGACTCCCATTTATCGCTTCAACAGCCCCCTGCCCACGCTCGCAAATTCAGCTCCTGCCCACTCCTTCCTGTCCACTGAGCTCCAGGTCCCACCTAGTCACCACGCCGAATGAGTGACCCTGCACGCACCACCTCTCCGTATTTCCACCCGCCCATCTGCCATGTCTCTAGAGCTACCGTTAAACCTAACAGACTACCTGTTTAACAGTGTAGAAGCCAGTCTCTGGTACTTGCTGAAGTTAGAAAGGTGTAACTGGAGTTAGAAAAGCCCTTTATTGCCAAATTTACAATCGGAGGGCTGGCTTCTTAACTCTCTTACCCCCAGAGCTAAGCCTACGCAAGGCAGAGGTACTGCCCTGGGTGAGGCTAGAGGGTTGGTGCAGGTGCCTGTATCCTTGCAGGCGATAGTCTCTGGAGCTCCTGCTGTGGCTGGATGAATTGACAGAGTTCAAGGCAGAGTCCATGGGGTCCAGGCGAGGCTCCAAGGGCCCTGGGAGGCCATCTCCCAGAACAAAGGTTTCACCTGGAACGCACCAAGCTGCAGTCAGTGCACCCGAACGCCACGCAGCCCGAAGTTACCGCTCGGCGGCAGAAAGCAGAACCGCAGCGAAAGCAGTGCTCGCACACGGCCGCGGGAGCAGGGTTGAACCACCGTGCTGGTGGTCTCCTTGAAAGCACAGAAATTAAACCAGGCACTGCTACAGCACTGCAGCCTGGTGTTTGCCTGGCAAATACCAGTCCAACCAGTTAGCAGTGATAACGGTTAGTGCCCAGACTGGAGCAACAGCTACTCTGGTAACGCCACCACCAGCTCTGGCTTGTGGTTCCGCGTCCTTACTGCTTCCAGAGGCCCTGCTGTGGCAGCGGGGCACCGCGGTGGCAGGCAGTGGAGGGCTGCCTGTTCTGCATGCCAACGGACACAGGAATCACACAACAGCCCTGAGCGGGGAGAGGAGGCTCCCCGAGATTTGAGGTCAAGTGCCGCATTTCACTGGCATTAGCGTGCAAACTAATGGACCAGGCGGTTGGGATTGTGGGGGATATTTAGGAAGACTCATGCTGTAGCCTGGATAGCAGCACACATGCAGAGCAGGAGGGAGCGGCAGGCTCCTCCGAGCAGCTCAGCTGCACCATCATGGCCCGGCAATGCTCTCACACCATGCTGATCCTCCGGCCCCGAAAACAAGGTGCTGGTGACCAGCTGCTCACCCCTCCTGGGCCCTTTTTCACTGCCTAACCAAGCTGGTGACCAACATCCTTTGCTGGGACATGCGCAGGAGGGACAGGGCAGAGGGCTCTCCCCAGGCAGGGATCCCAGTGTGAGACTGACTTCCTCGCTTTCTCTTCCAGAAACACGTTTAATTTTCAGCTGTCAGTGGTGGTATTAGGATGGAGGGGCTGACGAAACTATCCAGGGTGATATATTTTATTGGTTGAGCCAGCGAGATCTCCCTCTCCTGTTATACTGTGACAGCTTCATCCTAGGACATCCTTCATCCTAGGATTTTCCTATGGCACACACAACGTAGTCTCAGGCCAGGTGGACCTGATGCCTCATGAGTCATCCTCAAATACCTGCGTTCTTTATTATGAAATACCTGGCAAGTTTGTACAGCCAAAGAGGAAAGCAGCTCCTACAATGAGGGGTATTGCCTGTGCACTCTAAGCTGGGCCACGGCACCTAGCTGGGAGCTGGAGCTCCTCTACCAGCGTCCATAGAGGCCCTGAGATCAGCTCACAGTCCTGAGCTGCTGCCACTCAAACACCACAGTAGGTGACAAGGATGAAGAAACCTGAGCAACTGCCCCAGCCAGGCCCTGGGCTTCTTCCCTGGGACTTCCCAGACCACAGGAGCAGGAGGTGAGAAGCCAGCACAGCAAGGTTGTGCTGAACTGGGCTGGTGGTGCGGGCGCAGTGTCGATACTGCAGCCTGTGAGATCCAAGAGCTGTTGAGATCTTCTCAAGCTTTCCTGCTAAGCTGATGCTGCCATGCTCCAGCGAAGGGAGATGCAGCTTGCCAGAGCCTGAAGCAGTACCTGAGGGTTGCAGAGGTTGGGCCCCACCAAATGGGGCAACCTCTCTTGGAGGCACGTAGTTTTATCTGGTTTCTATGAACTATAGGACTATTCTGTGAACTGGGATCCTCTGGTTTCAGTGCTTCTGCTGTCTGTGTTTGAGCAGAGATCTCAGAGGCGAGTTCAGCTGGAGCTCATCCTTCCCTGGCTTCACCTCATAAGGCTACAAAATGGAAACATCCCTCTTGTCTAGCTCTTTGGCAATTCAGTGAAGCAGATGTGAGGAACTGCAACCCTCCATCTCGTGGGCTTTGTTACTCTGCACTTGAGGCATTTCTGCCTTTCTTTGCTTTTAGGTCTCTGGGACGCTCTCAGAAACCAGCAGCACATCCTTAAAATCTCATGTAGAAACAGTGCTGATGTGAAGACTGCTACTGCCGCGGTGCCTGTGCTGTGTGCTGGCCCGCACGGCACTAGCTTCCTGCGTGAGTAGAGGTGTTTTCAACTGCTCTCTGTGCATAAGAGGACGCTTTCTGACTCATGACTGTTCCTGAGTAACTTTGGACACCTCCTTCACTCCTGCACCACTTCCCACCATCCCATTTCAGCACAAGACTGGACGCCAACCCAGCACTGAGCTGGCTGCTCTGGCCCAGGGGTGGATAGAGATTGCCTGGCCCAGGCCCAGGCCGACCTACACAGTGGATGTGACTGACACCAGTGGCACTTTATAGTAGCTTCTTCATAGCAACTACATTTGGTTTCCTCTCCAACAGCACAGGTCTGCTTAAAACCCAAACCGCTTCCCATTAAACATCTGTGCAAAAGGATGACGTCTGACTCATGGGAAAATGCAGAGGCATGAGAGGGATCAGCGGGGACAGCCCTCTGCACGGGTCTGGATGCTCTGTAACAGGAAAGTGGCTGCGGGCACGGGAATGGGTCTGTGCTGCACACCTCCATCCTCCAAGGACACCCAGCACCCTCTGCGAGGTGACGCACAGCCTCAACTTTCTAGGAAGCCCTGGGACACTTGCCCCAATGTGCTGGGTCAGGCAAATGTGTGTCTAACTGCTTGGGAAGACCCCACAGCTCACACAGAGAGGATCTGTGTCAGCAGAAGGAATTTCTGGGCTCAGCTAGCAAAGACTACAGCTTGGGAAGCTGGGAGGCCACGTGCACAGGTTCACGTCGGTGCAATGCTAAGGATCCAAAACTCACCCTCAGAAAATATTTAACCGAACAATTAACACACTGTCATTATTCTGATATGAATGCACTGTGATGCATTATTCAAATATGTGAACATGTTCTCACATGTGCTTATGATCATACATCCGAAGAAGAGGACGAGGCCATGCAACTGGGGAGCACTACTGGGTTTTGCTCAAGAGGTAGAATTGAAGCTGCATGTTCACCCTCAGGTTACCTCTCTCTGAACTGGTCAGTGCTTGGTTGTGCTGTAAATATTGCAGCAGAGCTGGAGGCTTCTTGGTAGGGTCAATGCAAGAGAGATTTAGGACTTTCTTAAAAGTACAAACACACAAAGAACTGCTCAGATGAATGATACCACCAGAAAGGGGAGAGGGAAACAAGGCAAGAGGGGAATGATTACTAGCCCTGTGAATCACCTGTAGCAGAAGACAACATGCTTCTGCAAGTGGCAGGACACAGACTGCGTTCAGGCATATACACTATCCAGAATCTTTTCGCCCTTGATAACTAGCTTCGGAGTGAGGAGGAGGTGGTTAATTCTTAGGTAGATTTTCTTATACAAACCTCTAGTTTTAAATAAAGGCTTGCATTTGGAGCATTGTAGAAAAACATGCCACGGTCAGTGGTGGAGAGGCAGGGAGCAGATAATTAAAGTTTAATTAAACAAATAGTGCTATAGATTCAAGAGTGTCGTTTTACTGCTAAAAAACCATGGAGTTTGGCCACAAGTATAAACCTGATTTGCACAACTACTAAACACCCACTGTTTCCAACAAATGATAGTCTTTGAAAAGCAGGTCCCCACTGTGCTGGAACTGCAGCTTTTTAGGAAAAAGCTACATAAATGCCACTGGATGCAAGAGGAAAAACAATGAAAGAAGTGAGATCCCCTCCGCATCTTTCTGACTCCTTGCCAAAGGCATGATGAACGAAGGCTTCCCACTGCTACTCACTGCCTTCAATTTGGCAAACTGGAAACCGTTCAGGTACTGTTGTCTGTCATCCTGCTGAAGCCAGAATACGCTCTACTGGGGGAGTTCATCACCGTGAGAAGATGTACCTCCTTGCTCGAGAAATATTCAATATCTGACTATTTCAGGCTCATATTCTTAAAATACACCCTCTGAAATGCAAATATTCCTGCTTGTACTTAAATTTCATGGTAGAGGAGGATGAATAGGCTTTTAGCTGTGAGACAAAAATGAATTTCTAGATGGAATTTGGAACTGCACCTCATTTCTCCCTGCCCTGTACACCGCCTGCTTGGACCAAGAACAGACAAAGACCAAGTTGCTGTAGTTCACACACCAACAGGATCATCACCCTCACGTGAAGGCACACTTTCTGCTCACTTGTCTTTACTTCTACAGAAGACGCTGGAGTACTCGGGGCATCCAGATGGCATGTCCCATTGAAAGGCCAAGAGATAATTGAATAGACTTTGAAGCAGACTAAAAATCAGTCTTGTAGACAACCTAACGTAGGTTCCTCCTTGGAATTACCCATTATGGAAGTCTTCTCTCTTCACTGACAATATAGAGAGTGTACGATACTCACCACCTAACTAAGGCACCTTAATCTTTAGAGCGCACCACCGCGCTTCAAGAACAGGTGAAACACTGCATGTCCCACCTGCTGGTAGAGGAGGAACTGACAGGCTTTGCTAATGGTTAACTTAAGTGCAGTGGTTGATGTATTAGAGGAGAATGTCAAGGAGACCAGCAAGGACATGTACGTAGAGGTGAGAAACAGACTGAGCCTCAGGGAACAATTTTTGACTTGTCAATATGCTGGAACAGACGAGACAGTCCCACATGTCACCTTGTTCTTCGCTTCAGCTATGTGACAAACCTACAATTTTAATCAATATAGATACTAAGGCCACTAGAAACCGTCCATCATAGGGTGCAAGTTCAGATTAGCTGTGCTTAGATACGGGGTCAGTAATCCCGAAGAGCACAGGGCACAGTGATGGATGGAGACTAAAATTACACCACAGCGCATGGGAGGCTGTGCACTCTCAAATCTGTGATCAACAACTCATGCCCAGCAAACGCAGCAAGAACCAGGGAAACGGTGATTCTAAAGGGACAGCAACAGAGCACAAAGCCACTGAACTATGAGCCCAGCCAAGAGTCTCCAGCAAATTTTCAGGGACACGTTACAAAGAATTGAGAGTAATACCTTGGCAGATTTCACCAGCAATTAATTAAAAGGCTTCAGTAAGGTTGAATCTCCAGTCTACATTATGGAGTGTTTGCAGTTCAGAACAGAAGGGAAGGTGGAAGTGTATTTATTGAAGACTCCTGCTCAGGCTCAAGTAGTCCTCCAGCTACCTGGACCCCCTGGAAATCTCCCACCTGCACGTGCAAGGGACACCTATGGACCACACACCAAAGAGGACATTTCTGCAATTGCTTTTGAGAATGTGGCACAGCACATCTGCACCAGCGTTACCCGACGGATACTGCAGGAAGCAGCAGCGCTGCGGGATGTGATTTGATCTGGTTTAGCTGGTGGAGCACACACTAGCGAGACCCTCCCTGCTATTTAGGGAGGATCGTGAGGAAGAAGATGGGATCCTGGGAAAGGGCAGCAGCTTCCCGGCCATACAGCTGCACATCAGCATCTGTACAACATACTGCAGCAAACCATCATGGAAAAATTCGGGGGAAGATTGACTGAAGCAACTGGGCAGTTTTATGACCGTTAATACCATGCATAGCAATAGAAGCTAAAATATGGGTAATTAAATCCCAGATTATATGGTATTAGATGATGACTATCTCGGTTAGAAGGAATTCTCCCTGCGTTCCACATGCCTTACACAACTGCTTGGGGAACCTGCCTTGGCGTAGAGTGGTTTCTTCACTTCTCTCTGAAATGCCAAGCACCGACCCATGCCAGAGACAAAGCAAAGCAGACTTCCTAAACCCACGGCTCGATTTGGCACGGCAAATCTAATCCTGCTGTATCCATTACAAGTTGCTATAAACAGCCAGCTTTGGGAAGAGACGCTGTGCTCACCTTCCAAAGGGTGACGGTCATTCTTTGGTAACTTGGGGGAGAGAGGAGCACTGTATGGAGGGGAATCTTGGGAATATCGCTTTGTACCCCGGCCTGGTCCCTGCAGAGTGCCGTTTAACGAACTGCTTCTGTCTAGGAAAAGAGAACAAGCCCTATTTAGGAGTGGAGACTTTCTGGGAAATTCAGTCTTGCCAGAGTCACTTGAGACTCGCATGCATCGCCAGCCTGGTAACAGCCTGTTAAAACTGCAATTCAGCACATCTGTCATTGCTTAACATTTTATATTTTGCTTTGCAAGTTTTATCAGTGAAAACGGGTGGCAAGAAACCTAATGAATAATCTTAGCCACGTTTTGCCATATTTCACCCCAAATATCACCTCCGATTGACATAATTCCATTTGTCCTCATTCTACCCCTTGGCTCATTCCACACGATTCCTGCTCCTCCCCACTCTTCACCTTTCAGACGCACGTAACCCTTGGACGATTTGCAAACAACCCTTGGATGATTTGCAAACACTCTGTGCCATACACAGTGCTTGATTAAACCGTACTCAAATTTTCAATCTTTCCCCAAATGGATCCCTCAAGCACCCCAGCTGTCGCTGCTGCTCTTCTCCAAATGCTTCCCAACGATGGGGTTCTCCATATTATACGCGGCAGACGAGACGTCAGGCTGGGCTGCGAGATGTCTCTTTGCAGACGGCTAAAGGCTGCACACAAAGTGTCAGTGGGTGGATGAACACAGAGAATGGAAGCGCTAACACGGATGGGAACAGCAGCCAGGCAAGCGATACAGTGGGTGGCAGACCATGCCCCATCTGGACAAGGCATGGTCAATTGAGAAGCAATGAAGAGGTTACCCACCAGCTGCCGCCTGCCCACGCAGGCCACCAGCACTCCTGGCTGGCCCCTTCCAGCTGCCCCGAGCATGGGCAACATGTGTGAGCCTGCAGCGTTCAAGGTGCGCGGGGAGAGAGGGGTGAAATGCTCGTAGACAAATGCCGGGAGCTGGACAACAGCACGGAGCAGCCCCGACTGCCAGTGCAGGGCAGGAACGGGTGCTGGAGGGGTGACGGAAATACGGCGGGGAGCGACTGGGACCGGACACCAAGGGAGATGCATCACGCCAAACAAAGAAACGAAGGTACAGATGGGTGGGAAGCATCAGACGGTCACAATTTAGTTGACTAAAGAGAAATACATAGGTAGAGAAAAGTATCTGTTCTATCAAAATCCTTTGGGGAAATGAAAGATAAGCTGCTTATACTGAGGCCCTGGGACTCCATATGAGTACGATCAAAAATCACTGTAACATTATTAGAAAGACAAATGCTGGAGGACTCAGGACAAGTCCCGGTAGGAAACATTACTCGCCCAGACAGAGATGGGAACCAAATGCTCTTAGCAATGTCTCTGGATATCTCTAAATATAAAACTGCATGACCTTCTTCACCAAACAGTCACAGAACCACAACAAAAGGTGATGCTTTTTAAAGGTTTTATCAGGTTTTGGTTTGAGTTATTTTTTAAATTGGTTGATTTTAAAAGTAATGCAAACACAGAAGGTCAGGTTGTAGAAGATAACCCAGGGAATCAGAAGTTAGGTCAGTGTAAATTAACGGAAGGATAAACCAAAAGTAGGTCTGTAGTTAGGATCTCTGATTTTAAAGGACAAATTTTAAGAAAATAAAGAAATTGAGTAATACATAGAGCTGCACTCAGCAGTCACAATGCGGATCATCACGAAAAAAAGAAAATACCTTCAGTTCAAAAGATGCCATAAACATCATGAATGTGTATCATCAGTGAGGAAATAATGTGGGAGGAAAGGACACCAAATCTAAGTGGATAAATGTTCACTTTGAGAAGGATGATGAAAACAAGCAGATCATTTACTGGAGATGAAAAGGACCTGCTCAGCATATACCTCAGAGGATGGCAAGTACAGGGACGAAGTGAACTTTTTAACTCATTCTGTCTTTTGACACAGTGCAAAGGAGAAGACAGGACCACGTTTTCAGCTACAGAAGTAACAAGTGCGTGGGAATGGAGCAAGAGTATATTGTGCAGAAAGGTAAAGATTGAGAAAAAAGAAAAAAAGGTTGTCCTTGCCTGCAAATGATAGGACAGCTTTGAGGGATATTTCACCTCACCTAACTTGGGAGATTGGTGGGGAGGAAGACATCTGCCCATGCCTGGGTTTGTGCTGTTGGCCATCCCAAGGCAGTCAGGATAGATGCCTTTACAGTCAGAGAGAGTCTGCTCATCTCATCTCATCAAGTCAAAAAGTCAAAGTCAAGGCTCCTACTTTAGGATGGTGTAACTTGCACTGACTGCGCTGGTACCTCCTCTCTGACTGCAGAGCGTGCCTACACAACCAGCTCAGGTGTCGATGCCTCTGTGACATCCACCTGCATTCAGGAAAACAAATCCCACCCTTCACTTCCAGTCACAGCCATGCTGAACACCGGGGCAAGGCTCAAAGGATAAAAGAAACGGGACAGGAATGAAAATATACACCATTGACTAAGAAGCGGAAGTCAAATAACTGAACGTACTCAAACTGGGGATGTGAGAGTGCAGAGGAAGCCAAAACGTAACTTAAGAAAGAAGGCGCACATGAAACCCTGGATCTCGCACAGCAAATTCTAACAAAACTCAGTGATGCACTGCTCAGAGTGACTGGAAACATGGCGCTAACGTTTAAAAAAGAAGGTGAAAAAACGATTTTGGCAACAAAATGCTCACATCTGACCTCAGCAGTACTGCAAGGCTTGCAAGAGATTCTGAAGGAAAGGGCAGGGAAAATACTGCAATAACACATGGCACATACTGCGGTAGGCATTCATCAGAGGAGGCTAACCCAATAGCTTCCTTATCATGGCAAAATAACTGATCTATCACACAAAGGAAGAGTGGTCAATCTCATTTACCTGGAATTCAGCAAGGCATCTGATATGGAGAACCACCAGCTGAGACAGAGAACATGAGGATTACCAGAAGCCTCGTTATATGCACAAACATCTGATTTGAGGGGAAAAGCAGTCGGCAGAGCACTGAGTGAGAACATGAGGTTGGAGAGCAATTGCTAATTAATTTTCTTGAGGATCATTCTTGAGACCAGTGTCATTTAATATTTTTATTAATAACTTTGGCACAAATTTTAGAGATTCACTGATGAAATCTGCTGATGTCTTCCCATGTCGGGCCAGACAAAGTAGCATTTGAAATTATGCAGAAACAATATATATAGAACGGAGTACCAGAAGAGAGGTAAATCCAGCAGCAGAACGCAGATATGCACCTGAAGCATTGTCCCATGAGCTGGGAACTTGCAGTTGACAATACCGGATGAGAAGAACAGGGTATGCGACAGGACGGGTTGATCATCACCTGCTACAAGGATACAGCAACGAAAAGTGGCTTCCAGAGACGTTTCTTGTGAACATGGTGGTGCCAGTGCTCTGGCACCAGGTCCCCATGAGCTCTTCCCCAGAGTGCTGGGTGGCACTCTGGTCACCTCATGAAGTTTAATTCAAACCAACACTAGATGAGGAGAGCAGAGAGCCTTTCTTACCAGAGCAGCCAAAAGGCAAGCTCCCCTGAAGGATACGACTGCTCTCTAACTACTTCCAGAAGAAGGAGAACTAAGTTAAGCTAAAATACAATGTTAAGACAAGGAGACACAAATACCAAGTTGCCCAAGAATAAATTTGGGCTGGAAACTACAACATAATTTCTAAGAATTCAGCAAAAATCCTTGGAGCAGCCTCCAGCGGAAAAGCAAGATCCCCAACTCCAGAGTTAAAGCAACACCGTATGCTGTGGTGCCTGTAATAACAAGACCCAAGGCTCAATGGTCCAGAAGGTCCCTCCAGTCCTATGTTTTCAGATGGCTCCAGATCAGATCTACCTGTTCACAACATTTCACAGCCCATCCCTGTTCCTATTAACAGCAATCAACTTCCCGTTTTCTTGCAAATTTCCTGTTTCCTGAAGTACAACTCGATCTATTTCCCCTTATTTCCATGATTATGCCTTACTTAGCAAGACAGAATGCCAGGATGCAGCTGACCTAAGGGCTGCTACAGACCTTCCTTCTTCTGCCCCAAGCACATGCACAAATTCTCCACGGCATCCACAGTGGCGCTCCTGTAAAGCGAGTTTGTTCTGGGAATTGAGACCAGCTCTCAGTCCTAACCAGTGATTGTTTTCTGGAAGAACCAGCCCCATTCAGGCACACGAGCACCTGTACTGTAGAGGAAACAAGGCAGGACACACAGAGCTGAAGGTGAGACCATGGCAGCCTCGACACTTGGTGTGATTTAAGCCAATGTACAACTGCATCCTCATTCTTCCACGACCAGCTCTAACCTCTCAAAAATCTCCGGTACTATTTCTTTGCCCTCACCAGAAGCCACTGTAATGTGTAGATAACAACGTTTATCATCCTCTTTCAGGTGCTTGAGAAAAATGTTAGATGACCAGATGCCCAACAATCCCCAAGACATCAGTATGAACTACAGGACTAGGTGTTATCACTTCTCTGGACTGTGGTTAATCTTCCTTTAATCCCTGCAAACACTCTAACGAAGAGTTTGGGATGGGCAGGTCTCAGCATCGTGTCACATCTGGTGCTCTGCCTGAGTTTCCCTGAATTCTGACTTTGCTCTTTCTACCTTTCCACCCTGCCAGGCAGCCCAGCTCTTAGCACAGACACCACTGACATCTCATGGTGGCAAGAAACCATGTGTGTGAGCTACAGGACCCTCTCCATCCAAGCCTGCTGCCATGCCCAGATCCTGGGTCCTCTTCCTCCCATTCTGGTTTTGCTCTATCTCATGACGACAGGGTACTTTCACACTGAAACATGGGGGTTTCTTCTAACTAAGGGTTCCCTAGAGGGATAACCTCTAGTCCCAGTAACTAGACATGCTGTTCCCATACCCGCCACAGCAGCCAACCCACTTCCACTTCTTACAGCACAGCACAGCTCCCTGCTCCCGGCATTGCTGGCTCCAGCATGGCTCTGCACAGCCTCAGCCTGCAGGCAGCTGATCAGCCATGGAGGAAGCAGAGGACAGTCACCCCGAGATCCTTATGCTCTTTACACTGTTGCTAATCCCTTTCCCTGAGCATGGGTGCTTTGTGAAATGCAATGAAGCACTGTGGCATTAGGCTGTTGCCCCTAAACTTCACGCTTAGCAACTTTTCCCTAAACAGTTCTTCCTAAGTGCTTATCCTTTTACATTAGAAATTCTTGCTTTTCTCATCAGAGCCATAATTATCCAAAGGATTAACTTTGGAAAGACCTCAAACAGCTATTTGCTGACTTGGAGGGCAGAAAGGTAGCGGAGGAAGCAAGACAGGAGGGCAGATCAGCACAAGACACTTGTCAACTACCTAAAGAGGGTGCAGATAGCTTTTATCCTCTCCATGACTGGCACTCCTACAGCAGTTGTTCCCCCAGAGCCCCACAGCCAGCCCAGGGAGGCAGCTATCACCCCAGGGGTTGTTGCCACTACACAGTATTGCGGGGAAAAGTATGGGTCTTCTTGTTTTCCATCGCTTTCGCTTAAGAGCAATTTTGCAGCCTAACAATTTGCATCGTGGCATGAACTATCTTGCCAGGGGTGTTGCTTCAACGTGGTGGAGCATTAGCCATGCCAAGAAAAACAAAGCCACCTATGCCTCAGATCGCTGCAGCGTGCATCATCTCTTAACGGGCTAAGCTTTCACCGAGGGCTGGATGTGTTGGCTGCTGGCAGCAGATTCACAGCCACTATGGAAACCGCTCTGCTAGGTTTTAATTCCATTTCTAATTACAGTTTACCTGCTACATGTTATCACTCTTCTATTTCCCATGCAGAGTCTTTTGCCTTACTTCCTAACCGGATGAAGTCACTATAATCAGATTACAGGAAGCAGGAAGGACTGGGGGACAAGGAGAGGAGGGAAGACAAGGAGACAGCACGGATGAGCGGAAACCTACAGGCAGAGATGGAAATCAGACCGACAGGCAGAAAATACAGCAACTTGAATCCTGTGCAAAAAGAGCCCTGTGAGCATGTGCATGGTGTGATGCAATGAACCCTGCAGAGGGCTCTGAAACACATGCCTGCCTCCTGAGATAAAGATAAAATCTGGGTTAAGGCACGGAGCACCTGGGGTCCCTACAACGCCGCCCCCGCCCCAGCTCCTACCTGGTAGATACCTGTCGTGGTCGTACTCGTGTGAGCGCTGCATGTGGCTGTTCTGAGTGAAAGGCTGGTTCCCAAAGAGGTTGTCACTGCGAAGATTGTGGCAGAGCTTCTCCAGGAAGCGGAGGACGTAGGTGATACTGTTTACTGCTGGCAGGTTCAGAGTGTGCTGTTCCTGATCAAACACAGCTGGAGACAGAAACAAACAGAGCCCAACACGTAAACCCCCAGCAAAGGCAGGAGACTACGCCCAGGGCTGCACAGCCAGCTTCTGTATCTCAGCATCGCTGGTCTAGACTAGAGCAAACAAAAGCCACTGCCTTCCGCTGGCTGAGCGCTGGCAAGCTCGCTTCCCCGGGACAGGCTAAAACCAGTCTGCTGCACCCAGCATCAGGTACGGGGCTGCAGCGTCTGAGAAGCTGCGTTCGAGGGAATGGAAAGGCATTCAAGGAGGGGCCTGCACTCCCAGCATCCGGGTAAACACGAGCTTAAAAGCAAAATTAAAAACTGGGGTATTTCTTGTCTTTTCATCAGGAGTTCTGAAAATCCCACCCATTTCGCCTCCTCCTGGGGGCTCAGGCAGTGCTGGGGGACGATAGGTGAAGCATAACGCTGCCCAGGCTGATAACAGGGCTGCATGCCGCCTTCTCCAGCAGCTGTGCCTGGAGGCCACGTTAACTGCTCTGCTCTGAGTCAGCCGCTAGCTGTTGCTTCACTGACACAGATGTTTGGCAAGAAAGAGAAGACAGAAATCTTCTGTCTGCCCCTGGCCCATGACTGCACCAAGCTTCAAGAGAGACATCTTCCAATGAGCGAATTCTTGCAACGACATCTCTGAAGGCAAAGTGCTGCAGGCCAGTTCTCACCTGAGATGACCTCTCCCCCGTGGCCTTGTTTTAAGAAGGAGAAGACTGTTTTCTGATGATAAGCGCAATCAATGCAGGCCTGTACTGCTTGCTGCAGGACAACAGAAGCTCGAGCTGGTCCAAAATGGTCCGGCAGCTGCTGAACTTTCTTCTTGTCTAGGTGGGGCCCAGTGCTGCCATTCTTGTTCAAGTAAATGCAAACTGCCAAGATGAGAAACGTGTTTGCCATTAACCCACTCAAGAAAGCAAGAAACAGATGCCTAAAATCCAACCTGAGAGATGCTGAGATTTTAAGACTCTCAAATCACTCACAAAGGGGAATCCACCACGACTGCCTGTCTGCATCCTAACTGCGGAGCCACTTACAGAGGGGAATCACCTCCAAAATCTTCCTGCCTCACACTCACCTTCCAAGCTGTTGCTGTTTCTCCTACACTCTCCCCAGCACTCAAGCTCCCAAAGGCAGGCTGTAAAGTGGTTTCCATGCCAGCCAGGTAAGGCACCTGCGATGTTCAAAGGAGATGAAGGAATGCAGCCCCCACTTTTTAGGGAAACTGGGTTCTTTAGGTTCCTCTGAAAATTGGCCGATTACGTTCTGGGGAAACAGTGGGCTCAGCCCATATCCAGTGCTTGACCGAACATATAAAAAGCAGCTTTGCATTAGACTTTCCTGCCCAGATTCATCTTCAGCTACATCTCACAGCTGTAGCAGAGCACATACTCTGCACTGCCGCTCCTACTCCTCCCTTGCTCCCTCTTGTCCCTGTTTGCCTCAATATCCTGGCTGAAGCTGAACAGATCATTGCCACTGTCGTTCAGCAGTTGTTCTGCATCTTGCTGTAGCTTCAGCAGCTGTGGCTGGCATGGTTTCGGAGAGCTTGTGCTCTGGACTCACGAGAGGTGCTGCACACCGTACTGCCTCTGGGCACGATGGGCCACGAGAAGTGCCCTTCGAGAGCTGTGGAGTCACTAGCATGCACATGGTAACTCAGGGAAAGGGGTCCTTGCACTGACCAGATGGACTTACAACCTTCCTACGACTTCATTATTTCCAAAATGGACAGAGAGATAAACAAACAGCTGATCTGAACTCATGTGCCTCTCTTTTCCTCCCAACACACTCCCTATTAGGCCAGCCTTTCTGGAATTGTAATGTTTGCTGGTGTACAGGTTTAGGAAGAAATGGGAGTATCTCGGTGTGTTGCTTTCTGACTGATGCAGCTCCTAACTGTGCAATCTTGTCAAGAATGCAGTTCGAGACCCTTACCTGTGGGAGCCTGCATGGCAGAGCTGGGGATTGTAGCAGCGTCCTGAGGCACAGTGCTTGTGTCTGGTTCTGGGGTACTGGTTGTTGGAGAGGTGGGTGCTGGGTTCAGCAATGTCCTAGGTTTCCTCTGCAGAAAAAGAGGAGATATTTCTCCTTTTATCCCTGCTCTCCTTTATCACCCATGATCACTACACTCTCTCCTTTGCATCCAACAGACAAGGCACTGTGGAACATGACACACTTCTGATGGTGATGACGGGGAGTCTCAAGAACCTAGTAATCAATATGTGTGTATTTTATAAACCACAATCCTGAAAAAATAACAAGCCTGAGATCTGCCACCTCTGCTTGACTTAGACTAGCTACACACGATGGATGGAAGAGCTTATTCCACCGTTTGGCCATCCTGTCATGATCACAGCATCTGCCATGCTACTTCACAGCTAATGCAGCTCCAAAGACACAGTTTCTTGATGGAAATGATCTTTAGGACACAGACATTCTCTACAGCTCTGGGGCTGGACTCTGAGGGATATTCCCAGCCCACATACCCCTTTGGTCTCCTACTTGCTGCAGTCACACAGCCAGAGGCTGACACAAACGTGCACAAACACACGCATGCACCATCCCATGGCAGAACTTGCAGCACCTGCTTTTCACCCGCCTGCATCAGCATCAGCTTTTACCTTACTGCCAGGCTTGGGGCCTCTCTTTCTGGGGAATTTCAAAGGCTCCACTGACTTGGAGGGTGTAGGCATGGGGTGATGGATTAGCGCTTTGGTCGTTCGACCACGCTTCTTCCCTGTTTTGCGACGCCTTTGCCCTTGTTGATGCCCCAAAACAGTCTTTGTGCTACTGTGCATGCTAGGTTTCTCCGAGTTTACTTCGGAGGCAGGTAAAGGGCTCTTTGGAATCACAACTGAAATAAAAAGAGAAAAAGCAAATATAATTAAATCAGGCGAGAATCAAAACAAGAGCAGCCTCCATCTTTAAACAGTGTCACATGGAAAAACCTGGAGTATTCACAGCCCCCTGAATGGAGGCTTCTGCTCTCCATGCCAGAATAAAAACCAAACGCACTGATCCTTGGTTCAGCACTTAAGCTGTGGGACACTGTGGCTTAGCCTGGATGGGCTGAACTCCAGAAGGATTGCACTTTCAGCCATACCTTCCTTCCTGAAAATAACTGGCACCTACACCTCTTCCTTCTGCGAGTGGTGACCTGCCAGCGATCATGTAAAGTGCACTGAAAGCATTCCTAGGGGATGGATCAGTCAAGACCTGCCTGACAGTCACAGAGCCAGTGCTGTGCTGGAAATCCCCTCTCTCAAGGCAAAAGTCAAATTTGCTCTGTCCCTAAATTACCAGTGAACTGCAGTGGAAGGTACCAGCTCCATCCTCAATGCCTGCAATGATTATTGTTCCTGGCCTTGGGTAACAAATAGCTCATCTCAGTTGGATCAGCTGACCTGCTCCTCTACGTACTGCCAGAGGTAAGCGCAGTGCCACCCTACGGTCAGTTCCTCCTTATCTTCTCACGCTTCCCATGACAAAACGAGGTTTATGGTGTATTTGCCCATGAATTCCCTGAATTTGGTCATTCATCTTTCCCAAGTCCTGCTAAAGGCTAGAGATGAACTGGCCCAGCTCAGCAGACCTCAGTTTCCTTTAGATTTAAATTTCTGCCAAGAAGAAACAAAACAAAACCCTCCTAGATTTTGAAAAATGCACGGTGACCTTTAGGATGTCTTGTTTCTCAGACCTGGAAACCTCACTGTGTATTCAACATGAGGGCTTGGAATTAGAAAAAAAACAACCACTCTTGAAGTGAGGAGCTTTATAGTTAAGAAGAGAATCTTGGCAAAAGAAACAGAGCGCACTAAGATTGATACCAGGATGGCATGCAGCCCTAACAGTGGCACAACTGTGGGTATATAAAGAGATTTTTAGGGTTTTTCTAATGAGGGTTTTATGAGCAGTTACTGTGAGCAAGGACTCATTCCCTTGGCACAAAGGCACTGTTTCCTGCCAACAGCTCAGAAGCAGCAAACCGAGATGGGTCCAACTTTCTACAGGTCTGGAGAAGATCAGTGGGCTGTGAGGTGACAGCAGCAAGCCCTGAGTCAGGAGATACTCCAGGCATAGAGCAATGAGCTGACAGCTCTGTTAACTACTTCACTGCTAACCAAAGCACAGACCGAGCAAACGGCATGGCTGGTATGGGGAGATCTGTATAAGGTCCCATCAGTGGCAGCTTATTTTGGCCTTACGTGGATGAGCCACTGGAGGTGGAGGATCCTGCTTTACTCTTCTGCTCTGACTCCGTTCTGACTCTGGTGTGCTCTCCACGGGGAGACTGGGCCTGAACCTGGCTGCCAAGTCCAAGAAAACCTGAGTGAAAGTGAATGGTTCATTCAGGCAGCTCTAAACCAGGACTGGTGTTATCTCACGGCATGAGACGACTTCATGTGGGCGGACGCGCTGGCCAGGCACTCCTCCAGGTCCAGGCTGCTGTCGGGACTCCCAGCCTCCAGCCACGTGGGCATTTCTGTCTCATTGGCAGCGTCAAAGACGGTTGTGCATGGGGCAGGAGGGCAGACAGAGCCAGCCCTCAGCTGCCAGCTCAGCATCACAGCAAGGCCGCCCAGCCGGGGCACGTTTAGGATGCAGAGGTCAGCAGCTACCGCAGAGAAGGGCCAGGAACAGCAGGTGCCGCTCCTCCTGCTGCCGGCAACGACTGCTGCCACAGGCAAATCTTGCGTACACTTCCACTTGCTGCTGTGAGATGATGAACTCTGCTGTCCCTGCCCTACCACACTGAGCTCCTGGGTGTTTCTTTGAGTAACCTGCACAAAACGTGAAGCGCAGAATGTCCTGCAGTTGTCTTTGGGTGGTTTACACCCACCCTAACCTCACTTTGCACCAGTGCAAATAACACGGTGCATGATGCATTCAGGACCCGGCCCCATTCTGCTTGTCATGTGGGCAGGGCAAGATTTCTGGTGCCTTCAATTTTTTTTGTTGTTTTAATTTTATTTCCTTACTTTTTTGCATTAGCGTTCTGTATCAGATGCTGGGGAGAAGTACACAGTCATTCAGAGATCTAACTTCCCAAGTCATGTCTTTTTTTTGTGTCAGGCAGGTACAGAGAATTGTTGTAGAAATAGGGTTTTACTGCTCCTTGTCTGAGATGTTAACAGTAACAGCAAGACTACTTTGCTGGCAAGAAAAGGAATACGATAGCTCAGTGCTTCTTACAGATGATGGTTTTCCAGGACAGTGAGTGTCACCTGCTACAGGTGACATCTAGCACCGAGCTGTGCTAACAAAGAGGAATGGCACAGATAGGACAGGCACTGATCACTGAATCGCTGTGCCTCTAGCCTTACGTGTGCACAGCTGATCTCAGTGGAAAAATATTTGTATTAAAGGATTTACTAGAATCCCACAAGTTGATAGAACAAGGATAAACACAGGTAAAACACTCCATACTTCAAAGAAAGTCTTAAACATCAAAGGGATGTGTAAAACAGTGTGGAGGTATTTCGTTTGCAATCTGCACCAATGCTAAGTGCCTAAACCAAGCTGTGCCGCAATGAGGTTTCTCTAACCTGGAAGAGAAATTGAGGATTCTACAGACAAGCTGTGAAGCAAACACATGATCTCAGTTTTACTAGTGAAAAACCCACAGAAATGGTGCATTTGGGAAGTTGGGATGCAGTAGGCAGAGCAGCTGAACTGCACCCTTGGCTCCCGGGCTGGAACCACGTCGCAGAGAAATCCCAGTGCCAGGGAAAAGGCGACCGATGTCAGGTGAACTCCTGGTGTGCAAGCTTTCACTGTATAATTTTATAATAAAAAATGATTTAATCTTTTGGTACAATACATGCTAGAAAGATCTATTGTCCACTTCAGACATAAAAATATTACAGGTAACGTTAATTTGCCAGGCTTAAAGAATCACTGCTTTGTTTTTACGGCAATAAAAGCACATAACGAGGTGTGGGCAGACCACACGATAGGAAACCTCATTTCATTCAGCCACGCCAGAGGAGTTTCCACTGCGCCTGCCACCCCTGGCAGCGCGTCCCTGCCGCAGCCACAGCTCCTGCAGGGATGGAGGAGCTCCTGCAGCTCAGAAGACTGTTCAACGAAACAGGCTAAGTTACATCTAAATGTGCAGCCAGCTCAGGGCATAAATACACAGAAAATGACCTAGATTGTTGCTTTGTGCCTAACAGTATCGCTGAACACAATGCTGAATACATTGCTGAATATGCACTAATATTTTTTCCTGTGGCTGCTTTGATGAGACTGATATAATGCACAGACATTTTTCTGACCTGGAGCAATTTAATGAAACGAAGTCTTGTCATCCCGTGATCCAACGCCATTCAGCAGATTTGCCTGGCTTTTTATTTGATTTTAACCAGAATCTGAGAAAACACCTGCCCGTGCCAATTCATTTCTCTTCCCCCTACCAGATGTGTTGCACTGCATGCAATCAGTGTGACGAGGAGACACCACCCACTTCAGAGTAGAGCCATCCCACCAGCTGCACCCAGCCGGCAACGGCCCCGCCACAAAAATACAGAGTTATGGCTGGCCGTGCTGCTGTCTCGTCACTGAGGCATTTATAACCACTTCCAGTGACTGGATGCTTCCTAAAGGAGCCTAAAGATTTTGCCAGGTGCCTGTTACTTTCCTTCAGGATTTCAGCCCCTGATGTTACAAGGACGTGGTCAAGAAGGATCGCTGCAGGAAGGGCAGAGGGCTCAGCCCTGCTCACACCTACCCCAACACCCACCGAGCTCCGGCAGCAGTAATGGCTGTGCCCAGCAAACAGGCTTACCTCGCAGCTGCAAACCATTGCCCACATATCCTTTAACTGCCAAAAGTTTCAATTTACTGTGTTTTATTCAGCTGGTGATGGTGCCAGCCCAACAGCAAGCATCTGCCAGGGACATCCCCACCTTCTTCTTCCTTGTACCACTGTCTTCACCCCATGGTGAGCCACTGAGAAGAGCCAAATTTTCAGAAAATCAAGTGGGGCCCTCTTACTTAAAAAATCAACAGTTTGCTGTTGCTGAGAAAAGTAGCATCTCTCTGCCCCACAGCTTTGGTGCTCATATGAGCTCTGAGCAACCTAGTGCAACTCCAAAGCTGGCCTTGCTTTAGGCAAGGAGCTGGGCCATGCAACCTCCAGAGATCCCTTCTGACCTGAATTATTCTGTGATCTGAACGTGTGGTTAATCATTTCAGCTCATTAATGGAACAGAAAACTAATCAACAGAAGTTTTCTGCTGGCTGAACTGTCTTGTTTTGGGTCATACAGGCATCTGGGTCAGCACAAGGGCGGACACACAGAGGAATGGGCAGGCTCCTTGGGCCGGCTGGCATCGGATCAGTTTGGCTGCAGTGAGAAACATCACCCTAAAGATGCAGGATCAAACATTGCTGAACTCAGAGCCAAAGAAAAGACAGGCACCACTGACTGGGCTATTAATCACTGAAGGATTAAACAAGAGTCCCTAGCTTCCTGCAGAAACAAAGAGACTTAACAGAGAATTCAAGACTCCAGGCTCTATTTCCTAATGCCAAAATATCCCTTGCCAGTTGACGCATGGCACCAGCAGCACCTGCAGCTGCCCACCAAATTGTGACTATTATTTACAGAAGACTCTGTAGAGTTGCCGTCTACACTTTGAGGGTTAACCAAATACTAGAAAGCAGCATTTGTCACTCATCAGCTTATCTCAGGCTTGTCACAGCTTGAAGAAGACAAAATTAGGTCCTTGGGATAAGAATAACAAAGCCAAAACATGTAGGAAAATATGGAACAGAAGAGTTGAAGATGGAGAATGGTTTCCTACCTTTCTCTCTGATACACCAGCTATTTAACAGTCTGCATTTAACAGCTGCTGGACCACAAAACCCAAAATCTCCACTTCACGTGCTAAGGGCTACTGTACTCTCAGATGCAGCCGTAGCTCACACCCCTTCTCTCTAGAGATATCAGTAATAACCATTAGTGTCCCGAAACACTGGGGGTGGTTTCTGAGATGACGGAACACACCACGCATATCCATTTTAAAGCACCTATGAAGAACGCCCTGTAGACCACCGATCCAGTGGTTCTTTGGTGCTCCAGCTGCCCCTTGTCCCATCTTCAGCACTGCATGGTCAGAAGCATGACTCAAAGAGGTGGGTTAGAGAGACACATTTAAGATAAGCAAAATTGCCAGAGAACAGAAATCTTGTTGAGATCTGGCTGAATCCTTCCCTGGATGCAGCAGTTCAAACCCAGACATCCTGAAGGCTGGAGCTCGACAGGAACCAGAGCTTAGTGCCTGTCCAAGAGTAAGATGTGAAAGCTTCAAACCCCTGTGATTCTTCCCAAAGCAGAGATCACCATCACTAGCCACCACGAGCACAACTGGGACACAAATACAGGCTCTGGGAAGGCTCAAGACTTGGTATGTCCTGAGCTCTCAGCAGGCTAGGCAGACATAACACAGGAGAAAAGGTCAGAGCATGGGTGGGAGACACGGACTCCTTGCAAGGACAGGGATTAAGAACAATCCTCCAAATCCTGGAATTTAAAAGTCAGAATGCAATTACTCTGATAGTTCAGTATTTCATGCAGGGATTCGTGCTCTCCAGCCTAAAATCTCTGCTTGAGCTCAGGCTGAGAGATCAGAGCATATATCTAATACAATAATACAGCAAGAGGATCCAAGTGCTGCATGATTCTGCATGTTCTAGATGTTCTCATGATCAGTTACCTTAACTCCCAAAGACGCATTTTCTTTTTACACAAGATTTGCCTCCTTTCAGCTTTCAACTACTGAAACTTGCTGTTGCCTTCGCTGAAAGCCATGAGGTGCTTTTATTCACTGATCCCCTCCCAGACCTCACTGGCCAGTGGTTACATGGCAGTATGCACAAAAATGCAAAACCACGGTCCCTAAAACTGTCTCCATCCTGCTCATCCTGATGATCGGGTTGCATTCTAACGTCCTGTTTTGGGCAGGACATCCACAGGCACATGAAAAAGAGCGGTTACTTAAAACTAAAGCAGTGCCTTATGCATTTGTTGAACCTGAGAAAGACTCTGAACATTCATCATGAGTGTTGCATTTCTTAAAGGCTTAGAAATCTGCACTGTCTGGAGCATCAATTTTCTTATTTTAATTGTTTGCATGCGCTTGGATGAGCTCTGTGCACTGCAGATGCCACTGTACATCCCACTGGCACAAGCTGTGGCATTTTTATGGTTGTTTTATTTTTGTAAGTAAAACAACTAAAAAAAAAGTCTCAAGAGTCACAGTGATACCAGCAACTGCTATTTGCTTTTTGCACAAGTCTTACATTTACAGCTCTCAAGGCAGCATTCCTGTGTGCCCTAAACCATATTGGTAATTACACTCAGCACTTTCCAAAGGCAGTGCAGCCAGGGATCTTAAAAACCTTCCCAGGCGTTCACTGCACCTTGCAACACATCTCAGAGACGCTGGGCAGCACACTGACAGCCGGAGGTTTAGCGACTTGCCTGAAGTGCCAGACCAATAACAGTATTGTAAAACTTCCCAAGTGTCCTACCTCTAATTATAACCACATACGGATATGTGAAAAAGAACAACTGAAGACTGCAGTTGGTGCTACTGGAGCTGAAGACCAGAAAAACCCTATTCTGGACCTGCAGGGTCTGCTTATGTGGAGCTTCTGCTACTGGAGCTGAAGACCAGAAAAACCCTATTCTGGACCTGCAGGGTCTGCAAACACCAGAACTCACAACCCAAAGAGACCTCGCCATCACCAAGGCTGCCCTTCTGTGCGTTACTGTCCGCCCCATTCACCCAGTCATTTGCTAAACCCAAGCAGCTAATTTTACCCAAGCACAAAGTGCATCTGGCTAAAACATTTCCTGAAACAAAACTGAGGCTTTATCCAATAACACAGCCCCCAAGAGGAATTTGACCTACTTGGGCAGTGTCAATACAGCTTCTATAACAGAAACCCAGCCTTGCAAACCTGGAAGGGTCTGGACTGGTCAGTGACCATGTGGACAGATGTGACACAGCCTACTGGCCTTTCCACAAAGTCTCCAAGATCCTCACCAAAGGCTTTCATAAAAACTAAAGAGCCATGGGATAAGAGGAAAGGCTTCCATAGGGATAAGTCAAGGATTAGAAGAGGTAAGGGCAAACCGTCATTCTTGTGGAGGAGAGAGAAGGAGGACGTGGAGGACACAGGGATCTGCACCGGGATCTGCACTGCTCAACATATTCATGAGTGACCTGGTGAGAGGATAAGCTTGGTGAGAAAGTTTTCTAATGATTCACACTTCCCAGGGCAGACAGGACAGTGGCGGCCCATGAGCAGCTCCAGAGAGAAGCTAGGAGACTGAGTTTCAGGGCAAGAAAACAACAGGTGACCATCACACCGATAAATATAAAGCGATGAGTGTGGAGAAAACCACTCCTACCTTCAGATGCAAAATGATGGGCTCTGAGCTGCCTGGTGCTCCGTCAGGAGGGAGAACTTGGGCTGTAACATTCACTGCAAGAGAATATCAGCCCAAAGCACAGTAGTGGCCAGAAAGAGCCAGGGAAAAAGATTCCGCTTTGGAAAAATGAGAGATCAGGACATTGGACATCACGGTAGAAACCAACTGAATATAAATCCTCATTACACTGGTTAAAAATCAAGCAAAAAGCCCCCAGACCTGCAGCCGATCCCTAGATTCTCGTTTCCACAGAATTCCACCCTTTCCGGGGTTATCTTCAGCCAGGGCTAAGCTCTGCCTTGCCCCGCTGCATGCTGAGAGCCACCCTAAGTCTGCCCTTCACTGATCCTATTAAGAAAACTCTTTGATCAGATTGAGCATTTTTAACAGTTCCTTCACACTGCTTTGGCTCTTCCGCTTAGCATACAATGTAAAATATCTTCTAATGTTTTTAACCAGTTCCCAGCATCATTTCAGAGACAGTAACTCTTATTATTACTTAGCAGTTATTAACGCTTTTTAGAGTATAAACATATGTGTGCAGATATTCCTCAATGCAGGGGGAAGTGCTTTGAGACCTGGCACAACAAGTGTTACCGATGTGCAGCACAATAGACTTATTCAGCAAAATGCCCTGGGGGTCAGCACAGGCCCCATTCTGCTGATGGTAAAATAAACAGAGATAAGTGACTGGCTCATGATCAGAGACAAAGACAGTGACAGTGCTGTGAAGAGCAAGGATGCCCAAATCGTTGTCCTCAGCAAAAGTCATTTTCAGTTTAGTGCTGAGCACACAGATTTACTTAGTTCCAAAACCCAGGTCTTAATTTCTCCCCTGTATGGGAAAGAAATTAACTGCTTTGTATCCACTGGGTAGCATTATCAAATGGATGGGTAAACTGAGTCACGCATCTTTTTAATGAAATACTGCAAAGGCTAGCATTTGGATAAGGGAAAATGGCATCACGCCTGCCACCACTGGAGCAGCCAAGCAAGCGTCTCCCCAGATAGCAGCTTCTAAGCCCCTCATCTCTTAGCACGTTTGCTGTGGAACATCTGCACAACCAGCCGTAAAGGTCTCACACTGTCAATTATATGGCTGGAGCTTGGAGGAGCAGCACATTCCTGCTTCTTCAGCCCCTCTTTTCCCTGCCATCCCCTCTTCCAGCTCCCAGAAGGCAAAGCAAAGGAGCAGAAAGACCATGCTGGGAACGGACCTGGTGCAGGCATTTACACCACAGAGAAAAATGGCAGTTTTGGACAGTGAGGCTGGTTCGAGGGATTTAGCGGGCAGATCTGGATTGCACAGGAAGTCCTCAAAAGAATTACAGCCCATACTGCAACAGTGCTGTTATTTATTCTATGCAGAGTATCCTCATCACCCTTGGAGAAATACTCGCTTGTATGAGCCAGTGTCCAGCAATCTTTGCAGCCCATTTTTACAAAGCTGGTGGCCTTGGCTTGCACTCTCTGTGCCAGCATTGTTTTTTATTTCTCCAGTGCTCAGATAATTTAACTCTGGGTCCAGTTCTGCAAGGCCAGTTAGATGCTCCTTTGCAGGTGCAGCCAAGAGCACAGGGGCTACCAGCTCCCCCAGCCTGGCTGGAGCACAGTTCTGCCTCCTAGCCCAGCTACCAGGTCGGACAACAAGGAGCTACAATGAGCCTACTGGGGCATATGGTTCAAATGCAGAGGACAAGCAAATGCTGAATTTGTCTATAATCATCCTCTTCACATCCCAAATCAGCGGTTTTCCTCCTGTCCCCATCCCACTAACTCTTATTCCAAATAAACTGGCAGCTACACAACCTGGGTTCTTGCTTGGTGTGATCTCCCTATTAGTTTCCTCTTATCCAGTCCACGGCAAAAATAAAGCTGTTTTAATGGTGTGTTGTTTTAATCAGCTGTGAAACAGCTATGGAATTAAAACAGAGAAATTCTGAACTACAAAAAGGAGATGAGAACTGAGCTGGGCAGCTCCAGCATCAGAAACACATCAGCAGAGTTGAAACTCAAGCTCCTGACTGAGGGGATGCACTAGCAGGTGAAAGAAGACGTACAGGGGCAATCAGGGAGCTCCAAGAGAAATGGCAATGCCAATATTTATTGGCAAAGTCAGAACAAAGTCAAGTAAAAATCTGAACTTCAATACTCAAGCCTAATTTAATTACCCCAAAGCCAGGCTCAGATCGCCTCCTGCATGACAGTGCCCATGGACACATGGTGAGCTCTCCAGCAGCAACTGCAAGAGCCTACCTGTGACCCCCTGGAGCTGGTCAGTAGATAGTACATGAGCAGAACTGGCACCTTTGGTCCTGACACAGACACCGACAACATAAGTAAAATAATTTCCACACCTCAGGAAAATGATTGTACTGCAGCTTTTCCAGGCTTAGTGCTTCAGGAGAGGCCATCAGCAGAGCATGTACCCACAGAGGGCTGCCAAGAGCACCAGGGATGACTGACACATGTCTGGTCCACATAGTAGTCCTCAAGAAAATCCCAGAGCCATGGTCTTAGGAAGCAACCAACCTGCAGACTGGGTAAGACTTCAGCTTGTGCAAGCATGCCCAAGCCAACCCGAACTACACCTGCAGCAGGACAGAGGTCACTGGTTTCTTCACAGATTTACAGCCCACGGGAAGTTTGCAACGGCATGGCTATACTGCTATTTATATCCAGCTAGCTCAAGGACATACATTCAGTGAAAATATGTGGCATGAGAGGCCACCACAGTCAATCTACTGACTGATCACGTCTTCTGCCCCTGGGAGTTAATTATCAGTGGGTTTCCAAAGCCCCATGTTGAGAATCAAAATGTTTCTGTACTCTTGCCGTATTCAGGCTATTCAGGACTGTTCCTGGGGTTTCTGCTTGTTCTGATCTTCTCTGAAGCTCTTTTTTTAGCTTTGGCTTCCTGGTTAAATATTAGCAGAACACCTTCAACATATCAGTGCACAAAGAACAAGGAGACTGCTAGGTGGGTGTGGTTTATTCCACTTTTTGTTCTTTTTTAAAGCTGTTCAGAAGTTATAAAAATACCAAAGATCAAGAGGAGAACTGTGACAAGCCACAAAAGGTCCGATCTTTATAACAAGTGGGGCTGTATATTCAGTACGAAGTTCCTAGATTCAATAAAAATGCACGCTGTGGCAACATATACGTGTTCACCAAAGCGAGGGTCAGAGCTGGGCTCAACAGCATTTACTTCCCCTCTCCAAAAAATGGGAAGGAAACAAAAAAATGGAGGAACTACCCAGTAGGTCACAAGAAGATAATGTCATGTTCTTGCTCCCATGATGTCACTGTGAAAAATCCCGCCAAAATGGGCCCATTTGTTCCATACGCGCATACACTGCTCCGATCACAGCCATCCCATTAACCATGGGCAGCCTTTACAGACCATTGTGAGAAAAGTCTGGTCGATGATTCTGGTTCCTCTGGCACTTGCCTGCATCAGAAGTGGCATCCCTACAAGGGACCAAGCTCCTGCCACCAATGGCTGGCATATGTGTGCTGGTGACAAGCAGAAACTAGGCGTGGAGCCCTAAATCCTCGATGCGAAGCTTCTTAATACTAGTGTTTAAAACACTTCATCTACATGGGAAACCGCGTTCTCCCTGTGGCTCTCCTAAAGATATACAAACTGTTACACTAGGCATACTTTAAGCTTATTTAACTCTGCTTCCAAACCTGGCAGCAGAGGATGGTTAGGCAGAGACACCAGCCCTGCTTGTAACCAGCAGCTCAGGACATCCTGAGCCAGACAACTTTAAACCCACAGAAATAAAAGCCCTGGATCACTGCTCTTCCTTGAGTTTGTCCAACTCCATCCTGAAAGCACCCAGACCTTCAGCCTGCACAAGCTTCATGCACAGCCTTGCACCACGTGCCATCAGCAGAGGTGTTGTTACAGGTCGGAGACCTTGCAGAAATGGAGCGGCGACCCCAGCATTATTCATCCAAAGAGAGGAAGGTTTCAACAGTGATGCTCCTGTAGAAACATCCTGCAAAGACTCAGTAACATCCTGAAATTTTGAAACCCTGTTTTCGGCCAGGAAGCAGGACGGAAAAGGGAAGGAAACATCCTCAAATACAACCCAGGCTCTCTGGGTTATGAAATATTTTAGAATAAAACACATGAGGAAAAGTCAAGTTGGGAGGAAGACCGAGACACTGGCATTAAGGACAGGCTGGGGGATGGTGGAAACTTTGCCTTTCCCAGGTCAGCTTCTCTTCTCAGAGGCTCTTGCCAGCCCCAAGACATCACACAGTAACATCAGGTCTCTGACACACCAGATTCACTGTTCCCACTGAGCCACAGATTTGCCGTTTGCTGAACCACGGGCACCATCAGGATTCAAAGAGGTTGGGGGAGCAGCAGTACTGCTCTTGTCCTGCAGTACTGCTCTTGTCCAAGCCCCCAGACCTCCAAAGCCAATGCATATTCCGGGACACACATCCGAGCTGAGCCAGGATTACTGCTAAGGGCCTTGGCTCTGTGCTCCAAACAGCTCAAGAGATTTTCTTGGGATCTTCCAACAGCGGTCTCAAAGGCAGCAACACCGAGGTACGTGCATTAGACTTGCAGATAAAAGAGAAAACGCTGAACTCTTTGTGTAACCTTCTTCCACCGTCAGTATATAAGGTCTGCCTGTGTGGTTCCAAATCCAGCCACCCTGACACAAACAAATGTCACCCAGCTTGATGTATGAGCTCCAAATCGCAGCTCAGTCCTGAAGTGCAGTAATTAATATTTTTCCATCTCCTACAAGCAGTAAAGTACAGGAGCTCACCTGGGTGTTACCCTGCCAGCTACTCCTGCAAGCACCTCCACCCACCACTGTGTTCTCGCCCCATAGGAGGAAGAGAGACCAAGCAACATCAAAAGTAAAGAACAGTCATAAAATACACATTACCTTTGCCCATGGGCAGAAAATTTAGCATCTGATCATCATCTTCATTTGAAGACACCAAGCAGTTAACCAATAAATCACATGGCAGCAATGGTGGCGAAAGATGAAGAACTTCATGAACTTTCTATCCAGGGTCAGCATTTTGTGCCTCCGTTACCTCCTGGAGTTACCGCTCCCGGCGCAGCACCCGCGCAAGGGCAGGGCAGGCCCTGACGGCATGCTCCGGTCTCTCCGGCAATACGGGCAGGCTGTGTAACGCATGCAACAGATGGCGAGTCCAGGAGTGGATGTGAGCTCCACTTCAACATATCCCCATGGCAACTATCTAAAACTATTAACTTTTGCTTGCTTTGCAAGCAGAGGGAAACTCTCTCAAGGCAGCCAAGCCCAGGGAGAGGGAGCAGTGCGCTGACAGCTCGCAGCAGACGCGGACGAAGGCAGTCAAGGCAAGTGCCTGCTGTTTAACTGCGCTGAGCACCAGGGTCTCCAGTGCCCTCGCTGCAGCTCCCTGTTGGCCTTGGCACAGTGGCCGGGAGAACGTGCTCCGCATTAGCTCTCCCGACCCAGCTGGGCGTGGGGCCTCTCTGCCAGCTGGGCTGGTGCCAAGGCAGCGACTCCACTCCTCCAAATTCCAGTGCTGAAGCTGCTTCCAGCTCTGCCCGCCCAGCCTTAACGCTTTCACTGCTGTCCCTCTCCCACATCCAGCATGGCATCAACCCTCCGTTACGGAACATCCAGAAGGGTGGAAAAGGGTGTAATGAACCCACCAGGGAACTATGCCAGAGGCATAGCCCAAATGGAGGAATGGAGCTACGACGTTCTGAGTTACAGACTTTGACGGTGATACTTTTGACTGTGGGCAGGTTGCTGCAGGCTGCGTGTGTCCCTGCATCCTTGTTTTTAAGGTTAGAGTATTTCCCTGCTCTCCAGCAGTGATGTACTAAACACGGGCAAGCAGACTTAAGGGACGCTATTACAGTGGACAAAGTATGTGTATGCGTGCGTGTGGGGGGGAGGTCTTAGTGCAGGCATGGATTAAATATGGATTTCCCAGGACCCGGAAAATGAGCTGCAGGGAAGACTGCCCCGCCACAGCATCTTCCAGCAGCAGTACTGTTGGGATCATGCACAGAGCCACCTGTGCTCAGCTGTAAGCAGGGCTCCTGGGGGGTCCTGTAAATGTCTCACACTTTTGAGGCAAATCACAGCTAGAGTTTCTGATACTGTAGCATAAACCCCAGAAAAATGCATGAATTTCCTTGAAATTTAAAGCCAGAGTGTAAATAAGAGTTCTACATGCTTTCTTGTGTAAAGACCCAGACCTTGTAGAAAATCTCAGATTCCTGTGCCCACCATCAGCATGTATAGGCAGAAATCCCTGATCCCGTCTGCTCAGTCCCTTTTTCCCAGCCTGTGTCCCTTTACCTGGTGTAGACAGACTCCTCGGTGCATCACCTCCTCGGGTGAAGAGCTCAGAGATGGAAGCTGCCTCGCAGAGGTACCTGATAAGACCCTGGTTTGGTTCTCTTCCCCCAGGGGCTCACAGCTCTCCATCCCACAAACCACTTCAGAAAGGAAAATAACATCTCATGGATCCTCTTCCAACGTGTGTTTCCCTGACTCCAAAGGACTGAACTTCCCTCTAGTCTGTGATCACTTGTGAAACCCGTTTTCCCATGGGTAACAGAAGCAGACGCATCTCCTCTCTTTAGATGGAGGATTTCCCTCATCCCACCTCCCTGCTGAGGGCAAGTGGCCCCGGAAACCACAATCATTAACCAGCCTCTTATCTCTTTCTTCTTTCTTCTCAGTGATTTTTATCACAGTCTCATATTTCCCTCTTCAATCCATTTTGCCCTGAACCTTAGCAGCGGCACCTCCATTTGTGCGCGCGTCTCTCTCGCTCTCTTTCTCCCCAGACATGATTTAAAGTAACTAGGCAACAATCCTCATTCTTTAGGTCAATCCTAAGTATTGATTTTCTGTACTGCTTATAATGGAGAGGGACTCTCCAAAGCAGCTTTCCAAATCTGCACTCCACTTATGTCAGTGACCTGCGATCAGGATTGTTTCTGTCCTGTTTAGGAGCCATGAAAGCTTGAGCTGCCCACAGATTCCCCATAGAGCAGGAAGTTGAGAAAAAGTAAAAAGCCTGCAAAAAGTTTTTCAAAAGTACTGTATTGGTTTTGGCTGGGCTAGAGTTAACTTTCTTTAATAATAGCTCGTGTGGTGCTGTTTTGGATTTGTGACCAAAACAGTGTTGATAACTCCCCCATGTTTTTGCTATTGCTGAGCTGGGCTTGCACAGTGTCAAGGTCTTCTCTGTTTCTCATGGCGCCTGGCCAGCGAGCAGGCTGGGGGTGCATGAGAATTTGGGAGGGGGCACAGCCAGGACAGCTGACCCCAACTGCCCAAAGGGCTATTCCATACCATATGACGCCGTGCTCAGCATACAAAGCTGGGGGAAGAAGGAGGAAGGGGGGACATTGGGAGTTATGGCGTTTGTCTTCCCCAGTCACCGTTACGTGTGATGGAGCCCTGCTTTCCTGGAGATGGCTGAGCACCTGCCTGCCCGTGGGAAGGAGTGAAGGAATTCCTGGCTTAGCCTTGCGTGTGCAGCTTTTGCTTTCCCTGCTAAACTGTCTGTATCTCAGCCCACCAGTTTTCACACTTTTACCCTTCCAATTCTCTGTCCCATCCTGCTGGGAGGGTGAGTGAGCAGCTGGGGGAGCTCAGCTGCCCACGGGGGCCAACCCCCAACAGCTGACCTACGTATTTTGCTCCTTCAGTCTCTGCTTTCCTCCCAATTTACATTTCTACCTAACATTGCTACAGTGCACAGACTCGGTGCTTATGTGCGTCACAACTCAATCTAAACCTTGAAGCTCTCAGCTTGAGAAATATCAGCTACCTCCTGCACTGTATCTGCCACAATGTCAGTTGAGTCACTACATGACTCAAAAGGAAAAGCACGCAGGCCTGGCAGATGTGGATAATTCCTTCCCTACCCAGCACACCTTCAGAGTCTTCTGTTGAAAAAATCCACGTCGTTAGTAATGTGCACACAGTGTATTTTGGCCTCACTCTTGTGTGCTGCAGTATCTAAAGACAGGGAAACACCATTCTCCTCTGTTTTCCCCTAATTCTGAAAGTCTGACACCACCATGAGACAGGAAAGTCCAAAACCTTTGCAGTAAGTTTGGGTTCGACGCCCCACACAACCTTAATTCAGCTGTTTTATGTATATGCGCTGTGATAGAGAAATATTTCTCAATAAATATTTCTCTAGGATGACTGCTTGACTCAGTAAGAACGGACATGCAAACAGCTCTTCCAGAAACAATCAAAAAAAGCTAATTTCTAAAACTCTGAAGTGAACCCACAAGTCATGAGCACCTCCTGTGCAAGGTAACTGCAGAAACTATCATAAACACATTCTGCCCTTCAAGCAGAGCTTAAAGCTGCCATCCAGCACTTAGTTAAATAGGAAGTCCACCTCACCTTATATTCCTAAAAGCCCAGGATATGTGTTTAAGGGTAAAAAAGCATGCGTGTAGGAGGCACGAAAAGACATGTAAGATGCTGTATACTACATGTGAGGAGTGGAGTGGGGATTCGTGCCCAAGAGACAGCCCCAGGATTGCCCCGCTGGCGTGGGTGGGGAGCCGGAGGAAGCTTGCTCCTCCCGCACAGAAACCCCCCTTCCTTTGGGACAGTCACAGGGACCTGCCTTCCCCGACTGCTGCCAAGCTGGCGTGGAGAAGCTGAGCATGCACAGGACGAGCTCTGCCACATTTCGCCTTGCTCTGGCAGCCCAGCAGAGCTGACCTCCAACCCCAGCCTGCAGGCTGACGCGGAGCAGAGAGGATCAGGACCGACCGTCGGGGCTACGTTTCCCCTGCGGAGCATGTTTATTTGAACCCTCCAGCTCCAAGCTGTGCTGCATGGAGAGAGCAGCTCCAGGAGACGCCCGGGAGCCCGCAGCCATCTGGCCACCGGCCGCGGTGCAGTTCTCCCAGCAGGCCACCGCACAGACAGCACATCCTGACAGCAATGTAATTACCAACCTGGTGGGCAGAGAGCTGTTCCTCCTCGCCGATTGACCTCCCTTTCCTCCCTTCACACACGCACGTGCCCTCCTGAAAGCTCCCCTTGACGTGGCTGGCTGGGCCCCAGCCCCACCAGCACCCTGCCCAGCCACCCCAGCTAAGCAAACACTGGTGGGAGTGGGAGGCCCCGGAGCCGGAGAGGGGATGTGCCTGGGAGAAGCCCGGCGCTCCTCCACCTCTGCCGGCAACCAGCAGAAGGGACAGATTAGAGATGAATTAAGTTACCAGCATTAAATAAAGATGCTTGGCCTCTTTGAACTTCTGCTTCCCTTGAACATGAGCTCATTTCACAAGGCCTCTTTTCACTCAGCCCCAGGAAGCCATCAGTCTTGATGGAGTTAACTCTTCACAGGACTTCTCAGCTCCCCCAAGCATCTCACCCTGCCAGTACTCATCGGCTCAGGGCAAGACGGTCAGCCTGGTATGTCAGCTGAGTCCAGTATAACCACAATTAGCACCGACCTCCCGCACATTTCCCCACGTCTCCCTGATTTAAGGGAAATTCCCACCAGGAAAGGCAACCTCCCCGACTCCACTGCATGGTGCTGCAGGCTCCAGGCTGGCGCACAGGGAAGCTTTACTGGAGCTGAAGGAAAGGGGGATCCCTCTGCAGTGAAGCCTCCTCCAACCCTGCCAAAAGCAGCACTCTCAGGTCCTGGGAGGACTGTGCTCAACCATCCTCCAAAGCAGGGCTGAGGAGTAAAGGAACAAGGGAGGAGTTTAATTACAGATGAGGAAAGTTCCCAGCACTCTTTTTTCTTTATTTAATCCCACAAAGTGGAAATTGGAAAGTCTGGGGCAGGAAAGGGAGGGGGTAGCCACAGAGAGGAAAGTAAAATACCACAAAGACAAGGCTGATCCCGACTCCACAGCATTTTTGCCTGGCTCATGCAACCTCTGCCAATCCCTGCTCTTGCCCCAGTACTTGAAAAGCACAGCAAAGAGAGCAGAAATCTGCCTGAGAACAAGGGCTACGTCTGCCTGGGAGAGGGGAGATGTGACTTTGGGGTTCACTATTTTTGTACATGAGCAGGAACTGCAGAGTCGCTGCCGATGGAGCCGATGCGAGAGGGAGAGCCTGTCACTGCTGCCTGCCAAGGGGAGAAGCAAATGCTTCTCAAGATGGCTCCAAGTTACCACAGTGTCAGCCCCATGATGGGGTGTTATTTCTGGATGCTCTGCTCGCTCACAGCTTCAGCCCCTGGCACAGGGAGGCCGGACAGGAACAGAGCTGCCTGCACCGGGCACCACGGGTCAGATGGAGGTTCACACTTCTCCTGGGAAGGCGGCTTCCACCTTGCTCCTGAAACCTTCCACCCCCAGTTTACAGCCAGGAAAGCTCCCACCCAACACAAACATGTCTTTAGCGACTCGTGCAGTACCTGAGAAGCACCTTGGAGATGCTGGGGAAGAGCCCCTGACTCCAGAGCACTGCTGGAAAGACCAGCCACCGGCCAGGAGGTCCCCAGCAGCTCTGCAGAGCCTGCAGGGCAGCAGCGGGCAGGACGCAAACAGTAGGAAGTGAGGGAGAGGCTGGGAACATCAAGGCTGAATGCAGAAATCCAAGATAAACAGCAAGAGTGCCTTTCAGTTCCCAACCACAACAGAAATCATCTCCACCCGAGGGGAGCCCACAGCTTGGCTTGCACACAGGCCATGCAAGACGACCTCACGCAATCCACCCCAACACCAACCTTGCAGCACGGGGGACAGAAATGGCTGACATCAAGGGACAGCAGGAAAGCACCAGCCTGACGGGTTAGCACAAGCTGACCCCGGATTTTCAAGAGGAACAGTCTCATCAGAGAAACGCCTCTCCTAAGTAATCCTTCAGCTCCAGGAGAGCGGTTGCTCTCCTGCTTCTCATTTCATTGACAGGCGTGTGCTGGACTTGCCAGCCAGCAAATGCCAGAGGGACATGCATGAGGACAATGACAGCTTCCCTGGCCTTAAACACAACTGCAACACTAGCAAGCTAGAGACACATCTGAAAATCTCAACAGCCAACGCTCAGACCTTTGCAAGGCAGCAAGTTCCCCGATACCATTCCTAACCAACAATCATGGCTCAAGGAACAATGCAGGTACAACCTGATTCAGACCTGCTTTTTCTATGTTCACAGCTGAGATCACAGCATAAGGCAGAGCAAGTTAACTGTCAGAAGTACAAACGGGCGCAGTCCTGCAACTTAATAGTTCTCATTATTCCCTTATAATATCCACAAGTAGCCCAGTCCCCCTGTGAAAAAGTCCCTATGAATGCGTGTTCCAGAGACGCAGGAAAGACTCCAAGGAAATTCCTGAAGAGGAGCAGACCTCAGCAATGTTGTACAGCACCACCAGCCCTCCAGAGAGCCATCCTCCTCCCCATTTTTACGGATGGCTGTTCCTTAGCACCTTGACACCAGGCTGTTACATTGCTAATAGGTATGATCATCTACCTTTACTACGCATAAAGCAGCAGTAAAAGCCAGACAGGGCACCCAGATGCCCTTGCTGCTAGCCTCTGCCTGTTTTGCTGCTCTTTGAGAGCTGATTGGAGGAAGAAGACAGCTAAGCAACAACGTGGGCCTTACCTTTTGTTCCAGGGGGCTGCAGATTATCTCCAGTCAGCGAGCACCAGCCTACGGGAAAGATGTCCCGGGAATCATATCGGCACCAGTAATCGAAGGCACCTCTCCAGCCATCAAATGTTATGAGGACCTCAGAACCTCTCACCTCCCCAATGGTGGCCGGGCAGATGAAGTGAGGGTTCTTCCTGTCCACTGCCTCCAGCTTCATACCTGTCTTGAAGAAGTTTTGGGATGGAGATGGTGGTTCCTACAAGGAGAAATTGAAAATGTGCTCAAAGAGGATATGCCAGTGCCTCCCCAGACTAGGGCTGTCTCCTCCATCAGCAAACTCACCTCCACAAGCAGATGAAGAAGGGAGCTAGTGGGATGGATCTGAACCCCAATTAGGTGTGCACATGCTGGCCTAGCTACGCAACCACATGCCCTTTAAGTCAAGGGGCAATGAAATCCACTACTGACTGCTCTGCCATCACCTGGCTGCTGGACCAAATCCAGACAGTCCTATGTTAACACTGCACCCTGTGACAAGTCTGTCAAGCAACACAGGCAGAACATAAAGCTCCAAAGAAAAGAGCCTCTGTAGGATACTCTCACCTTGTTACCTCAGAGCAGGAAAACCCGAGATATGACAGTGTCTCTCCGTCATTCTTCCCCCACCTTCAGCTTTGCTAGACGTGTGAGAGATCAGACATCCATCCTTATGTGGGGCTTGCTCTTCCTAATCTTTTATACTTGCGATACACTGAAGCCACACCGACCATCCCATACCACAGCACATGCCTCTAGACTGGCTTCTGTCTCTCTCTGACTTCACTAAGGGTGTGAGAATACGAACTACAAAATCATACTTGCAGTGTTGCCTCACAGCAACGTCTGCACTCCTTGCAAGCTCTGGTACATTAAAATGTTTCAGAAAGGTGCTGACTTTCACATATTGCACTCCTGACTTTGAGTAGCACCTGCAGCCCAAGTGAAAAACAAGCACATTTCTCAAGCCCAAGCACTGAAGCCCAAGCCACTTTCTTAGCAGACCTCTGTCTGCATCTCAACACTGCTATGACACAGCAGCAGAGGGTATGGATCTGTCCTAGAGAAGCAGCACCATGGCAAAGCTGGGCAATGTTCATCTCCTCTGGGATCAGCAGATCTCACACGAGACACCAGCTGTGATTTTGGTGCTCTGCAGTAAAGGGGACATTCCAGAAGGATGTCTTCACAAACAGTACAGTAAAATACCTTGTGAAAAATCCGGACAGGAGCCATCTCTGCTCCATTCAGAGTCTTCAGAAGGAACATGGGCCAAGAGGAGGCATTCAGCCGAAAGCCTGCAGAGAAGCAGAGATGGAGACTTTAAGGCTGTGAGGGCCACTGGATCTGGCAGCACATGCCTGCACTGATGGGAACTTTGCAGCGGGCATACATCGTGATACCACACCACCCTCCTCTCACTGGAGAGTCAGGTTTGACCTTTTTCAGATACTCATGATGCAAAACATTATGTTGTTGAAAAGAAACATCTGGAAATGGATGTTTGACTGCAGTATTCGCTTATCATAACAAAAGTCTGTACATTGGCCGTACAGGCAGAGCACTTTGTGCAGCGTTAGTGCTGGCAGCTTCAGTGATCCTACTACAGGGGAGACATGACTTAGCAAGTGCACACTCAGGCCATGAAATTTCTTCCTCAATAGGGAATCCCAGCTTCTGGGTGGCCTCCTCCACTTTTTAGAGTGAGCTGCAGGCAAGCTAACCTGAAGAAATAAAGAGGCTGTGACTTGACTGGGAAACAGATTTAACCATTACAGGAAAGGATAGCAGTTTTTGGCTTGACATCTTCTGTGAAAAAAAGTAGAGAAATAACAGGAAGGGGCTTATGGAAGAAAAAAGCAAATTCACATGCTCTGAGTCTATGGCACTGAGCACGACTGCACAACTGACAAAAGTCTCCAGACATCACAAAATACCATCTTTGCTAAATGTGCATCTCCTGTACAATTTCTGCTGCTCAGCTGAACATGGCATTACACTTCTGTATTTGCAGTGTTTTGAAGGTAACCCTGGGACTGGACCTAGACAGAGAGCATCCCATGATGATTTACACGGCAAAGTTTTGCCAGGGCCAAAATGCCAGAACTCAACCAGGTCAGTACAGGCCACCCTGCCAGCCCTGCAACTTTGTCAAGGCAGCCTGGAAACTGAACGAGCCAGCCACAAACCTCAGGGGATGGGAGAGCTAAGCTCCCGGAGGGGCAAAGATAACCTTTTACGTGAATTATCCATGTAAAGAAGGGGAGCAGCAGCAGATGTGTACAAACAGAAAATGCTACAAGGAACACAGAAAATCCTTGCAGTGTTTTCTGGGCCCTTGCACTCTGCAGGCAGAAAGGACAACTGCAGAACTAGCTTTTTGTTACCTGTCTTTATGCTGGGTGCAAGAGAACCACTCCTGTCTGGCCCAAGGTTAAGCAGGCGCCACAAATCAGAGCTGGGCACACAGACTTCTTCCAGACTACTAACCCTCTCCTCTGGCACTGTCAGAAATGAGTTCTGCTCTGCAACTCGATTACACTTATTGCCATCTGCTGGCAAAACCCAGACAAGGCACAGGAGGAACCCATCTCTGCCAGCAAGGACAGGTACCTGCACCTCCTAGGCAAGCTGCACCGGAGCTGTGAGCTGCATCCTGGGACCAGGGTTTCAAAGAGATGTCTGCAAATGGACAGCAGCATGCATGAAAGTAACATAAAAAATGGCAGCTTTATTGTTAATAGCTGCAGCGGGTTTTGTCTGTAGCAATTATGAAGGGAAAGGGTATAATTAGACTTGCACGCACACAGCTTCGTGTGGTGCGATGTGCCAAAACACGCACCTGCTGGTGCTTCTTCCTTCTTCAGAAAGGTCAGTCCCAAGTGTCCCATTGCAATTTAGACTCTACTTCCACCAAAGGTCACAAATGGTGCTCCAGGAAAAAACATGAATAAAAATATTCCTAACTCAAGGTATCCTATTGAACGTTTCTTGCATCACTACAGATCAGCTTGATATTATTTGGGGATGTGCTAATTGAGAGAGAGATTTATGAAGACACTTCAAAAATAATGGGTAGCAGAATGCAAAAGCAGGTTAATCTTGCTGCTTAATCAGGAAAGAACCAGCAAATCAGCTCATCATTTGGCCAGTGTCAAAAAAACCCCAGATGTATGCTTAACTGAAGATAAGACTGGGAGAAGTGTGCGACTGCCCAGGTTATTTATAAAGCTGTAGCCAAGCAAAATTAAATAAATAAACAGATGAAATATCGCAAGCATCCCTTCACATGAGACAGGACTTAAATCACTGGGAACCTTTTCAGACATTATGTTTCCCCATTAGATGGTCTCCAGCTAACCTGCTATTGCCCCAAAGACACTTGGGCACAAATACACTTAGACAGCACGAATGAAAATTTAAATGCTTTTGAAATCACAGTGTCAGGATTAGCAGTGATACAGCAGATGCCTCAGCCTTAATTGCTCTCTTGGTTATTCTCTACATCAAGATTTACAGATCCCCAGCAAAGCACCTCCACCAAGACACCAGTACTGTGCTCAGCTCGAAGGGGGAGCGCAGGGGAAAGCACTGACAGATGGCAGCCGTCTCACATCAAGCACACCTTTGAGATGACAGCGCTTGCAAGCAGGATCAGAAGCCTAAAGCAATGGGCAACGGCCAGAGATCAAGCCATTGCTAGAGCTATGGGCCAGCACTGCCCGTGTGACTGTGTGGTGTCTCCCAGAAAAAAAGAACCTGGATTCATTCTGTCCTTGTACAGGCCATCGCAGGAAAGGCCATCGCAGTTGCTCTGCCTCCAATGCTACTGCCCACACTCCTGGGTCACCGGGACTTTGGGGTGCCCCTTGTTTGCTTGTGTGTCCTCTGGGAAACGGAGTGGCTCTGGCATTCTTTCACATAAATGGGTGGAAAATGTGTTTTTCGTTTGAGGTATGCAGGCGGAATTTCAGAAGGCATGAGAGCACGGTCAGCACATGCTAACCCTGAGCTTGAGCTGCAAAGGTTGCAAGCAGCTCACCTAGGTGCAAAGAGCTCTTTCATCTACACACTGAAGCATTTCCCTATCCATGCCATAATGTCCACATGGAGATACAGACCTGGTGTGGGATACATCTGTTTAACAGCCCAAGCAAACAGGGCTAGTCTACATCACAGTGGTAGGCAGGGGCAGTCCATGGGTCTCTGTCCCAAGCACAGAAATGTAAAAAACCTAGGCTTTTCCCCACAGATAACGTAGGCGCTTGCTGGACAGTTGAACTTCAGCTTACCCAATGGAGGCTGCAGCATCCCTCCATTCTTCTCACAGTTTCCTATGGGCTGGATTTCAGCAGAGTCCACCAGCCGCCAGAAGTCATTCTTGTTATCGCTGCCATCGAGGCGCAGGCGGAGGCGTGCGCCTGTCAGACCCACCACCGTGGCAATGCAAGTGGAGGTGGTGTTCCTGGGGTCCTGGGCTTCTAGTTTCATACTGATCTTGAATTCATTTGCAGGCGGAGTGTATGACTGCAGAGAAAAGAACAGGGACCCAGTTAGAGACAGGATTTCCACCACCTCAGTCATAAAGCTTAAGCCCTAACAGCATCAAAACTGATTCTACCGAAGACTGACAGCATCCTCGAAGCACAGCATGGGAGCATGCACCACAGAGCAGCAAAGTTCAGCAAGCCCTGGCAGCTCTGTGACCCAGACCACCGTCTTTCGGTACTGCATCATCTAGACAACGGGACCGACCCTTTTCTCTTAGCCTTCTCAGGAGAATGACCCACTCAACCAAAGATCCAAACAGATACTCCTCTGTGCTGCTGCCCCTCTGTCCAGACCCCGGGGTGCCATGCCAATTCACTCCTGTATCCCTGTACTCAACATTATCACCTCTGTGCTCAAGTACTCAATGCCCAGGGAGGTGCTATTCAATTCACAAAGACCTGGTGGATTCTGAAGAAAATCTTGCTGTGCAGAATGCACCAAAACCTGGATCACAGCCTACTGAGAACATTTTCTCCAAGACCCTGTGCTCGGCAGACAGAAAAAACATTCTCGTGTTCCCATTCATGCACATCTGAGAGTTAAGTCTTGTGCACTACTCTAACATTTGCAGTGCCTGAACGTATCTCTTTTATCTTTGCTTCAGCAAACTCAGATTTCTATTAAGTCTCTGATATCCTTAAGCATCTTTCTTGCCAAAACCAGGGCCTATTCCAGGCACAGAACTCCTGGCTCACCAACAGATCGTTGCCCTTGGCCTTTCCTGTTTTCATTCACCCTCTTACCTGCTTGAAGCAATGGGCAGGAGCTGGGATGGCACATGTCTCTTTCAGGTATTTATCCCAGGTGAAGTGACCTGAGAAGAGAAAAAGATTCAGATAGGAACTGATGAGCAAAAGTCTCAGAAAAAGAGATGGCTGGACTCCTAACATGGGCAGTTCTCCACTTCTCACAGAGGAGGTGCTCACAGGCAACATGTTTTCATCAAGATCCTCTGATATCTGTGACCACGGAAGATTTACAACTGCAGCTGCCAAGCAGAACAAAGCACGGTGCTGCCTACAGCATCTTACTGCCTCCACGCTGCTGAGGAGGGTCTGCAAAAAGTGAGGATAACAACCTACAACTTAATATAAAATACCCAGCACAGATGAGAATCCGTGGAGTCTTCCAGACAGCTGCCCCTTAAAAATAATTCGTTAAACACATTGCTCAGTCTGGGGATTAAGAACAGTCACTGCAGGCTACAAGCAGTCCAGATCAACAGGAAACTTGGCACTGTGCTGACTTTACGGTTCTCTCGGTCCAGCATCCACACAGCCTACCCTGCAAGCCAGCAGCTGGGAACAGGTATCAGCCCGTCCCCAGCAATTAGTGGACAGGTCAGCAATTAATTTCCTGAAGTGGACACGGAGTCCATAGCTTGGGCAGGATGGAAGCAGGGATCCTCCAAACAGGGATTTACTGAACAGAGCGGCTCATACCCAACGCCAAAGCCCCTTCCACTGAGTGCTGCTGCTGGGGAAAGCGCATTTTATCCTTCCCTGCACCTTTCCCATCTACAGCAGGAAGGGCAAAAGCAATATGCCATCCAGGGAAACCTGTTATTAAATGAGGAATTAAAAGCTCCTGTGATCCAAGCAAATCATGACTTTTGCCATTTAAACTGAACAGCTGGGAAAGGATCCTTCCAGCATGACATTAGCTTGTATTCATCAGAATGGCTCCCGGGAGACCACTGTTTTCAAGTCATTTCAAGAGGATTGGTGGCAGCACAATTAAAGAGTCAGCTACCGCTTCCCCTATTCACATCAAGTTTTTAATCAGTCTATTTTCAAAACAAAAGCTACATTAAGAGCCATTTTAGCTACTGCAGTGCACACCACACCTCTAAAAATTCAGGCATTAAGGTCAGCACACATTACTTTAGTTCGGCTTGACATGCACAGAGAAGCCTTAAGGGCTTGATAATCTACCAGCTTCAAATAAATAAAAGAAATGCTGCTTTCTTGCCACCTCCCATGCAGATGACTAGCACACTATTAAATACAGTGGAAATGAACAGAAAAAAAATACAGTTTCGCTGCCACACTGGCTGAATATATTTCTGTTTACAGACTCTTGACAGCAGCTCTCCATTCCTCAGAGTATGCATTTCCATCCATTGGCACGCATTTTCCTTTCAGCCAACAGTCTCACACCAAGGTGAATGAAGAAATTCAGTGATTCACTGCAATGATGCTCTCACAAAACCAAAATTCTTTTGTTTTAATTGAAGATACGATTTTACACTCGGTTACGTCAATGAAACTCTTTGTGTGAATAATGTGTAATAAATACCCAGCCAAAGCAAACCCAGGCATGGCAATGCCTTGCTGCATCCCACCCCGTAACTCTGACTGTTGATCAGGGCTCATCTCAGACTGGGGTGGCCCTTCAGAGGCCCTTGTCCATGGAGCGCAGAGGATGCCTGTGGTGACAGCACCGGCATGAGGAGTGCGAGCCTCAGCTCCAGGGCCTGAGCAAGCATCTTGAAAAGGATCAGCTGCGCTTGACAATTTTATTTTAAAAAACAAACCTACCCTCCTCTCAGCTGGTTTCAATACCTCGCTATTAAAAGTAGTCATGGTTTTAATCCTTCCACTTTTCACTCACTCCGAACCAAGTGAGGCCGTTCTGCTCCCTGCAGCAGCTCACGCCACAGTCAAGATCAATGCTGCACAATCCCAGCAGGAGCAGTAAATTTCTGAGACAGCTGCATGCCTCTAAAAATAGTGTTTGGACATGGAACTTATTTGAGATTAATTCTAGAGCCTGTTGGGACCCAACCACCATATGAAGACACACAACACTAGGACTGCAGCTACTTACGACTCACGGTTCTGGTGACTTATTTTGCAAAGAAAAGCAGGAGCAGCAGAAAGACTTCTCTAAACTCTCAGAAAAGGCAGACCCGATAGAGCAGTTAAGCTTTCCTTCCTTCTCTGTTCACTATCAGCCATTTCTTTACATAAAGATGGCATGACAAGCACAATTAAGGACTGCACTTCTTTTTCAGGATTATTCTCAAACCAGGACAGAAAGTGCATACTGAAATTGGAGGCTGCTACCGTTGCCTTAGTGCAAGAGGAAGCCCTGCACAGAATGTAGGGAATGGTTTTAAATGAATTCCGTAATAGTATTTAGCTCATGATACAATGTTTTGCAAGCAGGAATTTCAAAGTACACTTAAACTCAACCAAATACGATCAGCTTCAACCTAAAAACTGCAGGAAGAACCAGAAGCAAATGGCATTAACACAAAAGTTAGGATTTTTTTACTACAAAGGGAGAGCTGCCAATAAAACAGAAAAAAACAGGAGGCACTTAAGGCTTTTTTAATCGAGGTGCAGAGAACAAGCCCTGAGCTCTGTACTTCAGAAAGAGTGCGTATGGTTGAAGATGGATACATCACACTTGGCCCTCTCAACCTTAGCTCCTCTGGACCATAGCCAAATCCTGCTTGCCATACTGATCCCCACTCACTTCCAACGCTCAGCTCCAAACAGATCTGCTCTGCAGCCTCCACACCAGGCATGCTGTCGGCCAGGATGCAAAAGCTGCCGGGTGCCGGCTGATGCCATTTTACAGGCTTGCTGAGTACAGAGGTTACAAGGCCAGAGGGGAACATTGAGAATATCTTGCTTGGCTTTCTCGTTAGCACAGACCGACTATCTTGTATTTTATATTCTCTCAATATTCTTATTCATATTAATAAATTGGATGCCTTACTGTAGAGGGACAGGATGTTTTAGTCTGCAAAATACTTGTTTCTTATCTGGCCTGGGCAGGTAATGCTGGAGAATGTTTTCTGAGTGTTGGTCAAAAAACCCGTTGGCTTTTCTCCAATTCCCAGTGAATCACTTTGCTTCATGAAAAACCAGCACTTCAGCCGGTCCTAAAGTGTCCCTTTTACTGGTGATGGAGTAGGAGTGTCCAATGAGAGAGCTGACTGTAGGGACTGAAATACTCTCTCTCACCCTGAAAAGCGAAGGGGAACGCTCGCTCCACTGCTGCCCCCAGCTTCCAGTACAATATGCAAAATACCCTACAAGACCTAAAATCACCCTCTATTTTGCCTGGTCTCTGCCTTGCCTTTCATCCCTCCACCTCCCTTGCAGAGCACACCATACTCCCGCAGACTGGAAGGATCATCGTTCGAACGGACCGTGTTCCTCTGTATAACATACATCTGATCTTCTTTACAGGAAGAAACGAGAGAGGGACATTTAATGAGAAACACCACGTTTTTGTAATTACATCTATGAGCTAAACAAAAGCCAAGGATTGTAAACCTATATGACTCCCTGTAACTCAGCTGTGAAAATGCCTACTAAGGGTGACTGCCTATCACTTTTGCTTGCCTTTGGAAAGCTCCTTACCCTGCACTTGTGCCAAAGGGAGATATTACTTGCAGGCAGAGTGTCAGATTTGGGCTCTGATGTCTTAACCTCCAAAAATATTTACTACAAACAAAACACTCCACATACCCAAGGGGTCAAACTACAGTAGTTGTGAACAATGCAACTCTGCACCCTTGTGTTTGGATTCTAATCATGTTGCATTTAATGTTGATCTTTTGCCCAGAATTTAAATGAAGACAGAGTTTCTGTTTATATCTTTAACCGAAGCCTGGTTTGGGCTCCATTAGCATTTCAGCTCCCGAGGGGTCATCAATCCAAGTGAAACGATACATGTGCGTTTCAGGTCACAGCTGTGAAGGAGAACGTGCCCTACCCAGATCAAGGCATCCCATTAAAGTCTGCAGTCCATATGTGTGTCTGCTAACGAGCATCAAGGCAGCACATGAAAGCAGCACAGTTTGAGCCAACTCGGTACGAAAATTAGCAGAGTATCGTCTCTGCTTGCAGATCCAAGGGCCACGGTGGCCTTCCCCGACATCTGGGTGCAGCCTCCCAAGGGGTCAGCTCTCCCACCGCGATGGCAGAGCTCCTGCACGTCCTACCCGTTATAATTTCCAGGTGCTTTGCTCAGCCATCAATCCAGCTGCACATTCTCCATTGGTAACAGCTACAACTGATAACAAGATCCCGCTTACTCACTGCCTTGCTCAGAAGAAACGTGAGAATGTGCAAGCCAAAACTAATAGGTTTCAAATACCACAACGCTGTCTGCTTTGTTTCTTCTCAGAGGTGTCCCAATTCAGTATTAGCTTTGAGCAGAAATCCTTTCAGCCTGGACTACAGGGTGCTCTGTGCCAGAAAGCTGCTGCAGTTTCACCCCCCTCGCTGCGTACCCGAGCTTCGGACAGTGATGAGCTGCTCAGACTTTCTTGCAGGGAGGCGATCCCCAATCCCCGCTGCTACACCATGTGCTTGCTGAGCAGACACATGCACATCAGCATATCTGCAGAGTTTCCTCCCTAGGCCAGCAAGCCCTGGGATGCAGTGAGGTGTGGAGGATGGTATGCTGGGTTACCATGAGCGCCGATGAGAAAGCATGCCTCTGAATTTCACAGAAAGCTTCATTTCAGGTTGGCATTGCCACTGAACAACAGCCAGTCCTCTGACATCCGCAAACTGTGCAGCGTATGGAGCAGAGGGGAAACTGCAATGGAGCCCTCAATACCCCGAAGGCAGACTATACACAGGCCATGTGAGCTGTGACAGTGCCCCATAATGTCATGTGGAGCTCAGCATGGGGTGACAGAGGACCCAGGACTTTATTGGAGGTGCTAATAAACTTCCTCCCCTTGGAGAAGGGCCTTCCCAAACCATGATCCACAGTACTTCAGTATAAGGGTAGACAAGGACAGACGAGATGCCCAAAGAGAGAATGGCGAGGGCTGATGGTGGCCCACAGTCCAAGGTGCCTGAGAACCACCACCCTGAGTCTCACCTCGGGGCACAGGATAACCAAGCCTGTAAAGCACAGCAGCCACTTCAGCTCTCCCAGGGGCTCTAAGAAACACAAGTGAGCCTTTCACGAAGGCAAACGTGTTTCCTGTTAGAAATGGCTTAACTCAGGCAATCGTTTAGTTTCTTCTCACTCTGTACTTGGTGGGAAGTATGGACATCACCTTAATATAGGGACATGGGGAATATAAGGAAATAAGGACATCATTATACTCTATAAGTAAAGTATGGGCCCTAAAATCTTTTACTAAATTCTTCAAGCCTTACATAAACTTCCTAAAGTTGGAAGTCACCTGCATATCCCCCCTAAGAGACACCAGGAGCTGCCAATTTTATGAACTCAACCTGCAGGCGCCGTGCACAGGGCCACAGCCCGCCCTGCCCAAGCACAGGACATCTCATCTCCAAAGGGAGCGAGAAGCGACCGACTCCTGTGCTGCTACTGCCAGCCCTTGCCCTGTGCTCCGTTGAGCCAGCCGGCATGGCCTCTGCTGGGGCAAGGGCCAAATTCCTGCCGCTGGGGAAGAGGGAGTGCAGGTCATACCATGTCTCTCCTACAGCAATGAGGACTGGGCTAGCCGCTGCTGTGAACGTGGAAGAGGAGCTCATGGACGAGTAAGAGGCTCCTTATGCCCAGGACGCATGTGAAAATGTGGGCAGTCACCCCTTGGCACTCACGGCTGGGCAGTAAGAAGCAGATCTGCTCCATGCTGCCTGATTTAAAAATGAGCTGGCTCAGCTGTATGCTTACCCTGGTGTCTTCTCAGTCATTTTTTACTGTGGTCAGAATTAAACACACAAGGACTGTCCAAAAGTAGTTTTTATCCGTAAACTAATTGGCATGCTGCAGTTTCCCACATTCAAGCAACTCAAAAAGCTTTTAGGGAAAAAAAAAACCCCAAACAAATGGGAGAAGGGTGCTCTCTTACCTTGGTACTGGGAGGGAGACTCTGATGGGCGGCCGTACTTGTGCTTTTTACCATCTTTCCAGTCTATGGCTGAGACAAGAAATAAAGAATTTGTGTCAGTGAAGGAAGCCGGCTAATGCACTATTATCTTGCTCACGTCACCTGCTTTACAGGCACCTCAGAGGAGAGGAGCGAATTCCTTGTCACGACCCCAGGTAACATGGATGATTTGCCTAAATCTATGGGGTGTGCTCCCTTCGTCCGCACAGCTCAAGAGAAGACCTGACACAAGACATCTGCATTTGCATCATAGTGTCTGCCTAGTCCTCACCAACTACGGTTCTCCCACAACGGCAAGCAATAATGTAAAAAGCAGCAATATGCTAAAGCTTCATCATTTTAACTACGTGAAGAGGTGGCAAGGCTTGGAAGGAACAAATGCGAAAGCCACTAAAAATGGTTCACATGGATCTTGTACGCCAAGAAGTGGAGCCTGAATCACTCCTTGTTTATCAACTCCAGGTTATGGCAGCCAGCCTTACTCACACAAACAGCCTTGCCCCTCTCTGGTGATGGGGAGAGGACTTCTCCCAAAGTCTGCACAACTGCCCTTCCCACGCACAACACTGTGTTACCACTGTGTGTCCTGCGCAGCTTGTAGGAGAGCACAGCAAAGGAGCACCAGCTCTGAAGAACATGTTATCTGAGTTGTCTTTGCTCCTGACAGCTTTGGGCCTTGCAAAAAAATTGTTGCAAGTTGCAAAAAAATAAAGTTCCCAAGACAGCTCTGGAAAGTGATAGAGCAAGAAGCAGGGGATGCCCATCCCTGCCTCCAGCAGCCTCCAGCCCAACGGAGGGATGCAGATCAGCGTGCCACTGCAGAGCCGGCCCTGAGCGAGCTCCTCCACCCACTGCTGCCTGACTGACGCACCCTGGGAGTGCTACTGCAGTCCAGCTCATTTATTTTACAAAGCATTTTTAGGACTATTATAAACAACAATTTGGTAGCACTCTACGAAACGTACCTTACCCCCAGAAAAAGCAGTTCCTTGTGAAAAGAACAAAAAAGAAAGCAGGAAAAGTTTTGAAATCTCCTGACAAGTAGCTGAAAGAGGCAGGCCATGAGCTGCTGCTAGAGTGGCCTGGTGGGTCCTAAGACGTCTGAAATTGCTTTTGGACCATTATTTTTGCAGTCTTCCCTTCCTGACATGTTCTCTTCAATACAATGGACAGGAGGACGGCATGTAGGTTTTATCCCTTAAATGAACATAAGGGACATATGGAGTGTGGCCACAGCATTGCTAGACATGGACCAGACAAAGAGCCTCCTTGGAGAGACACGAATGAAAAAGCTGGGAGGGCACCCGTCCTATAAATGTATTCCCATGAAGGACAGTATTCTGCCATCTCCTTAAGAAAGCAAGAATAAAGGACACAAAGTATTTAAGTCAGAAGCAAAAAAGCCCCCCAGGATGGGTAACGCTCCTCTCTGTTGCAGGATAGCTCTCTAATAGCATCCGTGCACTCAAAGTAGCCTCCCGACATACTCTGCAGGTGAAGTTACATTTTATTCTTAACCTTTAACATGCAAAAATCCTCATTAAGCAGGCTGCAAAAGCAGCAGAGAGGGAAAGAAATGCAAGAATTTCTGCAGGCAAATAAAGAAAAAGGAAAAAGTTCAATGCATTATTAAAAAAGCAGGTAAGTAGGACAAGAAACCCACGTGTGCACGATGCAGGTGTTGCTTCTGCAGCCTACGGCACGGCATTCACAGCACAGGTCACACAGCCGCGCTGGCTGGAGGCACCCTGCTCCACGAGGCAGAGAGGACAAGCTGTGTGCGAGGCTAAATTCAGCCAGCCCAGTCCGCAGCCACACTGCTGACTAATCAACCTGCCTCTTTTATTACCAAGCCCTCCAGCTGCCTCGCAGCAGGCTCTCCCCATTCCCTGCTTTCCTTCATTTATTTTCACTTCATTAAAGGACAAGCAGTGTTAGGAAGAGGATAATGCTTCTGTAAGATGAACCACCAGAGAAGCAAAGGAGACATTTAAAAAAAATAAACGGATGAGAGAAATTGAGCATAGAAATCTCCTGCAATAAACCTTGCGAGCGTGTAGCAGATGTGAACAAAGAACTGCGGAGGATGCTCCATCCTCTATGCTTCTCCCTTCCCCCAACCTCCGAAGCGCATGTGATGAGATCACTCCAGTCAAACGCACATGCATGGCACAACACTAAAGGAAATCAATATTTTTGTTAAGCACAAGACGTCCGAGCAGCTCAGCTGCAGGCAGCCTGCTTGACTTTACCCTTTTTGTTGGGGCAAGCAGGACACGGGTGGCATGTGTGCGGTCACCCTGAGCACCATGGCTGCCGCTGCATGTAACGGGACAAGAGACTCAGGCGGCGAGAGGTAAGCGTCCGTAACAGATTTCATCTCCACAAGGTAGGCTGGTCTTTGGTTTCACGCCTCATTAGAAGGGGAAGGCTTGTGCCAGCGGAGAAGCAGTTTGCCTCATGCTGGGAGGACTAGCAGATGGTGCGTGCTGCGGGCACCGCAGAGCACCCTTGCCGCCTGACACTGTGCCCCACAAGCTGCAAGGGTGCACCCGGCGAGGGACGCTTCCTCTGCCTGTCTTGGCGGTGGGTTGATGAAGCCTTCTCTGCATGCTGCCGGAGAAACGAATGACTCCATTTTGAGCGTGCAACCAGCGTGCCCCCCACACTCCCGCCCCATCGACAGCCTCCCGATGCACTGCGCTCATTCCTTCGGTCTGCACCAGCTCGCTACCGGGCCTTTGGCTGTACCAAGCATCACTGCTCACCTTTTTGAGGGCCTGGTTTCCGCATTATATCACCTGCTGCTGTCCTTATCCCGGGACTGGCTTGCTTTTAGATAACTGAAGATGTCTAGGACAAAAGAAATAAACATGAGAAAATTCCCCCATTCTGGAGCACCCAGTCATCTGCAACATTAACTAATCACACAGCAGGGAGAAAATAGATGCTCTTTCACCCTGGGTTGCACAGAACATCTCCTACTGAACACAGACAATTCATTTCAACCCCCCTGCAACTACAAGTCTTTCTCCAATATGTGGACAACTTCAAATTTATGGCAGCAGGAGTGGCATAAATAAGTGAGAGGAGCATATGCCAGTCTCTGTGCTAACTCTACAGCGGGTCCCGAGTGTGTGCATGGAAGGAGGGGCTGCTCTTGCTCACTAACAAAGGGAGGCAGAGCTGAAATTTATGAAAGAAAACACATGGAAACATAACATTAACTCTGGCAAAGCAGCACCGCAATCCCCAGCTCGCCACTTGCAATTCAAATTGCTCGCAGCAGTTCTGGGTAATAAAGATGAGAAATTGGACAATGACCCAGGAAATATTTTTGCTATTAGTACTGCAACAAATGTCCAAGTTGCGCTGCATTTTTTTTTCCTGGTTGGAGGAAAACTGGCTGGACTGTCCCCAAAAAAGAGAAAGCATTTGCATTCTTGTTATAAGCAAACGTTACTGAAAATCAGAGCTCTTGGGAGATGCGTGCCGGACACGTACACAGAGACCAGTGCTCCTGCACAGCCAGTCTCGCAGGGCAGTGCCTCCTGTATGCACTGAGCCTTGCCAAGACCTGACAGAAAATATCTAAATGAATGGCTGCGCTGGAAACAAGCCCTTAGGAAAGCTAGTAAAAGCATGTTTTGACACTACACTAACTAATGAAAGATTAATTGTGTCAATATAACTCCATTTTGTTCACAGTGGGGCAGTCAGGCTGGAGGACGTAAGAGGAAGCCGTCCCAGGACGCAATGCTGAGTTTCTTCTTAAAGGGTTATTTACAGATCCAACTTGGCGAGAAGTTTTGATTTTCAAAAACCAGGCTTTTTCCAAACCTAAGAGAAATGAAGAGTTTAATTTTCTATATATGTGCTACAAATTACTGCCTTTACATGCAATGCTCACAACATTGAGCAATACTCTGAGAAGGAAAATACTAAAGGAATATTAAATACTAAAGGAAAAAGAAACTAGTTTTTTAGTCCAAATCAAAAGGTACACAGTAGTCTCTTATTGCCTCTCTCATAAATAGCATGTGTGTTTGTGCATACTTGTGAAAGGAGTAAAGTTTCTTTTCCTTTCAATAGCGGAAGGTAATCTACATGTGAAAGCTTATTTACAACTTTTAATGCTTCTTTTCATAATTTTCTTCAGGCATTTTTATTAAAAGCTAGCAGTCATGGTAGGAAAAGTCCCCCAGCCATAAAACCCAGGGTGAAAGGTGTTATATAAAGGCACCAGACAAGCGTTCACCATCTCTGGCTCTGCACCTCTGCTGTCTGCTCGGCTCCCCCGGACACGGGACTTTCTGAAGTACCTAAACGCTAATCATAAATCTCACACGTTTGACACGGGACGGGCGTTCCTGTGCCACTCAGACGACTTTTGAAAAGCTGCTTCAGCCTGAGCGCTTCAGAGCCCTACCTGGCAGGGATGTGTAACTCTTCCCTGCAGAAGTATTTGGGGGAAAAACTCATGACCATGTATGAGATGCTCAGATACGATTTGTGGAAGGCTGCAGCTCAGGAAGAGAGGTGAGACTACTGCACCCCCCGTCCTTGTGCAGACGGCAATGGGAGTAACCCTAACTACTTGTAAAGCACACAGATGACTGCCGGTGTCCCTCAGCCAAAGCTGTAGTGGGCTCCCAGCAAGATCGCGTCATGGAAGAGAATGAGACATTGTAAATGTTACTCCTATTAAAAAAAAAAAAAAAAAAAAAAAAAGGGTGACTCTTCCCCAAAGAAGAAGACTTAGTCTGCTGAGAGCCATGCGGGTCCCAGCCTGGGGACAGCGCGCTCCAAAACATGCTTCCAAGAAACTGTCCAAATGAGATGGCCCCTGCCTGACTCCTGCCACCCTTCGCGGTCCTCCACCGTGGCTTTGCACCATCCAGCTTCCCCGTACGTTCTCACACCACAGGACAGCAACGCGTGGTTTCATCCTGCAAAATCATTACCCAAAACTGAAAAAGAAATATGCAAAGTAATTAGTGTGCTTCAGGGCCACAAAACACCCAGAGAAGAGCCAGAACCAAACTCCATGATGCACGGCTTCAGCCTGCCTGCCCCAGCGGCACCTAGTCCTGCGCAGCACAGATGCAAGCCACCAGCCTCACTACATCCCAGGGACAGGGATCAGTCCCTGCCCGCTCCCCTTCAGCCGCAGAGACACAGCCTGCGTACCCCAGCCCTCCTGAAACTGGTATAAAGTGGGCTTTACTAACATAGGGTTTGGGAATTGGCAATTCCCACTGGCTGTAATTTCATTCTGTAGTTGCCCAGAGAAGCTGTAAAATCTCCACCCTTGGAGATACTCCAAGCGTCACCAGCTACCACCCTGAGCAGCCTGATCTAACCTTGAAGCTGAGTCTGACTTCAAAGCCAGCCCAGCTCTGCGTGTGGGGCTGGACCAGACAACCTCCACAAGTTCCTTCCAACCCCTATGATTTTATTTCCCTGACAACTGATTGGAAGGCAAGCCCTATAGGCTTTAGTAAGCCTGAAACACCACAGCGAAGAAGACAGACTTCAGTCTAGAGAGAAGAAAGTGAATGGCAGAACAGGCAAGCTAACAGGCACTGCAGGACAGGGAGAAACACAGTACGGATGTATGTGGTCCTTATGGATGTGTGCATCAGTTCAGGGACTGAAGACTAAAAAAAAATAAATCTTAAAGTAATAAATAGTAGAAGGTACAGTTTGGTATCCAAGACGGAAAAATGGGCTATCCACACAGATGGATCTTCCTGAATGACTTTAGACACAAACATGCCCCTGATGAGAACTTGTTGGCTGGGTCAATGACACAAAGGAAACAATCTTACTTTTGCATCAAATAAAGCATTCGAGATTTACATAGCCCAGCACATGCTGCAATACTCCATCTCCAGAACCTGACACTTGTACAAAGCTGCATACCAGAGTTAAAACTCCCCTCTTTATCAAAAGCTGTGTTTCTCATGCTTGTGCATATCAAGATAATCTTGCAAGCACAGACCAGAGTTTTACGTGGTGTTGGTTTCCAGAATCTATACCGTGAAAGGACAGATCAATGTGCAAATTCATTTCAGCAGGATGCTACCTTAAAATCTAAAAAGGCCACCTGATTTGCTGCCTTTTGTAGCAGATAAAGTGCCTTTCCCACAGTTTCAAACAACTTCCACTCACCGAGATATCAAAACTGCCAACGGCTCCACTGAACTGTCATGGGCTCTAGTTCCCCATCATTCCTACAAGACAGCAAAGTCAGTACAAATACTGCGGCATATCAAAACCTGAAAGCATAGAGACAAAATGAGAAAGTTTGCGTTTAATTGCAGAAAGGCTAGGTTACCAGTTGCATTATTCATGTTCATATTTAATTCATTTAAAACATCCAAATTTAAATCTGAAGACAGCTGCAACAAACATTCCCACTTGCCATAGCAAAGCAGTGCAGAACTTGATATAATTTAAGTTCAGCTTGCAACGAGTACACAGGACCGCAGCTGTTAAACACCTTTGATATGAGCAAGATCGCATCAACTGAGTTGATACAAACTAGTTCAGCTTTTGTAAAATGAAACTATCACACAAAGAAGGATTTAAAACACTAGACCTGGTTAGTAATAAAAAGGAGACAGACCACAGGAGAGCCATATAAAATAATGAATAGCATGAAGGGAGTGAACTGGGGACTCCAAATTATCCCTTCCACAGTGCAGCAGGGCAAACTAAAAAAACCCAAGTATATAACAGGGAGAAGGAAATTTTGTTTATTGGAAACTAGCAGACATGCAACTTCCTCGTGGAGGATGTTATCAAGACAAGTAAACAAGTAACACTAAAAAAGGACAAAGACATTCAAAAGCAAAACAGCATTTATAACTATATCAAAGTCTGAAACGCACAGGCCATTGGTACTCGCACCTCAAGCAAAAGCTGACTGAAAGGTGGGGTGGCCAGCCGAATCCTGCCCACCACATTACCGCGTTAGCTGCTGCATTTTGGCAAGGAAAAGCCGAGCACTTGCCTTCCTGCCAGGCTGCCGGCACCAGGTCACGGCCAGAGGCAGGACACCAGCTTGAGATGCAATTTTGTTAGCACCCCAGTGACCCCCTGCATTGGTTTACACTGAGATTTACACCACGGATGTATTTTCCTTTTTCTTGTTCAAAAAATAAAGGCAGCACAGAGGCAGCCAGGGCTGGGAAGAGCATCCCAGGGCATCCCCAGCTCAGGCTGCCGCTCTCCGGAAGCCACACTGCACAACCCTCAGCACAAACATCACCGAAATGCATCTTAATCTAATTAAGTTCTCCCCCCCACTGCTCTTACCAACAGGCTCTTCCAAAAGCTCATCCTTATCATCCCTAAGGGAAGAATGATGCAATTTACCTGTGCCAGATTGGAAGGGACCTTCAGGGTTATAGGGTAGCCTGCTCTGCAATACTCTTCCACTAAATGTTGCAACTGCAATGTCACTAAAACGTGAAGTGAGAAAATGTGGGTGGAAGATACTGTCACAGCTATACAGACCTCGTAAGATGCATGTAATCTCTTTATCTACAAAGCCTCCACTCCTTCAGAGTGCATAATTATGAAAAGAGTTAAAGCTGAGGTTCTTAATGTCTCTTCTAGGCCCTTCTTTATTCCACTAAAGGCACCAATCGCATCTGAATTATTTCCTGGGGTTGTTTGGACTTCCTATTATATGAGGAAGATTATGGTGAACCTTGGGATGGAGGCCAAGTCAGTTCACAGCACTACCATGCTTGATTGAAAGGGTAACTGAAGTTTTGTTGACAGCGTGCCAAGCTTCAAACCTCTTTGGACAATGCAGTTGCCAGCAGGCAAGATGTTTTCAGAAAGAAGAGGAAGAAAACTACCAACAGTGAAGCTGAAAAATGGTTTTATTAGGTCGGATACATACCCCACAGATTAGGATCGTGAAAAAAAAAAAGAAAACTCTGCATATTGCCAGAGGACTGTGAGAATGACGCTTCTTGAAAATCCCATGGGACAGCGACAAGAGAATCCTGATGCTTTCTCATAATGTAAAATGCCTGCAGTCATTGATTTTTTTCCCCACAAAAGCATGGGTTGTGAGCACCATGGCCAGTCCAGCTAGTAAAAATCCCTTCCACGTAACCTCTGCTTCAACTGAGCTTTTCTTCACAGGTATCTTTCCATCAAACACTACCAATGTTTCCAATAATAAAGAGCTATCCCTTACAAATTCCCTCGGGAAATGCAAGGGCAGCATTATCCCTTCCTGCCCGTCAAGGGTGGCGGCAGTGCTGCCATTCCAGCTTCCCAGCTGGAGGCTCAGGCTGTGCTGGGGCCAGTTTCAGCACCATTCTGGAAGCCCATATGTGCACCATGGGTTACGCAGGAGTGTACAGTTGCAACCTGACCCGATCAGAAAACCAGGCACAGAGACATGATGAGCAGATGCATACAACCACCTCAGCCTGCTCATTTAACATCTTTTTTTGCCATTTTTAATTTCTATGGTGGAGAAACAAAGGCACTTTCAGCCTACTTGAGAAATTTGAGGACTGCCAGCATGTGATTTGAAACACTTCTTACCTCTTTTGGTTTTCACACTGGGCTTAGCTCCTCAGACTTCTGCCTGACCTGCGGACACCATAACTTTTGCTGGTCTAAAATCATGGGTTTCCCCCTCAAAGTGTGCTCTGGTGAGCCAGCTGACTGACCCCTCTTCTGGGTAGGAGCCAATGACCAGCAGACAGCTCCCAGCACCACGCTGAACACCAGCCTCCTCAGAGCCAGCCACAACCAACAAGGAGTACTAAAACGAAATGACAAACAAATGCTTACGTGAGACCTGAAGGAAACTTGCAAGAGCAAGTAGCTGCAAAGTTTGAAGAGGTGAATCAGAATTTATCTTGACCAACAGGTTTATTTCCTTCCACCTCCCTGTTACCGTCCTCCTGGACAAGACCGGAGTTTTATTTCTCGTTGTCTGTGCAAAGCCACGTTTTGGCAGCTCCGAACAAAGGCTGATGAAGCTGCAGCACCTCTGAAATCAACTCTCCTCATTAGGTCTCAAGGGTCCTTACATTCATACTAGGAAATTTTTCAAAAAAACCAGTGTAACAATGAATGTTGGTATTTCCATCTGGAGTACTGATCCCCTTGTGTGATCTGAAATATCTGATGGCTGCAAACCATTACTCCTCTTTCTACCAGAAGGATTTTGTGTCATTTCCAACATCTCTCGCTCTCTGGAACTAATTTTATCTTTCTACCATGTAAGAAGTGGACTGATAAACTCCAGACTTCACGACTGGCTCCTCAGAAACACATTCTTGTGAAAGATGTTAAGACACTGAGGTGTCTCAAAGATGTGATCATGAGCAACACACTTCCTTAGCCCCTGAGCCAAGTCTCAGGGGAGAACATATTTTAAGAGAGACAAAAACATGTAAAAAAACTTGGATAGACCATGTCTCTACAATGAAAATATCAACTTTATGACTTCCCTCCAACCTGAAGGTTTTCAAAAGGGAGAGGAGATGGGTCAACCTCCTAGCAAATGACAGCTGGATCATCAGACACTGCTGAGTCGAGCTCAAGGGAAAGCCAACAGCTCAGGATGAGGGTAAAAACCAGGGACCACTGGAAGGAATCACTCACCACCGTGAGGGAGGCTGCAGCAGTTACCACCTCTCATGACTGCGGAGGAAATGAAATAAAACCTTGCAGGATTCCAATAAAGGTTTCTTTCTCTCTCAAAAAAACCCCAGCATGGGCCTTGGCTCAAAATAGAAACATCTTGCCATGTATCACTTCAAGTAGACCTTGCTCTCCACGAAGATTCAAGAGGTTGCAATAAAAACTACATTTGGCACAATCCAGGAACAGGATACCCAGACCGAGAGAAATGGAGAGAGGAAAGGGCTTTAAAAAAAGCCAGGTGAGATAGTCTAGCTTGAGTCTGCTAAGAGGAAGCCCTTAACATGTTGAATCTTCTCAGTACAGCCTTTTCTACTGATGAGCTGGGAGTTAAAGCCAGCCTGCTCCGTGTCTGCCATTTCTGTAGCGATGGGAGTGAGCACTCTGGCCCTTCAAATCCTCTTCAGAGAGATGGGGCTGGACTGCTGTAAGAAATTCACACACTATTGAAAAATCAGAACTGCTTGTTTTAAGACTGGTGTTGCTTTGCTTCTTAAAAAAACCTCACACAAATAGAAAAAATAGTGCAAAACCTAAAGTGTCCCCATGCAGGGCAACATAGAATCATAGAATGGTTTGGGTTGGAAGGGACCTTAAAGATCATCTAGTTCCAATCCTCCTGCCATGGGCAGGGATAAACATCAAGCAGAGGATCCTGTGTTGCTCCTCCCCAAGGCAGTTCTGTGTTCAAGGCTTGGGTCGAAGACCTGGGCTGCCTTCCATTGCCAGGGAGACAGGGAATGGCCCACCATGAGGACTGGCTGATGTGGCATAGACTTAAGCTAATCATACAAAACCAATCCCCTGTCATTACAGTTGGGGTTAAGGAAGCTTCATTATGCTCCGGAATTATTTTAGCAGATCCCTTCATTGCTGGTCCTACTGCTGAACTGACTTTCAGGCTTTGCATTGCAGTTGTTTCTCCTTGGGTGAGCAATGCCCGTGTACCACATCCCAATGTGAATGAGGCCACCAAGACCATGGCTCACCATAAATGTTCTGAAGGAGCTTTGGGAAAAGCAGCAGGTCTCTGTTTCTGGGTGTTAAGCTCCAGTGGAGCTCTCCCAAATGCACTGTAACAGAAACCGACACAGAGCAATGACTTTTTGGGCAGGTGAGGCACCTTTTACATGTAGAAAAACAAGGGACTGATGGACTTACCAAGTGCTGTATAGGAAGAACATGCCAAAGCAAGGAATTGAATATGTGTGCCCTAGGCTGATGTTTCTGTCACTGAACCATCTGTGTTACAACTATTTGGTGTCAGCAGGACTCACAGTCAAAAGTTAGTTTTCTGCCTTTAGAAGAGGAATGGCTTGGGCTACAGCAGTGAAAGCTATCTAGAGTGGCATGCCAGTGTACCCAACACCCAACCCACAGAGGTCACCTTGAAGCAGAGGAGAAAATTTATCACACGTGCAGCACTCTGTAGTCCTGACCCCAGCGTATTCTGACCATACCCCGACACCCTGATGGCAGGGAGCCAGGCCACGTGCCAGTTTTGCACATACCCGGGTTTCCTTTCACAGCAATCCCAGGAGCACGGAGAGGTGCAGAGATATGGTGCACCCCACCATGCCTCTGTGCTGGGTCACACATCCCTCATCACCCAGGGACAAGCTGCAGGGCACGCACTGCGAGCAGGGTGCAATGCGGAGCACCCTCTCCTGTGAGGGTGCACCCTGCCTGTGGAGGCTCAAAGGGAAGGCTAAACTGACGCAGGCGGCAAAGAAAGTTTTGCAGCAATGTGGCTATTTTAATCTGCACTAAGCCACATGCCAAATCCAAAAGCTATTAATGAAAGCAGATGGCTTACAGAAGACCTTGAAATGGGATTCTGCCCATGATGGTTACAAAGTCACTCCATACTAAAGCACACAATAGGATGTTTCAAAGTCTTTAAATAAGAATTAAAACAGGAGTACATTAAAAAAACAGTGCATGGTTTCCATATCATCACCAGCCTGTAAAAGAGGCACAACCTTCTCTCCCAGCTACATGACAGGCTAATACAGCACCCCTCCCACAGTAAATCATGACTGCTTTTCCAGACGGCAGTTACACACACGATGTATGCGGCCCCAGAAATGTGCCCCAATGTGTAAACTCTTCATAGGTCTCTGTGCAGCACCCAGCATATATATTCTACAAAAAACTGTTTAGTCAACCTTATACTTATTCTCTGCTGCACTGTATCTTATTAAAAACTAAGCTCTTTATGGGAGATATGGGAAGGAAGTATCAGGTGGATGAATATATATATGATTTGTAATACTAATTGATGAAATGAATGTACCTTAACTCCAGGAAGACAATATATACCCATGTCCCTAGCAAGGGGAAACAGGAGGCAATCCAGAAAGAAAGGTCTGACTTCGAGTTGTGTCTCTATTGGAAATGTCACGACAGACTTTGCAACAATGCTGCAAGCTGGATGTGAGAATTCCTGAAAGAAGATTTTTGCATTTTCTATTTCTAGTAATGTAAGTTTGATGAAGTTTCAGCATAACATCCTCAGGAGACCATAAGCAGGAAAAGGCAGCTTGAGAGGAAATAAAAAAACCAAAGGGATGGTAATTAGGGGACACAACAGAAATATAAATGAGGAAAGCCCTGGAAAGAGAGGGGAAGGAGAGGACCCGATCCCTTACATTACCCTGGATCTTGCAAGCACTCCAGCACAAGGGAGAAGGATGCTCCCCAGGGACAGACACACAGGGCAAGGTGTTTCCTGCAGAAAGGGAGATGAGAGCTCAGTGAGCAGGTGAGAGCAAACCAGCCCTGAAGAAAAGGTAAGGGATGAAATCACCACTCTCTAAGGAGCTAAAATACTAGAGATGTGGGGGACAAGGATGGTTACATACACCTAGAGTTGCATTTTCCTGTCTTCTGCTTTCCTTCTATAATGGATCCTAACAATTAAAATGAATGCTTAGCAATAACCCTTGGGAAAATACACAGGATGAAAACTTTCATCCTTAAGCCTCACATGGTATCAAAGCAATCTCTAAGCATGTTACTTAGAGTGTGTAAGGTGCTCTCTTCCCTCATCCAGCACAAAGTAATGATCTTCTCTGGAGTTAAGAATTTCTTAACCCGTGAGCACCAACACAATCATGTCCTTACAGGCAAGCAGCACTGGGGGGGCCCACAACTCAAGGCACACTCAAGGGTGAATTCTTCATAGATCTCTATACAAAACCCTGTCCCTGACTCAACATCCATAGAGCCAACCTTCCCAGACCTGTCAAATACAACTCTCTCTGCCCTCCTGAACCCGTTTTCTCAGAGAAGACAAGGTAAGATGATCCCTTTAGTATATATATCCTCAGAGTGACAAAACTCAGGGTCTCCCCTGCCAAGCAGTACAGCCAGATTCAGAGTCAAGCTCTTCCCTCCAACAGTCCCAGCAGCTGTTTCTTCTTGAACAAACTGGGGACAGAAGATAAAAAGTTCCTACTGATTTGCCCCATCTGCAAAAGAAATGAAAAAAAAAATTATCCAAACCCTCATGGTATGGAGCAGAGCCACACAAACCCAGATTTACCCCTGCTAAAGCTGAAGAGGAGTCAGTCTCTGCTGCTTGGAGGAAATGAAATAGAACCTTGCAGGAGGGAAGGAGTGATGTCCGGGAGGGCGAAGGGAGAGGCTGTGCCATTACTTCTGCTGCCCGGCCTCCTCCAGCCCAGCGCAGCCTGCCAAGGCAACAGGGCTGCACGGGAGAAGAGAGCTCACAGAAACTCACTGTACCCCAAGGGGAATGGTGTGCCAGGGCAGGAAGCAAGCACCTTTGTTTTATTTTCTCGCTCATGTAGAGAGATATTAATTCATCTATTTCTTAGGAAAAGGAAAGGAAATTGCAGCAGTGCAACATGTCAAGAGAGACTAGAAGAGCCAGGCTCACCAAGGATGGGTATTAATTACTGCTTTCTATTTTTATCCCGTGTATAACTCTGGTCTCGTCTGTGACTTCAGGAGCTAAAATCCCAGGAGTCAAAACTGTAAATCTACTGAAATAGGTGAAATATCCTCCACAGGCTGCAAAGTCCGGATACAAAGAAATTCTAACAAGTGCCCATCAAAAATTCTGTAAATTTTAATAAGAAAGAGCAATCTAGCAGTACACAGAAATGTTATCTCAAGAGAATTAATCCCCGGAAGGAAAAATCACTAGCCAGTTCCTGCAAGAAACCCTGAACAGGTTGCTTTTAATTATGTAAAGAAAAAGTTGTTAGGCTGTTTTACATTCCTGAAGGGCCAAGATTTTGGAAAACTAAAAAATATATTGTGAGGCCCTCCACTGTTGTCTGTACAAGACACTATGAAATCTCTTACTTTGGCAACAACATGTACATACGGTAGACGCCAATATTAAAAAAAAAAACCATGACCACAAGCAACCAAAAGTCCATCCTGCAGCTACAAAAGTATGTTCAGTGTCTGCCAACGAGCTAATGAAAAAAACGCACTCTTATAGACTGTATCTGCTAGACATTAAACTACCTGCTGGACATTTTGTACAGCTTATAAAGCCATAAAATATCACAGGGCATTTACAGATTTTCCAGCTGACAACAATATGAAATAACTGAACAGACCCAGAACGGACTGAGTCCTCTGGTCAGGCACAGAGGGTAACGCTGACGATATACTGCCATATACACAACTAGAAATTGTGCCAGCAACGCACAAGACGAGAGCAAAGCTCATAGTGATGGAAAACGTGGCAAGACAACAAAGCCATCCCTCAGCCTCACTGTAATGCTGGAACAACAGTGGGACTGCCCAGATTTACAGTGCAGGGGCTTGGATAATGCCCAAGTGGAATCAGTTCCTCCTGCCCTGTCTGGGGCGCAGGCAATTCACCATCAAGCGAGTCGCTACTTCCTGCCATGTTGGGGGATGCGTGGCATTGTGCAGCCACCCAAAAACCTCCATTTTGGGACTGCAGGAATGACAACATGGACTTCACCTCTGGACACATGTGACAAGCCAGGAGGATCAGCTGTCTGTCACCGTTTATTTCCCTTGTGGTAAGAGTCAAGGGCTCCAGGAGAGCAGCGAGGTGGTGGCCTCACTGGTTAGAGCTGATATCTGTTGCCAATCTGTCACCAATATCTTCTGGATGATGTCATGTCAACTGTGCATAACATGAGGTACAGCAGATATTCTGCTACAGAAAAAAAAAAAGCATTTTACTGAGTAATCTGCACACAAGGACAGAAATACTAATAGCACCAAAACCTGAAAGACGTAAACTTCCACCACCTAGGGAACAACATGGGAACCATGCATTACACTGTTACTGAACTAGTAAGAACTACTAACACAGATGTAAATTAAGAACAATCCTAACATTTGGTGGCTGATAGCACATCACTACATTAGCAGAGTTTTCAATCTTCCATCCGCAGTTGATACTCTAATGGACACCCCCACCTGAAAACATTTTTTAATGATGCTGCACTACCTCAAGAGTTATTTTCTTTAAGAGTCTGACTAACAACTCAGGATGTGAGCTGATGACAAGGATGTGTCCACGGTCTTTTTGCAGGCAGGCGCAAGCTCGCCAGACACCAGAAACTCTGAGCTGGAACTGTGCAATTGCAGTCAGTACACCGCTGCCCAGCCCAAACGCAGCATTATGCAGCTACAAGGCTCCCGGTTCAGGGCTGCCTCGCCCTGGGCTTGCTACCAGCAAAAAGCAGGGAGTATCGCTTTCCACCTGCCAGGTACCTTTCACCAGTCTTGCAGGTCTGGAGAGCTAGCGTATGCACACACAGAAGGGCATTTCTTATCAGACTGTGGAGACATCCAGCCACCAGAAGTGTTCAAACAACTGCCTGACAACACGAACGTGCCCCAGGTACATGTGATAGTGAAAAGTTTCACCAAGGACTTCTACAGAAGCAAAATGGAACTAAAATTATGAGGTTTAACACATAATGAGACTAAAAACTACAGTGCCAACAATGTCCAGGAGCTGGGCAGGTAAGAGGGCAGGGACACTGTAAAGGCATCACGGACATTTGCTGCTGCAGTCTCTCCTTGTGGGGGCTGCAGGAAGTGTCACACGCTGCCAGTACAAAAACGCAATCCAGGAAAACATATGAGCCCCAGAGATAACAATTAGCAGATACTAGTGGCTAAAAAACACAGTAAGGAAGCAGGATAACTGTGTTACAGAAATCTTCATGCAACACAGCTTCAATATCGTTACTGCTTTACCGCTAGGAGTCCACCCCAGCCCATCCAGGCTTTGCGAGGCAGTAACGCTCATCCTGGGAAAGAATTTGAGAGTGCCTCATCCCTTTTTCCCCCCCTTTCTGGGGAAAAAAAAAAAAAAATCACAGCCTATTTCAACTGTAGATCTCTCCCTGAAATGCATCGTAACAATTTTATCAATGACTGAAATGAAGAAATGTTATGATGATGCCTTGAAGCTATTAGGAAGACCCGTTGTAGCACGGGAAGGGATGGGAAATTAGCTGCAGATCGTGAAGTTCCACAGCAAATGCACATTTCATAAAATGTTCAACCACAGGCAAAGGAGACAAAACCCCACCCCATGACAGAGAACAATATTCTGCTCCTTCCTACCCAGCAACAGTTTTATCAGCAGCACCTCTATATCATGTTTTGAAGTAATGTAACTCCTAATGTCATCTTGTTGATTTTTATAAAATGTATTACTAACCAAAAACTCTGTAAGATGTTTGAGATGTGCATTTTGCTATAGAAGTATGAGACAACTGGGGAATTCATGATATACAATTTTAATAAAACACACGTCACCTCAAGCACCACATTTTCACTGACATCAGCACAGATCAAGGACTGTTAGTTACGGCCAATACAACACGAGGAGTCGGGACTAGGGCTTCCTGGCTGCCACACACGTGTAACTGAATACACAGCAGTGCATGAGAGCCAGCAGACGCTCTCTGAACACAGAAGGGAAAGGTAGAAAGGAAGATCAAACTCTACAGAAATGATTGCTTTTACATTTGCAGAATTTTTCTTCTCTTCGGTAGCCTGCCAGAGAGAAGGTGAAATGTCACAATGATGGGGTTAAAGTACAGCAATACCAGCCTGAAATCAAGCAAAGCTCCTTAATCATCCGAATAGTCAGGCACCGGAGTAGTTTGCCGAGGAAAGTCTGAATCACCATCATTGGAAATCTTTAAGACCAGCCGAGACAAACCTCTAGGAAACACTACGTGTAGCTAATCCTTCAAGGTCACTTCTAGAAACACTGAAACAACCAAGACCTTCTTCATAAGCTTCTATCTGATCACACAACCACTGCAGTATTTTGATGGACTGCGGCATCTTTTTTTTAAATTTGCCGGAACAAGACAAAAAAAAAAAAGCAAACAAACTCAGCGTATAGAGAGCGGCAGCCTCCGGGCTGCGGGAACATTTGCTTGACTTATTTTTAGAAAGTGGAATTGGTGCAACTTCCTCCTTGGTCCACATCAGACTTCATCAGCTCTTCTGCCTGCTCACTGCACCTTCACTTAAATAATGCTCCATGTGCGTACAGTGGAAATTTCTCCTACCTTACACATGCACTTGGGCAGGAAAGGCCATGCTCCGGCAACAGAAGGGAGCACGGAGGAGAGGGCTTCTTTGCATCAGCGACAGCAGGGAGGGCAGTGCCTGCTAGGAGATGCCCGAACACACTGCAGAGTCCACCCAGCGTGTTCAGCCCGAGCCTGGGGAGCCAACCTCACCCTAATGCAGTCACCTCTGCAGACTGGCTGGATTCAGGGACACAAAACAGCACAGTGTGGACGGCGTTTCGTGTTGCCGGGAGCCAGAGACAAGCCCAGGTTCTTGCCTCGGAGAAGTGCTGCTCGTCCCCGTCCCCCCACAACGTGCGTGCAGCCCAGCCAGGCTTCCTAAAGGGCTCTGCTCGCTAGCTGCCGGCCTGCCTGCGGGCTGCAGGCAGTATGGGGCACGGGGAGGGCAGGCAGCCTCTGGCAGGCGGCCCAGGGAGGCTCTCCCACTGCCAAGAGCCAGGAGGTAGCGGAGGGGGAACACAAGCCACCCCCCGCGCTTGCCGGAGACGCAGCTGGACGCGCGTCCCACTGCTTCAAAGGCGGGCGGAGAGGGCCCAGCACGGTGGGAGGAGGCAGGGGCTTACTCGAAACAGGGAAGGGAAAGAGAGGCCCCGGAGCAGGGGATAAGGTGCGGCCGTCGCACAAGGGGAGGTCAGGGCGGACAAAAGCCGGTGCCGGGCTCTGGCTCACGGGAGGTATTGCAGCACTGCCTCTTCCAGGCGGGCGGCGGGCAAGGCGATCGCAAACAGCATCCGAAGAGACCGCGGCTCGCTCAGTGCAAACCGGCTGCGGGCCAAAGCAACGCTGGGCTTTTCACATTGCACAGCACTTTGCCAATGCTAAACTGAAAGCAACAGCACAAGCATCCTCCAGCTCCCCCCAGACACAAATTCCTTGCTGGAAAGACCTTTCCCTGGAGCCAAACAGCAGCAGTACCCTGGGGGAGCTCAGAAGGGTGCGCCTACCCCCCCGCACACCCAAGCAAACCGCAGCAGATGTAGCTCCAGCAATGTGTGAACCAAACCCACTCCCTCACCACAGTATCCAGGAGAAGGGACCCGACGCAGCGTCCAGTGCAACGCTGGAAGGGCCAGGAGAGAGGAGGAATCACATGTTTCTCAATGGGTAAAGACGGAGCTTCACAAATTTCCACTGGCATCTACTCCTGTGGTTTCCGTTGTTAAAAACAAAACCGAGCCACAGGGAGGTTTCTGGACTGTTCACACTGTGTCAGTCTGGAAAACATAAGAGCTATCTGAGGTTGGGTAACTCGGAGCACATCGGCTGGGAAGGAGGTATCTCCAAAAGGCTTCTGACTGGTGCTAATACAATTCGACTTACAACACATACAAAAAAACTTCTCAGCAAGAAATTGAGAGGGGCGTATGTATTTCAGAGGCACAAGCTTGTCCCAGGGAAAAAAAAGCAGTCCTGCGCTGAACTCTCACATCAGCTCCCTCGTGTTGGTAATGGCCGTATCGACTCATCTCTGCTCTCGCTTCCTTATCTCCAATGACCAGTTACCAACCAGACAGTGGAGCTGCAAGGGTGACTTACCGCTCCTGATAAAGTCAGACCTCAGGAAGACAAGTGCTGGTAGACTCCTCTACAGCAGCTTCAGACATCACCCCGTCCATCTGGCCTGTTGGACGAGGCTGCCATGCGAACAGCGGAGGCAGCAGAACGGACGTTCATCTTTTCCTTCGGTTCACAGCCAAATTCTTGAACTTTTGCTCAGGATGAGTCTGCATAAAACTGCGAGACTATGCACAGCGAGAGCGGAGGCACAGACACAAACTCTGCTTAAATCTCTGGTACAATGGCAGAAACATTTGGTAGGTGTCTGAGTGAACCCTGCAGACTGCAATACCGTATATCACAGTGTCTAAATCTGCTAGAGGTTGTCTGCCAGAAACCTCCGTAAAAGAGCTGAGTATTATCCTGGTTTTTTAAGGAAATTTAATGCAGATGGAGATCTCTGGGAATTAAAGTTTTCAGCACCAGCCAAGCTGCAGCAATGCCCCTGTACCAAACTCTCCTCCTGCTTGGTGAGAGCTCACAATTGAAGCTACCTCTGAAATTTCCTATTAAAGGAGACTGCTATGCAGGACAGTCAGCAAAGAGCACAGCTTTGCAAACAAGAGGTGGTAGTGATCTCCAGTGCTCAGGTGCCCTCACCAGATACTGGTTTGATGCCACCAGCTCGGGCCACTAGACATGGACAAGTCTTGTTTGCTCCAAGCCCAGTGAGACCTGGTGATACAGATGGAAGATTTCACGTGCTTCCTGCTTTCAGACTTGCATTATCACTTTAAACATTGAGCAAGCATTTTATAAAAGTCACCCCTATTAAATATTTAAGCTTGGTAAGAAAGAAGTTCTTTACAAATGTATTTAAAAAAAAAAAAAAAAAAAGCATTTTCCTTTAGGACTAGACCCTGTCATCCTGCAAATAAAGTGGGATGAAGCGTTGTTCATGTCATGCGGCTTGGAGTGCATGTGCTACACCAGGGCATACTGCTGGGGTGAAAGAGGGGGTCGGAGTTATAGTTCCGTTACACTGAGAGTTTAATTGTGGGGATGATGTTTACCTGGTAATGTTTCTGAATTATGTAAAATATAAATATATGCAGGAGATTAACCAACTTGCAAAAGAAGCTGGGAGTCGGAGCTACTGCTCTGTCCTCAATGCATCTTGCTTCATTTCTCATGGACCCCTCCTGGCCATCTTGTTAGGAAACTTTTCAAACATAAATGGACGAGTAAACGACTCAAAATCTGCTTGTCTCATCACAAACTGAATTTCAGTTGCAGCCAAGAAAAAGAAAAGGAAAAAAGATAGGGGCCTAGATGCAAACATTACAACTTTAAGAGACCCAAACATGCCAAGCTTTCACTTACACCAGCTCTGAGCCCACACCGCTAGCACGCTACTCCAGGTTTTGCAAACAGGAGTTCACCAAGCATGCCAAAGCCTTTGCCACAAACGCACAGTTCAACATGCAAACATGCAAACGTCTGATCTGCATTCTTTTTCACATAACAGTACTTAGACATACCCCAAATGGGGTCATTTGGGCCCACTTATTACTACTGCTCCACAGAAGCTCAACTAACACAGTCCTACCAAGCCCACCCTGACCACAGCACTTCAAGAAAAGTGTGGATCGACAGCAGAGTCCAGAGAGGGGCAGAGATCAGCTGTGCAGACAAGCCCATGCAAAAAGAGCAGAGAAACAGAGCTTGTTCAGCTTAGGAAGAGAAAACAGTCTTCAATTACTTCAAATTTAGCTGCTAAGATGTAGGGAGTAGAGTGTTCTCCACGTGCCCTGGAGAACAGAGAAGAAGGAACAGGCTTAAAGTGCAAGACAAAGATTTAGATTAAACACCACGAAAATCTCCCTAATGCTGAGGAGGCTCGAGTATCGGCATATATCATCTGTACAGGATGTGAAATTGCCAGCAGGAAGAGCCTTAAAAGAAGAAACATTACTCAGGAAGGGTTCAGATGTGTACCTAACCTTACCCCGGACTGGGAAACAACATCTCTGGAGATCCTCTTTAGACACACTGTGTCTGAGGCTATGAAACAAAGTTCCAGAGATTCCTTTAAATTAGATATATGGCAAAGACACAACTCCCAAACCACTCACATCCTAGTCTGACACACAGCGACTCGATGAGTAACACCATCATTTTATACCCTAACAGCATCCTTCATTTAAAGACACCAAACTGTGCTGCAAAATTCATCGAGTTTCCAGAGAAGTGACTCAAACATTATTGAAATTTTAGACACAGGAAAACAAGGGGGCACAAACTTACAACTTGCAGGGGATGCCACTTGCACTCCTATTCTAAACTCTGCATTTGCTTTCTTTTAATTAGCTAATCACTTGATTTATTTAATACCAAATGTTTGACCAAAAAGCAGATTATCAAGATGCAGATTTATCATTTCCTAAGATGTAAATACCAAAAAAGGAGGACCAAGGGTCAGTGTATGTCTCTCAAATAAAATGCACTTTAATCTTCAATAAAATAAATACTTTAAATAGCACAGAAATACCTGTATTTCCCTCTTGCCCGTTGTAAAGGACTCCCCTATTTCTGTCTGCATTTTCATACCATCTACTGGGCAGATCCTGAACTACCCAACCGCACAGTGCAGGCCCTGCAAGGCTGCAGCCCACAGCAGTTTGTCCCGAGCTGAGTCCCCCACCAGCCGAGTTTTATTCCCCACATTAATGCCAAGCCACAAGCCGGTGCTTGCTACAAAGTGCAGGGGAGGTATGAAACCACCATCCCCTACTCCAAATATTTCTAGCAAGAGCATGGGGACACCACAGCCCGGCCAGCAGGAGTGCGAGGGTGAGAGGAGGAGGAGAGGCGGTCGTCCCTCCGCCAGCATCCTCGGTACAACTCGCCGCATGCCATCGCCCAGGCAATTGAACCGAGGTGAGAGAATATTTTTCCCCAATATTACTGGCTGCCGAAGAGGAGCTACCACATGGCTGTTCTCAGCCACTCACTGCACGGTGTTTACTATAAACAGCAACAGTAAACAGAAACAGGGCCAAAAATCAAAGCTGTGTACCCCTGAGCTGGGTCTCCACATCCTGACTTTACCCACGGAAATAATTAGTTTAGTATTCAGCTGCTGAACCTAAAACATCTGAGGCCAGAGGGAGCCAAGCTACTCAGTGCATCTGAAACTTAGGCTGCCTGTTTAGATTCACTATCTCTACCTTCAGTCGCCAAGACTCCAAACTGCTGCCACAGTTTTACACAGGAGCGTCAAAGAGCCTGCGGATTAAACCTGAACGACGTGCAGCAAGAGCCAGCCTGACACTGTATTTATTTTTAAACATCTTACTGTGCACGAAAAGCTCAAATCTTGTCTCACTCCCAGCTCTACTCAAGCACTCGACTCAGGGAGGCTGCGAAGGAGGCGCAGACGTTTCCCCGGGGACAGTGGTTATGGGATTTCTCTGTCCGGTCCCCAGGATACCCCTGACACCTCCAGTGCATGGATCTGGTGGCGGGTCCTGCTCAGAGCATCGCTGTCCATCTCGGCAACACGCCGTGGTTACAGGAGGGCTTCACTGATGTCCTAAAGGGCTCGTGGGGAGGGAAGGGCACAAACCTTCCCCAGGCACAACCCGCAGGCAGGGGCCACCTCCTGCAAATGCTCCGGCAGCTGGGTCTTGCTTCCCTTTTCATGCAAGGAGTGTCCGGCAGATAATAAACAGCGCCGAGGAGGAGGGCAGGCTCAGGCGGTCCGCAAAAACCGCTCTGAGGCCTCCGGTGAACACGATAACCGTGGCCCGGCGCTGCTGGAAGAGCGGCTGCGCCCCGTCCGCCCGCGCTGGCAGGGCCGTCCCGGTCGAGCCCTGCCCGGGGACACCTGGAAGAACAACAAAGCCCCCCGAAGGTGCTTTGCCGGCAGCTACAACCCGGCCGGGAAGAGGCAGGCGGCCCACGGGCAGGCGTGGGAGGCCGGCGCAGACCCCCCCCCCCCCGGGCCCCTGCCCCGCTGCCGGCGGGAGTCGCGGCGCCGCGGAGAGGCCCCGGGGGGGGGCCGGGCCGGGCCCCGACGGGCACCAACAGGTGTCGGCGGTGACACGCCGCCTCCGGCCCGCTGCCACCGCGGCCCGGCCCGGCCCCGCGGGCGAGGCGGCGGCCGGGCCGCGCTGACAGGCGGGATCCGCGCCGGGCCGGGCCTGCCGCGCTGCCGCCGCGGGGCCTACGCGCCCGACCTCCGCCCGGCCTCCGGCAGCGCCTCGCCGTGCCGGGCCAGGCCGCAGCGCACCGTGCCGCCCCCGCCGCCCCCCTCACCTGCGCGGCCGCCGAGCGCTGGGGCTGCTCAGTCCCTCGCCGCCGCCATGTTTCCGATGCGCAGTGAAGGCGGGGAGCGGGGGAGGGAGCGCGGACAGACCCGGCCCGGCCCGGCCCGGCCCCGCGCCGCCCCCTGCCGCCCGGGACGGCGCCGCCACGCGACGCTCGGGGGCAGTTCGCGAGGGCCGGGCCGGGCCGAGCTGCCGCGGCTCGGCTCGGCTCGGCCCCGCTCGGCGCGGCTCGGCTCGGCTCGGCTCGGCGCGGCTCGGCTCGGTTCGGCTCGGCCCCACTCGGCGCGGCGCGGCTCGGCCCGGCTCGGCGCGGCTCGGCTCGGCCCCACTCGGCGCGGCGCGGCTCGGCCCGGCTCGGCGCGGCTCGGCTCGGCCCCACTCGGCGCGGCGCGGCTCGGCCCGGCTCGGCCCCGCTCGGCGCGGCTCGGCTCGGCCCGGCGCGGCGCGGCTCGGCTCGGCCCCGCTCGGCGCGGCTCGGCCCTCACGAACCCCCCCCGAGCGTCGCTGAGCGCTGCGAGTGGCCCCACGCCGTGTCCACTCGGGACCCGTCCTCACGCAGGGATAGACCCCCGTCCTCACCCCACACTCTGGGCATGGGGCAGACCCTCACCGTGAGCCCCAGCCTGGGGATGGACCCCCCCCATGCCCACCCAGGACACACTGGGTATGGGCAGACACACACCATGATCCGCAGCCTGAGGATGGACTCCCCGTGCCCACCCGGGACACACTGACCACGGGTAGATGCCCACTGTGATTCCCACACCTGGGGATGGATCCCTCAGTGCCCACCTGGGACGCTCTGGGTACCGGAGAGTGATGTCCATCCATGTCTGGGTCCACGCTGGGGATAGCCCCGTGCCTGCCCCAGGCCCCACTGGAGATGCCCAGGACCGGGATGGACCCCATGCAGCACAGCCAGGCCCTGGGGACAGACAACCCCCAGATATTCCCTTTCCTCCCGCCCCGAGCAGGACCGCGCCCTGCACGCAGCCCTGCAGCGCCCTTCCAGCTAGAGATACCACAGACGTACCCCAGTGCCCCCAAATCCCCCCCCAGACAGAGTAAGACCCCTTTGACTCCCAGCTAAAAGGATACCTCATGCCACCGTTGTATCTTCACGGCACCATCCCCAGCTTGCATCCAGAGAGACCCCTGTGCAAGCCAACCCCACAGAGCACCCACGAACCTTGGTGACCTCTCCTGACCAGACGGACCTCCCTGTGCACGTCTGTCCTGTAGTGCCACCAGAGCCTACACACAGTACCCCAAAAAGATCCCCTAGCATCCCTTAGCTAGGGAACCTCCTACGTGATACATGGCTACTGCAAGGGCCCCCACGGCTCCCCATGAGTGCTGTCCTCCCCCACATCCCTTTGAGTCTCTTGCACCTACACACCCACAGCCGTCTCCACCAACACATCTACCCGTACCAGAGCCCACCATCTGTTCACCCCGAGCCCTCCACCCTCCGTCCAGTGTAGCCACTTCCCATCCCTTCCAGGAGGCACAAACCCTGCACCTGTCTGGTGCAGTCGGAAGCCAGCAGGACAGGGTGTTCCCGCAGCCAGGTTCCCAGCTGCGGATGCCATTTCCCATTTGCTCTACTCAAACATTCTGTCTGCTGGGTTTGCCATGCTGAAGACCCTACTTCCACTGCAAGGTATCGCAACTAAAGAAGAAAGCCATTCATCTTAAATAGCAGCCAGGTCATGCTGCGGCTGGATACAGAGCATGAGATCACGTCCTCTCTCTGCTTGCTGGATTGCCTGGGGAAAAAAAAAAAAAAAGATCATGTATTGGGTTCTGGAGATCCAGTTCCCATCTTCAAAGCTGCTCATGTGAATGGTCAGGGGATCTAAAGGATCTAAAGGATCCCTGCTGGGTAACAGTGACTTCTCATAGGGGTAACAGTGACTTCTCATGACCCAAATATTTCACCGAGACAATGGAGACATCACTTTGGAGTGACTCACAGACATATGTGACAAGCCTTCGCAGGGAGAAAGCACCTGAACACTTTCCAAAGTGCGTGTAGTGACATGGCCAACATCTGAGCCTCTCCCTGAATGCTTTCTTGTTCTGGGGGATTACGTGGAAACTTGCGCGTTTAGGTCCATACTGAAGCAAAAGATCAGAAGGAAGCATCCCTGGTGCAGACAGGCCTTGGTTGAGTTGGGAAAGGTTGTGCCTGAGAAAGCTCTGCCAAGTGCAGGGCTTCCTACTCGTGGCTTTGTTATACACGATGGAGGGAAGGTAAAGCCACAATTCATCCATTTACTGCCCACTGCCAAATCTGCGATACCTCCCGGTCCTGGCCAGGAACCCGTGCTGATGCTGAGCAGAGGCACGCAGTGAGCAAGGGCTCTGGTGGTGCAACAAGAGAGGGGACCTTCCCACCACTGCCCATGGGGCAACCTTGCAGGAAGGTCTGAAACTACATCAGCCCTTTCCTGTGCCCTTCCCTTTTCCTTCGGTGAAGTTAATGCCATCTCCTGTGTCAGGCTGAAGGCTACAGGATTCCCAAGGAACAGAAATGGCTGGCTGGCTTCCGTCTACTGAAGCAAGAGACAACACAATGTAGGTGTTAATGCTGTCCTGGTTCAGATGCTGAACTCAGTCCAGCCTATGCAAGGCTTAAGACCCTGCCCAAGGCCAAATGCCTGGCCAGTAGCCGACTTCTGGTGCTCAGCAACTAGTCCACAGCTCTTCAACCCCTTTCTCAGGGAACAAAAGGGATCAGCACTCTCAGACCAAAATACGAGCTGTATTTGCCTGTCTCTCCCCACAAAATAAAGACATATACTTCATCAAACGGGGGTGAGATTTCTAAGGTCTGGGGAGAAAACTCTTTAAGATGGAGCTGTTCCAGAACTGCTGTTTGGAGGTTTCTCATGTCCTTTTCTGAACGGTGGTACTGACCACTGCTGAAGATGAGCACTGGCCTGGAAAATCTCTTGTTCCTAAAATGTTCACATTGAGGGGATGGACAGTTGGAAATGCTGGTGAGGGCTTTTGTTTTAATCAATATGTGGAGTACTCAGTTACGACGGTAGGACACAGAGGTATGTTCACTGCCATATCAGGGCTTCATGGTGCTGCCTGTCAACACAGCATCCGAGCACCTTCCCTGTAAAATCAGAAATATTATCAATGCTCCTCATTTCCACAGTAATCAGGGTTTCATGAATGGAATAAATGTGCAAGAGCTAAGAGTTGCAAGATGGAGACAGAAGAGAAATTTCCCCATTGACTTTAATTTGGAGTTAGCAGCCGCCGAGTTCAGAAGGATTTACATATGACATCCATATGAGCACCACAGGAATTCAGTTTGATTAATATTACAGTGGAAACGAGCCGCAGAAATGGTTTGCTATTTATTATGAAATGTTGCCAAAAAAGCTCAAGCACATTTGCAGTCTGGTTTGGGCCAGCTCTTGGAGAGTGCCAGCACAATAAACGACTGGGAAGTAACGGCTACAAAAGGGCACTGATACCCTGATGCGTGTGGTGTTGGACACACTGGAGCAGGACCTTCAGAAGGAGAGGATGCAGGTGATATAAAGCAATATGACTGGCAAGAAAGACCTCCTGCTGTCTGTACTTCTCCCCTCCCTCTTCCTCCGTGGTTAGTGCCTCTCAGCAGTGCGGGACTAAACTTCCTTCTAGGCTGGTTCCCACTATTTGCAATGTTCCCATTATACCATTGACTTTGTTTTTGGCCAGAAATTGATTCCGAATCTGGCATGGATGATATAAATATGGACCATATTCTGCTAGAAGAAAAGCCTAATGTCCCATGGTCCATGACCTTCTTATCCTGAATATGATATTTAACAAAAAGGTGAATAATGGGGCACAGGGCTGGACGCAGAGGAGGATGATCTAAAGGAACATGTGCACACAGTAACCCTGGCTCTGTCATCGATATGTTTTTTGACCTGACATCTCCCTTGGAGAGGGGAGGTGGGAATCTCTTCCCCATGCCTTGAAAAGGCAGGAGGGAAGGTTATTTGCAGGGTTTAAAGCCCCGATGAGCAGCAGATCACCTTGCAGGACCTCCCGTACATTTCCTTTCCCAAAGCAGTCTCATATTGAGACCAGTTGTTGTTTGCCCGGGGTATGTCTTCCCAAAAGGGTCCATTTTTGTTCTGAAGACTTCATGGGCTGGAAAATCACCTTTGTGAATACAAGTAAGCTCTTTTGGTAGTGGGAAATTGTCTGGCTTCATGTCCCAAATATTTGCAGGCAGCTCTGCCCTTCCCTGCTAGATTTCGGAGTGATCCTCGACAAGAAGGCTGCACGCTGCAAACCCATGCAACCCCTCTCCCCTTTCAATCTCCTTGTGAGGCAAAAGAACAAATTTTCTCTTTATAACACATTTCTCTTTCTCCCGTTTTTGATTGCTCTTTTCCTTACTATTTCTATTTTTTCCACATCCTTCAAAAACTGTGGACACCAAGCCTGGGTGCAAAGTGCCAAGGCCCGTGTCACCATTCCATGTTCAGGGCTCACACCCCACCCTGTTCATCATACCCACTCCTCTCCAGTATATGCACCCAAATTTGAGCAAACCCCCCTCTGTTACAGAGTCACTCCTGCAGGTCAGGTCTGCTTTGCTCACCCCTAACTTCTTCCCAGAGTTTCTGTTTTCTTGAGCACAATTGCCCATCCCATCCACCCCATCTTTGCTGCTTAACACCCCACCAAGCTTGGGTACATATATATAATCTTTCTGTTATTCTGATATCAAACTAGCCAGCCCATAATTATCTGACTTCATGCTCTCACGGTAGCCCAATACCAGCACCCTTCCTGTCTCAGCAGTTGTCTGGTATTTCAAAAGCCCGCGATATACCTCAGTCAACTCTTTAAGGGTGCTTCTGTTTGGGTTATCCAGGCCTAGGTGTAAAAAATAAGTCTATTTTGAGTGTATGTTGTTTACATTTCTTGTCTAATAGCAGTCTTGCAAATGCCTCATCAGCCTTCCGTATTACCAAAAAAATGATCCAGTTTCTCTGCAAAAGGAGAACTTAGAAAGTTATCGAACACCTGAATTGTTACTGCTGTTAATGAATTCCCCATGTCTATTAATAGACTCATATGGGTTTGAATTTCCTTTGTTCCTAGCTTATTCTAAACATTTCCTACTGTTGCTCTTTAATGCCGCCAGCCACAAATACTTTCCCTAATAGCTTGTTTCTTCTATTCGTACCCTTCACAAATTACCGCATGTCTTAATCCAAGCCGACCTCTCATCCTCCCGTAGGGATTCACGACTCAAGAGTCCTCTTTGATCCACCTCTCGGAAAGAAACGCTGTTCCCCAGGACATAACAAGCTGCTACGGATGGGTCATTTGCGCTACCGCTGCTGGCGTGCAGGCTCCCAGCCAGGCAGCCTGGGGTGAGTCAATCATTCGGTCTGCAGGGAAGGGGCAGGGGGTGAGCTGCCTTGTGTCGCGTGGGAGTGAGCAGCACGGACATGAAAGAGCCGGGGCACGGTCGCTTGCTGCTCAGTGGCCTGTGTCCGTGCTTTCACTCGTGCCAAGAGAGCGGAGGGATCCTTCCCGATGCTCGCAGATGCAGCTGGATGTGGGAGAATATAAATCACGTCTGCAGGTCCTGTTCTCCGATGCCTGGCATGCAGGGGTAACACTAAGCGGGTCAGAGCTGGATGAAAATTTTCATCAGTTTTCTCTTGCACAGAAAAAGAAAAAAAAAGACCTTTTTCCCCACGTCTGAACTTTGAAACTGATTGTTTGAGGTATTTAATTTAGTAGGGAAAGTTCTCATGTTCAATCCTCCTGTTGCACTTCCTCCCTTCTTTCCTTTTGCCATTTTTCCCAACAAAACGCTTGCTTTGCTTTTCAAATTGTAAAAAATTTCAAGCAAAAGATTTTTCTTTTTGGAATCATAATAAACTATTGGAATGAGGAAATAGCTCAGTTTATTGATTCAGTTTGGTTCATCTTTTCTTAAACTGCCTGTTGCATTTCTGGGATGGCTTTGATTCAGGGTCAACTTGGACTCCTTGAACTAGGATCAATATAAAATGTTATTATTTATATGTCTCGCTATTTGTTTGCTCTTACTGCTCTTCGATACATACATATCAATTTGAGATCATAAATTTATTTTTTTTTTCCCTGCTTTTCCAGTGAAACAGGACGGGATTCCAGCTGTTGCCCTCCTCCAATGTTGTGAGCATTCTGAGTATCTGAAAAAAAGTTTCTCCAGGAAGTCCCCATCTCTGTTCAAATTTTCTGACCAAATTTCCACCCCCTCAAAATCTGGCCAGTAGCTTGCAGCTCCTTCAAAGCCACAGACTCATAGACTGCTGGCCGGGACCACCTTCCCAGTGGGCATGGCACCTTTCTAGCCCCTTTAGAATAGAATATCCCTTTAGAATACAAGCAATTATTAATTATTTTATGCTAATTTAAAGAATACATAATCAACAACCCAGAACATAGAGTCCACAGTGACTGAAGGTTGTATGCATCTTTTTGGGAAGATTTCTTTGTGAATCTGGTGTGAGTTCATCTAAGCACTGCTCCAGCTCAGCTGGTTGTCCTTGGAAAATCTGTCCTTTTGTACCAAGGAGGGTGCAAGATCAATGGCATTGACTATTTTCAAGTTGACACTCTGGAAAGCCTAAACCCGGGACTCACAGGAGAATTAGCTGGGAAGCTGTCTGAGTCACGAATCGTGAGATTTAGCAAGTCTTGAAAGCTTGGAAAATCCCGAGGGCCTGGGGGATGACAAAATTGTCATGATGGCTTGAGAAAGGAAGCCACGAGCCCAGATCAAATGGTGGGAAGGATAATTGACTTTCTACAGCTAAGTGTTGGCTAGACAATGTAATTAATGGCTTTTGGCATGGGAAGTAGGTCTTGCTGGACAAACTCATGGTCTTTGCTGTGGGAGACTGGTGCTGGTGAAAACATCCACACTGGACCAGGCCATGTCTGAGCAGTTTTAAGCAGGCACCTTGGCAGCACCACGTTATAGGCAGACTGAATACAAGTCAGTGTGGAAATGGCACTACCAAGGAAATCACTTAAACACTCTAAACTAGCAATGTAAATGAGGGTTAACAGGCCTCATCAGCTGTCTCTGGCTTCATGACAGAGCTCCCTACCAACACCAGCGACTTGAGATGAAGGGGAGATGCTGTTCCTACTGGGACTAGAACTTAGAAACATGGAGCTATGGAGTAATTTTATTAAAGATGTAGATGACAATCATAAAATCTACGGTAATGTGTGCAGATGAGAAAAGGACTGAGCAGGACAGGTTACTGCTGCAAAACCATCAGGATCATTAAAAAGTCCCAGTCCAGCCGCTGTATTTGAAGAGCCATCCACAAAACCGCACCTGAGAGGCAGGAAAACATGTTCGCCAGGATGAGAGACTGTCTCACAAAGCATCATTCAGGGCAGCTTCAGAGTAATTCTGTGCATCCGCCTGACATCGGGTGTATAAAAGGGGAATAGCAAGAAGTCAGGAGTGACCTAGATCCTTCACATGGCATTGGAAAAGCTATTACAGGAACACCGCTGCAGCTCTGCTGTCAGCCTCTGATGAAGCCTGTAGGAGCACAAAAGACGGTTGGAAGAAAAGCTATAAAAGTCTTCTGAGGGCTGGAAAACATCCTTCTGACTTGAGGTCAAGGAGCTCTTCATGCGTGGCACAGAAAGATGAAAGATCTTCACCATGGCGTGCCCTTCTCGCAGGGCAGCAGCTGGATGGTGCAATGAGATGGAGGGGCTGGGAATGGAAATGGGGGTGATGCAGAGCGGGAAGAGCTGCCAGTGCCTGCGGTGGCCTGACCAGGGCCAGGGAAATCAGGCGTCTCCCTGTGGGCAGTGCTTTGAGCACTTTTTTATTATATTTAAATATCACGCTCTGAGCTTCTCTTTTTATCTGCAGAAAGACTTGTTGTGCCTTTCTGGGTTTTCCTTTCTCCAAATTATTGCAGCCCTGTCCGGCCTGGAGATGGAGCATAGTGGACCCTGCTTTCACCTACGATGGAGAGTCTCTGCTGGCCCTGACCGATGTCTTTTAATCAAGCACAAACCCAGGGAGGAATCTGCTCCTCAGGCTGGCAGAGGCCTGAGGGGTTTCCATCTTACTTGAAGCACGTGGTTTGCCATGCTGACTTGGGGATCGTCATGGCAGATCCCACCCGATCCACTGGCCCTGCTGGTCCCTTTCTGCTGGCAGCTGGGTCTTACAGGATTGAAATATTTAGCCTCACTACAGCCTCTGGGCTCAATAGAGAGTATTTGGATGAGGCTATGACCTAGGACAGATAAAAGTTGCAATAAGTGGTCTCTAATGGTTACTTTTGGCTTTAACTTTTGCAGCCCCTCTCTGGGTAGAAAGAGCTGCTCAGCCCATTCATCTCTTCCAAATTAAAATTATTTGCTGTTTGCATGTGAAGAGCCACTCCTAGGCCGACAGATCTCAGCTGCTTTCGCTCGCCCTGTGCCTGGCTGCTGCCGTGCCATGACCTGGTGAGGGTAAATACCGTAATTAGTGGTGGTGGGAAAGCAGGGGCCGGCCCTCGGTCCTTCCCATGGGGCTGGCAGCGCTCTGCATTCCCCTGTTTCGGGGAAGCCCTTGCTGCAAGCTACTTGCTCCAGCAGCATCAACCGCGGTGCTGCACAGCTGCCCACTGTGCTGCCGCGGGCGATGATTCCTGCCAAGCTTGCCCGCTCACTGGATCAATATTTGGCAGCCATTTCTAGCCTGCATTTGCCTTTTTTCTCATCGCCACTTGCAGCAGATCCTTGAATGCATGCTCTGCTCAAAGCTGGTTGGAAAAATCATTTTGGGGAATTAATTTGTGCGAGTTGTTCATTCCGATTATTGACAGGCGGCTGGGCTCTGTGGGGACACAGCTTCCAAAGCAGGCGGGCGCCGGGGGCCACAGGGAGCTCCTGGGGCTGGACTTGTAAGGGCATTTTCCAAGGCATCACTTTGTTTTCCTACAGATAAGTCACTTGCTTATTTATTGCTCATCAGTACATATAAGAATACAGAGATTGCATTAAAGAAAGGGGGAGGTGTTCCTGGCCAATCCTCCTGGTAAATGCCTACAGGGATATTTTAGGACATGAACTTGGAAATCAGGTTGTTCAATATGGAAATAGAACTGTTTTGCTTTCAAAATTACTTTTCCTACGTAATGTCTTAGCTCTCCTCGGGACGTTGCTTATAATCCCTGCCAGCATGCTTAGGAGACGCGCGTGAGGTTGGTTTTTTTTCCCCAGGGTTTATGCAGGATCCGCGCCTGCCCAAACGACGCACCAGACGATCCCAGCCTGCCCACGAAGGGCTTCGCTGTGCGTGGACGTCGAACAGGCGGTTGTTTCCTATCGCCTACACTCCGGCTTCAGGATTTTAGTCTCCTGTGCTTACCCTCACCTCGAGGATCGCCGGGGCCTGCGCCGGGGTCTTGGGGCAAAGCGCTGCCATTGCGACGGCGGGAAACGGGGTGAAACCCCGCGGCTTCGGGGGGCTGCGGGCGGCAGAGGGGCAGAAGCGAGACCGAGGCGGGTGGCGAGGTGCAGGAAGGGAGAGGGGGGCTCCTGCTGCAGCGCTGGGCTCAGACTGAGGGGCGGGACGTGCCCGCTGCCCCCCGGTGCCCCCGCGTGCAGAGAAGCGCGGCGCCAGGCACGGACGCCAGGGGGCGCCGCTCCGAGGGGAGCTGCCTGCACCTGCCCTGCCTGCACCTGCCCTGCCTGCACCTGCCCTGGCTGCAGCACCGGGCACTGCCTGCACCTGCCCTGCCTGCACCTGCCCTGCCTGCACATGCCCTGGCTGCAGCACCGGGCACTGCCTGCACCTGCCCTGCCTGCACCTGCCCTGCCTGCAGCGCCGGGCACTGCCTGCACCTGCCCTGCCTGCACCTGCCCTGCCTGCAGCACCGGGCACTGCCTGCACCTGCCCTGCCTGCAGCACTGAGCACTGCCGGGTGACCTGAGAACTACATGTGCCTGCTCTGCCTGCACCTCCTGCCACTGCCTGCAGTGCTGGGCGCTGCCTGCACCTGCCCTGCCTCCAGCTCCTGGCACTGACTGCAGTCCTGGGCACTGCCTGAAACTTCCCTGCCTACAGTACCGGGTACTGCCTGCACCTGTCCTGCGTGCAGCACTGAGCACTGCCTGGTGAAGTGAGAATTGCCTGCACTTGCCTTTTCTTCAGCACCGGGTGCTGCCTGCAGTCCTTGGCATTGCCTGCTTCTGCCCTGCCTCCAGCTCCTGGCACTGCCTGCAGCCCTGGGAACTGCCTGCACCTCCCCTGCCTGCAGCTCCTGGCACTGTCTGCAGCCTTGCGAACTGCCTGCACCTCCCCTGCCTGCAGCTCCTGGCACTGCCTGCACCTGCTCTGCCTGCAGCACAGGGCACTGCTGCAGTTCTGGGCATTGCCTGCACCTGCCCTGCCTGTAGCTCCTGGCACTGCCTGAACCTGTCCTTTCTGCTACAGCGGGGTCTGCCTGCAGTCTTGCGCACTGCCTGCACCTGCCTTTCCTGCAGTACCAGGCGCTGCCTCCACCTGCCCTGCCTGCCGTGTCGAGTACTGTCTGTACCTGCCCTGCCTGCAGCGCCTGGCACTGTCTGCACCTGCCCTGCCTGCAGTCCTGGGCGCTGCCTGCATCTGCCTTGCCTGTAGCGGTGGCCACTGCCTGCAGTACCACGCACTGCCAGTACCTGCAGCACCTTCTGCCACCTCTACTATGCGCTGCGGGCAGCACTCTGCAACGCCTGCCTGGTGCACTGCCGGCAGCACCCTCCACTTCTCTGCACTCGCGCTGCCCGCTGCCCGCACCTCCTGTGCGCCGTGCTGCCTGGAGCGCCCTGCGCTGCCTGCGCCGGGCTCTGCTCTGTAGCACCGTGTCTGTCTGTAGCGCCGGGCTCTGTCTGTAGCACCGTGTCTGTCTGTCTGTAGCGCTGTTCGCTGCCTGCAGCGCCACGCGCTGCCAGCCCCGTGCACTGCCTGCAGTGCGGCGCTGCGCTCTGCACCTTGCGCCATCTGCAGCACCTCACGCTGCCTGCTGCTCTGTGCACTGCCTGCACCCGCACTGCCTGTGCTCTCTACCACCTGCAGCATCGTGCAGTGCCTGCAGTGCTGTGCATCGACTGGTGCATAGCGCACTGCCTATAGCACCAGGCACTGCCTATAGCACCTGCCCTGTGTGTGCCACCCTTGGCGCCCAGCACCACCTGTAGCACCATGGACCCCTGCGGCACTGTGCAGTGCCTGTCCTCTGCCCTGCTTGTGCCTGTACCGTGCTCTGTCTGCATCACCGTGCACTGCTTCTGCCATGCACTGCCTGCAGTGTCATGCATTGCCTGCACCCCACACTGCCTGCAGCCCCTTGCGCTGCCTGTGGCAGTGTGCACCACCTGCAGTGCGTGCATCCCATGCACTCTGTGCTGCCTGCAGCACCATGCACCGCCTGCAGCATTCTGCACTGCCTCCTTTGCGTACCGCTGGCAACATCATGTACCACCTGTGCTGTGTGCTGCAGGCAGCGCCAGGGCTGCCTGTGCTCTGCGCTGCCTGCACTGTGCACTACGTGCAGCCCTGGGCCCCGCTTGTGCTGTGCAGCACCTGCTTCACCAGGCACCACGCTGCTGTGCCGCACTGCACCTTGTGCCATCCTCACCATGCATCTCCCTGCAGCGCCATGCACTGCTCACGTTATGCACTGCCCTGCAGCACCATACACTGCCTGCACCACGCACCACTGTGTGTCGGACACCCTCTGCACCACGTACCGCCCAGTATCAGGCACTGCCTGCAGCGTGGACTGCCTGTAACACTGTGCAGTATTTTGCATTGCGTGCTGCCTGCACCATCCATTGCCTGCAGCGACAACCTCTGCTCTGCACCGTGCACACCCTTGCAGTGTCACAAACTGCCCTGCCCCACAGTGCAGCACCTGCAGTGTCCAAAGCCTGAGCCATGCTCCCTCGCTGCAGGGGAGCTGCAGGCTGCAGTGGAGCTGGTAGCGTTGCTCAGCTACCCCGAGGGATGCTGTGTAGCTGAGCACAGGGAGGTGCAGCAGGGTAGGGGGAGGGCATGAGCAGTGCACTGCAGCATGCAGGAGACTGGGAGCTGCATGCAATTTTTGAAAAAAGGGGCGAGGGGGTGTGTGGCGATGGGCTCACTGGAAGCGCTCAGTCCATTAAGGGGTGCGGCCATCCACATGCACCCAAAACATGGACAGGCTGCCACAGGGCAGTGGCTTCTGCCTGCAACGCGTTTGGGTGCTCTGGCCTCCCCGCGCTGTGGGTGACTTTCCATGAGGAGCTGGGATCTCTTTGTCACCTGAGCCTGCGGCCACGTTTGGAAATCCTGCCGGAGAGCACAAGAAAGCCTATGGGCAGTATCACAGCCCAGCAGATCTGTAGGACCAAAATGACTTTGCCAAATGCCACGTCAGATTGACTGTTGTGTTTTCTGAGAACTGGGCAGGAGCCTGTCATATTGCCGGTGTGGGGAAGCAGCAATGAGAAGCCCCAGCCCTGCTTTTCCTGTGTGCTTGCAGCCAGCGCACGGGGTCCACTTGATCACAGCCAGCTTGGGTGCCACCAAGTCATCACCTGGACCCTTTGGGGCAGCAAATGCTGGACACATCGCAACGGGGAGCTGCAGCTGCAGCATGCCCTGTCCTGCTCTGTTTCCACCTGCGTGCGTCAATGCCCAGGAAAACATCACAGCTTTCCTTAACATCTGACATCTCAGACCTTCCGCAAAGCTGCATATCCTGAAGGTTATCTGTAAGTTGCCTCGCAGGAGAGAAGACCTTCAGCAGCACCAGCCTGGCCAGCAGGAGAGCCATGAGTCCTGGGAGAGCTGGGCAAAGTCCCATGCGCCTGGAAGCACTCGCTGCATGGGGTGTGCCTGCCGATGCCAGCCCCAACCCCAGGGGCAGGGGCTGCAAAACAAAACCCCAGCAGAAGAGCAAGGCCTGGAAGATCCCTGGGTCAACAGCACAGTGCTGTGAACAGCCGGCCCTTGCACAGGCTTGGGAGGGAGACATGCGCAAGTGCAGACTCACCAACATCGCAGTGCTGTTGGGACCTGCTGGCACATTTGCAGAGCCAATTTTTTTCTTAAAAATGGCTGAAACAGAAGCAGGATTTCCTCTAACACACGTTAGCTCCATTGCGGTGTGCTGTACTTCATGAAAAAGGACATCCAGAGAAGAACTTGGCCGTGCACTGAGGGACACCCCAGCCCATGCCCTGCAGGGACATTTTGGCACGAGCACAGGCTAAAAAGAAAAAAATTTTCTCTACATCTTGATTTGCAAGTGATTATTTCACACATCAGAAGTGAAGGACTTGGCCTTTCTCCTGAAATACTGGCCTCTGTAAGAAAACATCTGATAGCAGTCTTCCCCTGTTATACTCCATGATGGAATAAGTGTTGCAAAGTGTCTGGGCTCAGCTCGGAGCCATCATGGTAATTAAGCAGCTGGTTTTAATGCTGGTACCTAAAATGATCTGTGCGATTGCTGGAAGACTGTCCTGGTTTCAGCTGGGATAGAGTTAATTTTCTTCCTAGTAGCTGGTACAGTGCTGTGTTTTGGATTTAGGATGAGAATAATGTGATAACACACGGATGGTTTAGTTCTTGCTGAGCAGTGCTTACACTGGTCAAGGACTTTTCAGCTTCCCGTGCTCTGCCAGGTGCACAAGAAGCTGGGAGGGGGCACAGCCAGGACAGCTGACCCCAGCTGCCCAAAGGGCTATTCCATACCATATAGAGTCATGCGCAGTATAGAAACTGGGGGGAGTTGGCCGGGGAGCAGCGATCACTGCTCAGGGACGGGCTGGCATCGGTCAGTGGGTGGTGAGCGGTTGCATCACTTGTTTTTTTCCCCCTGGGTTTTGTTCCTCTCTCTCTCTCGTTGTTTTCCTTTTCATGACAATTTATTTATTTTTTTTTTCTTTTCCCCAATTGTTAAACTGTTCTTATCTCAACCCACGAGTTTTCTTACTTTTGCTCTTCCGATTCTCTCTCCCGTCTCACTGGGGAGGGTGAGCCAGCGGCTGGGTGGTGCTTAGTTGCCGACTGAAGCTAAACCATGACAGAGAGGCCTCAGGGTGGGCTTCGGGGACCCAGCCCGGCTTTGCTGGGGGAGTGGAGAAGGATGTCCCAGCAGCACAGTTAATTTTCTGGAAGTCCTTCTCCATGTAATCGGGTTGGGGAGCGCAGCATGGGCAGCACAGGCACCATGGGCAGCGCGGTGGCAGGACCACAGTGGGCGACCTGCCAGGCTCAAATAGCCTCAAACCTGAGCTGGTTTAGGCTGCTTGGCGTGGAAGAAAATGCTGTTCCCCTCCACCTTCCCCTTTCCTCCTGGCCTGACCTCATGGAGCACCAAATCAGGCTCGTTTTGGGCACTTCTGGGCATTTATGGACAGATTTGGGGGTTTATTCCCTTGTCCTGGCTTCCAGCGGGATGTTCCAGTACCACGTGCCTGAGCAATGACAAACAGGCACTTCAGGTCCCGCCAGCCCATCTCGCCCCAGGCTGGCAGGCGGTGTCAGATGTGGCTGTAGCTGGGAATCCTGCCGGCAGCTGGGAAATGTGACGTGGGGATGAGCTGCTTTGCTCTCACCAGCCAGCGGTCACACATGAGTTGTGATGCTTCTCCAGCAGGTTGATGCATTGCTTGGACTGCCCGCGGGCTGTAACACTGCAGCCCACAGGTCTCGCGTGGGCTGTTCCCAGCATCTCCTTGGCTGTGGCCATGGTGGAGGAGCTCGGTCATGCTCCCGTGAAGCTCTGCAGGGTCCCAGAGCAGACGTGTCCCCACTCCAAGGCAATGCGGTGTCCTGCCGTGGTGGCTTTCGGTTGTTCTCCCAGCTCCAGTTGTGCTGCTTTGGTTGCAGACTGGGGGAAATGGGGATGCCAGTGGGCAAAATGGTCCATAAGATTGGTATTAGGATTCTTCCTTTCTCCCAGCACTCATTACCAGGCTGGTTGCTTCCGAAACACTGAGGGACAGGAGTGCCCTGGTGCTGGCAAGTGTCAGCTGAGCAAAATGGGAGCAGAAGGCTCCTCTTTGCCACTGGGCCTCGTTTGTCTTTCCAAAAATCATACCAGGATACTGATGGTATACGGGAAAAATGTCTAAAGAGGAAGAGCCAAAATACAGCAATGCATGGGACACAACTCCAGTGGGACTTGTGAGTCTGAAAGATGAAAGAAACACACGATACTCATGAGAAAGAGAGAGAAAAACAGATAAGAGATGAAAGCCTCACAGGTACCATGGTTCTCCATCTGCTTTCATAGGTACGAGACACACCGGTGGTGCCGAGCACAGCTGCTCAGAGTTATGTTTCCCTTGCAACAGTGCCTTTTGTTAAATAAGAAAAAAAAGCCTGGAGAAGCTTATTTTTTACATTTCCATTTTGACAAAATTGGAAATGAAGAAAAGGCAGTTTTGGGGTCTTGCTTTCATCCTTTCCATTGTACAATGTTTCAGTGGCAAGGCACAGGATAGAGAAAAGCGGGGAGAAAACGCTTAGAAGAGAAAAGGAAAACAACATATGAAACATAGGGTAGGGAAAAACTTATTTTTTGAAACCGATGGAATTAGTGATATCAAGGTTTTAAAAATAATTGCTGTTTTCCCTTCCAGCTAAAGCAATCTTCAAAGGCCTGGACTTGACTCTCCTCTTAGTCCCGGAGAAGGAAATAAGTAGGTGAAGCTGTGAAAAACAGACTGTAAGTACTGAAGGGGATGCGAGAGAGATGGGGGTACAGTAAGAAAGCAAGCGCTGCTCCTGCATGCCCTTATGGCTGGCCGTGGCCCAGCTTGTGCCCAGCTCTCCGGGGGCTTATGAGATGGTCCGAAGCAGCGCTTGATGCTTGAAGGCGTTGCATCCCCATCCAGACCCGATGCAGCAGTGTTGTGCAGCGCTGGGGTCAGAGCCGTATCGCCTTCTGTGACGTGAAATGAGACAGGCTGGGAAAGGAGAGGGTCCTGCAGGAGACTGGCTTTGATCTGAGGATGGTAAAATCTTGGTAAACCTACCCTGAAGCCTGGCAGTTTGAACAGCTTTTAGCAAGTCCAGGTCTAGCAAGCATGGAGTGAAAGCTGCTGTGGGAGGAGCGGGGTCTTGCTTTCTGCCTTCTCCCCTGTGCCTGTTGTCGTGGGCCATCGCTGCCCGTCTGAGTCCTCTTGAGATGCCTGGGGAAACCATTCTCGGAGGAAAAGGAGTTAAACGAGATCCACTTCCAGCATTAATTCATCCCCATCCCTGATCTCCCCTGTGTTTGAGAGAGCAGAGCCCTTGCACACAGACCTCTCTGTGTGCTCTGTCCCAGTGTGAGGGTGACCCGTGCTGGGCTGCATGGTAGGGAGAGCACCGGCTCGGGGTCTCCTGGTGGGTTTCCCTGTGGTGGCAGCCAGGGATGTGGCCCTGTGATGGGTGGTGCTGCTCAGCTGAGACCTGTGCGGATGGGCTTCTCTGAGGTGCCTCAGCAGTGGTGGGACAGGCTGGAGGGGTCTTTGGTTCTTGGAACTGGACTGAGATGAAGCATTGTTGGAGTTGAGGGCATTTTTTCAGCCCAAGCAGAGAGAATGACAATTTTGAAGCTCTGGTAAAAGCAGCAAAGCTCTTGTGACCGTCACTGCCATCCCCACCTCCAGCTCCTCCGTCTGAGAGGATGTGCTAACACACCCAGCTGGGACTAACCCCGGCCAATGTGCTAAAACCCAGTCCAGTACTGACTCAGCATGCTAGGAGCTTTAAAACTTAACCACAGCAGATTAATTTATTTCTTGGCTTTAAAAGTTTCACTGCCCAAGTTCCCACCATGCTGCAGAGCTGGTGGCATGGGTGCTTTGCCAGGAGGGGGCAAGATGGAGGTGTGGGTGCTGCTGCAGGGGACCCCAGCCACCGTGTTTCTTGGTGCCTCGCCTGGGCTCGGGCTGTTCTTTTGCTTTCAGGGCCAGCCACGTTCGTTAGGTAATGGAAAGGCTCCCTTGCTGCTCTGAATCACTGCTGGAGTGCGTTAGCATGAGGCTCCAGCTCCCCAGCGTTGATTAGAGCCAGCCGGATTTGCAGTGAGCTCATGACAGTAGTGACGTCAGCGGCAGATTTCTCAAGTCCCTCTGAAACCTGGGGCTGCTTTTGCACCACGTGTGCCTGGGCAGAGCCCTGTGTCGTGTCACCTGCCCTGCACGTGGTCGAAGCTCCCCTGGGCTCAGCATGGTGTAATGAGGTGCATGGGGTCCTTCACTTGAAGGGGAGGCATTTCAGAAGACAATTTCTCTCAATCTTGGGGGAAAAAAAAAGAAAACTTCTGCTTTCCTATATTTTTCAAGGTGTACTCTAGCCTTTTCATGTGCTAGTTGACTTTCCTTAAAACTGCATTTTCCTTTAGCTTTGTTTTAGCCACTTCAGCTCCTTATTGCCTGTGCTCCTTCCATGCTAGACATACCGACCCATGCAGCAATAACCTCTCGTGCCATCGCAGCTGCCAGCAAGGGTAGGGCTCACCATGGGCCTGGGGAACATGGTGCTCTGGAGGTGGGAAGGTGTGGAGCTGCCTTCAGCAGATTTCATATCCCGAGGACCTGGTTCCTGATCCGAACGGCTCATACCTACCTCCTCTCCTCTCCTCTCCTCTCCTCTCCTCTCCTCTCCTCTCCTCTCCTCTCCTCTCCTCTCCTCTCCTCTCCTCTCCTCTCCTCTCCTCTCCTCTCCTCTCCTCTCCTCTCCTCTCCTCTCCTCCCTTCCAAAGCCCCTTGATTGCACCCATCAGCAGGTGCAACAGCCTGGAAGAAGATCGGGGCTGGCCATGAGAGGCGGGTTAAGCTGAGGCTGATTTTTGAAGAGCCTAGGACTTAGCCATACCTAGGAAAAAGTCTACTGAGGGAATAAGAAAAGGAGATGGTTTGGAAAACTTGTTCTGAGATGGGGATAGGGATGCTTTTTAGGAAATAAAGTAGTTTGTTTGAATCTCTGGTGCTGGACAATTTTCAGTGCCCAAGAGGGGGAAACTGAGGCAGCATGAGGATTTGGGGAGCTCCCTGCTACACTTCTCATTAGTCACACCAAGTGACCAGACTCTCTGGATCCACTCCAGGCTTTACACAGTCCTGTCATTTTCTTCTTGGTTTACACATTTTATTGCACAAAGGCCAGTTGGGAACATCCAGAACGGACACCCCTGATGCTCCTGTGTGTAAAATCCAATTGCAAATCCTTCAGTTGCTACTCTTTGACTCAAGAAAGGCTGCGAGTTGACTGTTTTAGCCAAAGATGTGGCATGGATGGTGTCATTTTTAATATGGATGGTTCATTATAATCCCCCACCAGGAAGTCAGAGAAGGGGTCCAAGACTGGGCTGGGCTACTGCAGCTCTCCCCACGCCCGAGCGCCTGGACTGCAGCGTGGTCCTCTTTGCTGTGCTTCTGCCCCCCTTGGAGGGGACAGGCACGCTGGCAGCAGGAGGAGGAGGACACTGATGCCTTGGGGAGGATTCGGTCCTGTGGCCGCCTGGTCCCCTCGCACACACTGGGCTGCAGCTCTGTGGTGCAGGTTCCTGTGCCCGAGCAGAGGGGCTGAGGCCAGAACTGTGTGAGCCCAAGCTAAGCTCTTCCTGCCCTGTTACGCTCTAGCAAGGGATGGCAGCAGCAACCTGCTGAAGGGGGTAAAAGCTCTAGGTTGTTGCAGAAGAGAAATACAGCCTGTAAAAACAGCGAGCATCCACCTCCTGCCCCTTTATAGGAGGCAATAAATCCTGCCAGACCCTTTCCAGGTGGCTCCTGCTCAGAGTAAGGGGAGAGGTGAGCTCCTGCCGTCCAGCCGGCCGCGGGAGCCCCTGCTCCCTGTGGCAGTGCACTCGCAACGTGAAATATCTCCAAATTACACACACTTGATTGTGGCATGAGTTATTAGCAACTGTTGTTGGAAAGTGTGGTTCATGCAAGAGGAGCAAATGGTCTTTCTTGTCCCCAGCACAGGCATTTTTACAGCCAGCTGAAACCACAAGAAACACGGGCAGGAATTCAGGCTGTTGGAGGTAGAAAGAGACACAGTTTCCAAGAAAAAAAAAAAAAAGCTTGCAATGTGTGTTCTTGTGAAACCCAGCAAAGGAAGGACTAACTGCCATGCCAGCTTTGTCCTTTATTGTGCACTGCACAGCGTAGCCACTTCCATGCCTCTGTGGCAGATTATATTTGGTCATCTGGCCCCAGGGTCTGAGGAGGCTTCACCTCCTGGTCCTGCTGCAGTGCCCAGACTGAGCAGCATCGTCCCTCGAGCAGAGGGGACAGGGCTGGAGAAAGGCTGACATCCCCGACAGATCCTGTAGGGGAATTCAGATGAGGGGGGCCCAACTCTCCCCAGTGCACATAGGTCTCCTGCCTCGTGCCCCAGGATGCTCTGCTCCCTGGATGGAGGTTTTGTGACTAGGCTGGGGAGGTGAACTGTGCAGGGCAGCTGGGTCTCATGGTGATGAGGAGAGCTCAAGCCAGAAGTTAGCAGCTCCGGTTCTGCAAACCTCCTTTGAAGTCACTGAAAGTCTCCTCTGAACAAGAGCAGCAGAACCGGAGCTGGTTTGAACCCAGGTTAGGAAGCGACCTGCCGGGCAGGTGTTGGGTGTCTGTGAAAGCCTTTTGCTGGAGGAGGTTTGCGAGGTCAGCAATGACACCAGCAGCGTGGGACCCACTGGCTTGGGACTCCATCCTCATCTGCAAGGATTGCTCAGGGGTAACGCTGCACCCCGAGCCAGCCAGCACCTCCACTTCCAAAGGAGCACACTCTGACTTCAGGTTAATTGTGTGTGGAAAGTTTGCAGGATCTGGGCTGTAACTGGTGCTTATTAGTAAACCATCAGTAGTTTAAGAAACTGCTGCAGCTAATGCCAGAGACCACTTACATCCATTTTTTCAGATGTTCGTAATTGTCTGAAACATCCAGCTGAGATTCCCACATGCTGTCTGTGCCAGAGGATGAGCTGTTTTGGAAAAACCAAAGGAAAATTACCACGATACTTCTGAGGATATGAGGAGACAGATATTATTTCCCCATTGTTTATAAACAACTTCTTGTGCCTTCGAAAGTTCAGCTCTACAGCTGGAAGAGCCCACAGGGAGATGCTGGAGTTCAGCAGCAACGCGGTCCCCGCCGAGGCTGCGCTGACAAGGAGTTCGGTGTGCCCAGCGGCTCCGGCACCGAGCCCTGATACTTGATCTCACAGCTTGGATGGGTCACCAAGCTTTGAAATGGGAAATTGTGGGGAGCGGTGGTCTTGACCACTGGGGCCAGACAGGCAGCAAGGGTGACCTGTGCCCAGGGAGGGTGTGGGAAGGTGCGGGCAATGCTGCTGGTGCAGCAGCTCTCCAGAGATGCTGCTAGAAAGCTGGGTGCTTGGGGATATAAGCCTCGGGAGATGGTGTGCAGCCATGAGCCTGCAAGATGCACCGGCTGGTACAGTGCAGAGCTGCAAGGGCCTTGCTGGAGTTGTGGTTCAAGGATAACTTTGCAATTGCAGCCTGGAGAATTTTGATTTCCTGATGGGCGAGGGAGCTTCCTCCCGGGGTTGACTTCCTGAAATGTAAGAGTGGCTCAGAGAGTGTTTGGAGCTTTCCAGCCCCTGCCAAGCTTGCTGAAACTCCTGGCGGTGACCTGCAGGATGCTCTGCCTGCCTCCTAGCTCCACCCCGATGGTGCTGGGAGCTGGGGCTCCTCCGCTGCCCAGAGCTTGCCAGGCCGGCAGATGGGCACCCGTGGCTTCCAGGCTTGCTGAGTCCTCAGCAGCTTGCCACATGGGTTGCTGCAGAGCGGGGATTGCCAAACTGCTCCGCAGCTTGCCAGATGGACCACCAGGCTGGCAGGAATCATCTGCTCCTTGCTGCCTGCTTGGCAGGCTGTCGGCATCCCCGGGCTGGCCCGCTCCCCAGTGTCGTGGTTTAGCCCCAGCCGGCAACTAAGCCCCACACAGCCGCTCACTCACTCTCCCCGCAGCGGGATGGGGGAGAGAATCAGAAGAGTAAAAGTGAGAAAACTGGTAGATTGAGATAAAGACAGTTTAATAGGTAAAGCAAAAGCCACGCACGCAAGCAAAGCAAAACAAGGAATTCACTCACTGCTTCCCATGGGCAGGCAGATGTTCAGCCATCTCCAGGAAAGCAGGGCTCCATCATGCATAGCAGTTACTTGGGAAGACAAACGCCATAACTCCGAGTGTCCCCCCTTCCTTCTTCTTCTTCCCCCAGCTTTGTATGCTGAGCATGACGTCATATGGTCTGGAACATCCCTTTGGGCAGTGGGGGTCAGCTGTCCCGGCCGTGTCCCCTCCCAACCCCTTGTGCCCCCCCCAGCCCACTCGCTGGTGGGGTGAGGTGAGAGGCAGCAAAGGCCTTGACTCTGTGTCAGCACTGCTCAGCTGTAATGAAAACATCCCTGTGTTATCAACACTGTTTTCAGCACAAATCCAAAACACAGCCCCATCCCAGCTACTGTGAAGAAAATTAACTCTATCCCAGCCAAAACCCCGTGGCACCTTGGCCTGGAAGGATGCTCATCAGCTGGGACCATCAGGACTTCCAGGCGCCTGCCTGGCCAGCCGCTGTGGAGCAGGAAAGCTGTGAGTCTGGGGAGTCCCAGAAACTACATCTCATCTCTGGCACTGCAGCACTTTGAGGGTCTTCCTCTGCTGCTGCATCTAGCAGGGTACCACTGAGGCAGGGACGCTGTTGTCCCCACTCGCTGGCACCCCTCGCCCACTGCCAGAGCCCTCCAGGCTGGGACGCAGCTCAGGTCCCCCTGCGAGCTGCTGCGGAGGGGCCTGGGCTCTGCAGCGACCTGCTGCTGTGCATTAGGGAGCTGCACGCCGCTCAGCCTGGGGATCCCGGCTCCTCCAGAGCTCACCCGTCCTCGCGGTGCCGGACTGGGGGATGTCCCATCTCTGTGCTCACCCTCTGATCTCCTCTGCTCTTCACTTGTCTGGACTCCGACAACGCAGCCAAAATGGGCTCAGGTCTGCTGCAGGAGATTAATGAGTCTCTTTTCACACACACCCTCGCCCCCGAATGCACAGGGGCCAAAAGTCTGCCAGGCAATTACATCCAGGAACATAAGCAAGTTATTGAAAAGCCTTGCTGGCAGAAACATCAGGATCTAATTTCAGCATGTGAGTGAAAATATTATTCTCCAGTGTGTGGGGAGAAGTGATGAAAGAACAAGAGGCTTTTTGAGATGAGTCGGGAACACCAAGTTACACCAGGACAAAAGTTGAGCAGTGATTTCCCAAACCCCAAACATCCTGCAGAAAGGTTTTGGTTGTGTTTAAACCATTGTCAGGAGCTTTCCTCTGGTCCAGGATGTGATTTCTGGTCCTGGGAGACTGCAGAGGAGGTTAGCCAAGGTTGGAGCAGGAGCCAGTGGATGGTTGGGAGTTTGCAGGGGTTGGGGGATGCCATGGGTGGGAGATGCTGGGGCTGCGCATGGTCTTGTGCAGTCACTGTGAGTATGGCCTCATCTGCTGTAGGTTCAAGAAGGAGAACTGTGCTCGGGCACTGTGCTGGGGAGCAGAAGAAGAAGGTTGCACCATGCCACTGGTCTCCTGGAGTGTGGTCAGTGCATCCAAAGCAGGTTTGCAGAGCAGAGAGGTAGGGTCTAGTGGGTGCATCAGACCCTCAGGGATGAGACTCGGCACAGCCCCCCATAGGTCTCAGGGCTCGATCGCCCTGCCAGGGGCTGCTCCGTGTCTGGTTCGGTGCCAGCCTGGCACGGCAGAGGGACAGGGCAAGCCGTCCTGCCCCGGGCAGGGTGCACAGCCCTGCCCTCGCCTGCCACAGGGGGAACTGGGGCTGCAACTGCTGGTCCCTGCAAAAGGCCAGGACAGGGGGAGGAGGTGTTGGGGCAGTGCTGGGGGGCTGAGACCCTGCTGCTCTTCCTCCACACGTCCCTGCACACGAGGCCCTTGGGGCCAGTGCTGGTGCATGGCTGCTCTCCCAGCGGCGCAGGGTGTGTGGCACGTGTCTCCAGCAGCTCCCTGACACAAGCCAGGCCCTTCCCAGGCATGCTAATCCTCTCAAACACTCACAGCCCCCAGTACAATAGCAGCCTTTCAAACCCCAGCGCCCAGGAGAGCGGGGAAGATCACACGAATCGCAGGAAAAGGCTGGGGGTGCGTAGAAGGACGTTTGTCTCCTTGAGCTAGGCTTTGGTTGCTCACAAGCTGCTTGCCTTTCATGTGCTTTCAAAGGCAGCACTGATGTCTGGAGAAGCAGCTCTTTCAAATTACAGACTTCTCTGCCTGCCTGCATTGTGCTGAGAGCTGTAATCCCAGGCAGAGAGCTGCAGGGGGAGAGACGCTCACATGGACACACACACACCCCACGGCTAGACACGCGTGCACAGGCATGCCCTCGTTGACACACACATGTACAGATGCTCTGAACAGACGATCTCCAGGGGTTCCTTCCAGCCTCAGCTGTTCTGTCACTCTGTGAATGGTTTTATCTTTTGCAGGAAATGCATGGAGATACAGCAAAACCAGCAACCGCACACACAGCCCGGCTTGGGCTCTCATTGCAGTGTCAGGCTGCAGGGAGATATGGTGGAATGAGCTGAGCCTCTGAACAGGTCATATCTCCGTGGCTGTCCTGGGCAGGACCTGTGGTCCTGGCATGGAGCTGCACAGGCAGGACCAATCCAGCTGTCCCACTGGCTGTGTGGAGCAGGGCTATGAGCCTGGGATGAGATGGAAGAGAAGGCGGCTGGTGGACTGCAAGGCTTCGCCTTCCTGCCCGGCATGTGGGACATCCACACCGAGACCTCCCCGGCACGGTGTATGTGCTGTGCTCGGTTCTGCTGGCATGCAGAGTGGGTGATGGGTTGTTCTGGCCTGGCTGCTGTGGTGGAGCCGTGGTCCCCACTCCCATGCAAAGTATGGAGGAGCTGAATGCCCTGGAGATGCTCTGGGGAAGCTCCAAGCCCTGGCTGGTGTCCCTCTCTCTGCCCACAGGCTACTCGCCACCAGCGACCCTGTGCCAGCAGCGAGACCCAGAGGGACCCTGGGAGCTGTGCTTGGCTCTCGCTTGGCATTGCCTGCCCTGATCCGACGGAGCTGTGCCGTGTGCCGCATCGCCTGTGCCGATGGAGCTGCCGTGCTGGCAGGATGCAGCTGGTGCCAAAGGGCTCGGCTGCACACCTCACGGGTCCCAGAATGGTGGAGGCTGGGAGGGCTGGATTCTCCACCCCATTGCTCTGCGTCCATTTTTGGCCAACAGGGTGGTAGCTGAGGGCTGCCAGATCTGGGTGCAGGATGCACCTGAATGGAGACAGCATGGGGTAAAAGAGATGCAGGTGGGCGGAGCATCCTTGGGCTGGAGCGGAGTCAAAGCTGAAGGGATGAAGTCCTGCATCCCAGGGGCCAGGCCAGGTCTGCCTGACGTGCAACGTGCCAGTCTCTGCCTGAGCACCAGGCAGGGGCAGCAGGCAGCTTCCTGGGACTGCGTGGAGGCCAGGACCTGCTTGCTGTTAGTGCTGGGCAGAGGAGGGGTCCCTGCACAGAGCCCTGTTGTGGGTCTGCCAAAAAATATCTATGGAAAGTAGGGAGGAGACATGCAGGTGCCTGAGCACGTGTGCACCAGGGAGCCTGTAGCCCCTTCCCTGGGCTGTCAAGTGGCAAAAGTTTTGGGGCCAAGTTCCTCCACTTTGGGTACACTTCACGTAGTATTTTACTTGGAAGAAGGCAAGAGGACTGGCGCCAGCAAGTGGGTGCACTGTTATCCCTGCTGCCAGCCAGCATCGGGCTGTCCTGGGCAGCAGGGTGCTGGGACTCCCCCACCCCAGGCTCATGGCTGTCGGCACCCATGGGAGGTTTGGGGATGGGAGGTGTCGGTGCTGCACATCAGCCTCTGGCATGCTCCTCGGCAGCTCTTTGATGATGGCTGTGCCCTGCTCCCTGCTTCTGCCAGTCCCAGTCCAGGCACATGGACTGGTGGGCACTGGGAGGGGCAGGTGGAGGAGAAAAGCTCTGCAGGACTAATAAATCATCCCTTTCCCCTTCTCTTCTCGCTTTCCCTGCCTTTTGCACCCCTCCCATGTGGCTATGCCCATCCACTCTGTGTTTGCATCTGATGCAAGGGTTATGCCGGGCATGGCAGAAATAGGGGTGCTGCGGCCGTGCTGGGCTGTCTCGCCTGGACCCTGCAGCTGTCACGGCTGTGGAGGTGGGATGGGATCGTTTCCTCCTGTACCTGCCACGGGCTGGCACTGCCCTGGTGCTGTCTCAGCCCCCCACCTGAGTGCTGGGCTGGGTCTGTGCAGGGTAAATGAAAGACATGTCCAAGTGAACACCCAAACCATGCAACCAGCTCCCTTGGACGAGCATATTTTCACAACAACATGTGGGGAAGGTCACGGAAACAGGATTCCTCCTTCTCCACAGTCCCAGCATGACTCCAGAGCCTTCCCAGGAGCATGTCTAAGAATCAGGAGAGCTCAATGGCCCAGAGCAGCCCAGGGCTGCTCCAGCCTCCCCTGACCCCCAAGGCCCTGGCTGCTCCGAGGGGATGGAGAGGAGACCTGGGCAGGCTGTCCTGCAGGGCTGGGGGAGGCTGCTCCGTGGGCAGGGGAGAGCTGTGGACGGGCATGGAGACTTCGCTGGCTTGCACCTTGCTGCACAGAGCCACCAGCCCAGCCTGGGAGCATGACATGGAGTATACAGGGGACATCTGCAGTGTAGGGGGAACAAGGCTTCCTCGGTGCCCTTTCTTGCTGGAAGAAGGTGATTTTTGGCAGTGGGAGGGCCACAGCACTGCCTGGGCTTTGCAATGCAGGGCAGACAGTGACTGGAGAAACCCCAGGGGCTGGTCCCTGGCTGCCACCAGGCCACTGCGGACCCACTCAAAGGCCATACGTGCATGGGTGTTCCCGAAATGAGCAGGAACGACCTAGAAGGGTTGAAGTCCTGAAGATCAGGGCCTTTCCCCCAAATTGAAGAGGCGAGGGTTTGACCTCCCTCTGCACAGTGCCAGACCGGGGACCACTGGAGAGGAACCGGGACACCCAGGACCAGGGCTTTGCGTGGGAAAAAGGCCCACGCTGCGCTGTTGGAAGGCTAAGACAGGGGGATTCTCGGTGGGGTAAGTGACAGGCACCCGTGTCTCACCCAGCGGTGTGCCTTCCCTGCACGCCTGGCATCGGCACCTGCCCCTTTGCCCGTGACATGAAGGCCCGGGTGGGAGCTGCCTCCCCTGCCCTCCCCGCCCCTCTCGGTCCCGCCGCCCGGGGCTCGGAGGGCCGAAGGCATCGCCGGGACCGCGCCGAGGAGCGGAGCATCCCGTTTCCGTGGCAACCGCGTGTCTCCTGGCAGAGGGAGCGTCCCCACCAGAGGGCACTGGGCACCCGTGGATGCGCCGCTGCCCCGGGGAGGGGCGGGGCTGCGGGGGCTCGGGGGCGGCAGCCGGCCCTGTGCCAGCCCGGGGTCCCAGGGCGGGGTCCCAGCCCTCGCACCTCCGCCCCGGAGGCCTTTGCAGCTCGTGGTGGGGAAGGAGCTCCAGGATCGGATGCCAGCACCCCTCGGGTGATGGGGTGCACACCCTGCTCACCCTCGGGGCACCCAGTACTGCTCTCTGCTGTGACCTCGGGGACCCCTGGGGTCAGCCCGGGGACATGGCCTTGCTGGGGTGGTGGCCATCCTCTCCTCCTTGCGGGTCCTCTGGTTCAGCCGATGGCAGACGCTGATGTTGGCACCTCCAGGGCTGAGCCATCACCTTCTCCCAGTCCGCTGCACCGTTTGCTCATTTAATCTCCCTTTTATTCCTTCTGAAGTGAGACCCACACTGGTCTGAGCCCTGCTGCCTCCCACGGACCTTCCCTAAAGCCTGCCTTTAAACTAAGGTGCTCGAACAGTTAGTTCAAGTGAAACCGATGCAGATCTGAGTCTGGATGATCCCTCCAGCAGCTCCCACAGGAGGAGCTCAGGTTGTCCCCGGGGAGCCACGCCATGCTGGAGGGGGCTGGTTTCTCTCATGGTGGGGCCAGACGCCTTCTCAGCTCCCTTAACGCACCTCTAGCTCCATCCTGCCTTGGCACTGAAGCCATCTGAACTGGTGCCAAAAGCACATCACCACCATCAGTAACATTGCTAAGACAAGCCCTCTATTTACATATTTTATAGCATTAAACATGCACTGCAGCCCACACACCACACCACAGGGGCTTTGTGTCCCCTCGACAGCAACTCCTCTGCTTCGTGAGGACACCAGCTGGCTCTCCCCCTGGGTGACCCATCCTTTCTGAAGGAAAACACCAGCAGGATCCCCCATCCTGGGTGCTATAAGGGAGGGTGATGACTAGTAAATCCTGCTTGCATAGAAAGGTCTGTTTTGCTCTAGCAGCAGGGTGGCCAGGAGCTTTCCCTGCCTTCCATCCTCTGCCTTTATATGATGCTGTGCTCAAAATTTCTGCTCCCTGCCTGCTTTGCCAGACCCGTCTGCACAGCCTCCAGTCCCATCATCTCCCAGTGCCTTGGCCCTACTGGGATGGTTGCATGTCTGGGGGTGTGGAGGGAAGCTGGGGGATCTCTGCAGCACCTTGTGGCCCATGGCCAGAGGGTGCCTATATGGACATCACCTACCTGCATGGGGAAAATTAAGAGGCTGGTATTTTAGCCAGATCCTATGTGAATTTGCAAGAGTCAGAAGGAAAGTGTGTGCGGATTTCAGTCCTTGTTTGAATGCAGCTCAGCGCCACAGCATTCCCAGGCTGAGAAGGAGTTTTCCCTGGTCCCTTGCATGGCTCTGTTGCCTCAGGCACACAAGCACAACAAGAAACATCTGTCCTTCTTTCATGCAATCAGTTTCAATCACTAATAATTATCTCTCCTCTTCCTTTTTCCTCCTCTGCTGGTTGCTGTCCTAGCACAGCGTGGCACTACTGGAGACCAGGTATCCACCTGCTCGGTGCCAGGGCTCACACAGCACGGAGAGACCAAGCCCTGCTCCTTTTTTCTGTCCAGGCTTGGCCAGGGCTTAGCCTTGCTTACCAGACCCTGCAATCCTGGGGATTTTGTTGGAAACTCCAGCTCTTAGAAGCAGGTGATGGGAGGATCTCAGCTATCCTTGCTAGATAAAGGCAGTTTCCTTCTTGATGGGGAAGAAAGCTGTGAGTACAGACTGATAAAGCAAAGGCACCAATGTTTCTCACCCTTTTACAAGATTTCCAGGCAGTCTCCTGTTTTTCTGGGGCCTGACCATGGTAATGCATCCCTTGGAGCCATCATTCATCTTCTCCCTCTGGAGCAGGCGGGAAAGTGAGGATGGTTTCTTAACACTGCAAGAAAACACAGCCCCCGAACCACATCATTCTTGTGGCAGAAGGGTTTGGGGTGAGTGCTCAGCTGGAGGGTCACACTCCTGCTTGTGGGCAGATGTTGGTGTCAACTGTTGGAGGAAGCTCTGCAACCTCAGCCTGGGCAGCAGAGCAAGAGCAGGCTGCAGGGAGCTAGCAGGCTGGCTCCTGCAGAGCAGCAGGCTCTGAAGTCTCGCTGCTGGGCTCCAGCCATGCGGGGCTGCGTTGTGCAAATGGCAGTGCAACAGGGTGATGTTTGTGTGGCTGGCAAGGCAAGGTGTCAGGTTAGATCTGGGTTTCTACTCAGCTTATCGGGTTAGATCTGGGCTTGTTTTAAACACTGGCAAGTGGTGAGCTCCTGGCTCTGAATACCTGTGAAGATGAGACATATATATATTTACACATCTGTTATTAACCTAAAAATATAATCAAGTGACAGATTACCTGTCTTGGTTTTTCATGGAAATTCAGGGCTCTGAGTCCTTGCAGAGAATAGAAAAGAACTGATCAACCCTGCAGGTCTCCAGAGCTGGTCTATGCCCAGCCTGCCTGTGCCAATGCAGCACAGGATGACCCTGCGAAATGGGCAAGGTGGGAAGAAATCCTGAAGATGGCCAGTCTGTGTCCGGGCACACAGCATTTATCACAGCTCAGGTCTTCTGCCAGAGCAGGACAGTGGGTATCACACAGGTCTCCCATACCAGCTGCCGGAGCAGGTTCCCCTGCTGCAGACAGAAGGAGCCCTGGGGAGTCCCAGTTCTCAGCACCTCCTTTGCTCCTGCAAACCCATCTGAGTTTCTGGCTTCCTGCAAAAGAGGGGAGGGTCACCGATTCCCAGGGCTGCTGGACCATGTAGTTTGACCTCCCACTACCTAAGTGGCCCCAAGATGGCCTGACAGCATAGCACCCCAAGAGCTTCTCATGGTGGCAGGTGGTGAGTATTCACCTCTTCTTTTCAATCTGCTGGGAGAGAGGAATGGGTTCAGCGCCAGCCCCTGGCTCCCTTCCAGAGCTGGTCTCTGCTGGAGCACTTTTCAATAGTGTGTGGTCTTCCCTGAACAGGTGAATCAGTGACCGCCTCTGAAGTCATTGCACTTGGTCATCGAATCAGCACATCTTGTCCCCCACAGCCTTGGCCTGACGAGGAGGTGCTCCCTATGTGCTGTGAGCTCTGCGGGGGCAGTGGGTACCTAAGCACTGAGCTCTGGGACCATTGCTCTTCCAGTGCCGTGGCTGCCTGTATGGTGTCTGGGCATCCCTCTATTTCCATCAGCTGGAGCAGATCACCAGGACTGGTGCAGTTATGGCACCTACCTAACTGGGGAAGTTTCTCTGTCAACTAGAAAATGTAAGCAGATCATGAACTGCAGCAGTGGCTGAAGGTGAAAGCTGTGCAAAGACGTGGGGACCTCTGGGTTGTTCAGTTACTGTAAGCTTTTATGTTCAGGATTTTGCACTCACATCCTGAGGGAAGGCCCCTGACTTACATGGAATCCCTGCCAACCCCACCAGGATGACCCACTGGCCCTGCTGCTGCCGTGGTGGCCAGTGAGCCTTGCTGCAGTGGCTCCAGGTATGTCCCTCACCCAGGGCTACTGTGGTAATCTTCAGGGCACAGCAGTCTTCAGGAGAAGAACAGACAGGAACTATTTAACCCACCAGACCAAGACCCCCTCCCATATCTTCCCATCTATGCCCCTGCTGACAGCCCTCATGAAATGCAGCCTTACCTGCTTGGGGCCAAGGCGTGCAGAGCTGGGCCTCATCCCTGCCATCAGCAACCCAAAGCGGTGCGTGCAGTTGAAGCCAACCATGCAGGCTGCGTTGTGGGCAGGTAACAAAGGACCATCCCTGAAGATGGTGGCTTGTTTTACCTTAAACACTGTCCTGGCTCTCTCAGAGAGCCTGCCTTGCTCAGAGAGATGATGGTGTCCCTTTGCTGTACTGAAATATCTCTGACTGAAGACGTGACTCTAGAGGACCACAATAGGTGAGATGAATCCTGTCCCAACGTACATGCTGAGAGCGTCCAGATGGAGGATTAGCGTAGAATATCAGATGCTCCTCACGTCTTTCCAGAGAAACCTTTGAGTCATTTGCTCCGAGGCTGTGTGGGTGTGTGGGTATTTGTGCTCATGCACATGGGCTTGCACCTGGCTACTTGTGCAGACAAATTCATGCTGTGCCCATGCGTGCACCCTGTGGGCAGACTCAGGCCCTGTGTTGTGCCCCTGCACACTTGGACACCTAGTGCATATCTGCAGGGAGGGGATTGCTGAAGAACATGGGCAGACCCCCGTGCAGTCGACGGATTTCCTTGCAGGCAGCAGCAGATGAGGTGAGGCTCCCAGCGTGGCCACCACGGCTCTGTGCACTGATGCTCTCAGAGCAGCGCGCTGTCTGAGCAGAGCAAGCTGTCAGAGACAAGATAACATGCCATGGGGAGCAAAGCCACTTGGATCACCTCTAAAATGCCTTATGCTATCAGACACTTATCACCTTAAATCCCCAACTTGTCCTAGGTCACGTACCACAACCGGTCTATTACTAATATCATTAAGATCCCTTTGCTGGCTTCTAAATAATAAGCATAGGCGGGGACGCTGTGATTAATGGAGGGCTGATGGATGAAACCCCCTGTCACCATTTAATACCTGTAACAATAGATTCATTAACTAGGATTAGTTTCAGACATAAGCTTTCTATACCCATGGCTATTACTCACTCAGTTCATTAACAGGACAGCATTAGTTCTGGTACCTTTGAGCTAGAATACATCCTGCATACAAATGATGCCCGGCACTGTAACTTTCAGGAAATCTGAAGACTGTTTATAAAAAGCTGGAATCTCTTAATTCAAACCTGTCAGCGAAGGCATTTCTGCTCTCATTTTCTCCACGCTTCATTTCTGAAGGTGAAGGATGGAGGTGATGTGCCAAAATACAGTTTCCCGCTGCCCCAGCTCTTGCCCTCGGTAGAGGCTGTGGGCTGGAGTGGCTGGTGGGGCCATCCGTGGGGTGAGCTCTCTGTGCTTGCTGGGCGCTCGCCACGGCGTGGCACTCTCGTTTCCCAGGAATGAACTCCGGAGAGTTTTACACGGTGGTTATTTCCCCATGCCACCAAATGTGCTTAAAGGGACCGTCTGACAAGCTGGCTGTGGGTCGCTGCACGCTGAGAGGTGCCATGTCCCCACATTTATCCCCACACAGCATCCTCCCAGCTTGGGCCAGTCTGTGGGAAGAAGGAAAACCCTTTTTTACCATATCTGGTCTGTCTTTAAGCATATTTCTGCTCATGGTCCCTGGAGACAGGTGGTTGGACACTGCTTGGTGGGGATGTGATGGATGCAGGTGATGGAGGATCTCTGGTGTCTGGAGAAATGTGCAACCAGGTGACTGCGAAAGGTGACGGGGCGAGATTGAGGTGGCACTGGGAGAGTGCAGTCAAGGAGATGCAGAGACTTTGTGATGTCGCTGGCCAGTGTGGGATACAAGAGGATGTATTTGCTGTCCTCATTGATTGTCACACAGGGAAATGCTCCAGCTGTAATTGCCAGATGTTTGCTTAGCTTGAGATTTTGCAGTGGTGGCTTATTGTGGTGGGGCATTAGGTGAATGAGACTTCTTGTCTCATCTTGCTTAGCAAGAGAGCAAAGCTACAGGGATATCTGCCTGGCTTAGTTTTCCAGAGGCTCTCCCCTGCCTCCTGCTAATGAGGAACTGAGGGCTGGTGTTCAAGAGGGGGATGATTTCTGCAGTGCAGTTCAGTGGGTGGTTGCACAGGCTGGGTGGGATGTCCTGGCAGGCGGGGGGCTGAAAAGCCCCTGTGCCTTGGGTGGTCACAGGGTTGGGACTGGACTTATCCTAGAGTGATAAAATAAACATTTTCCTGTACTTCTAGATGATTCCTATGCAGGGTAACTAATGCCCTGGCACTGCCCAGGGCGCAAGGACACGGCATCAGCCACCCACTCCTGACACACAGAGGAGTGGCGAGAGGTCCCACCGTTTGGGGCTTAGCTGTCGCACTCACACAAAGCCTAGCTGCAGACCGGATACTCCCCTTGTCAGAAAAGCCATGGAAAAATGTATGTGTATCCAAAAATATTTGAGAGTTGAAGTCAATCTGCAGGATTTTAGTTTACTGTGGAAAGTGCCTTCTCAGTTTATCATAATAAGTGTGATAAGTTCATTGTTACAGAAAACGCACAATGTGTTTGGCCCAAAAAGCAAAATAAGGCTTCTGAGGATGCAAAAGCAAAGCTGAGTTCTTGCATTTTGATACATTTTAATCTCAGCCTCCTCCCTATTAGTATGCAGTGCTGAGCCAGGGGGGTAGGAGCTGCGATTTTGCACATATGGAAAGATAGGAAAGATAACCCATTTCCTCCAAGAACATTAACACTGGCTGGAAGAAATCACTTTGGGACTGAGAGAGAGGAACCAGGGTGGGAGGGGGAAGGAGAAGAGGTAATTACATTTCATAGATAACGATTTAGACAGGATGAACCAAGATCACGAACCCTGGCCCTGTGGTCAGGAGGCAAGAGGGGTGCACGGACAGCAGCAGGGCTGCAGGACATCCCTCAGAGCAGCACGTTGTGGCACGTGCTCCTGGTCCACCCATGAATGACGACGATTATGAAGGTCTTTGAAGATGCCATGCTTATAGTGCCATGTGTGCGTTTGCAACACAAGGCAGGAATGGTGCATTAGACTAGAGGTTAATTTGAGGCACAGCTTCAGGTCAAGTAAGGAAAGAGATTAGGAGCTGCGAGCTCTGGTGCACACCAGCTGGCTGGTCCAGCTGCTGGTGAAAAGCGGTTCAACCAGAGTTGCTTGATTTCTCTTGAGGGCAACGAGGAGTACAGAGTAGTGCACCCGGGGCAGATTAGCCCCACGCACTGGTCCAGACTGGGACACAACTGGCTGAGCAGCAGGTTATGGAGGACCTGGAGGTGACAGTGGAGTCTGCACTGAGCGCTAGCCAACAGCACACGCTCACTGCACATAAGGCAAATGTACTGCGCTACACTGGGACAACCTCAGTCGACAGATCGAGGGCAGTTATCCCCTCCACGCAGCATGACTGAGGCTGCATCTGGAGTACTGTGCCCAGTGCTGGGCCCCCAGTTCAAAAGGGAAGTGGGGAAACTGGAGTGAAGGCATGGTGAGGGGCCTGGGGCACACAGCCTGCGAGGAGAGTGGCAGAGAGCTGGGCTGGGTTAGTCTGGGGAAATGAGAGCTGGTAACAGCCTGCAGCTACCTGAAGGGTAGCTACAAAGATGATGGAGCCAAACTCTTCTTGGCTGTGGCAGACACAATAAGAAGGGGCAGTGTCCCCAGATTGCAGCTTGGGAGGTTCAGTTTGGATACGAGGGAAACCTTTTTCCCCAGGGGGGTGGTGCAGCCCTGGGAGGGGTCACAGAGATGCAGGCATCTCCATCCTTGGCGAGACTTGGCTAGGCAAAGCCACGGCTACCCTGATCTGGTGCTGACAACAGTCCTGCTCTGAGTGGGAGGACAGACTGGGACCTCCAGATGTCCCCATCACCAGCACTGCTGTGACTTTGCAAAGACTGGGAGCGGTTGGACAGATGGAGCAGACGACCCATGCAGCCAGAGACAGCCCTGGGGAGAGTCCACCCCATGGGTACCTGATGCTACCTGCTCACACCGTCCTGCTCCTGCTGATGTCCCGACTTGGTCACTAGAGCCAATGGTGGCAGCAAGCACCATGTCCCTAACCTGAACTTGCTGTTAGCCTTCAGCAGTGCTCATGGGGTTGGCAAGGAGCCATCATGGCTAGACAAGGCTCCTGGTCTCTGTGCCCGGGAGAAATGAGCCCCCGCTCAATCCCACGCAGCAGGCAATCCCTCAGATCAGCAACGGGAACTTTCTGTAGGGAAGATTTCAATAAAAGCAGAGAGGAGGGGTGGGAAGGAATGGAGGGAAATATTTATTTTTTTGCCACTGCAGATTTCAGCTTTTAATCAAAAAACAAACCCAGACTTTGACAATTTTGGCTCATTCTCATGAAAGATTTTTAATGAAAACCTAAATTGTCCATAAAGGATAGAAGCTTAAAAAAAAAGCAAATAACAAAGTCAATCAACTGTCCAACCAAATTTGAGCCGCAAACCAGTTTAACAAGAAAGTGGGAAGAAGTGATGTGACAACAATGGGAAGGGTGTTGGGATGTGTGGCCGTGACGGAGAAAGGGGTGGATGAGTGGCAGTCAGGAGGATTTGGGACACACAGAATTGCACTGTGTGATGTGGGATGCTCCCCCAGGGTTGAAGGGTTTGCTCACATCCCATCGCTAGCTGCTGTCCCATCTGGCTGCGAGAGGCACGTGGGGATGCTGGATGGTCACAGCTCCAGGGACAGTGGCCGTGCTGGGTCATGGCTGCTTCAGCGTGCAGCAGGTCAGCGGTGCGGGTTGCCTGCACATCTGCTGGACGCTGCCTGCCACATCCTTGCCAGAAATGCACGTGGCAGGAGGCATTTCCTAGCACGTTCTCAGTGCACACACACATCCATGCACATACATGTGTTTATGTACTAAAGAAAGGGGCAGCCCAGCTGGTTTCACCACTAAAGCGGTAGATACCAAAGCCAGTGAGAGGAAGGTGACTGTCCCCTTGGACAATGGGCATGGAGGTGGTGGAGGTAGCTCTTGCATCCTACCCCAGTGGTGCTGCAACACGTAACGCTTCCAGGAAATGAGCTCAACCCTTATTTTTGAGTCTTTCCATGAAAAAGGATCAGACCCCAGCCGTGCCTGTCTCAAATGCAGGTTCACTTGGAAACGATGGAGGAAGCGAAGCTCACACCTGACCCTGGTCCTAATCCAAGAAGAGCTGAGGCAAGTCAGAAAGCAGGTCCCACCCGCGGTAAGTGGTAGGTACCCTGTGTTTATGGTAATAACAATAATTTACCCTTCACTATCACCTTCCAGCTGAAGAGCATAAAGCCCTTTGCAGGCATTAATTATCATTAGCCTAATGACACGGTTGATGAAATGTAGGCTGTGAAAGCTGGAGTGATTCACCCAAGGTCCCAAGGCCCCTGCGGTGGCAGAGGCAGGAGGTACAGGCAGGTCTCCTCGGTGCAGGCAGGGGGTGCAGGGCAGGCTCTGGGCTCGGGGCGGGGGGGGCACCGAGAGCTTTACCTTTGTCTTGGCAAGGCTGGAGGTTTGCTGGTTGGTTGCGGGTTGGAGGTGTGCCGAGTTCCCACCTCCTCCCTGGGACATCCCTGCTGGCTGGGGATTGCTCCACGGAGGTGGAGTGGGTGGCAGCGGATGAGCAGGCAGGCAGGCAGGCAGCGTGGGCTGCTGCGTGAGGCTGGTAGTTGCTGGAGGAGCCCTGTGGTGTTGGGGACCCCGGTGTTGGGACCCTCGCGGGTGTGCCCAGGGCTGGATCTGATGGCAGCACAGACAGCGGAGGAGCTGGGGAGCTTTGCCGGGCCACTGCAAGGGAGGTGCGGGCAGAGCCCCCCAGCTGCAGAGGGCCGCAGGGTCGGGGCAGAGCATCTGCCATGGGGCGCAGAGCCCAGCTCGGCACGGGGCTGGCAGCGAGGGCTGGGGGGCGGGAGCCTGTTAACACCGCTCAGAAATTTTCTTTTAAGGCGTGGAATGATTTATGGATTATTACCGGCTGTGACAGGGTCGGCTGCCAGGCCTGGGTGATTTAGGGTTGGGGGGCGCGGGAGGATAATGGGGACAAATTGGGGCCCGAAGGAATGTGCACTGTGCGGAGCAGGGGGAGGCGGGGTGGCAGAGGAACTGCCGCCTTCTCCTCTGTTCCCAGACACAACCTGCTCTCATTATCCTGAGCAACCACAGGCGCTAACGCACACAAATATATTCTAATTTATTAGAGATGGCAAAGATCTCTTTGCAGAGAGCGAACGTTTTATTTTTGAGGCTCAGTGGTTCAAGTGTTTGAAAGGGCAGCATTCTCTGTGCCTCCAATGTGGGGCTAATGATAATCTAAATTAGTTATTGGAAATAATTACCAAGGCTTTATTGTGCCAAGCATAGCAGAGCCCTGGAGAGCAGTCGCGCTCAGACACGGCCATGCAGCTAAAAGCTTTGATGCTTCATTAATATTCAAGGGGAGTCTTTGGCTGTTTTCCCTCCTCCCCTCGCGAGCTGCCACAGCTCTCTGAATGAACCCAAGGCCTCCGGTGACACCGGCGAGGGGCCTGCCGATTGAAATTAGCAGTGGTACAATATCAAAGTTCACTGCACTCCTAATCTCAAATGGAAAAGGTGGCTTTTGGAAGATGCTATCGCTCCGCGCGGCTGCGAGGATTCAGTGCCGAGACGGCTTCTTCTGGCTCCAGGCGCCTGGTTCCGGGCTGAGATAATGCTGGAGAGGTAGCATCTCCAAGGTTGTCCTACACAGCTGGGTTTTATGATATAATGGACCAAACCGGCTGCATAATTAATCAGCCTATATTTTTCCCCTAGTAAATCTTCCTGTGATGGGCAAACAGAAGCCCTGGAGCTGTGTTTGCCTGCCAGATCCGTGGTGGTGCATGTGTGTCTTTTTTTCTTTTTCTTCTCCCCATCTCTCATCTCTCTTTTGGAATAAACGCTGTGATTTGAAAGTGACTCCAGCACTGTTCACGAGGATGTGGGGATCTCAGGGCTGCTATTATTTTTTGCATGCAAAGCAGCTGCAGCCTCCCTTCCAAAAACCTTTGGGCTCCGAGCAGGACAGCAGGATGTATTTTTGGATGCGGACTTGGCCTGGCAGGGCTCCAGGGAGAATTTCCTCTCCTTGCTCAGTATTCTGCACTAATCAACAATTCAGTCCCGGTGCCTGCGGGCAGGGCTCAGAGCAGAGGTACAGTCCATCTCAGAGATGATAACCATGCTCAGCACATCTCCACAGAGCCCTGCAGGCTCGACCCACCGCCGTCAGAAGCAATGGCAGGATTCCTCTGGTTCAGCGAGGGCTGGGTGTAAAGAGCAAATCCTTCTAGCTTGCAAGATGGGGGACAGCCACTGCGCCTGTTTTCCAGGCAAGCAGCATAGAGATGCACATTAAATCGGGACAACCCAGGAATTTCAGCCGCCCCCTTATAACCCGGACCATGCAATGGCTAAAAACACCGCAAGCCCCATAAATCTTTGAGCAAATCCTGCCACGCTCTGCAAGGCTTTCGTGCCATCCTGGAGGTGCGGGATGGGGATGGACCCCACGCCTGTCCCAGGAGCCCGTGGGCTGGCAGGGGCGGTCGGCACGTGGTGGGCCCCGGTGCCGTGGCAGGATGCGGCGTGTGATGAGTCATTCCCGCTCGCCGGGCCGCGCTTCCATCCCACGCCGTCTCGGCGGGTGAGTTATGGGACTTCTCCTCTGCTGAGCAGGCACAAATCATCGGGGCCTGTCAGGAGTCAGGATGAAGTGGGCTGGCTGGAGAGTCCACACTAGTCCTTTAACAAGATTGATGCTTTGCCGCTTCCCAGGTCTGAGTTCAAGAATCTATATTTTATTCCTTCCCTTCTCTCCCTTCTCCCTGCCCTGTTCGCTGCTGCAGAAACCTACTCTTATAATTCCTGGTCAGGTTTGCGTGTGCAAGGTGGTAATGTGTCTCCCTGGGAAGAAAAAAATTGTTTCTAGGAAAGATTTATGAGGAATGAATTATTTAACCTCACATTCCTGGCTACCCCCGTGCCTGCCCACCAGGGCAGACTCCAGGACCGGAGAACTTCTTCTAAGGAAGCCCAGGTCTGGATGGGCCAATGTGCGACTGATGCTGCTCGGCACATGGCGTGAGCCTCACAGGGGGCCCGGGGGGGAGAGGCCAAAGGCGATGCTGGGTCTGCAAGCGGCAGATGCCCCTGCTCCTCCCAGGTGCCCCTGCCTGGCTGCAGCCATCACTGCCTGCCCGTCCTTGAGACCACTGTGGAGGCAGCTAGTGCCACTGCGAGCAGGGAGAAAACCAGAGGTGAACAGCTGGTAAAACATCTGGAGTGGCCTTCTGCCCAGGCAGGGCATCTCTGCCCCACCAGGACAGGATGCCATGGTGGAGCTCTACCGGCATGACCCCTTTCTTGGCCAAACCCAAAAGTCATATCCATCACCCAGGCTTGGAGCTTCTCTCTGTATCTTCGACTTCATGGGAGACAGACAAAACCAGCCTGAGCCCCCCAGGAGCGAGGGGACAGCACGGGAGGTGGTGCGCTGGGCAGCGTGGGGGCAGGCAGCAGGGCCGGCCCCGGCAGGGCCGGTGGCTGGTGGTGGTGGCTGGTGCTGGTGCTGGGGGCTGGTGCATGGCAGGGCCAGGAACACGAAGCAGCCCAGCCCAGGGTTTTGCAGACCCTGGGCAAACTGAAAGGGACAAAACATGTTTGCAAGATATTTTCCCCTTGAAAACGATGATTTCTGCAGGAAGTGCCTGTCTGCAGTGAATTTCCAGAAAGAGAAAAAACACACACAAAAAATCGGTTTGTGCGAATTGAAAACAAAAACCTGCCAGACGTTCCCTGTTCCTCGCTCGCCCACCCCCTCGAAGAAATATTGGCAGAAGACGAGGAAGGGAAAGGAAGCCAGAAAACTTTTGAAGAAAAATATTAATGAAAACCAAATCCTTTCTGCTTCTTTTTTAATTTCCAAAGGGGACATAAAGGGCTTCCTGCCCTGCCCTCCAGACTCGTTGCTGACCCTGGAGCAAGGACGGGAGTGATGCTGGTCGAGCCCTGCTGCCGCTTGTCAAAGAGCCAGCCCAGAGCCCCTGGACCTGGGCACATCCTGCTCTGCCAACCCCTCTCCCATGGGCCTGGGGTCCTGGAACAGCTTCTGGTCACCAGGAAGCATTTGGGAATGGGTCCTGTCTGGGGAGCTGGGTGATGTCCCAGGCAGGAGAGGAGCACAATGGAGAGCTGGGCAGAGATGCTGTGCTTGGAGAGGAGTGGATGGAGATCAGATGTCCATGCTGGAGGTGTGGAGCAAAGGAGCGCGTGGGTTGCTCAGGGGTCTGGAGACCCTTAGGCAGCATGAGAGTGGCCTGCCTGATCAAAAGACCCTGGAAACCCCCAAAAGGAGTCCCAGGTGCCATCGTGCCTGGGGACATGGTGCCTAGCCTAGAGACAGAGCCACCATCAGGGTATCCCACTGCACAGTAGCAGCAGGAGAGGTGGGAAGGGTTTTCTTTCCAGCTGTAAGCCGAGAGGGTAGGGAGGAGGTCAGACACGAACACGACAGGACGATTTGACGGGGGCAATGGAGTTCACAACATTTCCCTTGCAAAATGTGCTGAAGGACTCAACACCGGCTTTCTGAAGGCTGCTCCTCCTTAGCCACAAGACAGCACCATGATGGAGGGGAGACCACCCTGGCTGCTGGCGTCCTTAGCACCAGCTCCTAAAAGACCTGACTTTGCTGCTGCAGCAGACCCAACCATGAGCAGCATCAGGCAGAGTCCCTGCCAGATGACCTGCTGGTGGGAAGAAGTCACCTCCAGGACAGCCAGCTGGGTACGAGGAATGGGGAGAGGCAATTGCAGAGGGAAGGAGTCTGTGGGCACTGCTGTGTATGGCGGTATAGTGGGATCCTGCACAGGGGAGCGCTGGAGTCCCACGGTGCAGCGGGGTCCAGCAGGGTCCCGCAGTGCAGCAGTGTGCTTTGGGCATCCTGGGATCCCACCATGTCACTGGTGGGGTGGACTGGGGTGCACAGGGGGTTGTATACCGGATTTCACTGATTTCACTGAGGTCTCCTGGGAGGATGAAATGTAGTATGGGAGTCCCTCCTTGGGGTGGAGAGCACCGGGAAGCAGCACAGTAGAACTGTGCAGGTAGGTGGGATATACTGGGGTCACTGGGATGTGGCAGTTTTCCAAGAGACAGCAGGATGAGCAGGCAGCGTTGTGCAGCAGCTCTCTGGTGACAGGAGGACTGTCATGAAATGGCATCTCCTCCTGAGGAAAGGGCAAGGCAGGCAGCTGGAGCCTGACCCTTCGCAGTTCACGAAGGTTTGATCAGGGAGATGGTGCCCTCCTGGCTTGCTGTGCAAGGGCAGAGTCAGGGCCTCTTGCCTGATTTTGCAGGATGCTTGTTCCTCTAGCCAAGTCCTGCCAGCACTGGCTCTAGGCTTCCCAGCCAAGTGTCGTGGCAATACAGAAGCAGGTCCTGTGAGGGGACTCCAGGGCCAAGGGAGTCTGAGAGGGGGCTGTGGAGTACCGGGGGGGGGGGGGTGAACTGCAGTGGGAGACATTAGCAGTGAGGCTTGAATGGTCAGGGTGAAGGAGGAGGTCTCCCTATTCCTCTCTTTCACACGTGGGGTGTGGGATGTGCACTCCAGGTCTGCACTCATCTCCACTCAGGACTCACTGACCCCCTTCTCTGTGCAGCCACCTACTTCTACCACTGCAAAACACAACCACCTTCTTCCTGCAGCTGCCCCTAATCCTTCTCCTGCATCTCTCAGGCTCCTTGGGAAAAAGAATAAGGAGTCAGGAGAAGACATGACCCTACTCCTATGTGGGTAGGGGAGAAGAAGCTGGAGGAACTGGTCAGGATGTGCTCTTCTCCCATTGCTGCTGGAGCCGAGGCGGGCACCGCTGTCGCAGCGCTTGCTGCCCCGAGGCATACTATGCCACAGCAGGTGCTGAGGCAGGCAGGATGCTCTGCTGGTCCATGCGGGCAGCTGCCCAGTGCCTCTCTGAAGAGATGGGGTTGCATCACACAGCTCTACCTGGAGACTACCGCTCTCCATCCTCTCACAGAAATCTTCCACCCCTCCAGAGAAGCCCAAATGCTCAATGGAGACTTAAAGCAAGCCAAGTGCCTGGGAACGCCAGGAGCAGGAGGGGCAGCTAACAGTGTCTGGGGCAGGAGGAATACAGAGTAATTCCACCCTGCACCCCGCAGTGAGCCAGGTCTGCTGGAAGGGCAGCTCTGCCATGGGAAATCAGCACAGACCAGTGCTGCCTTGGCCAGGGCGGGCAGAACTCATTTGCCTTTGTATGCCATGAGTTCATCAGGTCTCTCTCAGCCTTGCTGCCCCTCGGCCCCAGCCATCCTGGCTGGGCTTGTCCTGGGAGCGAACCTGCAGGCACTAACGCTGCACCAGGGCACGGACCTACCTCCGTCACCCTGCTGACCACACACCAACCACCCCAGGACCGTAGCAAAGCAGGGATTTTTAAATGCCAGAAAACCTCTGCAAATACTGTTTTGCGGTAACCAGCCACACGGCTTCAGTCCGCAGAGATCTCTGAGCATGCACAAAAAGCCTTACAAGGCACACAAGAAGGATTACACTTTACAATGTGCATACATACGCTGTATGCACACAGTCATGCTTACGCCTTGTGCATCCAAAACAATGCTCAAAGACACCCACAATAAAGCCTCCAGCTTTCAGTTAAAACTAATTTTAACCAGCGAACACCTGCCAAATTGATTTTACGGGTTTGACACCGGTAAATCACTTGAAATTTCAAGCCTCCACAAAATTTGCATTCTGCTATTTTCATGTCTCTTGGAAATTCACAACTTTGGCTGGTTTCACCATGGAACTTTTTATGAAGCAGCCCAGGGGCCAGGAGGCAAGGGGCAGAAAAATGGCAACACGAAAGACTGCTGGGAAGCACCGAGTGGTTTGCGCTGTCTTTTTGGGTCTGACGTTTGGGTCTGGCTTAACCTGAGTTTGATGGACTTGTCTATAGGTGAACAAATCCTTCATCTGGTGGAATCTGCCTTGTGTATGGGGTTCCTTGTGGTTATCCCCCAAAACAGAGAGCAAATTATGCTGTTGTATGTCTGGGTGGCTCAGGAGGGCAGCTTTACTGAACCTTACCTGTAATGAGCTTGGAGCCTGCACTTCATGTATTCTGTTTTTCTCAAGAGAAGTATGAAACCAGATAAAATCCACAAATTATCATCATAGTTCTGACTGATAAAATCATCTCACAACGGTCCCTTCTGTGGAAATGGTTACACGGGTGGTAAATCACTTGGATTTTGATGTATCACTGCATAGCTGGATGAGTTGGGCCCAAGGAACATCCATAAAACCAGGTTTTATTCCTTCCGACCCTGATGTGTTAAGTAGCTAATGGTGCTTGTGTGGAGAGCTGTTCTGTTGCTTTTGTATAACAAGGACATAGGAAATGAAAAATCAAAGCGTGTTTAAGGTGTTCCTGAAAACAACAATGACGCTAGAGGAGGATTTTTATCTTTGAGCTTTTTAATGGGATGGATATCTTATACTTCAGTATCCCAGCTGTTGTGTGGCTGAATGTGTCCTGCAGTTCCTTTCTCTTCTAAGTGGGCTGCTTGTGGGGAAGGGTCAGAGTGGTGTAGCCTTTGCTGTATGTATTACATGGCCTGATTCCCCTCTCACTTGCAGCCATGCAGGAAAGGATGAACAGAGGCGAGGTATATGGGATGAGGCTGATATAAGCTAGAAGAGAATACCCTTATTCTGATCCCAGTGCTTCCCACCACCTCGTCCTCCTGGTGCTTGCAAGTGAAGTGGGGCTGTGACCAGAGAGCATTGTGGAAGAGAGACCCAAAAGTACAGAAACAGCTGGATACTGTGGTGGAGTGAAATGGGAAATTTAAAACAATATCAAAAAGGAGAAAGGAGGAACTATAAGAAAACCGAAGAACTGCAGATACCTGCTGTGTGAAAAGACCTGAAGGGCAGTCTGAACAAGGATTGACACCCTCAGAAACAGGGTTAGAAACACAGGGAAAAAGGAGGAGGCAGGTAGTAGAACAGAAAATGGAGTGGAGACCTAGGTTTGGTGCACCAGAGGTCAGGGAGGAGAAACAGAAGGTAGGCCATAAAAGATAAAATAGCAGCTAGTCCTAAAAGAAGAAAGATGGAGATAATAGTGTTAACCAAGAAACAGAGTTTGAGGTGAAAGGGGACATGCAGAGAAGACTGAGAGAGGACAGGGCAGATGAAGTTGTGTGGACTGTCCCGGCAGGGACAAGTGGTGGCCAGGTTTCTGCTTTCACACGTCAAGGGTGTCTAGGCCAAGGTGGGGAAGATAAGCAAAGAGAAGAAAGACTTCAGGAGACTACTGTGGGTGCCTTTTGGAGAAGGGCAAGGAGTGAACACAGTGGAGGTGGGTAGGTGATCTGAGTTTGTGAAGAAGGCTTTGCCACTGGAAAGCATTAGTGGAAAAAGGGTTGTTCTTAAATGTGGAATTTTCCCTGGGGACTTTGGGAACTGGTCTTCTGGGGCTGAAGCTGGCGCAGCCAGTAAGTGGGCTTTATGACAAGAGAAGTCTGGAATGAGTATGGGAGGAGTATGGGAGGCTGCCATGCCTTCACATTGCCTGAACACTCTGCACTGGCACGGGTGAGTATGCCCTTTTTGAACACAGGAATGACGGTATGGAAATGGAAGTGACCACTGCCTTGGTGGGAAGAAAGCTCCAACAGTTTAATGCACTGAAATTATGGGGAACCAGCTCACCTCTGCCTCAGAGTCCTGGAAGAAATGGTTCATGAAAGGAGCAGAACTGGTAGCAAGGAGTCAGTCCAAGGCACTGCCACCATACTGGAGACTGTAAAGCATGTATCTTAACCTGTAAATGCAGGGTAGATAATCTGGACTCTGTCATATATAAGGTTTTTGAGTTTATGTTAAATGGGACAACAGTTGAAATCATTGAGATGTATGGAAAAATGGAATAAAATGCAAAATGGGTTCTCCAAAGGTAGCTTGTCAGAGACTAAGCAAGCCATGACTTTTCTGCACAAAGACAACGCATTGCATTGTGTCTGTCTAGATTTAAACAACTATCGGATAAAGCACCTGTCGTGGTTTAACCCCGAAGGCAGCTAAACACCACGCAGCTGTTCGCTTACTCCCCCCCGCAGTGGGATGGGGGAGAGAATTGGGAAAAAAAGGTAAGATTCGTGGATTGAGATAAAGACAGTTTAATAGGACAGAAAAGGAAGGGAAAATAAAAATAATAACAACAACAACAATAATAATAAAAGAATACACAAAATAAGTGATGCACAATGCAATTGCTCATCACCCGCTGACCGATGCCCAGCCAGTTCCTGAGCAGCGGCCCCCCGGCCACCTTTCCCCTAGTTTCTATACTGAGCATGATGCCATATGGTATGGAATAGCCCTTTGGCCAGTTTAGGTCAGCTGTCCTGGCTGTGCCCCTTCCCAGCTTCTTGTGCATCTCCAGCCTTCTCAGTTGGTAGAGCATGAGAAGCTGAAAAGCCCTTGATTTAGTGTAAGCACTACTTAGCAACACCTAAAACATCAGTGTGTTATCACATTAGTCTCATCCTAAATCCAAAACACAGCACTGTACCAGCTACGAGGAAGAAAATTAACTCTATCCCAGGCAAAACCAGGACAGCACCCATGGAAATTATTAGCTAACCTAGAGAAGATGGGATCACAGAACTAAAGTGGATGAAGAACTTGCAAAGGGTGAGTCTGCAGTGGATAATATTAAAAGGAGGTTATCAAGAGGAAGAAAGATAAGTAGTGATGATCCCTGTGGACTGGTCTTGAGACTGTCTCAGTGAGTGTTTCCTGTCTTGGCCTTGGTTGCACCCTGCCTGGAATACACGTACAGCTGGACGATGACCATGGCAGTAGGAGCAGGGCAACCAAGAAAGGAAGAGCAGAGAGCAGAAAGGAATGGGAGAGCACTTACCTTGCCAAAAACCGATGTCAGGCAGGCCTTCCAGCCAGCAAACGGACGGCACCTCCTCGGCTGAGAGCTCAGATAAGACCAGGCAGAAACAGTTCAAGTATTTCTGTACTGATGCCAGGAACATGAGCAATAAAATGGAAGAATTAGAAGGCCTTGTCCAGGAGGAATGAGTAATCCTGGGAACTGTGGATATGAGAGAACTTATCTTCCAGGGCATAGATGGGAGAACAAGTGCTACAGATATCCTTGAGCACAGTCAGATTGCTCTACCAGCCAGAAACAGGGGAGACGAGTTTAGGGTTTGTTTTGCTAACAAGCAAAAAAAGAGAACTTGGTCCTGACGATAACCTCAGATTGAACTGCCATGATTTGGTTTGGTGTCTCTTAAATAGGCCGGGGTGGACACGAATTGGTCTGGACCCAAGGTTTGGATGTTGGCATGCAGACTTTGAGAAACAAAGCAAATCAGATAATGAGGCTGCCTGGCCAGGGGAGCTCAGTGGGTGAGTACGGACAAATGGCCAGTTCTGCCTGGATCCTACATCCCTGTGGAAGGAAAGGGCTGGAGGGAAGGGCTCCAGGTCCCCGCCATGGACATGCCCTAAGCCCGGCACAGCCAGACAGCTGGCAGGAAACGGCAAGACTGGGAGGGGAGGGAGGCTGAGGCCAGGAAAGGTGGGACACAAGTAGGAAGGGTCGATGTAAAGCCTTTGTAAGAAAAACCTAGAGGTAGGAGATCTATGGTTTCTGTGGGCAAGAGAGAAACTCAGGCATGGGGCTGCCTGCGTGGCACCAGGAATATTTTCTCCTGCTTGCGTAATGGGGTTGCCAAGACTGGAAGCAACTACTGGCCTGCTTGTGCACTGATGGCACTTGGCTGGTGAGAGTTACTTGCAGGTTCAAGGTTAAGATGGGACAGTCACCTGGGCTTTGCTTTCCTCTTGGCTGTGAGAGTTTCACCCATGCTGATGCTGGGGCATCTCTGCTCTGGGGCATGCTGTAGCCTCCAGACTTTCTGTAGGTATTGGAGGTGAGCTCAAGAAGATGTTGGAAGGGAGGAAAGGAGCATCCTGGCCCTAATCTCTATTCTCCAGTTGCTTGCCAAGGTTGTAAACTGGACTCAGTGGCCCATCCCTGCTCCTTTGGGCAGTGTAACAAGGCCAGTCCCCCCGCACCACAGGGACCGCACCACTCTGTCGAGCCAATGGCTGCAGAAGCCCTTGCTTGCTGGCACATTTACTGGCATGTTTCCTGGCAGCAGTGCCCCATCCCCGCTGCCCTGAGCTGGGCCAGCTCGGCAGCACCTGCAGCAGCTCCCGGAAGGGCTGGAGAGCAAAGCATTGCACAGGCTGCTTGTCCAAAACCATTAGTGCTTGGCACCCTATTTCTAGGCAAATGAGCCAGTTAACCTGATCAACTGAACATGTGGGCACAAACACGGGCAGCCAGCAGAGCATTACCTTCGCTGTCCTACACGTGAGGCTCCTGCTAATACAGCCCTCATGTGACAGCGTTGCAGGGCTGACTCAGACAGAGTGTGTCACCACACCAGCCCCCGGCTCCCCGTCTGTGCAGAGATGCTCTCACCCGGCTCCATGCCTCGCTCCAGGAGCCACTCTGCCTTCCCCTTCCAGCATGATTTGGGGTTACTTCAGTCCCCTCTCCAGAGTGCCTGGGGGAAGGCTGGGTTCGTGCTGTGCCCATGGAAGCACCTCATCATTTGCTTCCTCCTCTCCACCTTCTCATCCCACTGCTGCTGGGCAGCACCTCTGCATCTAGGTCAGGCGGAAGATTTTGCTTCACCTCCTGACTTCCACCACACCTTAGGTGTGTGGGCAATTACCCAGTAACTCTGCACACACCCTGTCAGCTCTAATTACCCAGCAGAGGCAGTGCAAGAACAGAGCAGCAAACTGTGTCATCTTCCAGCTGCCCTTTGCCGAGGGAGGCTGGCGTGGGTGATGCAGTGGGCATTGCTGACTCAGCCTCCCTCACCTGGCTTGCATCTGTGGCTGGGGACCGTGGCACCATCCCTCAGTCCTGCGGGATCACCATACAGCCAACAGGAGATTTGATGGACCCAACATGGAGGAGTTCAACAGTAACAAAAGGTCCATGGCACCAAATGTTCCCTTTAGCAATGGCAGAGAAGCCCCAGGGCCTCTGTCTGTCCCTTCTTGCATGTGGTAAATGTGGATGCTCTGCAGGTCACTGGGTCCCTGTCCAGAACTGGGCCAGTCCTGCCAGAGCTGCACCCCTCCCTGCTTTCCCCAGAGCAGAGCATCTCCAGTTGAGGCCAGCAGTCTGACAACATTGTGCATGTCCCTGCATAAGGCAAAGCTGCACCACAAACAATTATGCCCCTCCAAAAACTGCACAAATCTTTTCTTCAAACCAATCATCTCCTCTGCAGTCATTCCCAGAACATCATGAACCTTGAGGTTTGCTCAGCTTGCTGCACGCCAGCATCTCCGTAGGCTTTCTGGGGGCTGGGATGGAGCTGGCGCATCCACCAGCATGGGTCTTGTCTTAATGTCAGACCCTCGTGTCACTGTTCAATGCCTGGGCTCTTGTGGATATGGGGAAAGGCTTGCAGTGAAGATTATAGTCTGAGAGAATTCCAGCCAAAATAGTGCAGGATTTTGTTGCTGATGACTGGTAAGTGAGCCCCAAATGCCATTTTGATTGGGCGTGAGGGCTGCATTCAGTGTGCAACTGCAGGAAAAAAGGATAACTAAAACATTTTCTTTGTGCATTTTCTAAATGAAACTTTTTTATTATAAAAGCCCCCCAAAAGAAGGAATAAAAGGAAAAAGAAAGGGAGAAAAGGAAAGGCTTGTAAAACATTTCATTTCCTGTAGAACAAATGCTTTGGCGTGACCCAAATTCACTCTTCTGATTTCCATTTCTTGCAAGTTAAAATGCTTCTCTTTCGATTTGCCTCAGCCTGTATCTCCCTCCTTCACGTTCTTTGCTGGCAACTGGACCAAGAAATTCCCCCGTATCCCTGCCCCAATAATGTCCCTGTTGCTTCACCCCGACAGCTCTTGGTCCCTTATTCCCCCCACAGCTGCCCAGGGCTGGGTGCAGGCCGGGTCTAACCCACTGTGAGCCCAGAAAATCCTTCCCCGGAGGGGTCCCAGGAAAGCTGATGGAGAATATCTTTGCCCATAGGTGACAAATGAAGGAAATAGGTTTCCAGCATTGCACACACCGAGCCCCATCAGAGAGGGGCAGCTTTCCTTTGTGGGAGCGGAGTAAGCTGGCGGTGAGTGGTGGGTGATGGGGCAAGGGTCCAGCGGGCTCCGTTTCTTGCAGTTTGAGCATGACCGAGCCCAGATCCCTGGGTAGGAGCATTTCTATAAATGTGAATAAATAAAGGAAGTAAATGACAGTCATTTTGGACGTTTTCCTGTATGTAAATGCGTTTCCTTGGTAATCACATCGCTAGTATTTCTGTTTATTTTTATACATCTGTTTTCGGTTAGCCCACAGAGCTCTGTGCTGAAGCACAGCAATATCCTTAGATGTCCCTCACCTTGGTGTGGGAGAGGGGCCACGCAGTCTCACACATGCAGGCGTGCTAAGTCACAGACACCCCCCCCCACGCAGTCCACTCGCACACACACGCACGTGCACCCCCGCGTTGGGGGGTCCCTGCCACCACCGGCGATCCCACGCACGCTTGGCAGGGAGCTGCAATGCCACAGGCAGCGGGGTCGCTGGAACCGGGTTTTTGTGTCCCTGCCCTGTAGTTTGTTTGTGGCATGCTGCTGCTCCCAATGACACATTTTTAATTGTGCCTGTTAAGTTGCCTGGGGGCTTTTTAAAACCTGGAATTTGAAACATTACATCAGTATCCGAAGAAGACTGCTGGTCCGTGAGTGCCAGAGCAGGACTCTGGTGAGGGTGTCCCCTGCTGCTCCCCTGGTCTGCTTTGGGCCGAGCAGGGTGAGGGCAGGACACGATGCCCTGGCTTTGAGCCCAGCTGTGTCAGGTTTTTTAAACGCCCAGCCCATAGCTCAGTGCTGGGATCTCCCTGCCCCACAGCACACCAAACTGCCCTACTTCTGATGCTCCGCTTGTCTCAGCCCCTCGGGGCCGCCCTGATGAGCTGCGAAGTGGGGGTGAGAAGTGGTACAGAGCAGGACGGCGGGCTGCTGGCCCCATGCCCTCATTCCCAGCATGCCGGTGTGAATGGCTGTCGATGGCCCCTGGCACCTGGAAGCTGCCTTGCCTGGACTAAGTTGCCTGGACCAACATGTGTTTTTTGTGGAGAAAATGGCAGGGCGGATGTTTAGGGCTGCTTCCCACAGCCCTGGGCTGGTCCTGGAACACAGAGACCAGCATGTTCCTTCTAAGACACCACCTGTGAGACCTGGGACAGCCAGTGGGACCATGTCCATGCACTGCGACTGTCACAGCAGGGCCCAAAGAGCTGGCGTGTTCTTCCTGTGACAGCACCCCTCACCACAAGCCCCAAAGCATCCAGAAATTGGCCATCTCAGGTCCCCCCCAGTCTGCAACACACCAGCTGACCATGAACTTTTCATGGTCCCCATGATCTCCCCTCACTGTCACCCCTGTGTCACTGCCGGGAGCCCTGGATGGACGGAGCGTTGCCTCGTGGTCTCACTTTACGACTGCGTTTGTAGGTGCTTGATTCTCAGCCTGTGAAGGAAGGCTGAGAGTGAGCATGGGAGACACAACCTGGGCTCCCGAACCTGATCCTCACCGTGCAACAGATGAACCTCTCTCTAGGAAGACATCAATATCCAGGATTATCGGTGTGAAGCATCATTAAACCATAGTACAGACTGTGCAAGACCACGTGGACAGGAAAAGCCCTGTTGTCTGTTGGGCTCTTTACCCACTGCCTGACTCTTGGAGGATAGTTGTTCCACTATTACTGGTGCCTTTCTTTCACTGTGCCTGTTCTTACAGCCCTCCTGACTCCAGGAGCTGAGGTTTCTCATCCCCTTCCCTCCCAAGCATAACACAAAATGAGCTGTGCCCCCGGGGAGAGCCCTCAGGGCTGGGAAAGCTGTGTCTCCCTCCCCGGATGCTCTTCTACCATCCAGCCTGGCAGGCTGAGACCTCTCTGGGACAGTTCATGCTTGCACTGGGACATGGTGATGGCCATAAAGCACCACAAGGACAGAGTCTCAGCGAGGGTAGGGGCTCAGCTGGCCACCCTGCTCTGCAAAGGGCCCCGCAGCTGCCTTCAGCGCACCCTGTACAGCAAAGCAGGTGCTGGCTGGCACCCGCACGTCAGTGCTGGGTGAAGGAGCCCTGCAGCAGGACAGGTCCTTGCTGAGGCCCTGAGCAATGAATGTGGTCACTACTCATCCATCTTCCCAGCTCCCGGCTCACTCACTCTCTTCTCAGGGCTGCCCATTTGGTGAGGCTGGGGGGATGAAGAAAAGTCCGTGAGGTGGGCAGGGACCACGCTGGGTCACCAGAGCCCAAGTGCATCTCTCTTTGACACTCCCCTGGGGACACCCCAGTTGTTGCTCAGACATTTGCGATGCCTCAAGATAAACTGAGAGCTGAAATGCAGCTTAGATGCTGGCTGGCATCTCACACAGAAGGACTGGAGAATAAATCTCTCTGCTTTTGTTGAGGATTTTGTTAAGGATTTTCCCCTAATTTAAGCTAAAAAAGAACATCTTTAATATCGGCAGTACCTCATATGCATCTCGTCACTCCACGCACTCCGTCTCCTGACAGTCACAGCATTGCAGGAAGAAAGTCGACATTTGCTTTGTGCCATACACATCCCCCTCCCGCTTCGTAACCTTGCACAAGATCCGTATCCAGCCAAATAAGGTACCACCTCTGAGTGATAAATAAACCGGGGAGAACTCGCCAAGTTAAGCGGCTGTCTTCCTACCACGCAGCACCTGATAAAAGTTACTGCTGCGAGCATAATCTCAACCAGCACATGGCATTAACCCAAAGAAAAGCAGCATTTTCTCATTCACCTAAAATTATCCACCCACTGAAATAGGTACTATATTCTAGTGATAAACAGGAGCCGGCTGCTAGTTTAAGCACATGTTCTCCTACAATGCAGCACAAAAAAGCCTGCTGCTCAGTATCATCTGCATGGCTGTAATGTCTTCTGCATCTCCATGTAGCTAGTCAGCTGGAAATAGCTGGTGTTCAGTGTTCATTTCGGATGCAAGCTCTTTGATAATGCCTGTACACATGCCATACACATATTCACACTGTTTCCAGTCACTGTTTTGCTTTTTCATTACCCCTCAAGCCCAGTGTTTATTATTTGTGCCTTTAACTGTATCCCAGCTAGAGACCCCGACCCTGTTGTGTCAGGCGCTGTACAAGCCCTCGAACTGAAAGGCAGTTCTTGCCTCTGAGAGCTGGCAGTCTCATAACCATTTTTGGATAGAAAAATATAACACTGCAAGAAAAAAAAAAAACACCTTGGATTGCATGTAAAGAAATAAAGCAAAATGCTGTTCCCCCACTCCTGCTGTCTGTGCTTGAGCCTTCCAAGAAGTTCCTGTCCTCATCTGTTAGGGTATCATTTTACAGCTCGATGACAAACACAGAACTTGCCAGTTTAAACATATAGGTCCCGTTTTTGCTCTCTGGTACCTTTCCGTTGCAGAGATGGGTGAGAGAGCAGCTTTAGTCCCTGTCCTGTCACAGTCTGTGGACAGAGGTGCAGTGATATGTGGGGGTGCCAAGACTGTTGCCCCCAAGTCCTTTCCCGCGTGCCCCCCACCAGCCCCGAGGTGCTCTCCTCTCACTTGGACCACACGTGTTCACACTCAGCTCCTGCTCACGGCCACCCTGTTCATATTCACGGGGCTCCTGATCTCCTGCTCCCCGTCTGCCAGGGCTGTATTTACCAGAGCCTGAAGGGTGCTGCCGTTCATCCCCACTGCTCGGGGAGGCAGGGAGCCCAGCGAAGTCCCAATCCCCTTACAGCCTTACACACGGAGAAAACAAACCAAACAATTACAGTAAATAAATCATATTAAATGGCGCATTACCTATGAAATGGCATTGAATGCACACCACAGCCAGCTGGGATGATGCTAATCATGCAGCTTTTTGCAGCACCCAGGTGCTTCCCCTGGCCCCGGGGATGCTCTGGCCAGTGGATGGGGGGCTGCAGTGCGCCCACATTGCTCTGCTCAGCCTCTCCTGACAGCTGCCTTCTGCTGCTCTGTGCCATGACTTTGCCTCACAAGTCAGCAGCCCCTCGTCTGCTCACACAAGGGAGGAAGGAGCATGCAGGCCCCTGCATTCTGAGACAGCCAGCCAAAAGAACAGTGCTCCCCGGACCCCCCCACGCCGCCGCGGGGGATGAGCGCAGCTCCATGGCAGGGGCGGCTGGCTGCAGCGGTGGGGTTGGCGTACAGAGAGCAGCAGGAATGCAGTCAGCACACAGCAAAGCACATCTAATTGCAGCGATCCCTGCAGCATGATAGATGGCCCGTGGATCTATTAGCCATTACGGACTGCAAGGCGTCATTCTGAGATAAGGGGCCTTATGCTAGTGACTGATTTATGCCTCCCTCACTTTCTTGCCTTTTTTTCCAGGAGCTTTAAAAGGACAGAGCGGCCAAGCCTAAATGCCAAACCATCTAAACTCTCCTCTAGTGTGTCAGATGGGACTTGCAGGGAGAGCTGAGCAGGGCATGGGCCAAACGGCATTTGCTGCAAAATAACTCCATGCCCAGCAATGCTGGCCTCAGGAGGTGCAGAGTCGTGCTCTGGTCCTGACGTCCCCGTGTGAGCCAACGTGGCCTCGGCGCATGACAAGACAGGAGGTCTCTGCTGGAGGATCCCCTGACCCCAGGGACCTCCAGGGCGGGGTGACATCAACAGCGCAAACATTCTGCTGAAAACCCAGCGAACTCATTTTTCCACATTAATTTTAGTTTCAGGTGCCCAGTATAAACATGCTGTGTCACATTCATGTAGCAGCAGTCATAGTGCTGAAAAATGGATTATTTCAGAGCACTTGTGCTTAAAAAAGAAAAAAAACAATTATCCCAGGTCTAATGACAAGCCAGGGTGAGCTGTGGTGGTGGCAGTGGGGTTAGGTCCTTGTTTTAGAGGGGACGTGGGGTTGTGCCTGTTTCTCTGCTGTGACTGTAGAATCAGCGTAGCTGTGCTGGCAGGATCTGTGCTGTCCGTGTGTATCGGGCGATGGATCGCAGCCCCTTGTCCTCACCCGGGCACGACCACCACGGGCTGCAGTGAGGATGATCCCAAACAGCAAGGACAGCGGTGGTTAGAGGAGGGTGCCTGCCCCTGTTTTCATCCATCTCACTATTCAGTGCCAGAAGAAAGTCATACTTGCTTTGATCTTCTCATGAATCACTTCATAGCGAAGGACTGAGCCAGCTCCCACAGGTCTCAGTGTGAGGATTTTGCTGAGAACTGGGTGCTCAAAGAGCCAGTTGGTGGCTGGGGGTTGTTTTTGGGAGGCATTTCATTGGGGTGTTTAAAGTGGAGCAACACAAAGGCACTCCTATTACCCCCCCTTTCCTCTGCTGGGCAAAAGCCATCTGGATATTCTGCATATTCCTGGCTTTCTGCAGAGGGAAATGGCAGGGGTTATGGAGAGATCACAAGCATCGTCTCCTCGCAGCACAACCGCTCCAAGTACGCGATCACCACTCCACGCCACAAAGCACACGTCAGCACGACGGCTCTCCTCGGGGCAGTGAAGGCAGGATGTGGGCAGCTGCCATGCCGCTGTGCGTACCTGCCACCGGGGCCAGCCCCTCCGGCACGGGCCAGCGGAGCCGGTCATGGCACCATGCTCCACGCGATGCCCACTGCATCCTCAGCAGGGCCAGCACTGCCGGCAGCTCGGGGAACCTGCTAGCACAATCCCAGCAGGTTTTGCTGGAGAGCTGGAGGAATCCAGCCCTGCGACAGGCAGTACTCCAGGTTCCCAGCCTGCTACAGCAGCCAAGCACTTGGATAGCTGGCACTAGACTCTCTCCTTGAATTACTCATCTTTTCCATTACGAGGCCTCCCATACTCCAGCAATCCATCTGTTTGGTGGTGCAATTTCAGGATCATGCCTTTTGTCAGTGATGTTAATTTTGGCAGTCAGCAGCAGACGTGGTGCTGAAGCTCCCCGCTGAGGCCTCGCTGCCTTTTCCTGGGCATCTGGCAACGTGCTCGGAGGTGCCAGTGGAGATGGTAGCCTCCTCCCCTGCTTGTCCGGGGTTTTGTGCCGGGTGGTGACTTCTGAGACTTGCCGAAGGGCTTGGTGGTGTGGGCGCTTGTTGGTAGCACACACATGAGAAAGGTGAACACCGGGAGGTTTGATGCCCTGCAACCGGTGTGTAACAGGCTGTCAAACACCCTGCTCACATTTTGCTTTCTAGCTGCAGCCCTCTGATGACCTGCCAGGTCTTTGCCCATCTCCCCAGGATTTACCTGCCTTGTGTCCATCTTGATCATGGCTGATGCTGGGACGCTCATGGACCAGACTGCAGACACTGGGCTACCAGGTGACTGGAGATGCACTGCCACCGCAGCTGCTCAGCACCTCAGGGGGACCTTACATGACCAGATCCCATAGACGTGTGGTTGCACCTGAACCTTCTTCAGGAGCTGGATAAACATCATATCAGTTGCTTCTTCCACCTGGTTCTTCTCAGTGATCTGCCTCATCCTCTCTGGGGTCCTTCTTTTGTTCCCCTCTGCTCTTGGATGGCTACAGACTACATTTCCCTCTAATGCACCCTGTCCCAGGAACCAACCAGACCATGCCTGGGATGATGGGACTCCATCTGGGTACCCATCTGGGGTACCCAGAGCTGATGTGCAGGATTTATCAGGACCATCTTACTGCAGTGAAGTCTGGGGGAAACAAGATGGAGGGAGGATGAGAAGCCAGGCTCTGCTGACCTCCTGAGCAGGTCTCACTGGAGAACATGGCACACCCCTGCCACCTTGCCTCAAGGAGGATGGCTCAGCAGGGACCATGGGGACAACCTGTCTGTGCAAGGGGATGCACAGCATGCTCAGCTTTGGGGTAGGGGTTAGTACCTGGAATTTGGCATGTGAGTGGGGATGTCTGCTCCATTCCCATCACCTCGATGTCCCTCACTGCACTTTCTCCCTGGCAAGGCTCTCAGCTTTAAAGCTGAACTCTTGGTAGAGAGCTTTGCTATAGGCTTGCACCCAAAATTGTGCTCCTGTGAGGCTGGTCCAACTCCCAAAACTGAGCTCAGCAGGGAAACTGGTCCTGGACCATCTTCCTCTGCAGCTGAGCCACAGGCCTCGGGGATGTCCCCAAGACGCTGTTCTGTAGCCATCAGTGTTAGTGGTGCCCGAGGTCTGAGGGAGTCTTATTTTGCATGGGACATGCACCCACCATCTCCCTGCCCAGGTGACTCCTCAGGGAGGATCTTTGTATGCTTTTGTGCAGCCACGAAGCAAACACTTGTCCTGGGCATTGCAAAAGCTGACGAGTGGGGAAACGCCTTTTCCATGCCACCTGAAACCCCCCTGGCAGAGCAAGAAGGGGAACCCAGCTGTCCTGCCCCAGTGGTGCCCCACAGAGGGGTCAGCTCGAGCCCTTTCCAATTCCCCACCTCCCTCCCCACAGCCCCACGCCATGAGCCGCCCGGCTCTGCTCCCGCATGCGGTGCCTCCCATGGCAGGGCGCTCCCATGCTGCCTGCACGGGCTGACTGCCAGCCAGATAACCGGGCTCCTGGCAGTCTGCCTTCCCCTCCGGCCCAAACAAGCACTGAGTGGGCGGGAAGAGCCAGTGCAGAGATGTGATGGTGCTGTGCAGAGCCCAGGCTGTGTGCCGTTGCAGGACTCATGCCCTCTGTCTCGGCTCAGAGACGATGCTACCGCCGCGTGACTCGCCTGGATCTTGCTTGCTCTGTGCCTAATGCACTAGTTGTGTTGCTTTTATTTCTCACCTGGTTATGGCATTCCTCTGGGGCTTGTCATCAGGGCAGCTCTTCTTGGTTGCTTCCTCTCCCCTGCTTGTTGCACAAGTCTTGAAGAAGCCCAGCAGCAGCAGCCTGGGCATCGGGAGCAGCAGGGGAAACGGTGGGTGCAGACCGTGATGCAGCTCTGCTCTCACCATTTCTGCCAGTCCTTTGCTGCGCCCCTAAAGACCCTCTCCACCTTGCCAGGGGCCTTGTGCCTCCCCAGGACTATTCCCTACTGCAGCCAGGGGCACTTTTGTCACCACCGATGCCCATCTGCTCTTCCTGGCTGCTGCTTCTGAAACCTGAGGAAGAAATATCCCTGAGCAGGGGGAAGCAGAGGGCCAGCAGAGCTCAGGCCAGCAATGAATCCCTGTGAGCAGCACAACGCAAGGGCTGGGGAATTGTTGGGATGGACTAGGCTTTGATCCACAGCTCTTGCAACACCAACCCTTTCCAGATGCTAGTGGGGAAAGTGTAAGAAGCCCACAGTGGACAGGGGGAATGATTTACCCTCATGTGTGTCTTTGGTAAATAGAAATGAGCCAAAGCTCATCACAAGCATAATATTGCAAATGTTTATGGCTGTTAGCTACTATCAGGCTGTGTATTCCTGCTATTTGTCTCAATCTCCTGCTCTTGCTACAGCCTTGCCCAGGGTCTAAGCCAGGGTTTTGCTGTAGTTAATAATGTGCATCTGAGGATGCTCGTCTGTGTTGTGCTGTGCTCTCAGGGAGGAGTGAGATGGAGAGCAGGTCTTATGAATGTAGGGTACCCCAGGAAGACCCTCAACATCACCAGCTCACAGCCCCCCAGCTTATATGCCATGGAGGTGGAGTATCACACAGCTCATTTGGGCCCCAGCAGGGTTTGCCCACAGACCTGCAGCACGGCCAGAGCCTTGGCTGGCAGCAGCAGGGAGCCAACAGCAAGAGGCAGAGGCAGACCTGTGGCTCAGACCTCTGGTCCTTTGTTTTCATGCTCCTGCTCTGAAGCCTGTGGTACTCATGGCAAAAGCTGGGCTGATACTTCCAGGGTGGCTGTAAACTGTACCAGCACCTCATCATCCCCATAGCATGGGTTTATCCCCTTCCCACTGGTGCTCCTGGAGCAGGGCCTGGCACTTGGCAGTGTGTCTTGGAGTGACTCTCCCAGGTGGTGTCTTGAGCTTCAGCAAAGGCATCAAATGCTTGCTGGTGGATGCTAAAGCCATGGGTCCAGTCCAGGACACTGGGGAGCCCTTGCAGGCATTGCATCAGGGCATTTCCCTCCTCTGTGCATTCAGCACCTGATATCTCCAGCATGGTCCCACCATGGGTCTGCTCATCCCCTCCTGTAGCCGCCAACACCTCCGTTCATTGCTGGTGTCTTATCTCCCAGAAAGGTTCTCCTGCATCCCAGATGCTCAACCTGTATCTCCTCCCACAGCCCCCAGCCCGTCTGGCTTCCCCTGCTCGCTGCCATCAGGACCTGAGTGCATGGCTGTAACCTCAGGGAGAGGCTCTCTGCAGCCCACATCCCCATGGTGGCTCTGTGCAATCCAAGAGGGACTGGGCTGGGAGTACAGGACCCATCGTGAGGATGGGAGAGTCAGAGAACTAGGCGTGCAGGGACGTGTGTGCGTCTGCATGTGCGTACAGCGGGGGACACGCATCGTGGGGTTCTGTATCCACGTACAGCAGAAAGTCTGAAGGTGCCTGTTTGTGTCTGGGAGCTGCATGTATACGAGAAGATGTAGTTCCCATATGTCTGTGTCAGTGTGTGCGTGTGTAAGAATATGCCTACGTAGCTCGTGTCCTTCTGTGCGGTGTGCGTGTGTCCTACCCTCTACGTGTCCAGGGTGTATCTGTCAGCGCGGCGTGCTGGCTCTGCTGTGTCTACAGCGTGGGTATGAGCCTGTGTGTGTGCATGTGTGTGAGGTACTGGATAAAAGGGGAAATGGCTGGAAAAGCTATCCCCACTCCCATTTTAATCAGAGAAATGAAGCAGCTGTTGGAGTGAATAGACCCTGCACTAAAGCAGACGTCTTAATATCTTTTGCAGAGGAGGTGCATTGTGATTCATTCTGTGCATCTCTATTACTCAGCTTTTGATAGGGGCTTACTTGTCTCAAGTGCTTTTCATTATTGCCCTAATGCTATCTATTAACATACTGGATGGAGGCTCTTTTCTCATCTGGAGCATGCATCACTGTGCTTTTAAAGATTATGGGGCTTGCAAATACATAACACTTTACTGCCTCCCTGACATAATTCACTGGGAAAAGAAATACATGTAAATAGATAGGTAAATAGATAACCTAGTTGGAGGGCTATGGGAGACAGAGAGGCAGACAGACAGACTGACCCCAGCACAGAGCTCAGCACACAGTTAGTTCATTTGTAATAAATAAGAAAAGAGCTGCTCTCAGTGTTTATTTAAAAATTTTTGGCCACTGTTTGGTCTCACTTGGAAAATCCTAGTTTCTTAGTTCCCAGCTTCTGACCTTCAGGCTGCAGGGTGGGTCACCCATCAGAGACGGGGGGCTGCCAACAGGGTCGGCAGGTTTCTGCACCCAGGAAAGGGGGCATCATGGGGAGATGGGGAAGGGGAGAGGACTGTGATGGAGATGGGTAACAGCACATTGTGGAACTGTGACCTGTGGATTGAGACCCCAGCAAAGCCCACAGGACATGCAGGTGACCAGCAACCGCAGCATGGACCAGAGCCATGGCCACGCTCTGCTCTGGCGGAGACCTCCTCAGCAACCTCAGGAACACCATTTCATCTTAGCCAGGTCAATTAACTACTTTAAAGACTGGTGAGGCATTTAAACACTCTGATGCGACTTATGTAGGCAGTCTTCATCAGGGGAAGATTACAGGTGTGGTTTTCTGGGTCAGTGTTATTACACAGTTATCAATCATTGCTCTATTGCATGGTAGACGATGGCTGGATTTCCTGACGAGTACGATACCGAGGCAGGAGCAGGAGAGACCTAGAGCTGAGATCAGGCAGTGGGATTTTTCCATCCTCTTTTTTTCTTCAGCAAATGACTCTGCCTCAAAACTAAAACTTTTTGCAAAAAAAGGATAAATTGGAATTATAATTTAACAACAGCGCAAGTGCTTCTTTCTTCAGCTCAGGATGACTTTTTGTTTCAAATTTTGTTGAACTGTGGTAAGAAATGCAATGGCACGAAAGCAAAATTAAACAGACTGAGATTGGCAGAACTGAATGGTTCAGCTGAGAGCATGCATTTTCCTTCTTTCTTAATTTCTAGTATTTTGGAAACCCATTTCCCTGCCCTGTGCCTGTATTACAGACACCTCTGGTCTGCAGAGAGCACAGACTCCATACCCTCCGGACTGTTCCCCAGAACCTGGGGGGATTGACTGGCAGGTGATGGCCACATTGACCCGCCCCAGCAGAGCAATCAGGGCAGGGTACGTGTCCCCCCAGCCAGCACAGCTATGTTGGCATATTTAGGGAAGCATACTTTGGGGCACAGTTTTCATGTCATATGGACATGGCAGCCCTGGAGACAGCCCAGCACTCTCCCCCTCTCACCAGCTGGCTTGCCCAGCAGCATCAGGGCTACCGGTTTACACACGAGCTCATCTGCTGGGGTGCTGAGCAGCAAGAGACTAAATGCAGGTCTTCAGCTGGCCAGAGGGGCCCGCAGCACCAGGAGCCTCCAACTCGGGGTCTGTGGTGGCCCCACAAAACCAGGGGGATGAGCAGGAGCCTGCTATGGTGCTGCTAGGAGAAACCAGGAGGACATTCTACACAATGCCCCTCCCGACCAGGGCTGCACACGTGCTTTGCAGATGCTTATCCCTCCTCAGCGTCGGGGCTTGGGCTGTCTCCTGCCATCACACCAAACCAAGGGGAGCTTTCATGCAGAGGAGGCATCCAGTACCCCAGGTTTATCATCTGCCAGTCCAAACAAAATGGGGGGGACCTCAGCTTCTCCTGCTGGGGAGGAGCCCCTGTTGGTAGGGCACACAGATGGCTGGTCTTGGCATCAAGGCGTGAGATGGGGAGGAAGAGGGGTATCCTGAGCTGACATAGGTCCCACTTTTGGTTGGCAGGTTCCCATTCCCCGTGCTGGTTCAGGCAGGGGGTTAGAGAGAGCCATCCTGTGCCACCACCACCCCTGCTCTGAAGCATCATGACTTTTCCCTCCTCCAGCCTCACGCAGCGCCTGGCCTCGGGGCTGCCAGCATCCTCTCGGGAGCGCTTGACAACAGCACCCAAAGGTGTGTTTCCCTGGGTACTCCCAACCTGTGAACGCAGCTTTACTCTATTCAATTAATAACCTACAGGATATATTACAACCTTTTATAAACTGAGACTGATGCTGGCTCCTAGCTATGGTTAATCATATAAAGTTGCCTAATTTTATTCTATCAGCCATCTTTTTGCTACATGCCAGATGCTTGCCTTAAATGAATAGTGTTGGAACAGCCAAGCATCAAGTTAACAGAATACCAGCAAACATTCCCGACAGCATGAGCAGTCTATAAAACCTGGCACTAAACTGTATTAGAGGGAGAGATAAGCTCTCAGAGAGGAGCTGGGAAGACGGTAGGCTTGTTTTTTTTCCAAATGGCTTCATGTAGCATGTGGTGCAGGTGTCGCAGGAGAAATCCATCCAGCTATGGAAGTATCTCTCTATCTAAGGCTGGCTATGCTATGAATCTTCTAATGGGATTAAGGCTTAATGTCCTAAATAGAATATGAAATAGTGCTTCCTCTCACAGATCTGCCAGCTGTCTTGCAAACAGGGCAGAGAAACTTCCACTTTTTGCAGATCGAATCAGTCACTCTCTGAATTGATGGCAAGAGCCTCATCAACAAGATATAATGTTTTAATGATGTTGTGACACGACCTGACACACAGTGTCATTTGATGGATTCTCTCACGTCACGGTGTATTTCTGACACAGAAAGATGTAACCTCTCTCCCCCCGTCCAAAAAAACAAAAGGGGAGGAAAAAAATGTTCATTTCTCCAGTGCCTAAAATGCTTGGATCTCTTGCGGCTCATGGTGCTCAGTGGTGCCCTGCTTCAGCTCCGCAATTGCCTTGTGCTGGAGAAGATGAATTTCCACCGTGCTTTTCTGTATCTGCTTTTCACCTCTGCATGGCACATTATGACTTGCTAATAACATGGAACAAATAGCATGGCATTAATAACTGGCAGAAATCATTTCACCCCTATTTTCAGCTGTGAATCCTCTTCAAGTCACTTTGGACATTTTGAATTGCTTTTTCTCTGCCGCGATTCCCAATCAGCCTCCTTGAATGCTCCCAGGTCTACAGTTGCTTTTCCCCTAGTTTAGTGCAAGGGCTCAGCATTGGAAGCTTGGACAGGGTCTCCTGGGCTGGTTGCAGATACCTGTGGCACAGGGAGTGTTTGCCTGGAAGACGCAGCTCTCCTTATCCCAGCAGCAACACCAGCCACGGTCTTCCGGGGTAGCTGTTTCTGTGTGTCCCACAAGGAAGTGGAAAACCCACCCAGCACCCAGATGAATAGAGAGTGGGGATCTTGTCTCTGAAAGGGTGCTCAGAGTTGACAGAGATTCATGCGCAGCCTTGGTGTTAGGGCTGGAGGCACTGAAGCTGCTCCCTGGCAGAAGGTAGAGATGCTGATGTCTCCTGTGGGTGAGGGATGCCAGAGGATGCTAAGGTCTGTGCTGGGAGGACCTCTGTGTACCTGTCAGCACCGAGGAGCTGTGCAGGCATCAGAAAAAAGGCTTAATGCATAGAAAGAAGGGACCCTTGGCTCCTTTTTGGTGACCCCAGCCTTGCAGCAGTTTTCCACAGGCTGCTTGGTGCCTGGGTGCCTCTGAGGTTGGGCAGAATTGGGCCCTGGCATTTTGGGCACCTCATGCCTCCCTTGCCCGGAGGAGAGGCACGCTCCTACTTACACCCAGCCCCATTCATTCCCAAGCACTGGTGGGGATTCGGGGCCGGTGGTCCCTCAGCAGCGTGGCCAACCCTGCACCGTCCCAGCAACTGATCCCAGTGACCCTCAGAGAAACTTGCAATAAACCTGTTAGCTTGTGACTCCTCTGTGTTGGGGGGGTTGTGCTGGGGTGGGGTGGGTGTTTGGGGGTGCCCTCACCTGTCAGCCCAAGACTCTGCTTCATATTTGGGAAGCCCTGACACCCCAGAGGTACTGTCCCCAGTCTTGTGTGACAGTGGAGACACAGGAGGCTGCATGGACGCTGCTGTCACAGTCAGCACCTGGGGGGATGAATTTGGGGAACAGGAGCTGCATAGTCCTGTACATCGCAGCCCCCCCATCCCAGGGCTCAGACAGACCCCCTTGGCTCTCCCGTGCAGGGAGCCAGCCCCAGCTGCATGCCCAGGACCTGGGGGAGGGATCTCAGCACCTGCACCCAGCCCCTGATGCCTGGGGCAGGAGCGTGGATTTGCAAGGGACACAAGGTGGTGGAGGGCATCTGTCCCCCAGGGACATGTGGGTGGGTGTCCTCCACCCATCCACGCTTTTGCAGCACCCACCGGGATGCCCTCTGCTCTCCCCTCCCTGTTCCCCAGAGCTGGTGATTGCAGTTTGGGCAGTAAATCTGAACCATCCAATCCTGTTAAATTATTTTCCAAATGACATGATTTCCCTGGTGCACGTAAATGATCAATTTCATGTTTTATTCCTAGCGCTATTTTAGAAAAAAAAAATCTCATTAAACTATCTTGATTAGAGAAAAGGGGCTGTCATCACTGGGTGGACAAATGGTGTGAGGGCACTCAGCTATTTCCCTGAACGCACAGACACCTGCAGAAGAGGCCTTCAAAGACCTGAAGGTTATTTGCCCATATTACAAATGAGGTGAAGGTTAAAAAAGGTGATTAAAAGCATCTGGAAACCAAAATGTGACACAGTCTTGCAGTAACCTCAAGCAGCTTGATTTATGACAGGCCGGTCCCACCCGTAACAAGATTATAGCTTCTCCACATCAGCCATTGTGATAAATACCAATTACCTACTTGAGTATTGCCATTCAAATTTGCCTAAGTAAGGAGCAGAATCATACATCTATGTTGATTACATATCAATGATGCGGTGGAAGCCTTTGCAACTTTTAGATCTGCTTAAGATATGCCGCCCTGATTTAGACAGCGATTTGCATACAATTTACCCATAAAGCTTTACTTTGAAAAGTATAATTACTTTTTTAATATTCTTCCTTCTGATTTGAATGTGAGAGAGGCCATATAATGAATTACTGCACTAATGAAGACAAACATGCGCTCGGGGTGTACAATGGGAGCATTGTTAAATAAACTTCCTGCATGCAACACATTTGTTGTGGTTAATCTTTAAATGGAGGCTCCAATTAATACCAGCACTTTTCTTCCCATAACTATTTTCAGAGGGATGTAAATCCCTGCCAGTGCTGCTCCAACGGTTTCACCTGCAGTAGCAGGCGCTGCAGGGAGGCAGGAGGGCTCCGGTACCGCGGGGCTGACCACCCGGGCACCTGGGCACACCTTCACCCGGCAGCCAGGCTCCAGCAGGTTCAGAGCAAAGCAGCTCTGAACCTGCACAGGGTCCTGAGCCCTGCACAGGGTCCTGGCCAGGAGCAATCGTGGCCAAGAGCCTGCTAGGCTTTCTCTAGGAGGCAGGGATGGCTTTCATCACACGGAACGGGGACAGCACGAGTGGCATCTGCACGGGACCTAAGCATCAGCAGAGCTAGCCTCTGCTGCCCTGGAGCATTTAATGTGGAGCAGCAGATCCTTGGAGCTCTTCCTCCTTCGCTTTTTTTGTTGTTCCCCCTTCCCCCTAATCTGAGGATCTCCCCCCATATCTGTGTTTGTATCCAGCATCCCCAGGATTTCAGATGGCTAAAACCCTCTGGGATGCAGATATGGGCTGAGGGAGTCTTGGTAGGCAAAATAGTCAGATTTGGACAGAAAGCCAACCGTGTTCTGGGCTGCATCAAAAGAAGCGTGGCCAGCAGGTTGAGGGAGGCGATTCTGCCCCTCTGCTCTGCTCTGGTGAGAGCCCACCTGCAGTACTGCGTCCAGCTCTGGGGTCCTCAGCACAGGAAGGACATGGACCTGTGGGAGCAGGTCCAGAGGAGGCCACAAAAATGATCAGAAGGATGGAACACCTCTCCTATGAGGAAAGGCTGAGAGTTGGGTTTGTTCAACCTGGAGAAGAGAAGGCTCCGGGGACACCTTATTGTAGCCTTTCAACATTTAAAGGGGGCTTATAAGAAAGATGGATACAGACTTTTTAGTAGGGCCTGTTGTGACAGGACAAGGGGCTATCTAAAAGAGGGTAGATTCAGACTAGATATAAGGAAGAAATTTTTTATGAGGGTGGTGAAACACTGGAACAGGTTGCCCAGAGAGGTGGTGGATGCCCCATCCCTGGAAATATTCAAGTCCAGGCTGGATGGGGCTCTGAGCAACCTAGTTGAAGATGTCCCTGCTCATTGCAGGAGGGTTGGACTAGGTGATCTTTAAAGGCCATAGACTAAAGATCTTGGAGATTTCTGTTGCTCTTGGGAAACAGCAACCAGTGAGCTCTGGGAAAAGGGCTTGCTGGGAGCAGTGGGGGGATCTGGTGATGGGAAGGGAGGTCTAGCAGGCCCAAGGAGGAATTCCCCAGCACTGGGACTGGTACCCTGTTCCAGAGGCACGCTCTGGGGTTTCTTTTCTAAAAGCAAATGCACATTTCCTTTGCTGTTTGCATGCATGCACACGGTGCTCATCACCACGCTGAGCAAACTGACAGGGCTGGCCCCGGGCTGCGGGGTGGGAGGCATGGCACTGGGGACAGCGGGGGCAGAGGGTTTGAGCATGGGGGCTTGACGCTGGGACCTTTGACATCCCGGTCCTGGGCCTGACCCCAGCGTCCTCCGAGACCTTGGGCTGGTTGTTTAACCTCTTCGCATTAGCGCTCCCATTGCTGACCTCGCCAAAGGGCTGAGCATTAGGGGCTTCATGTAGTTTAGAGAAGGGTTGTTCTTCCCTATGGTGTAGGAAGGGAGAAGGATTTGGGGTTCAGGGTTGTGGGTCTTGGTAGCCCAGTTTCCACATGCCTTCCCATAGATGTGACTCATTCTGTGGCCACACACATGCAAGCACACCTGGTGCACCCGTGCACAGAGCTGGGTGCTGCCTTCATCACCCAGCGTGGATGGGTCTGCCGACCTCGTGTCTGCAAAATCCTGCTGGCACGGCCACTCTGCCTGCGAGAAGGAGGGAGCTGCAAGGGAGGAGCAGATCCCGAGAACAGGGGCTCTGTCTGGCAGGAGGGCAAGTGGAGATCAGCTGTGCTGCCCCGCGGGGTTGTGGAGGCACCGTCCCCCTTCCCCGCCTGACAGGCGCAGGGCACAGCTGCCAGCCAACCCCGCTAATACCCTCTCCTCATCTTGCCAAATGTTAATGCTGATGCTTGACAAGCTTACTTAAAGAGCCTTAGCCAGTGCCTGGGAGATATTTCAAATCAAAAGGCTCTTTCCCAGATGAGTGATTTCCCAGCCGGCTGCCAGCAGCTCCTTGCTTTTGGCTGGGGAGAACGTCCTGGTCCCCCCGTGGAGATGCACCTTCCCTGGAGGGGCTGACCCACCCCGAAGGGCTTGGGGAAGCTGAGGGAGGAAGGGTCGCGGAGCTAGACAGCGACTCTTGGACTCAGTCTGAGGGAGGGGAGACACTTCGACCAGCTCTTCTCTCCTCCCGGCACAGCACCCCATTGCACCCCGACCGGCCCTTCTGACTCAGACCAGCCCAAGTGTTGCTCCTCAAGGCACCTGGGCCTGGAGACTCATGAAGTTGGAGATGCCACCTCTCTAGACAATGTGTGCAAGTGGCTTTCTATCCATGCTCCAGACCCCAAGCATGACCTGTCACTTGAGCCCATCTAGCTCCATCTTCCAGCGAGTGCCCTTTGGTTGATTTCCCTCATCCAGGGTGACCCTCCTGGTACCTCAGATCCTGCTGGGACAGTGTCCACACACATATAAAGTCTTCTGTTGTCTGATCACTTCTGGTTCCTTCCTCCTTCTCTTCATTTTCCTAGAAGCTCTGAGTACAGGACAGCAGAGTGACCTGCCCTCTCCCACTGCTGGTCCTCGCACATGGTGCTCCGTGGGGAAAGCCACTGACCCTCTCTCTGGCTCCCTGCTTCGTACGGACACTTCCCAGGGATGCAGGTGGCTCTGGTCTGCAGACAACCGGTGGTTCTCCAGCTTTCTCCACTTGTGGGTCCCCCATACAGTGACATTCAGCTCCTGGTCCTGAGCTGCCCCTAAGTCTCCTGTTCAGGACTGTTGGATGTAGCCAGACACCTGCAGGCTCTGTGGTCTGAAGCCTGACTTGCTGTACCTCAGGTTGATGGGTCCACTTGTCCCAGCACTTCTCCAGCCAGGTTGCTACCCTGCTCTTGCTTGTCCTGGGAGCTGATGCACCTCTTTACAGCCTCCAGACCCTCCCATGGCCCCTGCTGCCAGGACTGGCCCCAGCCTCCAGGCTCAGCCCACAGCCCTGCTCCTAGGTGTACTACTTTGCATCTGAGGCTATTAAAACATATTTTGTTGGAATAGGCCCAGCGAGGGAAGCGATCCAGCTCCGCATGACTGCCTCATTATTCACCACTCTGCCAATCTTTATGTCATCTACAAATTTTATCCGGAGAGATTTGGTATTTACTGCCAAGTTATTGATGGGATGGTGAATAGCATCTGGCCAAACGCTGACACCCCCTTGGCACTAAGATGATGTGGCCAGCCTGGGATCATTTCCTAGCTTGTGTGCTGATCTCTTCACTGACCTTCAGGATGTCACTTAGCTCCATGACTGCAAAGGTGTTTAAACACATGAAGCTCCACACCAGTGACAGTAAGTGCCACGCTTTTTAGGCAGCTGAATTCCTGGCATCATGTGTGTCCACTGGAAGCACCAGTACCTCCACAGAAGCAACTTAAGAGCCACCAGATCCCATGTTTTCTTCACCCTAGATGAAACACAACCCTCTCGAAACTCTTAGGTTTCTGCTCCTGAGAGGAAGAAAGAGACCAGTTCCTGCCTCAAGGGAGCTGCCAGGAGACCCCTGGAAAGGGGGAGTGGGGAGGTGCTGGCCATGGGGACTGGCAGCATCACACAGCAGGGTACAGAGGTACTGGGGGAAGTTGCCACCGTGTGACCAGCAGCCCAGTCACTACCTGTGCGTCTGTGCTTACAGCCAGCTCTGCACCGTGGGAGAGTGTTTCCTGAACCCAGGTCACCCAAGATATTGTCTTTCCCCAGCCCATCTCAATCTGTCTTCCATGCAGAGTCTTTCTAAGAGGCCCTCAGAGGTAGCAGGAGGAGCTCACCTGCCCACTGCAGAGCCGAGCTGATGTTCACCCTGGATGCTACCTGCACTGCTGCATGCTCCAGCACAACTACGCCCTCAGCACTGGAGCTGTGCCCAGATCCCCACCAGAAGCTCTTAGTGCCCTTGTGCTCTGCCCCCGAGAGAAGCACCCTGCAGCAGTGGCAGGGAGACAGGCTGTGTGCTGGAGGGTGTCTGACATGGCAGCAGCCTGCCTGCATGGGCAATCGGCTGTCCAGGGCGCGGGGCTGGTTAATGAACGATGTGAAAGCATCAGCCCTGGGATTGCACAGCCCTTCCAAGTCCTGCCAGAGGAGAGGGGGACAGAGCAGGCCAGATAATGACCTTGCCCAGCTTGTTAACCTTCATCTCCCCCTGTAACGTACTTGGCTGCTTGACTCTCTTTTGTAATTAAAGCATGGTGTTGTTTAACAATTAACAGGTCCAAAGGAAGTGCTTTCCAGCATGGACTTACGTGGAGCTGCAGAAACTGTCCAAGGCTTGTTGAGGCGAGAGCTGTCCTTGAGAAGGAGAGCCAGGTCATGTCACCTCCCCATCTGCACCCCCCGCCAGCTCCTCCTGTGTCACCAGTGGCTGTGGGCATGGAGCCAGGCAGGGCAGCAGGAGTCACTCCAGCCTCCGCAAAATGTACCTCCTGCTCATGCCTCTGCCGGATCGTCGGGATCTGGTGTGAATTACACAGCTCTGGTCTGCCAGGGAGAGACACAGCGAGACGGAGCTGGCTGAAGCCTCTTCTGGAGGAAGCTGAAACCAGATGTGCTCCAACAGGAGATAAGGCCCAAATATTTCACAGCGTGGGGACCGAGAAGCTGAGCATGCTGCCTGGGCAGCTCTGTGTTCCCCATCCCTGCTGCCTCCTGGTTCAGGTCTGAGTGATGCCTGGGGAACATGTCCATTCGTAAGAGGGGATCACAGCTGACAGCTGGGTATGTGGCAGTCAGACAAGATGCTCCCGTGCTCGCTCCTGGCCCTGTGCTCGGCGGCCTCTGGAGCAAAGATCTTTGGAGATCTGCAGCCCCATGGGCTGCCCCAATTGCCTGGTGGAGATGCAATGCCCCCAGCAATATGGTATGGTCTGCATTACCCTTCCAGGGTACTCATTACAGGAAAGCCCCAGCCGTGGGGTTTGTGTGACCAAGCATGGGTGTCTGCAGTTCGAATGCCTCCACAGGACCTGGCCACCCTGGGGACTTGTCCTGCACCCAGTGGAGTCCAGCTCTCCTAAGTCTGTTGGCATGTGCTGTGGGGGGTGATGAATTGGAGATGGAATCTGGATCACTGCAGGGTGATGGACTCTGCTGGAGGGGACTGGGAGGCTGGCCCCGACGGAGATGCCAGTGGGCAGATGCCCACCTTCAGCCAGACAGATCCTCCTGCAGACCCTGTGGGCTGTTCCGAGCAGAAAGCTCTTGAGCAGGGTGATTTCCCAGTGCCCGGGGGTCTGCATCAGAAGCCAGCCTTTGCTGGCACGCCTGAGCCAGGAAAGCCAAGGAGGCTGGCTCTCTGTGCTGAGAGGACCGCTGTTTTATGGAAGGCAGAGACATGTGCACATGAAGATGGTCCAAGAGACCTCATGCCATGCTGCAGAGCAAGCAGAACAGCACCAGGCCTGGGATGCTTTTCGCTGTGGTTTGTGACGTGCATGATGTGCACGCTGATCCATGCAGTAAGCCGAAGGGATCAGGCTCGGTGAGGGTTAACCTGGGAATCAGCCAGGCAGCTGCCAAGGCGCTATAGATTTTGGAGCAGTAACTCTTCAGCTGGAGAGTGAAAAGGGGACAGCTAATGAGGCTCATGAGATCTGTTAATACTTAACCTAATGCAACACCTACCGGCCCTGCCGGTAGATCAGAGACGAGCCCCAGCACGTCGCTCTGGCGGCCACCCGCTCTCCCAGCAAAGCCGCAGCATCCACGGGGGGTCCTTTCCTCTCACCAGCACAGGGCTGAGTTTCCCTTCTCTTCTTTCCTTTCCCAGGAGCCTGGTGAAGACCAGCATGGCCAGACCCCTGTCATTGGGACAAAATACTTCAGAGATATCTGGAGGGCAGCCAGAAACACCAGCTTGGAGGGATCATGGGCTCAGCCCTCGAAAGGTCATGAGCCAGTGGAAGTTCAGCCTAATGGTCTGAGGGTGGGGGATATGGGGGGGTGCAACTTGACATTCAGGTTTTTAAAACCTCTCTAGGAAAATCTAGCTTTGGTTTAATCAGCACTGATTAGCTTCCACTGCCAGAGCAGGGAGAGGCGGCTGTCCACAGCGCTGCACACACCGAGGGCTTGATTTCCAGCACTTGCTCTGATCCTCGAGCTGCTCGGAGATGTCTGTGCTCCTGCTTATTGACACAGTTCATTTCTCATGCAAAAATCATGACCAAACAGCAGCAGCAGAGCCCTCCCGGTGGGACCACATTACAAGGTGGTGGGTAAAGAAGTGCCCCCTACCATCAGAAATGCCGAGAGTGCTCCTCCCTGGGAGGTGTAAGACATTTCAGCTGCAAAGTTAGCCCCCAGCCAAAACTTTTCTGAGATCCCTGTAACAGCAGAAACTAAACTGAGCTTGTTAAACCACGTTAGAGGTCCTTCAGTGGTAAAGGAAAGGAAGACAATTATCTGCCATCCTGTTGCGGACATATTTCTGGCCTTATGGTCTGACATGCAGGTAGGGCTGGGGAGAGGTCAGTCTTTATTTGCTGGTACTGTTCCCACAACAGACATCACTGTTACAGAAGGGCACCTATAAACAGGTCCCAGGAAATTCCAAAGCTTCAAACATACCTACGTTGGGTGCTTGAGGCTAAGTGAAGATGGCACAGCTGGATTCCTGGTCAGAGGATGTGGTACCACCTTGGCAGGATGCGGATGGTTCCCTGCTTAGGACCTAGCTGTGTCTGATTTTTGCTGTGTGTCTCCATCTGACACCTCCTCTGTTCTTGTTCTTACCCATGGTGCTCATGGAACAAGTTGGGATCAGTTGGTGTAACCAAAAAACTCACAGGCTCTGGGATCTGGTCTGGACACCTTCAGGCATCTGAGGAGGTGGCTCCAGTGAGGCTCTCTGAAATTTGCTGTGATTAGAGATGAGTGAAAGATCACACATTGGATCAGCAAAAATGATACTAAATCCGTGTCCTTTAAAAGAAAGGTAGTGTTTCAGAATGATCTCAGTTTTAATGATCTAAAAATTTCCATTGGTTTTATCTCCTCCTTCACCAAAAAGGCAAAAGGGATAAGAAGACAAGAAAACAGAAAAGAAAGTAAGACAAAACCCCAGGTCTGGAAAGTCCTGTGTTTTGGGAGGAGCACCAGGACATCTGGAATAAACTAGAAAAATTATTTCAGGGAAAAGTCTACAAATGGCACGTTTCTGCTAGTCCTCATAATGTCATTCCAGCACTCCCCAGGAGGGTCTTGTGGGCAGCACCTGCCCCTGGTGACAGCTGATGGTTGGGGTTTTATGGGGTTCTGCCGTTTGTACTTCTCTTCCAACCCACTTGACGGTGCATCACCTGCGTGTGAGTCCGAGCTGATACACCAAGAAGGAATTACTGAGCTGTGCCTCCAAAATCATGGAAACTCGCCTGCTGTCCTCAGCGCCTCTAGAAATCCGCAGTGAGCAAACTCTGAGAGAGAATTACATTTCTACTTGATGTGTTGCCAATCGCCACCATTTCACGGAATTTGAGTCATGTTCCTCTAACGAGAAGCAATTTTCTCTGTTAAATCCAGCAGGTCTGTGCTAACCTTGGATCAAAGATTCTCTGAGACTTTGTGGGTTTCCCTGGTGTTTCTATGCTCTGTTCCCGACTTTAGCTGCAGAGGTCACACATGGAGGGGTTTATCTTTGCTGTCAATAGTCTTGTCTGGCCAATGTGGGACAGCGCAGGCTGTCTGATCCCAGATAGTGCATGTCTGCGGATGATGTTTAACAGTTCCAGTGCCATGAGGTAAGTATTGAAGCATAAAGTCTTGGCATTTCTTTCATCTAGTACGTTTGCATGATCTTTTGTGCTTGGTCTTTGCTGAACTTGGGAGACATTTTGCAGAGAGCATTTTCTTTGAAATTATCAAATTCTGTTTGGGGATGTTGTCATGATCCGTACTCCAAACACCTCTGTCTGCTGTTCCAGTTTCTCACTCTCTTCAGGGACTCTTGAAAGGCCAGTGCTGAAGCAGCTCTCCACTAGCCACTATTTTGCATTCAGCCAGTGTTTTTCAATAGCATGACTGCTGCATGCTGCCTAACAGGTGCTCTGGACGGTGATTTGGGTGACAGCTTCCGAACAAGGAAAAACACAAATTGGCCTCCCCCCCAGAATCATAAGACTAGCTCAAAAATCAGAAGATTTGAAAACAGTTGCTGGAGTGTATCCTGCCTTCTCGGGATGCTTTCATCATCCCATTTGCAAGCAGTCTCTACCATCATGTGCCCTAGAAACTTGCACATTTGAGAGAGAGCCAAGACTGCTTTGCTCACATGATGCTGGGACTGGAGGCTATGCGAATATAGCTTCAAACATCACAAGATGTACATTGAGATCACGAGATGTGGTCACTCTGCAAAGACTTAGGGCTTATCTTTGTCTTCCCCAACCTTTGACTATCAGCAGAGCATCCCCATGGGATGGTCTCTGCCTCCCACCAGGTCATTGCCTTGAGCTTCCATCTTCTCCTTGGAGGAGCACACAGGAGGAGGATGGCTGTGGGCAGGACCCTGCTAACTTCAAGCCACCAGGGGTGGGTGATCCTTTGCTAATCTTCCACGCACAAGGTGACACACGTTTCATTTCATAGTTGTTAGGTGCCGATCCTCCTCCTGGGACTCGCGTGACCGCCTGTCCTGGCAGGGAAGCGGGTCTAACCAGGCTCAAGGGAAACCATCTGAAAGAGCGAGGGACCATGACCGAGGGCCTGCCAGTACATTTCCCTGGTGGTTTTCTATCTGTGACAAGTCAGAAAGCAAAATAAAAAGAAGGCAAGCAGTCAGCCAACCCACTTAACTGCAGTTTTCTTCCATCAGGATCTATTTAGTTTTATTCAGCCTGACATCGCTCAGAGAGAAGAAGAAATTCTGGGAGCCTAAAGCCAGAGGGAGACCACACAGTGTGTGCTGGCCGTACTGGGGGAGCTCATCTCCCTTATTGCATCTGACACCAGGCAAGAGGAGCCAGGGTCTGCGGCGGTGGGTGTGAGGAGGCTTTCCAGGGATGGAGGCATCCTCCCCCACCACATGCTGTCTGTGCAGACATCAAGATCCTGATTTCACTGTCCTGCAGGCACAGGTCCCCAGAGCCTGGTGCACTCTGCACTGCCCTAGACTCCAGCCCCTCAGTCTCCATCACACAAGAGCACATGGCTTTGGGCAAGATGCTCCAGCTGCAAGTTGGGAAGGATGAGGTTAAGCTGACACACTGGAATCCACAGCTGCATTTTGTGAGTAGAAACACATCTGTATCACTGCTTTCCAGGAAAGTCCCTTTTCATCGCAAATTTAGAGGATTTAACAGTCTGTAAGACAGAAAAGGGGAAGGAGCAGACCCCTGGGACCCCCTGTTCCCTATAGCACACCCCTTAGTTGGGGGGTTTGTCATACACCAATGCACGGGAGATTTAATGAGATATGGGGCAGGGGGCTCCAGAGGGGGAAGCACTGAAGGCTGCCAGGCCATGGCAGGTAGATGGTTCCCAGCCTGTGGCCAGCACTACACACAGGTTGCAATGTTCCCATCAGATGCCAGCATTTTGGGTAGAGCCCCTGCCAAGGCTGACAGCAAGTCATCCCAAGGACACAGCGCTGATCCAGGACAAAGTGCCTAACAGGGTGGGGGAAGTGATAGCACTGTCAAAATGTTGTTGTGGAGGGCGTATGACAATTTAGGGCTCCATAGTAATGGAGCTGTCCCTCAGCCCATCCTGCCCCATTAGCAGCCATTTCTGATCATGCTCCAACCAGGAGTTAAGCAGGCACTATGTAGCAAACACCCAAAGACCTCTGTCTTTGCCTTGATCTGGAGCAACAAGCAGCAGGAAGCTCAACCTGTGCTTGTCAGCATGACTCTGCAGGACAACCAGCTGGCTGAAGACAGATGTCTGCATTGCTGATGCCAAGCTATCCCAGACAGGACAGTCCTGGGGGAGCTCATCACACCCCTGGCAGAAGCACAGACCTGTAACATGAATTACTTTCCCAGCTCAGATTCTCCAGGTATTCCCATCCTCGCTCAGGTGAAGTCTGCACCTTTCCCAAGCTGCACCTTCCCAGAGGGGCATCAATGACCCTGAGCCTGAGCTGACCATCTCCAAGAGCTGGCAGAGCCCCTGGACCTGTCCATATGGGCTGTTCAGAGCTCCTTCCCTGCCAGCTGCACAGACTCCATTTGCCCAGCTCTCCTTGCCGAGCAGTTTTGTTACAGCAGCATCACCCCCAAATGACTTCGCAATGTGATCTCACACCCCCTGCCACCCAAAACACTGCTGCATCAACCTCCTGCTCTCCCGGTGCCGGTGCTCTCCCTGCATCACACCTCTCTTCTCCTGGCTTCCCTTTTGCTAGCATGTCAATCCTAACTACATATCTCCATTCCCAAAGCCATCCCATCCGGTCCCTTTCTGTATTTCACTGCATCTAACCCACACCAAGACCTCTTGCAGCAGCAGAGTGGCACAATCAGCAGACCTGGTGCTCCATCTGCATGTGGAATCACCCAGGACACCACCTCCTCCTCCGTCCTGATCCAGGGACTATCCACCCTTGGTCCAAGATGGTGTAGGACCAGAGAGGGCTCAGAGAAGAGCAGTAGGAATGAGTGGAGGTGTGCAAGACCTGGCTGACAGGGAGAGACTGAGTGGCTCAGCCTATTTAGTTTATCAAGGGAAGGTTAAGAGGCAACTTGATCATAGTCTATAAATACTTACGAAGGGAGGAGATTTCTGATAATGGAGGGGTTTTTAATCTAGCAGATAAAAAATGTAATGAGATTCAATGGCTGGAAGCTGAAGCTAGAAAAACCTAAATTGGAAATAAGATGCATCTTTTAAACAGGGAGTATAATTAACCATTGGAGCAATTTGCCAAGAGATGTGGCGGATTCTCCATCATTTGTGGTCTTTAAATCAAGACTTTCTAAAAGAGATGCTCTCCCTCAGCCAGAAGTCACTGGGTTCAACAGTGCCATTGCTGGGCGAGAAGAACAGTGCCCTGCACTCCAGGGGTGCCCTCAGTGCACTGTGGTGACCCCCAGAATCCCTGCTGCCCTCTCAGGCCGGATTCTCCATCACCTCGCAGCCCATGTGCTAACTTGCACAGGGGCAACAAATTCCCAGGCAAGAATGAGAGTTGCCTCCTCTTCCCACCCTGAACTGGGGGACAGACACAATGAGGAACGGGACCTCGCGCATCCACCGTGCATCTCCCATTTGCCCAGCTCATGGATGCGTGATGAGGATGAGACCAGGAGAATTCAAGGCACACATGGAGAAGAGACCAGAGCCAGCCCTTCTTGTCCACTCTCTGCAGAGGACATGCCAGAGAGGAGGGCAGGATCTCTGCTCAGCCTTGACTCCCTTGCAGAAGGCTGTGTGCATCCACCCACCTGTCACCTGCCGCCTTCCCTGCCGGGCAGACCCACGGGCACCCCATGGGCTCTCCACGCCGCAGTGCCGTGGGTCCTGGCCTCAATGCCTGGTGCTTGGGGTGGCTGCTCCCAGGGGCCTGGCTCACTGGTGCTGTTATTTGGTACACACACTCCCTCACTGGTGCTGTTACTTCCCTGCTTCTTTTTTTCCCCTTGGTTTCTTTCTTGATATTTTTTCCTTGCTGCCCTAATTTTTTTTTTTTTTCACCTATAATTTTCTCCATTGACTTTAATTAAGCTCTCCCCAGGCTCGCTCTGTAGGCAGGCTTCCCCGGGTCTAATTAGACTCTCATCATAAGTAATCTACATGGAAAGCAAACATGTGTGTGTGTGTGAGAGCCAGTGAGATTTATAGAGAGCATGCAGGGAGCAGATGGGTGCATAAAACACTACAAATAATTCTGGTGCAGATGCAGAAAAGGCAGGCGCTATGGTGGGGACTGGAGTCTTCCCCACATGCTCCCATAAGTCAAATCTCTGTCTCTCTCTCTCTCTAGGTATCACCACATTTCCCACAATAAAATCAATAGTGCAGATCAGAGTAAATCATCTTTGACTGGGAAAGCAGGACTCGTTGATAGCAGCGATTCCCAGATGAGACTTAAGGAGATGTCTCACACTGATCTGTTTCTAACCAAGTACTTAAGACCCAAGGTGTATGCTGAATTATCAGAGGTAGGCTGCCTGTCATGAGAGCTTTGTGCTCTTTGCTCAGGGATGGGGAATGGTTTACAATATGGGGCCGAGGGGCCTGGCACAGCCCGGGAGCTGGCTGCCCTGCACACCTCCCCGACACAGCACTGTGAGGAGAGAAAATTGCCCTAAGGGGAAAAGAGAGCTTGGAAACAGGCAGGGTTGAGACTAAGGAAGGGAGATAAAAATACCCGCCAGCCGGGGGGTTGGGAGTTGACTCCCCCCACGATGCCAATGCCTGCCTGCCTCAGGCTGCCTGCCGCCTGGGAGCTGTAGACAGCCCGTCCTGCCCCAGGATGAGGCTGTGCTTGGGGGCAGGAAAGGTCTTGGGATCCCACTGGTGGGTCCTGCTGGGGTGTCACAGCAGCCCCAGAGACCCACGCTGGGAATGCACTGGGAGCACACTGACAAACTGCTGGGAATGGGTGGGAGATCTGCATCCTCCCATGCATGCACCGGGGACCTGGGCACGGACCGTGCTGCTGTGGGGCACACTGGGGACTTTCAGCTGAGACCAGGGTCTGAGCAGCTTGGGGGAGAGGGAAGCCCAGGTCCGGCTCCAGATCCAGTTCCACCTCTGACCCTTCGGTTCTCCCTTCATTGCTGAGGTCATCTGCTGTGTCCGGGGTGGGGAGGGGGACCCAGCACCCGCCGTGGGGCTTTGAGCCCCTCTCCTTGAAGCGCCTGGAGCTTCTCTGGTGAGAAGGAGGGGGTCTGTCCTCTGCCCACTCCCCAGCCCCAGAGGGATTTTGTGCCTGTATCGCACACCTGTACCCTCACCCCGAGCAGCATGGGCAACTGTGTCCTGCAGGGTGGAAGCCACCAGAGGTGCTTGAGATGCTTCTCTGGTGGCTGAGTCTGCCAGGACCCTGGCACAGCTCTAGGATGTGGTCTGTGCCTCATGGGCTGGGGGCATGGAACTGTCCAATGTGCCCCATTGGCTGCACTCACACTTTTCCCCCTCTCAGTGTGACCTTCCTTTCTTTCTTAGCATCCTCATCCTCTTCGTCACTGCTAAGGGATAGGACAGGCAGCTGATCATTCCCTGAGGAGTCCCACCACTTCATCTGCTTCCCAGAGGCTGACTGGGATTTCTCTAGTGCATCTGTCATTCACAGTGATTGACCCAGGGGCAGAAATGTGGCTTTATAGACTGTGTCCAGCACAGGGCAAAGACCCAGTGTGTTACACACTAGAGCACAGCCACCCTGAGGTACTCTTCCTGGATGCAGGGTCATCTCTGTTCTTGGAGGAGGGAGACAAAAATCCCGACCGTGTGCTGTGCTGGGCAAACACTGGCCAGAAAGACATGCCCCGAGTGGCTTCAAATGGGACATAACAGGGGAGAGTGGAGATTGGCGAGTACAAGGCATCTGCATGTGGCAATGGTGTCTGCACACCAGCAGCCTCACAGGGTTTGGACATGCTCCCATGTTTGTTTTGCCCCAAGACATTTCTGGCAGGAGCCCCAGCCCTCATGTAGGTACGGAAGGTGCACGGTGTGAGTATGTGGCAGCTCCCTGCCCCCCAGCCCCTGCAATGTCCCCCTGTCCCTCTAGATGGTGTGGAAATGGGTTGGCATGATGGAGGGGCAGAGAAGGGTCCTTTCTGCTGCACCACAGAGGCAGACTCCCCTCTCGGGTGGTCTCTGCTCATCACTGGCATGAGACATTCTCATTACAGGGGGAGCAGGGGCACCCAAGTCCAGCCCGTGGGTTGGATGCCCAGCATTAGGTTGCATGCATATCCAACCTACCACTGGAGCAGAGGTTTGGGCTCAGCCTGGCACTATGAACATGGATCTTGGCCACCGTGTGCACAATAATGGCCTGAATTGCTGGGGACAATGACAACCTGGGCCCGGCATGGAAGCATGTGGTGCTGGCTCTTGGCAAGTTGTACCTAATGCGACAGCTCTAAGAGAGGAAGAAACTGCTGCTGGCCATGGGACAGGGCCCATGATTCACTGCGTTTAAAGACAGAAGAAACCATTGGGCCATCTAGATCTGGTGGTTTCAGCTTTTTCTGGTGTGAGCCATCACTGGGCAGGTTCTTGGACAGGTAATTTAAGCCCTGTTGGCAGGCTGTGGCTTTTTTCATTGCCTTTGAGGACCTTTCTGGCTGGTCCTGTAGTGTTTACTAACATAGGCTGGAAATGGCAAGATCTGGTCTCCACTGCCTCCCAGATGACAGGGTTTGCACTCATTTGCAGTTTGAGCTGAAAGCTTGGAGATGAAACATCTTTGTAGAAGCATCAAGGGTAGGAGCCTCCCCCTTCTATAGTTAAACTCCCTTGTACTGAAAACATGTGCCTTGTTTCCAGCAAAAATGGTTCTAGTTGGGTGTCTAACCTAGTATGGTCTCTGCCTCTGTAGACCGAAGAGCTCTGACAGACCTGGGATTTAATCCCCTTCCAATTTACAGTGTGTTTATCCTTCCTATTGAATTGTGCTTCCCAAGTGTCTCCCTGCAAGGTGTTTTCTCCAGCCCTTGTATAATTTCTGTGGCTCTTTCCCCAGCATCTGCAAACTTTCCACAACCTCTAGAAAATCCAGACACCAAAACCACATCCAGCATTCCAGTACATGCCTCAGCAACACTTTTTCATGCGGTGTATAATTAGTCTGTGAAACTCATTGCCACGCTACGTCATGAAGACGAAAAATGTAAACGTCTGGAAAGGCAGGTTAGGCAAATTCCTGGACGATATGGCCACCGATGACTGCCACAGGACCTGCTGGACTGACCCAAATGCTACATGCAGCTCTGGGAGTCCCTGAATCATTGACTGTCAGAAGCCAGGAAAAATACCGTGGGAAAGGATGGCTCAGTGCTGCCCTTGCATCTCTGAGCATCTGCTGCTGACCTGGTTGGAGATGGCCCAGGGCTTAGATGGAGCTTGGGTCCGGCACAGTCCAGCCACTCTAATGTCCTTGTGTGCATGGAAAGAAAGAGACTTCAAATGATCAAACACCAGCTTCTCCCATGCAGGTGGGTCTCTGGGGCTGCTCACCCCAGGCTCCTCTGCAGACTTTGGAGACAAAAGCGCATTTCCAGGACATGGATTATCTTGTCCTAAGCTACTCACAGACAACAGGGCAGATGACTCACCCCATGGCGTGACAATTCTCCTTGCTGCTGACCTGCAGGTTTGGGAGACATGAGCCCCAAGGAAACACCATCCTGAACTACCTTGATGCCCCACTACCTCCTAGAAAGGAGGACAGTAAACTTGGCTATACTTCTCTGCAGGGTCAGCCCTGCAAGCTCCCATTGAAGATGGAAAGCACCAAGTTAGGCATGGCTCCCCACCACCTTCTCCCCTCTTGATTCTTCAATACCACGATCATGCATGAGATGAACCCAAGCTACCTCAGATGGCTGAGGAGAAACAGTCAGCAGGCAAGCTGGTACTGTGTCTACAGACCTCCTCCGGACCCCCATGGTGTGGACTTTCTCCAGAGAGCTTTTTCAGTTGTCTCTTTGGTATGGAGCCACCAAATCCAGTATCAAGCCCCTGTTTGAAGGTAGCTAGTGGAGGTACAATGGGTAACTAGAGGAGACAGACATTAGCAAAGGGCAGTTCAGCCTCTCAGACACCAGTTTCAGTGAGTAAACACCACAGCTGTGTCTCCCTCCAGCAACTGCTGAACCTTGTCTGTGCTCTTCTGGTGCATATGGGGGCCAGGCAGTCTGAGCTCTGGACCTGCCCAATACTATGTACCTCATTTCTCTGGTCACAAAACCATTTAGCATCAACACTGGAGGGCTGCAGAAACCCTCAACCAGCTCTTTTCAGACTCTTGACGTGTGAAATTAGACTGATTACTGAGATGACTATTATTTTTAGGGTGATTTGAAAATGTTTGTGCCCTGTAGATGTTGTTTGACATTCTCCTTAGGTACCAAGAGTCTGAAGAGCACTTCATTGTCCTTCCGTATTGCAAGTGCTTCCTTCCAAATACACAGAACAGAAATACTCATTGATCACGTCTGCCTCTCCTCCCTTGTTATGAGCAATTTTACCATCTCCACATAGTAGCACCCTTTGCCATTACCAGGATTTATTTTATTCCTAATATACTTATAAAACCTCTTCACCTTGTCAGCCCAGGAGCTTGTCCCAATACTTTTGCCACTTGTGACTTGAGGACTGTCAGTCTGGCCGGGGAGCAGGTGTGGAGAGGTGCGAGTGGCTGGTGAGCATGGGGAGAGGGACGGCAGGATGGGATGAGTGCCAGAAGGGTATGGGAAAGATCAGAGCTGTGACCACACTTCTGAGCTCCTCCTGGAGGGCACACCGGAGCCAGCTGTGGTGCGGGTGTTGTTAAACCCAAAGCTGGCTCTGGTGGCATAGGAAGACCAAATGCAGAGAGGAGGGGTGAAGCTGGGGACTGCCAGTTTGGAGGGACTCGGGGCTACGCTGGTGTGGTCACCCACCCAGTTTCTGCTGAGGGTGTCCCAGAGCAGCAGGGTGCTGCAAGGCAGGGTTTCACCACTGCTGCTCAGGGGTACAGCCGAAGCATCCCCACATCACAGCCCCTGTCACCCTTCTCCTTCTCCCTTGGTGGCACCCGCAGGATGGCAGTTCCCAGCTGCTGTCCTTGGGGGAGGTTTGACTACGAAGTTGGAGGGCAGGGAAACACCATCCCTCTCCAGCAGACACGCTGTCCCCTCTTTGGGATAAATACCATCTCCTCTCTACAAACTGTCTCTGCTCTCAGACTGCTCTGCCTCCATGCTCCTCCAGGGACTTTAAACAGGAGAGGTGGAGGGAGGGAGACACGTCTGTTCAAATTTCTAGCTAAGCCACGGTGGGGACAGTGTCCCAGTCCTGCTTACAGCTCTCTGCAGCATCATAGCCTTTCATGGTGCCCTGGGGCCGGGGAAGGAGCACCTGACCCAGACCTGCCTGGGTTCTGTCAGCCCCCTCCACGCTCCTCACACATGAACAGGGGATAGTGCTCTCCTGGTGCCCGAGTCCCACCTGAATCCCATTTGCGAGGCTCTTGGCATGTGCCCAGGAGCAGGAACCAGCAGGTTTCCTGCACCAAGTAATGTGCAGCCTGCCAGTCCCCTGCTTGTGGTGGCCCAGCCATATTGCAAAGGTGGAGAGACATTTGCAGATAAAGGTGTTGATGATGAATTGATAAACCTGCCATGGATGTCCCACAATCACAGGAGAACCGTGTTGTTCCCAGCAGAGCTGAGCTCAGGGCAGGCTGTGCGTGCACTCGGGAGGAGATGTTCCTGCAGCTGACTTTGCGATGACTGTCCCTGCTCCTTTCTTGCCATGTCAGGATGTCCAGAGGATGTTCTCCATCTCCTCCAGGGCACAAGTGGCAGCTGGGCGCTTGTGTATGAACTTCTCTGAGCTTCCAAACAGTTGCTGATACAGCGCACGCTTTGGGAACATTGGTACGTGGAGATTCACTGGAAGAGGGATTTGCCCCTGGGATGGGACATTATCCAGGCAATGCCAAAGTTTAATGGCTGAGCAGTGAGAGACCTCTGCCAAAAGCCTGTGGTCCCCTAGTGCAAGAGCTGCAGGGACCATTTCCATGGATAATAAATTCTCAGTGTCATTCTGGCGGGAAAGATCTGGAATTTGGCTGCACTTCAACAAATCATTTTGGCTGAAAGCAAAATGGGGCATGGGGAGGAAAATGTAAGATTTCCATTTTACAGCTGCAGAACACTTTTTATTTTGAAACTGACCATGTTGAGGGGGTGAAAGGAAATCCAAGAGGAGAAAAGATAAAAAACGAAAATCCACTTTATGTGGAGTGGAATAAGTTATTTCAGGTGAACTCAGAATGTTTCATTGTGTCATCACCACGGAAAAAACCAGGAAGTTTCTAATTTGATTTAGAGCTAACCATTTATCTTTAGTTTTGCCTTTTGATCTCCAAATGAAACATCATGGGGCTCTGCCTGACCCTGTGATGACTTTCTACAGGAGCCTGAGATATCTGGAATTGCTGGTGTTACCTCCGTGGGGAGGGGAATTCCCACCTGTAGCATCTCCTGGCTCTCAGCCTTTGCCACCTCTCTCCCCTGGTGCAGGACAGCCCCTGCATGGTCCACATGCAGGTGGGGAAGGACGCAGGGTGGAGGACACAACCCCAAAGCCTCTCATATTGCCCATACCCGCATCCGGCTGCAGGGTCCATCCAGCCCGACTGTGCCAGCCTCCACTATGTCGGTCTGATAAACCACACATTGAATATTTGTTTCAGATATTTAAATACATCTCAGGGTTCAGATCACAGCTTCTCAACAGCAGTTAAATAAGTAACACATTCATATTTTGTAAACTGTTTCTCACAGCTTGTTTATTTAGGGTTATAACTCAATTTGGGCTCCTTATGGAAGTGTGACTCATTGTTTAATGTGTCAGCTCATTAGCAATACTTGTTTTTGCCTTATATTTCTGTGCTACCACTAATTGCTGAGCCCACTGTGAGCTTCAGCTTCCAATGACACTGTGGAAAATGCAAGAAAATAGATCAGTTACTAGATAAAAGGCACAGAAATAAACAAACTCATGAACCTGCAGAGGAAGCTTTTTAGCTGCTGTGATTTTACTCCAAGGAGAGACCTCCCTTGCTTGGAAATTGATGCCACCAGCTCCTGGGCTCTTCTGTCAGGAGGATTGGGGCAAGACCAAGCTAAGGAACACCACACATAAAGAAAATGCATCAGGGCCACTTCTTCACGGCAGCACAAGTGAGCTGAACACCTGCAGCTCAAAGACCATCAGCCTGCCCTCTGTGAGGAGCTGGTGGGGCTCAGTGCCTTGGTGCCCTGGGGAAGGAGACATCCACGGACTGGAATCTGAGTTTTCTCTTAGTGCAATTTATTTCTTTGATACACAGTCCCTGAGGCCTGGGACAGAGGTGGTCAAACCTTCCCTTTGGCAAGAAGACAGAGTGGCCCAAGAAATGTCTATCAAGGAATTGTGTTGATAAAAAGCTATCCTGACCAAAGCACCCTCTCCAGAGAGGCTGCAGGCAAAGCTGGGAGCAGCTTCAGCCTCCCTGCAGCCCTACTGCTGCAAAAGGCATCGCAGCAGGAGGGTGGCTCCTCTAGGGCTGCAGGTACATAGCACCTCCTCCTCCTCCGTCCTGGTCCCTCTGCACTGAAGCAGCTTGTAGGAAAAGTGTACTGGCCACAGGAGAGGTGGTTTCCACGTTACACTCTCCGATTCGGAGCGTGCCATGTCTTTAGTGATTGACAGCTGGAGATGGAAAAGCCCATTTTTGTCATTTAGATTTCATGGTCTCTCTGGAACAAGCCTAGAAAATCCTGGTGTTCATGGTCTCTGGCAAAGCAAATGTTCTGGACACATGAAAATCAACCTTCCTTCCTTGCTTCCCTGCTTGCTCGCTTGCTTCCTTTATTCCTTCCTTTTCTCTGCATCACTTGAGCAAGATTTTTTTCTGCTTTGCTGGCACAAGCTTCTTTCTAAGAAGAAAACTGCTGCTAGTTTCCTACATAGTTTTATGAGGTTTTGTGAAGTATTTAAAGGAACAACAGCCACTGAATGAAAAGCATTTTATGGGGAGAGAAGGAGGGATAAACCCCACAAAACTGGGGGGGTCAGTGATGATGACAAAGAAAGGGGAAAAGAGCCAGACTTGTCTGATTAATGTGTTTAACTTTTTCCCCTTTGCAGAGCCTCCAGGGAGTGTTCCTAGGAAGCGGTTGCTGGAAGGGGCTGGCCAGGTCCATGAAGGAGTCAGGCTGGAAGTGATACTTTCTGGTCCATCCTCCCACTCCATCATCCGGCCCCAGCATCTCTCCTCCCTGCCAGGATGACAGAGCCCTCGCAGGCAGCTTCTTCCCCGCTGCCCGCAGCAGAGCACCGCTGCTCACGCTGCCGGTCTCTTCCCCGCAGGTGCTGCTGGCCCTCAGTGTGTGGCACCGGGGAGTGCCGGGTCCAGGCTTGCCCTGGATTGCTGTAATGTGGTAGCAGGCAGAGGAGACACCAGGACAATGTGACTGGCCTCAAGAGCAGCATTTCAATTAATAACAGGAAGGCCAGGGAAGGCTAAGTAAACTCAGGCTTTCCAAAGAAGGCTGCAGGAGCCAAAGCTCCAGGGTTGTATTTCTGGCCAGAAGTGCTGCAGGTTTGGAAAACATCTCCATTGGAGTTGGGGAACATCCAGCCTGGGTATGATTTGGGTCTGGTTTCAGCATTGGTAAGAGGTGGTCCTGGTGGAATCAGTTAAAAATCAGACCCTCTCCTCCCAAAGTGCTGTGCCGAAAATTGAGGAACCGCCCCCCCGTAGCAGCACACCGTTTGCATTCAGTCCTTTTCTGCTCGGTTTTCCAAGGAGGCCTTTGGGATATGCCAGGGCTGCATGGGGTCTTTCAACACCACCGAAAAAACGAGCTTTTAAATACAACTGGAAAGCTATCTGCTACCCTCCCACAGTGAAATCCAGCACACCAACTGCCTGTGCTAACATCTGACTGCCCGGCTGCAGGGAGCCATTGCAGCATGTCCTGTGCTCCTCTAGCTCTGCAGGAGGGACACCCAACCCACCTCTCCCTGTCCAGCTGGAGCCCAAGATGCACTACCTCTGTCTCTGCTCAGCATACCAGAGAGAAAGAAAAATTCATTGTCTGCTAGATGTAACAGGGCAGAATTGCATTTTCCAGCTCTGAGGAGGGCTTTGCAAACAATGGAGATTAAAAAATAAATAAAAGCTATAAAAAGTGCTTGACAATGTCCTTTTAAATTATATTTTTTTTCTGAAAATATGCAATAAATCCCATGCAAGAGTCATAAAAGTACCTGAAATGCTCTTAGAAAGATTTATGGGCATCTTACCACTATTCTCAATAAAGTGAATAAGCTGCTTCCAAGATAATTTCTCATCACCCATACCTCAGATTCCTGAACTCCTTTCAGTCAGCCTATCCCAAGAAATACTGTAATGTCAGGCTGTCTGAATTACATCTTCTTAGAAATAACCGTCGTGTCTGATTTATACGTGCTAGCTGGGATCTTTCTCCTTCATCCATGTTGCTGAATCCAGTGCTTTTTAGCTTTGACCAAGTGCCAATGAACTGTCCCTGTAACTTTTCCAGGGAGTTTTGTCATCCAAAAATAATCTAATCATTACCTCGAAGTAGTTTGGAAACTCTGCTTTTGAGACAATTGCTCCTGATATGGAGAAGTAACAAGTTTCTAATGCCTGCACACGAGATGTCATTTGTCAAAGGAGGTGCCCAGGAGAAGGTGGGGGACAACCTCTCTCTATCTCGCTATGAAAATGGAAGACAAATGTCTTTACTAGATGGGTCCAACCATGCGTACAAAAAGGGATCCTGTTCCCAGGAGCACCTGCCCTATAGACGAGGGTCGCCCCATAACATCTTTCTGAGCAGAGCAGCTTCTGTAGAGGACAGGGGAGAGCCTGCCTGGCTAGACTTCATGTTGACCATGACCATCGCTGTTCTTCACTTCTGCAAGCATGTGCTTGGCTTTGCTGAGGGGCCTGGACTCACGCCAGCCAGGTTGTTCATAGCTTTGCATCGATCGCTGGTACTGTTTCTAACCGGTGCTGCATAGCTGATGGCTGGAGGTCATGGTTTTGTTCCACGAACACCCTCCACGCTGCTGAAGCAGAGCCTTTGTGGGCTGCCCACTGGGACAGGGTGTGGTATGGGCTCATGCCTCCTTAGCCCCCTGTGTCTTCTCCGTCACTCGCAGCATTCCTCCTAAAATCATCATCCTGGGAAAATCAATGCAGCCTCTGGGATGTTCAGAGGCATCTGCCAGAACCTGGCAGCACTGAACTCACTCAGAGGTGAAATGTTCTGGGGGGAAGGCAATAGCATTGGGGAAGAAAAACCCCAAATGTCTGTGTTTTATGTTCTTTCCCCAGCAGGAAGACAGTCTTTTAATTCTTTGATTAAAACAGCCATGACCTGGAAGAGATCTGGGCTGTTCATCCTCCTTTTCACCGTCCCCATTTCTTTCATTTTTCCACTAATAATCCCAAAAGAATGGTACCCAGAATTATTAAAGACTGGATTTATTTTAGTTTTTCATCTTCTTTCTTTACCCACAGTCCTTTTTGCTGCTTTTCTAATGTGAAGAAGTTTGCAAAATTAGGCATTAGCAAGGGGAAAATCACAGAAAAAAAACCCCAAGGAACAAGGCTGATGCCCTTCATCCTGTGGTAACCAGGGTCTGACAAAAGGACGTGGAAAATAGCAACCTGCTAAACCCCCCTGAAAATGGGAAAAAGAGGCAAATGATAATTTCAACAATGACAAATTGAAAATTAAAGAAAATCACATCCATGGGGGTTTTGGTGAAATGGTGGATTTTTGATAAGAGGTAATTGTTGTAAATTTCTTGGGACAAAAGGGTTGTTCTCAGGGGCACCCAGAGAAAACAGTACCATAGTCTCCCGGGTCGGCTGTGCTGGGAAGGCAGCGAAGCCTTTTTGGGAAGCTCTTACCTTGGAGTCAGTGGGGTCTATCCCCACCAGGACTGCATGAACCTCACTATTGTCTTTGTTGTGCCATTTACTAGTGACATGTAGTGCTGGCACAACACAAGGTTGATAACACAAAAAAGGGAGGCAACCTCACACAGAGACAACAGGCAAAAGGTCCATCATTCATCATTCAACCAGTTCATCATTTGATAGTGAATAACCTTCCTGCTTTGCAAGATGCTGTTCTTTTGAACCTCTGTTGATGCAAGCATGCACAGACACATGTGTGCATGCACATATGCTGCAAATTTGTCCCTTGAGGTCCCACCAGCTAATTTCCATTATAGCAGCCACTCGAGTGAATTGCATAGCTGAGGGTGTGAATTTCCTTGCAAATGCCTTCGACCTGCCCAGACAGGAGCTGGGAAGGCAGAGGGCTGTGAAGAGCACAGCAGAGTCTTGTCACCAGTGGGAGCACCAGGGGCTGAGAGTGTCTGTCCCAGTTAGATCAAGCCCAGAGCTCCTCATCCTTTGAGCGGATCCTGCCTGGCCCCACCATCCGCCACCGAGTCTGGCACGAGCATGCCTGGCCAAGGTGGGAGCTCAGGGCAGGGCTGGGGGCTGGCAGGGCTGAGTGCAGGCAGCTGGGAACACCTAACCTGCTCCTGCCCACACCCTGCGCTCAACTTGATTCAGTTCTAAGAAGCCTTGAGATTTCTCTGCTTTCTGCTGGTGCGCCTGGAAAAACAACACCCACTCAGAATGTGAATTTCCAGGAAATTAAAAAACACCCCCCCCCTCAAAAAAAACAACCCTCATTGCACTTTCACGTGTTTCAGACTACTATTTTTAATGGCAACTGCAAAGTTGGAAACAATGAGCTAGAGCCAGGCAAGGATGTTAGTGCCATGCAGAACTGGGAGGGGAGAAGGTCCTTGCTACACATCCAGCTGAGATAGGATCTGCGCCTGTGTCTCCCACCAGCACCTGAGCTGGGGTGAGAGGCACAAGGGACACAGGGGTGAGAGGCACAAGGACACAGATTCATCTCCTGGCTGGGGAGCCTGCTAAAGGTACAGCCATCCTCCTTTCCCAAAAAGCTGATGACAGCCTTAGAAACCAGCCTTTTCAGCACTAACCAAATATCTCTGTATGGTAAGCATTGAGAAATGTAGCCTCCGATTTGGGAACATTCTCCGATGTCCAGTCATGCATTTCAGTGGTGGGATTTGGGCGTTTGTTTTTCTCATTGGCGAATAAATCCTTCCCTACAAAGATGCTTATTCATCTCTAGTGTTGCCTTTGTGAGAGTCCCAGATCTGCCTCTCAACCACTGCAGGAGCCCACACGAGTGCCCTGGGCTGTCCTGTACTGCCCCAGGGGGGGTCTGCTCTGGTCCAGCGTTAGAACCAGTTCATCCTGTGTGCACCAGACAAGCTTCCCAAGGTGGTGCAGGCACCGCAGAGCCAGAGACGTGACCTGGACAGGGCTGCCTTGACCTTGAAGCAGTGGTGCTGGATCTGGGGAGTGATTTTCCAGCTGGTTGCCCTTGGCTGCTCCAGTCGGTGCTGGAACTGACCTGCAGCAGGAGGTGCAAGGCTCATGCCTGGCTGGTGCTTGGAGAGCATGAACATGAAAATAACCAGGGAGGAAAACTCCAGCATGGAGATGAGAGGAAGATCAGCAGGACATGGCCTCTGTTTTGGCAAGATGGACAGACAGCCAAGGATTCAAATACTTCCAGCAATTAATTGGTAGTGTGACAGGAAGCATGCACTGACTGTAAAAACGTTCCTGTGCTGGATCGTGTGTATGGAAGCACAGACATGCGTGAGTGTTTGCACAGCAGTGATGATGTGATGCTTTCATATGATTTCTTGATGCTGTGGTTCTTTTTCTGCAGCATTGATCTGCTTTAAGGAAACCCAGCTGTCCCACCTTGCCTTCTCTATCTGCACTTGCAGAGCCACTGCCACAAGAGCATCCTTTGAGCTCTGCCCAGCTGCTAGGGGACTGGCACCTGCCAGCCTCACACTCCGTCCCCCATAAGGGCAAGCTATGCCCTTTAGGGTGGAGGTATATGACATGAAAGGAGTAGATAAAGTTAGTTGGGATGTTTGAGGCTGAACAAATTGATGGAGGTGAGGGCTGATTGCCACCTTTTCCCTGCATCCTTGCCTTGCTCCCCATCCAATAGAGAGGAAATGTGACTGCTGCCAGCGCCAGGACAGAAAGGATGTGAGTGCTGCGGAGAGAGACTCTTGTGTCCGCCATGGTCCCTCTGGGATCCATGTCTCTAAGAATAAGTGTCTGTGTCTCCATGGCCTCCGGAAAGCCAATCAACAACACTCGTTAGCTGCCATTTGGACTCCCAGTGTCTCCAGCCTATAATTCAGCGGCTTGCATGCATTAATTGTCAAGCTTGGAGTGCTACAAAGATGCCCAGCCTGGCTTTCTTGTGGTTTGCACTGGCGCCTGTCAGCACAGGCTCGCTATCCTTCAGCTTAGCTATTTGGCATAGCAGCTTGGGTCTGGGGCTTTGCTCTCTGAGTTACATCTGCGGTCCCGACCTCTGTGCTCTGGTCCTAGCCAGCTGGAATGTCCCTGGTCTACCTGGACGAACAGTCCTGGCGCTGTTCTCGCCTTTCTCACCTTTTTCTCACCCTTCCACGTGGGTCTGAAGAGATTCATCTATGATCAGGGACCTATCCAGTCCCCTTCAAGAGCCAGCAACAGCCTTTAGCTTTCCAATGTCCCATGGGGCTAGGTGCTCCCAGCTGGTGCCTCTGCCCTGGGCAGCATGAAGCCATCCTGAGCAAGGTGGCCACCTCTGTGCTGGCTTAAGCACATGACATATGATTTTATGTTATTGCAAGTTACACCATTTTCTTGTGGAGTCAGATGACCATGAGAAGGGGAGGGGTTGGACTCGCAGATTTACAGAGGTAAGTATAAACATGCAGCCCCTGTGCTCACTCCATATCCGTCAGTGTCTTTTCAGAGCTCAGTGCATGCCTGCTGAGATAGACCCCCACCTCAGAAACCATATTGCTGCTACCTGGACGATGTGAGCATGCCACAAAACCTCCACCCATGTGCTCACAGAGCCCATGTGGGCTCTGCCGCATGGTGCATCCAAGCTCTTGAAGCAGGGCTTGGATGTTTCACTGTCCTTTGAAACACTCAAGAAAATGAACCTAAAGAACAAAGAACTCAAGTGACTTGTAAGTTCTCTCATCAGCCTCTGTGACTCCTGAGTTAATAATATGACCGGAGATCCTGGATCTCTTCCTCCCCTCTTGCAGACCCTCACTCTATGGGCAAATGTTTGATATCTCTTCACTTGTCACGAGCTGTGACTTGCAAGATTACAGCCATGGATGGATGCCTGGGGAAAGAATTGGGCTATGTAGGCAGGAACCTTTTCTGTTGTGCTCTTCTTAGCAGCAGCTTCTGGGCTTTCTGAGACTGTGGTTGCATCTGGGCCACTCCATGGAATGGACCTGTCCTCCTTGCTGTGCCCCTACAGTGATGAAGTTTGAGTTCATATTGGGCTGCATTAGCAAAAGCAAAGACAGCATGTTGAGGGAAGTTACTGCTTTCCCTCTAGCTGGCCCTGGTGATGACACTTCTGTAGTACTGTTTTGGACCCTCAACACAAGAGAGGTGGAGGGGGCAATCAGGGTGGTCAGGAGGCTCAAGCACATGACAGATGATGCTCAGCTGGGGGAACCAGGCTGGTTCAGCTTGCGGAAGAGACAACTTTAGAAGGAGGGACCAAATTACTGTCTTCCACTGCTGGAAAGGGACGGTTTAGAGAAGATGGAGCCAGGCTTACATCAGAGGTGTACAGGGAAAGAGCCAGAGGCAATGGACAAAATTACAAAAAGGGATTTCCATGTGGACATGAGGAAAATATTCTTCACCACAAGAGAAGTACAAACCTGTAGCAGGCGCCCCAGGGAGGTGGCGTCTCCACTTTTGGAGATTTTTAAAAATTGAGTGGACCAGGCCCTAAGCAACCTACTGTAGCTTTGAAGCCTGCCCTGCATGGAGCAGGAGGCTGGACCAGAGGCCCCCAGGTATCCCTTCTACCCTAAATCTGCCTGTGATCCTGTGTTTCCATGATTCCTAATCCCAGACTGAGCCCAAAGACCATTTTCAGTTCCACAGCATCGGGTGCCCATGAATCCCACAGGGTGATTACAGGTGGTTTGGTTTAACCTGATCTTTCCATGGGGTAAGCTCAGCTCCTGCAATGTAAGAAGTACCAGTGCTCCCCTCCTGATGCTGCTGATGGTTTTATAAACTGCTGTCAAACGTCTGTTGTTCAGACCTTCCCCCCACTGGAGGGGACTTGATTTCCTTCCACCTGGGTGAAGATAGTCCATGCCCTAATCCTCAGGTCTGCCTTTTGGTGCCCTCAACATTTGCATTTCCCATTCTGATGGCAGGGATGCATTGCATATATCAGTTACAGGATCATACGGTGGCAAAATGACATGTTGTGTTTTGTTCTCTGGTCCTGTCCTTCAGTTTGCCTTTTGGACCATCACTGAATTTTGAGCTGATGTTTTTGTTGCACTCTCTGCAGTGCTTCTCTGCCTGCTTTCCTCAGTAATATGAGTTAATTAATTTAGAGTCTATCCTTGTACACATACATGTAGCCTCGTTCTTTCCCATGTACATTGCCTTGTATTCATTGGTGCTGAATTTAATCCGGAGTTTTATTTCCCAGCTATTCATTGTTGGATTCATCTGTCCAAACTGCAGCTGCTTATGTGATACCAGGCCACCTAGGTTTCCCTAAGAAGGAATCATAGAATCATAGAATCGTTTAGATGATTGGAAAAGACCTTTAAGATCATTGAGTCCAACTGTAAACCTAACACTGCCAAGGGAGCGAGAGAGCAGCACATCTGAGGCACAACTCGTCTCATCCAGAGGAAAGCACCTAAACCAGGGCAGACAGCTGTGCCACCCCAGGGGCTGAAGGTTAATGACCAGCTTGGGTAGAGGTTGTTCTGGCTGAGGAGCAGGGTAGGTGGCTGGTAGCACAGTCACACAGGTCTGTGAGCAAGACATCAGGGGCAGGGTAGATGTAAAAAACAGACAATGTGATGGGAGCACAAGCCCCGCAGTGCTGAGAGCAGATTTCCAGTTTCATGTGCTGAAAACTTTTCTGTTTTTACCCATCACAGTCATTCAGTCTAATAAACTCATATTGCACCTCCCCACAAACCTTGCAGTCCCCACCTAGTACAAACCTGGCCCTGGTCTGCCTGCCTGGATCACCTCTCGAGCCCTTTTCAGGAGGTGGCATATCTGCCCTCCCCACTCCTTTCATACCAAGGATAATTGTGGCTCAGTAGTTCAACGGATTCGCCACTGGGTTCCTCAGATCTCAGAGTTAAATCCACCTGGTTCTGGTGATTTTCTCCTGTTTCTAATTGATGTTTCAGTTTGAAATGCTTCCCAGACCCCCATCCCCAAAGAATGGCTCTGGCGCAGCGACCTCATGCAGTTCTCCCTGCGAACGATGATGCAGATAATTCATCTGTGTGACCTTTTCCTCGCAGAGTGTTTCTCTTACATCTTCACCATCTCTTGGCCCTGCAGACTTTTTGGCAGGCTCTTTGCTTCTGATGTATTTGAAAAAGCTTTTATTACCAGCTTTTACACCATTAGCAAGCTGCTCCTCCAAGTCTTTCCTGGCTTGATCTGCCAGGGTTTAATATTTAGCTCACTTTCCTTCATGCCACTCCATTACGTGCACATGCTGGGGGAGGCTGGTCTCAGCTAACTCGCCTCCTGTGCCTGCCATCTCCCCCACATTCCCCAGAATCTTGCTTTCCCGGAGTGAACACGTGGGCAAAACCTTTTCATTCTGTTGCAACGTTCGGTACTTTTCTTAAGGCTAAAGTTTCTGGGGTCAGGTAACTCCCTGGAAACTTCAGCTTTCACTGTCACCTTCTCCCAGCCCAGAAACAAGAAAGCAAACAGGGAGAGCCCAAAGATGGGTGTAACAGAAGCAGCGTGTAAGCTCGTGGGTGAACGTGGTGCCCAGGACCAGCAGTGCCCCAGGACGAGGCAGAGGAAGCCAGGGACGCTCGTGTGTCCTGGGCCAGCGGTCGGAGACCAGCAGGAGGTCTCTGACCGGGAGCTGGGATGTGGTATAAGGTCACCAGCATTGTGGGGCCGCCTGTGGCTTCACAGGAGTGGGCAAAATCACTTCTTGCTCTCCAGGCAGGTCATCCCTGCTGTGTGTGGCTAAGTGATTTTTCATAATAGTCTATTTTGTGCAGCTTGCTTTGATACAGTCCTGTTCACAGGTCCAGGGTGGAGTCCTGATAGCTTTGGCGCTGCACACCTTTGGAAGGCAGTTCATGGTGGTGGTTTCCAGAGGATGTTTCCCTTCCCAGGCCACCACTGATGAGCACAGGGTGCCTGTGCCCCACGTTCCCACCCCAGCTAGGCTGGAGCACATCACCCTGGCCTCGGGCCCCTCTGCCCGCCTTAGAGGAGACCACCAGCCCCAGGCAGCACTACTGGGTGAAGCACTGCAGCATTTCAGCCCTGGCTGCCTGGAGTGAGTGGCGATGGCTCCACAACCTGCTGGTGGCAGAGGGACCCCTTCCTGTCACCTACAGCATTGGACAAATGGTTTGGTGTGCAAGTGAAACGAACATCTCGCCTCTATGCTCTGCATCCTCAGCCCACACCCCCCATGGAGGGAGGAGAAAGGCTTGCAGGGTGAGAGGGCTGGACACAGGGTTTCATCTGGATGTTAGCAGGACGCAGACGGCTGATGACAAGATGCTCGAGCCAGGCAGCTGGCAGGAGCTGCCGCTGGCATTCAGCAGCACTTGTGTGACACTGCACAGGGCCACTGATTACACCCAAGTCCTTCAGCGGGGGGGGGCACATTACAATCAATAAGCAGCTCTGGATATTATTTAAGAAGTCAACAATACCAGCTTCAGCACTCTCTCATCAGATAACTGAATGTCTGGGGGAAATTCAGATAACACCACTGTGAGATCACTGGGGAAAAGCAGGTTAAGAGGAGCAGTTGCCTCCAAGCAGCACAAACTGTGCTTTATCTGCTGAGGTGCTACGGGGTTTCACTGTCAGGTTTTGAAGCTTTTAATGACACAGCTTGCAAATGAAAATAACCCCTTTAAAATAAAATTTGGTACCCTTTTCAGTCTTAGAATCTAACTTTCCAGTATTAGTGAGGAACCGATCAATTTTTCATATGAACGTAAAAATCTGGATTGGCTTGTGCTGGGATGTGACTAAATGCCCAGGCCTGCCAGGGTCTTTATATAATCTTCAGATTTGGGATTGCAGCAAAAGGGAAAACTAGGAGTCCCAGATTGTTAATGTGCAGACTAAAAATGTCACGGCACATATTGCCCCCTGGTCCTTGGCAGGACATCTCCTCGCTGGTCTATCCCACACGTGTAACACAAGGGCCGCGCCGGTCTGCCCAGCACTTGCAGGATGGGCGAGGACTGCGCTGGTTAGTGGAGGGGGAGTCGGTGCTGTGGGTTTTAACCTGGACGTTTGCTCTTCAGTGGGTGGTTCCCCATAAACACTGTGGGGCAGAGGAACCTCTCGGCCCCTGGAGCAGGCTGGGGCATTGGGAGAGCTGCTGCAGACGGAGGTGTGGGCACACCTTGTGCCCGTTGCCGCTGTACCTTGGCATGCAAAGTGTTCCACGCATGGGGATGCCTCCTGGTAACTGAGAGCATTGGTCCCCAGACCAAGAAAGCTGCTGGCTGCATCCTATGGGCCATCCACTGCCAGAAATGGTCAGGATGGTGCTGCATTCATCGTTTGGCACCTCCCCAGTGAGGAGGCTGGGTCAAGTAGCAGGAGAAGGGGGTGCCCATCACCGTGGAGGCCAGACAGACAGTGGCCGTGGTCCCCACCCTGCTTCTGGTGGGGGAGTGAGGAGATTTGATGCTGCAATGTGCAGGAGCTAATCCTGGGCAGTGGGGCACATACGTACGGCAGAGCTGCTCCTTCCATGACGCTGGGCTATACCGCATGGCTCAGAAGTGAAGCTGTCAGGGACCTCCGGAGATCATCCAATCCAACCCCTCTTCCCAAAGCAGGGGCAGCTAATGCAGGCTGCCCAGGACCGTATCCAGTTGCATTTTGAATAAAGAAGATGGGAAGGAATCAATTCTTGGCATTTTACCCTGGGCATCACCATGTGACGATGGTGTTCAGTTTGGTGCAGTGCTTGTAGTATCCACTGAAGTAAAACGTAAGTAACCTCTGGATAAAGCATGCCGTGATCTCCCACCATTTGTGAAAGAGTTTTTGGGCAGTAAAAGTCTGCAGGGGTAGGTTTTACATGCTGTGGTTTGGCACTACTCTGTGTAACCAACACATGAGAAAAAACGAGTGGAAAGTGTATTTATGTCCTAGTAAATACCTTCCTAGACATCAACCTCTGGGGATGCACAGGTTGAATGAAAATGGGATCGCTCACTGGTAAGCAGCACCTCTTTGCAAAGGGAAAGGATTTCTGGCCATCTTTTGAAGTGAGCACATGTGCTGCTGCCTGGGGAGCTCTTGAGGTCCCATCCCTCAGAGATACTGCCTCACCATCTGTACGCCTGGAGAGGGGGAGGCAGAGGGTGCAGGCAGATGAAAGCTGGTCTAGGAGCAATGTGTGTGTGTGTGTCGGCTTTGTAAGGACACTCAGTGCAGAGGAGTGCCTGGTGTTGGCCAGAATCTGATGGCTCCTGCAATGGTGAGAAGGTCACCTTGGGGAGACCACTGACCCATTGGTGGGATCCAGCCAGGTCTAGCTGGGCAGCCAACAGCCACATCTCTCACTGCTTCTTTCTCTACCTCTCCTGAGCTTTTCTGGACTTCATGCCAAGGCCTCTAGCCAGGACAGGCTGTGTTTCATGACAAAGATGAAACATTTCACCCCCAAAGAAGCTATGACTACCGCATCCCTTTCAGCCAAGTGTAGACAAGGCGCTCTCTCAAAAGAAGTGGAAATCCTGTCAGGAGAAGCTGCTGCTTACCCTGCCAGCACCCAGCCATGGCAGGACTCCACTGAAGTGCCCGCAGTCCCACACCAAGCAGCCATTCAGCTGCCCTGTGTTTGGGGACAGTGAGCTCCATCTGGGTCCGGGCGGGCAGGCATGGCACTGGGATCAACTGCTCATGGATGAGTCCCTTCTTTGAGATCCCTCCCTGGAGACTCGCATGCTCTAGCTCTGGGACAGGGAGCGTGGTCTCTGCAGAAAGCTCCCGATATGGCCAGCACTGGGACACCCTGCCTGGCACCCACCTGTGCTCTCACACTGGGGGTCCCAGCCCCGCTCCCAGCCATGTGTTTGCCAGGGAAGAGGCGGGAGTGCTGGCTGAGCTAGTTGCAAGGGATGGTGCTGTGCAGCCAGCTGGGATGCGCTGAGGGGGGCTGGATGTACGGTTGCTGTGGGGTTTGTTTCTCTGAACAGTGTCCAGAGACATCCCGTCTCTGGGGCAGCCCTGGTTTGCTCACGGGCACAGGGCAAGTGCTGAAAGAGCAGGCGTGAACCTCAAGGTGCATCACAAACCTGCCTCCTCCACCGAGACCTTGGCTCTGCTCTGTCTCCCTTGCCACTCTGCTCTCTCTTGCATGCTTCTCTGTCCCGCTGCCTTTCCCATCTCCTCCTCCTCACCCCGTCCCTGCCTTCCATCCCTTGGGACATCCCAGACCTGTTTCTGGGCTGCCTTACACCATGCACTGGTTCATCGTTGCTCAATGATGTCCCCAAGAACTGCTCCCCAGCAGCTCGGCATCAGCAGCAGGAGGAGCACAGAGACAGGCTGGCTCATCAGGGAGCTCCTGGGCAGGAAAGCCAGCTGGGCCAGGGGATGGGGTCCACTGCTGAAGGTCTACTTCCATGATGCTCCCCCATCTCCAGCTCTGATTTACCTCCTGTTCCTTCTTGCCTTGCCCACCTCTAATTTTACCTCTTTCTCTAGGCCAGACCCCTCTTCAGCCTGATGGGGAGGTCACAACCTGCAGCCACCTGCCAGTCAAGTGGCACCTTCTCCTCTCCATCCTCATCCTGGTCTTGGCCTTGCCGGTCAGGTCGTTGAGAGGGGAGGCTTTTGTCTGCAGCAGACTGGACTCTGCAAAGAGAAATGCCCAGAGTTATAGGTGCTTGTGGGCAGCACCCTCTGAAGAAGCTTGTGCAGAGCCCCCCCCTCCTCTGCATCAGCTCTGCCGCTTCCCTAGCCTGCGCTCTGCCCTGTGGCTCTGGCGTGCTCGGCTCTTCCCCTCCCACAGTGTGTGCAAACCTCACCCTCCTCCCTGGGTGATTCCTGCACAGAGGGTGTTTTTATAGGGGAATTTTGGGATGGAAATGGGCCATGTGCTTGGAGCAGCTTGCTCCTGCCTAATCGTGCCATCTCCAATAACACCCTCTCATGCTGTGCTGGTGCTTGGGGCTCCCTTGGATTGAAAACCCAGGGCTGCTGGCAGCTTCTCCCTGGTGCTTGCGGTGAGTTTAGCACTCGTAAATCCCTGGGGTTGTGATTAATTCTTTGTGGTGTTATTTAACTGCTTGTCAGGGGTTCACATGAATGACTCCAGAAAGATGAAGACTTTACCTCAATGCACTCCAACAGGAGCTGCTGGTTTCGGGCAGCACTGTGAGCAATGACTTCTCCATCTGGCCAATTGGAATAAGGGACGTTAAAGTCCGGAGCTCCTGATCTACATGAGGCCATGAAAGCAATCACACACACATGGGATTGTTCCTTCTTCTGCCTTTTAGGCCAGTTTCCTCCAGAAAACTCCAATTATGGCCCTGGACTGATGTAGACACCGAAGTCAGCTGGTTTGCAATCTCTGGTGAACTTTTGTCTCCTTGGTCCTAAAGAAGGTGGTGAGTCCCCACACACGCTCCTCCCCAGGCACCTTCACTTTGCCCTTCCTCATCACCCCTCCAAAGCTGCTCCCTCCTTTGCAGCCTTGTCTGCATTGCAGGTCTCCATTTTTTCCAGGGTTGAGGTGGCCAGTTCTGGACCTGCTCTCTGGGGTCTGGTGGTCTGTGCTCTGTACAGGTTTGCTACTGAATGTTATGCTCCAACTTCTGCTGTCAGGTTTCAGGGAGTAGTAAATAGTTGTGCCTGCAGCCATATGACTACAGCCTTCAGCATTGCCTTTCTCTTTCCAGCTTGCTTTGCTACCTCCTGCTGCTTGGAAGCTTTGGGTGAGATCCCAAACAGAGCCTGAGTCTCTTCCCACCAGCTGTCCCCTTCTCTGGCTCATGGGGAACCACCATGTGCAGGACTGGAAGACGAAGGGGTGGGGTGAGAAGATTTGAGACAGGACAGCACGGTCCTGCTGGGGGACCCCCATGACAGCAGGGCACCAACCTGCTCACTGCTTTCTGGGTTTCATCGAGGCTGAGCCCTGCTTGACTTGAGCAGCAGGAAGACCCATGATCTGCAGGGTTTGAGGTGCTCAGGTCTTCCCAGGCATGCTCAGCTCCATGAACCCTCAAAGAAAGGAACAGGTGAGCTGTGCAGTCCTCCACTGCTCTGCAGCAGCGGGAAAGGTCGGGGTTCAGACCAGTCACTGATAACGGCTTGAAAATCTGCATTTCTGGGAAATGTGGATCTCCCTTCTTAAGGACACATGACCTTGAACATTTTGATTTGATCTGGGGAAAGGAAGAAGGTAAGAAAAAGCATCTGACCCAGCACCAGGGTAATCCTCCCCCGAGGAAGGCAGGTATGGTATTGACTCTCACCGTGCTGCTGTTGCCCTGCCAGTCGTTCATGCCTGGCTCAGGGTCTGGGAGGTGACAGAGCTCTTAATTCAGAAGGGAGAACAATTAACAAGAAATAAAATACCAGTGAGCCTTGAAAATCATCTGGAAGATAATAAAAAGAAAACAAATCTATCCCTTTTTTTTGAGAGGTCTTCTCAGCTCAGCAGATTTATTGTTGCCTTTTAAAATTTTAACAAATTGCGAGGCCAATGCACTGACTTCCATGACATTAAAACTTTTGCTTTTTATTCCCTAATTCGAAGCAGAAGGGAAGCTAAATCACCAGGCAGTGAAAGGTTTGCAGTCGACAGGTGCTGCTGTGCAAGGAAATAGATTTCTCTTGCAAGGTGTCCTGTCTGCTGGGTGGCATGCGATGCTAGGGGGATTGCCTTCCTCCAGTCCTGGTGTTGAGCGGGGAGGAACAGGCTCCTGCAGCCTTTTGGGGTCCCTGAATTGAGAACTGCTCTGAGAATCTGCTCCGGCATTTCCATGCCAGATGATGTGTGTTTTCCAGGGCACAGGCTGGTTATGGGGAAGTGCCTGCTGAGGCCCGTTGGCTTAGGACACCCAAGCTTCTGTGGTGAGGTGGTGCTGTATGAGACAGGAGTATTGCTCTGTGCTCCCATGGGCATGGGGTCTGATCCCACCCAGTGATGATGAGGCCTCAGTCGGCAAAGGCAAGGTGAAGAAAGATGCTGTGCTTGGCCACTCACCTGCTGCAAGACCCTAAGCAAGACACTTCTGTCAAGCTTCATCTACAAGATGGACCAACAAAAACCTTTTTCCTTGAGTGTATTGCAAGCTGTCCTCACTTGCCACTGTTTGGTGAGGACTTGCATGGCCTCAGAGGGATGCTCATGGTAGTTCCCACACCCTGCCTTCACCCACTGCGTCTGCACACAACCATTACCCTGGTTGTCCCTTATACATTCAGAGGTGACCCAGGGCCCCATGGGCACGTACGGTATCTTCCATTGCCTTCAGAAGACCTAGACCACAGGAGTCCAAAGAGATATGCAGGATGTTCCAAAGGGCATGGCCATGCTTGGGGCATTCAGAGCCCAATATCAATGCGTGGCAGTCACCCTGCTCGATGCACTGAAGGCTGTGAGAGTTGTGCATGCCTGCATGTTGCTGGCTCAGTGCACAGGTTTCCTGTGGTTGTTAGACTTGCTGGAGGCAATTGATGCAAATTGTTGAACCTGGTGGCAATACAGTGAATGCTTCATTAATGAGGGGATGTAGACCTGCCAGTCCGTGCCAGCCTAACAAACAGGAGGCATCAGACCAACAGCCTGGGACTTGCACATGTCCCCACAGAGCAGCAGGAGGAGGGGAGCAAAAACCGTGCTGTGACCCTTAGCACATGCTTGGGGCTGCCTCACTCTGCCGCCCGTCCTGCCAGCCTCACCCGGGCAGTGCCTACTGCCCCTCAGACTCGGGACAGCTTGCTCCTGCCGGGTCTTTGCTTTGCAGGACAGTCACTGCTGTCCAAAGCAAGCACAGATGTTCTCACCTCTGGCACGGACATGGCTAATTCCTGTAGGGTTTTATTTGGCTAGGATTCAAGGGAAACTGCCAAACAGGCAGGTTCTCCATCCTCCTTCACTCCCCCATGCCTTTTTCCACGTGCCAGACACCAGTGTGCATCCCGACACCACCTTGTCCTTCTCTAGTGTCCCTACCCCCTGCACCAGCGTGGTGCAGGACAGCCCCAGCCCCGTGCAGCAAAACAGCTCTGAGGCTCATCTGTGGACTTTGGTGAGAAGTTAGCCTGTGAACAAAGACCAAGCAAGGGGTTCCACTTCTGTTTCTAGCTAGAGTCTAAAAGTATTTAGAGTTAGGTCCTCTTCCTTTCCAAACTAAGGATGTTTCACCTGGGAAACAGGTTTTCCTGGGCTGGGAAACCTGGTGGCCACAGTCCTGCGGGTGTCTTGAGTACAGCATTACCCACATGCCACAGGGACCTGCCAGCACCAACCGAGGGTGATGCCTGAGCTTCAGGTTTCGTCAGGATGGAAAGGGAAGCGAGATGGCACAAGCAGGTGTTGTGCAACCATGTGGAGTTACTCATGGTCAGATGCAGCATCAAGAACCTGCTTTTCATGAGGAACTCGACTTGTTAATGAGCCCTGAATCTGGGTCAGGCATTTCCCACACTGGGGATGGGTGGATGCGGGCATCGGCACCCTACCAGGGAACGTGGAGACATGAGGCAGAGCAGCCAGGTTGTCTCTGGCTGTGACAACCACAGGTGAATTTTTGCGAAGGGCCCTTTTACTTCTGCCTCCTGCCAGTTTCAGCAGGCTGGGGTGTGTGTCTCCACTGGCTGAGAGCAGCCGCAGTTGTGAATCTGGCCCTGAGATCATCACAGAAACTTGGCTCTTAACTGGAGGTGCCTGATGCACAGTGGATGCAAGTCCCTTCAGGCCCTGGCTCCTCCTGGCACACCACTGAAGGTCATGGCTGCCCCTCTCCTAGAAGCAAAGCAAAAGCTGCTTTGGAGACGATGCATTATTTTCTTTAATGCAAGACAGGTCAGCTAGACTAGCGGCTGCCATTCATGAGGTTTTCCTGGGGTGGGGGAGAGGTTGACCACAGCCGTGTCACCAACCAGACCGTGGTCCATGTGACACAAAAGCAGGTGCTGCCCCAGCTGAGTGGAGCAGATGCCTCTGCAGGCTGCAGCCCAGGTGACTGCACTGCCCATTCGACGCTCTCCAGCTGCCAGAGCAAAAAAGACTTGCCCTGGCACCTGCCTGATGGTTGCTCTCCACATGCTGGTGAGGATCCTGCTGTCCCCGTGGGATGCTCCAGCACCGAGCACTGGGTCCCCAGGGCTGCACCACCATAACCATGGGGAAAACAACCCGAGGGAGGGTCTTCCTTCTGCTCTCTGTCCTGCATTAGGATATGGTTTGGGTGTTTTATTCCAGTGGTGTTCCACTCTGACCAAAATTTCAAAAACGAGGCACAGCAGCCTGTTTCATTTGTATGCACGTCTGGGCACTGGATTTGAATATGAAAATGGTGCACTAAGCAGGGGTTAAAGTACAGGCAAGTGGCTAATCAGATCTTTACATCCTGTGTGCCAACTGGAATGCCCTCGCCTGATGTGCAGGTTACTCTTTCCTTGTAGTCCTTTAATTCCTTGATCCAAGCAGCATATTTAATGAAAATCAATGTAAATAAGGCTCCTGTGGTTCTGCCTCTCCCCATCAGAGCCCAGCACTTGAGTCAGATGGACCAAAAACTGCTTTCAGCCATTTATTTATTTTTTAAAATGAATCCAGCCTAGAGCAGGATTACGTGGATTAGCAGCCGAGCATTCCCCTGCCTACAAAACATGCACAGCCAACCGGCCAGATATTCACTGATGGGAACCCTGTCCTCCAAACACGGCATGTATTTACATGGCCTCTTGGCTGCTTGCATCCAAGCCCATCTGTTCGCCTGATTCGGGGTCTGCCCGTCCTGCCGGGCTGCTTGGACTGCTGCCCTGGGGGCCGGGGGTGCCAGCCAGGCTGGTGCAGGCAGGCGGGCAGGAGTTTGTCTGAAAGCTCTGAAAGTTTCTCTGAAAGCTTCTCTGAAAGCTCTCCTCGCCAACGGGCATCACGGAGCAAAGCGGCAGACCTCCTTGGAGCAGGAAGTGCAGGGAGGTGAGGACTCAGTGGAGCAGCTGGTGCTTTTACCAGCAAAGCAGGTGGCATTTTTTGGCAAGGAGGCCCTCCCTGGTGAAACATCTGCAGATTTGGGAAGGAGGATGAAGCATGGCCTGAAGTTATCGGAACAAAACCCAGGCTAGGAGGGATGTATTGGGCTACAAAAGCACTGGTGCTTTTCCAGACCTCAGAAGGCACCTGAGCACTTTGTGTGGGAGCATCACTGGGACACGTTGTCCAGCATGCAAGGTTGTGGAAACTGGTAGGAGATCCCCCACCTGCAAAGAAAAATTCTGGTGGGTCCTGCATGGAAGAAAATACCTCAGCTGCTGTCATTACCAACCCACTGATGACCGAGGGAAGGATTTCAATCCAGGCCTGTGCAGCCTTAAAGGGCTGGGCTGGCTCTGAGCCACACGGAGCAGCACAGAGAGGGAGCGGGAGCCATCCGTGTGTCTGCCTGCACGAAGGGTCACCCCTGGGTGCAGAACCTTGTCCCCAGGGAAGGACCTGTCCTCCAACCAGGCGTCAGAGGGGTGGTGTGTGGATTTGGGGGCCCAGCAGCAAGTGTTGTGGTTCATGGCGGTGCTGGGAGCCCCCTCGGCTGAGCCAGGGAGGTGGGATGGCTCCATGGGAGGTGGTGCAGGCAGGACAGGCAGTGTGTGGGCAGGATGGACAGAAGCTCCAGGGATGCAAGCTCTTTGGCAGGGCCTTGCTCCTCTGCTGCTGGGAGGATGCTGAGGTCGAGAAAGCACTTGCAACCTGTGGCAGAGCCAGGCTGGCCTGTTGGTTACCCAACCCCTGTAGGGAGCTGCACAGCCTGGAACGTTGATCCCACGGCTCTGCCTGCTGCCAGCTCCGCTCTGCTCCCTGCCTGCGCCTGCGCGCCTGGCATGGGGTAAGGACCATGGCAGAGAGGGGAGCTGCCCAGCCCAGTCCCTGTGCCAGGGAAGCCCGCTTGGCTAAACAAGTTTTCACTGACACCTTTTTTTTTCTTCAGTGGAAGCCTTCCAGCAATTTTTAAATTGCTCTCCGCTGAGCGGAGTGAGGCCAGCTCCCTGCCTGCTCCTTGCTCGGAGCAGACAGCTGGCTCCTGCCCTGAGCTGGCCTCCCAGGCTGAGTGCCAAGCAGGCAAGACACAGGTCCCACGCTCTCACGCATGCTCGCACGGCGAGCGGGGTGCCCACGCAGCTGCAGAGGGTGGCACGGCTGCCTGCTCCAGCCTGGCCTCCAGAGTGGGAGCAGGGCTGCACTGGGAGTGCCAGCCCAGCAAAGGCACTGCTGTGCCCACAGAGGAAGGAGCAGGGCCTGGCTCAGACCCCCGGCTCCACCTCACCCCCGGGGATCCCCTCCCGCGAGCCCAGGGCCCAGGCTCTGCCCAAGGAGTGGCACCTTCAGTGAGATGCCAGCGGCAGGTCGCACAGGCGCCGGCGACCTCCATCCTCTCCGGTGATGTCCTGGTGCAGGCTGCCTGGGGGGCTGCATCCCTCCCACCCACACAGCCAGACCCTCTGCGTGGGACTGCCCTGCGGTCCTGCCCCTCTATAAATGCTTCTAAAGGAGCTTCCCAGGACATACCCCTGGGATTGAAGAATAATTTTCTAGAGGGAGATGGTTGGGTGGAGTAGAGGTGAGGTGATCAGAGATGGTTGGATGGAGGAAGGCAGAAATAACTCTGCTACATTTGACTGTTTCCCTTCTTAAAGCATTGCTGGTGGTTCCTGCCTTGCTCACGCCGGGAGTGACACAGGCCCCTTCTACCTCGATCAGCACAAGGTTTAGACATGAACGAGCCTGTGATTCACTGAATGAGGAAAAGAAAGTATTGAGCAGCTTTGTCATTCAAGACGCATCATTCCTCCTTCACTGAACAAGGCAGGAGCACGTGCTAATAATCTGGGATCCCGTAATTAAATACCCTGCAGCCTGAATATGTATAAGAAGGCACAGTTATGGTTTCGTGGACCATCTCACTTGTGGCATTTCTGTGGGCTGGAGTTGCTTTGCTTTGCAACTTAAGTGCTCATGTAGGGCTTGCTGTATGTGGCACACTATCAATCACGGGTGTGAAAAATCCCCCAAGCCACTAGAAAATGGAAACAATCTTGAATGCTCCTGAAGTGAAAGCAGAAAGCCATTCCCAAGATATTCCTTCAACAGCGAAATGGATTTTTAAGGAATCCAGACAGAAGATGTAATAAGGGAAAAGCTATACAGAAAAAAAGAAAACACCACCTACAGCAACATGGTATGATAGGAAAATTCAGGTTGGAAGGGACTCTGGAGGTCTGTCGTTCAACCTTCTGCTCCAAGCAGGGTCAGACCAGGTTGCTCAGGGATCTTTTTTCAAGACCAGTAAGGTCTTGAAGGCCTCCAAGGACAGAGACTGCACAGCCTCTTTGGGCAACCTGCTACGATGTTTGACTTTCCCCATGGTGAAAAAAAATTTCCCCTATATCCAGTCCAAACTTGTTTTGATTCATGTCTGTTGTCTTTCATCCTCCTACTGTGGACAACTGTGGAGAGCCTGGGTCTGCCTTCTCAATGACCTCCTTGTAGTTGGCCTGGAAGATCCCCCCTTGAAGCTGTCTCATCCTGAACAAACCTTGTTCCCTTAGCCTCTCCTCACAATGGCACATGCTCCAGCCCCTGAACCATCTTGGTGGCCTCCTCTGAACTCACTCCACTTTACTGATGCCCATTAGTAGACCCAGAACCAGATGAGGTATCTAGCTGCAGTCTAATGAATGTTGAATAGAGGGAGGTCCAAACGCCTCAGCTCCTTCGTAAAGCACGTCCAACCATGTGGTCTGCATCTCCAGGCATGTCCTCTCCCATCAAGACAGAGGTGTGCGCGTGAGGAGGTGGCCACAGAGAGCTGCATGGGAGATCCTGAGGACAACCGGTGAAAACCCTGGTAGGAGAGGGCTAAAACCACCATCCTGGAGGCTGGCTGGACAGATCAGCAACCAAAGATGTCAGCGCCATTTCCAAAGGAGGTGACAGTCCAGGGAGACAATTTGTCCCCTCTGGGACAGCACCAAAACCACAGCACCTGACACCTCCCTGAAAGGTTCCCTGGGGAAGTGGGAGGAGATGACACCAGCCAGGGTGGAGATGCTCAGTGTGGGGAAATCAACTTGGCTGCAGCCACTCTGTGGAAGAGAGAAAGTGCAGCACCACCCTCCCTGGGCACGGGGCCAACGCGTCTCTGCAGGAACAGGCAGAGCGTCCCGCGCTCAAGGCGGACGGTGTTTACTGGAGGGACACTGTCGAGAGCATTTGAAGAGCTTCTCAGCCCTTTCGTGCCTCCTTGGAGGCATCTGCCCACATGGATGTCCGCACTGCTGCACCAAAGGGACCTTGCCCACCGTGATAGCCGTGGACTCAAACTCCAAATAAATATGCTTTGAGCAGTGTTTGCTACATAATTCCTCAGGTACTGAGGCTTTGCTTGCACCAGCTGTAATGGGATGATCCAGGGTGTCAATAAATAGCCTTTGACATGAATCTGTAGCTAATGCTGAGATTTCAGAAGTGGCTTTGGGGGATGAAGTGTTTAACTCCCACCCCAATGCACCGTATCCACCTTTCTTATGGGAGCAACAGTGACAACGTCCCCCTAAACCAGTACGAGTTTGTTGGAACTCGGGGTTCCTGTAACTCTGCTTAAACATCTCAGAGGCTGATGGCAGCTGTGCTGAAGATGATGGGGGGGTCTGTGCAGAGATGAAATACCGTGGACTACTGTTATTATCCCTGTCTAGGGGTTTACATGGCACCTTCAGCAGATATAACCCATTGGTGTCTTCTGCTCTGGTGTCCTCCGCACTTGCTGAAGGCCTGTGACTATCTGCTGAGCTTTCCCATTGCTCACCTTCAGACCCCTCTCTGCCTCTGTGCTGCCTGTAACCCTCAGCACGATGAAGCAGATGATCTGGAGGATCTCTTGCTCCCAGTGTTCCCCATTTCTGTTTGGACTCATCAGCTGGCTCTTGCCATGTGCTGGGATCTCTTGGGAGTGGAGCAGGTCCTGCTGTGTTTGGACATCACATAGCTGTGATATGGCTTGCAAGAGGAAAAGGATAGTAATTACATGGTGTAGAGTTCCTCCTCAGCTGTCCTAGCTAACCATAAATAAGGTTGCATTGGCACTGTCAGGTACGTTCTGTTAGAATAAATGGAGAAATGGGTGGTTTTTTGCCTTGGCTTTTGTAAGAGAAACATGTCAGTTCTCCACTGACGGACTGGCTGACCTCTTGGGATGTGCCACCAACTGGGAGCTGCCCACGCCTGAGCTCATGGCTGTTTCCCCTGAGTGAGGACATAGTTCACATCAACCCTGCTCACAGACAGGGATTTTCTTGTGGATTCCCATCCTGAAGTCTTCTGACACAAATAAGGGACAAGGTGGGTGTTGGGGTGGAGGCACACGAGGTGGAGGAGTGGTTCAGCCTGTACGCTGTCAAGAGGAGGAGTGGGGATGTTGCCCTGCTAGGACCAGGGCAACATCTTTTGCTGAGCAGGGGCTGAGTGCTGTTGGACCATGGGCCTGAGGAGGATGCTGAAGAGGGCAGGGGGTTGCAGGGAAGGCTGAGGTGGATGCTCAGTGCTGGGGCAAGAGTTTTGGCGCTTGCCTTCACTACCAGCTTCCCATCTCATATGCGTTGCTTAACCAGTTTGTCTACAGCAGTCCAGTTCCTACCTTTTCATCCCGGGGTAGTGGTGCATGCAGTATTTAAATGCAGATTACCTGGCACCAAAACACTTCATCTCATACTCACTGGTGCTTAAAGAGTTCTGTAGATTGTCCAGCTTTTAATTGCAGAGCTATTGGCATGTCTGCAGCGCATCGGAGGCTCGAGACATACATTTTGTTGTAGGCCTGCAGAAGATTAGATAATTCAACCAGATTTGCTGACAAGAACAGACTTTGACACCGACTCCCTAGCTCATTGCCAAAGCCAGCCAAGCCCCTGATAGGCAAGAGGAGTTTTTTTAGGGAAGTGCAGCCTTTGCACTGAGACTTAGGGAGAGGCAAAGCCCCAGGAACACAATGTGTAAGGCCAGCCGTCAAGGAATTCTGGGTTTCCACCACTGTTTGGGGAAGAACAGGCACAAAATGACTCCCTCTAAATTCACTCACCACCCAGGGGAAGTAGCTGAGCTCCACTGACCCACAACACATCTCCAAAGCGCCAGCCCCCAGGGAGACGTCCACAGTTGGCTGGGGGAGAAATGGGCTCCTAGATCCTAATTTACCTCCTTCACTCTGTCAAATGCCCATGGCAAGTGGAAGACCACTATCTTCTGTAGTGCTGGTCTGGCCAGAACTGATGGCAAATGTCCTGGTTCACCAGGGCCTATGCTAGGCACATCATGACCACCTGCCCAGGGCAGTTACTCCACCACCACCAGGAAGGGTTTCCCCATAGTTGCACCCCCAGCAGAGAGCCCCAGACTGGGCAGGACACAGTGCCCATGCCACCCACTTTTCCTGGTCCTTGGCTGTAGCCCCTAACCCCAGAAGTAACTGACCACCAGCCGTCTGCGTGGGAGAAGGATGGGTGGAGAGCAGAACATGGGCTCAAATCCAATATGAAGGACTCTCACCCGAGGCTGGCTGGAGGCGGCGCTTCCCAAAGGTTGGGTCAGGAAACCTGGGCCATCCTGACCCTTCACTGGGCTATGAGATGCTCGACCCCCCCATGCTGCACCTCTCCCAGGCTGCTGCTGTGGTACTTCTCCGTGTGCCTGAGTGCCGAGGGCATGCCAGGTTTTGCAAGGGGATTGCATGGGTCGGAGTTAGCATGTGTTGGTCCATGTGTGGAGTGAGGATGAGGTCTCAGAGGTCCCTTCCTGCCCTTGTCCAGGAGCTCACCTGTCACCCCTCTGTGCTGCAGCAGTGCCCAGCTCATGCACCGCTCCTTGCACAGCACATCTCTTGCAAGTTACACCAGGGTTAGGGGAAACTGAGGCAGGTGGGAAAGGAGGGGGCTGGGGTAGGCAGAAAGTCTGCATTGCTGCAGGCTGGAAGCAAAAAGCAAGTGGCGTGCATTGACCCGGCTGTCCCCAAGGCAATCAGGGAGCAGGTGACCGCATCCATCAGGCTCCTCGGTGCAGGGTGGGACCTCCTGCACCGGGACCCGAGGGCTAAGGCCGTGCTGTTTATCGGCAACGCTGCTGGAGAGGAGCTAGCGGGTGAGCACGGCCCCTGGTTTCGGGCCACGTGTCAGCCGGGGCGGGGGGGGCCAGGCTTGCTGCCGAATGGGTTCGCCTTTTCGGATGCCTTGGGACAGGGGCCTTGTGCGTGGCTGAGCAACCGGAGCAGGAGACGCGCCTTGCTTTGGGGCGTCCCGGGAGCTGAGCTCTCCTCCGGCGCTCTTGGAAAGCCTGGCGTTTCTTCCTCCCCGTGGGCAGAGGCAGGGAACTGCACGTCCTCTCCCGGCTGACCTCTCCTGCGGGTCAGCAGGTCCCCGCTGGCCCGAGCCACAGGAATGCTGGAGCACAGGCCGTTCGGATGCTGCGCTGGCTAACTTCAGCCCAAGTGCTGTGCTCATTTATTAATATCCTCTGACAAATACCTGCACAAACAGGGAGAAAAAAACACAACTAACCCTTTAAAAAAAAAAGGCATCTGTAATTTTCCACAGGACGGAAGCACATTATTTGGCCTCCCTGCCCTGGGGCTGCTCCGAGTCCCTTGCCCAGCGCCGTGGGGTTTGCAGCCAGCGGGGCCCCTCTGCTGGTGCCTTTGCAAGTGGGGCTGAGCCGGGAGGCCGGAGTGGGAGGGAGCGTTGCCTACCCAGCATGGCCCTGCGGGGTGAGGCTCGCAGAGATGCGAGCACCCGCCTAAGACTTCCCGGCAAGCCTCTGGCACGGCAGAGCAGGGAGCGGGTCCTGTGCTGACCCGCTCGGCCGCACCCTCCTCCCCGCCTCGCGCCGGCTGTTGTCTGCTCGGGGTTGCTCCCCGTGCTCCAGCCGCGCTGGCAATGCCTGCGCCGGCGCTCGGCATCTCGCCTCCCTCCCACGCGGGTGCAGCTACCGCCCGGCTGGCAGCCGAGCTCCCGTGGGAAAGGCCTTCGATGGGGTCCCGGTGGGAGGGGGGTGCCTGACCCCGGCTGGGGCTTTGGCAGGTGAGGGATGTTCCCCGGGATTAGCCTCAAGTCCAGGCGCGTGGTTTGGAGGTGAGAAATGCCTCTCAGCACCACTTCTGCTTACTAAAGCTCTGGCTGGGTTTCGTGGCACTGTGGGCTACGGGCGAGAAAGTCCCACAGCATGAACGGGCTGCCCGTCCAACTGGGAAAAGGAGGGGAAGCAGCAGCTCAGCACAAGAGGAGAGCGCAGCCGCAGGGAAAAGCCCAGTGGGGACCAGGCACGGGGTGCGGATGGACTGGGACAAGGCTGGGGTAGCCCAGGGTGCAGGAGTCAGCCCCGTTTGGTGAGCTCAAGGCAGGCCTGGGGACAGCCCCGCTTTGTGGACATCCCCAGGCAGCCAGCCCCGGGGCTGCGAGCACCAGCTCAAGGGGAAGAGCCACAGGGCTGGCCGGGGAGGGTGCGCGCATCCCTGTCATGGAGCACAACCCTCCACCTCACCCAGGCACGGCAGAGGGTCCCGAGGTACTGGGAGACCCAGCCCTCCAGCATCTGGCCCTCCTGTGCCTCCCCAGCTCAGCCCTGGCTCCTCTGCAGGCCTGCCCGGGGCTGTGGCATCACTGGCTGCATCTTTGCCTCTGGATGGGCTCTCCCATCCATGCCCTGTCCTGCTAGGACCTCCTGCTCTCCCCGCACCCGAAGCAGGGTTTGCCCGAGGGAGGTGGGATCCTCAGCACCGGCTGGGGTGTCTGTGGGAGTGGGCGCAGACATAAGCCCGTTGCAGAGACCCAGGAGTGCAATGGCCCTGGCAAATCTCCCGCCTGGCTTCCCAAGATCAGTGCAGTGCTGGCACAGCGATACTCTCAGCTCCCTGCGACCTCCGGGATGCAGGACCCACCTGGGTCTGGTGCTGTGATGGGGCGAGACTCCCACGATCACTGTAAGAGCCAGGTTTGTGTCTTTGGTCTCCCTCTTGCAGCGTGGCGCTGGCAGCAAAGCCCAGCAAAGTGTCAGCTGGCTGTACCAAGAAATGCTCCGAGAGGGCTGGACGCTGACCCATGCTCACGTTTGTCCCCACGCTGTCCCCCCACACCTCGCAGCACATGCTGGTGAAAAACACATTCCCCTACCGTCGTGACCGGCAGCACTGCCTCCCCCTCCATCACCACCACCCCCCCGCCCCGGTCGCTGGCTCCCTGCCCCACGCACGCAAAGGATGCTTCATTCCTGGGTGATGACTGAGCCGCCTGCCCGGAGCGTTTGCTCTCCGAGGGGCAAAGGGAGATGGCTGGGCTGTGCGGCTGGCGTGGTGCGGGCACGTGGCCAGCACCGAGGAGCAGCGGGAGCCCGGAGCTCCCCTCCAGGGCTTTCCAGGAAAGTAACAGAGAGCCTTGGTCCTGTCTGAGTGGCACGGGGCTGGCTCTCCCCATGCAGTGGTCAGCATAGCTGGGAGAAGGTCCTGAGCACTGCAGCTGGATGCTGGGTGCTGGATCCCAGTCTGTGTGGTGGCTGTAGGACAAGGCTGGGTGGCTGTGGAAGGGCATGGGAAGACCTGGAGCAAGGGGTCTTCAAGGGTCTTGGGGATCTTGGGTCATTCCTGTCCTCCTCCTGGCTGCTGTGGGGACACAAGGGGCTCTCCGGAGCCCATGGACACAAGGGCTCTGTTTCAAAAGGGGGCACAGCTCTGCTGCCGGAGCAGTGTGGCCCAGGGCAGCCAGAGCAACCTGGCTCAGGGATGGAGCCTGTCCCAGCTGGAAGAACCAGGGCCACCGAGCAGGTGCGTGTGTGTTTGTATGGTGCATGTGCATGCACGTGTGTGTGCATGTACATAAGTGCGGGCACATGTGTATGAGTGTGTGTATGGATCTGCGCATGTGGCACATGTATGTGCACATGAGATTGCACACACGGGTGTGTCAGCAAGTGTCTGTATGCACGTGTGTGTGCACGCATGTATGTGTGTGTGCCCATGCTCCTACAGCCCTGTTTCTTTGCTCCGGGGTCCTGTCCACCTCCCCTAGCCTCCAGACCCTTCCTACAGGCATGTGCTCCTGCTCTCTCCCTTGGAAATGCAGGTATTTATATGCGAAAATATGGAAGCCTGTTCAGTCCCTGCTCAGTGACCTTCAAAACCATCCAGCAAATTCAGCTTGGACCACGAGCCCAGCCAGATGGCCCTTCTCAAACATGCTGGCCGTGCAAACTGGGGTTTTACTCTTGATTCCTGCTCCTGCTCCAAGGCAGGCTCGTGAAACAGCGTATTCAGTATGTGCTCTGGGAAGGCAGCCACGCAGCCCTGCTCCGAGGAGGAGGCGGTAGGGCGAGCGCCAAGCTGGGGTGGGGAGGGACGATGCAGCCACGGGCTGGCAGCCGAGAGGCTTTGGGGTTTGTAATTGAAATGTGAAGCACAGAGTTAAGTTTGGGGGATCCAAAACTGGAGGGGAGGGGGCTGGGTGCAGGTGTCCGGGGCTGCCAGCGCTGTCTCCAGTTGGGGCGGCTGCTGGGTGTGTGAGCAAGGTGGAGGGTGGTGGGAGACATCTCTGATGCCGGGGTGGAGAGGAGCCCGCAGGGGTGTTTGGACCGCAGGGAGCTGGGCAAGGCCAACGGTGACTCCTGAAGCCCAGGAGAGGAAAGAGCAAAGCAGAATAACATCACCTAACAGAAGAGAAGGGTTAAAAGACCTGTCAGAGCTGAGCCTCTCTGGAAACATGGGAGACAGCTGGAAAAGATTTAAATAACTCTTTGCTGTGTGTCTGTAAGCCGTGGGTGCCAGTGAAAGGTAGTCTTATTTCTGATAATATCTGGTCTGACACACTCAATGTGTTTAACAGTTTTCAGTTCACTCAGGCAGATGAGACTAACTAGGAAGCGATCATGCAGGGATTCCTGGATGCTGCATTAGCATGCAACCTCCGAGAGGAATGTTTTCGCCTCTAAATGCAAATAGAGGTTGAAGCTATTGAAGAAGCTGTGACTGATCTTTATCTGAGGAATCAATCTTGCAAATTCAGGGGTAACCAAGCCCCGGGTGCCAATGCCATCCTGCAGGGCGAAGCCCAACAGGGATGCTGGGGACCCCCTGGTGTGGTGCCCGGAGGGGTGCTGGGGCTGGGGTGCCCTTTTGCTCACCTCCATGCTGGCCACCGACAGCACCCGCAAGGAGAGAAACTGGGGGAGGTGGCCAATGCTGGCGCTTTCCTCCAGGTCAGCAGGGCCCTGGCAGGGCACGGGGCAAAGCAGGGCCTGGGGACGTGGGGCACGCTCCCCCGTGCGGACCTGGGAGGCGGAGGGGGGTCCCTGCAGGAGCTCAGCTGCCAGCAAACGCTTCCCGTTGGGATTGGCACCGCCCTGCTGATGCCAACGGGTGCTAACGATGTAGTGATGCACCCCCACAAAAAATGAGCCTCTGGCAAGGGTTTCGTGCCCTCACCTGCAGGACACCGTGCTAGGAGCTGACCACATGCTGCTAAGTTCTCTTGCCAGAACGGTCCTCACTTAGGTGATGGGGGACTCTGCCTGGAGAGACGGGGACTGTGACAAGTGACTGAGAGCTGTCAGGGTGATGCTGAGCCCAGAGGAGCCAATGCAGCCTTTTGGTGCGGAGACAGGGAATAGTGTGCTGGGCTGGAGAGATTTTACTTTTACTGCCTTCGTGTTTGGCCATGGTAGCTATGCCAGGAGGCGAGATTAGAGGGTTCATGAACTTTTTGCATGACATACACCGTTTTCTGTCGAGCAGAGGTATATTTAAGCACATGGAATTGCTACCAGAAATTAGCATTGAAAACTATTATTAAGCATTACTATTATTAAAGAGCAGATTTTTCCCTAAGCGTCATTCTGGAGCAAAATTTAATACTGATAGCGTACACCAAAGGTTGGTCAGAAATTTTCCACTCAACTCGTATCACATAAAAAATGGAGCTATCAGTTACGTGAGACTATTCCTAAAGTGACTACTTGGCTTTTCAGCGAAACTCCAGCTCTTCAAAATGCAATGATTTTGGTTTTCAACTGGAAAAGTTCTTTCTTCAAATTTCCCCAAATAAAAGTATGAAATTTTAGCCCTGCTACGATGCCCTTGGTTTGACATGATCGTGAGCATGAACACGGACATGAAGGAGGGGAAAATCCCTGCTGCTGTTGGACTGCCTGTGCCCCTTTCCCGGACTAAGGCTTCAGCATCAGCCCTTATGAGACACCAGAGAGTCCAGCCCCGAGGTGCGCAGGGCTGCGTCTGTCCCTCCCCTTCCCTCCCTTTCCCAGGACGGACGGAGGCAGCTTTTCCTCCCCACTGCAGCTCCGGGAAATGACTTGGGTGCCTGGCAAGTAGGTGTCTCAGGTCTCTCCTAGAAACCTGCTCTCTGAACAGGGCTGAAGAAAAACATTGTCTGGAATGTTTTTCCAGCAGAAAACAGGGTTTTATTGAAATCAAATCTTTCCCTGGGAACTTGTCGATTTTGCTGCCATTTTCTCCAGAAAGAAGTCTAGCAGAATCACTTTGACTTTCTTGTTTCAGCAGTGTCAAAATGTTTATTCCGATCATGTCAAAACACCAAGCTCATTTCAGGAAAGTAAAAATATTTCATTTTGACTTTATAATTTCATTCGCTTAACTTCCACTTTATGTTCCGTGAAAGTATTTTTTAATACGCGTCGCTTGAGATCCTTTTGCGCCGCGACATCCAGGCGCTCTGCGAGGAGACGACGCTGGATCGTCACATGCGGTGTTTCAAAGGCCCGAATTAGCATTCGGGTGAATTTTCATTTCATAGGACGTGCTGCACGTGTAGCTTTCCCTCTCAATGCAGAGCAGACGCCTTGAACACTGCTGGGATTTTCTTCGTACTTTCCCCCGGCTCTCTGCAGACACCCGTGGGAAATCTTGCCTGCTGGTTCCCATTGGGACTGGGGGGCTGATGGGGTGGCCTGAGGGGAGGGTGATGGGCTGCAGGGGGAGATGGGCACCCGGGAGGTGCTCCTGCTGCTCGCTGTCCTCTCACCCGGCCAGGCTGCGGTGCCAGGGGAGTGCCCTTGCAGCTGGGTACCCCGTGTTGCGATGCTGAAAGCTGGACTTTTCCTTGGTGGTGAGACAAATTGGTCACGAATGCAGTCCTTGGAGCCTGCTGGTAGTTTTTTTTGCGTAGGCAGATATCCCCATCTGCCTTCTAGCAGGGCACTGCCCAGCGCGGTCCCTCCTCGGCTCCTGTGCTGGCTCCCACAGTTCCATCACCACTCGCAGGGCTCTGCTCTGAACCCTGGAGCTGCTGGGCATCCCCCAGCAGGGATGGTGAAGGAGATGGGGGCTTCAAAACAGGCCTCAGGTGTAAATCTGGAGGGGAAGGAGGGCAGAGGAGGTCTGCATGGGGTGTTGCGGGAATCATTCAGGTGGAAGAAAGAGGGAGGTCCTGCTGGGCTGGTAGGACAGGAGGTGATGCCAGCACCGAGCAAGGACACCAAGCCTTGGCTCTGCCCAGAGCTGCAGGGGAGATGGTGGAGCAGGGGCTCAGGCTGCACTGCCCTGCCCGGGATCCAGTCGGTGAGGAGATGCCTGGAGCAGCAGCTCTCCTCCTCCTCCTTCTCCTCTTGCTCCTTCTCATCCCAGAACCGGCCACTCTCCCTTCGTGCCTCCTGTCAGTGGGTCTGCCTGCCCCTGTCCCAGCTCTGCCCAAACCCCACTGTCCCACTTCCCCTGTCACAAGGAGGGTTTGCCCTGGGGAGCCGATGCTGCGGGGCTCAGCGTCGTGCACGCTGGAGGTCCTCCTGTTCAGATCATTCTGAGATCATTCAGACCAGTTTTGCAGGTGACTTGCAGTGGCCAAGGCACTAAAGCATCCACCAGTCCCCAGGCACTAGAGCATCCATCCACCGACGGTGGGCACAGACCTGGTGCTTTCTGGGGGACAGTGCTGGGACAGGGCAGCTACAGCCTCCTGCGCTGCCGCCCTCGCTCGCAAGGAGCAGCTCACACCTGCATGGCAGGACGTATCAGAGCTGGTCCTGCTCTCTCCATCCCCATTGAGCTCCCATTTTCCCGTTCAGCCTCATTCTTCCCACCTTGGAGGTGCCGGGGACCTTACTGAAGGTGGACGCATCTGAGTAAGGCACCCCTTCCCTCCCTCTCCCAAAGCGTGAGCTTCACATGATAAACCAAGGTGTTGAGTGGCATCATCATCATCAAGAGCAAACTGGCCCCTGTCCTGGAGCCTGGGGGCCAGAGGAGCCCCGTTTCCCAGCCAGCTGGGAAGAGGGCAGGGCAGCATTGCAGCCCCACGGACGCCTGTGCCCGGACGCTGCTGGAAGCCGGCAGGGAAAGGACAGAGCAGGGAGTTGCACCAGGTGCTGGCTGCGCTGGCTGCAGGAAGGCTGTTGGAGAGAGACGTGTGCCCGGACCCTGCAGCCCCGACCCCCCCCATCACCCCCTGCCCTGCTGCTGCTACTGCTCAGCCGGGCTCTGCTCTGCTTTCCCCCCCCAGACCCACTGCTCTGGTGCTCACCCCGGCCCCTGGAAAAACAGAGCTGGAGGAGCAGGTGAGAGATGTGGGAGGGCTTTGACTAATAAAAATCCCTGAAATCCCAGCGCTTACCCTGCAGACCCCTCTGCTTCCTCAGGCGTGGCCATGCAGTGCGGCAGGCGCCTGGCATCTGGGATCGGGCAGCTGGGACCAGGGGACACCCCGGGGTGCGAGGGAGAGGTGAGGCAGTTCGGTGTCCCCCAGCTCCGCTCCCGAGACTGCCTCTTACCATAAAGCGATGGATGAGCAGTAAGGCCTGCTGCTTAACGGGGACGGTGGCAGCGTGCAGCTGGCTTAATAGAGATGCTCCTGCCTGGTGCCAGGCAGTTAAGTGATAATTAACCAGGTGCTTCGGAAGGTGATGCTGAAAGCCAGCCCTACGCCGCTGCTGCGGGGTAGAGGGCTGAACACCCACCTCTGTGCACCCCGGACATAAGGGTGCCTTGGCTGGGGCCACATGCACCCCAGAAACATGCTGCTCAGCACCCTCAGGGCCAAGCGAGGCAGTCAGGGATGAGACCCCAGGTAAGCCAGGGATGCGAGTACCGGGCAGCTTTGGTTGCTTTTAGGTGCAAGGAGCCACGAAGCCATCCACCACCTGCCTGTTACCTTCAGCACGAGCAGCCGTCCTTGTCCGCAAGGGTAAATACTGCTTTACAGGTGGGGAAACCGAGGCACCAAGTGAGCAAGACCAGCATGTTTCTGCAGTGCTAGCTACTGATAAAGCACTGCGGTGACCTGGCAGCGCGGGCAGGGAGGTCTGAGCGCCGTCACCCAAGGGGTGAGGTGGCTCGGCGATCGCAGGGAGATGCACCCGATGCAGTGGAGGAGGAGAAATGCTGCTGGAGAAACCGAGCGGCACCGTGGAGGGAGAGGCACCCACGGAAGCAGCACGGGAAGGGGTGTGCAGGCTGGGACCCCACTGCTCGGCTCAGCACCGGGGAGCTGAGCCTGGGCTGGAAAAACAAGGCTGGAAGAGCGGGTGAGAAATGTGGGAGGGTTTTGATTAATAAAGGCAAGACTGAGGGAAGAAACACTGCTGGGCTCCAAGTGGGCAAAAAGCTGCTGAGAGAGGAGGGAACGATCCTGCCTCCAGGCCCCCAGGGTAGGGGAAGGAGACCGTGGGTGTAAACTGTAGCAAGGGAAATTTGGGATAGATGCCAGGAGAAATGCTCCGGGGAGGAGGCAGGCACAGGGGGACGCAGAGGCTGCCTCCACCCTGGGGTCTGTAGGGTCAGGGGGGTTTGGGATCAGGTCCGTCCCGAGGGTGCTCCAGCACCGCACACCCCGTGCCAGGCTGGTCAGGGCACGTGTGGTGCCAGCCTGGCCCAGCCCGCCCGGACCGGCTGAACCAGTAGAAGTGGGGCTGGGCCAGCAGGTCCCCGTCTGCATGGCGGGGGGTCGGGGGACGCAGCACCTCAGCCCCCAGCGAGCTGGGCTGTGCCTCCAGGGACGGCTGGGGCACCCGCAGCCACCGCTACCGCTTGCAGGTTGTGTGAAACAGAGCGCTTGTCAAGTCCCTCCTGTATATTGTATTATATTTATTATATTATATTTATTAGATTATATTATACTTTATTATATTATTAGAGCTGTCAGGCCAAGCACTTCAAGGCTGGAACCATCAGCTTCATAGTTGCTTGGGTAACCTTAGCCCGTCCCCTCGGACAATGAATGGGGCTGCAGGAGAAGTGCCGCGTGTGACTGTGGCGTTCAAGACACGGTTACAGGCACAACTGGTGGCAGCGAGGGTGACAAAGCCCCAGCGCGGTCCAGGGTGCCCGGTGTCAGCGTCCCCAGGGCCAGCGAGACACAGCGGGATGGGTCCGCGGCGGGGACGGTCGGCGCGGGCAGCGTGGGGCGGGCAGGCACCAGCCCCTGCGGGGGTGCAGGGGGACAGCCCGTGCGTGCGGTGGGCGGGGGTCGAGGGTGGGGGGGACACGACTGCTGCGGACTCCCCTGTCCCCCGTGGGTGCAGGGGGAGGGGTGTGACCTAGCGTGGTGCGGGCAGGGAGGTGGGCGCGGGCAGGGGTCAGGCACGCGTCCCCGGCGGGTGCCGGAGCGGGTGCGTGTCCCCGGTGGGTGCAGGGTGAGAGACGCGTGTGCACGCATGCGGGCACGTTCGCAGCCCCGTGGGTTGCGAGGGGGTGCGAGGGGCGGCGTGCGTTGCCGCGGGGTGCGGGGGGTGCGTGCAGGCGTGGGGGCAGGGCAGCACCCCCCGAGCGCGCGGGGCGGGAGGAAGGGCAGGCGGCGGCGCACCGAGCTGCACCCGCGCCTCCCCCAGAGCCCCCCCGCCCCCTGCCCTGCCGGGCCCAGCACGGCGCAGGGGGGCTGCAGGCATCCGCCCCGGCCCCGTGGGGCTTCGCGGGCCTGACCTCACTGGCACCTCATACCCCTGCGGTGACATCATCGGGGAGTCACCGGCCCCGCCGGGAGCCCGGGCTGCTGGGGGCGGGGCGGGGAGCGGGCTGGGACCCCGGGCGGGGCCGGGGGGCCGGAGCGGGCGGGGCGGGCCCGAGGCCACGGGGACGGCCCCCCCCCGCCCCCTCCCAGTCCCCCCGCGGGCGCAGCCACCCCGGGGCGCGGGAGGCGGGGCGGGGCCTCGGGGCCGGGGCGGGGCTTGCGCGGAGGGGGCGTGTCCTCCGGGCAGGGGGCGGGGCCGGGAGGCTCGGGGCCGGGGCGCGCTCGCGGGGGTCTCCCCCGGCCGCGCCGGCGGGGGCGTGTCCGCGGCGGGAGAGGGGGCGTGTCCCGCAGTAAAGGGGCGTGTCCCGCGCCCGGCCGCGGCGGCGGCGGCGTTGCTCGGGGTGACGCGCGGATGCAGCCGGCTCCCCTGACGTCACCCGCGGGGAGGGGCCGCTCCCCTCCCCCCTCCCCTCCGCGGAACGTCCCGCCGGCGCCGCGCCAATGGGCGGGCGGGGGGGGCGGGTCCGCCGGGCACCGCCCGCCAATGAGGCGGCGGCGGCGGCCCCGGGCGACAATGGGGGGCGCCCGGGGCGCACGTGGGGCCGCCGCCGCGGCCGCCGGGGGTCCGCGGCCCGGGGCGGGGAGCGCGGTGCCGGGGCGCTTCGTTCCGCTCCGCTCCGTCCCGCCCCGCCCCGCCGCTGCCCCGCGCGGCGCTGGGGCACTCCCCTCCCCCGCCCTCCTCCCGCCCCTCCGGGCCCTCCCCCTGTGTCACGGCGGCGCCCGCATTCGGGGACGGGCACGGCGGAGGGAGGGAAGGAGGGAGCGAACGAACGAACGAGCGAGCGAGCGAACGGCGGCCGCCCCAGCATGTGGCCCGCCCGCGCCGTGGCGGCAGCGCGGCGGCGGCGGCGGCGGCGGGCAGGTGCGCGGCCGCTGAAACGGAGCGGGGGGGCGTAGGGGCGGGGAGCCGCCCGCCCGCCCCCCCGCCGCCGCCGCCGCCCTCGCCCGGCGCTGTCAGGTGCGTGCCGCCCGCCAGCATGGCTCCGCCGCGCCGCCGGACTTAGCGCCGGGCCGCCCGCCGCGGCCCCGAGCCGCCCGGGGGGAGGCTGCGCGCCCGCCGTGCCAAAGGCTCCCCCCCCCATCCATCCCGCTTCTCCCCGCCCAGGTGCCCCGCCGCCCGGCTCCGGAGTACGCCGGTCCCCGGCCGAGGATGCCGCCCGCCGCCGGTCGCTCCGCTTCATCTGTTGCTGCCTGACCGCGCCGCCAGCCCGGTGCAGCCTCCGCCGATGGATGCGGCAGCCCCCGCGCCCTGCCCGCCCGCAGCCGCCCCGCTGCCTATTGTGCCGGGAACGACTCCGGAGCTCCGCGGCTGGTAAAAAAAAAAAAACAAAAAACAAAACAAAAAACAACAAACCAAAAACCAACCTCCCCGTCTCGCCCGGGGCCGGAGAGGCGACCGATGAATATGCAGCATCCCCCCCGGCTCGTCTCTCCCGTTAGCCGCCCGTTCGCCGGCGCGGAGCCGGGCAGAGCCGCCTGCTAGAGCTCCGCCGGACTTCGGGCTGCACCCCCGCCGCCTGCGCCCCTCCAGGACCCGGGCGCACGGAGCGGCTCCTCCTTCCCTTCTCCCCCTCCATCCGAGCTTGGAGCCCTTCTTCGCACTCCTCTCCCTCTCGTGTTTTTGGGTTTTTTTGTTTGTTTTTTTTTCGGGTGGAAACCGACCGTAACTCCGGGGAGGGGGTTGTTGGCGGGGGGGGGGGGGGAGCGGCGGGGAGGGGACCATGGAAGAAAAGCTCCAGGCGCATCAGGTGGAGATCGACCCGGATTTCGAGCCGCAGAGCCGGCCCCGGTCCTGCACTTGGCCTCTCCCCCACCCCGACTTCGCGGCGGAGGAGGAGGATGGGGGCGCGGCGGGAGGACCCCCGGCGCTGGCGGCCGGCGGCGGGGAGGGAGCCGAGAACGCGGCGGCCCCGGCGGAGCGCAGAGCCGCCGCCGCCGCCTCCCTGCCGCCCCCCGGCGCGGACGTCGGGCAGCTCCGCAAGGCCAAGACCTCCCGGAGGAACGCCTGGGGCAACCTCTCCTACGCCGACCTCATCACCAAAGCCATCGAGAGCTCGCCGGAGAAGCGCCTCACCCTCTCGCAGATCTACGACTGGATGGTGCGATACGTCCCCTACTTTAAGGATAAAGGAGACAGCAACAGCTCCGCCGGCTGGAAGGTACCTGACCCCCCCGACCCGAACCCCGGTGCAACTTTCCCCCTGCTCCCGCAGGCGCACCGGACTCCGGATGATTCCCCGGGGCAGCCGGAGCTTGCCCCTGGCCGTGGGGCTGGGGGGATCCCCGCTTTCGTGGCTGGAGGGATCAGGGCTCGGTCGAGCTTTGGGGAGAGCCCGTGCCTCGCGGCGTTGCGCGCTGGAGCCGGGGCGAGCTTGTCCCCGGTTCACCCGCTGGCCTCGGGCCGGGTGGCGCGGCAGGGCCGGGGCGCCGTGCTGCCGTCCTCCCGGGAGGTCAGGGAGAGGGGACGGCGGCGGCGGGGAGGGTGGTGGCGGCCAGCTCTCCCGCTGGCCTGCGCGCACCGGGGTACGGTGCGTGACCGCCCCGCCGCCACGGCTCCGCCTGTCCCTGCCCGCGGGCACCCCAGCCCTGCCAGGTCCCGGAGCGCCGGCGGCGTGCCCGGGAGGACAGCCGGAGGGGGGGCCGTCCCCAAGCAGGTGTCGCCGGGCTGGCTTTTACCCAGTTCTGGGTAAAGAGATGCACTTTTACCCATTGCGTCTCCCCCGTCCCAGCCCCCGCCCTCCCCCGGGCCGCGTCCCCCTCCCGGGGGGCCACGCAGGCAGCACACGGCCCCCGCGGCTCCACGCTGGCTTTCCCCGGCTCTGCTCCCGGCTGGCACCGGGGGCTTGTCAGAAATCCCCGGCGCAGGCAGCGATCCCCCTCTTGCTCGGTGCCGGCTGGGGCTGCATTGCACCGGCCATCCCGGCACCGGCGAGCGCACGGGGGGTGCCAGGCCCTGGGGGGTCACACCGGCCCCTGCGGCCGGCACTCGCCCGGCTCTGCGTGGGGAAGGGGGAAGAGATCGCCTGCGTCCAGATGGTGTCAGTAAAAAGGAGACGGTTTCTCTTAAGCCCTCCCCTAAGCCCTGTCACCTCCAGTGTGATTAGTGTGTAACGAGGCTTCGGGGGCTCTAATACCAGCCTGCGGTCTTGGCACGGCGTGCCCTGGCTCCGTCGGAGGCGGCCGGACCCGGCCCGCCCGGGGGGGTCCTCTTGGTTGCAAACAGGGCTCTTTTGGGGCAAGGAGGCTGGACTCTCTCTGTGGCACCCGCGGCCGGGCCGTGGGAGCTGGTGTTGTGTGGAGGCCGGGCATCCTGTCTGCCTTGCCCCACTCATGATGGGTGGGCATGGGGCAGCCGGTGTCCTCCCGGTGTGGAGATTCACCGGGGGAGGGTGTCGGGGGCTGCGGAGGGAGCAGTTGCATGGGGGTCTCTCAGACCTCCACCCAGACCAAGACCTGGGTGGCCTTGGGCACTCGCTGGGGGAGAAGGGTCTCCCCAGGGCTCGCACCCATTGGGGACAGTGGGGGGCATGCACTGATGGGGGCTGGGGACACGGCGGGGATGTTTGTTGGGGCTCTGGACCAGTGGCCGGGAGGGCTGAGATGAGGAGCGAAGGGATTCCTGGGCAGCCGTGTGTGTCACCGGGGGTGTGGGGTGCTTGGGGACCCCCCCGGCCGGGTATCCCTGAAGGGCAGCGTGGGGGAGCGAGTGTGAGGGGACGGAGCCATGAGCAAGTTTGTGTGCCCAGCCACGGCTGGGCGGGAGCGAGGAGGGGGATGCTCGTGTTTCCCGGTGCTGGCGTGTGAGCCAAAGCCATCGAGCAAAGCCCTCCACGGTGGGATGGACCCCGGCTGGGGATGGCAGGGCCAGCAGCCATCCTTGTCACAGGCGAGTGCTGGGGTTTGATCCACCTGCAGCTTGCACGGGACGGAGGAGTGACCCGTGTCCTCTCTGGGCGTGCCAGGGCTTGCACAGGGGACAGTGGCAATGTGCGGGTGTGTCTGTGCAGGTGTGTGAGGTGGCACAGGCTTCCTGTCCCACCTACGCCGGCACCGGCTTTTGGCCCCTGGGCAAGGACAGGCTGTGACAGCAGCGTTGCCTTCCCACATCTGTCCTGGCAGAGGTGACCCTCGAGGGCATCCTCCCGGGAAAGCAGGAGTGGCCTTTCCCCGTGTCAGCTGTCACTGGGGGTGTCCCCTGATGTGTCCAGAGCCACGGGAGGGCCAACACCTTCTCCCGGCAAAGCCTCCACCAGGGAGCGTGTGGGAGCAACGCGGGTTGTTCAGCCCTGTCCCTTGCCCCCCACGCCCTTCCTGGTGTCCCTTGGGGTAGGGATGGTGCTTGGCCTGCGTCCCCATACCGGCGCTGCCCAGGGTGCTACCAATGGAGCCCCATCACCCGGCATGGGGTTTGGTGGCTTTCTCGAGGGGGCTGCGTCCGCAGAGGCTTCATGGGTGCGTGATGTGCAAGGGGGGAGGGACTGGCTCGGGGTCCAGCTGCCGTTGGGCACAAAGGGGCATTTGCAGGCACTGCTCGCTCGGGTGGGCTCACCCGGGTGCACCCTGGGATGGGATGCTCTCCCCCTTCCTGGCCCATCTCCACGTCGTAGCGGCTCCGCCGTGGCTCTGCCTATCTTCCCCTGGGCTGCGGGCCGGTGGCTCCACTGCCCGGGCTGCACTGCTGCTGCCTGCTCCCTCTCAGCAGCCCCCTTGCCCCTGTGCTGGCACCGTGGCTTAAACCTCCCAGCCCAGCACTTGGCCGGTCATCGCAGGGCAGATGGGAGGGCTGAGGGCTGCCCAGCGAAACGCCCTGCCTGCACACCGGGCCTGGCAGGGCACGGTACCCTGGGCCTGTTCTGATGCTGCCGATGCCCGATCCCCAGCTGGGGCGGGTGGTGCGAGGGCTGCAACAGCCCGGGGAGAGGATTGGCGTGCAGAGACCCCCGTTGCTTGGCAGTCTCGTCGGACACCAGTGTGCCAGGGTTTAAACACCTTCCCCACAGCCCCGTGTCCCTCCTGGCTGTCCCCTGCCCCGGATCCCCTGGGTGCCCTTGCGCATCCTTCCCCGGGCCAGGCTGGCAGCTCGTGGTGCTGCGAGAGCACCCAGAGCGCTGGGCAGTCAATTTTGTAGTAAAGAGCTGCTGATGGCTTAGTAAAGAGCCGCTGGAGATGCCATGTCCCTCCTGCCCCAGGCCTGGGAGAAGCGTGGTGGATTTAAAGCATCACCAGCACAGCAGTGTCGGAGCGGGGGTCTCAGGTAATGGGCTGCTCCTTTAATTATCTCCTTCGCAGCCTCCCCGTGCCAGGAAAGGTGGGATGGCAGAGGTATGGGAGCCCGGCCAAGGGCACGGCATCCCCACAGGGTGCTGGCTGGACTGTGCCGGTCCAGCAGGACTTCTCCAAACCCCCACTGCCCTGCTCCGGCACTGGGAGGACTTTCCCAGCACAACCCCTTCCTGCATCTAGCCAGCCATGGGGATGCTGCACCCGCACCTGGCCGTGGTGTCCGATGTGTCCGTTGGGAATGTGTTTTCCCAGGCTGGTTAGTTATCTCTTGAGGGGAAGGATGTGGGCACGGGGTGCCTTTTGGGGTTAGGCCTCTCCTTCCCCACCAAGCTGCAGGTTGCATTATGTGGTTTTATGGCGAGGTAAACCGAGGCACAGTACCTAAACATCTCGTCCGTGCTCAGCATCCGGACCAGGACCCAGCCCTGTCTAACGGGGAGGGGGGCATACTCTGGCCGCTGCCCCCCTGGGCTGTGCATTCCCCAGGGCTCCCCACGCCACGGCGGGCTGGGCCGGCACGCTGGGCTCGTGCACCGGGAGCTGCCGCTGCTTCCCGATGCAGGGCAGCAGGCGCCCGTTGACTGACAGTTCTGCTTAATTAGGGAGTTGTTATTTTATCAATTCCAAAGCGCTTGAAGTTTTCTGCTCCAGCTCACGCTTTCCACTTGTTAATGGGAAACCAACACCCTCCGTCAAAAAGGCAGCAGCACTGATGCATTTTAAAGGTTTCTGCTTGCTCTGGTTTGACATCCAAAATATAACAATCAAGCAATCAGCTGGTGGATGCCTGTTTGATGCAGCTCTGACAGCGCTGAAAACCTTAATTTCCCAGCCCTCCCCTACACCTCCTCCTCCTTTATATCCCTGCGTCGGTAGCATGGCGGCTGCTCCCGGTGTGGGGGACTGGGGCTGCGGGGTCCTGCTAGCCCACGGGAGTGCTACGTGCTCGGGGCAGGGGGGCTGCCATGCAGAGACACCCTGCCCGTCCACCCAAGTGCCACCTTCCCCTTGCAGGGCAGAATGGAAATGAATTGGGGAGAAAAAGGGGTGGAAAGGGTGTTTGGGTGGGAGCATGGTCTGAGTGGCCCGTGCTGCCCGTGGGGTCAGGGTGTACTGGGGTGCTTCACCTCCTTGCTGCGGATGGAGACCCCTGAGGGATGCCCCCATCTCTGTGCTAGCGAAGGGAGGCAGAGCCACGGCCTTGGCCCAGAGCACAACCCCAGCAGGCACTGTATGGACATGGCGAGAGCATCCTTCAGGGGAGCTGCTCCTGGCTCTGCGTACTCTGTCACTGATGCCACCCCCTGCCCGAGCCCCTGCCCTTCCCCTCTTGGATGGGGGCTAGTGCATCTGCCCGGGACGTTGCCCTGTGCGGCTGGAGAGGCTCGAAACCAGCGCTTGGGACTAATGGGGATGACTTTCCCCTTGCAGAGGGCAGCTTGGGTGCCAGTGAGGGAGCAGGCGGTGCCATGGGAGGTGGCGCAGTGGCGAAGGGGGGGAGTTACGGGGAGGATGGGGTGACACGGCTCTGGGGTGACACGGCTCTGGAGTGACATGGCTCTGGGCGTGCACAGCGGGCTCGCTCCCATTTGCACGGGGATTAGCAGCGTGCATGCCACCTGGCCCGGGGGCTTGGCAGAGGGCAGGGCCCCGAGGCACCGGGCTGAGTGCGGGGGCTGCCCAGTCAGGGCTCCTTTGGGGCAGTTTGGCTCGGCTCAGCTCAGCTCATGTATCCCCATCCTCTCCATATATGGAGATTTTTCCAGCAGCACGGAGAGCCCGATGCTCCCCAGAGAGCTGCCTGCGGCCAGGAGCAGAGGGGCTGCGAGAGCCCAGTCATCCCGGGGGCCAAGCGGGGCTGGGAGGAGGTCCTTCACCTCCGGGAAACCCGTCTGCTTCGTCCCCCAGCCAGCCCCCGGATAAGCCGTCCCAGCTCTCCCATCCCCACAGGTGCAATGCCCCTGGGGTCCCCCCAGCGTGAGGGGACCCCTCCACCCTTTCTTGCAGTACAGGTGGGGTCCCCCCGGGATGCTGGGCTGGGGTACCCGACCCTTCAGCATCCCGGGGCTAGAGTGGGGGACTCCTCGCCTGTCCCCAACTTCACACAGGGATGGGGGAACCCGCTCGCTTCCCCCCGACCTGCCGGGATGTGCTCCGGTGTCGCTGGTGGCACGGCTGTGAGGAATCCCCCGGGCTCCTCTCCTCCTTCCTGCCTCATTTTTCTCTCTCCTTTTGGAGGTTTTCATCTTCCTTCTAATTCCTCCCCCCCACCCCCCCTTCTGGAATCGCTTTTCATGCAGCGCTAACTGCTGAAGTAACACAAACCTGCTAAATGGTCCGGCTTTATGATAGCATAAAAATGATACTACAGCAGTGAGTGGGGCTTTATTAAACCCAAGGGAAAGGCTCCAAATGAACAGCTTGCTCTGCTCTTAGCTTCCCCACTGCACCCCCCCCTTTATTTTTAATAACCGCTGGAATATAAACTACAGTTAAGATCCTGCGGACTAGAAGAGTGCTCGCAGCCTGGTGTTATCTCTGTCTGTCCCTGCGCGTGGGTCCCTGTGTGCATCCCTCCCTCCTGCTTGCCCGGTGCCGGGATGTGAGGACCAGCATCCTGGGCTGGGAAATGAATTTCCTGGTGCTTGGCTTTGTACTTAAAAAGCCTCGTAAATATTTTGCAGGGATGCCGCGCCTCCAGTGGGTCAGGCCAGGTGTGATGTGGGAGTGAGCTGGAGCTCCTTGGCCCGGCTTCCCATCCCGGTGGGATCCTCACTGGGACGCTGCTGGCCGCGGGAGGTCCCCTGGGCTTCGGGAGCGGGGTTGGACCCCTGTCACCACCGTGTCCTTGCAGAGGGAGCACACAGGAAGGGGATGAATCTCCCCTCCCCACTGCCACAGCAGGGTCCGGGCACAGTCGGACCCCCAGCCCCAGGCTGTCCCCTCCGTCCCCAGGGTGCACCCCAAGCTGTGGTGTCACCTTGCCCTTGGGTCTCCCGTGGGGATGCTCTGGAGCTGGGTATGGGGTCCCCCCCTTGCCACCCCACTGCACCCTGGCCCTGCCTGCAGGGAGGCAGCTGCCTGCCCCCCTTCCCTCCCGTACCCACCGGCGGTGGGCTTGCTGCTCCCCGATCGCGTTACTTTTAATTAGCCCGATGCTTCCCGTCGGCTCCTCTCTCCCGCTGAAGGTGCCTGATTAGTGCTGAGGTGAAAGGCACTTTGGGTTACGGAAGGACACGCGGAGAGGCTCGCCTGTCTGCCGCTGAAGCTCATTTTGGACAGCATCTGTTCATTATTCTGTGGTGCCTTGGCGGGGTGCCAGCCAGGAGAACTGAAAGCCCCGGCACAAAGCTTGCTTTCACCCGCTGCGGGGAGGAGGAGGAGGAGGCAGCCAGTGCTGGGGGGGGATGCGGGGACCCCCAAAGCGGGCTGGTCCCTTCCCTCCTAGCAGGGATGCTCCAGCATCCTGGAGCATCCTGAGCTCTCGCCTGCTGCGGTTCTGGCCGTGGGGTGTCCAGGCCCCCCGGAACTGCTGCTGTGCTGTTGGGTGGGCGGCAGCAGGGGGGGCTGCCCTAGAGGCGTTAGCAGCAGGACAGGGTGACGTTGAGGTCTGCGTGGCCGGTGCCTACTTTTTCAGAAGGGGGCTCATCCTTCCCCCCCCGGCACCCCCTGGCTGTGCCCCTCAGGGCTGTGCCCTGCGCCAGGGCTCGGCAGCAGGGAGGCTCCCGGGCTTTGCTGCCTGCTGGCCCCCTGGGCACGGGTGCCGGGGTTGATGGCACTTTGTACCCACCAAGCCAGGGATGCAGCAGCGATGCAGCCCGGCTCGCTGCTCCCCTGGGGCCTGCGGGGCAGAGGAGGTTTCCCAAACAGCCCTGGCTGCTGGCAATGGGGGCATGCGGGGGGATGGCTCCACCACCTGGATACCCGGTGCGGGCAAACCCTTGCCTGCGCCTGCCCATGGGGCTGGGCAGAGCATGGGGAGCTGCAGGCAGCGATGCCGCACGGCATCCACCGCCTGTGCACGCACGTCTGAATTTGCACGTGTTCCCTCGCACGCCTGTGCGTGTGCATTCGGGGCGCGGCGCATGCACACGTGGCGCACGTGCGCCGGGCTCGCCACGTGCGCTCCCACGTGTGCTTGCACCCGCATGTTGCAGTCAGATGCGCATTGGGTGTGCAAGGGCAGCGTGGGGAAGGGCTCTTGAACACGCCTCGGCCTGGCTTGCGCCGCTGCACGGCCCTCCTGGGAGCACGGGCTGGTGGCAGCGTCCTCCTGTCCTTGGGGACCAGGGGGGACAACATGGCCTCACTGTGGGGCGGTGGGTACCGCAGGGGCTGGGTGCTTTTGAAGACGTGGCTGTGGCTCGGTGGGGGGGGAGCCCGAGCCAGGGTGCCAAGCAGCCACCTTTGATTTGCTGGGAAGGGAAAAAAAAAACCAACCCCAAAACCAAAAAACAAAGAAAAAAAGCCAACCCCAAGAAAGAGAAGAAAGGCGAGGGTTGTTCGGAGCCGCCTGCCACCTGGCGCGGTGCCAGCCTGGGGACGCTCCGGAGCAGACATGCCAAGCTGTAATTGCAGACAGGCTCATTTCAAGAGACGAGACGGTTATTTTTAACTCACGTTAAGGTAATGCACTGATCTCCTGCCTGCTGGTTCAAAAGTTCAAACACCCCCCCCCCAAAGCCCCATTTGCTCACCCACCCCATGCCGGTACCCCCTGGCCGGGCTCTAGGTGCCCCCTGGAAGGCGCATCCCCTTCCCCGCGGCCCCGCGGCCAGGCAGCCTGGCGCTGCCAGACACCCTCGCCCTCCCCGGGGCAGCCTTTGTGTCTCCCAGGGAGTCTGGCTCCTTTCCTGCGGGATTGGGAGGAGACCGCGGCCACGGCTCGCCCCGGGGTACAGAGGAGACGGGCGTTTGCGGGGCTGTGCCAGCTTCATGCCCAGCCTTGGCGCTGCCGAGGTCCCCAAGGGACAGCGTGGGGACTGGGCGCTGCGTGCCGGGGGGCCAGATCCTGCTTGGAGTCCAGTGGGAAAGCCTTGCAATGCTGTCAGTGGTAGCGCTGCTCGCTCTCCGAGGTCCCCAAGCACTTTCCAGTCACAGCCCCATGCGCTGGTGGCCGAGCCGCCCTGGGGACTGCTGGCATCTCCTCCAGCAGCCAGGCTGGCAGGGACGGCAGGGTGGTGCGGGGATGGTGGGATGCGGGTTCCCCCCTCCTCAGGCTCGCTGGGCATCCCCGCAGTGGAGGGCTGAGCCTCTGGGCCACCCATCTGGTTGGACCGGCCACTGAGCCCAATGCTCCCAGTGTCGGTCCACGCCGAGGACCATGCAGCCACCTTGGCCCTGGCTCTTGGCAGCAGGAGAGCCCAAAAGCCAGGCGCAGGGATCTATCAACTTTTTTTTTTTCTTAAAACATATTGCAGCATGCCAGGAGGGCCTGTCTCTGGGTGCCCTCTGCTCCTGGGGGAGCAGCTTTGCTCCCCTTGGCTGGGGAGACGGGATGTCACCAGCCATGTGGGACCCAAGTGGTGCCAAGCCAGGGAGTGTGGGGACGAGCCTGGCACCTGTTCCCCGACCTCTGCCCAAACCATCCAAAGCAAAAGCGGAGCAGAAACACTGCACAACACATCAGGTTTGGACCTGCAATAGCTGTAATTAATCCTTTGCTCCTCCAATCAGTCTCCCCCAGGAGCTCAGCCGCTTGGAGCTGGCGGGAATGAAGCCCTGGGGCACTCCTGAGCAGGAGCAGCGTGTCTGTCCCCCTGTCCCCAAATGCCCTCTCGCCCTGGTTCGTGGCGTCAGCAGTTTGCCAGACGGCCGGGAACTCCCTGTGTGACTGAGACGTCTTTTGTCCTTGGCCGTCACATGGCCGGGACTGCCAGCTGCAGGTGCTTCGCTGCTCCCTCTTCCCACTGCCATGGTTCGGCGTTTCCCTCCCGTTGGATGTGGCTGCTTTTGGCAGAAGCGCTGAGGTTCAGGGTTTGGGGGGACCCGAGGGGAGCTGAGACCCGCTGGCCACATTTCGTGGCTTTTTGCCACTCGCCCGGGCTCATTGCTGGCTCCTGTAGCAGCACATCGTCTGCCGGAGCCAATAAATCAGGGGGGATAGCCCGGCTGCGTCAGCGGTGAATTGTGGGGGCCGTTATATGTAATGAGTTCAACAAGGACAGCACGGTGCGAGCCGCGGGGGGAGCCTTACCACAATTATTCCTGGACTGTGACCCCAGCAAAGCAGGGGGCATCTCCTAGCCCAGCGGGGCGGCTGGCTCCGCAGGGGGGTTACACGGCCACTCGCTTCCCTGCTCCGCCTGTGCAGACCCATGCGATGGGGAGGGCTGCCTGCCATCCCCTCTGCACGTGGGGATGGGGAGCGCAGGGGGACTGGGGGGGGATCGTGTGGGTGCCATCGGCCACGTCCCAGCGTCCACCGATGCTGGGAGCAAGTGCCGCATCAGTGTGCACTGTTGTTTCGAGCATCCCTGAAGCCTGCTCAGGCTCTTGGATGTGTTCGATAGCACAGGACTGGAAACGCCCGGTGCAGCCCCCGGGGATGGGAGAGCTGGGGAGACCACGACTGGGACCGTGCTTGGGACCGTGCTTGCTTGGCACCACGCTTGTGACCTCCTGTAGCAGCGGGTCCGCTGGCTCCGTCCGCCTGCCGGTGCAGGGCACCGGGAACCATCCCGTCCCGCTGCACAGCCGGTCGCAGCTGCTGAGAGCCGACGGCTGTGGGGAGCGGGTTTAAGCAGGATGAAGAAGGGCAAGTCCCTGGCTCTGCAAGGCCACGCCAACGGGTTCAGGCAGCCAGGGTGCCACCTCCTGCCTGCAGCTTGCCTGGCCGGCAGCCGGCCCTCGCGCCCTCCCTGCCCCAGGTGGAGGACACGTGCGGAGATGCAGGGAAGGAATTAAGCTTGCGGAGCGACAGGCTCATAAATTTCAGCTTTTTTTTTTGAGACTGTCAAACCTATGACTGTCCCAGGGATGTAAGACAGCATTTTATTGCTGCCTGCTTGATGGTTGTTCCCTTCTCCTCTGCAGCTGTGATTTATCTCTGCACTTTGCGCTGATTGGATTAGAAGTTTAAATGCTAAGGGTGCATAACAATATATTTTTCTTATTAATATTAAAAAATCATTATTGGATTTTTTATAGTTCTGTTTTGAATTGAATCCCCTTGCTTGATTTATTCTCTCTCCCAGAGTAGAATTTAATGCTAATAGGAACAATCATTGCTTTGTTTTGAATCTTTGACTGTTTGGAAAACTTTCCCTGCAAAGGGAAATTACAGCATTATTAAGAGTCCATTAAAAGAGGGTTTGCCCATTCCTGGCTATTACCTGCGAGCTGGAGAGAAAACAAAAAAGCAAAGACAAAGAGTCTCTTTTGCAGGGCTTTCTGCTTACACCCTTCCCTAGGTGTAACACAATTATCATGCCAATTATTATAATCAGCTCTATTCTATCGCAGGTATTAATTGCAGGTCCCGTCGGTTTGTTTTTTTGCGGGATGCCGGGCGGTGAACACGTGTGCGTGGCAGCAGAGCGCGGCTTGCCCGTGCTCACCTGTGCTCGGACGAAAGGCAGGGGCTCGGCTGCCTGCGACGGGGGGCGATGGGACCACGGGGCTGCTCTGCTTCCCGCTGGATTCCATATTTTTATGAGCCCGCAGGGCTCCAGCAGGCAACAGGCTGGGCACACGCCCCACGGGCAGCCCTGGAGAGCAGAGGCAGGCAGGTGGGAATGGGGTAGGGGCCAGCGGGGGCACGATGCCAGGCAGCTGGAGACGTGCCTGGGCTCCACGCACGGCGCTGGGATGGGTGCAGCGGCGACAGGGAGCTGCGCCAGGCTTGGCACACGGCCGGCACGGTTGGCAGGGGAGCGCAGCCTGCCCGGGCACGGCTGGGGCAGGCCTGGTCAGCCGCGGCCCCGAGGAGCGGCAAGGCGGAGCGGGGAGGCTGGGTGTGGGGTGGCTGCTGGGCGTAGGTGGGAGCAGCAGGAATGTCAGCCCGAGGCACGCGGGGTCCCGCGCCGGCAGGAGCCTCCCTGCAGCACTGCACCGTGCCAGGCCACCACCCGGCACTCTGCACCCCAAAACCTGCACCCCACACCCTTCACTCTGCTCCCCAAAGCCTGCACCCTGTATCCTGCACCCTGCTCCCCATACCCTGCACCCCGCACTCTGCTCCCCATACCTTGCACCCCACACTCTGCTCTCCAAACCCTGCACTCTGCACCCCAAAACCTGCACCCTCCACTGTGTACCCTGCATTGTGCTCCCCAAACTCTGCTCCCTGCATCCTGCACCTCACACCCTGCACCCCAAAACCTGCACTCCACACCCTGCATCCCAAACCCTGCACCCTGCATCCCAAACCCTGCACACTGTACCCTGCAACCTGCATCCCGCATCCTGCACCCCACCTGCCCAGACTCCCACCCAGACATTGCTTATTGCAAACCTGTACCCACTGTGCACGCCGTAAGGCGCGCCTTGAATCCCCCCGTGCACCCCGTACCCTGAACCCGCACACCCAGAAACCCACCTGTGCTTGCTGGACACCCCGTACCCGCACCCCAGCCCCACCCAGCCCACCCCATACCTGGAGCTCATCAACCCCCCATGCCCTCCCTGCTAACCTGGGGCTGCTGGGGCTGGGAGGAGGGGCAGGCAGGGGGGCCACGGGCAGCAGGGTGCCCTCACACACTGCGCCGTGGGCTTGGCTTTCCCCGGAGCTGCTGGCCCCCTGCCCTCTGCCCCATGCATCTTGTCCTCGGTGAGGTCCGCTCCTTGGAGTCACAGCTTGGGCACTGCCACCTGCCCTTCGGTGGGATTCCCAGTTGGCCCAGTGCACCCTGGGCACTGGGAAGTTCCATCTTCCTGGGCCCCTGTGCGTGGGTGACGATGCCCTTGAGCGCTGGCGTGCTTGGCTCTGCCTCCCCGTCCCCTCTGTGCTCTGTGGGTTTCAGGGTGTTGCTGTGAAGTGCATCAGCTGGGGGGGACAGCCCTGTCCCCCCTCGCCCCATGGCGTGCCAGTGCGAGCGGGCAGTTGGGGTGTGCTCCCCTGTGGGTCTGGGGGTGCAGTGCCGTCCCTTGGGGACCACCCTCTGCTGTGATGGGGTGGGGGGTCCCCAGCACACCTCTGCCGCCTGGCCCACACCGGTGTGATGGGCGTTGGGAGAGCACTCCCGCTCACCCTGCTTTCCCACCGCGTGCTGCCAAGCCTGCAAAATAGGTTTTTTTTCCACCACTGACAACACCGTGGCAAACGCATGCAGCAAAACAGCAGCCCTCAGTGTAATGAGAAAATGCCAGACGGGTGGGTCAGATGCCGGGCTGAGGGGACCTAGCCCAGGCACGCCGTGGGGTCTGGCTCCCCCGGGGATGGGGCGAGGAGGTGCCACCTCAGACCCCTCTGGAGTGCAGGATGGGCCCCCTCCTTGCATGCCGTGCCGGGAAGATGCTTGCTCAGAGGTGGTCCAGCCACCTCCCCGCTGCTGCTGGGACAGCACCGCAGGGCATACGTGTGCCCCCCCACCCTGTGCTGGCGGGTGGCACTGGACGCGGCCCTGGCGGGGCTGCCGGTACCCACACAGCATCCCTGGCGTCCAAGCAGCCTGTCCTTAGGTGTCCTCCCAGGCGCTGGGACCGTCTGGCTGAGGTTTCCCGCGCCCCATTCACGGCCAGGCAGCGCTGAGATCCTGGCGGTAAGATTCACTCGCCCTCTGTGCGTATTTTTTGGCTGACCCCCTCTTGTTTTTCCTCCATCCCAGAGCCTGAGTGCGCCAGCCAAGGAGCGGCTGTACGGGGAGGCTGCCTGCCAGGCCCCCGAGCCGGCTGCGAGGCCGTAGGATTTATGGCAGCGGCAGCCCCGCACTGGGCTCGTGGTGGCAGCCACGGGTTTTGAGGAGGGGGCCTGGTGTGGGGGGACGTGGGGGGTACCCCCGGGATGCTAGATGGGGTCCTGGCAGGTACCTCAGTGCCCGTTCTGCTGCCTGTCCCCGGGAGGCAGGGACACGTCTCCATGCCCGTGCGGGGCTCGGGGGGGTGGCCCCACCACGGGGGCTTGGGGAGCGAGACCGGGAGATGTGGGGTTCAGTGCTGTGGGAAGAGCAGGGTGCAGTGCTGGGAGAGCTGGAGTACGGGAGTATGCAACGTGGGGTGCAGGGCTGGGAAGCGTGGAGTGCTGCAGCTGCCACGGGGCAGCAAGGGGAGCTACGGGGTGGGCAGTGCTGGCAGCGGGGCCAGCCTGGCTCCCCAAAGCTCCCAGTTTAACCAGCAAGGCCCCAGCAAAGTACCCAGCTGTGGGGGTCTGGGGCAGGGCCCCCCAGCCAAGACCCACAGGTGGCTCCTCAGCAGAGGGGCAGGATGCCCGGGGTCCCCTCCTGCCTCACTGGGGCACCCCCATGGTGGCACGGCCCCAGGGAGATGGGGCCAGTGATGGCCTCGGTCCCCGGGACTCTCCCTGCCCCCAAGCCCTCTGCACAGCACGAATCCTGCTCCTGCCTGCAGAGAGCGAGCAGAACCAGGGGGCTCATATAATTATCATTGCACTCTGAATAATTCATAGCAGCTTTACTCCAACAAAGCCTCTCCCTGCCCCAGCTCTCTGCCATGCCGCCTGGCAAGCGCTGGCCGGCTTTGGGGGTGCCATAAAAGGGGGGGGCAGGCTGGCTGGGATGGTGGGGTGGGACAGAGGGGTGTCACCTGCTTCCCGCTGCCAGGGGTTAGGGGCGGCGCGGGCAGAGGATGGAGGAGCGGGCTGGCGCGCGTGCCCCTGGGAGCATCGCCCTCCTCCCCGCTGCTCCCCCGCCCTGCGCGCCTCAGTTTCCTCCTTGTCATGGTGCCAGCGATGCTGGGGTGGGTAGAACTGGCAAGCGGGTTGTTTCTCTGCCTGGCTGAGGACACCCCGGCTTTTGGGGGGCGTCTGTGCACAAGCACACAGCACTGCGATCCCTCCAGCCGTTCTTGCAAGGCTGGATTTGCCCCAGGGGGGCCGAGACCCCATCCAGCTGGGGTCTGGCTGCAGGGCCCGGAGCTCCCAGCCCCAAGCGCCTGCGAGGCCGGGAGCAGCGAGGGGTTAAACGCAATAAAGCCGGTGTGAAACTTTTGGCTGGGGAGCTGCAGGCAGAAAGTGCATTTGTAGCCGCAAGTGGCCGCCTTGAAGACGATCCAGATCTGTCTGGGAGCCGTCTGCTGCTAAAACCCTTTGATCCACTTACTTCTCCCTGGGGAGCTCCCTGCAGCGCTGGTGCTAATGCCCCCGTGGCGACAGGGGCTTAGCTGCCAGACGGATGCAGGAAAGACCCCCCTCCCGCTGCCAAGGAGGAAAGCAGCCGCGAAAAAAGAGAGGGGCTTTGGGACACAGGAGCGATGCCACCAGGCTTAACCCGCGGGGTGCTGGGTGTGCCTGGGATGGGAGCAGCTTTGGCTGTTCCCGGGCGGTGGGCAAGGACGTGAGCGGGTGGAGGGGTGGAGGGAGCGTCGCTGGGTGATTGCCGTGATGGCAGGGAGCGAGGGGGGGCGGAGGTGCTGTCAGAGGGAGGGTTTGCATGGCTGGTGGCTCCCCCGACTGCAGGTCTGGGGGCTCCCAGCCCCGTGGCTGACTGCGCTCGTGCAGGGCCGTGTGCACGGCGTGGCATGACGTTGTACTGCTTGGCAGCCGGACCCGCCAGTGATTTTGGGGGTGATGAGGGCCTGGAGCGGCTCTGCTCGGGCGAGCATGTCCCTTCTGCCTCCCTGCCGAGCCCCAGGAGCAGGATGTGCCCTCCCGGGGCTGGGGAGGCAGCGGTGGCACGCGTGGCTGTAGCGATGCTCATGGGGATGCGGTTCCTATTCTTCCTCACCCTTCACAGCCCCACAGCCTGGGTTTGTGGGGCAGGAGGACTGGCCTCGTGCCCAGCTGCGCCTGAGCGTTTGGGGTTTATCCCAATGTGTATTTTTACCTGCTCCCAGGGTGCGCAGCACTGGGATCCCCATGCTGGCCGTGCTGTGCCAAGCCAGCAGGCATGGGGATGGCTCTTGGGGTCAGTGAAGGTTTGGGGTGTGGGGAGCTGGGTTCTGAGCCAGTTGGGCAATGTTTGCTGGTAGAGAGGTTTTTCCACAAAGCAAAAGCAAATTTGGGTCACCTGGCCAGATAGCAAATTGGCTGAAGGGGGAAGGCAGGAAAACCGGCAGCGCTGGGCAACCAGGAGCCAGCTCCCGCGGGGTTAAACAACATATCGGCAGTTTTGGTTCGTAGCGATTACTTTGCTTTTATTATAGGAAATGTTTAAAGACCAAGAAGCTGAAATAAGCTGCTGTAATGGACCTCAAATACCCATTTTCCAGTAGGTGTCAGGACTTGAAGGATACACTCAGCTCTCCTGCAGGGGCAGCTCTGTGTCCTGCCCTCCCCAGATCCCCATCACGGATGGGTTTCACCCCTGCGGCAGTAGGGACGCGTGTCCCCGGGGTGTCCCGGGAGAGGAGCAGTGCTGTACAGACGGGACGGCATCAGCGTGGCAGCGATGGGGCCGCCATGGTGCTGAGCCCTGCAAGGGAGAGACGTTCATGTGGGCTGTACCCTGCACCCCACATACCACACGCAGGCGAGTTATGGACGCACCCGTTAACCACAGGCTGCAAGTCTGTGCACGGAGCAGGATGAGGCCGCGGGCAGGAGAAGGGTCACAATGTTGTACCCCCTCCTGGGGGGTCGTGTTTGGGAGCTGGTGCTCTGGCAGGTACCTGATGCTGCCTGCGGTTTCGGAGGTGCTGGGCTGCCCTGCCAGCAGGACAGCATCGCCTCCGCCGCTGCCAGCAGCCCCGGCCGTGCTCGTGGGGAAGGAAAAAGACATCGAGGCGGTGATGGAGCTGCGGGAGAGGCCAGGGGACGGTCACGGCCGGGGATGGTCACGGCCGGGTCCGGAGGGTGCACGGAGGGGCCGAAGGGGTGGGATGGAGGTGTGAAGGGAGGCGAGCGGGGAGCGAACAAAAGCTGCATTGAGTGACAGCGCCCGGCCGCCCCGCCGCCAGCGGAGCAGGAGCCTGGCCAGGAAAAACAGGGCCTGGAGCGGGGAGCACATCGTGTCCCTGGCTGGGGCCGCCGGGGCCCTCGGTACATTCTGTAGCGGAGGAAGCTGGCGCGGGGACGGGCTGGCTCGCCGGCCGCCGCGGAGCAGCTGACCCCGGCAGGGAGAGGCGTGGGGGGCTCCCCCCGGGTGCTGCACCCTCTGACCGCATCGCTCGCTGGGGCTAATTGTCGGCGTAACGAGCCCCGCTGAGAGTGGCCGGACCCCCCTCTCCCACCCGCTCACTCGGGGGGACGGAGGCTCCTTGGTTCTGGGTCATTGCTGGGGGAGGAGGCGATGGGGCTGAGGGGGGAACGGGGACCGGCTTGCAGACAGCGAGCGGGCGCCGTGCCCAGGAATTCGAGGATGGTTTGCAGGCTGCGCTGCCCAGGCAGCAGCGTCTAATTCAATTAAAGCTCAGTGTCACGAAGCCGGGAGGCCGGCAGCGTGTGGGAGCCGGGTGGGGGCCCCCGCGGGGAAGGCAGCCGTCTGAAGGGCTGCCAGGTCCCCTGGGAAACAGCCCAGACGTCAGCGGGCTGGGGGTGTCCCGTCAGCCCCCAGCCTCTCCTGGGAGAGCTGGCGTGCCGGGCACGGGGTCGTACCCAGGCTGGCACCGCGGGCAGGTGTCCACAGCCCGAGGACCCTGTGGAGCTGCGGGGGGTGTCACCCCCTCCCCATTAGGAGTTGCTGAGGCATGAGCCCTGGTGCTTGCACCCCTCGGGATGGGCTTCCAGGTGACAGGAGTTAGGAGCAGCTGCCTTTTTGCAGTGACATGTGGCTTCCCATTGCTTCCACACCTCCTCCCCGTGCCCCAGCATCCCCTGGCCCCCTCCGTCCCCTCTACACCACCTCACCTCCCCCGCCCCACACCCCCATCCATGTCTCCCCACCCCAGCGCTGCCACAGTCCCCATGCCCTCACACCCCGCCCCCCGAAAAACCTAAAAATTAATGACCAGGAGGGCTGTGGATGGGGTTCAGACCCCCACGGTTCAGGCGCAGGGGCATCCTCTCCCTACAGTCCAGGGCTGATTTGTTCCTGGTGGCCCAGGCACCGGTTCTTCCTGCCCCTTTTTGGAAATTTTGTGATCCCACCCCCCGGACACCTTTTTTTGATGGCTTTGTTTCCAAGTGTCTGATGCCTCCAGCTGAAAGACAAGACCCTGCTGGCAACATGGACCCGAGGAGGGTCCCAGGTCCGTGGATGCCTGGGGCAGCAAGCGGCTGAGCCTGGCAGCCCATGGCATCGCTGCTGGTTTGCAGGCAGGGCAGGTTTTCAGGGTCTCTTGCTCCAGAGAGACCCATCAGCACTGAAAACAGCCCCGAGGATGCTGCATGGCCTGACCCGGAGCATCTCTACCTGCCTCCCAGTCCCGCTGGCAGGAGGGGAGCCGGCCCCCTCGCAGTGCCCATCACTCAGGGTCAGCGTGGCCCCACGGGGCTGTGGCCGTGCTGGGGTGGATCCTCCCTCAAGCAGCATCGGGACCAGCTGCTCCGGCAGGCTCCGGCTGATGTAATTTTTGCCATTACAGGTAAAACTGCTCCGCCTCGGGTGGCCGAACTCCTCCGAGACGGGCAGGAGGGGGATTGTTGTGTTCCTGTTGCTTTGCAGCATCCTACAGGGAACCTGTTGCCTCCCCAGGCGTGTCTGGCTCCTGCTCGGGCTGCGTGCGGTTCCTGATTCATTTTTCGAGCTGTGCTGGGGGACCAGAGGGTGCACCATGCGTCTTCCCCCCCCCCCCCCCCCCCCCGCCCCGGCAGCCCCTGTTGTGGCTCCGCCAACTCACTGCCCCTGGTCCTGCTGGTTTTATACCTGGTCTGGAAGCATCCCTGCAGCCCGCTGCCTGCCCATTGCCTGCAGCCGGCGTGTGTGCAAGCGCAGCCCGGAGAGCACCACGGTGGGCTGCGGGGCTGTGGCTTTCCTGCCACCCTGTGTGATCAAACAGGGCTCGGAGAGGGGGGACACCCTGCCCAGCATAATGGTGCGTCCCCGGTGGGGGCAAGCAGCCGAGATTTACAGCTGGGAAAGTTTGGGGCATCGGGGGAAATCTTGGGGCATCCCCGGTGCTTCTGAGCACTTGGAGGGAAAAGCAGAGACTGTGATTAATCCAAAGGCAACCCGGGAGTGCTGCTGGGGGAGCAAAGCTCCCACTCCCCGGGGTGGGATCGCTGCCAAGCCCCCTGGCAGAGCACTGAAGGATGGGCTGATGCTGGGGAGCTGCAGGCAGGGGAACACGTCCCTGGGCATCGCTTCGGGGAGACGAAGCGAGCAGGCGGGGGGGGGGGGGTAGCAGGCAGCAAAGCACTCGCACGGGACCGGGCTGCGGCGGCTCCTCTCCCTGCTGCCACCAGCCCAGCAGAGCAGCCCCAGGCGGGGTGGCAATGTCCCCGAGGGGAAGGCCCGCACCAGTGCCCTGGGGGGTGGCGAGGTGGGGGCCGACCCTGTCGGGACCCCCAGGGCACCTGCCCATCCGGTGCAGGGCAGGGACCCCCTTGCAGGAGGAGAAGGCAGACGAAGCCGGGGCGCATCGCCGGGCCCCCGGCTTCGCCGCCCTCCCTTACCTGCGCGACGTCGCCCGCCGTTTCCCTGGCAACGGCGATGGCATCCCGAGCACCGCGGGCAGAGTTTCCCTGCCTCCCCTGCGATGTCATCGCCGTTTCCCGGGCAACCCGGCGGCCGGGAGGCGGCTCTGGCAGGCAGGTAGAGGAGCACCTCAGCCCACCCGCCGCCTCCTGCTGTGCCCAGCCGCTCGCCACCCGGCAGCAGAGCGCCGGTGGAAGGGCCGAGCCCGCGCGGTGGCCCGCGGTGGCCTTGGGTGGCTGTGGCCGAGCGGCGGGTGCAGGCTGGCAGGCGCCAGGGTTGCTCTTTCCAGGCCCAGGGATGGGCAGATAAGGCAAATGGCCCGGCAGCCCCTGGGGAGCAGGCAGCCCTGCCTGTCACGGGCAGAGCCCTGTCCATGCTCTGCTCCCTGAAGGTGCCTCGTGGGTCTGCCTGGTGTTGGGCAGCTTGGGGGGTGGGAGGAGAGGCACGGCTCGGGGACAAGGCGCCCACCCTGTGTCCCACCCCGTGTCCCACCCCATCCCTGCACAAAGGGCTGAGGACCGTGGCTGGGCTCGTGGGCAGTCGATGTTGCCAAGGGGAGAAAAGCCAAGGGAGGCTGGAGAGCGTCTGGGTCTGTTCCCTTTCCTGGTCACCTTTGAACAACTGGTCTTGGCAGGGGGTGTTAACCTTCAGGAGAGCACTGGTGAGGCATGCTGAGCATCCCAGTCTGTGCTGGCCCTGGGGCTGCTTTCCTCCAGGCGATGCCCTTCATGCCATGAGCCTGTCCCGGGATGAATGCGCTGAGCAGAAAGTGTCCTGGCAGCTGGCATTGCCCCCCTTGCTCTATAAACAGCTTTGCTGCTCGTCCCCAACAGCTTTGCTCCATCCCATCCCAAGTGGCAAATCCCCCGGCTCCCAGTGCAAGTCTCCGAGAGACCAGAAGCCCTGCTAAATCCCACTGCAGGACCCACTGTTAAGCGCTGGGTCCAGGGCAGGGCAGGTCGGGAGCCCCCCGCCCGCCAGCTGGGAGCCCCCCGGGACGGTGGCAGCCCCAGGTGCTCTCTCCACCGGCGGATCGGGAGCCTGGGAAGTCCCGCGCTGGTGCAGCAGTCCTCAGCCCTGCCCGGGCCGGCTGCGGGGGCCCCAGCCCAGGAGCTGAGGCAGAGGGGATTGTATTTGGATGAAATTGGAGCCTGCGGCACGGCGGTTGCCAGGATTTCCCCACGGATACTGTGCTCTGCCCCGTGCACTGGGGCCGGGGCTGTGAGTGCAGGCAGGGGCTGCCTGCTGGGGGATTTCTGGGGGGAACCACGGCCCTGCGGGCAGCCAGCCCCTCTCCTGCGTGACTCCTGCTTTGAGTGCATCGCCTCAGGCAGGGGCTGGCTCGCTGTGCCCTTGCCTGTGCTGCCTGCACCGAGGGGATCCAGCAGCCCTATCCTGCTGAGCCCCCAAGGCAGGGGGAGGTCCCAGGGGGCTTTCCCTTTCCAAACCCACTGGTGGGGCTGTGCTCACAGCACCAGCCCCGCAGAGTGCAAGCACATCGGTGCAACCCTGCGTGCGCGAGCGAGTGTGTCAGCGTGGGGTGACACCAGGAGTCCGTAGGCTGCCCTGTGCCTTGCTCAGCCGTGGTGGCAGGAGTTGCAGGCAGGGCTATGCAGGAACCCCAGCAAGCCAAAAAGGGCTCAGCGGGTGCCCGGAGGCTGCAGGGTGCCGGCGATGCCTATGCACCCCGTAGGTGGGGAGCATCAGGGTGCAGGAGCCTCCCACCCCGGAGGGTTTTACCCTGCCCTCCAATAAATGGCACGAGCCCCCACGCTCACCGGGGCTCAGGGAGGGCTTGCAAGCCCACCTGGCTTGGCTGGGCAGCTGATGTGCATGGGGGAGGCCTCCCCTCCTCTTGCTCCCAGCGCTGTGAGTAAGCGCAGGCTGGTGAGACCCCAGCGCGAGGAGCTGCGGGGGTGGCGGGGGGGGCCATAATTAGCAGGTGCAAAGCAAGCTGCTGCCGGTCGGGTCAGCTGAGTCACTGCGCAGCCGGCGTGCGTGTCGGGGCGTGCGCCTGTGCACGCAGGCGTGGGTGATGTGGGGCACGGGGGGTGGGTGTTTGGGACGGGGTGCTGTGCGCTGGGGTGCAGGGAGGGGTATGTAGGCATCGTGGGGAGGTGTTGGTGGGTGTGCTGGGGGTGCACATGTGCGGGGTGGGTGCGTGCTGTGCCCCTGCGTGTGTGACGGGCAGAGGTGGGTGACGCCCTGCTGCAGGCTAGTGACATCCCGGGCAGGGCTCAGGCTCCTCCAGCCCTGGGCTGGTGGCTGCTCTGTCAACCCCCCTGGGAAAATGGAGCTTTTTCCATCTCCCCTCCGAAAGCGCATTTGCTTTTGGCTCCTGTCCAGCATCAAGTGGGGGCTGGGAGCTCCCGGGGAGCTCGCCGGCTGCCACCACGAGGCGCTGCGATGGGTGCTCCTCGGGGCTCCGCGGGGCAGAGCAGGGATGGAGCCCCTCATCCCTCTTCACCTCCAGGACCCTCTCCTGCTCATGGGCCACCCCCAGCCGTGAGCTCCTCGCCCCGCACGCTGTGCCAGTGACCCCTAAGAGCATCCCCCTCGGGGAGACCCACAGGGCACCCCAGGGTGCCAGCACGCCCCTGGCCATCTCCATGGGTCCTGCAAGCAGTGAGCAGGCAGCAGGACATGGTGTCTGGGGAGGGCTGGGCTGGCCCTGGGGCACGGGCTGGGGCTCTGGGAGGTGGCAGATGGCCGGGGCAGTGCTGACTCCCGGAGCAATGGCTGTGGAGCAGCTCTGCCGGTGACTCCCTCTGCCCCAGAGCCCTCTGTGCCTCAGTTTCCCTTGGCTGCAGGCAGCCGCGGGCTGTGCGGGTGGGGGCAGCATCCGTCCTTCCCACAGCTGATGGGGCTGAAGCTGCAGAAATGTCCCCGGGGCCCTGTGGTGACCTTGCTCCACTTGCGTGACTCTGGCTCGCCGAGCACGTGCTGGGGGGCTTCAAGATGCGATGGGCATATCACGCAGGATGCTCAGGGCAAGGGGGCTCCGGTTGCCCCCACAGTGTTTCGCCGTCTCTCCCAACAGGGTCTGCGTGCGGCTGGGGTCCGCACAGTGCAGCCCCGGGCACAGAGCGAGGCTTTTCGGCTGCCTGAGCGACATTAAAGGCACAGCAGGCTCAGCCCTGCTGGGAGCTTCCATCCCATCTTGCCCCGGGGTCTGCCTGTGCGTGCGTGAGTGTGAGCACACGGCGCAGGCAGCCGAGCCTCCCTGCCTGCGTGGGATGAGCAGGCAGCAATTCGCCTGCTCTTGTCACCAACGCCTGCCTGCTCCGCCGTGACCTGGGGGACAGGGCTGCTTTCCAGGGGCTGTTTTGGAGGTGCTCGATGTCCCTGAGGTCCCTGTAGCAGAGGGTACCACATTCGGTGGCGTCTCAGCCGTGCCAGCATCTCTGGGTTGCCTTTCCCTTGGGGGGGACGTGGCACATGGATCAGGACCTGGTGCCTTTGGGCTTGCCTGAGCCAGGAGGGACATCAGCGTGAAGCCGTTTCCCGCTGTGTTTCTGGCCATGCAGGGACATGGTGACAGCTGTGACAGCGGGTCACACCACTGTCTCCCTGTCCCCATCCTTGTGGGATGCTGGCTCCAGGCGTGGTGCGCTCGCCCCTGCCAGGTGGGCGACCATGGGGATCTCCGCTTCCCACAGCGGCTGGTGCCTGCCTGTCCCAGGTGGGCTGCGCTGTTGACACAGGGCTTTGTGCCCTCTGTGTCCCGTGCACACAGAAAAAAAGGAAGCTGGAAGCGGAAAAAAGGGAGTTGCATGGGTTTTGGAGGGTTTCTGTGCTGCAGCGTGTGCTGGCGCGGGGAGCTCTGACTGAAAGGGCTGCTGCGGGTGGAGGGGACGGGGCTGGACCCAGCCCCCAGCCAGCCCGGATGATGCCGGGGGATGCGACACCTCACAAGGCTGGACTAGGTGGGGTGGCTGGATCCGGCCCACCGCGGGCGTTGCTGTGGGCTGAGGTGTGGAGCAGTGTCCTGCGAGGGGGACAGCAGTGTGGGGACAGCAGGGATAGCGCGGGAGCCTGCCAGGATGGGCAGGGGTGCCACAGGCTTGGCCAGAGCAGGTGGACTCGATCCTGCTGTTGGCTGAAAACTGCTGATTGTTTTCACAGACGTTTTTTAAGTAGTGCCTTCTTGCAACATTTCTGTGCTGTACAGCAGGTCCCCATGACAAATATTTTATCCTCTCAATAAACCCTCCCCTGCCCCACCTTTGGGGCCTAAAACCTGCAAACTAGTACAAATATTTGTTTTCTTAAACAACGGGGATTTTTTTATCAGAATAGAACTGTTCCATGAAACATCTTTCAGCCAAGAGTGTTTGGAGGCAGGGATGGCCCTGCTGTGCTGGCAACCCGTCTGCTCCCCATCCACCTCGAGACTGAGAGCCCTGGTGCTCCCAAGTGTTTGCCATCTGTGCTTGCTGGTGGGAGGATGAAATCTCTTGCAGGTATTTGAGAAACAAAAGGCACCTTTCCGTGCATGGCCAAACCAGCCCCTCATCTCTAAGGGCTGCCCTGAGATGCATCTCCATGCATCTGCCCAGAGTTTTCTGCCTTTGCCAGGGAGTTTGCAGAGCACGGGGAGCCCGTCCCTGCTCTAGCAGCCAGCACAAACCTGCTGGGGTCCTGGATGGACATCTGGAACACAGCGTATCAGAAGGGGTTTGGCTTTGCTCCACGGGCCCCTCGTAAGGCCTGTGGCTGGACTTGGAGGACACAGCGCAGAGGGACTCACTGCTCCTCCAAGCATCCCCCCAGGGCTAATCCCCAGGGATGGCGTTGGGGCCACAGGGCAGGCGGGGAAGACCTGGAGCAGAGCAAGTCCTCGGGGGGACACGTGTGCCCCAGTGCATGGCTCTGTGCCCAGCTTTCTGTGGTTTTTTGGGTACAGTCCAGCTCTAATGTAGGCTGAAAAGCAGGGCAGCCTTGACTGAACAGACAGGGGAGAGGACAGGGCTGGATGCAAAACGCACCAGGGTTTGGCACTTCTGCTGCTGCTCAGGTCAGCGTGGTGCTGCACGTGGTTGGTGCACTTGGGCAGGACAGCGGTACAAGGGTGACGCGTGGCCGGGACCCGTGGCTTCTCCCAGGCAGCCAAGTGATCCAGAGGTGGCGTTTCATGGCAGCCCACAGGATGGTCGTCTCCCACGGGTGCCCGAGCATCGTTGCGTAAAGCGGGATGTTGCAGGCTGAGCCCTACTGCTTCCCTCATCTTCCTCCTGCGGGCTGCAGGCAATGAAGAGGAGGTGGGTTGTTTCCCTCCAGGGAACAGCCAGCTCTTCTGCCCGGTGGGATTTGGACCCCCCACGGGGGCTCAGCATCCTGCTTGGGGTGCCTTCTGCATCCCTTGTGGGTGCTGGGTCTCCCCAGGGTCTCTCAGCATGGTTTGATCTGACTTGCCTTCGGATCCGGAGCAGCTCTTATTTGCTCTGGGTGTACTCAGCAGGGCTGCCTGTGGGTGCCGGGGCACACGTCCCCAGCCAGCCACAGCCCCGGTACCGGGCAGCGGGGGGGCAGCCAGCAGGGAGTTAAAATGGTACCCGAGGAAAAGGGAGTGCGGCTGCTTTAATTATTTGGCTGCGGTGAGAACTTGGTGTGGAGGAAATTGAACCCAGGGGAAAAAATACTGTAATTTCATGCAAAAATTACATGGCAGCTCCGAGTGATTTACTGCAGCTATTTTGGTGGCCAGCTCTGGGGTGTAATTAGAGTATTACTGGATAAGTGGCTGGTGGTGGAGAGGGTCTTTCCAAGGCGTCTCACCTGGTCTCGTGTGTTGGAGAGGGGTCCAGGCAGGCTGGGACCGGGATGCTAGGAGGGGGCGTGTTTTGTCCCCAGAGGCAGGGGGCTTGATATCTCTCAGCTGGATGTAGGCACCTTGCAGAGCATCTCTGGCTGTGCTGGCACCTCGTGTCTCACCAGCACCCTTGGGACCCTCAAGGGAGGCTCGAGGTCTTATCCAGCTCTGGGGTGGCTTGTGCGGGGGGGCGGCATGGCCACACTGTGTGAGTCTCTCAGGGAAGGGGGTGCGTGGGCTCAGCCTCGCCGCGTAGCTGTGCTGGGGGGATTTCTCAGCACGTGGCTTGGTGCCACAGCATTTTTGGGGGAGCTGGGAGAGGATGTGGCTTCCAGCTGTGAGTGTTGGGGTGCTGTGATCTGGGATGCTGGGGCTGGCTGCGCGCTGTGCTGGACCCCGGGGGGCAGGTCGCTGCCTGGGGCTCTCGTAGGGTGCTGCAAAGGGCGCAGAGCTCAACCCCATGCTCGCCCCATGCGCAGCAATCCCCTGCTACTGCCAGCCCCCCGGCCTGTCCTCAGCATCACCGTGGGGCCGAATATGAGCAGGGCGAGCAGTGGTGTCTGGCACAGGTCCCCTGAGCAGTGCCATGCCTGGCGGCACCGCGAGGTCCCCCTGCCATCTGGCCAGGGCAGGTGGCTCAGCAGCCTCCGGCTCTGCCGCAGCCTGAAGGCGAGCGGGTGGCCGTGCCAGGGCCAGCCGGCTCGGAGATGCGTGACACACAGGCACAGCTCGCCTGGTACCTAACCCCCCTTCCCTCTTTTGGCATTGCATTACAGGGCAGGGATATGGGACATGTGTGGGGCTGGAGGCAGGCAGGGCAGGCAGGAGGTGGGCAGAGGCTCCTGGCTGTCCCCTGCCCCCACCAGCCCTGCACTGTCACTGGCGTGCAGCCTGCAGGCAGGGACCCCGTAGCCAGGGAGTGTGTGGAGCCAGCCCATCACCTTGGCATTGGGGCACGCTGCAGCGCCAGCCCAGCTCTGCCTGGGCCGTGCCTCTCGGTGGCACCTGGTGCCACGGCAAGCCTGCAGCTGGGCTCTGTTCACTCACCGCTGCACGACTGCACCCGTGCAATTCCTGCCTGCTTGCAGGGTGCTGGGAAAGGCCAGGCTCCCCCAAAACGTCCCTTGCTGGGCTCAGCCCTGGGCTCTGCACCCCAAAAGTGCAGCCCGTGCCTTTAGCAAGGGGGACTGTGGGGGCAGTGACACCATCCCGGGGCCAGGCCGCCGCCTGCTGAGCCCCTCGGCTCCCCCAGGAGGGTCCCTGAGCTCCCCAGCCCTGCCTGCTCTCTGCCCGCTTCCCCAGGAGGCGAGCGTGCCTGCTCGTTATCGACAGCCGCCCTGGTGTGATCTAATGAGCCCTTTGGGGAGCGCATGGGGCGGGCCAGGCGGTGCTGGGAGGACTCGGGGAGATGGTGGTTCTGCCGGGGACGCAGAGGGATTACGGTGTTACACATCGCACCCAGGGCTCCTCCTCTGCCCCCGCGGCCCCGCTGGTCCTCCTGGCAAAGCCCGGTGGCGCCAAGGGTGGACGGTCCCAGCTGGGAAGGCAGCGCGGTCCCCTCGGGGTGGTGGCTGGGGCTGCCCAGAAGGACAGAGCTTGGGACGGACACCGTGGGGTGAAGGGACCTCTCCCCTGCCAGCCGCACCGGGGACTTCTGGCCCCTTCTGTACTGAACCAGCTTGGGGGCAGCCATAGCTGGAGGAGGAGGTGTCACGCAGAGCCCCAGCAAAGTCACAGCAGGTTTGTGGGCTGTGCTGGCCCCATCGGGAGAAGCCCAAGGCTTTGGCCAAGGCAGGAGCAAACTGGAGCGGGGAGTGTCTTTGAGCAGGCTGTGGGAGCTGAATTTACCATCCAGGTGTCCCTCCAGCACTGAAATCACCCGATGCCAGTCCTGATGCTGTCCCCATACAGCCATCCCCTTCCCCCCGGGCTCTGGGGACCCATCCCCTGAGCCACCTCACCGGGACCCAGTGGCTGAGCCGGTGTGAGCCCCACTGGCCATGGTGGGAAGTGGGGAAGATGCTGGTGCTGTGTTTGTCCCTTCTGGACGGCAGGGAAAGGCTGTCCCACAGGGGATGGGTGCTGCGGGTGCTCCCTGGGCTCTCAGCGAGGTGCCAGGGGACGGGGACGAGGCAGGACCCACCGGGGCAGGGAGGATGCTCCTGATTTCGAAGGGGACATGGAGTGATGGCAGCTGGCTAAAATAAACCGGCTGCCATGGAAACGCAACACTCCCATTGCAGAACGTGGTAGCAACCAGCTGTTTGGCAGCAGCGGTAACCAGGGCCAGGAGAGGGATGCTCGGCCGCGCCTGCCACCTCTGCTTCAGTGGCATTGCTGCTGCCGCTGGGATGGTTCCAGCCTGGGCATAAGGCGTCTCCTGATGTGGCCGACCTGCCCTCCGCCAGCTCCCTCCTGGCCGGGAGGTGTGCAGGGGGTCTCACCCCGCTGTGCAGCCCCAGCGTGCAGAAAAGGCTGAGCCAAGCGCCCGCCCGTGGCTCGGCACCCACCTGGGTGCGTGGAGGCTGCAGAGTGGGGATGCCTGAGTGGGCATCCCCGGCTGAGGGCTGCGGTGCAAGTGCTGGACATGGGGGGCTGCCTGGGGGGGGCATGGGGAGCGGTGTGTGGTTTGATTTGCATCAGTCACTTCTCGGGTGGGTTTGGGAATCGCTTGCAGAGCTCGTGGTCAGGAGGGGGAGGGAGGCACCGAGCCAACTGCGAAACACAAACTCAGCTGCCGAGTCCACAGGGGCGGTGAGGGGGAGCCGTGCCAGGGCGTGCAGCCCAGGCTGCTCCCGGGGGGCTGCACCGGCGTTGGGTCTGCTGCGAGCCATGAGGTGTATGGCAAAGGTGGGCCAGGACCGGCACGGGGCCAGGCAGGGGATGGGCTTTGCCCTGGGGACCCATCCAGCTGCCACAGCACCCGTCTCTGGCCTGGAACCCGGCCCGGAGCTCAGGCAGCCACAGCCAGGCTGGGGACGGGGCTGGCGAGTCCTGGCAGTGGCTTGGGGTCACGGTGGTGGTTTCCACCTGGCCCTTCTCCTTCAGGAGAGGTTGGGCTGGGGCACGCCATCACCCCGCCCCAGGGAGCAGCAGAGGGACATGGGCAGGGGGCCGGCAAGCACCTGGCACAGCCTGGCTCCATGGCACGGGGTCCCAGCCCCGCTCCTACACCCCAGGGCATGGGGCTTGCCTGGAGCCATCCTTTGCCCCACAGCATTGGGGATCTGCGGGGCAGGGCAAGGCTGGACCCCCCCGCCCGGCCCCTGCCAGGCTCTGCCCCTGCTCTGCCCCGGGGGGTGGCACAGAGAGGGGCCGTGGGGGGCTATGCAGGGAGGGGGCTGCAGCATGGGGACCGCCGTAAGCCCCGGCTGCCCCTCTCCCCCCGCCCCAGCGCACGCCTAGGGGGTGATTAGCGGCTCCTAATGAGATGCCAGCTGGGCTTCGAGCTGGCCGTGATGCGTGAGGAGGCGGGAGATGCTCTGGCCCGGCCATGCTGAACAGCCCTCAGGCTCCTCGCGTGTCAGCCACCTGCGACAGAGAGCGCGGGACGGACACGGCCCGTCACGCCTCTAATGGGCATTTGGTTCAATTAGCATCACGTCAGACCGGCTCTGCTCAGGCGACGCGCTGACCCGAATACACTCGCCTCCGCTCGGCAGCCGCCGGCGAGACCCCCGCGGCGGGGAGGCAGGCGCCCTCCCTCTGCCCCCGCCGTGCCCTTTGTGGGGGCACCGGGCAGCCCGCGCGGTCCCCCCTGCCCAGCTCCAGCAGCGATGCCCCAGGAGGGAGGTGCTGGGGTCGGACAGCCCCGGCTCCCCGAACGGGAGGTGTCAGACAGGACCCGGCCCCAGCTGCGGGGCAGCGAGCCGGCTGCAGGGTGCCTGAGACAGCGCGAGGGGCTGGGGGGCTTATGGGGCCTCGAAGGGGGGCTGGCTGTGGATGGTGCAGGCACTGCAGAGACCTGACGGAGCCGTGCGGAGGGTTTGCTGTAAGATGCTGCAGGGCGCTGCAGAGATACGGCTGTGGGACGCTACGGGGCACAGCACGGGGTGCTGTGGGGCATTGCAGAGAGCTGGTTTTGGGGCCCAGCGTGGGGTGGTGCAGAGGGCTGGCTGTGGGGCAGCTGCATGGCTACAGGGCAGTGCAGAGGGCTGCCTGGGGTAGGAGAGGGCAGCGCAGGGGGGTGGCGGGAGGTGCTATGGGGCAGTAACGCTCCGGCGTGCTATGGGGCAGTGCAGAGCACGAGCTGCAGTTTTGGAGCAGAGGAGATCCCATGCACACGGCAGCTGCTCAAAACTGCCTCGCCGAGCCCTGCGCCGGGGGCTGCTCCTTCTCGGCAAGGCAGCGCGTGCTGCCCCAGCCCTGGGGGCAGCAGGGACATGGGGAGATCACCGGGGCTGCTCCCAGCAGAGAGGCCAGCGGGGATTCACAGCCCTCCTGAGCCCAGCGTGCTGCCAGTGCCAGGCTGCGTCCCATCCTTGGGGAGCTGGAGGAACCTTGTCACACGATAGGCTGGATTTACAGCCACCTGGCTGCCCTCTCCCCGGCTTTCTCCTCCGTGCTGCTTCCCTCCGCCTGAAGCCAGTGCCGGGTTCACCCACCCGTGCAAGGAGGGCTGCCGTGGAGCAGGCTGATGTGCCTGCAGCCACCAGAGGTGACGGGGGTCTCATCTCGCGCCCTGCCTCGGGCACAGTGTGGGGGCCTGGCTGCCGTCAGCATGGGGCGTCCATCCTGGTTGTGAGCATCTGGGGTGCTTGGCATCCCTCTGGCGCGCGGGGTGTGCTGCTGCGGCGTGCCAGCTGCCATCTGCTCACCAGGCAGGCGTGGGCTGGGCTCAGGATGCAGCGCTTTGGTGCCAGGGCTGGTGGACTGCGCACAGCCACCAGCCGCTTTGGGCAGGACGGAGGGGACAGGCTCATGCTGGGGCAGCAGTGACGCCAATGGTGGGGAGTAGGGCTGGCCGTCCCCAGGGGATGGTGCCAAGAAGCCATGGTGATGGCCGTCCTGCACTTAGGTGCTGGTGCCCATGGGCAGTGCCATTTCTTGGACGAATACGACCTCTTTGGGGGTGTCACAGGCAGGTGACTGTCCCATGCCACCACCACCCCTGGACGGCATCCCCTGGGATGAAGCACCATCGGGGCTGTCAGCAGCCTCTGACCCCCGGAATATTTCCTCCAACGCTGGCAATTTTTATGTGCGAGAAGTAAATAAGCATCAATTAACCCCTGGAGCCATCCTCGTGCTGCCGGAGAGCAGCCGGCAGAACGCTCGTTAGTGGCCCTGTCACTGCTTCCTCCTGTTAACCAGCGTGTGGATCTCCGCCAGGTAACAGGCTCATTAGCTGGATGGACCAGCAGCCCAGCAGCCCAGTACAGGCCCTGGCCGTGGGGCTGGGGCTTGCTGGGAGCGTGCAGGGTCTTTGCAGCGTGACCAGGCTGTGCTGCCACTGGGAGGGGTAGAATGCGTGGGGAGGAGGCTGGGGTTTGGGATTTTGGGGTTCTGTGGTTTTGCTCAGAAAAAAACCCAGGTGACATGGGGCAGCAGGGAGGGGTGGCAGCCCAGGGACAGTGATGGGGACAGCAGACGGGCGCAGGGGATGTGGCAGGGACAGGGGCAGGTCAACAGGGCCCCCTCATTTGCTCTCCTCAGCTCTGGTCCAGACCAGGGCTTGTGCAATCCTGCTCTCGCTTGAATTGCACTTGAATTGCACTTGTTTCCCCCCACCCCGTGCTCCCTTGGGGCAGGCAGGAGGATGTCCAGTCCCCCCTCACACCCCGAGACCCGTGGGCACCTCAAGGCTGGAGGAGCGACCCCCGGGACACGCTGCTGGCGGTGGGGATCGGCAGGGTGCTTGGGATCCTGCAAACACCCTTTGTGCCTGGCATCGATGCCCGTCTCGGGGGTCCACAGCACCCCGCCGCCGTGCTGGGCACAGCCTCGCCAGACAGCATCTGTCCGTTCAAAAGGACACAGGGGAAACTGTGCTCCCAGCACAGCGGCAGCAGCATCATCATCATCGCTGCCAGATGCAAATTGATAGTCAAGTCACTCATCCAAACAATGGGGTCCAGCTAATCCTTTTACAATGGGACTAATTGCTAATCAGACCGATTTCACACTGGCTGTTCCCCTGACAATGAGGCTCCTTGGAGAAGGGCTCCTGGGGGGGCGAGAAGGCTCCGTGGGTGCCCACGGCTCCCACCAGCCCCTCCATCCCCCTGCCAGGCCCTGCAGCAGGGCCAGCCCCCGGCAGAAAGGCACCCGGATGGCACTGGGGTCTTCCAGGTTGGCAAAGCCTCCAGCAGCTGGTGGCCAGGGGCTGGCACGGGCTCCAGCCTCATCCTCTCTTGGTGTCAGCCAGGGCCGAGCAGGGCTTGGGTCCACCTGCAACACCTGGCAGCCCTGGTGCCACCTCCAGCCCTCGCCTCTGCTACCCAGAGCATCTCCTGCACCTCCACAGAGCTACGGGGGTGAGGGCTGGTGCCTGAAACGGTGGGTGTCATCCCCCAGCAGGAGCCCTGGCACGGTCTGGATGCACGCTGGGGACCGGTGCTCCTTGCCCTGCACCGTTTGGGTACCGTGGGGCTGCGGTGCCGTGTGGGGCCAGGATGCCGGGAGGGTGTCTCTGCTTTGGTGAGGGGCCTGAGCCATTGGATCGGGGTTGGGGGGGTGCCATGAGGGCAGATGGGGACAGGGAGGGAGACACAGCAAGGGTGCAGGGCATGGCCAGCCCTGCAAAGGTGCGGGACTTCGGGTCACAGGGCACAGCAGTGTCGGAGGCATCATGGGGACCCTGGGACTGGCAGCAGCCTTTGCCTGCTCCCCCCCACACCCTGCCAAAATCTGCCAGACCCTGGTGCACACCCCTGCCAAGGCAGCTGCTGCCAGGGCGTTTTTGCCAGCCCTGGTGTCCCCTGCACATCACCGCACTGCCAGGGGCTGGCCAAGAGCTGAGCCCCACATTTCGGGGCGTGCGATCGTGCGCTGCTCCCCGCCAGCGCGGGGCTGGGTGCTGTGGGACGCCAGGTGCTCGTGGGGCTGCCGGGAGCTGCCGGGGCGGTGGCGGGTGAAGGGGGTCCCTGCCTGCCTGGTGTTAATAAGCTCCTGGCCCGCCCCCGTGCAGCCCGCTGCCCTGCGCCGTGCACCCCAAGCCACGGCCAGCCAGGCGCGTCGGGGTGCTAATGAGGAGCGAGCCCAGCTCGCCGCGCCTTGCACTTAATTGCTGCTGTCTTTTGGCTCTTAATGAAGCTCTGCTGCAGAAGAGGCAGCAGCCTCCCCTCCCTTCCTCTCCCTTGGGCAGCCTGACCCCGCCAGCCCCCACCGGCCCTGTCCCCTGCCCGACACCAGCCTGGCCCTGGGTTCGTGGCTGGTGCTGGGTGCCTGGGTGCCCTATGCTGGAGCTGCGAAGCAGGAGGGAGGCAGTAGCAGAGAAGGTTAGCACCGTGCTGAATGTCACCCCTGTCCAGCCGTGGTGTTCCCAAGCCCCCCAGACACCATCCCCTCTCTCCGTGCTCTGCCTGGCAGCTCAGTCCCAGCCACGCAGGGCTGCAGCATCTCCTGCCTCCCAGGCTGAGCAGACCCGGGGAGCACCGGCAGGGAGGGACCGGGGCCATGCAGGGGGTCTCCACTCCTGCGAGGGGCCCAGCAGCAGCTGGGCATCACCCCAGCAAGCCCTGCTCAGGCATCCCCAGCCCCCCAGGGTCTGCGTGTGAGTGCAAGGCGGCACCACGGGGCTGAGCTGGCTGGTGGCTCTGGCTCTGCAGACGCGGTGATGGCCACATGCTTTGCTTCTGTCCCCTGCCGCTTGCGCTGCGGCTCAGTCACATGGACGGGAGCTTGGGTCATCCTGCGGTTCAAGGGAGAGGTGTCTGGGGGGGTCAGGGAGAGCTCTCCCTGCCAGGCAGGCTGGCCCAGGGCTCAGCTTGCTCCAGCTGAAGTCAATGAGCATCGACACGGGCAGCCACCACCGCGGCGGGCAGCGCACGTCCCAGCCTGTTCCCTGAGCCATGCCAGCCATGGCCTGCTCCCTCCCCAGCTGTGCACAGGGCTGTGCAGGAAGGGGTTAACGGCTAGCCCATACCTGCAGTTGCATTTTAAAGATGTGAAATTAAAGCCCGTAATTTATTCTCCCCACACACGAAGGAGCAATTAGTTCTAAACACGGCTTAATCAGTCAGCGCGAGATTGATTTCTGTAGACTTGGATTTGGTGGCTGCTGGCGAGGAGCCAGCCTGGGAGCAATCTCCAAATAAATGAAGTGCAGAGAAGTAAGCCATTACATAATATGATAGATGAGGCTGGAGCTCACTCGCCTCTTCATTAGTATTCCACTGTACGCTGGCAACAGCACCAAACTTTCTCCCCAGCACCTTGGTTTCTTCCCCCTCCTCATCCCTCTGCCCCTCCTGCAGCTCGGCAGGGGCAGGAGGAGCTGCATCCCTTCAGCAGCCCCTGCCGAGCCCCGAGCCCACGGGCAGTGCAAGAGCAAGGGTCTCTACATCGTGGACTGATGCCTCTTCGGGATGCTCTTCCCTGGGCGTCTTGCCTTTCCCCTCTGGACCCTGGGGAAACCGAGGCACAGGGAGCTGGACTGGCATCCCATGAGCTGCAGAAGATCAGCAGCAAGAGGCAGATGTCCCTGTCCCCTCTCCTCCCCTGGCCAGAGCTTTGAAGGCATCTCCCCAGGGTCACCCCAGCCTGTCACCCCACGGGGCAGTGGCAGCTGGGCATGCTTGCGTTGGGACGCGGCCCCTGGTGCAAGCTCCCTGCCTCCTCCAGCCTTCTGCCAGGGCATCCCCACTCTGGCCAGCGAGCTGCTCAGAGCCGCAACAGCAGGCAAGAGCAAGAGCAGCAGAGTATTGCTCTCAGTAGGAAAACCCCTTGAGGTGCTGGATGTGGATGCAGGGAGCCAGAAGTGTCTGCGGAGAAAGCACTCCCCGACCAGCCCTTGTCTGGGCAATGGGGGTTGTAGCTGGGTTTGCAAACCCCCTGTGCTGTGGTGCCTGAGCCTCTCGGGCAGGGTGCATGCCTTCTGTCCCTGCACTGGACCCAGCCTGCAACCACGCAGAGAACCAAACCCTCTCTGGTTTGGTTCTGCAGGGCCAGCAGCCCCTGGCCCTGCTCGCAGGGGGTGACAGGCCTTTTAGGGACAAGATCTCCCTTACTTGGTGCTGGTGCGTTGCTTTAGGCTGTGGTGGTGGCAACGCACACAGCGTGACGCATGCTTCTCCCTCCCCGGTGAGGAGGGGAGCACATCACAAAATGACGCTGGGCAGGGAAAGCGGTTTGGAGCCAGCTCTGGAGGGTCGGTCCCGGCAGTGTGTGGGCAAAGGGGGACCCTCTGCCCGTGGAGCCGGTGGGGTGCTTGGCAGTGGGGAGAGTGGGCTGGGACCTCTGCAGAGGTGTGCGTGGGCAAGGCTGTGCTGGGAGCATCCCGGTGGGCTCTGCTTAGAGCATGGGTGGCCGGGGCTGGGAGGGATGGAGAAGACCTGGACCTCTGCATGGACGTGGTGCAGGGCCTGACTCTGCCCCTGTTTTTGTTGCCTTGTCCCTCCCCAGGCTCCTACCAGGGAAGAAAAGTCCCCTGAGACCTGGCCCTGCCTGGTGCAGGGCTGGTGCAGGTCCCCAGGGCACGTGCTAAAGACCCCCCCCATACTCCCTGCCACGACAGTAATCGTGCTAATGATAGATAGCTGATAGATACAGCAAAGGGCCATGACCCGTGGGCTCCTGGAGGTGAAATGCCCAGCAGTACCGTGGGAGAGACCCGCCAGCTGAGCCCCCTGCGCCCTGACCCCTCCAGCAGTGTCCCAGGGGATGGAGCCCAGCTCCCCCATGATGTCCCATGCCCCCCCCCAGCCCTGCGATCATCCCCCTCCTGCCCAGGGTGCTGGGGCCGCTGCTGACCATCCCCTCTGTCCTTGCTGTCTCCGCAGAACTCCATCCGGCACAACCTCTCCCTGCACACCCGCTTCATCCGGGTGCAGAATGAGGGCACCGGCAAGAGCTCCTGGTGGATGCTGAACCCTGAGGGCGGCAAGACGGGGAAGACGCCCCGCCGGCGGGCGGTCTCGATGGACAACAACAGCAAGTTCCTGCGGATCAAGGGGAAGGCCAGCAAGAAGAAGCAGCTGCAGGTGACACAGGAGCATGGGGAGGACAGCCCTTCCTCCCAGCAAGCCAAGTGGTCGGAGAGCCCCGCGTCCCACGCCAGCGATGAGTACGACGCCTGGGCGGACTTCAGGACGCGGGCCAACTCCACGGCCAGCACGCTGAGCGGGCGCCTCTCACCCATCATGTCCAACCATGAGCCGGACGAGCTGGAGGAGGACGACGGTACCCCCTCCTCTCCACTGATGTACCCCAGCCCCTCCAGCACCATGTCTCCTTCCCTCAACGCCCGCTGCTCCGTGGAGCTGCCCCGGCTGACTGACCTGACTGGCACCATCAGCCTGAATGAGAGCCTCGGAGAGAGCATGCTGGAGGACCTGCAGGATGGCTACACCATGAGCCCTTCGCAGCAGCTCCCCCCGGCCGCCCTGCGGCAGCGGAGCTCCAGCTTCACCTTCAACTCCAAGTGCTCCACCATGGGGGCTGCCACCAACACCTACTGCGGGACTATCTACAGCCAGCCGGCCATGAGCCTCATGCGCCGCCTGCCCATGCAAACCATCCAGGAGAACAAGCAAGCCACCTTCTCGCCCGTCAGCTCCTACAGGAACGCCTCGCTGCAGGACCTGCTCTCCTCCATCTCCTACGCGCACAAGGAGAGCATGGTCCCGGGGGACCTGCCCCTGCCGCAGGCCAGCCCCATGGTGCCGGCCCGTGGCCACAGACACAACCCGCTGCTGTGCGGGAGCGGGGAGCAGGGTTTGTCCTCCTACCCGTCCCACTCGGGCTCTCTCATGAAGAGCAACGCTTTGTACCACCCGTCACCAGCCGGTCACCACCCTGCGGTCAACACCAGTGCCTTAGCTAATCCTGTCAGCCTTATGAGCTTGCCCAGTGACACATGCAGCATGACAGCCATGCCGCACCACGGGCATCTGCATTCCTACGCTAATAACCAAGGGGCACACATGAGCTTGCTGGATTCGCTGCAGGGCCCCTACCCGGGGGCTGTCCACCCCCCCGTGTTGGGCCAAGACAGGTTCCCAGCAGACCTGGACCTGGACATGTTCAACGGGAGCCTGGAGTGCGACGTGGAGTCAATCATCCTGAATGACTTTATGGACAGCGACGAGATGGACTTCAACTTCGACTCGGCTCTCCCGCCGCAGAACGGGCTCAACGTGCCCGCGCTGCCCGGGGGTCCGCAGCCCACGAACCAGAGCTGGGTGCCCGGGTGATGCCCGCCCCGGGGGGGGGCTCACCACCGAGAAGCCACGAGGGGAACATTGAGACTAACTTTTTTTTTTCCTTTCTCTTCTGCCTTTGTTTGTTAAGATGGGCTAGAGCCATCGGTCTGAGCTTGAGGTCGAACACAAAACACAAAGCGTAGGGTCAAATATTGAGACGGGCTAGGGCCCCCAGCCCCTAGCCCACGCGCGTGCCCGATCTGCTGGGTCCTCCCGTGAGGTCCTCCGGAGGACGCAGGGCAGGCGGGCGGGAGAGGCAGCCGGAGCCAGGCGGGTCCAGGGGGGGAGCAGGAAGGGAAAGCCTTTCCAGACGGTACCAGTGCCCCACTGCCACGGTGCTGGTTTGGTTTGTCCTTGGGCTGGGTGACGGAGTAGTGACGGCTGGTGGCGTGGGAACACCCTGTGTGGGCATACCCTGCGTGGGCATCCCTAACTGGAAAGGGACCCTTTTCTCTGAGCTGCCTCGGGAAACGAGTCCTCCGAGTAGAAGTGTCAGGAGCGGAGACCCTGCCCCATGGCAAGGGGGGGCTCGTCACCCCTAAATCCTGGTGGAGATCTGAGCTCTGCCAAGCCCACGTGCCCAGGCCACCTCCACTGCGGGTCTCCTTGCGTGGCTGCAGGCAGGTTTTCTTACCAAGCAGTGAGAAGGGGGGTTGGTGATGGAGGGAAGGTTGCACAATCTGCAGCCCTGGGCAGCGTCTTGGCAGCCCACACACCCACCAGTGGCTGCAGGTGCCACGGTCACGCCTGCCCACGGGAAAGCTGCGGCACCCTGCCTGGAGCAGATGTGGGCACGCTCCTGCGCGTGGTGCACGGCCCTGCACAGCGTGGTCCTGCTGGGAGTGATGTGCTGCTGGCCTCTCGGGGCTCAGGGGGAGCTCACAGGGTCGGGGAGGGGGGCGTATTTATTTGATTTCATGCACTCTTGCCATTGAGTTTTGCCATTGAGTTTTTGCATTGGAAGGAAGAAAGGGTTGAGCTTAGAGAGAGGAGGAGAGAGGCCGTGGGCAACGCTGAGGGCTGCGCCCCGTCGCATGTCTCATCTTGGCTTGGCCGTGGCTTTGGATATTGGATGACGGGGTGGAAGGTGGGGGGCTGTGATGTGGGTCATCCTCAAGAAGGGAGTGTGTGCGTGTGAGGAGGGGAGGGATGTGGTGGCCAGGCCTCCGGAGACAGCGTGGGGGCCACCCCGCCCCAAGCCTAGGTGACCCATGCTGCTTCCCCCACGTGCAGAGCTCAGGGAGGTGCCACAGGGCTCGCAGCTGGGGCTGTGGGGCTCCTGGGGTCGCTGATGGTTTCAGGAGTGACTCTAGCCAGCAGTCAGCATGCCTGCCCCAGAGGACTCGCTGCCCATCCCCAGGATGCCAGGAGAGCTGGTCCGAGGAGATGGCAGCAAGAGGGGTCAGCCCCGGTGCACCCATCCGCCAAGGGCTGGTGCTCCGTGGGGATGGGGACGGGGATTCACACGTGGTCCTGCTGCGTGTCAGGAGCCCAACCGGCCCCACTGCTCTGCGGGGCAGGGACGGGCCAGGGACCCACCGCCATCCTGCGCGGCGGGGGCGAGGGCGAGGGCTCCCTGCTGCGGGGCAGCTCAGCCCTTGGTGCAACAGAGTTTTTGGAGTGAGGGGGAGCCAGGCAGGCTGGCGGGCAGCCGGAGCGGCTGGCCCAGAGGAGATGGAGGGGCTGGGAGGAGAGGCTGCGGCAGCTGCTGCTCTGTCCCACGGGGCTCTCTGCACAGCCCGTCTTCCTCCTGGGCACCACAGGCTTTCCCTAAACCCCCTGCCCCTGGGTTGCAGCAAGGGTTAGTCCATTGAACCAGCACCTTTTCCTGGCCCAGCTCTTCCCTTCTGGCTCCAGCACCACCTCTACCATGGTGCAGGTGCTGGGTCCCACTGAGCCATAGGGGAAGCGTGGCTGCTTGGAGCCAGGGCAGGGGGGGACTCATGGGTGGGCACCTCCTGCTCCTCGCCTGACCCACGTGTCTGTGGCAAAGTGTGACAGAGGAGCCCCATGTGCCACCGTTCACCTGTGCCCTGGGCACACGGCGGGCATAATCTCTAAAGACATTCTTACAGGTTAATTAATTATGTTTACATTATTTGATCATGTACAGAATTTAATATATTCTATTATATATAATCTTTCTTGAATGCTTTTTTAAAAAGGATTATTCTTTGGTCAGGATCATTACCGCATTCGTTTTATACACCACCTCTCGTTTCAGGCATATTTAAAATTGTTGGAATCCAATTGCAAATGGCTATTTAATACCCGGCACCCCAGCTCTGCACATGGGGTGTGAAGAACTGCTAGCGAGGAGAGGCAGGAGGGCAGCTGGGGCTGCCACGGGAGAAAGGGGGGCTCTGCCCCCCAAGCACGGGAGAAAGGGAAGGGGTCCTGGCTCTTCCAGGCATCTGATCCCCAGGCACACATCCAGCAGCACACCAGCACGCCGGGCAGTGCAGGCCAGCTGGGGCTCACGCCGGCAGTCGGGCATTTGCAGATGGGATGCTCAGGCACGGGGACCCCCAAAAAGCCCTTTGGTGTTGCAGATACGGGCTGACCATCGTTGCGGAGGGGAAGCCGCACCAGCAGTAGAAGTCGCCCCTTGCCCCACGCCTGCCCCGCTCCCCCCGCTCGCCTCCCCCTGCCCCGCCGCCTGGTGCCCCCGGGCATCCACCCCCGGGGCACGTCCCATTGCGAAGCTGTCTTTGTGGTTCGTGACCGTGGGGTTGTCGTGTGTGCGGTGGAGTCGTGTTGGTAAGCGTCGTGTGTACAGTCGTCGTGCGGTGCGAGGGACGGCGGGCAGCAGGAGGCCGGCACAGAGACCCCCCCAGAAAGTGGCTGGGACCCCGGGGAAGGGGGGGGTGGCTGGAGGGGGCGGCGAGATGGGCTGGCCCCGCTGCAGCGGAGGGGAGCGGAGCCGAGGGGCTGGGGAATGCCAGGATCACGGTGCCCGGGTGGGGTGGTGGTGACGGCACGGGTGTGACAGGGCCGTGCTCCGTGCCCGTGGGTCAGGCAGGTCCTGGGGGTGGCCGGCGCGACCGTGGCCCCTGCAGCTCCTACCGCCCCGCTGCCAGCGCTGCTTCGAGCGCAGGGACGGGGAAGCCAGGGCTTTATTTCACTGTCCGGTGGCGGCAGAGGCTCCAGGTTCCCTCTCTGGAAGCAGCTCCCCGAGCACAGGCCACCACGTGTCCCACCTCGCTCGGCTTCAGCCTCCCCGCTCCATCACCCCCTCTCCCTCCCAGCCCCCCCGCCCTGCTCCTGCCCATCCCCAGCCCTGCCCGGAGCGAGGAGCCGGCGTCTAGGGGACGCCGAAGGGGCCCCACCGGTTCATACGGCAGTTTTTGGTCCGTCCTTTCCCTCGTATTTATAACTGTACAGACTGGGGGGGAGGGTCTCTGACAGGCGTCATCTCTCACCACGCATCTATCGTAGGCAATGGTAACTTTCTTGATCGTGCTATTAGAGTTTGTGTATGTGGCAATGTAAAGAACTGTGTATAGTGCATTGTACAGCATATTTTCATGAATAAAATTGTTTTAAATATTACAAGGCAGGGCTGCTGCCTTCAGTGCTTGTGTGTGTCTGGGCTGAGACAGGAGTGACAGTGCTGGACCAGTGAAGCTGGGAGGACTGGGGAGAGCCACCGAGGAGAAGATGTGATGTTTGGTGAAACTGAGCTTGCACCCAGCATGGGGATGGTTGGGCTGTGGAGGTGTCCATGCAGTCCCACCTGGACACAGACCTCTGGACGTTGTTCTTGGCAGTCTATAAATATACGTATTCACTGACTTACCAATATTTTCTGAAACTGATGGCCTGCCTCAGTGTCACCGCTGCCCAGTGCAGTGGTGGGTGACAATGTCCAGCTCGTGGAGGTGCTCATGCACCCACTGGCCCAAGCCCCTTCGCTCCCCAGCGAGGCTCCCTGGGAGCAGCCCCCAGCCACTGGCCTGGAAATCTCCTTTTTCAGCAGCTGTTGGAGCTGTTTGGACTGACCCTTTTGTGAGAGAATTTATTTCCTGCCCTGGAAAAAAATACCAAAGTGAGTGGGGGCTGCGGCTCCAAGATTCAGGGTCTTGGAGCAGAGTGGGATGGGAAAACACCTCTGTGGTTCAGGGCTCAGGTTCAGGGATGGGTGTCTGCTCTAAGACCCCTCAGTCAGCCCCGAAAATGGGACCTGCACCCATTAAAGCAGGCTGGAGAAGCTGAAACCCCTCCGAGGTGCTCTCAGGCACAGAAAGTTGAATATTGCCCTGTTGCCAGGCACCACACGGGCTGAGGGGACGGGTCCCCTCTGAAACCCCTGTGCCCAGCCCAGCGGTGCAGCCAGCCCATCTCTCCTCCTCATCCTCCCTCTCCTCGGGGATATTTTCGGATGGCTTCTCTGAGGGCTCTGCAGGGAGGGCAGGATTCGTCCCAGGCCACTTGGGAAGGACTTGAATTCAACTTCTCCCTCGATAAACGGCTAAAACAAAGGTGGGGAAACTGAGCCAGCCTCCAAAACCTATTGCAAAATATCCCCACCATCTCCCCACCTACGTGGTGCCTGGGGGAAGGGGCTGTTGGCTGCGGTTTGTGGGAGCCTGTGCGTGCCACGCACAGCATCTGGATGATGGGCCTCCAGCATATTGCACTTGTGGCCAAGCACCCCGGTGTCACCAGTTCAGCCACCTCCACTTGCTGGTGTTGCAGGTGGAGCATCTTTCTGCTCCTGTAGATCCGTCATTGTCCCCATGTCACTGCCACGTGGCAAAGTGCAGGCATGGAGAGTCCTGGCGAGGAGGCTTGAGACACCCAGTTCGTGTCCGCTGATGGTCTTATGGGAACTTGGAGAAAAAGTCATTAGTGTGGCCGGGCAGTCATGTCTCGGGGTGCTCCCAAAGGCCTGGCGCATCCCCGTAAGCTGGTCCCTATAGGTCAGTACTGGACAAAGGGAGGGATTTCCCTTTGATGAAGGGAGGAGGGATTTCAGCTACTAAAGACTTCCCTATCAGAGAATTCATTTAGTGCAGAATATATTTGCCATGGCTCAACGGAGGAGGGGGTTTCAGCCCCTGGCCCAGCAGTGAGCCTGGCTGGGTGCAGGACCTGTGCTCTCATTTGCCCCGTGCTGCCATGGGGCACACGGGGACCCGGCATGGCTGTGCTGTGGTGTGCGTTGTGCACCAGGAGCTGCTTCAGAGCCAACAAGCTCACACGGGGTGGGGAGTGTGGGGCTGGAGGAGGGGTGCGGCAGGGACCTCTCTGCCCGGCTGGGGGGAAGCAGAGGGGTCCCTCTTTGGTGGCTGAGCTGCCTGGGACAGGAGGGTGTCGTGGGACGGCATGTGGCATTTTTGTCCTGAGTGGGCAAGAGCTGGGAGCAGCCTGAATGTGCCGCGGGCGAGCTGCAAGGGCTCAACGGGCTGTCACCCCAGTCGTCAGATGGGGCTCAAAGACCAGGGGCGGAGGAGCATAACCAGGCTGTTATCTGGGGAAGGACACTGGGATCCAGGTGTTTCTCGTGGGTTTCCAAGGGGATTAGTGCTTGACATGAAGCCACTCATACCTCACTGTAAGGAAACCTGCAACGTAACACAGGATCCCTGCTGGCAGCATCTGCAGAGGTGACTGGGCTGGCAAAGCCATGGTGATCACAGCAAGCCATCGGGTGCGGGTCTTGGCTCCGGATTGGGAGTAGCTCATCATTTTGTAGGACCAAGGGGCAGAACCGAGGCCGGTATGATCAGGGCTGGAGCAAAAGAGACACCAGGAAGGGTTTGGGGGCTTGAATACCATTGCATGAGCTCCCACTGTGAGGCAAGGGAGGAGACAGTGGCTACAAACAGGGCTCAGAGGAACAGGGACCGCCTTAGCACACAGCACAGAGATGGACACGTCGTACAGGTTTCCCAGATAGCGGGGCCAGGACACAAACGGGGCCATGCAACCTCTTGCTCCTTCGTGTTGTCCGTGCTGTGCAGGCTCCTGTCTCACCAGAGGCATGAAGCCAGGATATGCTTTTACCAAGAGAAGGTCTTTCACTCTTTGGCTGTGTCGTCCAGGGTCCCTGCCCAGATTTTACACCATCCAGGACAAGACATGGGCACTGGAGAAGCAATTCCAGAGAGCACCAACAGAGGAAACGTAACTTTTATTCACATTATCCCTTTCCACTGGCATTATTAGTCCTTTCCATGGCAGTCTGGTGCCCGGCACTCCCCACTCTGCAAATCACCCCCACTGTCGCCCCCAGCCCCACCAGTAGTCACTGGGAGTCACTGGCTCCTCACAGGGATGCAGACAGCTCAGCGCATCGTCCCCATTGCTGGTTGGACCAGCCGGGGAGAAGAAACCCCTGCAGAGCCCTGCAATAGCAGTTTGTGCCCACTGCTGTGCAGCCAAGTCCGTGACCTCCTAAATGTGGTCTTAAATCACCCCACATGGTGGTTTGGGTTTTCCTATTTTTGTAAGAAAACATCACATGGCGCCCAGGTGACCTGTTGCTGTTCTCCATGTCCTCAGCGACCCCCACTACCTTGCTGGGGAAACTTGCAATCCTGGTTTTAAAGAAAAAAGAAAAAAAAAAAAAAAAACCAAACCCAGAAAGAAAGACATCAAGTTGGTTTGACAGGATCTATTTTCCATAAATCCCTGTTGATTGGCATTAATTATATCACCCTTTCTGATTCTTTATTCATTGCATTCCATATCAGCCGTTACATTATTTTGCCTGGGATCAATGTCAGACTGACAGACTTGTAATTACCCACATCGTCCTGCTTCCCCTTTTAAAATATTAGGCCAACCTCCACTTTTCTCCCAGGGCCCTGGAAATTCCCGTGTGCTCTGCACCGTACCAAAACTCAACAGCAGTGGTCCAGGACGTGCTTCAGCCAAGTCTCCTGGCCGGTGGTTGTCCTCCCTGGAAGACTGCCAGCCCCCAACACTGGGCATCTCCCGTCAGCTCCTGAGCAGAGCCCGTTTCTTTGCTCCCCATGGTTGTCCTCCTTCCAGACGCTCAGCAGAGCTGCGTGCTGACAGCTTCTGCCTGCTCTGCACGCACTGACCTTCTCCCAGTGCCATCTCCTAATGCCACCGCCGCAGGCTCAGCCTCCGCACAGCTCTCAGCGCACCGACAGCCCTCGTGCAGGCATGAGTTGCAGCCAGCTGCGAGGGTGGGATTTGATGTGCCGAGAAGTCGGACAGGATGGGTCAGTGGTTGTTGTGGCCTGAAACACGGTGGGAACGCAGCCTGGCTTGGTTCCCACCCAACCCCACTCCTGCTCCAGTGACACTCTCACCCCCTCTGCAGCAGCACCCTTCCCAAGGAGCGGGTTGCTCTCCTGCAGTCGTTTCAGCCCAGACTTCACCTCTCCCAGCTTCCCTTGACCCTGTGCTCGGCCCCGCTCTTGTCCTCAACTCTATCTGCTCCTTGTGCTCTCACACTCCCAGGTCTGCCCAGGGCTGGCCTCCACCTCGAGCTCTCTGCTCCCTGGCAGCTCTCATGCCCTGCTCTTCCCTGCAGTCCTCCCTTCTGCCACTCTCAGCCTCACACCCCCAGATAGGGAGATGAGCATCTCAACATCACGGTAAAGAATTGGATCCCACCAGTACCTCTGTCATGGTACATGGATGCCCTGGATGTGAGCAGCCCATCATGCAGATTTAGGAAGCCAGGGTGTTGGTGATGCCCCAGCCATGAGCTCAAAGCCACCCTGCAAATGGACAAGCCATCAACCAGATGTACTTCCCAGTGTGACTCTCAGGCTATGGATGATTTCCATCTGACTGTAAAGATGGACTGCTCTGCACATGTCCCACCCTCTGTCCTGCTCTGGGGATCAGGAGAAAATGGCGGAGCAGGACCATGAGGCAGCTGCGCAGTCTTGAGCCAGGAATAGCTGCAGGCAAGGTGCTGGCAGTCCCCCGCTCTCGCAGCCATCGCAACAGAGATGCTGCGCTTGCAGTGCTGGTGAATACCGCTCTGTCTGCTCTCCTTGTGTCCCGGTCTGCAAGGATCCACCGTGGAGGTCCTCAGCTAGAAGGGATGTCAGCTGGAGGTGAAGGGGATACCAGATGACAGTGAGCTGGGCAGAGACCTGTGCTCAAATTCAGCTCAGGTCTCAAAGAGGAAAGCTCTGGGGATGCGGAACAAGGCTGAGAGATCAAGAGCTAATCCACCAGCTGATTTGTCCAGTTCACACAGGACTGCCCTGACTGGCCAAGGAACCCTTCGAGAAGTTGCGCAAAGCCCACGGTCTGTGAGGGCCTTCCCTTCCCATCCCACTCCTCAAAGTGAGCTGGATGAAGTCAGCAGGGCTGAGGCTGGCTTGGCCCATGCCTGTGCAGCCTGGAAGACATTAGCTTGTATCACTGGGAAGGGGATGCTCTTTAGAGAGTGTTGCCCAAGACCTGTCCTCCAAAGGATGCCCAAAACATCCCAGCCAGGAGGCCTGCCAAAAGAGCAGGAGATACACGTGAACCCCTGAGCATCCCTGCAGAGCTGAGGGGAGGGATGTGGGAAGGTGGGCGGTGTTGGGGGGGAGCAGAAGGAGGCAATGGACCGGGTAGGGGCAGAGGGGCTTTGGTAGAGTCCCTGCTGACCTCCTCAGGAGAGAAATGTTCCGGCATGCGGAGCTCCGGGATGTGAGCAGCCAGGGGGCCCAAGGCAGCCCAGTGAGGAGGTCCTGGTTCCCGTTGACCCCAAAGCCTTGATCCTGCCCACAGAAAGGCTTTCACTGGGGCTGCCCTAGGTGCACTAGGGAAAGAGCAGGGAAAGCCATGCACCCACCATCTTCACACCCGGCTGCAAGCCACCGTTGCCCTGTCCCATTCCCACAGGCAGCGCCAGCCCATCCCAGGGGCACAAGGGACGAAAGAGGGTTTTGGAGCCGAGGAAGGCTGAGACCATTCAAGCGAAGCATCGTCAGGGATCTGCGTGCTGGTGGGAGGCGGGGAGCGGGAGCAGCCCCATGGGGAGCGGTGCCTGGCTGAAAAGTGCTGCTGCTGAGCAGGAGGAGGGACGGAGCCCGTCCCATCGGCCCTGCAGCAGAGCTGAACCACCCCGGGCACTGCCCATGTCCCTTCCCACCCCCCTCCGGCATCTCTCCTGCTGTGCCTGCTCTCATACCCCATGCCAGCTCTGCTCTGCCTGCTGCCTTCGCCTGCCTGCGAGGCAGGGATGTCCCCGTGGGGAGAAGGGGCACATCTGGAGTCGCGCAGAGATTTGTCTTCATTTCCAGGCTTTGGCCGGGAAAGCGGGAGGGTCTCCAGCAGCTCGGGCTGTGCCTCTGACCCTTCCCACCCCATCCTGCCTCAACAGAGCCGGGGCTGGTTTCTTCTTGTTGGCGTTGGCTGCAGGCTTGTCCTGAGAGGATACTTTGACATATTTTACTATTATAAGAGATAACTGGCACTTGAGAAGCTTAATTGGAGAGCTGCAACATTGGAGTGTTGCTTTCTACTCCTTTGAAGACAGCAGTCCCTGTGTGGCCATGAATACTCTCTCTGCTGCACCAGCAGCCTCCCCATTGCCCCTGTGTTTCGTTAACTCGGCTCCTCAAAGCTCCTGGATGAGCTGGAGGGATCCAGCCTGCAGGGGCATCGCTACTGCATCCCTGGAGCTGAAGGTCAGGTCCTGGGGAGGGGACGGGGGCTTCCATGGGCGCCGGTGGGACGGGAGCCAAGCCAGGGCACAGCATCCCCCTCCCCATGATCCCACGGGCAGATGTATCCACAGACGCCCTTGGAGCATGCGGAAGAGGATGAGGACAGAAGGCTATAGACAAATAAGGAGGAAAGCCTTCAGGAGCATGTGTCTGTCATAAGATATTCCCTTGCAGAAATCTTGGAAACCTTAGAACGAGTTTTTGCTCAATGTTATTAATTAAGGCAAAAGAATCCCCATATGGAAAGAGAAACAGTCAAGTTATATTTTTGCTAAATACGCGGCACCATATGGTAACATACAGAAAATTGGCCACATAGGCAGCCTAGAATATATGTTACCATATGTTCATATGTACTTTATAATTTCTTTGTTTTTGAAAGAGGGCATTGTCTTACGGGGCAAAAATGAGCAGCCCACCCCAGGGAGAAGGAGAAACATCACAAGCTGCTTTTGCTGAATTAAGCCCAAGGAAGCAACCCAACCACCTGGCCTGAGGGCTGCCTGCGCAGGCAGGACGGATAAGACAACACGACGGCAGTGTGAGCTTCTTCCCCGCTCCGTGTCCTCCACCATCCCTCCTCAGCACGGGCTGCACTGCTGATAACCTGCGTGTGCAGGCTGGGGAGACCCGGAGGAGGAGCGAAGAGTCTCCCGTTTGTGCTGTCCCCAGGAAACCTTAACTTCCCTGCAGCAAAAGCAAGAAGAGAGAGGGAAGGATCTGCTGGGAAAGCAGCGGGGACCTTGGGAAAACCTGAAGAGCCTCCATCCGCAACCTGCGAGTGCAGCACAGGCCCCCTGTGCATGTGCGAGGGGCCGGGGTGCTGCTGGGGCGTGCGAGGCGTGTCGCAGGAGCACAGACTGTGCAACGCGTGTTTCCCTGGGGAGGTGGCTGCGGGAGGAGGGGTGTACATTTTGCACAGGGCGTGGGTGAGTGTCCCCCCACACGTACACACCCTGGATGCTTTCACATCAGCTGCGTTACATCTCACAGCCCCCTGAGGGGTTTTTGCTGAGCAGCCGGGACAGGAGGCAGCTCAAAGTGAATCAAGCTCCAGCCGGAGCTGGCTGGCACCCGGGTGCTGGTGACTGCGTGTGCCACAGCCACAGTGGTGTGCACAGGGGTGGCTTTGGGACTGTGCCCGCGTGTGCTGAGCTCTCACTGAGCTCGTCGCCCAGAATAATTGGACAGAGGATGTCCAAACAGTGTATGCATGCACGTGTATATGTGCAGGCTTGTGTGTGCATGAGGAGGCATCATTTACCCCACGGGAGGTTGTCACAGTGGGAGAGAGCCCATGGCACGGCATAATGTCCCCAGAGACCAGGTCCTCAGGGACCAGAGCCTCAGGTGTCCCCCCGGGAGTGCGAGGGTGCAGGGCTGCCTCCCCAGTCCCCCTCCAAGGGGACAGCCCAGCCCTGCCCCTGACAGCAGAGCTCTGGCACAGAAGTTTGCTGGGCAAAGGTGCCCCAGCATTTGGCCCGGCTCAGTACAGCCCTAATCACTTTACTGACTGTTTTTTATCTGTTTTCCTCTCCGTCTACATCTACATCACACCCGTAATCCTCCTCCAAGGACAGGCTGGAGTTTTGCCTTTCCAGGCTGCGGCAGCTGGCGTTGCACAGCGCTGACCTCCGGACCCTGAGCACAACCCCAGCCCCAGCGGCACCCGGTCGGCTTTGGAAAGCCCACGCCCTGCAGCTCCTCACGAAGCCATAATTTAATCCACAGCCCCGAGAGCAGGGTTTCAGGGCTTGTGGCTGGCTGATTAATAGTCAGTGAGTCTGCGGGCTCCTGGCCTTCCTGACTGCCCTGTGCTGCTGCCGCTGCAGAGGTTTTAATGCAGAGCTGCAGAGAGCGCTGCCTGGCTGGGACCGTGGAGAGCAGTGTGGGCAACGCTCTCTGAGCGGTGGCAATGCATCCCTGTTCCCAAACCCACCAGCACCTTGGGCTGGACCCTCAAAAATCCTGCCTGGGGGCACTTGTGGGGCCACAGCTAGGTGGGCAAGGCAGAGGTCTTTGCTAGCAGACACCTTCACTCCTGTCACTGGGTGTTTGGTCCCAGGTCTGTTTGCAACTCCAGTGCACAACCCGTGGCTCAGGTCTCTGCCACAAATACACCTGGCAGCTGCTAAACACTTGCTGTAAATGCCAACCTCCTCTCCACGTCGAGCACTGGCCCCTCTTGCTGGAGGTTGTGCTTGTGCTGCCCTGTGCGTGGAAAGGACTCAATTGCAAATATGTTCCTTGGTCCCAGGAAAGTGAAGACTGCAGTGAAACTGTGTCCCCCAACGGGGGGGCTCCCGCCTGGGTGCAAGCTGAGGGGGTGACACCCAGGGTCCCCATCCCATCCAGCATCCTGGGGGCTGTACCCAGTCCCCACTGTGTTGCTTTCCTCTGGGCAGGGCAGGACCCGTGCTGGAGACTCTCTCTGTCCAGGAGCATGTAATGAGCTGCACGGTCTCTGGCACCTGGTGCTGCAGCTCAGGAGATGATCAGGAGATGTGGGAGGCCTGGAGGCTGCTGCCCAGCCCAAAAGTGCTTCATGGGTTATGACAGGCTTGGTTTGTGCAGGGGAGGATGCCGGTTGTGGGCTGAGACCTTGGACCTTGTCTGCAACCACTGTCCTGCAGGAGACCCACAGTGTCTGAGCTGGGCTTGAATCTCAACCTCCTTGCATGATGCAGGGTGAGCATGGGCAGGGGCTCCTACCCCTGCACCCACATGGGAAGTGTCTTTGAGGAGATGAGCTTTTCCTCACCAGCTTCTCACAAGCAGGAGCGTAGGCTGTGCCTGGAGGAGGGGGGCTGCGGCCAGCAGAGCCCAGCACCCGGGGCTGGGACGGGGCGCAGGGTGCTGTGCACGGGGAGTCTGACCCCGTGATGCTGGGACCACGTGTGCCCTGCAAGGCAGCCTCCAAATCTGCAGCCGTGTCATGACGCAGTCCTTCTGGGTGGACGGAGCGGGACATCTCCAGCCGAACGAGGGGAGCTGGGAAGGACCCTCTGCAAGGGGGCCGGCTGGCTGTCCACCTCCCCAGAGAGGAGAGACCCATCGTGGCGGACAAAGCAGGGTGCAGAAGTAGCCAGCGCTGAGCAGAGGCTCCTGCCAAACCCTCATCTTGGACCGCAGGCCAGGGGAGGTAGACCTCCCCCCTGCCTTCACGCCTGCCTGGAAGGGCAGCAGGACCTCCCTCTCTGCCGGGGCAGCCTCTCCCCGGCACGCAGCGCAGCTGCGAGCCCTTTGTGCCGAGGTCTGGGTGGCTACCGCCGCCCAGCCGGCCTCCCCACCGCCCGCGGCGAGCCGGACTCCACACACGCAAAGGCAGGGCTCGCTTCCAGCCCCACTTCTAAGCCCCCCCTCGGCTTTGGAGGAGCTTCATTAAAAGGAAACACAAACCAGAAGCAGAAGGAAGCACTTTTAAGTTGCTGGCAGCTTTGCCTGTCTATGAGTTATGAGGTCTTGCTTTATTCATGGGGCAGAAAAAAATGCTTATCTCCTCAGAGTCCATTATGTTTCATTTGGAGCCCGGGTGCAATCGGTGCCTTGGCAGAAATATCCCCTTGCCCCGCTCACCCTCCCGAAACTTTATCTCCCTATTTCATTACTGGGAGTTGCGCTCACCCCGGTTTATCAGCGGTGATGGAGTGGATTGCTGACTTCTCTGCTGTCCTAGCAAAAATGAGGATGGAGACATTCTGCTCCAGGTTCCTGCTATTTTCAGAGACCTTGGCTGCATGATTTATTCATAAAAAAGCCATTATTTATGCCAAAGAAAGAAGACAGAATGGGTTAGCTTTTTAAGTGCTTATAATGCATTATATGGTACCTTAGCCTGCCAGACATCATTTATAATTGTAGAATCCCTTAACCTCCTTTTTCTCTTTTTCCTACCCTTCACATCAGTGCGGAGGGTGATAGCAAACTCAGTAATTAGCAGAAGTTGACAGATGCGGCAAGGAGAGGTAAGGTGAAATATCATCGAAGGAGACGTTTCTCCAGCACCTAAGTGAAGAAAGACCCTCCCTCCTCCCAGCCTTGATCTCCCAGCACAGGCAGTGCAGGGAATTGAATGCCACCACGAAGGCGTTAGCTCATGGGCTCTGACGCTGGTATCCATCCAAGCCTCCAGCTGCCAGCCTCTGTCTTTTCCGATAGCCTGCAGGTATCCCAGCTGGTTCCCATCCTGAAAAGGGTCCTGAGAAATCCATCCTTGCTCTCACCAGGAGCCAGCATCTTCAGGTGCTCCAGGTCCCCGCTGCTGCTGTGAGCACCCCGGCTACTGGGGCTCTTGGTGGAGGTTGGCCCAGCCCTGGGAGACCCCGGGAACTTGCTGTGTCACAGACATCGTGAGGACCCATCAACTGCTCACCCTCACTGCAGTCCTGGGGGGACTTCAGGCCGCAAGCCCCTCTTCCTTAGCTCTTGCACAATGAAAACAAATGCCAGGACAGCATCGGCCAAAAAAACCCGCCAAAACCTGTAAAATGTGATGGAGTTAAAGAGCGGGGAGGCTGAGGGCTAAGGCTGGGCAGAGCTCGGGGCTGGTGCAGCAGCAGGAGCTCAGCCACCTTCTGCTAACACCATAGCAGCTGCCGGGACCACAATTTCTCACCAATGAGAGCTCTCGGGGTTTTACTCCTGCAGCCGAGAGCACGCTGGACGCTGTTGCCTGAGCTCGGTTGGATGGGTCCCTTCCAGCCAAAGTGCTCCTTCTTCACTACTTCTACCATCAGCCCTGGCCACGCAGTGCGATACGCTATCCTGGGCAGCACCAGCACGACCTTCTGTCTCCAGCGCTGAGTCGTCTTGTGCAAAACAAGGCACTAAGGAGGATTTTAAACATCTCCGTGTTGCCTGGCTCTGCTGGTCTCATGTAGTCTGTGTCCCCACATCACTGCTAAGGGTCTCATCAAGGCTGAAAGCAGCGGAAAAGGGGATTATATCCTGGGTCTTGGAGGAGAACACGGCATTCCCAGTATAATCCATCCTGGGGTGGGCACAGAATGTTTTAAGAGGCAACTTTAATTCACAGGTACCGAATCTACTGTGTGTTTGGGACCAGCCTGAGTAGCCACCCTGTGCCTGGATCCAGCCTTTGCGAGGCCAAAGGGAGGGGAGAGGGTTGTCCCAGCAGTGTGGGCAGTGCCGGGGAGGGAAGGGGCTGTTTCCCCAGGCTGTGGAAGTAGGGAGGGCTGCCCAGTGCGTTCCACATGGGGTGCAACGTGATGGCCAAGGGGACAGAGCCCCCTGCCAGGTCACCCCAAATCCGGGAGGGCATGCTGTGCATGTTCCCACCTGGCACGAGGCGCCCACGCTCTGGACTGCGAGACAAAACGCAAGGAAAACAATTAGCTACTTGGAGGTGAGAGGCAGCCTTCCCCTCCGGCTTCTCATCTAAGCTGGTTTCAAGTAGGAGAAAATCCCCATTAAAAGGCAGTGCCATTTCCAAGATCCTTGAGTTCAAAAGCAGAGACAGCAATCTGATTTTGCTTTTTAAGCCTAAGATAAATAAAAATGTAAGAGACGGGAAATAATGTAATGTAATCATCAAGGAGAAGAGAAACCAAAGGCTCAACTCTCTCACACACACGCAAATATAAACACACACGCAGAACACATTTTAAAACCAATTAAAATCCCTTTGCAGAGAAAGCTCTTTCACCCACTCTCCGGGATACAGGCTATCTGCTTCCTTGGCGCGCTGTATATGAATAATTAAAAGCTAAACATATGTTAAAAAATGCAAACAGTACATGATCCTGGAAACTTCCCCTCCTTATTATTATTTCCACAAGAAAGCTGTTAAATGGTTATAAAACTTGTGAAATACGCCAACCTTGGCATCTCGTGCGATTCCCTGCTTTGGCTAGGAAGGAGTTAAAACCATTTGGCAGAGACTAACCCATTAGGCCTAATAATTATGAAATTATAGAGGTACTCAGGTGACTGTTAATTTCACACATACTGTTCAGCTCTGTGGCTAATGAGAGCCTGAAGAACTCAAGTGCCTCATCTTTCTTGTTGAATGGTGACCTGCAATTAATGAGCTTCTGCAAGAAAAGGCAGCATTTTGCACTTGGGGCTAATAAGATGGCTTTTGTGCAGCAGCATTGTGATACCAGGAGCTTTCGAATGAAGATTAAGAACTTTTCCCCTTATTTATTTATGAGTGCTGCACAGTCCAAGAGACCACACACGCAGAGAAGCGGCCCTGGTGTGAGTCTTGGAAGAAACTTAAGAGCACAGTTGCTCCGAGGAAATGGCAAAAATCCTCCATCTCCTGCGCTGGGTAGTAGTAAGACGGAGATAGCAGGGAAATGACTGCAGAGTGATCACCCGTGATGGGGAGGAACAGGGCAGGTACGGTTCCAGGAAAAAGAAGTGGACCGAGACCCCCCCCTTTGCCCCCATCGGTGCACACGCGCTCGCACACACTCACCCATCCCTGCAACAGAGACCCCAGAATAAGCCCCTCACAGCCAGGAGTGACCAAGCACAGCTCCTGCCTTCGCTGCGATCTCCAGTTCAGGACCTACACTGAGACCCTGAAACCAATCCCAGAGGTTTCCAGAGATGCCGACACAATTTCTGCCTGTTTCCAGCCTTGCATAAGTGCTGTGCAAACTGGATGGCTGCAATGTGCGTGCACGAATCCCCAGGACTATAGCTACCGGGCAGCAGCAGCCCAGTTACCCAGCCAGACAGTCCCAGCCTAAACCCATCGGCTGCAGCTCTCCAAGTACACACATTTGTTAGAAATCGGGATCTCCCTGCCCTCGCTCTGTCAGTGTTTGTATAGTTATTCTTGGTGGCAGCATTATCATAATCATTATTATTAACACCAATTTTATCTTTAAATGCCTGCTTGCATTGACATTTGCTTTATACACACACATATGAAGTAATAAACCCCTACCAGCCAAAGCCAATGAGCCTTTTCAGGGTGTTCACTCAATCACTCATATCTGAGCAGCTCAGAAATACCTTCTTCAACAGACCTGACCTTTTCCCCCTCCTTCAAGTAACCGCCTGAGTCTTGACCTCACTCTGAGCTTGCGTGTTAGCGGAAAAAGGAGAATCTGGCCCAGGACACAGGTATGCAGAGCAGCCAGCTGGGCTCCAGGAGACCAGGGCTGTCTCCCTGGTCCTTGTTCACTGGCTGTGCGTGGGCTGGGAGCCTGTTCTGTGGAGGTCCAGTGGTGCCTGGCTCTGGCTTGTGTTCCTGCAGTTCCCTGTCATTAAAGCCTGTGGCCTCTCCAATCTTCTGGAGACTCTGGCTGATCTGCTAAGAGTTTCCCAGATAAAAGTCTTATGGATAAGATTGCTGAACACTTTCCTCAGCAAGGTCTGTCCTCTCTTGTTGGGTAGGTACTGGTTCTCCATGGCCACATTCTTCTCATGCTGTTTTGCCAGGATGAGGTGAGGATGGTGGGTCCAAAATGCTTCTCAGGCCTTGACTCTGCACAATAGGCTGTGGAAGCTCTTGGCCCCAGGCACTGTGTTATTTGAGGGGAGCGCTCCTTGCTCTGGCAGCTCTCTGAAGATGCTGGCTGTTGTCTCTGTGCCTTCAGAGGGTGATTACTGCACCACGGGGATCCTTCAAGATAGGTACCCCCTGCTTGAAACCCCCGTGCCATGGCTTATGTAGGAACAGAATAAAAAATGGTTAATGGAGAAGCTGTTGACCCCACTCCAGCACATCCAAACTTTTCTTTAAAACCTGCTGTCAATAGCTACTCCTTCATTTGCCCCAGTTTCTTTGAGGCTGCAAACAGGCACACAGGTCTCTGCCTGGCGGGTGTCTGGTAGGTGTCGCCTCACAGTAATTGCTCTGCCATTATTTCTATGGTCTAATCTGCAAATAATCTGCAAGAGTCAAGAATGAACCTCTGCCCATGGCACAGAAAACCCCATGGGGCCCTGTGCTGGCCAGACCTATGGGGTGGCCAGGAATGACCATCCAGAAGAACCTGCAGCCAAAGCAAGACCTCCTCTCTGCGGACAGCAGGTGCATGTCCTCCCTGTTCCTGCAGAAGCTTCTCCTCACCCAGCAATATTGCCCATGTCCTGCTCTAGCTGGATACTGGATGCTCATCCTGGCCCGGGTGAGACACCAGGAACTCAGCTGCTCCGAAGTCACCCCACAAGCACCAGTTGCTCCAGCAAACTGCAAGGAGAAGGGCTGTTTGGGGAGGTCAGGGGCTTCCCTGGGGCAAGAGGCCTGCTGCTGTGTCCAGCGTGCCTGCCTGAGTCCTCCAGGTCCACTGGGTGAGGCGACCAGCTGGGCAGAGGCACTTTGCTGTCGAAGGGCCGTTGGTATCAGCAGGTGTAAGTTCAGAGATGCCCATCAGCTCCCATTTCTCTGTCCTCTGGGAAAACCATCACACCTGTGCCCGGTGGGGACACCTACGCACAGGCAGTACGACACCGCACAGACGCTCTCGTAACGGCTCTCTGGCCCCGTGGTTCACTGTGGCTTTCTGCTGTCACTGTGAGTGTGACCTTGGTCTTATGGGCGGCCAGCCATGTAACCACGGCTGTGCCACTGTGGCCCAGGGGCAGAGTTAAGGTCATCCCATGGGTTTGAAGGAAACAATCTTCCTTTCCAGGAGCAGTGGATTTCACTCTGTCGATACATCCTGACTTCCCACTGCTTCCCTGTCCCCATGCTTCAACCTCCAGAATCACCAAACCTGAAAATCCCTGCAGGCTCCCCTCCCAGCGCATTGCCCTCACTGCATTTCCTCCTGGCAGGCTGCAGCGCCTGGGATGCTCGTACAGGAGATACCCGTGCTCCCTTGCCTCGCATCCTTCCTTCTCGCGCATCCTTCCTTCTCTCCCCTGTGTGACAGCAGCGCACGCTCTCATGTCTCCATCAGAGGTGGCACGTCCCCAGACACCCATCAAATGCTGAGATGCTGGTGCACACTCTCCTCGGGGGCACGCTCCCCTTCGCTGCGGTTTGGAAGCAGCCAGCCTGATCCAGTGAGATGCTCATCTGCAAAGCAGCAACCTGGGGCGGCACAAACTTGTTTGCATCCCGGTCCCCCCACCCCCCACCCAGCCCCTGTCGGGGACCTTGGCGAGATGACTTCCGCCAGCTGACAGAGAAGGAGAAGTGTCATGTCAGGGGGAGCCGTGCCGTGCTGATGAGCTGGGAGGAGGATGTACGTGCTGTCAGGAGCTGGCACACGGCTTTCCATGGGTGGCCTTCGGTTGTTTTGCCTTCTTATATTTAAAGTCAATCATGCGGCCGTGTGCAAGGCACCCTTCATCAGAACGGGGAGGAAGAGAGGCACTGAAATGTATCTGACAAGGTGGGTGATGGCTGCCCTCCCGCAGAGCCTTGGACGAGCTGGGGGAGGGAACGAGGAGCCTTGGAGGAGGTCTGCTCCCTTAGCCCTGTTAGGATGGGGAGGGCTGGGGGGCGGCTGCCTCCTCCCAGCCCTGTCCAGCATCTGCTGCTCTCCTCCCAGGTCTGGCCAGCATCCCCTCCTTCAGCCAGAGACAACCCCTGTCATTGCTTGTCCCTTTTCCCAGCTTGCAGCTGGCAGAGATGGATGCTCCCTGGCTGGTGAGTCTCTCCCTCCCCCATGAAAACCGTATTCAAACATTTTGCTCATTGGTGCAATGACAAAATAAGAACACACATTTGAGTCTCTAAAAATGTCGTCTTTTCTCTGTAGAAGAGCTGGAAGCCCAATGCTCGTAACACTATGATGGGGTAGACATGCACCCACAGCTTAAAAATGAAGGTGTTCAGGTGGAGAAAAATGCTATTTTAGGAGTGTCTGGAGGTCTGCACGGGAGCCTTGCTTTAGCGCAGCAGCCCCTGCATAAATGCCTGCTCTCCTGCTGTTGTGCTGGAGTGAATCTGGCCTTTCTCTGGCTGGAGAAGAAATAGCCACCAGCGTCCAGGCTCGGGCGTCCAGCAGACCTGGAGGCAGGTCTGGCGGGTGCTCCTGGGTACAGAGTGACCGGAGGTGGTCCCTAAAGTGGCTGTTCGGGTGTGCTGTCTCAGGAGGGACAATAAGGCTGGACCAAGATCCCCTGGTCCATCCACTGCCTACAACATTAACACCTCCCCCTTCTTCTTTGGCATCAGTCCATTTAGGCCACTTTTCTTGACATGTGGTACCCAAAGCCGATGGCTTCCCCAGCAGAGCCTGGGGCTGAGTTAGTGCATCTCTCAGGCTGTGCTCCTGCATGCACATCCCAGGAAAAGCTTGGCCATGGTGTCCTGCAGGATTGCTTCAGCTCACAGTTGGGTTTGCCTTCATGTGGCCCCTTCCCTGTCTCATTCCCAGGCTGCTAATGAGGAGAAAATGGTACTGTAGCCAAGAGGGCCCCTCAGTCCCCGGGGAAGCCCAGCCTTACTGCCAGGTAAAGAGCTAATGCTTCTCCTGCAGAGCTTCCCGAACACCTCATACTGCCTGACGTCTGACTTCTCTCCCATCCACATTTCCAGAACTTGCCTGGGAGAATATCTTGAGAAACCCTGTCAAAAGCTTCATGGATACATGACACCTCCTGCTTCCCCCTCCGCCAGGCCTGCTGCTCCGCTGTGCGAGGAAATTAGATTGTGCAACACACTTTGCTCCTGACAAACCCAGGCTGGTTGTTACTCATTTCCTTGTTATCTACTACAGGCTTGCAATAGCTTGTTTGATTAATTGTTCCAGTGCTTTTCGGGCAATTGAAGTTAAGCTGACTGGTAGGGAAGTCCTGGCTCTCCTTCCCTGAGTTTGCCCTTTCTTGAACCCAGGAGCTCCTCATCACGGCTGGTTGCAGCCCCAGGATGACCCTGTCCCAGCTCTGAGCCCCCCCAGACTCCGCCGGCTTAGCTGCTGCCCCTGCGTTAGCCTGAGAGCTTTCCCCATTGCCACCCATCCTGTCCAGACAACGAATGATGGACACTGGAAACACCGTCACCTCCTCCAGCCGCCCCTGCCCTGCCTCGCAGAGGGACACCCTCTGGTGCGGGTGTTCCTGGGCACCCCACGGCATCTGTTCAGAGCTGCAGTGTGTTCTGGGGGGATATGAATGGCTCCTGTCCCCCTGTGCCTTCTCCCATCTCCTGGGACCTCGGCACAGCCTGGGAAGAAGAAGAGCAGATTTCTGCTGTGCCACCATTGAGACAAGCCCCCATACTCTCCCTGGAAAGCCCAAAGGTCAAGTGTGTGGTCCCACTGAAACCACACCGTGGAGTACAGAGCATCTCTGCGAAGGCAGGCGTCTTCTGCAGCAAACACAAAGAGCTGCACGAGACCTGGGTAGGAGAGGGAAAGGCTGGACCTGTCTCCTGTCCACCAGCAAATGTGTCTCTTGTCAATGACGATGATGCAGCCTGTGCAGAGCAGAGAGCAAATGGAGCAATAGGGGGTAAGCTGGAAGAGGAGCTGACGGTGGCATTGGGGCCCTCGTTGTCCTCGGCTGGGCCAGGGAGAGCTGCAGGGAGCTCGGGGTGGAGCAGAGTCTGCGAGGAGGTGGGTGAGGTGGCTACACCAAGCAGGGGTGGAGAAGGCTTTGGGAGGCTCAGCAGAGGAGGCAGCGAGGCTGGAGCCTGGCTGGGGCTCAGCACCCTGCACTCCTCTTCCCGTGGTGGGGAGGCAGGGGAGGAGGGCAGGGGGATGGCACTGCCCGGCCAGACCTCCCCAGCAGTCCTGCACAGGAGGGTGAGCTGGGGACCATGTCTGGGGGATCCTACAGCCTGCTCTGAGGTCCCTTCCCCATGACAGAGGGGCTGCACCTCCTTGGTGCCACTGTGGGGCCAGGAGGCTGGTAAAAACCCAGCACACGTGTGTGTACTGCACTGCAGGGTGATTCTTTCCCCCCTTCATTCACTGCCCTTGATAGATTTTTTTTCCCATCTGAGCATTTGGACATGTCATTTGGACGTGCCATTTGCGCAATCCTGGGTCACTACCAGGAGGCAGCCTGGCCCCAGCAGCGCTGCTGTCCCTCTGTGCTCAAAGCTGGGGAGATGCTCCTTGCTGGGATGCCCTGGGGCTCCGACACAGGGCTGCAGTGGGGTGACCCCCACTTTGTCTTTGGCAGACTCTGAGTGAAGACGTGGTGAGAGCAGCTTGCCCTGACTCTGCAAAAGAGCAGAGGCACCAGGGGCTCTTACCAGCTTTGCAATAAACGTAAGTGGCTGCCCTTGGGTCTCCCCGTGCCTCAGTTTCCCCATCTGCATGATGTGGGCAATGAATTGTCCTGAGGGAAAGGGGAAGACGGGGTGGTGGTACCTTTAGCTGTAGACTCCTTGCACCAGGCAGAGCTGCAATATGCACATTTATGTGACCAAGGAAGTGAATGCCGAGGAAGCGCGGATGAGATAAATAGGGAGGTCCATCAGCTGCACAGAAATGCACATGGCGGAGTTGTCATCACTCCAGAGCATGGGCAAACCCATCACTAGGGCTGACATGCACTGGACTGAAGGAAGCCCTGAGATGAGCCCCACGTGCAGTTGGAGGGCAGGAGAAAGCCCTGCAGCAAGACACGCAGCGCCCAGTCTGCTCGGCTTATCAGAGGCAAGACCAGGAAGTGTTTTGATTGCAGCGTGTAAGTGCCTTCACAAGGATAAAATCCCAGGTTCTAAAGGGCTCTTTAATCTAGCTGTGAAAGACAGACCAAGAACCAGCAGCTGGAAGCAGAAGCCACGGGAGTTATGTTTAGAAAGGAGGCACGTTGTCAATGGAGGCAGAGAGAGGGGATCGAGTGCCCAGGGACGACTCGGACCAAGGCTGGACACCCCCTGGCAGAGGAGCTTACCTGAGCGTGGGGCAGGGGTTGTGCAGAGGGGCTGGAGGCGAGGACTGGCTCTCCGCACAGGGGTGGTCAGACCAATGGTGGCAAGGCAGTGTAGCCCCGTAATGCAGGTGGGGAAACTGAGGCGAGGGGGGGCAGAAGTCTAAAACACAGGCATGTGGGTTCAGGAGGGCTGGATATATGCACATACATATCAAGTGTCTATGTATTTCGGTGTGTCCCTTAGCATCACGCTGCTGACACCCAGTGCCATCTGAGACACCCTGGGGTAGCCCACCTGGCTGCCATCTGTCACGCCAGAAGGGCACAGGTTTACCACAGATCCTGTGTCACACCTGACAGCCCTGTGGAGACGTCTCGGGTCCCCCGAGCTTCTTGAATTGCACCAGGCACCTCTGCTGAGTGGCTGAATTGCACCCCTCATTTGAAAACCTTGCTATCGGCAGCGTAATTACTCTGCATAGATACTCCCAGCACCGCTCCGATGAGCTACACCGTGTTTCATGTACCTCTCCCCAGGCACTTCATTATAACAGCCCAACATGAGGACTGCTCTGATCCAAACCCTCCCCGGCAGGCTCCCTCTTGCCTCCGGAGAGCTGGTGCGATGCAGTGCATGTATCGCAAGTGTGGCCACTCCGCATTAAAGCACAGATGTTCAGGCAGTACATCTGATATTGAAGGATTAGTTCAGTCATGTAATGAGGTGCTTAAGTACTCAGGTAGCCCTGTCCCCTGTGAGTTACTCGGGAGTTTGAGCCCTGCAGGGTCCCTGTAGGTCAGGCAGTGCTGTGAAAATGGGGTTGGTGGGGTGAAGGTCCAGATCCATCAATGCCTTAAGCACCTTTGTATCAGCGGGGATTAGAGGGAGAAGGCATCCCTAGCCCTGATGTCAGATGTCCTGCCAGGATCCCAGGCAGCTGAGTGGGAGCCTGGTTTTCCTGATGAGCAGGACCAGGCTCGGAAAGGTCCCCCAGAGCTGTTGGTCTGTGTGAGGGCACCAGGCACCCAAAACCAGCCCCTTGTGCTGCTCAGCCAAGCGCCGTGCCCCCAAGAACCAGGGGACCTGGCTGCTCCTGTCCCATCCAGTGCTGGAGCAGTGCAGGCAGGTGAAGGCAGAGGCCACATGTGCTGCCTGCCCGTGTTAGACACAGCCTTCAACCGAGCCACGGCTCCGTCTCCTCGGAAGACAACGTGCTGCAGCCTGAAAGGTGCAAACGAAGGTGTTGGCCTCTGCGGAGGGCATGAGGGAGGCGAGCCAAGCCGGCTGTGCTGTAGGGTTCTGTTAATTTTAGGGGACAGAGCAACGTGCCAGTCCCACTTCAATTCATGCCACCGGAGATCCCAGCTGATATGGAAGGGCTCATCTGAGTCGTGGGACTGTACTGTCTGTTTGAGGAAGCCGAACACTGGGAAGACTTTAATTTTCTCTACTAAGGGAAGATTTGTGTGCTTAGCAGCCAGAATGGAGCCAGGGAAGCAGCAGGAGCTGAACAAAAGGCTGTGCAGTGGAAAATGTGCGCTTGTAGGTACCAATTCACACCTGTTAACCGCTGTGAGAGGCTGCCGGCAGCACCAGGAGTGCCATTTAAATGAACTTTGCACAAGCAGGTGTGCCATTTATCCATTGTCTGGAGTCACCGAAACGCACGCACGGCATCTCTGCCCTGGCAGGCTTCCACGGGAGCGGCTGTGTCAAGTCTCAGCTGGCTGTGGATGGGAGCTGGGAGATGCCCTCGGCACTGGCACACCAGCCCAGGGAAAGGCTACCGTGCAGGAATGGGAGCTGCTGGGTGGCCGTGCCTGCCAGAGGAGTGAGCTCCTCAGCAAGCCTGGTGGAGACAGCAGATCCTGCTCCTGCGCTGTCTTGCAGCAGAAAAATGGGGATGAAGCTGTAAAAACCCAGGTAATCCCTCAATTTGCCCAGCTCGCAGGGGGCTGGGGAGGAATGGCAAGGTCACAGGCATGCAGGAGGCTTTCCAAAACTGTGTCAGGGCTCTGCATGTCTCACCAGCTATGTGTCTGGCCAAGGAGCTGGGAAGCCACCTGCCAGCCTGCCTGGGAGGTTTGGGGACGCTGTTTCCTGGCAGGTCTCCATCTGCACAACCTATGGTGTTGACAAGCCCCACTGAGCATTGGGAGGGAGCCAGCATCTGGCCGCCGACCATCTCTCTCCTCCTTGGCTCCAGCAGCACAAAGGGCTGCAAAGCACCACTAAAAATACTTGGTGTGTGCACGTGTGTCCTCCCTGTCACCTCGTCACTGCAATACGGTCATAGGTTGCTGTTCTGTAGAGCATCTTGTGCCAAGCATGTGCCTGTCACACAGTAATGCCAAAGGGATGCCTGGTTTTGGCTGCCACCCTCATAAGCCTCCTCTGGGAATCCTTGGCTCCTATGCCAGGAAAAAGCCCCTGTGACCAGGCTGGAAGACAACGCTTCCAGGCTTAACTTAGCAGCCCTACCAGAGACCTCTAAACCTAGAGAGTGAAAACTTCACCTGAGCGGCAGATCTGGCAACCAGCAGTGAGTTACAACTGGGAACGGTAACCTTTCTCAAAGAAAATGGCATTTATTAGACAGGGGGAACAGAGAGATGCTTGCAGTCAGAGCAGCATTGTAGCAAAGCCCTGGCATGATCCTTCATGTCCAGCCTCCTCCAGGCAGGTCTGCCTCTGCCTTCTCCTCTCTCAGGTGGTTGCTTTGATTCCCTCGCTTGGGAGATGTGCCTGGGTCATTGCTAAGGGCTCCTGTCCAGCGCGCATTGCTGCCATCCCCTCCAAAAAGACACTAGGTCTCTCCCACTCCAGACAGGAGGCCACTGGTGCAGCCCCGAGCTCAGGGCCCAGCTGGGTGGCATCTGCTGCAGCCACCCAAAGTTAAGCTGTTGGTGCTTTGAGACCCCATGGAGGAGCACAGAATGGGAGCTTTTCTCTGCCCAAAGCTGGGAGTTCAGCACGCAGCCGGCATGGTGACAGCCACGGTGGAGCCGGGGCATGGCAGAGCTTCTTCCTTGGGACGGCGGGTGGAGGTGAGGAGTGGGATTGCAAGGGCAGAGTCAAAGCAAAGGAGCCCGGGCTGGAAGGAGCAGGGGAGGGTCTGGCTTGCAGCGCTCTCCTAACAACAACCATGTCTTGTGGCTTTTCCCCAAGGGCGCTGTGGTGGCCCGGACCTGCTGGCTGGAGAAGGGCTGATGAGCTGCAGATTGCACCAGTTGCAGATGCCGCCTGTGTCGTTCAATGACCAGGGCGCAGGGAAGGGGGAACAGCACACCCAGGAGTCCTGCTTCCTCCTTCCCAAACCTGTCCTCGGCAGGGTTGGGGGGCCAAAGGGGATCACTGCCCCTTGCCATGGCAGCATCCCCCTCTCCAGCCCTCTCCCCAGGAAAATTTCACTTAATAGCCCAGAAAGCACTGGGGAGACTGGGCTTTGCAGGAACTGCTCACTGGCCTTCCTCCAGCCTCATCAGCATGACAATTGCTCTCTCACCCGCTCTGTTTTAGATCCTACCCTTAACATTTAACCACTCCCCATTAATTTCCGAATTGCCACACACGTCGCAGAGTCATTTCTTCTCCGCACCGCTCTCAATGCCCGGGCTGCGCTATTCCCAGGGAGGCCGGTGCCGGGGGTGCCACGGGGCAGACCTGGCTGCGGACCCCCGGTCCCGGGAGGGAGTATGGGAACAGGAGGAGAAGGGAGCTGGGGACCCGCCACTTGGCTTTGTCCTGTGGCAGACACATGGAGCACATTAGCAGCCTTTCAGTGGAAGTTTGATCGATGGGGAAGGCTTTCTAACTGACTATCAAAGCACGCATGGTATGTGAGAAGCAGACACCAATTAGTGATGTCTTTTTAAAGGCTGCCTTGTTAAGAGGGGAATAAGGGGAAAGAATGAAATTGGCCAGAAAACATGGAGCTATTTAACCTTAATTAGAAGAAAGGTGTGGGCTTTGTGAAAAGGCCATTTCTGAAAGGGGTTTTTCTCCCTGGTTATAAAAGATCCTGCCTACTTGTTAGAGACTTGTTAGAGTTTATAAGACTGGGCAGGAGGCTAACTTGTAGAAATGCCTTTTATGCCACTTGAATGTGTGGCTTGCTTATTATAGTCTGCCATCCTGCCAGGGTGGCTGGTGGAGAGGAGAGGAGAGAGCAGCACTGCCAACTGGCTATAAATTTCATGAACATCATAAATGTAAGTGCTTTCTGGAGAGCTGTACAGATTGCACATAAAAGTCCCCCTTCTGTCCCTGTAAACTAAAAAGAGGGCTTTTTTGGCAAATTAAAAATTGTAGAGTGTCTTCCATGCTGAGCTAGGAAGCAGCCAGGCTACAAATCCACAGCTACAAAGTCACAGCCGCACAGGGAGGTCTCCCGCACACACTGGCATCGCCGCTCCCCAGCACCACCGCGACTCGAGGGAGAGCAGGACGGAAAGCCAAGGGGGCTGCAGCCAGCTCCAAGGCCCTCAGCACCAGGACCTGGGGGGAGGCTACGTCTGCCCCCGCTGCAAGGGGTCCCAGAGGGAGGGGGACCGTGCCACCTCGGTGCTTGTGCTGCTGCCAGCAGACAAGGCACGGCAGACCGCATTTCTAATTGCATGCGGCTGTAGAGACAAGAGAGGGATTTTTCTAAGAGCCGTGGGACTGAGCATTGCTCCTGGCTCTTCCCCAGTCCTCCTTGTGACCTTTGGGAGTCGCAGCACCTCTGGGACTTGGGGTTCTGGCCCTCGGCCGTCTGGAGCAGGCAATGCCCGGGCGTGAGACGTGTTGCACGCAGGGCTTGTGCACACCAGCCCCTCCAGCAGCTCAGGGGCTGCGTGGCGCTGAATCAAGGAGAGCCCTTTGAGATGGGAACACGTGCTCTTCCCCTGCTGTGGACCCTTACACCGGACGTGGTAAATAGGCACAGAAAGAGGCATTTTCTCTGTCAGCTAAACAAGACCGTACTTTATCCCTGCCGCTGCTCCGCTGCGCGCTGCTGGGCTGTGCAGCCCTGCCAGGAACATTCCCAGCCTGCTCCCACCACCATCCTGCGCAGCCGTTAAAGACACAGAGCTCGCCCTCGCGGCGCTGCTGCGGGCGTCGAGGATCCATGTTCCGATGGCGCCTGCTGTCTGCATATCCAAGTGAGTTCAAGTTCTCACTGCACGTATCAGATTTTTTTCCTTGCTGCTTAATAAGGACCATAAATATCATCTAATGACTGCATAGAGCAGGCATTTAAAGCAGGCAGGACACACACACACACAAAGTGCAATGCCCCCACCAGCCACCTGAGTCCTAGGGGCAACAGGTTCCTGCACAGAGAGCAGGAGAAGGTGCTTCCAGCCTCGGTTAATGGCCATCCAGGCTAGCAGCACCCCATGCCAGGGAGGGCAGGTGGAGGGGGCATTACACCTCTCCGGTCTTGTTCGTTGGTGTCAGCCATTCCTGCAGAGCTGTGATGGCTGCAGTGCATGCTCAGAATAAGAATTGCTTTTGTGGGGCATGGCCAAGCCGGGCTGGCCAGGCATGCCCCGCACAGGCACGGAGCGATGGAGCCCTGCCATCACCCGGCTCCAGTGAAACAAGCTGCACGAGGCTGAGGCTCCTTTTTAGGCTGCTGCTTGTGCACCATCAGCATCTGCTGGGGTGCCAAGCTGGGCCTCGGCTCTGCTCGGGTGCAGTGGATGGGGAGCATAGCCACCGGGCCCGTGCCAATGAGCTCCATCGGCTGGGTTGCCTGCCCAGCCTGCGGCTGGGGGATGCCATGTGCTTGACACCAGCATGAGCACCAGGCTCACCACCTCCAGGAGGTCTCTGTAGGATGCTGTGCCCTCCCTGGCTCCCAGTTGCCCCCAGGCTCCCTATGCCCCAGGGGGGTGCTAAGGGACTTGCTTATCTTTAGTCCCAGGTTTCCTGGGGTTTTAGAGAAGAGCTTTGCAAAATGCGCTACGTGCACACGGCAGTGTTAACCCTGGGAGCCGTCTTGGGCTCTGTGGTCCTTAAGGTGGGAGGGATGTGGTGCCGTTAAACTGAATTGTCCTGAGAATCACCTCGCTAAAACAGATCCATCTTCAGACAGGGGATCATGATCTTCCCTTGCACTGCTGGGCCCTTGGAGGATAATGCAGGGACATTTCTGCCCCCCTAGGCATCTTCAGCCTTTACTTCCTATGGACTGTCCCTGTTCAACATCAGCTCCTGCCTGGAGGCTTGCAGACGTGGGTGTAATTTTACTCTGCAGAAGACCACAGCGTGCACAGCTCCCGGACACTTTGCAGCTTCATCCCAGATGTGATGGCATTGCTATTGCTCCTTCCCTCAGCCATGAAACTTATCCTGCCATTGCACCTCCTCAAGGGTCTCCCTGAACCAAATGGGAAGGTGTGGGTGCCAAGCCCTGGTGACTCCTTTCCCTGTCTGCAGAGTGCACGTGCCTGAGATGCCAGGATTGGCAGGGAATTGTGGCTTCAGCTAAATAAAAACCAGGGCTCAGCAAGGCTGCCTGTTCCAACGTGACAACATGACAGTGTGTGAAGGAAGCACCCTGATGTTCAAATCCAAGGGAAAAGCATGTTTCTTGGGGCTGAGCGCTGATTCCCTTGCAGCTACCCTGTTTCCCAGTAGTGGCACATCACACTTGGGATCCTTCGGCCACTGTGCTGTAGATTTGGGCAGCCCCACTCTGTGCCTGGCTCAAGCACTTCCCCAGGATGGGATTAGCATTTCCACCGCGTGCTGTGGTCTCAGCTGTGCAGAAGAGACTGTTTCTTCTGGGAAAGCAACCCGTGATGTCGCGTGATCCCGTGCAAAGGCACTCAGTCATCGACACAGCTAGAGCACAGCTTCGTTCTGAGACAACCAGCTCTTGGGCACAGAGGAGACACAGCCTGGGCATGGAGACACAGCACACTGGGGACCATTCCCGGGTGGCGGCTTGGACTCAGCATCCCGCTTTGGAGGCTATGGGGCTTCCCTGGACATCGTGGGGACTTGTGTTGTGCTTTGCCTGGCCTCAGTCTGCAGCAACACCCCTGGGCACGCCAAATTTACCACACAGACACAGCCGAGAGGGTGAGCCCCACTTGTGATCCCAAAGCAACAAGGCTGGGCTTGTCAAACTGGGGCTGTGCAAGGATGTGCCGGAGGTGAGCACTGGGAGCCCACAGCATACCTGCGAGCCGTGCCGTGCCATGCACACCCCTCCAGCAGCACCTCCTCCCCAGCCCTGCTTTTGGCAGCTCAGTTACCACCTCCGTGCTGATGCTCCCAGATGCCGCAGACCTTATCCCACCCCAGTGCTCCCCCATTTAACCCGGGGCCGTGTGTGTCCCGGGGGACGAGCGGGTGGCAGCAGCAGAGGAGGGCAGGCACTCCAGTGCCAGCTGCACCCAGCCGCAGGGACGGGAGACGGTGAGGTCTGTTCAGCCCATCCGCAAGGCCATCCTCCCTCAGCAAGGCTACAGAGACCTGCCAAGGTTCAGGGGAATAAAACCAGCACTCATGGAGGTGTTGCAGTAGCCCGGCGTTACAGGTGGGCAGCTGACCACGGCTTAGGACGGGGCTGTCACCCGCTGGGCTCGTGTCAGCCTGTTCCCAGCTTAGGAACATGCTTTAGAGCATCCCCAGGGGAGCATGGGTGTCCGTGCAGGGCTGAGGATATTCCAAAACTGCAGCTTTTGCGGTGCCTGTGCAGTTTTCCTGGGCTGCACCTTGGGGGTTTTGTGCACCCCCAATGCTGTCAGGCTCAGGCAGTGAGCTTCTTTAACCCGCTCCGTGGATGTCTGTGACCCCCTGCAAACCCTCGTCGTGTGGAGATAGGCTTGGATAAAGCATGACCTGTCCTCAGATGACTCAAGCTAAACCAAAATAACCCCAGTCCAAGCCAAGTCGAACTGCCAGGACAGCCTTTTGCATCAGTTCCCTAAATTAGAATAATACTGAAGTGAAGCTGGCATGGGGACAAGCCTGGCACTGCGAGGCAGGCAGGAAGGACACCAATAAATTCCCAGGCCCCTTTCTCAGCGGTGGGTCAGGCTTTCTCTGGAGGGAAGAGGCTCCAGGTCTCTGGACCCAGGGGAGAGAGGTCAGGGCTGTGACACGGCTGACGGCCCCGCTGCCCGGCTCAGCACCCCCCAGCCCCTCCCCAGGTGCTCTGCGCCTGCCCTCCCAGGTGCACAGCCTGCGGGCAGCTGCCTGCGCTGGAGCAGGCTGCCTGCTTGCAGGCGGAGAGGGCACGAGTGCTGGCAGAAGTGGCTCTTCCTTGGGAGCACTGTAGCGGCTGTCCTGCAGGATACTGGTTCTTTTTTCCCACTTTGAGCAGGGAATTGAGTGCTGAAGCCTGGTACGCATGGGGTGGGACTGCACCGAGTCCTCCATCACCGCAGGTCTCACTGCGGAGGAGATCCTCCTCTGAACACCCCACCGACCCCCTGCGACGTGTGCGGGGGAGTGCTGCAGAGAGAGGATGGTCCTGCTGCCTGGGGTGAGTGGCTGGAGCAGGAGGCGAAGGCTCCCATCTCAGCACTGCCCACCAAGTGGGGGGTCTGGCCTGGGGACAATCTATGTCCCCAGCGGTGCTTTACGCCAGAAAAGGGCACGTGAGGACAGCTCTTCAAATGGTCTGCGGGGGTGCGGACATGCTGCCTGGTGTCGGGATCCGTGGGATTTGGAGCCAAGCAGGGATGTCTCCCCAGATCAGAGGGGCAAAGCTGACCACTACCCTGTGAAGGGGATGCACCAGGCAGGGAGCACCCGCTCTGTCCTCAGCCGTTCAGCTTTGCTTTTCAGGCCTCCGACCCACAGCCTGAGGTCTTGGCAGAGGAGTTTTGGGAGAAATGCAGTTTGGCCTGTGGTTTGAGGAGATCTGAGAGTCCCTGTGGTGTCTGGTCCCAGGGCAAGGGAGAGGGAGGTGGGTGTATGAGGACCTTTCTGTTTTCAGGTGCTGGGTGAAAGACATCTTGGTTTCCCCCTTTCCTTCCATGTGCCGGGGGTCCTGCTTGGAGCCCCACTGTGGCCCCAAGAAAGGCTGGACGGTGGCTGTCACACTCTGTCATTGACTCTATGCAATTGACGGGGCACTTGGGATGGTGCCGGACCCCTTGCATGCACCCCAGCAGGGTGAGCAGTGTCCATCAGACCTGTGCCCCAAAAGCAGGGCCACGGGCACAGCGTGGCAGAGAGGATGCATTTTAACACAAATCAAACATGCTTAGAAGGGCTCTGCCATGGCTGGAGCCATGCAGCCTGCTCTGCTGCTCGGTCTGGCAGGGAGGAGGCAGAAGGTGGGTGGAGGCAGGAGCAGGCAGAGATGTGTAGGGGTAAACCCCTGCTACAGTCGTACCACTGCAATGCACTGGGGTGGGGCGGAGCAGAGCCAGGCCCTAACACAGGGTGGGGAGTGCCTTTGGTTTCCCTCAAGAACCCCCTAATTGCCCTGGGGAATGTCATGCTGGCGATGCCACCAAGCACATGCAGGTAAGAAGTCTTGAAAGGCTGCATCTGGATAGAGGCCGAGGGACTGCAAAGGTCAGGAGCAAATGAGTGCTGGGTTTGGGCTCCAGGAGCAGTGGAGGGTCCGCAGCTGGGTCACCGTGGGGCCCGGCCACCCTGGGGTGGCACTGTGGAGACCCCCCCATCTCTCAGGGTGACAAGAGCCAGCTGCAGAGCTCCAGTCCTCTCCCTGGAAAAATGCCCAGGCTTTGAAGCACGGTTCAGTCCAAGTGAGGACGAATGCAAAACGTGAGAGTTTTGGCAGGAAAAGATTTCCAGTGCAATTCCAGCCCAGCAGAACGGAGACCTTGGCACACACGGGAAGGGGGGGCCGGGTCCCTGGAGGCAGGGACCGGGCAGTTTCATTGCAATCTTCCCCCCTGGAGAAAAAAAGAAATCAGCAGGCAGTGTTTTGGTGTTGGAAGAGAAGCCAACAAGCCATCGTCACCCATGGCAGCAGGCGCTGCCATCCCGGATGCTGTGTGCAGGGCAGATGGAGCAGCTCGGGGGGGGACCTGCCACTTAGCCACCAGCGACACCAACCCCTGTCAGCAGGCCAGTGCCAGCTGATGACAAGCAAATTGCTGGCTGCTCTAGGGACGTAGTCGTTTTTCTGGAGTCACATTAGGGAAATTGGATGCCTGGTGTAATAGGGCACAAGGTTTCCCCTGTGATCCTTGCAGAAATCAATGGGCATCCTATGGGGGGGTTCAGGGGATGTGGAGAACTGAAGTCCAAATCATGGGTCCTTCAAGGCTGTTATTTAAAATTATTTTACTGTGTATGTATGTGCAGCTTGAAAAAAGCAGAGAAACCCCTTAGCTCCTGATTCTCCCCTTCCTCCAGTGGCACATGGAGTCACATCGGGCTGCGCCGTGCTTTGGAGAAGCTGCCCAGCGCCTCTCCTGCAGCACCGGGACCTGCAGAAACCCAGACCTTCCTCCATGGGCTCATCTGTCACCCCATCACCCCATCGTGAGGAGCAGCCCCACTTTGCCTCCAGCCTCGGGGCTCCCAAAACAGGCCCAACCCCACCCGGGAGGGTGAGGGAAGCCCCCCAGCTCCCGGCACGCCCAGCTGTGCCGTGTCAGCAATGCGCCGCGCAGCCCACCCCTCCCGGCAGCGCGGTGTGCGCTGCGCAGGGTGAGCGTGGACCGGCATATCGAGGGGAGGATGAGCAGCAGGATCTGGCCAGCACTGCGGCCCCTGGGGAGCTCGCTGGGAGCATTGAGTCCTGGCTCTCAGAGGCTTCTATGAGCATCCTTGGACACTGGCTCCTCTTCCCAGGGCTGACAGCTCCCGGGTCCTGCACTCCCTCTCTCTTCGTGTTGATGGATGCGTTGATGGATCACATTAGCTGGGATTTTTGTCCCACCTGTTGGGTTGCTCTAGGCTGATTCAGTAAAGCAATCTATGGACAGGACAGTGGCTGATGTCTCTGCGCGCAGCTGCCAGGGGCAAATCTGTCCTGCCTAGGGGAGGGTGAGGACAGGCAGCAGTGTGTCAGACCCAGGGGTTTCTCTGCCCCAGGTCGGTGTTGCTGCGTCAGGTGCAGTGAACCACCACCACAGTCCTGCTGGGAGGGAGGGAAAGGGGACAGAGGGTCCTGCAGCCTCACCAAGACACAGCCTTCCCTGGTCTCAGCTACTGGAGGCAGGGGGTGGGTGAATATTTTTCATGATGCTCAAAACTCCCAGAGAAAAACCTGAAAATGTGGCAGAAAGGTCAGAAGCCAACAAGGCTTTTGAAGGACGTGTCCTTTAAAGGATGCACCAGGCTATGTGAGCTCTGCCTTCCCACGGCCTTAGCACCTGCACTGGGAACCAGCGATGCTCAGGGAGCTGCTGTCCCCAGCCTCCTGCCTCTGTGATCTGGAGATGCTCCAGCAGCTGCTGTGGGGCAAATAAATGGGCTACAAGAGCAGCCAGGCCAAGGCAGCGGCTCAGCTGCCTCAATGAGGGGCTCAGCCCAACGTGGCCCCTGCCCTGCTGGGGACTGCAGGGGAGTGCACAAAGGGCCAGACAAGAGCAAGGGCTGGGCATGGCTGACGTGTCACCATCCCCATAAACAGCTACTGCCTGTCGGGTTGATGTTACACATCGGTGGTGAATCAGCAACAGGCTTAGCCCGGCATGGCACCTGTGACGGGATGGATGAAGGCTCCACAGGGCAGAGGTGCTTGCACAGAGAAGCAGGGGAAACTACTTGGAGAGGGTAAAAGCAATGGTGTGAGACAGCCCTGCAAGCGCTCACAGGACGGGACCGAGCTCTACGGGGCAGGGAGGCTCCAGGGCTAAGGTGACCTAGCATGTGAGAAGGTCCTGCACAAACCCCGCAGATCCCAAAGGTCTCTGCTTTAGGCACCAGCCTCCTGGGCACATCACTCTGCTCCAGTGGTATGGCTGAGCCAGCTTCATCCTTGGAGGGTGAGGTCAGTGTGGCCATAACATCAGCAAAGCTCTGGCACACTGCTGATGGCTGACCCCAGCCCGGGCAGCCTTGCAATGCTCCCTGGTGGTGTTAGCCTTGATGTGCTCCACCCCAGCAATGACTGCATTCCCAAGATGAAGCAAAAGGCGTGTGCTTTGCAAAGCAGGCGGGATCCATACTCTGTCATTGCAAACAGAAGTGAAATGCAGGCTCCCAGCAGCACTGGACCCTCCATGGGCTTGCTGAGTGCCGGACCAGGCTGTGTGCCTGCTGAACCTGCAGCCTCGCAGGGCACCTTACCCAGCTGCTTGTTTTATCTGCCTGACCTTGGGGATGGGTGGGAAGGTGGGATCCACCGCTGGCCATTGGTTTCCCATCTGGACCTGTGAGCTCTGAGGTACAGATGCTCTGTACCTCAGAGCTCTCTCCAACTTGGCTATTTCTTTGTGCTTTAAACAGCAATTAAGAATAAAAGTGGAGCTGCCTTTGCCTGCGAAAGGCTCTGTCTGACTCCTGTCTCCTTACTGCAGTGCTGCTCTGATTTCCATCTCATGCATATCTTATTTAACATTCTGGATACTGTTTTGAGTGCCCCAATATTTTAAAATAAATTGCTGCATGTAAAAGACTTAATGTCACATTCTGTTATTCTGACTGTTAAAAGAAAAGTGAAATCTTCAATGGGGCTAGTGGAGCAGAAGCAATCACACAGAGGGAGGTCCTATTAATGTGTATTACGTTTCATTATTCCAGCACTGCATGTCAACTAGCTTCTCATCAGAACTCACGCAACAGATCACAGTATTAACTCCTTGCAACCAAACAGGGGGGCAGGCTTTTTAAACTCTTTCTGTGTTCCTCGCTTCCCCGGCGTCGTCTCTCTGATGCTGTTCCCATGTCCTCAGCGCACACACGCACACTCCCGCGCACGCTCCTTGGCACGGCAGCCCAGCCCAGCCCCCCGCAGCCTTCCTCCCTGCTGGAGAGGAGCGCGGGGTGGGAGCGGGCTCCATGCCCCAGCAGGGAAGAGGGGGCAGCCAGGGAGACAGGAGAGGGAAGGGGATGATGGAGAGGGATGCGTGCGGGAAAAACAACAGGGAGAGGGGTATGGGAGATGATGAGGATTGAGATACAAGAGAAGAGAGTGCACAGTGCTGCCAGTGCATGCTACCTTCTCCCAGCTTCCCCGCTCCGTGACATATCCCATCAGGGGAGTCACCCCAGTGTCTTCCTACCCCTGAAGGTCTCCAACCCCCGGGTAGTCTGGTCTCTCCAGCCCCTTGGCTGCTCTCCTTCCCATCCTGCTGCCAGAAAATGCTGCCTGGACAGATCTACAAGGCACCCACTGGCTTCAGGGGTGTGACATGAGCTGCGGGAGAAGCACCCTCATGGTGGGGAAGGGGATGTGGGGAAGAGGAAGGAGACTGCAGTCTTGGGTCAGACACACAGACCATGGGTAAAGGGGAGGTGGAGGGAGCCACCGGGTAGCAGAGGGAATGAAAGGAGGCTACAAGGAAGGAGAAAATGCCTGCCCTAAATTACAGGTGGCTCTAGCAGGCTTTTAAGCTTCATGTTTCCCCACTTCCTGCGATGAAGAGACTCCAGCTCCATTGTGGTCCATAAGAAAATGGGCAACTCAGTGCTGCCATGCCCTCCAGATGTTGAGGTGCAGGAAAATGGACTGAAGATCCAGGTCTTGTTATCAGCCTGGGTCCACTGTGCATGGGGCTGTGTGCACCCATGCTGCTGAGGGGCAGCTCTGTTCAGGGAGGGAGAGGCTCTCTGGAGAAGGTGGGCTGATAAATGCAACATCCAAAATCCCTGCCACAGCCCACTGGGGATGGAGGGGGCTCAGGGCGGGCCTGTGGGCTGGGCTGGCATTGATAAAAGCCAGTTTGCTGGGCACAAAGCCCGAAGAAGGCATCGGAGAGGGACAAGAGTCGCATTTCCCTGCTCCCATCATGGGGCCTGGCCAGCCCCATGAGAACGGGGAGCCCTGAGGTCCTGGCAGAGCCTCTGGGCACCAGCCTGCCACGATTGCTTCCCCACCCTCCTGCCCACAAGAATAAAAAATGTGAAAGGTTTGCCTCTAATTCCCTTTTCCCAGGGCATCCCTCCTTTGCCTTCCACACCCCACCAGGGCACAACTCTCTGGGCGTGGGGTTAAGCATCAAACACTGCTGGGCACCCACAAGCTGGGAAGAGGCAGCAGGTTTGTGGAGGGGGTGCTGGGCAGAACCTCATCCAGCTGAGCATGCAGGGGACATGGGACAAACATGTCTGTCTCCACTTGCTTGTGTTAAGCCTGGTGTACGCTGGGAAACCCCAGCTGTGTCTGAGCCCAAGAGTCCCTGAACAGTCTGGGCAGGGGAGTTTTGCCAAGTACCCCTACTCTGCAACAGATTGCAAAGCATGTGTATTTAAATCACACAGTGCAGAAACATCCTTACAACCCGTTTGGGGAGTGAAAAGCCACCACAGGCTGGGACACGGCTTAGTGAGGTGCCACACTGCTGTCCTAGGGAGCATGGGCACAGAGCGGTCAGTGGTGATGTGGGACCTGGTCCATGGCTGATGGCACGTGTGCCCCAGTCCTGGAGATCCTGCTGCTGTCGGGAAGCACACAGGGGAATTGGCAGGAAAGGCTGTAACAACCATGGGAAAAAGGGATTTTAGGGCAGTGGGGAGGGAAGGCATGTGGGATGGAGCAGGGAGGGCACACGAGGATGCTTCAGGCCTGGAGGTATCCATCTGCGTCTTTGGGACACGAGGGGACTGTAAAGTCACAGGGGATGGTGCTAAAGCCCTGAACCTCCCCTTCTGCTCTCCATCCCAGTGGGCTTGTTCCCGTAGGAGCAACAGGTACTGATATGGGAGTGTTACACCCACAACAGGCACTGGAAACGCACAAAACGCACTCAGGGGTGCAGCCAGACGTATGTACGTGCTCTCAATCTCACTGCCCAATACCCACCCAGCACAGGCAATGCTGGATCTGCTCTCTACACCCTGGGGCTCAGTGGGAGCACGTTGCCTGTGCTGCCTTCCCCCCCCAGGGATGGCGTATCTGCTTGGGACTGGCATCACAGGGATGGCCCCCTCTCCCGTACCAGCTCCGAATTTTACTGTCCCTCTCAGCATCCTCCCAGTGCCGAGTCGGAGGTGCAATGCCAGATCAGCTGGTGTGAGCCCATCGCCAGGGTCACGGCTCCCTTTGGCAGGGAGCAGTGGAGTGGCAATTCTGCGGCTGTGGCTTGGGGAAGGGGATTCTAGGAAGCCCAGGCATGGGGAATGCGTCAGGGTGCTGGGGCTGCTCCCAGAGTGGCAGAGGATTTCTTCTGGGGAAAATGAAAATCCTGAAAAAATAATGTATTTTGTAACAATCCAAGTTAGGTGGTTTTTATTTCCATTTTCTGTAGGTTTGTTTTGTTTTCTGCCCCAGCTTTTCACAGCCTCTGTTCCTGTATTTTCTCTTTTTTTTTCCCCCTCTTGTGGTTTTGAGGGATTGAGGCTTTTCTACAACAGCAATTAAAGTTTGGGTTAGGTATTTCATGGGTGGTGGGAAAAAAAGCTTATTTTTCAGTTCAGTCCATTTCAAGTTAAATACCTGATGCACCCAAACCTCCACCCCAGCTCAGACCAGGGACTTCACCAATGCTGCAGCAGGAGGGCGATGCACATCTACGGGGTGTGGAGAGGTGCTGGTGTCAGTGAGGACTGTGGGTACAGAAACTTTTTGGGATGTCACCCCTGCACCCTGAGAGTGCCTGAAACCCACCTGACATCTCCTGAGCTACTTCCACTCCAGCATGGGTCCCTCTGGGCTCAGGTCTGTGGCAGGGAGGTGGGGACAGCAGATAGACATCTGCTATGTCTCCCCAGACCTGCCTGCCCTTCACTTCTTCTTCCAGTCTTTCAAAGAATGTATTAAAAAAAGAAACAAGAAATCTACCCAAAGCTTGTTTATTCTTCCCCCCCAGGCTTTTCTTTCTGTCCCTCCCCAAGTGCTGCAGCTGGTGGTCCTGCTGGCCTGACTCAGTTCCCCTCACCATCCCCAGCAGACCTGTTCCCCACCCTGGCTCCTCACATCCACACTGCAGAGAACCTGCAGCAAGATCAGGGTTTGGGGACTGAGGGGGGACTGAAGCCAAGCCCAACAAACACACGCAGCGGGACATCTCCACGGGCGAGGGATGGGCTGAGGCTTCAGGAGCAAGGCAAGGCAAAGTGTGCTGCTCAGTGGCAAGGAGGAGGGGAGGAGGAGGGAGCATCCCTTGCTCTGCCCTTATAGGGGCTACAAAATGCAGCACCAGAGACCCTTATCCTTCATCTTCATCTCCTCCTGACTGTCTGGGCCGAGGAATGTGGAACGCTTCAGAGCTGCCCAGCACCAGCCTGGAGTCTATACCCCAGGAGGGCAACGCCACATCCCCTGCTCCTTCCAGTGGTCTTTCCCAATGGGCTGAACCCTATTCTGGCATGAGTGAAGAGCCCAGAGAGCCTGTGAGATGAACCACATCATGGTGGAGAGGTTCCACGTTTAGATTTATGACCCCCAGTAAGGCAGGGGAAGGTACCCAGTCCCAAGGGGCTCCTTGCTCTGCCCTGGCTTCATGGCACTGCTTGATCACCAGGCTTGTCTTCTTTGTCTGCACTGAGACCCTATCTGGTCCTTCTCGTTAAATCTGGTTTGCCCAACACCAGCTGGCAAACATGATGGCCAGTCTGATCTGGAGTGGTCTCACCCCATGCATGACATGGTACTACAGCTTTGGTTAAGCTAGGAGATAGTTTGGCTGAGGTTTTGCTACCTGACCCTCTACCAACCCTATCCAGAGCCCAGATGTGGATGTGAGGAGAGGCTCGAAGCCCATGTTATCCAGATTATTGTGCACCGAGCTGTAATAGTAGCAGCAGTAGTCCTTGGTCAAGCACATCGTGGGACAGCCCCTTCTAGGGACAGACGGGTCAAGAGATGGCTGGAGCAGGATGCACACCCTCACGCAAGGCTGACCTGGATAGTCCGTGTCTCTGCTCACACCAAAGCTAAGCGGGACGCATCGTCCCACCCTCCCTGGCCAGTCTGCCTCCCTCCGAGCATCCCTGTGATGTGCATGACCCAGGACGCCCTCCGTCTCTGTGGTCATCTCCAGCCCAGGCCCCAGAGACCCCTGGCTCCTGCTTTTGTTCCTCGGGGCCAGCCTCTCCGTGGATGCCTCCTGTTGCTGAGCGGCGCAGGAGGCTGTGAGGTGACCCCTGACATTAACCTAATTGTTCCCTCTCTTTGATTAGATGCACCACAAAGCTGGTAAATGGATCAAATTAAATTTGAGTGGCGGCAGCACAGCTTTGGAACGCTGATTAGATTTGAAAATACCACATTTAAATATCTTAGCATTTGTGGGGATTAGGAGAGAGAGGGGGAGTGCGAGCAGTGGGGGAAGCGGAGGAGGGGGCGTTGCGGAGAGGCAGTGCCAACACCCCACGCACACAGCTCTGCGCTGGGATGTCCAGCCTGGACGTCCCACCTGCCCCTGGGCATCGGCACTGGCTCTCCAGCTTGGCATGTGGAGGGTCACCTCCGAGCTCCTGGATTTGGCACATTGCTCCAGGTTCATCCAAGGTTTAGCATTGCTGGATGTGATGGGCTCGCTCCCCCACCTCCTGCCACACCGCTGTCCCCCCCATCCCCACCCGCCTGCTCTTAAATGTCATCTGGCGTCGCTGAGATTTATGCTGCACAATGAACTGTGAACGGCAACACAAGTCCATAAATAGGAAAGAAAACTGGAGCCCGGACAAGGAGACCAGTCCTCGGTCTGGATGCTGACCGTGGCAGGGCTGGCTCCCAGGCACCGAGCCCTCCCTCCTGTGACACCGTGGGAAACAGCCCCCAGCACCTGCCAGTCACTGACCCCGATGTCCTGGGACCACAAAGCCCCATCCTTGCCCCTCTCCAACGAGCCCGACTCTGCAGCACTGTGGGGGGAAGCCCAGGGCTGGACGACCAGTCCCAGTGCGTGCTGGAAGTGCGGGTTGTGGGGGGGCTGATCCTGGGCAGGCTGCATCCCCCTGGGCCCCCCCTCCCAGGGCATCTCCAAAAGCACATGGGGAAAATATTACAATGATATACATCTTGCGTGCACGTGTGTGTCTGGAGGGAAGGAGGGAGGGCTAGATGCTGCTCAGAGGCAGGTGAATGATGGAGGAAAGTGTCTGTGGCTAATTACTCCGTGGAAGATGCCAGGCATCACAGGGGCTATCACTGACGGGATTTGGGCCCTCTCTGGTTCTGAGGGATTGCACTGATGCTGGGAGCATGCAAAGAAAAAGAAGTGAGCTCGGCTCCTGCCGGGCCGCGCTGGGGAGAGGGGGACATGGCTCTCCTCTGTGTGCCTCTGGAGTGATGGTGCTTGCCGGCACTTGGCAGGCAAAGTGCTGTGCCAAAAGGAGATGGTGGCCAGCCCCCTGCCTGCCTGCTCATGCCACAGCACCGTGCTGCAGTGTCATGGGTCGGAGGAGGGCAAGGCTCCATCAGGGCTCAAAAACCTCCTCTTGGAGTGGCAGCTGCTGGGCAGCCCATTGCAGGATCTGCCCATGCCCAGAACCGTGGCCTGCAGAGATCCAGAGAGGGTTTCTGGAGGTGCAAACCCAGGTGTGTGTGCACGCACACATGTGCACTTGAATGGTCCCCATGCCATGCGAATGTGAGCCTGTGAAAAGATGTGCACAAGTAAAGCCAGGGTATGCATGCGTGGCCCTGTGCCAGCGCGTGTCCCTGCCTGCTTGTGCTTGCCTGCGTGTGCAGCACCCCCGGCAGCTCTGTGCACACTCGAGGTGAGCGGTGCGTGCGGGCGGGAACACGAGGCGAGCGGGGCTGTGGCGATGTCACCAAAACATACGCACATCCTTCAAGAGTGTGCAGGAGGCAGGCCAGCACTCTGCTAAGCAGAAACATCTGGGGCACATCTGGCTCCCATCAGAGGGACTCCAAAATATCTTTAGAAGAGTGAGAGAAAGAAAAGAGAGAGTAAAACTCCTGCTGGGGCATTCCTGTGCATCCCAGCACCTCGTGCTGAGCCCAGCCACTACCCAGGGCCAAGTCCCCGCTCGCCTCCTTCCAGCCGTCCTCCAGCCAGAAGAGTTCCAGGAAAGGGAGAAGCGAGATTCAAAAGGAAAACCGGCACGGTAGGGTAAGGGGGAGGAAGGGAGGAGCAGCAAGGGTTTGCAGGGAGCTCTGTGCTTCCAGCCTCCCTGCAACAGGCAGAGCTGGAGCTGCTGGGAGCAGCTGGGAGTGCTGGGGGCAGGGGATCAGTGAGGGGGCTGGGAGCCTGCTTTGCAAACCTGTCCTGGGGAGGAATGGCAGCACAAGCCAGCTCTGCCAGGCAGCAGAGCCTGGCCACCGAGATGGTAAAAAAGGGGTGCGGGGTGCTGACCGGCCTCCGGCTGCCCATCTGCCACCAGATCTCTAGGTGGCCCTGGTACATCTCTGAGCATCGTCCTCCTCTTGAGAGCACTTGGACGCCAGAGCTGGGGAGGACCCCAGGAGCGAGAAGGGCTTTGTGGTAATAGCAACAAGATGTGTGTGATTCAGTTGTCAGCAATAAATCCTAACCCAGAGAGGACAGTTAAATAGGGAATGTCCCACTGGAAATTTTGACATTTCAACACTATTTCCATTCTGAGAAAATAATAGATGTTAAAAAGTGCAGAGTCCCAACACCTCCATGAGGTGTGAATGCAAGGGTGGGATTGAAGGACATGACTTCATCTAAGCAAAATGCTTTTGTCTTCTTGAGCAGAAACACTGACATCAAAACAGGGTGTTTTGAGTTCATCGCAGTCTGCGGTGGAAGCCACAAGCTCTTCCTCCCATCCCAGATAGCAATGATGTGTCCAGACAGGCTGGGGGATGCTGGGCAGAGTAGTTGGGAAACCACCTTTTGGTCCTTCACAGATCCTTGCCCCGAGTTGAAGGCTCTGGCTCCCTCACCCCGAGGTGCTGAGTCCAGGGACACTGTGTTTGCGAGCACTGAAGACTGGGCAAGGCAAATGTAAGATTTATGGGGCTTGTGTAAGGTTTGCAGCCTTGATGCTGGCAGATCTGAGACTATCCAGGCACTGAAAGGCTGAGCTGAGCTGTGTGGTTTCACTGCTGGGCGAGACACACAACCTACAGTGAGCTGTATGTGCTTCAGCGGCTCCTCACCCATCTCCAACCCTCTGCAGACCTCCCCTGCTGAGCCAGGACATCTTGCAGGGAAATGCATGGCCAGACTTGGCTTCATAGTCTCTGCCAACTTCCTCCAGCACCGCTCCTCCCCTGCCCCAGGCACACAGAGGCTCCCAGGCCATTGCTGTCGGACACCCAGGGAGCCCACACTTGCCTTGGGGCTCTCCCATGTCCTGGAAGGGCTCAGGTAGCAACGTGGGGACGGTTTGCAGGGGAGGGAGGGATTTGGGACACATCTGTTGGAGTGTGAGCATATGCTGGGGTTTGAGCCCGGGGCTGCGCGTGCATCAGGCAGTCAGCCTGCCCGTTGCTGCCTGTGCAGGCAGAGCCATCTTGCTCTGCAGCGATTTGCTCACGTGTGTGCGGGTGCAGAGGGCTGGGTGTGTGCATGGGTGTGCGGTACACACGGTGCCTGCACGCCCTTGTGCGTCTCCTGACCAGGAACATGGGGACTGTGGGCTGGTGGGTGGATGTGCCCTGCACGTGGGGTGGGTGCCGTAGGGTGCCCACAGGCTGGGGGGCTTGGTCACCCAGGTCAGGGTGTCAGATCCCCTCTGTGCCCCAGAGTGCGTATCCAAACCAGCTGCACAACCCCCCCGGCGTGGGGTGTGCTCTGCTTGATAAAAGCCTGACTCCAAAACAGGAGGGTCCAGCACATCCCCTGGCCTCCTGTGTGCCCCCCACAGCACTGTCCCCATTCGGGGCCACCCGCAACGTGCGAGGAAGGGGCAAAGGCATTTCCAGGGTGAGCTGTGCGAGTCACAGATGAAAAGCTTAGAGAGAAGGAGTTGCGGAGGCTGGGAGGGGAGCGGTGGGCAGACAGCAGAGTGGATTTCTGCTTGAGTGGTTATTATACCGTCGATTTGAAGAGACAGATGACGGCAGTGGCAGAGGAGGCAATAATTGAAAGCGCCATGAAACATTAATGAATGCCCAGGGACTGGATCAGGAGTTGTTAACGCTCACTTCGCTCTCTCTGTCTCGCTCTCTTTTTAAAGTCAGAATTGTTCCACTGCCCTCTAGGCGAAGGATTTATTTTTTTTTTCTCCCTGATTTAAAGGTGTAGGCACCCACCAAAGGAGCCCTGGCTTGGTGGCTAATCACATCTGCTCTCCAGTGGCTCTTCCACGAGGGGTAGCACCAAGCGGGTGATTACGGAGAGCGAACTGCAGCGCTTGCGTCTGTAATCAACAGGTTCGGTCGGCGCACTCAGCATGGAGCTAATGGGAGAGGTGCAGCGGGTAGGGAGCCGAGGTGGGGTGAGGGGTGGCAGGGACTGCCAGCAGTGATGGCACTGTTCCCTCTGCATGCACATCCATGGAAAGCATCGCACCCACGGGAGAGGAGCCAACCCTCCTGATCTAAGGGCTCAGCCTGCTTGTGGATAAAGCCACCACCCCACCAAGCAGGCAGGGTGAGCCGAGATGCTGCTCGTGGCCTGTTGCTGCTCGGAGGAGCAGGGAAAACAGCCCAGAGAGCATCTCTCCACCGGGATGCCCTCCTCACGGGCTCCGCAAATGCTCTCTGTGCTGTTCGCCACTTAGTGGGGCCTTAGGGGTTGAGGAACAAAGAGCTTTTAGCAGAGCTGTCAGCAGCACCAGGGAGGTCTCTGACCTGCAGGTACTGGGCTGTCGCTCAACCAAGGCTTAGCCAGAGGCTGGGGGATCCCTGGCTTTGCACTGAGGGATCTGACATCATTTAGTGTTTGCTGCTCTGGCCCTAAAAGGAAATTAAAAGCCCTCGCCTAAAGGAAGGGTAAAGTGGAGGTGAAGTAGTAAGTACCTCTTCCCTCCTGCTTTTCTCCCTGGAGACGAGCAGACGGATGACACCGTGGGGTCCTTGTGTCCCCTGCACAACCAGGGCACAAAGAGAGTGGTGGGTGTAAGAGGGAACAAGATCTATTCTAGGGCACAAGGACACAAGAACCAGCCCCTGGGGACAGCGGGGCTTGGGGGCTGGCTTCTGGTCCCTGGGGAGTGCCTTTCCCAGCCCCTCCTGTTCCAGGCATGATCAGGGCTCCACAGCTCCTAGAAGACGGCAACACTCGATGGAGCGGGGAGCAGTGATGCCCACCTCCCAGCTGCAGGTCTGCAGCTGGACAGGACACAGTGGCAGGGACACAGGCAGCCCAGGCTGCGCTTTAAGGGACACAAGGTAGCCCCATGTCAGTGGAACATGGATCCAGCCTGCACTATTCTCCACGAGACACACGTAACCCCCAGGGTTAATCCAGACTGTGCACCAGAGGAACTGATGCACTGGGTGCCAGGGTGGAGGAGAGCACGGTGAGTGCTGGCCTTGATGGGGGCAGCTGACCCCATTTCACTGTATTGTAGCCCAGCACAGCAAAGAGCTGTCGGGGCTGGTCCTGGCCACCTGAGCACCCCAGGAAATCCTGAGATGGCTCAAGACCCCACGGCATGCAGCTCCTCTCCTCCAGCATCTCGTCCCCGCAGGGCAGCACTGGCTGCTGCGGGGCCAGCATTTGCCTGCACAGTGCAGAGCAGGAGTAAATGCAGCGATAATGATGGTAACCATTCCTAATGAGTCGAGGAGACCAGGAGCTTAACCATCGCCCAGGTGAGGTCTTCGAGGCTATGTGGTGACAGCGATTGGCAGTGACAGCGTTCAGGAGCCGTGCTGCAAATTGGCACTGTCATTTCTCCTCACTGTCACTGCAGACTGTGCTGGTGCAGCCCCGATTCATGCGGGGAAGCTGCTCACATCCCGGCTGGGTGCCCGTCCCTAGTGTCACACCAGTGTCCCACGGCTTTCCCATGCTGTGCGTTCCCACGCACCAGACTGGAACAATTTTGGTTGGCAAGTACCACTTTCTCATCCCTCAGTCCCACCCAAGGCATCTCCACCATGGGAATTGATGGTGGAGGGATGGCCTTGGGTCTGGGGCTGGGCTCCCTGTGACCACAGGAGCCAGGGAGTAGCGTGCTAGCCCAGAGCAACCCCAGAGCCCTCTGACCACAGCCTATACTGCCTCTTCTCAGCCTCTGCCAGCAATAAAACCTTAGTGTATGAAATCCAAGAGGCACAACTGAATTTTGCCCATGAGGCCAGCAGGTTGCACACCCTCTTTCCTGGGACTGGGAGGCCAAGTTGGTCAAGGGTCTCAGAGGAGCCATTCAATTCTGGGGCTCTTCCCAGGCTGTAGTGCTGGGCTGAGGAAGGAGCTGAGGTGGAAAGAGGCACAAGAGGGGCACAGAGAGGTGTGAACAAGCATGGTCCTACCTCAAGCAAAAAATAGGACCAAGAGTTGTAACATCATTGAGAGTTTCCTTCCCATGGCAGCTTTGAGTACTGCAGAAGCAGGGCAGCTCCAGAGGTGTTAGTAGCTCCGTGGTGGAAAGCATCAAAACACATATCCAAGGGGCCTGGGGCAGATGGTGCTTGTATCAAGGCAGGTGAGGAGGTCCTAGTGGTGAATGCCACCTCTTCTTCTCCAGGAGCTTTGTCCCCAGGAGGTGGTGGGATACTCTGAAGTTCTGTTGGTTGCACAAGGGCTCGTGAGCCAGCAGGACTGCAGCGCCCAGGGAGCGTGTGCTGTGCGGTGTGGTTCCTCCCAGAGACATGGCCATGGGGCATGTCTCCTGCCTGGCTGAGTGTGACCAGGAGCATCGAGGGAAAATGCACTCTGCCCGAACATCCTGCAGCCTGGCTGCGAGGGGTCCCTGAGAGTGAGAGCAGCAGGGTGAGGCGGGGTAATCGCACTGGCTCTTTGCTAAAGGAGCATGTCTTGTGTCTCCAGCTCCCCACCTGTATCATCCGTGGCATCTTGTTACCTCCTTGTTCTTCCCTCTGTCCTGTTGGTCCCTGATGTCTCAGCTCCGGTGCAGTTTCGTCCCCACCTCCTCCACAGCCTGATTTTCAGCCTGGCTTTCTAGGCTGCAGCATCAGCCTGCTCCTGCCTTATCCCATGGATCCCATTCACCCTCAGAGCATCTCTAACGCCGCTGGTGGTGGTGTCACTGTGCCCTTCCCTAGTCACACAGAGGGATGGGAGAAGGGGGAAGACCCCCCTTCCTGATCCAGGCACCCATCCAGGAGAGCAGCAGCCCTGTTCACATCCCACACCCCCTTCCCCACCAGCCACGGCTGTCACTTCCCCGGGAGAGAATTGCCAGGGAGGTGCCGAGTGTATTTTTAGCTTTGCCGTTTGTGTCTGATAAGTGTTTTGACCTTTTTGAGCAGAGCTAATCGTGCTGTCTGCTCCTCACTCATCTCAGCTCGTGCTCTGCCTGCCGGGGAGCCAAGGGAGGAGCTGCTGGCTCCCCATGCCACCCCGACCGTGGTGGGAGAAGACTCCTTGCCTGGGAGTCCTAGGTCTGCACTAGGTGTGTGCCCTCACCCCAGCAGCATGCACCACTTGTCTTGCAGCCTCGTATGTGTGCTCTGGGAGCAGATGCGATTTGAAGTCCTAAAGGGATGGGATCAGACCACTTCACCTGTGGGGCAGGATGAAGGGCGCTGGGTTGGGAGTTGCAAGGGGTGGTTAGTGTGGTCAGGAGGCTGCGTTGTCCCTGGGCTGGAGCTACCTGACCATGTTACCTGACATCCCTGTGCTGGCTTTTCTGCCTTGCTCAAAAATAGCATCACTTTCAAGGACAAAGTGTGTCTCCACTAGCACGCTCGGGTGGTACCCCAGGGCTGTGCCCCAGGGACAGCCTGCCCAGGGAGAAGTGGGACGGCTGTTGGGAAGGAGCTGCCATGTCCTGGTGTGGACACCACAGCTCTCTCACACCTGGCAGTAACCAGAGCTGAGAGGTGGCTGCGAGGCACCCAGAGACAGCGTCGATGGCCTGGAAACCGCTGTCAAAACTGGCTGTGTCAGAAAATGGGGATTTGAGCCAAAGTCCTTGCCTGTGAGAGGTGTCTCTGCCAATGGCACAGCTGAATGGAGGGGAGGTTGCAAAAAAATAAATGAATAGTTTCACATCAGTTTCACCTGACTGGGCAGGGAGTGCTGGGAGAGGCAGGGAGGTGGTGAGCTGAAATGCCCTGGCACTGCAAAGGGATGCCCAAATTCAGCCACCTGACCATGGGGACACTGGGAGGAAAGTCAGACCTTGGCCATGTGCAGCTCCCCGCATGGGGAGGGTGAAAGGTCTTCTTACTCCTGGTCCTCAGCCTCCCCTGCTGCCAGCGCCCCGGTGCAATTTTGTTATGATAAGATCTTGGCACATCTTCCTGTGCCATAAACACTGCTGAATGCCCCCCAACCCATCCAGCCCCCTCTGCCAGAAAAAAGACTGGACGTGCTGACCACCGCATTCTTCCTGACTGGCGGTGGGTCACGGGGACCGCCTGCTCTGGTGCCCGGGGACAGTTTGCTTTGCCAGGGGAGGCCAGGCCTGGGCCTGCGGCGTGCCTGCACCAGGGAGATGCTCTGCGGTGCCGCAGGGAATGCCAGGGGCAGAGAGGGCAGGGACTGGCCTGGCAGGTCCCTGCAGTGTGGGATGCCTGCCAGGAGTGGGAAGGAGCTGGCGGGATTTGGGGACCCACAGCGATGCCCTGGGTACCGGCTGATCCCTGCTCAGAGCTCTGCTCGCCCAGCCCACCCAGTCTCCATCCTGCGTCCCTCCTGATAAAGCCTTGCAGAGAGGAGATGCAGGGAGGGGACTCTGCGGTGAGGGCAGGGTGGCACTTAACTCCCACCTGGGACCTGCTGATCCTGCTGTGCCCTGTGAAAACCCTGCAGTGACAACAGGGAGCTAACCCCTGCAGCTCCCCTGTCTCTGCAGCTTCTGCAGCTCCCCTGTCTCTGCTGCTTCTGCAGACAGCCTGAGCATTGCACAGAAAAGCTGCTGTTGCCTCCTGGACTTGCACCAGCCTCTGCCAGGGTGGGTTTGGTACAGAGAGGCTTTCTGAACCTGCTTTCTGAACCTGCTCAGAGCTGCTCTCACACCTGGGCACCTTGTTTGGACAGGCAGACCTTAGGGCTCTGGGCACATTGGCAGACCCCCTGCTCAGGCATCCCCCTCCAGTACGTGGGGTCAGGAATTGCCTTCTGGAGATACCGGTTTTGCATGTCTTCTTTCAAGACTGTGCACTGGCGAAGGCAGGGTGAGGTGTGCTCCTGGCTTCCCTGGGGCCAGCCCTGGGAGCCGAGAGGCGGGCTGCTCTGTGGATCACACCAGACAAGCCTCGAGCCCACACTTAATCTTGCTGCCTGGGAAATTAGGCAGAAAATGCTCCGATTGAGTGTGAAGGCCTCCGCTGTAATTTGGAGCGAGCAGATGACATGCACTCATCGTCGGAGGGAGATGAAAGCTTTTAGAGCTGGTGAGCACTAGCAAAATCTGTGAAAATCTCTTTTTTGTCAGGAGTGGTAGATACACAGGCAGATGAAAGACAGAAGATAAAATTAGCCCATATGCAAGAGAGAGAGAGGGAGAAACAGAGAGAGAGGGGGAGGAATATTTCTAAGAAGACTCTTGGCAGAGAAGGTTTCTAACACCGGTGACTCAAAAGGCAAAGGGGAGTCATATGTGTGTGTGTGCATGAGAATATACATATATAAGCGCGGCTATATTTGGCTGTACTCCCATAGCAGCCTCAGCACCTGGGGCTGATCCTTTTGAAAGCACGAGACGAGGCTGCACTCGTCTCTGCCGTGGCAGGCAGGGAGCCTTCGCCGTGCTGCCTGCGCCCACACCGCGGCCCCTCTGCCCCTGCGCAACGAGCCCCGTCCTGGGCAGCGTGTCGGCAGGTCTGAGATGCGGGGTTCCCACGCAGAGCAGTTCCTGGTGAGGATACAGGACATCCAGCCTTCAACGTGAGAAAACCGTGCTGGTCTCTGCTGAGCCCAAACTGATGGGTAGTGTGAATATGCTGACCAGCAGCCACACACTCTGAGGTGACTTTGATTCCTTTTTTTTTATGGTTAGGCTGCTCAGATGGAAGTGTTCAGCTCCAGGTTGCAGCAGGGACCAGCTATGCTCAGCGGGGCAAAAGCAGGAAGAGATCCCCTGACCACTAAATCTGTCTGCCAGCGTTTTGCTGCAGGCTGCTCCAGGTCTTCACCCTGGGACAGTACCTCTCCAGTGGTCAGGCAGGAGAGAAGAGGATGGCCTCTGTCCGCAGATGACTGATGCTTCAGCTCTGACGGCGGGTCCTGCCCAGAGGTCCAAGGCAGTGACATAACCCCCTTCACTGTTCCTGCTTTTGCTGCTGGAAGGGAAAGGGATGCTGTGGCATAGCGAGGGAGCATGGCTGGAGCTATCTCTGTACCCGTGAGGGTGCTGGATCCAAAAGTGCCAGTGGGGTCAGGAGAGAAGGGTCCCGGCGGGGTGTCCTACTGAGCTGCACTGTGCTCACAGCCAGCCCTGCTCTCCTGGCAGGGCCAGTGTGCTCTGAGCCCAGCACCCTCCAACAGGCTGTGGGGATATAGAAAAGCAGACAGGGAAAGCCCCTCAGAAAGTCCCCTCGGCACTGCTCAGGACCCTTCTCTCTGCAGTGATCAGCAGCTGGATTATGGACTTATGCTGAGGGATGGAAGAAAGGGAAGCTGCTCTCAGATCTCCTTGCTCTCTGCACTGGTGGGTACCAAAAAATAGAAGGGTCTTTTGCCCCAGCCCACGGCTTTTGCTGCACAAGGGCAGTGTGTTGCCATCAGCACTGGTGCAGATGTTACACCTAAGGGAGGGTTATGGCCCTCCTGAGGCGCTGCAGCTGCACCATACTCACCTGCCGAATGAGAATGCAACCGAAGGGCAACCACCATGTTGGAGTGGGTGTGAGGACCTCTGTGGTCCAAGACCACCCTCCAAAACAGCCAGACCCCGTAGGCACCAGGGATGCTGTGGATGCACCCCGCCAGCTCAGGGAGCAGAGGCGGGAGGACTTCCCGTTGTCCTCACGATGCAGCCCCAGGAGCTGCAGTATCAGGAGACTCCCTCGAGACATACAACACCCACCAGTGTGAATCAACATGAACATTAATAACAAACAGAAAAATCCTAGTGCTTACTCCCTCGCCTTTCTCAGTGTGCCTTCTAGCAGGACGTGGGCTCACAGAGGAGTCACAGGATGGGTGTTCAGGGCCAGGAGCTCGGGTCCTGCTCGCCTGCCCCATTGCATCCTTACATGGGGACGGTGCTGTTGGGAGCATGCTGAGGGATGCAGGTAGTCCCTCAGCAGGGTGGGCAATGGGTGGGAGATGTCCTCAGCCCATGATGGGGCCGGGGGACACCCAAGGGTGTGCAGGAGCGTGCTGCCAGCATGTGAGTGCCTGGAGAGGAGCACAGAGAGCTGCCTGCTCAGTCGTGCAGGAGGCTGAATAAAAGAAATAAATAACCCAGCCATGAAAAATAAGCACTGGCCAAAGCCTCCCAAGAAGCCGTCTGTACTTCCCAGCTGCAGTCCCTGTTCCCTGGCTCGGTTAACCCTCTGGGAACGACAGCAGGGATGGCAGCTCCCGCAGCCCAGCAAAGACACAAACCTTTCCCTCCTCCAGTCCTCCAAGTGCTCCAAAATGCCTTTCACCAGCAGAATAATTAGAAATCTAATTCCTATTTCTCCTGCTCAGCTAATTGTCTGTGGACGATTTGATTGTAAGAGTGTCCAGTGATGCAGAATAACCATCTTATTTCTCCTAGACATTGCCTTTGCAATTAGCACTATTGATTGCGTCGCTCTGTTCTCTCACCTGCCGGATCCTGGGGGACCAGGGGAGCGGCTCTCACCTGGCTCATCCCTCCCAGGGTGACGAGGCTGTGCACTCCCTTTTGTAGCACTGTCCCTTGGCCTGTCGTGTCCCATCGGGGGTGAGAGCACAGGAGGATGAGCTGTACTCTCCCGTGCGGCTCCTACACTGCTGTTTGCCCTGCAGGGGTGAACCTCTCTCCCCAGGACTCACGGCCACCTATGGGGAGACTGGGGAGGGTCCCCCCAAAAACACCACGGAGCTCCCACCAAGGATAGAGCACATCTTTTTGCCTGCTAGGAACTCGCCTCTGGCTGGCTAGAGCTGAGAGGGGTTTTTTTTTGGTAAAAAAATAAAAATAAAAATTCAGATTTGACAACACCAAAAGGTTCTGGAAGAGTATGTCAATTCTGCTGAATGGTTTGTTTGGAGGAAAAAAACCCCAAAAGATCAAAACATTTCATTTCAGCATTTTCAGAGTGAAATGTTTTGATTTTTTTTCTCTTCCAAATGACTTTGTTTCAAAGTTTCCCTTAATTTTATTTTTCTAAACATCAAAAAAATTCTGTGAAATGGCTGCGGTTGGAAGAAAATGCATTGGCTTGGTCACAACAAAACCTTTTGTTTAACCCCCACCCCACCCCCCAAGAATTCCCCCCACCCCCCCGTTTTTTTTTATTTATTAGCATTTCCAGGGATTTTTCATTTGCAGGCCAGCTCTAAATTACATATGGTTGTGCTTTCCCAGTCACGAACGAGTCACAGATCTGTTGCCCTGCTCTAGACAGGGACAAAGGTGTCTTGGGGGCTGCAGACCCGTTCTGCCCGCAGACTCCAGCCCTCCCTGCCAGGGTTCAGTTTGGGACCAGCTTTGTCCCCGTGATCTGGCGCAAAGGTCTGTGGCAGATGCTTGTCTGCTGATTTCAGAGCCAGCCTGGCTCTGCCTGCCCCAGGCACCACTTGGGGAGAACGAGGGCTTGCTGGTGCTTAGAGACAGCAGAGCTGGGAAAGGAGCTGGCCCGGGCTAACCTCCCTCCCGAAACGCTGGCCAAGGCAGGAGCCCTCCTGCCTGCACTGGTGACAGGCAGCGGCGATGTGGCGGCAGCTGCCCGCTCGTCTCGGAGCATCCGGGAGTGTGGAGGAGAAGATGCTTTTCTTATGCAACCCGTTGAATCACTACCTGAACAGCCACCAGCTCTGGGCCAAGGGTGGTTTGGGCTCCAAGGTCCAGATGGCTGCAGTAGCGAAGAGCTTTCCAGAGCAAGAGGAAATCGGTGTAAATAGCAGACTGTGCAATTAATTTCACCCACACCGGATTTCTGTCCCAGCAGAACGGGAACAGCCAAAGCACTCCCTCCAGTCCTGCTGCCGCCCAGTACCAGGGAGCTGCAGTATTGCTGGACCACACGTCCAGGTCCTGGACCCATCTTCCCTCCTGCAAGCGCCTGCCTGCAGACCCACCTCCACAGCCTGATGGGTCTGTTAGCAACAGCCCAAGCACAGAGGCCAGCCCTGAGCAGGGAGCACCTAGACACCCAAATCTCCTACAGCCATGATGTCGCATCGGATGGGGGCATAAGACATCCCTGCACAAGCTGTCATCCACCCCATGGCATGCAGGTCACACGAGTGCCCCTGCAGCCAGTCACAGGGAGCAGCCCCCCAGGCTGGGAGACACTGGCAGCCGAGCAGAGAGGAGCGGCTCCCAGGGAGGGAGAGGTGCTAGGAAGGAATTAGTGTCCAGATCTATAAAACACTTGGTCCCAATTATTATAATGCACTGATTAGGGGAACTCAATAGTTCTGCTGGTGGTTAATGGCAGTAATTACCCAGATATGACTACAGTGGCAATATTAATAACTCTGGGCCATTAGTATTTGTGAGCAATGAGCAGAATACACATCTGTGAGCCTCTTGCTCGGTCTCTGTCTCTCCTTCAGCTACAGCCTTTAGCTGGGCTGGGAGAGGGGCTGCAGCTTGGCTGCAGAGGAAACAGACCCAGGACCTGGCTGACGTTTGTCAGATCAAGGAGAGCATGGTTGAAGCCACCTGTGCACACATGGAGCTGGCCTGTTGTCTAGCAGTACTGTCTATGTTGAGGCTGGAAACTACTTGCTTTGATGGTGCTGCTGCAGTGTGGGGCTTCTGGCCACAGGAATGCACAGCCTGTCCCCCTGAAGACCTGCAGATCTGCTGTGCTGCAACCTGGGTCACTTATTTGACACAGGCAGCTCAGCTGCACAACCTGTGTGCAGTGGGGCTGGGAACATGGGCGAGGGGCTGAGGGCTGGGCTCTTGTGCTGCCATGAGCCCACGTCTGCCTGATAGAGAGGAGGGAGCTGTGATGGATCCACTGCAGGGAGGTCTTCACAAGCATGGTGAATGACCACCCTCTGGCAGGGAGGGTGGGGAAGGGCACCTGCAAGCAGCTTGGAAGAGTTTCAGTGTGAGAGAGGAGAAAGGGAGCGGTGGGCGCTATTTCTCTCAAGAAGAGGCAGGACAGGGCTGGTGCACCAACACTGGTGCTTAAACACCCACTGAGAAGCCTCCATGTCTCCGGTGAAGGTGTGCATGGAGGAGCACACATGGTGCTGTACATGCACGATGCTCACCAGCAGCCACTGACTGCAAAGCCCGCCCAGCACCGCCCTTCCTGAGCCCCGGGCATAGCCGACGTGGACCTTCACCGGCTTGTTGCCCCACGGAGGGTAAAGGGCTCCCACGCAAAAGGTGTTTTTTTGTTGCATGTTTGCAAGGGGCTCAGGCAGTGGGAAGCTGCTCAGGCGGCTTCTCCATAACAAGCCCCAGCCTCCGCCTCACCGCCATGCTGCCCAAAGCACGATCCCCCAGGGTCAGGTTACCAGCGCTTGTGGCTGTCTCCTTGGCTTCCCCGCTACCTTCTCTGTCTGCGTCTGACTCGCAGAGACACACGGCTCCTACTGCCTTGCATCTGTATTCCCCCAGGGAAACCCCTCCAACCGCATGGCCCGGCTCTGACTCCAGCCTTGGTCTGTGGTTTCTCAGCTATTTCTAAATACAAGGGGTGATTAATTGCTCCCTCATTTGCCCTCAGCAGAAGATAACTATCTCTTCCACCAGCCTCCGGGAGTTTGGTGATGGTCGAGAGAGCAAGGGCATGCTCCTGGAGAGATGCCCAACCCCCATGCAGCAAGCGATGCTGCCAGCTCTCTGCTTCCAAAGGCCAGGAGGGCTTGGGGATGGGGACAGCAGGGCACTGGCCACCGTGACCAGGCACCGGTGCAAGGGGGATGCTCACTGCCCTGTGTACTCTACAAATCCAGCCTTCATCCTTGCTCTGAATACCACAGGGAACTTTCCCACTCCATCTCTCCAGCTCAGTCGTAATGATGGGAGTATTTAGCACACGGCGCAGTGTATTCAAACACTCCTGCAGTCAGAGACACCCTGTCACCCAGGTGACATGCCTCTTACATGCTGCCAATTTAGCAGCCGTGGCAGCATGACGCCCCTGGAATCTGGGTTAGCGCTGGCAGCCGCCGCTGCCGACAGCCCCAGCTCCGCGGGGAGGAAGGGGTGGGAGTGCATGGCATCCCCGCCGGTGCACTGCCCCACGGACAAGCCCCCAGCATGCCGGGTGCAAGGTGTGAGGCCACAGCAGCCCCCTCCAGCAGGGAGGTTCAAACGAGGCAGATAAAAAAAAAGAAAAAAAGAAATATCTCTGGTTATTTTACATTGCAAATTTTGTAAAGAAATCTTCTTTTTCTCCCTTTTCCCTGCATTGCCATCAGATTCCCCACTCCCTGCCAACCCCTTTCCTTTCATAAATGAAAAACCCCAAACAAAAGCTGTCAGGACAGAAGATGGTGAAAATGCCTGGCTTTCCAACAGCCAAAGCCTGATTTTCCTAACCAAGACCAGAAACATTTTTTACCCTGAGAATTTCCAGTTTCTTGGTTTCCGTTACAAAAAAAGGAAAGATTTTCCCCAGATCAGCATTCTGCAAAATTCACTCAGTGATCGACCGATGTTTTGACATAATTACACAGTGATTAAACTGTTTGCAGTGGTTCACTCCAGATGCCAAAGGACAACACCCTATCCCTGTTACATGCCCTTGGTTCTTGTATCCTGTCCCGATGCAGGGGTCAGACCCTGGTGTCTGGGGTGACCCCGCTTGCAGCCAGACCATGTAGTGTTGCAGGCACACCGTGTCTTGCGTGGGGCTGGGTATAGTGAGGACTGGCAACATAATTCACCGTGATTCGTCCCAAAGTGACCTGCCCCTGGTTCACATCCGTGTATGGGATGAGGTGTGTGTGGGGTGACAGGTTTGGAATTAGGAAACGTCAAGATTATCTTTTATTCACTGCAATGCCTGATGCACAACCTATAATCAAGCACAGCTTCTGAAACCTGGAGCCTCACCTTTCCTTTGTGCTGTATTGTCCAGTAGTTAGAGCACTGGATTAGACCCGGGATTTTTTCTTGCCTTTACTTTGTGGCTTTACTATGTTTCATATTCAATTTTAAGCTTTGTCAAGGGTCCTTTTGGCCATTTCCTAATTTCTGCTGTCTTTTAATGTGCCTCAGCTCACACATCCTCCTGGGTCAGACCATTGCAAGGTCTGGGGAGTCGCAGCACCTGAGCCCTGCTTGCACTTTGAAACCAGCCCCGCCGTCCAGCCAGGCAGGGCTGGTGTGGGGTGTGAAGGGGGGAGGTTGTGGAGATGACTCCCAGCTCTCCTCCACGTGCACCAGGACAGCACTGGGATGCTGCAAATGCTGTGTCTTCGTTTTTGCGAGCTCTGTTCCCATGCTGCGCCACCTCCACTCCAATCCTGTGGCTGGGGCTTGAAACGGGCTGGATAATTTTATGATCAATAATAACATTGGTAGTTATTCTTGTCAAGAGAAGGTTAATTGCGCCTCCTGCCTCGGGGCACCAGCTGATCACCGCAGGAGCCAGGAAGGCATTTTCCGCCTGTGTTCAGCATTTCACAACCCGATAGGTTGCAGGATGCAGGGTTTAACCATGTGCTGAAGCATCAGGTGCTGCTGTGGGAGGCAGCAGGGGAGCATCGCCCTGACCCTGCTGTCAGGTGGGTCATTTGCTGGCGTGGGTCCCGCACGGCGATGCTGCCCCGGGCGTGCTCATTACCCATTACCCACTCATGGCTACAGGGCCGCCCTGGGATGTGGAGGGAGGGAAGTCCCTGCGTGCACTCCCACTGCGATGGGACGTCTTGGGGGTCACTCTGGCCTCTCCAGCCTGATGCGGGGGCACAAGGGCTGCCCAGCACCCCTGTGAGGCGGAGGGACGTGTCTCCCCATAATTGTGGTGGCTGAGCTGCTTCTCTGCCCCCAGCCCTGGTGCAACTCCACATCGCAGTAAAATTTTATGACTTGCGGCTGTCATGAGGATGAAGGCTGTTACACACCCAGCAGTGAGAACAGCTAGAGGCTGGATAGCTGTGAGCATCCTCCCCACATAGATCCCAGCAGGCAAGAACTCTGATACTGGGCTGTGCTGGGCAAGGGGGGCAGGACAATTCTCCTGCGCTGGAAGGGTAACAATGGAGTGAAAAGTTAGGGTGCTGCTGATGGCAAGAAATACAGCAGAGAGACCTCTGTGCCTTTGCACAGCTGGAAGGGACATGGTCCTGCATGTATGTCTGTCTGTCTGTGAGCCCCCCTGTACTCTCTTACTGTCCATTCCCAGACAGGCCCACCCCCACTTTTCCCTCTCTTCTCCCTCTTGCATTTATAGTCTGTGCCTGTGGCCTCGTCTCCAGCCTCGCGTGTGACCTACTTACACGCACAGCCCCAGTTCTTGCCTTTTCTCTCCCAAACAATGATGCCGTCCAAGCTGCCGTGCTGCGTGCTCCAAGCACAATGAGAGCCGCTCTCGCAGAGCCTTTCACCGAGCCTGTGCCGCACCTGCCCGTGCAGCTTCCACTGTCACCGGTGGGTGCTGAGCTGCTGGGAGGAGGCTCAGCACCCCGGCTGGTCTGGGTGCTGCCCAGGGCTCTCGTCCTGTGGGTAACCAACCCCGACAAGGAGCCTCCGCCACCGCAGCTGGCGGGCAGGGGAGAGCAGTGCAGGCAGGAGTGGGCTGTGCTCCTGCCTCCCAGGCTGCCTGCAGACTGCAAGGGCAGCGCGGCAGCCTGTTCAGTGTGCTCAGAGGCAGGGTGCTCAGACAGAGGTTTCTCCCAGCTGTGCCTGGGGCCAGCCTGCTGCAGCACCAGCTGTGCTCGCCCCCATGCCGATGCCAGCCTGACAGTTCCCCGTGGTGAAGGGCTGCAGAGAGCGTGATGAAGACGTTCCCCCTTGGAGGCCCCTGCTGCAATGAGAAGCAGGTCTGAGCACAGGGAGCTGGGATCCTCCCTGCCATGCCGAGTTCGGGTTCAGGACAGAGCTGTGGGACAGGCAGGTGCCACGTCTGCATTGGAAGCGATGCTGGTCGGACCCAGTCCCGGGAACAGGTTTGGGTCATGGGGACGCAGTGGCCTGTCAGCAGGCAGGATGGGTGCCACAGCAGCTGTGTCTGTGCCCTGGATCAGGGCTGCTGCTTACTCTGTTCCGTGCTGTGGGAATCCTGGGGGGAACAGCCGCTCCGCAGAGTGAGCATTGCTTCTCTGGGGAGAACCATCTCCCTGAAAAATCCCAAGGGAAACGGGGAGAGCTGCTGCACCATGCGCACACAGAGAGCGTGTGCACAGGCGTGCACACATGCCCAGCACGTGCACAGGCAGATCACGCTGCGCAGATGTGCACCCACGCGTGCATGCTCTGAGTGCTAGGGATGGAGCTGGAGTTACGGGGCAGGAGGCTGTGCCAGCTCAGGTGCTGCCACACACGAGCACTCTTATATGGGTCTGTAAAGTGATGGTGACAGGGTGCTGGTGGGTGGGGATGCCCACACTCAGGCCCAGGCCCAGGCTGCCTGCGGGTGCATCAAGAGGAGGGGGCTCCCCGCCTCAGCTAATGGGAATAATAAGGTAATTAGGGGCTGTATAATCAGCATGAAGGCAGGGCCTTGTTGCTGTGCAAGCACTGAGTCAAGAGACGCCCCCGACTCCCCCTGCACACTTGATAAGTCTCCAGAGAGATGCTCTCCTGAGACTTGTGGCTACTCCGGGCCACCCCTGCTGCTTGTTACAGAGCCAAGAAAACCATTCATCCTTCCTTCATCCACCACTGTCTTCATCAGCTCTGTGATGGGGAGGCATTGAAAGGGGTTTCCACCCCAAGGAAGAAGGCAGAGGAAGAGTTCCCCTGTGCTGAGGCCATGTTGGCTTGTATTTGGCCTCTCAGCAATGCCAGGTAGCTCTTGTGTGCTTGGCTTGAGGTTTCCACTTGCACATAGAGATAACAAATTATTTCAGCTCTACCTTGCCCCTGAGGCATCTCCAGCCCCATCTGCCTGTGGCTGTCATCCACACAGGGATGTCTGAGTCAGGGATGGGGGCTGCGGGGAGCAGGGGATACAGCTCAAATCACTGCCTACCCACCACGTAGTGCTGAAGGTGCCCATCATACCCAGGCTGCTCTTCCAGCCCCAAGCAGAGACCTGTCGCTGTCGCCACACGTCCCCCTGGAGCAGAGATCGTGACACAGCATCGCCTCAGTGCATTTTTTACATGCCACGCTTAGTCCCAGGCTGCTGACCCCCCTGCCTCCGCATGCCCTGGCTGGCTCCTGACCCCATGCCGAGGCAGGGGGAGCCAGGATCCGTCCCCTGCCCGCGGTCCTGCTGCCGCACCGTGCTGCTCCGCCGCCGCAGAGGCAGGGCGCGGAGCGCTGACAGGGGCTGTAAATTGTCAGGGCCCGTAAAGCTTTTAATGATTTTGAATTTATCTGCATCGATAAATACATGACAAGGTAACAGTCAAATAAATACCCATTAGTGCACTCGCTCTCTTTTTTTTTTAATTACGAGCTCGGGTGTAACCAATCATTTTCTGCTAAGCAAGCGCTCCAGGAAATCTTCATTAGCACCAGCCCTCGGCCATGGCGAGCTCTGCAGCCTGGAGAGGATGGAGCAAGCCAGGAGGGAGGTCTGGCCCCAGCTGCATCCTGCTCTTGCCCAGCAGAGGCAGAGAACCTGGCTGCTGCTGGGTTTTCCGGGCATTCACCCCCTTGCAGAGCAGGCTGCAAGGACTGCTTTGCTGTTGTGCAAAGAGCCAGGCTTGTGGAGCTGAGCTTTCTGATGTGGGCACTTGCTGCCCAAGCTGCGCTGGCACTACCGGGTCTCCTGCCTTCTCGTGCCAGCCTGGGAAAGCCCTGGAGAGCTGGTAACACGGCGGGGGGAGCAGGGGGCTCCGACCAGCTCAGGAGGATGGTGATACCCGCTCTTCCAGGCCAGGCTAGAGGTAATGTCAAGGGAGGGGGGTTTGGGGCAGTGATCCTGGCTGGGGGCTCTGTGGACCCCAAGGGCAGCGTTTTCTGGAGGCAGATGCCAGGTTATCAAAGCGTGTGCAGAGAGAGGTGGATCTCACTTGTCGTTGGGCCATCACTGCCTTCGGGCATCCTTCACCACTTCCCTCCACACTGGGCAAACCAGAAAGTGCCGGAGGGGTGCAAACCACCCAGGTCAGCATCTCAGAGCAAGTTGTGCTCCGACAGGTATGCCAGACGCAAGAGGGGTCATGGAAAAAAAAAAAAATGCTGAGAGACAGGACTGGGCAAGTCGATGGGCTGTGAAATCCCAGAGCACCAGCTTTGCTGCTGCAGAACAACCTCCCACGTGAGCCACGGTGCTGCTGCCGACAGCACTTGCTACCAGCGATAAGAATAGTGAAAGACACAGGCAGGAGGAACAGGGTAAAACACAAGTCCCTGGCTGGCGTGGCCCCAGCAGGGATGGGGCAGGGTGAGGCTGCCTGCCAGCTGCTCTCCCTGGCCACGGAGCCCGGGCACAGGTTGGTAAAGGAGTGGAGTCGAGGGCAGAACCTAGTCTGTCCCTTTCCAGCATCCCTTGCATTAATCTTCCCTCCGTCTCAAACCACTGGCTCAGAGAGGGGGCAGAGGGAGAAACTGGCTCCTTTGCTCTGTCTTATTTCTGTCTGGCAACATTTTTCCAGCAGAGCAGCTTTTAAAATCTGAACATCTCCTGGGAACATGTCGATCCTGATGATTTTTTTTCTATGGAGAAGTGTCAAATCAAATGATTTCAACTTTCACATTTTGTTTCAATAACGTCGAAAGGATTCTTTCCAATGAGAGATGAACATTTCAATTTGACATTATCATTTGGTTTCATTCCATTTGGGCTTTTATATTATCATATTACTTCAAATCTACATTTCTATTCTACTAGCATTTTACTGTTTAATGATTCAGCAGCGTCAAAACCCAGCTAAACATTTTGATATTTCTGGGTGGAATTCCCCCCCCCTCCCCCCAGATTTGTACGTTGTGGAAAAGTCTGCATTGGGAGGACCCCAGGTTCCCAGGGGAGGGAGCTGCCATCTTGCAGCTGGTTCTGGCTCCAACAAAGAGCATCGTGGCAGAGGCAGCAGCAATCCAGGGGCACTTTGTCCTATGCTGAAACCAGAGGAAGGACGCCAGATGTGACCTGCTCCATGCTGTACAGCCATAAATAGTGAGTGGCAGTGCTGGCAGGGAGGAAGGTGAAGCTGTTGTACACGAAGTGGAGAGAAACTCATCAACAGCAGTTAGGAAAGAGGATGATCCCCTCATTACCCAGAGGAGCTCCAGGACGAGTCTCTTGCCCCTGGAGAGCAAGACAGGCTGGATGCAAGAGCCGGATCCATATACCAGGGGATGAGCAGCAACACACAAACAAGGTTTCCTTGCGGGGCTCTACATGGGGCTTTTGTCTGGGGAGTGATGGAGAAGAGCCAGGTTTTTCCCTTTGTGAACCACCAGCCTCCGAGGGCTAGGACATGGCTCTTCTCTCCAGCACCGAGGGAAGGCAGAAACCTGCTTTCTTCTTTGCTGGAGCAATGCTGGTGGAAGACGGGCTGTGGCTTCACCTTCTTATCTGGGCACAGACTGTATTTGCCCCTGACGAATCAGTGCCACGTCAGGTCTCATGCAGCTGGTGCCAGGGCTGTGTGCTGGGCTGGAGCTCTTTCCCTGGAGGAGGCGGCGTGGCAGCATGCCTTCCCATCCCCGGGCACTGCCCCCAGCTCCATGCTCTGCAGGGATGGCTCACCCCTGGGCAGCAAGAGCCCGCGGCGGGGTGCCCTGCTTCTGCATGCCACCTGCTCCCTGCACGCAGCCTGCCAGGCTCCTGTCTCTTGCTCACTGGCATCCCTGTTAGTAGGACAGATTAAAAGCTGGTTTAATGGATATTTATGATCCCCATCACAGCCTTTTACTGCCTGTCCTTTCACATTACGGGTGGCGCTGCCGCCACATGCCCAAGCAGCGGATGGGGGTGAGGTCTCTCGGTCTGCATGGGGGACCTGGCTGCCTGGAGCCATCAGCATCCCCCCAACACCCCCAACAAATGCTTCAGACAGGTACCCCTGTGCCAATGGGGTCTCTGTGCATCCCCCCCCTAGATCTCATAGGATAACCGTCCATAAGTACCCCCCTATGCCTTTTGAGTCCTACTCACCAGATGGGGAGACTGAAGCAGAGGGAGGAGTGAGCGGACATGCTATTGCCATTGCCGCCAGCTCTTCCCCCAGCACGCAGGGTTGGGTGTTGGCACACACGTGTGCACGTGGGCCAGGAGGAGTGCAAGGGCAGGCGTGCGAGTCAGGGGTGGCATCTGAGAGTGGCCCTGGGCAATAGCACAGTGGCTGGGGGGGGGGTGTGGGCTGGGCACAGCGGTGTGGGGCAGAGAGGCAGCAGGTACTAACAAGAGCTGTGGGTAAAAGCCAGGTCTTGGGAAACTGTCTCCATTGGCATTTGCTGAGCACAGCCTGCTGCCTTTTGAAGCTGGTGATGCTCTCAGACTACATGGGAAACCCTAATTGAATCCCCAGTCTTCCTCTCACTGGCTCTAAATGAAACTCCCCCAGGATAGCATATTAAACTTGACCTGTGCACCACCTCCAAGATTAACATCAGAGGAGGAAGAATTAAAGGTCTGTGGAGGGCAGCGCAAGGGAGGGGGCGGGCATGTCTCTCCTCTCCTGCTCCGGGAAGGGGTGGAAGGGCAGCTCTCGGGAGAGGTTTGCAGTCCAGCACGCTCTGCCGAGCTGCTGGAGGAGTGCGGCAGTCTGAACGCCGCACTTGCTGGCAAGGCAAGTTGATGTTCTCCTTCCCCAGCTCAGTGATAACATGAAAGGCAAAAAAAAAATCCCCTCTGAGGCAGCAAGGGAGACCAGGCATCATTTGCTTTCCCGCAGCACAGATGCTGCTGGCCTTTCAGTCTCCTGCTGCCCATGGGGGCTCGGAGTGGCTGGGGCTTTGCAAACACTGGGGACCCAGCTGGGGCGAGGAAGAGTGCTGGGGGTGGGAGGAAGGCTTGCACCCAGTGTCCCAGTAGGCATCCCATGGGGCTCACGCTCCCTTGTTCACTCTGCACCACAAGCTGGGCTACTCTGGGGAGCTATGCGCACACGCTGCCTCCCCACAGGCCACGCGTCGGCCATGTCTGGGTCACATCCAGCCTGTTTTCTGGGGAGCTGAGACACCGCTCTGCTCAGACACGCTGCAGAAGGAAAGGTCTGCCCGAGGTGGGCTCAAGATGCACCTACATCTTCCTGTGGATGGGAATCTTGGGCCTGATCCTGCTGTCCCTGAGCCCTGCCAGCAAGGGAGGGAGCGTTTTTGCACCAGCATCATGCTCACCCCATCAGCGAGCAAGAGACACCGCAGGCACTTACAGCTTTCAAGAGCTGACAAGCTTGTGAGAATGAAAAGTTCAAAACCAGTGCTCGGGACGTGTAAGTGTCTGTGAAACTAACTGCCATTTGGGTCAGAGCAAGCGTGCCAGGACCCGTCTGCTCCCGCACGGCGCACGCCTGGAGAAAAGGTCACCCTTCAACAGGCTGGAGTCACCCAGCCTCCCCCAGGTGCGGGACTCGGCTCTCGCTCCTCTTAATGAGGTGACCTTCGCATCGGTGGGCGCGAGCAATTCTCCCTGAAGAGTCGACAGGTCAAATTAAGCAGATGTTTTATTCTGCCCCGTCTCTGGCTGTCGGAGATCGGAGTGCAAGACGGACAGAAGCTGAAATAAAGGTGTCACTTGCTTTCCTTCCTCCCTTATTATTTTACAGCCTGTAAATGACTGGCGAGCTTCTCGGATGTTTCAACTCAAGGCAGAATCCACCCAGCTCCAGCCCAGGGGTGTGCAATGTGCACGTGTGTGCATGTATGTGTGTGCTGCAGTTAGGAGGAGCTGTACAAAGGGGGATACCAGTGATCCCCACCTCCTCTCCAGGCTCCCAGGGCAAGTGCATGTGTTGATCTCTGAATTGCTGCCACTGCTGGGGAAGACTTTGCCACCCCATGCAATGTGCTAGGTGCAGTCCTAAACCTGGTCAAGTGAAGAGCAGACCCTCCTGGCACCAGACTGCTCAACTACCCCCTGAAATTACTCTGCCTTCAGCACTGGAGTAGCTCATCTCAGTCCCATCCTCTGGCGAGAAGTCTGCGGACAGCAGCTATCTATCTGAAATAGGCTATGGGGCTCCTGCCCATCTGACCCAACAAGGCCTGTCCTGGCCCTTCCCCAACCCAAATGCCTTGTGTTGACTCTTGTGTTGGCTCTTCCCAACCCAGCAGGGCTGCACGGACCCTTCTTCACCCAACAGGGCCTCCATTGACTTTGTCAACCTCATCAAATGTCATGGCCCTTTAAAGGATGTTCACTCTGCCAGCAAATGGGGTGACTGCACTCCCAGGAAGGGAAGAGATGGCAATCATGCTGAGCAGTGATAAAGGAAAGATCATGGGACACAGTGAGGAGTCAGCTGGGTACATGGGGAACCTGTCCTGGGCAGATTTTAGACACTGGTCTAAGGCAAAGCATGCATAATGAAAGGTAAGAGCAAGGCAGGAGCATCAAGGCTGGTTTCTGGGCACAGTAAAGGAATTTTCTAGGATGGGTTCCTGCCTCTTACAGTGAGCAGGGACCTCCCTTGGGCTTAGTGCAGGTCTGACTGGAGAGGGCTCTGGTGTGAGCTTGTTTTTAGCAGGGGAGACAGGGAGATCTGCATCTCCAGCCATGTGCTGTTTGAAATCCGGACTGCAGTGACAACACGGGGACTTTTAGGCCTTGTCCAGGCTTAAAAACTAGTAACAAGCTGCTCTGGAGTCACTAAATGTAGAAGCTATTTCAGTTCCTTCATGAATGTGCACAAAGCCTCAGGACATATCTCTGCAGCCAGGCAGCCTCAGGCCAAACCAGAGACATGGCTGTGGCACCAGAACCAAGCCAAGGGACAGCCGAGCATCAGGGGGTTGGGATGGGAGTGTGATGCTTAGAGCAATGAGGGAATATCTCACTCGGGAAGTATTTTGTTACACGCTGTCCAATGGAGCACATTTCACTGATGGCTCCTTCCACGAGCATCAGCCCATTGTGATGAGGAGACCAGCCCTGTGCTGGAGGCCACACTTGAGCGGGGAGAGACCTGGAGAGCTGTTAAGGCTAGTGATGTGCAAACACAGAGTGCAGCCAAGCACATGGTGCTATTATGCCGGTATCCCTGGAGCAGAGCAATTTCATCAGATAGATTTATCCTGCCACAGATTCCCCCTGCAGCAGGTCTCCACATCTTCTCAATAGAGTAATGCCATTTCTCAGGGTAGAAACACTGAGTTTACAGAGTCCAGAACTGGAAAATGGAGCCCTCCCTTCCATGGATGCATTAGTGGAGCCCCTGGGCACTGCCAAGCTGAGGACCTAGCAGAGACAAGCGATGGAGAGGAACAGCTCCTCCCTATTGCCCTGCATTGCAGTGGGCCTCTCCTGCCAGGAGGAGCAATCCAAGGCAATTCCTCAAACAGAGAAGTGAATCTGAAACTGCCTGTGCCCAGTCCATGGGGCTCCCCACACAGCCAGGCTTTGCAAACCTGTATTGCGTGTGTGGCCAATATGCCAAGGCCACGTTCCCTGAGCAGGGAAGGTGGACCCTAGTCTGAAAACTTTATTTGCAATGAGTTGGTCATGCCAAGTCGCAGAAGAGTCAGAATTGCCAGGGACCCATGTAGTGTTTGCATTGGCACGACCTACCTGGCATCCAGCAGAAAACAGCCCCGTTACCTGCTAGACTTTAGTGTCCCAGCTGTGCCCAACTGCAGGCTGCAAAAGTGGAAGCAGAGATATTTGCAGGGTTGGCTCAGCACAGAAGGCCAATCTCTGTCTGATGTCCCACAAAGATGGCAACAGTTCCTGACCTCCCTCTTGCACCACAAATCCACTGCCTAAACTCAGGCACTTGTCTATAAGCCAGGAGGAAATTCTGCCTCCTGGGCTGTATTTAAAATTTCACCTTTTTAGAAGACCTGGCTGCTAGGCAGAGGCGACCTCCATATAGAAGACTCTTGTAAGACAATTTCTGGAGGAAGAAGAGCCCTAGAAACCAGAGCATGGAGTCACCGAAGTGCCATGGGCTGCTGTTGAGCCTGTGATGAGCTGGGCCAGCTCCAGCCCCTGTGAACCTCACCCTCTCCCTCACTGAAACGTGACTCTTCCCATGGACCATGGTGCTCTCTGGACAGGGCAAGCCACACTTCCTGCCTATGTTTTGTTCCTCCCCATTTAGCCATCTGCTTCTCACGTGTGCTTCATCTCTAAGCCCCAGAGCATCTGTCCTGGCCACAGCTCTGTCTCCCTAAAATCCCCATCCTCCCTCATCCCAAGACTGCTTTTCCTCCCTCATCCCAGCACCCAATGCAGTGGTAAACAGCTTTTGGTGTGGGAGGGGAGTGCTGTCCTTAGAGGGGCTGCTCTGGCTTTGCCACTGGGAAGCAGCCATAGGAACCTACGCAATAATGTCACCTTGTCAGAGCAGAGACAGGGACATCCCTCCAGGCCCTGGTGAGCACTTGCAAGAGCCGGTCTGTTCTCCTGCGATGGCAGTCAGGGTCGAGATGAAAAGGACTGTGGGGTAAAGCAGCCTGGGTTTGTTGCGGTGTTACTTCCCAAGGGGGTGGGTAGTGGCATGGGTGAGGAACGGCAAGAGACTACAGCAGCAGCCAGAGCAAATGATTCTTTATTTTATCTCCAGGATAAAAAGGAATATGGAAACCACGTTCCTAAGATGAGATGCCTTCATCTCGCTGCACAGCGTTTGATCATTTTAGATGTTTTACAAGGAGGTGTATGGTTGAATTATCATTAGAGGAGGCGATGGAGCTGAAGAGTAACAGAAAACTTCCCCCATGGCGACCCGGACTCATGTTACGTGCTTGCAGGGAGAAGAGCAGGAGACCACAGGAGCTGGTGTGGTCTCGGCTGGGGGACCAGGAGGCAGGAGCAGCTCCCGAGCCCTGCGGCAAAGTCTGGCTGCACCCAGCTGCCCGAAAGCTTTTCTGTACTCTCCATGCTGGGAGATGGGTCTGGGAGTTTGGAAGAGCAGTTGTGCCACAGCTTTCTAGCTCCCCATCTCCTGTCTTGGGAAAGGGAGCACAGCGTGGAGAAGAGATGTATAACCCAGGTACATCAGAGCCTTCAAACCCAAGAGAGGCTGAAAGTACAACCCAGCATGCTGGCATGGTGGGAAGCCGGTACAGCACGATGTGGATCTGTGTTGGCTGGGATGGTGGGGCCAATGTGCTCCTGAGCAGGGGGATTCTGTTGGTGGCTGGGCTCCAGAGCAGTGGCATGTAGCAATGAGGACAAAGGGATCTTGGAACCAAGGACCCTGGGGCTGGGAGCACTGGCATCCCCATCAGAGCGGGAATTCTTGCCTCTTTTTCTGCATCAGTGCCCCTAATCATCCATCCATCACCCATCCCTTCTGTCCTGAGTCCTCCAGCAGGTGTGAGGATGGATGGCATGCCTGAAATTGCCAAAGTCTGCTCTGTGTGCATGCTTGCTTAGCAATAGAGCACGTGCCATTTCCAGAGCCTCATTAGTATTTGCATTGTTGCATGGCTGTCTAAGAGAAGTAGCAGCTAAGTGAGCCAGTCAGATCTTGCTAATTTGCATGTTAATGAAGCCCACAGAACACAGCTTAGAGAGACTGGCAAGTAGACCTCCAATTGATAGATCTATACATGCAGCCTGTATATGCTTTAGAGACACAGCAAACACTGTAGGCAGACACCCAGATGGCTAGAGAGACAGACAAACAGATGGCTACATACAGACGTACTGGATGTGGGGAAAAATCTTTGTGGAGAGAGGTAGAGTTAAGCGCTGGAGAGAGGGGGGAAGGACAGAAAGATGGATAGATGGATAGATAAAAAATATGAGTGGAGAAACAGATTAGTCAAGGATTGCGAACATGCTTGGAAATAAGAATCTTATAATGTTTTTTTTTTTTAAAAAAAAGAAAAGGTTGTGCATAATGGCTTGCAGAGCACAGGTCCCAGTGGAGTTGTATTTACATCTCTGCATTGAATGATGCTGCCTTGTGCTGCAGAGGATGGGCATCCAGACAGACATGACATGGCTGGTGGACAGATGTACATGAGGTCTGGCTGCAGTAGGAAACTGTCCAGCCCCAACTTTGGAAGGAGCCTGCCCAGGGTGCAAGGACTATCCAGACGCTGCTCTCCTTAACCCTCCCTTGGAGGACTAGAAAGGTTGCAAACAAGATTGTAACCGAAAGAGAGATATATACATATTTATATACATTTCTAGTGTGAGTGAATGGAGTCATGTGTCAGCCATGAAAGGCAGCAGTCGCAGCTCGTGGGGGAGCTGGTCACAAGGAAGCCCGCATCCTTCCCCGGGAAAGGGGCTCCAGCAACCTGGAAGGTACTCCTGCTGAAGGATCAGAAGAGTGTGATACTCCCAGCCTGCGGAGCCAGGGTGAAGAGCCTGGAGACCCCTACGCCGAGCATTGGTGGCCCAGCTGTGGCACCTGCATCCACACCTGCACCTCTGTGGTGGGCTGACCCTGGCTGGATGCCAGGTGCCCACCAAAGCCGCTCTATCTCTCCCCTCCTCAGCTGGACAAGGGAATGAAGATACAATGAAAGGCTCATGGGTCAAGATAAGGACAGGGAGAGATCGCTCACCAATTACTGTCATGGGCAAAATAGGCTTGACTTTGGGAAATTAGTTGAACTCATTACCAATCAAATCAGAGTAGGATAATGAGAAATAAAACCAAATCTTAAAAACACCTTCCCCCCACCCCTCCCTTCTTCCCAGGCTCAACTTCACTCCTGATTTCTCTCCCTCCTCCCCCCAGCAGCACAGGGGGATGGGGAATGGGGGTTGTGGTCAGCTCATCACACGTTGTCTCTGCCGCTCCTTCCTCCTTAGGGGAGGACTCCTCGCACTCCTCCCCTGCTCCAGCGTGGGGTCCCTCCCACGAGAGACAGTCCTCCATGAAATTCTCCAACGTGGGTCCTTCCCAGGGGCTGCAGTTCTTCACGAACTGCTCCAGCGTGGGTCCCTTCCACGGGGCGCAGTCCTTCAGGAGCAGACTGCTCCAGTGTGGGTCCCCCACGGGGTCACAAGCCCTGCCAGCAAACCTGCTCCAGCCTGGGCTCCTCTCTCCATGGGTCCACAGGTCCTGCCAGGATCCTGCTAGAGCACAGGCTTCCCACGGGGTCACAGCCTGCTTCGGGTGCATCCACCTGCTCCGGTGTGGGGTCCTCCATGGGCTGCAGTGGAGATCTGCTCCACCGTGGACCTCCGTGGGCTGCAGGGACAGCCTGCCTCACCATAGTCTGCACCATGGCTGCAGGGGAATCTCTGCTCCGGTGCCTGGAGCACCTCCTGCCCTCCTTCTTCACTGACCTTGGTGTCTGCAGGGTTGTTCCTCTCACATATACTCACTCCTCTCTCTGGCTGCTGCTGCACAGTTTTCCCCCCCCGCTTCTTAGATACGTTATCCCAGAGGCACTACTGCTGTCACTGATGGCCTTGGCCTTGGCCAGTGGCGGGTCCGTCCTGGAGGTGGCTGGCACTGACTCTATCGGACATTGGGGAAGCTTCTAGCAGCTTCTCACAGAAGCCACCCCACTACCAAAACCTTGCCATGCAAACCCAATACAACCTCCATGGGGGCCAGTACTGCCAACACTACTCCCTAGCTGGGAAAGCAGAGGGGGGAGTTGAGTGTGGAGGGAGATGACAACATCTTCCAACAAACCCCATCTCTTGGTGGGTTGGATCTGGGACGCCACATGAACATGTGACACTGGACCAAGAAGGCAGCACCGGAGCCTTGGCCAAGGAGTCACTTGTCCCAGCAGTCCTTGATTTGACCCTGGATATGGGGTTGGCTGCCCCATATCAGCAAGCTGGAGCCACCAGCCAGTCATGGATACCCGTGAGCCTGGTACTCACAGCCCCATCTCCTTTCCTGCCTTTATTTGCCCCCCTCTTGCTCTGTCTGCATGTTTTCTGCCATGAGGGTGCAAGATGCAGGCAGGGCAGCCAGGCATGCACCCTGCATCATGCAGGGAGGCTCCCTGCAGGTTTGCAGCCGCAGCTATAGAGGAACAAACATGGATCTGTAGGGCTGGTGTGTTTTATCTCCTTGTCTGAAGGTGTCAGAGGATTGTGGGCATCTCTGAACACAGTTCAGGCTCACTGGGAGAGGAGGGCCAGCCCCCAGGCTGCAGCAGTGGCTCTGGGTTTTAAAGTATGCTACCCTGGAGCCCAAGCTCTGCCTGCTTGCATGGCCTGGGTGGTTGAAAGCCAGGCAGGGCTGGAGCCAAAGGCAACATGCACAGAGGCCAGTGCCTCGTCCCTGGTCTCAGGTAGACTCAGATGCCCCTTGGGATCTCTGGAGGCCACTGTGCTGCACAGGAGTGCTGCAGGCAGCTGGCAGGAGCACGCACAGGGGGAGCTGAGGGACCTCTCCGGGGTTCGGTCAGCCTGGACCAGTTCCCATCACCGATACTGGTCTTGCGTGCCCAGGAATTACAGGGTGAGGAGGAGGCAACTTCTGCCCAGGACGGGGCTGTGGGGAGGGCTGGCACGCAGCTCTGTGACGGCACTGCCAGGTCTCACACAGCTCTGATGTCTGACGTGTCAGTCAGCACAGCCGGGCCCCTGCCATGCCCATTAACTGCAGCGCTGATGCGAATCAGCCCTGAGCCCTGACAGCCCCTGCAGAGGAGCATGACAGGGATGAAATGGGGAGCACAGGCACAAATTACAGATGCCCCCACCGAGTCATGCACAGTCCCTCCAGAGCATCCCAGAACTGGGAGGCACTGAGGACAGGACTGTGGTATCCTGGAACTTCACTGCCTTGCAGCACTCTGAGCTTGGATACCTCCTTCCACGGCTGCGTCCACCCAGCTCCTCCTCATTAGCGCCTGCAAAGTGCTTTGAAATCTCCAGCTGGAAGACCCCATAGACATGCAGAACATTATTAATTCATGGCAATGATTGTTTCTGTGCCCTCAGCTTCGCATCACAGTTGTCACACCCCATGCTCTCCAGGGCCCGGGGAGCCTCGGACACAAAGTCCCCTAAGCTATCAGGGCCACGTCGCATAATCGAGGTGATGCCTTGACAATCCGTCCCTATTCTGCAGATGGGATTTGTATGCAGCAGGGAGCACAGAGCCAGGCGCTCCTGTGGGAATCGATGGCAGTGGATTAGAGGCCATTGACGGTGGGTAATCACCCTGCACCACAATGCAGGAATTTGGCTGGCAGGATTGCTCTGCAGCGTCTGCTCAGAAGGGCTCCTCCCTGCCTTTTTCTTTTGGAGCATTTCAGAGGGTCCCTGTGAGCATTATGGAAGATGTCCTGCACTGTCTTTGGGCTGTCCCTGGGACAAGAACAAAAGCAGGCAAAATAACGCTGAAAGGACCTGGCTTGATCCAGCCCTGGCTGCAAACAACTCCACACCTGTGTCTATGGGGGAGAGGGAGATGTGGCAGGTCCGCACGTGTGACACTTGGCCATTAGGCTGGGCAGAGGTGGTGATAGCTGGTGGGTGGTGCGGAGCTGGGGAGGTGGTCCCAGTCATTCAGAGCTCCTGTGTTGGCTTCCTGGGGCTTATCACAGCTTTGCCTTGATTTCCCAGGCAGGAGCGGATGGGCAGACCCAGGCAAGCAGACCCTGGGACGCAGAGGCTCTTCCCCAAATCCCCACCTCCCTCCAGGAGCATCCTGCCATCAGTGGCACTCCTGGGTATGTGAGATGACAGTTCTCTTATCGAAAGACAGCTCTGCTCTCTCCTCCTTCAAGTGTGCCGAACCCCGGGCTATTTACAGCATTTTTTCCAGTGTTTCTGAGTGGCTCTCGGAAAGTTTCCATCTCAGTTTCAGATGGGAGGCGCAGCACTTGGCAGCGTTGTTTGAGAGCGTGTGCGCACCCGTGCATGTGTGCAGAGGAGGGTGATGAGCCACTTGGCAGCACAGGGTCTGCGTATAGATGTCGGTGTGCAAGTGCATCGGTGCCTTCTCGGGGAGATGGGGTGACAACAGGGCTGTGCTCAGAGACACCCGCTGAAGAACCAGACGTTGCTGACAACATCTGCTGTTTTCTCTTACTGATGCTGCAAGTTTGCTTTTATTTCCACCCCCGCTGCAAGACTTTTATTAAGAAAAGTTCAAGCTCACGAACCTGGCTAGTGAATGTAGATGCCAAGCACAACTGCTCCTGTTAGGCCGCCTGTTTGCAGGCCAGAGCTCTGTAGGGCCATCATGTGGGGAACCTCCATTTCAACCCAATTTGGAATCCAAAGCCTTGCTTCCATCCCATAGGAAGGAGGGAATAGCTTGAACTTCTTGCTGCTCTTCCCACCTGGTGTTAGGACTTCAGCCAGCCACGTGGCCATGCCCTGTTTCCTCTGGTTAAATGAGACCCTGCCCACATCCTGACCATGGACACCCAGGCCAGGAGTTGCACCTAAACGAATGCTGGGAGAAGCAAGTGAGACATGCCTTGCCCACTGTGGCTGAGTCTAGGACACAGGAGCCCTCAGCGTCCTGCAGACCAGGACCACTGGCACGCTGGGCATACGTCAGCCCTGAAGTCCAGCATGCTTTGGAGATCTTGATGCTCGTGCCTGGCAGGAGAGCTGAGGTGCATCATCCCACCAATGGAGCCAGGCTTTCAGGCACAAGTGTCTCTAATTATTAATTAGCTGATGAGAGTTTATTACGTCTTAGTACAGCTCTCCTGTTGCCTGTGACACTTACTGGCAAAGAATAGGAGAGAGGGCTTGATGCTCCTGTTGCTCACACATGTGCAAGCATTGTTGTGCAGGAACAACTGATTTACAGAGTCTATAAGCCCTTGTCCCACTCTGGCAAGGCGGGGTCAGAGCTATAAGTCATCCCATAGTGGGAAAGCCCGGCCCTGTGCTGGTTATCTAGCCTGACAGCCCTGCTCAGCGCTGTTCTCCATCCTCACAGGCTTCAGCACGCGCAGGGTGCCTTGGCCACATCATGGCCTCACCAGGGTTTCTCCAGGCAAGGATGAGCCCTGGGGGGAAATGAAGGAGCTGGCACCCAGACATGTCCCTCTCCTGGCCCCGATCCAGAGGAAACCTGCTCCCAGCTGCCTCTCCTGCAGCTGTGAAGGGGTCTGGGGGAGCTGCAAGCCACCTGCGCTGCGCTGTGGTCCACATGGCAGTGAGCCACTCTCCCCAGCCCCAGCCCTGGCAGCTCCCCACCTCCGTGTCATCCCCAAGTGAGGTGGTCCCTCCTGTGATCTCAGTTCTGCTCGCTGCCTGGGCAGATCGGGAGAGGTCCCACTGGCTGCAGCCACCGTGGCCAGGAGCTGGCTGGGACGACCCACGCTGCTAACTCAGCCCATGCTGGGCTGCTGGCATGGGCTGGCAGAGGGAAGGGTTAAGTGCGATTGGGAGGCTCTGACATTTTGCTAATGTGCTGTGTTAATTGATTCGCTCATTTCCATTTGTTCCTGTTAAAGAGAGACAGATGAGAGTGGTCCTGCAGTGCAGCGACTTGGCAGGGAGCGTCTCCGCTGCGTGCAGATGTGCTCCTGACTCATTTATTACCATCAGGCCTCCAAGCTACCAGCGAGCCCGAGCATTGCGTGAGGCTGCTTTCTCCAGGACCAGAGAAGAGCAAAGCAGTGGACCCCCAACATCCCTCCTGGGGCATGAAGGCCACGTGCCCCATCTCAGCGCAGCCTGCACAGACTGAGCCAGGCTGGGGAAGGAGAAGAAACTGCTGCGTTTGGGAGGAGAAAGCAAGCCAAACAAAGGGACAGCAGCCTGTTTGGAAAACACATGGCCCACGAAAGAGCTGGACTGCCTTCAGTCAGAATGGCCCTAAGAGAAACACCAGCCATTTCCATGTCAGCAGCTTTTGATGTAGAGCAATTACAGGTACCGGGAGCCTGTGGCCAGCCCATGTGTCCCAGCCCCAGCATCGCCGCAGCTCAGCAAGCTCCACTGAACTACAGGACTGATATTATCAGCTCTAGAGATGAGAGGTGGAGGCCAGGCACAGGCAGGTGTGCAACTTGCCAGAGGTTGTACAGAGAGCAGGACTCTGCTCTCTGCAAGGGGCATGGCCCTGCGCACAGCCTCCCACCATGCAGCACATCAGGGCAAGCAGGGATGCAGACAGCGGCAGTGCCTGGGGGGAGCTGGGGTCATGGCCTGCCCTTGTTCTTACCTGCAGCCCTGGAAGTCAGGGGCCAGCTGGCAGTAAACCCATGCCCTGCACTCCCTCTTGCCAGACCGCGCTGGTGCAGGCAGCAGTGCCATGCCCAGAGCCTTTGCTCACACCTGCAGGACCTGGCTACCCAAGATGTGATGCCCAGTGGTATCTGAGTCACTTGACCACTTACTTATTTTTCCTGTTGAAAAATGCAATTATGACAAAAATCAGATTGCTGCAGGGGAAGAGCCCAATTTCAGTCAAAATGCTTATTAAAAACATATTTGCTCTGAACCTTTTCACTGCCCAAAGAAAAATATCTCAATCCAAGGGTCATTATTTGCTTGAACTTTTCTGTAGAAGAAACGTCTCTTCCAGGCAGCTTCGGAAGGGATGAGTCTGTGCGCGGCCCTGACAAGAGCAGCACCAAGTCTGGCTGCAGGTGGGAGGCAGTGAGGACTGTGGGACGTCACCCTGTCTGTGCCTGCAGGAGAAAGGCCAGTGACCCCTCGGATGGCAATATCTGCTTACCGGAGGCTGCAGTTGCAGTCAGTCGCTCCTGCTTCTGCCCGTGGTGTGCTGCATTTGCACAGCTGCTGGTGTCCGAGCAGAGCTGGGAACTCAGCCCTTTGCACATCTCTTAAACCCTCATCCATTTGCCTGTCCGATGCAGAGGGCAGCCCCGCTGCTGGGGGGCCACACTGCCTGTGGCTGGGGAAGGGGGATGCACGGAGGGGTCAGACTCTGGGCTTACTGCTGTGAAACTTCCCATCACAAACTGACCACCTCTGCTTTTCTGCTGTTTTATATATGTGGGAGTGTGTCTTCACGGGAAGGTGTGCATATGTGTGTACAAGTGCGTGCGTGATCATGCGTGTGTGTTTGCATGTACACATTGATCTGTGTCTCCTGTGCACATGAGTATACGCGTGTCCATGTGCTGGGGTTGTATAAAGCCAGAGGATCTTCACCCAGGTGGGGAGATCTTGGTCAGAATCATTTGGAGAGGCTCCAGCAAGCAAATGCCTCGCAAGGTTTGCCTGAATTTCAGGAAACGTTAATAATGTGCATCCTTGAGCCCCTGGTGCTCCTGCATCTTCACCCTGTGGCCATGTCTCTCTTCCCAGGGAGCCGATTACAGACGGTATCACTGTTGCAGATGTGATGGATCAGAAACACAGGCAGCTAATGCAAAGAAAAGGAGAGAAAAAGATGTTCGGGGTGAGTGGGTCCTTGGGGAGGAAAGAGCAAAGCACAAAGACAAACCATGCTGAAACGTTGCCCTGGGGAAGGACAGCAGTGCCCTGGCACGTTCCATTTGCCAGTTGTAGGGTCCAGGTCGGAACTGGTCTACATGGAAATGCGTATTAACTCACCTTTGCTTTATTTTGGACCAAAGAGGCAGAAATTTTCCCTAAGCAGTGACCACATGAGGTTTCCTGTGTTGCAGGACTCCAGCACCTTTGCCCACCTGTATGAAGGAGATGAGGCTCACAAGAAGAGCTGGCAGGACTGCACGTTAGTGAATCTCAGCCTGGCTCTGCCTGGGGTTACAGGCTGCCCTTTCTCTTTTGGATGCTGCTTTCCCACAGAGAGAAACGGACACCTCTTGATTGCATCAGATAAGCTCTTGCTGCCCACGGCACCAGAGCTGAGGACGCATCCTTGGCGGTGCAGGGTGCAGGAACACCCAGGCTAGCTCCATGCAAGCCAGTGTCTCAAGGAAGCATTATACCATGCTACACAGAGGTATCAGCCTGGCACCTGGGGCAGAAGAAAGGGAGCACCATCCTGATCCAGTGCCGTGCATGGCCTCCACATCACCACAGTCAGACAGCTGAGGGTATAGCATGGGGACAAGTCTGGGGGTTAGAGAGTGGAAAAAGCTCCCCAAATTCGCAGTGCAGTTAAAGCAAAGAGTTGGTACTCCCAACGTCTTTCTGCGTCTCTGCTGATGGGTGGGAATACGTGTGGAGAGGATGTGAGAGCTCATGTCCATATGAAATCTGCTCCAGATTTGCCCTGCTCCAGGGCTCATAAGGCCACTGATCCCTGAGCTGTGCCCATGTCCTGTACAGATGAGCTCAGAGCCCCCTTTCCTCTTCCCGACTACTTGCTGAGGTGAATGTATCTTCCTCTGGGGTGAAAGCTGGAGAGCAGCTGGCAGCCAAAATCCTGCAAGCAGAGGAGAGGGGAGGGCTCCAGCTCACCAGGGCCGAGAAGCAGAAATGCATCAGGGTTTTTTCTGTATATATATTCTGTATATCACTTTAGTCTGAGTGAGTGCAATCCCTGAGGCCATAGTAGCCTGCTTTTAGTGATGAAGGAGCAGGGATTTCTCTGGCAGAGCCCTTCATTGGTGTGTGGGTTGGAGATGGGGGCCTTCTCCACCAAATGTGAGTGACACAAACAGCAGCAGGCAATTCCACTGCTGGCAACGCCTGTGGCTGCTTGGCCACCAAATCCCGCTGCCTTGCTCCTGCTAAAGCCAGCATCACTCCTGTGTCTCCTCTTGCCCTTTGCTTTACAGTTGCCTTCTGCCAGTCCTTCCATCTCTAGTTGTTCTCCTAGGAGACCCCAGTTTTCCTCCCGGGTCAGCTTTTGCCAGGCTCTTCCCTCTTTTAGCATTTCTGTTCTTAAAGTCACTTTAATCCAAAAGGAAGAATAATTGCCTCTTCCATTTAGCTAAAATGCAAGATCATAAACTTGCCCATCAGCTGCAACAAGGTCAGGAACTGCCTGTAAAAGGCAGAAGTCATTTATTGCTTCCAGAAAAGCAGATTTCACTCCCTCTTGTTTCTGCATCCCCACCCCGATGCCTCCACTGAGATCTCACCAGAGCTGGGTGGATGCAGCAGGATAAATCAGCTAGAAGAGGAATTCATCTTTTTTTTTTTTTTTTTTGTGGGGCTAAGTATCCCCAGACAAGATTTGTACTGTACAAGGCTCTGCACCGCAGCACCACTTTTGGCTGTCCTCTCTGCATGATGTACAGTGGGTCAGGGTCATCCCTTGGTAGCATGTCTGTTCCTGACTGGAGAAACGACTCTGTAAACCAGGGCTTCAGAGGCTTCACAGATTGCAAAATGCTGCTGTGACACGGGGAAGACTCCACAGTAAGGACATTTTGCTAGAAAATGAATTTCTATTGAGATTCACTGCTGACAACAAGAACCAGTGCTCCCAGAGAGGTTGACGGGAAAGTCAGTGTTGCCTTTCTCTCACATGAGGCTGGTTGGTAAAAAGTTACTCATTTTGAAAGGAAAGAAATGTGTAGATACACATTTTTTTTGTCAGAATTTTTCATGAGATTAAATGCAGCTTTTGGGGGTTAGGCTTTTTTCTCTTCCACTTCAAGCCTTCTCCCTTTCCACCCCTTTTTCCACCCCAAGAAAAGATGAAGGGTGATGAAGTGACAGCAAACTACTAAGCTAATTTTCGTCCTCATTTTTTGGAGGAAAACTGTAATCACTCCATCTGGGAGGAGGAGAGGGAGTAATATTCCACTGCTGGGTTGAAAACATTTCAGCTCTCTAACAAGTTGAGATGGAAAAATTTGGTCTCCTTGACTTTGATGCCTGGTAGGTGTCACTTAAATAACATGACAGACGGAAGCAGACTCCTCCTCCCTCAAATCCACCCACGGAGAGCGGTCCCCTGTGCCAAGCATCCCAGGAGGAACAAATTGCACTTGGGCAGCACAGCCCTGCGCTTCTCGTTGGGAACAAGTGGACGTTCAGAATTTGGAATGGGATCCTTGATCGTATTCCCTGGGTGAACATCCTCGTAAAGCCACATGTCTGCCACAACGGGTGTGCCCAGTCACTTCCTAGCCAGGCAAACAAAACCAGATGGGTCTAAACTTATTTGGGAGATTCTAGGGAGAATCCTGCAGTCTGATTTTCTGAGGATGAGTGAAGCTGCAAAGGCAGCCGATGCAGGGAGGGAGAGACACCCAGCACCAGTCAGGGTTGTCCCTGCACTGCAGAAGGGGGATGCCGCCGGCTCCTGTGCCCAGCCCAGCGCACAGGGCTCGCACTGTGCAGCCCCTCTGCGTTCACTGCCCCACACAGCCCCAGAGCTCCGGACCCAGCATCCCTGCAGGTTCCTGCCCCCACAGTCCCTCAAGCTGGGCTGCACCAGGCTCTGTATTTGAGATGAAGGTGGGCTCGGTGCTGCTGCCCACACCGGTGCCACCCCTCCTCCTCTGCACCCATCTCTGCAGTAGTGACGGAGTCCAAGCCCGGGAGGTCGGCCCTGACGAGTGCATCTCTGCTCTTTGTCTGTCCCCATCACGCCGAGGTCAGATGATTCGCGTGATTCATGTGGCATGACTCCGCATACGCCTGCTTCAGCATCGTAAGATGTCAGTTGCTATGGCAACGTGATACAACACATCCTGGCATCACTTGGATGAGGTTTTCCAAGCTGGCAGGGTGGGGAGGTTGTCCTCTCCCCTCCTTTCTGAGGAAGCTCGTCATCCGGGCAGGGACACAGTGGGAGATGCATTAACGAAAGCCTCCCGCCGCCGACATCCGCCTCCTTCACCCTCCTGGAAAGGTCCTCTTCGCCAAGGATCACACACCGGCCGCATCCTGCCTGTCCCCGGCAGCTGCGCGAATCCAGCCGGGGTCCCCTCCCCCTCTACTGCTGCTGGCAAGAGCAGAGCTTGGCCCTGCCGACAGCATCTGCACGGCTTGTGCTGGGGTAATCTTTGTCCTGTCTGATCCAGAGAAACCCCGGGTGCATCCCGAGGAAACTGTGCCCTAAACAGGCCCCCAGAGCTGAACTGCTGCTGGGGAAGAGCATCTTCATGACGTTTTGTCCCTTGCTGACCCCAGACCTCGGGGCTGGTAGGGGTGGAGAGCCTGGCATTCACCAAGACCTGAACCTGCATCCTACATGCCAGTGAGTCCCCAAATGCTGGCTGATTCTGGGTGCCTCCTTGGTGCTGTCATTTGCCATGAAAAAAAGCCTGGCTTTCATCCCAGTGCTGCCCGGGACTGAATTGGAAATCCCTGACTGTTTCATGGGAAGGGATGGCCGTCTTCACCCCAGCTGTGGTTACAGTGGATAGATGATCCCACATGGGGAAGCTGTCACCTCCCAGCATCTCCCCTGAGACTCAGAGCAGGCTGTTTGAAGTCTGTGGGGTACCACACATGCTGGGGCAGGAGCAGCTCTCCAGGAGCAGATAGATGTGGAAAGATTCAGGACTGCTCTGAACATGGCCAGAGGGAGACTTGCCGAAGGCCTGAGCATGCTGCAGACGCAGCTGCACCCAGGCTTGCTGCAATGTGGTTGTTGTGTATAGCTCCAGTAGGAGACAGTGGGCTTAAATCCTTTCCAAGGCTGAGCCCAAGTGATTTAGGTGCTCAGATCCCATTGTCATTCCCTCTAACTCCTTTCCAGTTCCCACGGTGTGTAATTTTTAATTTTGGGATTGTAAAACTGTGGAAAGCTCCTGGATCAGCCCTTCATGGGGATGGTGTTAGCCCAAGGATACCAGTGCCCATGCATCAGGCTGAGGACTTGGCCCCTGCTCAGTAACTCCAGAAGGGAAAGCTCTTTCATTATCCCCAGCCATGAAGGTCACTCCAGGAAGAACCTGTCCCTCTGCCTGGCTCTGGCATGGTGTGTGCGTCCACAACTATAAAGTGAGACAGGACAGGTGAGACATGGGCAGAGACCTCCATCATGGGAGGTCTTGCACCCATGCAATATGGGGCAGGGGGACGTGCTGCACAGAAGGTCAAGAGCCACAAGACTTTGGAGAAACCGAGACACATAACCCTCTCTCTGAGAGGTGCATAAAACAGGTAGGAGCTGTCCCCCACACTGAACATGGCTTCCCCAACCCTTGAGACGCAGGACAAGAGCAGAGAGGAGGTGGGACAAGAGGGCAGTGACTCTTGGAGTTTGGGTGAACTGCAGAGCTGAGCTGAAGCCCATCACTGGCTGAGTGTGCAGAAAGCCTGTTGGTAGATGCCTGCATGGCCACATCTGTCTGTGAGGTGGGAATACCCAACCAACTGGCATGAAGGTCTCTCCAAGCACTCACCCTCTGCCCACATCCCCTCCAGTAGGGAAGAGACACAAGTCCCAAGAAGAGCATGCCCCACAACATCTTCCAGGACAAGCCAGGTGCTGGGGCTGCCTGGTGCTGTCAGAGCAGAAGGAAAACATCAGTCCGTTCCTTTGCTTCTCCTGTCCCTTCCACTGCTTGTCCCAAAGGGGAGAATGGCACAGAGGGGACATGTTCATGCCTGTCCCTGCCAACTGCTCTGCTCCCGGGGAAGTGGATCCACAGCAGGCAGCTGCCTAAAGAGCACTCAGCTCAGTGGGGTCAGCTCTGCCAGGACCCAATGAGGACAAAAGTGGGGACTTCCTTAGTGTCTGCCCACTGTCTGCCTGCTGGTACAGGGATGCACTGGCAGCCCCCAGCCCAGGCACGGCAAAGAGCTCCTGTGGGGAGAAGACTTCAGCCTGGAGTGATGTGACACCAAGGGCAGTGCCACCCCAGAGTGCCTGTGCACCACAAAGAGATGCTGTGTGTCATCCTCCCTTCTCTAAAACCACCCTAGACACTGCCTACCTCAGAAAAATAATTTCCTTCGTCTCCTTCCCTCCTCCAAGGCAGAGGCAGGCTGGGCAGGTCTGGGGAGCCTGGCAGATAGTGCTGACCCAGGCGAAGGCTGGGGCGTCAGCTCTGGCAGCAATCACTATGTTCCTGCCACGTTGCTGGCCTCCTGGGAGTGGAGGTTAGTGGGCAATGTCTATTTATAGATCCCTCAGAGCAGAGCAATCATTTCCCTGGAGTCAAGAGCAACAGAAAATGCCAAATGTATCGAGGATGAGCATCTGCTCCTGCAGCCCCTTCACTGAGCACTGTTAGCACCCAGGCTGGCTGGGTTCACGGGTCCCGTTTTAGCACCTTTCTCTCGGGGTACGGGGAAACATGCCAGCCTGGGAGAGTCAGATGGGATGATGTGGGGAGCCACACAGATGGGTGTGCTGGACGCCTGGCCTGAGACGAGGGCTTGTGGCCCCTACCCATCTCGATGGGCTCCAAAACCCCTGCTCCCATGGGAACAACCCCCCTGCCTCTTTTCACGGTGGATGGCTGGCCCCACAGCACCCCACATTGAGCAGAGACCTGGCAGGGACCTGAGCATATATTCAGCTCTCAGCCCATCAGGAGCCAACCCTGACTGTCAGAGGTGTCAACAGCAGGACTCAACAGTGATGCTTGGCTCCCAGGGCTCTCGCTATACTGCTGCTCCGGGACTTGGCAAAGATGCCACAGAGAGCACAGCCCAGACGATGGCTCTGGTCTGCTACGGGTGCAGGTGCTGCTCCGTGCTAACCTCCAGAGCTTCGTCCCCTGCACAAGGAAGTGGGATGGGGGCTGCTTAGCCTGGTTTGGGGGAGGCAGAAGGATGAGCTTGGATGCGACTGTGAGCACCTAAGGGGTGTGCGCATCTCCCCTGCCAGCTCTGCTGGAAGGGGCCGTGCTGGCAGGCATGGGCGAGCACGTGCCACCTCCCTTCTGGCTGTTCACATGCCGCAGCCAGCGTGCAGGCGCCATGGCCCGTGCCAGCTCCCGCAGCCGGTGAGGGAGCACGGCTCCGCTCTCACATGTGCCTGGCACTCCCCGGGCAGCACCGCGTGGTGATGGCCTGCGCCAGCAGCTGGGGCAGAGGTGCCTCTGGGCTGGTCCTGCTGGGGCACCCGGGCCAAGCCAGTGTAGGATGTGCTGGGGCCAGGCACGCACAGTTCAGACCAGAACCTGAGAGCTGGTGAGAAGTGTGAATGCTCTGGAAGGTCGGTACGTGGGGAATCCTGCACCGGGCATATACTGTGGAGCCACGGGCATCAGCCCATCCACACCTCTCCATCCAGGGGATGCCTCTCCTCTCCTTACTCATCTCCAGAGGCATCCAGCATTTCCAGCAACCTCATTCCAGGAGGGTTGCTGCCAAATGAAACTCTCCTTGTTCTCAGATTTTGTCTTGCTCTTTGGGGAGCCTGACCTGTAGGAGACAGCCTGCAAGGTCTCATCCACCTGCTTCACCATGTCCAGAAGATGCTGTTGGTTTCCCGAACAGGAGGGATGCTCTTGCCTGCAGTGGGGATGGTGGGAGGACGGAGAAGGTGCATCTCCCCCTGCAAAAATGCCCACACAAGGACAAACTACAGGATCCCTGCTGCAATTGCTCTGCAGGCTGGGAAAAGGTTGAGCTGCAGGGAGATGGTCCCTGCCAGGCTCTCCAAAGCGGGGTTGCTCTCTGCCTGTGGCAGGTTCCCAGCATGGGCACCACAGGGCTTGCTGTGGGCCTGGTGACTCCATGTGATGCAAACAGTCCCCCACTGAACCCCAAGGACTGGCAGCGCTGGGATAAGGCTCATGGGGGGCTCATTACAGCAGAAAAGTGGATGCCTTTGGTGCAGGTTGGTGACTGTCGTGGGCTACATCACTGTGGGGAAGATGGGTCTGGGCAGAGCCGGTCCCTGAGGCATGGAGGCAGCGGGGCAGGGACCACGCGGGGCTGGTCCCACATCACCGCCAGCTGCCCATTGCGAGCAGCGGGGCCGGGGCCAGGCAGGCTGGGCACAAGCGCCCGGCTCCCCTCCTGCCCACCCCGCGCTTTCCTGCCGGGCTGCTCTTGCCCCCGCCGAGCAGCATCGCTGGCAGCGGCACCGCGGCCTCGAGAGGGAAGCGGCAGAGATTGAGAGCAGAGCCCTTGGCTGCTGCCACTTCATGGCACCGTCTTCATGATACGGCGTTGCCTTGACAACTGCAAAGGGTCTTTTACTGCCTGTCGGCTGCTGAGACAGAAAGGGGGGGGAATAACAAAAAAAAAAGAGAGGGGAAAAAAAAAAGAGCATTAACTCCCAGTTCCTCAAAGTGGTTTGCACCATGTGAGGGGGTCCAGCATACGGGCAAGGCTCGGCTGGGGTATCCCCCAGCCCCAGCTGGCTGTGAGCATGGACTGGCCCAGACAGGGAGCCTGGTGTCTCCTCTTTGTGGTCCAGCACCCAGCACTGGTGAATAATCCCCAGCAAGGAGTGTGCTTCCATTCCTCCCCCTCCTTGTGCCTTCCCATGACCTTGGCAGCAATCAGGAGCTTCGGCCACCTCGTGGCATGGTGTGGCCTTGGACCAGCGCCTGAGATCAGCTGGGCTTGTCAGCTTGATCAATCAGCCTGCGCTGCAATTAGGGCTTTGCGTCGTCTGCCTCCATCAACACCCGGCATGCTTGCCTTGCTCATGGCTTTTCCCAGACCCAGGAACGCTCCTGCCTCACCTCTCTGCAAACAGCCCAGCCACTTCCCCATCCACAGGTGCCAGGATGGGGCTGCCCCACAATGCTGGCTCCATGCCCCAGATCTCATGGCAGAGCAGAAGGCCCAAATTTGGTTCAGCTGGGTCAAAAAGTGACACTAGGAATGGACACATCTGGGAGTTGTCCCTTATGTGTATTTTATGGGCAATGTGACCGTTCCTGATGTGTGTGGTCCTCAGTTCTGCAGGCATGGATGGCACTGCCCATGCCACCCTTCTTGGTCTGAAATGCTGGGCCAGAGCCTCAGATCTGTCCTAAAAGAAACACAAACTTGCTGCCTGGAATTGCTCCTAAGTTCACAGTCACTGTGTGAGGAGCTTGGCAAGCCCTGTGGTCACTTCTGAGCGCTCAGACATGGAGGGTATAGACAGGGAGTCAAATAATTGCATGCAGAAGGAACAAAGGCTCCTGGTGATGGGATCACCTTGCCTGATTTCAGGCAGCTCAGCTGGAATTAGATGTCCCATGCCAGAGGGTCAATAGCAATAAATAGTTTCTGGTAGAACAGACTCATTTGACCTACTTTGGACAGCCATGGGCTGAAGGGCACCCCACCAGCCATCCCTCCGTGGACTGACAGCTGTCTAGACAAGGAGTGCTGCTGCAGACGTCTGAATGCAGTCAGATGAACCCGACCCTGCTGACCTGCCCTAGGCTGTGGAGGATGGCAGAGGCAGGGTTTAGACCCAAAACAGAAGTCTCTCGGACAGCCAGCCCTTGTTCTGCTATCACCCCCAGCTTCCAGGGCTGAGCATGCAGTGCTGTGGCGTTGCGCAGTGCACGAGCAGACAAGCCTGCAGGGCGAATTGGCTAGACGGCGGCTGGGCACCATGACTGCAGCCAGGGCTGGGCTGCGGACAGTCGCTGGCTAAGTCACTCCCTGAGGTTTGCTGTAGGGGGTTCGAGGCAGCATCCTCCTGAACTGAGCAGGAGCGATGTTCATGATGTTCACGTTACAGCCAGTGGCCTCAGTGCCCTGGGGCTCGCAACAACATGCTCTGGTCTGGATGAGCTGTCTGTCCTCAGAGTATCCTGCTCTGGAGCCCATCTGCATCTCCACAGCTGCCCTGCTCCATCCCTTCCCTGATACATGTGGGCACAAGCACTGCACACTGCACCCGCAAGCCTGGTGGCATCAGGTCACATGTGGGGATCAGACCTGTTTGAGTCCAGTCACGTAGCATGGGATGTGCCAACATGGACAGGCATCCTTTGACATCCTGACCCAGCTGCATAGCCTGGAGAGGCCAGGGACTGCAGGTCTGTAGTACAGTAACATGCAATATTACTGACCCTTTATCAGCATTAGGGAGGGCTGTTTCAGCCCAGGGCAGTGGGGCAGACCCACTCATGTCTCAGTGTCTTTCCCTGGAGAAAGCTCCTGTGAGCAAACAGCTTTTCCAGAAAGATTCCTGTGCCTAAACAACCTGGGAGCATGCACGAAGTCTTTCTGAAGTTGTCATCCTGAGCAAAGAAGAGTCTCTGCTTTCCAGGGTCATTGGTCAGAAAAGATGCGCTAAACCAGGCCTTAAACACAGCATTGCTCTGAAGTATCCATGAGCCCTGAGATGGTCCATGGCTGGAGGCAGATTCATATGGCCCCAGCTGAACCCTGTGATTTCCCAGCCAGGTTGCATCCTCCAAGTCCTGGCCACATCTGCAACATGCTAAAATCCAGCTGTGAGCTACAGGGCATGCTGGGTAATGTATGCAATGGAGCCCTATCCTGCCTTGCCCCGCACAGCCCCCAGCAACCCCCAGAGCTCCTGCAGAGCCCCTGGGTGCAGCAAGGCTCTTTCCAGCCTCAGATATTGCGTAGCAGGGGGCTCCGGTGTGTGGAAGGGTTAAAAACGTGCCATAGAGTGACAAAGTACCAAGGTTTCTGGTGGCTCCCGTGGGTGCTGGCAGCTCTCCAGCTGTTTGGCCACCTGTGGCAGCTGCTGCTTTCTTCAGATGCGGCTGCTATTACTTTGAAATTGATGATGCAATTGGGCCTTATTTAAAGCAACAGCTTTTTCCCTTCCAATACTGCTCTGTGATGGATATTGACTCTACTTCTCTCCCTCTCTTTCTGTACCTCTTCATCCAGACTCTGAAATGCCCAGGGATGCGTGTGGAATGACTTTCTACCCATTGTCAAGCACTTACAGTATCCCATAAATAATCTAATACTTGTTTGGTCTAAATGTAATTAAGATCCTTACTCCATGCTTGGTGACACTGACCGGCCATAGTGCCAGTGATTTATTGTGTTGTATTGTTTAGGGCTTTAATTGCATGCTGTAGTTTGGCACTCCACTGACAGCTTCTCCCAGGAATGATATGTTTACGCTGCAGAGGAGTTTGGGGTGATAACTGTATAAAGCAGTTTAATAACAAAGAACACACTTCTAATATGGAAACCTGTTGAAGGTGTTGCTTTAGGAGGCTTATTCTGAGAGCAGAGTAGGAAGTTCCCCAGAGAAAATCAGCTCCTTTTCATGCACAGAATATTTGCAAGCTGCTTGCAATTGTAGTGATTGTTACGGAAAATTATGTGAGAGTTATATTTTCCTTCAAATAATTTAACTCTGTGGATCCTGTGGGTATTTAGTGTGGGCTCTTTGAGCTGTGTTGGCCACATGGTAATCAGTCATGTTAAATCACATGGCTCTGCTGCCAGGGTTGGATTGGAGAATGCACTGGTACTTACTGTGAATATTCATGAAGGTGAATTAGAAATTCAGTCCTCCTGGGCATGTGTGTATGCAATTTTGGTATTGCTTTTGTGCCAGGAAACCAGCGTGGCACAAATGTTCAGGTGGCGTGCACACAAACCCACCCGAGGTGAAGCCCCGACACCTGCAGCTTCCTACTTGCTGCAACACCGTTGCGGTCTCCGGCCAGCTCTCTGCCTGCTGAGGCTCTTGCTCCTTGCTCAGAGCTGTAGCATCAATGCACATGCCTCCCCACATTGTCATCCACACGCAGGCAATTCAATTCGCCTGTTTTCAGCGGCACAAGGTATTACAGAGCTCAGCTGGGGAAAACCTGGGGTGTCCTCAGCCTTGCAGCTTTCCTCCGCTCTCTTTTGCATCCTCAGCACTTCCTCCCATTACCATCGCTCTCCCTTATCGACACACACTGCTTCCAAATTAGGACAGATGCTGTCCTGCTTCTCTGCTGGGCTGTTCTCATCTCTGCGTGGCATTGCTTCCATGGGGCTGGTGAAAAGCAAGCCAGCGTCCCCCAGTCTTCCCAGATAAGCAGGATTAAAACCCCTGCTTATTCCTTCTCCACCTGAGCAAGGGCAGGCGGGACAGAAGGGGGGGTCCTTATCTTTTTCTTATCTCTGGTGCAGCTGCTTGTCTCTAGTTGTAGAGGAGAGATGCCCCCAGACCCTGCTCACGTAGACACGTGTCTCTTCCAGTGCCTGACAATGACCTTCTTGTATTAACAGGGGCCTCTCTCGTAACGCCGGTTTCTTTTTAACTGTTGCCAAGGCCTCTAGGGAAAAACTTCAGATACCTGATTGCAACAGATACCAAGGGAAAACTACAGCAATCCTGATCCTTTTCCTTCACATATATGCAAACAGATGTGCTTTAAACCATCTGAAAACCACAATGCACACTGCTCTTGCAGCTCTGTCCTTCTCTCTCTTACAGATGCATATCCATGATTCCTTGTGATTTCAAGCCAGTCCCAGAGGGACTGGGTGGTCAGAGGTTTCTCCAGGGTATGGCCTTGTATCTCCTTCTCTCAGCTGGACCATCTCACAGCTAGCATCCTTGGCTAGCTGGCCAGGCCATTGTAAAGGCTGCAGCAGCTATATCCTCAGCTACCCATGTCTGGTGTCAGAGCCCTCTTAAGCTGGGAAAGTGTCTCTGGACACAAAAGAAATCCCAAAGGTTCAAGGCATTGGTGTTGTGCATCTCTCATCAGAAAACAAAACTCGTGTCCATTAATGCGTGGAGCAGAGCTGCCAGAGCTGGATGCAGCAGCGTGGCTTGGCCCATCTCGGTTAGAGATGCTGCTGCACACATCCTCATCACCCTTCCTGGGTCACTCCTACAGCTGCCCCTTCACACACCCTCCTGCTGGATACATCCAGCTAATTGCTGTCCAACTGAAATCAAAGCAGGGATAAGAGAAAGCCTTTCCTTCCCTTGCCGACCTCCTGGCCTTGGCCTGGCCCCTTACCCTAACTGAAATGAGCTGAAGTAAGGTTATTTGGCACCTGCAGGGCTGTTGACCAATTATAGAGCACCTTGAATTATCACCACACTTGTACCTGTGCCAAAAATATCGAGCATGCTGTGCAGAGCCTTGCACAGTCTTTTTGGGTAAATGTTATGACCTCCTTTGTAAAATATGCTCAGATTTACTGATGGAAAGTGCTATGCAAGAACTAGAATAGTGAATCTATTAGATAGTGAGATACAGAGAAGTGCATGCACAGAGCCCAGCAAGGGGAGTGGCATTCTGATCTCCCTGGATGGCTCAGCCACTGACACACGGGTATCTCAGCCAGATCTCAGCAACGCCATGCCCGGGAGGCGAGGAGGTGTTGGGGCTGGGCAGTGTCCTGGCGCTGGGCTGCTTGGAGGCAGCAGCTTGTTAAAGGAGATGGCCTGTCATCTCTCCAGCCTTGAGAATGACACATTCACAGCTGCAGTTTGCAACAAGTTCATTAGCTCACAGGCCAGATCAAAGTGCTGGACCCTGGCATCAGCCTTCTCTGAGGCCTTGAATATCCACCCAAGCTCTGTGGTATGGGGCCATGCCCAGACCTCAGTAGTCTGTAACTGCCCTGTCTTGTTCGATCATCCACTACGTGGTGCAAGGGGATGGAGAAGGTCAATCACAGCGGAGGAGGTGGAAAATGCACCCTGGAGCCTGGATAGACTGCGGGGTCCACAAAGACCACCACTGCCTCCCACATGCACATGGGGTGTCTGAGCCATGCATGGAGCTGGAGCAAGGAAAGACCCAGCGATCTGGGATGTCTCATCACCCATTTGCTTCTTCTCTTTGCTGCCTTTTATTTTTTACGTCTCCAGCCCCAGCTAAGAGCACAGCACTGTGTGCCTGGCACCGTGCAAGGGCAGGCAGGAGATGCCAGAGCTGGTGCTGTGTACCCTAAGGCAGCGGAGCAGACATGAGACCCCAGAGATGCTGGAGCAAGGAGCTTTGGGGACAGCTTTGGACTCGATGCAATAGCATCTCCAGGATCTCCATCGGGCCTAGTCTGTGCCCTGGAGGGGTAACTCTGACTGGGAAGCACGGGGAGGGAAGGAGCTGAGAGAAGATGAAAGTCAGGCTAGAGTGCTGACCCCATCGAGGCTGTGACACCACATCCATCACATCCCCTACCCCAGGGTCGGGAGGGCTTTGGTTTTGCTTTCAGATGGCTTTTAGAAACCAAATTTTGGCCCTTTGATGAACATATGTGCATTTGCACACGTACACCTTCACACACATAGACATTTATTATGCACATACCTGTTCACATGGGCAGACACCCTTGTGCAGCCCCAGGTTAAAATCTGTGACAGATGTCCCTGATGCCAAGGACCTGGGTGAGGAGGGACTTCGCAGCCCTGAGCACCACCAGCAGCCCAAATCCTCCTGCCCTCACACCTGGGCTCCATCTCTCCTCTCTCTCTTCCTGTTACACACATTAAGGGATTACACTGTGATCTTTTCAATCTCTCTGTCAATAGATTTCTTTTTTTGCCAGCCGATTTTTTTCCAGCTCGAGCTCTTTCACTTCATTAATGCACCCAGAAGGGAAGAGCAGCTGCCTGCATTGTCTGTCTATGAAAATTTCTTGCGCTGCTGGATTTGTAAAACAACTGATTAAAGACAATGCAATTAATTATTCCTTGATGAAATAGTGGAAATTATCCTGAAAAATGAAGAAATTTAGCAGTGGAACATTAAATCCCCATAATTATGTCATTTCTACCAAGGGGGCAGGGAGGTGAAGTATAAAAATAAAATCCAGCCACATTCTTTGTGCCGGCATCTTGCCGGGTGCTGTGGGACGTGATGCCCTCCGGCCGGCTCCTGCCTTGGATGTCTGCCATGCAGGATGCCCCCAGCACCCCGTGGAGACCCCCAGCAAGGGCAAAAAGCACGAGCTGAGAGTGGCCGGTCCCTGTAGAGCCCTTGCATGCCATGCCAAGACATCTCCCATGCTCCGGGCTGGGTGTGAGCATCCAGCTGTGCTTACAGCATCCTCTGTCACGCAGACCCCAGGGTGGGGTTGGGGGAAGTGCCCACACCCTGGCACCGCCACCACCCCTGCTGGGACGGCCCTGGAAAGTCTGAGATCCCTTGGAGAGGAGGCCGTGGCCCAACCTCCCTCATCCTCACCCCTGCTGCTCACAGAGGGGACGAGGTTTCAGCTCCGGCTCCTCCCAGGGCCCCAACACCCATGTCCTGTCCTGCCATTGTGGGCAGCACGATGTGCGGCCACGGGGACCCCAGATGGGCTCCTGGGATGTGCCCCATGTGGCCTGGGCCATGGGGCCCTGTGCACCAGCTGTACCTCAGCCCTGGGGTGTCCCCCAAGCCAGGCTCCTGGAGATGTCCCCTCCATGCCTCCCCAGCACTGCCACCATCCACCCGCCTCCTCCGACATCCTCTGCCCCATGTGTTCCTTTGGCTGGCTCTTGCCTGTCATCACTCTACGGGCCGTCCCCTTTCTCACCACCAATTCCTGGCTCATCTTTCTCTCCTTAAACTCTGGATCCTCTCGCTACCGGCTCTCTCTGCCCTCCCCGGTTGCCCCTCCACGCTTTCCCCCACTGTCTCTTGCTGTCCGTATCCCTGCCAGACCCGTGACCCCGGGAGGAGAGCTGGCCCTGGGCACCGCTCTGTGTGCCCCCGCCCCACCCACGCTGCCTCTCTGCGTCCTGTCTCGGACATGCGTGTGCATGCGTGTGCCTGTGCCTGTACACCGTCAGAGCAGGGAGAATCCCTGCCACAGGAGGAGGGGTGCGGTGCTGGATCACAGCCCCAGCGCGGGGGAGCGCGGGGGACAGGGGGAGCGCGTTGCATGGGGAGAGGATATGCTTCCTCCACACTCGCAGCTGGGGACTGTTGATTTTATTTATTTATTCTATTCTGAGATTTATCAAACGTGGGACTGGAGCCTTCCCGAGCCTGGTGTGTGTGGAACGAATCCAGGCCCCACATACCACCTGCCGAAATGTAATTACCAGATGCGTTAAATGAATAAATCTTCCGGGCACCGTTTTCTGTTAGCGCTGTTAAACCCGCGGGGAAAGCCTCCGACTCTGCTCCGAGCTGCCTGTGCCACCTCCGTCACTCGAGCCCCCTGCGTACCCCAGACACAGGGTCTGGGATCTGGACAGGTCTGCACCGAGCTCCCCCAGGGCCTCACCTCTGGGTCATCACCATCAGGTCATTTGGGACCGGCTTTATGTCCCTCAGTCCTTCTCAGCACGAGAAGGAGTCCCTGCCCACGGTATGGATGCTGTATCTCTAGGAGGGGTAAAGCAAACAGATTTCATGGTTTATGATGGTGAGCAGAGTGCTGCGGGGATTTGAGAGGGGACAGGGTCCCTGCGGGGCGTCAAGCAGAAGGCAAGCAAAGGGTGACCAGAGGGGTGGTCCATTCAAAGCTTTGGTGAGCGAAGGATGGTGCTGGGGCCTGTGAGTGGGAGAGGGTCTCCACCCTCAGCCTTGGAGATCAGACACCCTCATCATAGACCCGGCATCAGGAGTGGGTCCCGGGGGGGGATCTCTGCAGGGTGGCTTATGCCTCTTTCTTCAGGAAAAGCACCTAAGCAGGATGTTTGTGCTCTTTTGGGAGAGGACACTCTCGTTTTCCCTTTCATTTTTATTTCATCCCTTATACCTCTCCACTGAGTTCCTCTTGGTGGGGCTGGCTGAAGTCTGCAGACGCAGCGCTCACAAAAAAAAGAGTTTAGTCTCCAAAATGGTCTTTAAGTCAGACACAGCCAGGCCTGTATTCCTGCTTGCTCATCCTTTGAGGGGCTCTTGGGCGGGCTTTGCTTTCTGTTTATCAATGCATTTCAGAAAGGTCTGCTCTTTCTGTGAGCATCAACTGCCCTTCTTTTAGAGATTTTAGCTAGAAACAAAGCATGAACAGTTCGACTAATCATGTGCTGGTTAATATTTTTCTAATTCCAGTTAAAAAAAAAAAAAGGCAGTGATGGAAATGTAGGCTTAAGGAGCCTGGGTGTTGAGGACAGCTTGTAAAAATTGTTTTGCACCCATTTTCTGACCATTTCTACTAATCACATACCATGAAATGAACAGTTTGCAAACACCCCATGGGCTGAAATTTGTTTGCATAAACTATTCAGTGAACACTTGCAGATAACAAATTCATTTGCAGAAATCAGGATCAGCTTCTCAGCAACTCGCAAATGGGAAATAAAAAAAAACCTTCAATGAATCGTGCACAAGGAGCTTCTTCCTGCAGGACCACAGTCATCTTCCCAGTGATGCAGATGTTTTTGGTGGTGGTGCAGAAGGGCTGCGTCACTTTCTGGTGCAGTCAGAAAGAGCCAGGATCATTTGTGGTGAATGGTTTGTGGTGATTTTATTTTAAAAAATGCCATGGGTTGTGTCAGAGGGTTTCCAAGGAAATGGGTAGGGATTTCAGAGTCGCAGATCCAAGCTGAGTCTACAGGAGAGGTGCTGAGCTCCCAGGGAGTCTGTGCGCCTTACCAAGGGGGATTAGGTTGTAAAGGAGACCTTTGCAACACAATTCTCTTTTTATTTTTAAATAGAGCACAATTATTGGAAATTTGACTTTTTTTGGGTGCTAACAGCTGGTAAACCCAGCCATGGGTCCTGCTGAATAGGACCCTCTTTTTTGCTGCCTCCCCGGGGCGCCTGTGCTAGAAACAGAAAAGCCAGCGGAGATCCCTGGTGCGGATGGGGTGAGCAGGGCTTCAAAGGTCCCTCTCCACCCAGGGAAAGCTGTGTTGGATGGTGCTGGCATCTCTGTTCCTGCAGTTTCCTCATGCTTCCCCCAGGTATCCCCTGCTCCTGGAGCTGTTCTGTGGTTTCTATTATTTAAGAGTGAAAAATGCAATTGGACTAGCAGAGTGTGCAGCTATCCCAAAGCAGAAAAATTGAGTACAAAGAAAAGTCAAGTTTCCAATCATCATTTTTCCTAAAAAAAAAAAGATATTTTTCCCCTCCAAAGAAGAAAATTTGATTTCAGACACTTTTTCACATTGTTTGATTCTTCTTGCTAACCCTCCAACACCAAGAGGGATGTGCTGATACCCAGACTATCACAACTCTAAAGGGGTGCAGAAAATCACCCACCCCAGCTATTGGGTCCTATCTCCCTCATGGCACCCACGCTGCTGGTGACATGTCCTGCTTCCCGCTGCCTGGCCTAGTGGCATCAGGAAGGGTTGTGTCCCCTGCTGTGATGGATGCTCCTCTGCAGGGACTGGAGCAGGGCTGTCTCTGCTCGGTTCAGTCCACCGCTGGGCAGGTCCTGGGTCTTGGCACGGCAAGCGGTGCTGGGGCAAGAGCAGAGCTGCCTCCCCACCGCATGGAGCAGACCCCCAGGCTCCGGGGTGGGCAACAGGGCAACAAGGGACCAACAGATAATGATGGGGCTGAAACCAGCCAACACACCTCGAGCACCAGGACCTCCTTCCTCCTCCTCTGCCTGCCCCTGTCCCGGCCAGCAGGACCCCAGCCACCCACAGGGAGCCTACCCCCCTCCACCACAGCAGCTCAGACTTTCCAGGAAGGAACTGAGCTCCAGGAATTAAAAGCTTTGCAGCGAGATGTGACAAAAAGGAAGAAAATGCCTTCAAACGTGCCTCCTTCATCTCTCCCAGCACTTCACCTTTCCGTCGGCTTCAGTTATTTCACAGCCTCTGGAAAAGAAGAAGAAGAAGGAAAAAAAAAAACGGTTAGGAACTTGCTGAATAAATCATATCCGTTCCCTCCCCCACCTCCCTCCTTTCTTTTGTGCAAATCAAAGGCTGGGAGCTGCCAGGAGCTGACAACGGTGCCCCCAGCCCCCACCTCGCCGTTCCTCATGGCCCCCGTCCTTGGGAACTTCGGGGGAATACGCAGCGGTTTCAGAGGCAATCAAACTCTGACAGCCCAGCCGGAGGGACGGAGGGGGGAAGCGGGAGAGGGGAGCGGGAGCGCTTTGCTGCTGTCGCTCCTGCAGGCGCTTGCTAGCTGCTCCCCGTGGGTCTTGTAGTTTGGAAACAAGGTACCGAACATGTGGGGAAGGCTGATAATCTCCAAAGTGTCTGTGATTAAGTGAAACCAGCAAATTGAGATGCTTAGACAATTAGTAATCTTGGCGTGAAAAAACTGGAAGAATCAAAGAAGAACGGAGGGTTTGGGGTTTATTTTTATTTGGTTTTATTTATCTTATTTTATCCCTCCCTCCCTCCCCATCCTTCTAATTTCCTAAGCTTGCTCCAGTTAGATTTGAAGCGAGAGTGAAGGCAGGAGTACTCCCTGCCCCAAAACACTCCTGCCCACCGCCCATCTCCCGTGCGAGAGCGGGGGGACAGGCACTGCCGCCTTGCTGCTGGCACGGAGGGAGGTAACCCAGGGCTGCTGGTAATGCCTGATCAGGCTGCCAGCTGCACTCCCATCACTGCCACGCTGCTTAATTCCCCGCCACAGGGCAGGGGAGGTGGCAGCGTGCCCATCGCAGCCCACGCACTGGCAGGGCTGGCAAACGGCATTCTGTCCGCACCCAGCTCCCGGGCCGGCAGGATGGGCAAAGCCGACTGCTCCGCAGACCCAGGACTGCACATTCCCCAGCTGCCCTCCTGCAGCTGCCTGCCAGCAGCTCTCTTGCAGGTATGCAGGTGGTGGCCGGGCCATTAAGGAAGCTAATCCCAAACGTGAGCCCAGCCCCAGCGTGGCAGCTGTTGAATGCCCATACCAGGTCCTGTCCCTGCACCGCTGCGTGCCCAGTGCCCTCATCTGCTCCATAACACCCTGCTGTCACGTTAGGGTATAGCTGGGGAGTACCTCTGCATAGCATATGCCGAGCTCAGGGCATCTGGCAGCACAGCCTGACATCAGCAAAAACACAGCCAGGAGCAGGGCAAGGGCATCTTGCAGGAGTCACCTGTGACTTTGGGCAATTCTCATATCGTCCCTGAGCCCCTGCATCCTTTAAAAGCCAAAGGTGATGCCTCTGTCATCGGCTCTGCCTCATGCAGCTGCCGTTGGCGTCTGGCAGGTGTAACTCCAAGCAGCTGAGCACACTGTCTCCCTGTGATGAGTTCCCCAGCCCTGGCCAGCCTGTGCCTTTGAAGGACTCAGAAGCAGCATCATTCCAGACTTGGAGGATGCAACCAATGCGCACTACTTAGTGTACAACCAGCTTAGTCTGCAACCAATGCACGTTAGGGCTGTGAGTCGTCATGGGACTCACCATCTCCTCTCAATAGAGACAAGGACCCTCTGGACCCATACAAACCCTCAGGGCACTCCTGTGCTAACATGGGCAAGGGCTCAGCCGCCAGTGCAGTGGCCCTGTGCTGCCCTGCGTGGCTGGACTTCCCTGCTCCCCAGCCTCTTCCCTCCCAGCCCAGAGCTCTGTTAAAAACTCTGGGGTTGGCTCAGGCACCTGCACTTGACTTTCAGGTTTCATGCTGTGTTTGCTCTCCCCAGATAAAGCTTGGAAGAAGCTATGTGTTTGCAGGAGTCTCCTAAAGCTGGAGCTGCCCTGGCCTCCCAGGCTACCCATGGGACCTGCCACCACTCATACCTGCCAATCCTGCCAAAAGCTCAAGTGAAAGGACAATATCCCATCACTCCAAGCGTGGGGAGCTGCTCTGCTGGGAGCTTCTTCCCCCAAACCAAAGCATCTAATGGGGACCACTGGGTTCACCCTGATCTCCTGATGCCAGAGCCATTGAAACGCAGAGGTCTCGAGCATGAAGAGAGGTGCCTGACCGGCACCTACAGCCATGTTCCTGCTTTCTCAGGGAAGCTCTCTGCTTGCATCAAACATACTGGAGAGCCAGACACCCTCTTCATCCTCACACTCCACTATTTACCTGACATTGTTTTTGCCCCTTTGCAAAAGCGCCCTTCATGATGCTAGATTTCCACTTTTCAAAGGTGACTCAAGCAGCCCTTTGTATATCACTTTTTGACCAAGTTTCATTTCTTTTTCCTTCATCTACTGTCTCTTTATGTGTTTAGAGTTTTATCTCTGGGATTCCAATTCCTCCTCGGGAGGTTGTTGCATAAGTAGCCTCCATACTGATTGCAAGGATTTTAATTTGGTAGCTTTCATCTTAAGCTGTTTCTAAGGCACTTCCTCATTTGTTTAAAATCACCCTGCCTAAAGCTTTCGAACTGTTTTTCTGGTTTGATACTTCCCAAAGGGCTGTGGGACTTAATTAGAGTCCCTGCTCCTTTGTGGTTCAGTGACAGTTGTCTGGATTAAGTCAAGAGTTGCCACTCCACTTGTGTGCCCCAGACCTCGCTTTGCAGCTCTGACATTGAGACATCTCCGATGTGATATGTATCTCTTAACATGCAGGTAGCTACAGCCCCTCATAACTGCTCTCCTAATGGCTTTGTGGCCTTCCTGTGATCTCCTGGCTCCTGGGCTGCCTGACTGTGAGAGCCAGGGGGCACAAAGTCCCAGGGGACAGGACAAGGCTCTTCTAGCCAAGGTGAGGATGGATGCCCGGCCAGCATGCAACAGAGAAAGCCTCTTTTTAGAGAACAGGGAGGTAGGTGGAAGGGAGAGCAAAGCAAGGACCTCAAGCAGAGGAGGGAGGGGAGGAAAGGGGAATGCATATGCACACTTTTCAAACCCCTTGGTTGGCAACTGCAAGCCCAGTTGCTCAGGACTGGCCTGGGATGAATGCACAAGGGCAAAGTCAGCTACGCAGCCTGCCAGGGTAAGTCCACCCCACACAGCACCCCAGAGCTGCTGGAGCCCATCCAGGGCAAGGAGGATCTCTGTAGGGCTGAGCACAGGGAAGGAGGACTGGCTTTGGGGAGGCATGATGCACTGGCACAAGGAACATCAGAGTCCAGGGTCCAAGGTGACCCTGTGGAAGACCCCCAGCGCAAGGGATACGTCTGTCCCAGCTAGTACCTGTGCCCTGGCATCCCTTGCTCCACAGGGGAGATCACCTCTGCCCGTCACACTGCTCCCCCTCTCCCTTCTGCCACCCCCCTTTCTGAAACAGGTCATCACCCATCCCTTTCTCCTCCCTAATGGTGCCTCCATGGTTTGGCTTTCTCCGAACTGGAAGGGAGTTGGGCTGTGAGGGTCAACCTCAGGCCAGCTCTGACATCCTTCACAGCAGGGCTGTTTGCCTGAGCCCCACCTCTGGTTTACGGGATGTGATTTATGCTGATTTAATTGGTGTCGGTTTAATTGGCTCATCCAGCTCCCATATGTGTTGGGAAGGGGCCAGAGAGAGCATTAAAGGATCATTACACATTACAGGCATCTTTCTCTATCTCCTCTCTGCCACTCCTTCCCTTCCCTTACATTTTAGGGAGCCAGGACACTCAGGCATGAGGTGGGAACCTTTTCTGGGAATCCTGACTATGGGAACCTTGTCGAAAACAGACAAAATGGTAGCTTGTGCCTGAAGCCACATTTGCAGTGCCTAGCGCTCCCCCTTCCCACTGGTGCCCCAGCAGCTGCCAGGCAGGGGCATCTCTGCAGGGAAGACACTAACCAGCACCAGTCCCCAAGTCCTGCAGGAACTGTCACAACTCGCATGCTGGCTGCGGTCAGTTACAAAGCCTGACACGATCCCTTCCAGCACTGCAGCCCTTTTTGCAAGACAGCTCTGCTCTGTGGAGGCAGCCACAGCTCAAGGAAGGACACTGGGCAGGTGGTGGGTAGTTGTGTGCCTCGAGGATTTGAGGTGAGTATCCTTGTGCAAGGGGTGTGTTGGATGGGATGGGCTATACCGCATTGAGATAGTGAGGGTGACAGGGACTGGGACTTCATGTGGGGAGGGATATTACACACTTGGGGAGCATGAAGGGCGAGTCAAGGATCCCACATGCTCTCTGCTCTCCAGATGTACCAGCTCCAGGCTCCTCCACACGCTGCTGTCACACCTCAGCCCTGCCTGGCATCACTTGCTGCCAACTGCTGTTCCTGGATGCAGCCTGTCCCTGCCCTGAGGCAGGGCTGGTGCCATCCACTCCCTCCTGGGACCCTCTGAGACTGGGGGCTAGGCTAAACCACCACTTTTTTTCCCCTCCTAGGGATCCTCTGTTTCCCAGGCCTCTGTCTTGCAGGCAATCTGTCTTGCACGCATATCGAGAGTCCCTTTGCTAGTGTGCAGCATTCCCAGATCATGATACCCACTCCCATTCAGTCACCTTTCCCAGACTCCTGCTGTGCCTTACAGCCACAACAAGCAACAAGGCTGTCCCCAAAACTCCCTTCCCTGCCAGATGTGCCCAGTGTACCCCCAGAATTGCCAGCATCCCAGGGCAGAGCTACCCGCTCAGCCAACTCCCAGCTCTGTAAAAAACAAGTGCAAGAAGTGCCCCAGCCCTGCACGCCCTGGCGCTGCACTGAATGCCCTGCAGCAGCGCAGATGTCTTCTGAGCTAAATAAGGGAATCAGCCAGAGCTGTTAAGTTCTGTACCCTGTGGATGCTGGAGGGAAGAAAGTGACAATTATGTGCATTATAGCAGGAGCCCTACTCTGCCAGGCCCTGCATGGGCACCGAGGGGAGCAGCTCTGCCCCGGCAGCCTCAGGGCATTCCCACTACTTGATCTCAGGTGCCCACATTTTGCTGCTGGGCTCCCTGGGCCAGGAATTCACAGGTCCCTGTGGGGTGCTATAGGCAGGGAGCAGAAACTTTGGTCTTTTCCTTGACCCCTGGCTTCCTTCAGGGTTTTGCTGGGGATACCCCGTGCCTCCTTCTGCAATTTAAGGAGAGGCACCTGGGGGGCAGGAGGACACAGTGGGTGGTAATGTTTCCAAGGCTATAGAGAAGGGGTGCCTCTCTGCCCACCCCGGGAGGGGAGTGATCTCCAGGATAAGACACAGGGTCCTCATTTTTCCCCTCTAACCAGATCTGATGCTTTCCTAAACTGCCTGTGGATATCCACCACGGAAGGAAACCCCAGCGAGGCAAGCTGGAGTCCTGGAGCTGGGTGAGTACTCAGTGCGGGTGCAGGCTCCGAGAGGAGCTGGCTGGGGAGCCTGGCGATGCTGCCAACTTGTCATGGCTCAGGCGGCAAGCCTCAGTCCCAAGCCACTCAAGCTGTTGGGATTGGCTATAAAACAGACCCTGCTGGCCAGTCCCCAAGGGGAAGAGCTGGCTTGGGCAGGAAACATCATTACTGACATTTAAGAGCGGGGGAAAAGCGCCCAGTTAGCAGGCGGGGAGAGCAGCACCCGGTACTCCAGCAGCCCTCTTCCCCCTCAGGGCTGCAGTCCCCTTTCTCATGCTTCACCACTGGCTCCATGTCCCACTGCTGTTTCCCTTCAGCATCTACAAAACAGCCAACAGCTGCCATGCTCCTGCCATGGCTGCTCACCATGACTGTAGAGAACGCCTCGGTCCCAGCTCTCCCCAGCTCCCTTGGAGCAGAGACATCTCTGGATCCTGCCAGCCACAGGATCAGGGGTATTTCCCATCCCACACCAGACTGGGACATGCAGGCTAAGGCTGACCTGGGATGGGAGCTGCTCTTCTAGCTCACACAGGGTCCTAGGGCAGAACCAGCCCTGCCCTGCAAGGGAACACCTGGGAGGATGCTGTGCCCCAGTCTGGCTGCGTTTATGGAGGATCACAAGCTGAGGATCCCCCAGCCCCAGTTGCCCCACCCTTGAAGGACACCCTCCTTGCAAGTGAGCACATGGAAGACCCCATCCCACCAGGCTGGGAGCCAGGGCAGCCTCCAGACTTGGCTCCCGGTGGGCGGCTGAACCTGACTCAGTGGGAGATGGAGGCCCGCTCTGCAGATGGCTCCGGCTCCCCGGCGGGGTGACTCACCCTCCTGCCGTTGGAGGAAGAGCTGGGGTGAGCAACCACAGGCTTCGCCAGGCCCCGCGGTCAGGGCAGGAATGTCTGCGGGGCCAGCTGGGAGCGTCTGGTGGATTAGCTCTGGGGCTGTGGGGCGGCGGAGGTGAAGTCCCCCCCAGGCACAGTCGAAGCTCAACCACAAAACCCAGCCTGCGCCCTGCAGTGCCACGTGCCCCCGAGCACCAGGCTGAATCAGGAAAACCTGGAGCTTCCTCTCGTGGAGAAAGAAGGAGGGTGGATGGACAGAGGGCTTGGAGCAGGAACGCTGGGCTGGGGGTCCCTGATGCAGCACAGCCCTGGAAGAGGGGATGGGGTGGGCAGGTGGAAGGAGCCTGCAGGCAGGGGATGGGGATACCGGCTGCTGCAGTGGGCTGGAGGTATGAAAGCAAACCCCATCGCTGCAGAGCCCAGAGTTTGTCCTGGGCTGCCAAAACCTCTTCCTGGGCTAACTCACATACCCAGACTGAAGGTCAGCAAAGAGCAAGAGGGACAGCAGGGTCCTGCTCACCCCGAAGGGGCCTGTTAGCATGAGGCCCCCTCATCCCACCATCATCCCAGGGGAGCATCAAGAGACAAACTCCATGCAGGACCCTGGGGGATGTATGCGTGAAGTCCTCAGGGCTGGTTGCGGCCCTGCCCACGTCTCCACTGGCGGCTGCAGCACATGGCTCCCAGGGTGGGCAGCAGCCATGGATGCTGCCTGAACCCACAACCCCAGAAAATTTGTCCCAGCCCCATGGGCTGCCAGCGAAGCCCAGCGCGAGCGTCTCTCGTGGTGCCCCCTGTGTCGAGACAGAGCGCGTACCTGCGAGCACAGATGGTAAACTCCAACAGCAACAGAAACGCAGAGATCATAATTATCTGAACATAATGAAGGGTTTCATTAAATACACTTGGAAAACAACTCAGCAGCCACACGAAGTTAAACTGCTGGTCTCAACTCTCCAAACTATTTAAAATTTATTAGCTTCCCCTGCGGGTCTCAAGCTTTTAAGTACCAGAGAATTCTTGAAAATAAGATATTTTTTCCTTTCTTTCCCCCCATCTCTTTCCAATGTTTTTTGGCCTCTCAGAAGTGTCTGTGGGGGGGAACCACCAGCCCCGACTTTGTTGCGCTCTCCATCCCTGGCAGACACACTTTCTCTCCCACCTGCCCCCTGTCACTGCTCCCCCTCCCCAGGCTGCTTTTCACTTGGGCTGCAGAGCACAGCCGTTTCCAAAGGGATGATCAAATCAGAGACACCTGCACACTGATCCCTGCTAAATCCTGGACTCCAGACTGCAGGTGGTTCTTGTTGCAAAGGGATTAGTGGGAGGCTGTATAAACCTGGGTTTGATCTAGTGCTAACTGGCATGGGGTAATGCCCTTGGCTAAGATGAGATTTACTGAGCTGTATCTCTTCATAATGTGTGAGAGGAGGCAGCACTGGGAAGATACTCTTTCCTGCTCAGAAAGAGAAATTCCTGTTTTTGAACCACAGCAATTACTTGGTGCTTGGGGAGGTGCTGGAGTCCAATGCTGGATCTGTGCTCAGCGAAGCTGAGAAGGGGCTGGCTGCACACAAAGAGAGCCAGGGGATGTTCAGGGGCTTCCTCCTCTCACCCTATGTTTGTGGGGAAGTGTTTCATCTCCGGAGAGTCAGGGAGCTCCATCATGGGCTATAGTGAGCTGGGAGGAAAGAGAGCTTGGTTGCTGTTGGAGCAGTGGAGCAGATGGCAGTGATGGGGCTGGTTCTGGTGCCAGTGAAGCACCAGGGGCTGGGCTGGAGCCTTGTCTTCCTTCTGTGAAAGATTGCAGTTGGTGACGTGGGAAAACTGTGGCCTTACCTCTGCTTTGGTGAAGTATGTGTGCTGAGGAAAAGCAAGGTGGGATTTTTTCATGGGAGACCATAATGGTTGGTGCCAGACTGCATCATTAAAATATTCTGATTTACAGCCCTTGGTTTCAGGCTGGAAAGGAGCTTCAAACGTAGGGATGACGCAGTGGGATCAGGTGAAACTTAGTATTTCTCCTCCCTGTGTGTTGGAAGCCCCAGGAGCTGTCACTGACAACCACAGTACTCTATTCTCCCACATTTTTGGAAACAACAGTGAACTAAGAAATTCAGGTTTTGGCCAAGCTTCTAATGCACTCTAATAGCATTGTCCTGGGACTGCACTTGATTGTGAAGTGAGATCAGCAAAAGCTGCTGGGAGTGGAAAGATATCTGGGGAGAGGGAAGGAAGGTTCCTAGCACCATTGCACTGAGGAAGGAGAAGGAAATACATCCCCCAGTTTGCCATCGCATGAACAGCCTTGCTGTGCATCTGAACTCTTTCTGCCCATGCTCCAAGCCCTAGAGGCTGCATTACCTGTTGCTCACAGCTGTGTTAATCTGGGCTTTCCCATGCTCGGTCAGCTTGGAGCACGCATCTGGCAGCAAGCGATCATGGAGGCATGCTGTAAAGGATGTGTCTGCAGGGCAGTGCAAGGAACAAGCTGTGTGCCAGGAGTTGAGGGAATTGAGCAACATTTGCACAAAGCCAATAACAGGGTTGTTAAGTTATGAGAGAGCAGGGGACAGGCCTTAGAGCACTGCCTTGCTGAGCAATCCATTAGGGGCGAGGCTGTATGATACAGGCATATTTGCAGTATGCTCTGCAGAGAGCTGGGTAGAGATAATGCAATTACAGGTGAATTAAAATAAACTCAACTTCCCAGTGACAACCAGCAGCTGCCTTAAACCTCAGAAAACCAGGGACAGGAGGAGAGGTTGCTCCCCATTCTCTTGCAACAGGGCAGGCTGCAGAGCTTCACGGGAGAGCAATATGTAAAGTCCCAAACATCCTGCAGCAGGGAGATGGGGCCAGGAGGCGACAAGGAGTCCCTGGAGCAAGTGGGTCTTGTCATTCAAAGTCATTTTGAGCCCTGGAAGGCGGTGTGGAAGGGTGATGTGACCACAGGGAGGGTGGGACAGTGAGTCTGCTCCCGGCCATGGGGCTGCCATTCTGGTTTGGGAGGCAACTGGTGGAGGTAGAGGAGGGATTTTGCGAGTGAGGAGCGGGTTGCAGGGCATACTGCTGCCTTGGCAGGGCTTTGGCTGTTTTATTCTAGCACCCCGCATTGCTGCCTTGCCTGGGGAGGTGGACCAGGAGTGGAGAGCTGGGAGGAGAGGAGCACACATTGAGCAGGCAGCTGCTCCCCCAGCCAGGGTCCCCCAGGCACTGTGGCAACAGTGGCAAGACATGGGCATCAGGTGCAGTTATCTGGCAACAGAGAGGGATTTTCCTCCAGGAATTAATGCAGGAGCGAGGCCAAGACTCTCAGAGCACTTATCCGAGGAGGCTTGGCTGGGATGTGACGTGCAATCCCCTGCTGCTGGGTCACTACTCTGCCACGTGTGCAATGAGCTGGTGGGTCTCAGCCTACTCCAGCCCAGAAAAGCGGGGCAGCCGACCCTTATAAGGATGGCCAAGGAGAACAATTCCTTAGAAACTGGCCTCGGTCTCACTCACAAAGATGCTTGGCCCCCAGTATGAAGGTCTGCTCAACACAGGAGATGGGATGCATGTTTTCCCACTTTTATAATCCATTAAAGAGTCCATCTGCTCCCTCTTTTGTGGATGGCCCAAAGACAGCAATTTCTCTTCCCTCTTTTAAAATGGCCAGATGAGAGAAACTATTTCTTTCATTAAATAAGCAGCTCCATACAGTGGCCTTGACTGTCTTCCCACCCAGAAAGGGCAAACTGGAGGGAGACAGATGTGAGTCAGAGGCAGCAGGCAGGCAAGGAAAGTGCCTGCGTTCCCTCTTGGGTAGTCAACCACACAGAGGCAGGAGCCCTGCCTGCAGCGTGGCTCATCAAAGCCAGTCTCCTAAGCAGAAAGGGCAGCTCAGTGTGTAAGTTACACACTGCCCCGAGCAGGGCACACATCTGCAAACTGGCAGTGCTCCACAGGCATGGCCCTGCTGCCGCACCAACCTTGGCCACGTGTCCCTGGCTGCCCGAGCACGCACGAGAGCAGGGCGCTGCAGGCAGCAGGACAGCAGCTGGAGCTTGTTCTGCACCCCAAGAGAAATCTGCAGAGCTTGACTAGGAAGCGGGAGGGCCTTGTCCCAAGGCAAGGGGTCTCCAAAACTTGTCAAGGTCTGGGAGCAGCAAATCAGTCTTGGTGATGAACCCGTGGGAGATACAACAGGGAACACGAATGCAGAGTGCTAGCACAGCTTGGCAGCTGGACCTCAGCTGAGCACAGATGCTTCTGCAGACAGTGATGGTCTTTCCTGGCCCAAAGGCATGCCATCTCATCTGTTCCCATCACAGCACCTTCTCTGGAGGCCCTGGGGAGTGCTGTGGGCACTGGTGGGTGGCAAGGGCAGGGACTTGCAGTCCAAACCCTTGCCAGGCTTCTCTTTGATCTGTCCAGAGCCAAGTCTGTGGCTGGTCAGGGACAAGCCCTTTGCTTCCAGGGCAGAAGTTACCAGCCCCGGTGTAAGGACAGCGCAGCTGATGGCTGCTTGGTGTCTTCTGTGAAGGTGGTCCGCACCATGAAATTCCTCCTCCGTGTCCCACCAAAGGCAGGCCAGAGGAGGACCTCATCTGTGCGCCTACACCTGGTGCTTCCCGAGCAGAGACAGGCTCTGTCCTGCCTCGGCTATGCTCGCTGTGTCTGCTCGGGGGGTGGCCTAGAAAGGCTATATCTGGACGGACACCCAGCTGTATGCCGTGGGGTGACTGCGGGTGAAGCTCCGAGGCTGCTCTAGCTTCAGCTCCCAGCTGGGGTTGGGGGGTCACGGTCGTAAGCCGTGCCAGTGCACATGAGGGGTCCGAGCTTGCACGGTCAGGGATGTGCATGTGCCTGTGTGAAGGAAGAGGAGAGGATTTTGTTTTCCATCTCAATCAGCCTGGTCTCTTTAGCGAGCTCTAACAAAGGGACGGTGGCTTTTCATGCTGCTCTTGATGTTGGGGCCAGTAGCAAAATCCTCCCGGCAGGTCCCTGGGCACCATTCCCTCCTCTCTCATCCTGTGGCGATGCCGGTAACACTGCAGGCGGTACAAATAGAGGGCAGCATTAGCGATGCAGAGTGATGCAGAGCCAAGAGGGGAACTGTGCTCCAGGAGCACGCAGCCCTCCGTGCCGGCTGCCTCCGAGCCGCGTCCTGGTCCCGGCAGCCAGCACGGGCCGGGTGCTGGGGGGCAAGGGCGAATCCAATGCAGGCAGCTGGCTCGGGGGGCTTTTGGATGGGTGCTTTCCTCTCAGCTGAATAATTCCCATGGTTAGAAGGGGTGTCCCATGCCAGTAGCACCGCAGGAGTGGGTTTCTGGGGGTGGCAAGGCAAATTAGCATGCAAGGGACACCGGCTCTGTCCTGACTGTCACCAAAGTCCTCGGTGACCTTGGGGGAGACTCCTCCTGACTCCACAGCTCTGCTGTCTCTCCTCTTCATCAGTCCTGCCTAGGCAAGGCTGGGGGCTGTGTCCAGCTATCCTAAGGAGCAATTCTGTCTCCCCAACCAGTTCCCACCTCCTTGTCCCCTGGGAGGCTCCAGTTGATTTCAGTGAGGAGCCATTTCCCCTCCATGCTGCAGAACAGAAAAGGATTTTACTTATTTTTTGTTGGTTTTTTTTTCTCCCCTCTATTAAGTCTGTGACTAGAACATTGTGGCTTTTAAGTTTATTCCAACTGTTTGATATTTTACATAATCATATTATTTATGTGACAAGATTAGAAGTACTCTGCATGCTGACAGGCAACTAGCACACACGCAATTTCTTGCCAATCCTTCACGAATTTGCATTGTATTCCTGACTTCTTAGAGTCTGTGCAGATTGTAGCGTTAGGCGGAGAGAGAGGTATGTAGAGAAACAGAGGGGGAAGGTGTAGAAGATGGGAGGCAAGCTGCTCATGCGAGAGCTGTTGGCTCCCTCCTGTCCTTCAAGATCTTTCGGCCTTTGCAGAGCGGGTACCCAGTGCTCGGCGCCTGTCGCACTGGGGCTAATGGAAATACCTGGCCAGGCTTCAAACCCTTGGCTTCTAACAGCAAGTGCTAAGCACACAAAGGTGTTTGGTTTAATATCCCGCTGCTCGCCCGTGGGATACTTGATTTATTCTATGCCTGTAAACATTCATTTCACACCTAAACAGGGGCAGGTTCATCACTTCTGCAATCATCATTTATTCATGTCGTGAGGGTTGCAGGAAGCAGAGATAAATGGATTTCTGTGAAATTGGTGCTCCAGGCTGCTCAGGAGCCTCCATCCTTCTCACTGGGCTCCAGAGCAGGGTGGGAAATCTTCCCTCTTCAGCTCCTCCACCCCGGTGCTTTGGCACAGCGTCCTCCGCAGAGCTGTGCTGTGCCTCGGGCCAGGATGTGGTGCAGTCGGAGGGCTCTGACCCTGACACCAGCCAGGGGACACTGGGCTCCCTCCTTCCCATGTGTCACGAGGTCTCAGCCATGCTCAAGAGACAGCACGTGCAGAGATATCTTGCTGTGGGTCCTTGCTTTGCTGGCTTTCCACTGCTTTGGGGGAGCTTTCTTTCCTCTGTATTAAGGCAAGCATTTGCTAAATATCCTTTCTGGGGGAGTGGGTAATGCACACCCTTTTCTGGAGGAAAAATCCCTGCCTTTTGTGCCCCAGGCAGAGGACAACTGGCTGAGAGGGGCTAGTGTTGCACTACACCTCACAGCCATCCTGGAGGCCACAGACTTGGGACAGACTCTGGGACCTAGCTGTACCTTCCCATGTCCATCAGGGCTGGAATAAAACCTCCTCAGTGCCTACAGGACATCACACCCCTGATGGGGAAATCCTACATCTATCTGGCCCTCAGCCAACTGGTGCTCCCCCAGCGCACCCCAGGATGGCAGAGCAAACCCCAGACCACCAGAGACGGATGTGCCCTCCCTAAATAATTCATGGCTCGAGCTCGCGCTTGGCTTCCTTTGTTATCTCGTTACGAATGAAAAAATGAACCAAGATTAAAGAGCTCTGGCTCTGTTTCCAAATTTATAGGCATTTAAAATGTGATGTTTGAGTCTGTTTCTCCTCTGACTGTTGTCAGGCTGATTCAGTGCAGAGCAGCGTGGGCACCGTGCTCCCAGCTGGCCTGGGGCATTGCCGTGCTCAGATGTGTCAGACGACGGTCAGCATCCTGAACACCCCCAGGGATGAGTGGATCCAGAGGGCTCACAGCCACGTGGCCACAGGACTGCATACATGAAGTGGTACCCAGCTTCAGTGGTACCCAGCAGGTCCCCGTGGTACCCAGCTTCACCACCGCATCCTCCTCCTCATCGTCATCACCCCCTCTGTCCCACTGCACGTCCACCCTGCCACCATTTGCCACTCTGCACCCCTCCTGGACGACACTCTCCGCCTCTGAGCATCCCACCTCCCGCTCCTGGCACTAAGCTCATAAACCTGGCAATGCTAATTGGCTCTGACTCTGCTCTGCTCTGGAGAGGCTCACTTTCTGGAAGTGACCATTTCTCTCTGTTTGGCCTAGAGGGAGCCAAGAGGGCTAACTTAGGTTTAGACCTTGAATTTCTAAATGTCTGAAATTAGGTGAGATGAATCCACAGCTTCTCTGGCACCCTGTCCCTGTGATTAATCACCGTCTGAGAGCAAAGCTGGGTACTCCCTGCCTCCTAATTCAGCACCATTTTTTATGGAAATAAAAGCTTCTGCTGTGCCCAGCTCTGCTGATGCCTGGGGCACCAGCAGGTGCCCAGCCGGCTCTGTGGCATTGCACCTGCACCAAGAAGACCTTCTTCTGCAGAGCCCACCAGGTAGTCAGGACAGTCAGGGAGAGCAAGGAGCTTCACCTTGCTTGTACGGACTCTGTCCCCGGCCGTAGGAGAGCCCGTGTGCCTCAGCGTGGGCTGTGTAAGGAGCATGCATCCTTCATCAGACTGTGTGTCAAGGGATGCTCTCCCAGGGCTGGGTCACATGGAGGAGCTCTGGGGGAGGGCTGGGCTCCCTGCGTCCCACTGCCCCCCCAGTGCTGGAAGCGTGTCACCCCTCAGAACCACAGCTTCAGAGGGGGATGTGGAGAAAGTCCTATGGGACACTGAAAATGCAGGACAAAGAAATGACCTGGAGATTTTATGCCAAGACAGTTTAGTTTCTTGAAGCATCAACATCTAATTACCCTGCACAGCCCTCAAATATCTTACTTTTTCAGTGAAGTTAAGCTATCCCCTTAAGGACCATTTCCACACAAGAACAGTGCAGCTTTTAAAATACAAGAAGAGTTAAAGATATGGCATCACCTGCAGCTAACAACACCATGCACGGCTAGAGCTGCTCCTCTGGGAAGGGAGTAACTCTGTGATGCCCTTTGTAATGACATGGCTGTGGCCATTTTCAGTCATATTTTCCTTGTCTTGTCATCCAAAAGGGACCCAGCATCTTCTGCAGAAATAAAGTGCACCATAGGGGTGGTGACAACATGGAGTGACTGCTGGCACTGGGCTCTCTCTGCTGACCTCATGGACATTTCAGGACAACAGCAGGTGGGGCCATTTTTGTTAAATACAGTTATCTCTACCTAGAATGGGGGCAACTGACTTGCAATGTCCCTAGTTGTTAATGGTTGCACTGAGACATGCACCCCGCGTGCCTGTCTAGGACCAGCTTTCCCCCAGCCGCTGGAGCAGAAGGAGCAGAGACAATATTAATGGTGTTTTTCCAAGGGTCCAGGAAAGAGAGCTAACCAAGGCAAAAAGGGTTATGTTCTTAAGTAGTCAGTGATGTGAGGATCAGGAGGACTCATGTTATCAGCTCAGTGTTCGGAGCACTCATGAGGAGGTTGTTTGCAGACATTCCTGTTCCTATCACACCTGTGAATGAAGCTACGTGTTCTCAAGCACAGCTTTGGCTTGTGACATCCTACCCACTCATCTGCAGATGCACAGGTGCCCTGTGCTCTGATAACCTTCTCCCTGCCCAGGAAACCAGACCCAGATGTTAATCTCCCAAACTTATAGGCAGTTTCAGACGTGGTTTGTGTGGTGTTTTTTTTTTTTTTCTTTTGGGGGGGAGGCAGAATATTTGTGAAAATCTGTTCTATGGGCAGGAGCCAGTGCGGTTTTGCCCCACATTGCATGTTTACCTCTCTGCTTGCCACAGTGTTGGTGAGGACCAGGCAAAGGCAGGTAGCACCATTAATCAAGGACAGCTATGCTGTCAATGCTAATGGATGCTCAGCCAAGACTTCCCCCCAACACCCCATCAGTTTTTATCCTAAAATTAGCCTTTACTGGGGAGGTTTGTGCTCTCATCCTGCATTGATGTCCATCTGACAGGGGATGAACTGACTCAGAAATAAAGAGCACAGAGCAGACAGGGTGAGAGGAAAATAGCTCTAATGTAAAAATAAACGGTGTCCAGTCACCCACTGCGTCCAGCTGAGCTCCCAGTAGGGTCTCACACGTCTGACACAGAGCAGCAGCTGCCCTTTCATTAGCAGCCTGCTCATTTTCTCCCCCTACAGCTGAATTCCCCTTGAAAAAAAAAAAGACACAAAGTGACAGGAAGGAGAAAGAGCCCCTGACTCCAGCGCTGCAAGCTCAAAGCAGCCTGGTGTGCTCTTGGCTGTGGGGATGCACTGCCTGGGTCCTGCTGAAAGTGCGGGAAGTTGAGGAGAGCCCTTTGATCCTGTCCTGTCCCACAGCCCCCGTGGGAAAGGAATGGAGGGACCACTCTGATCTCCTCTTCACCTCATCCACTGCTTCTTCAGGACCCCTCTCTGCTTGCTTCCAGGGCTCTACTGCACATTGCCTCAGCTTCCCACAGCCAGGACCTTCCCGTGCTTCTCCTGGATTTGGACTGCTGCATTTGTTCCATGCTCAATGGATGTCTCCTGAGTCCAGGGGACACCACTGACTCCAGTCCTCTAGATCTAGGGTAAATGGGGTCACCCCAATCATCCTTCAGAGGCACTGCAAATGGACTCATACCTCCTGTGCCCATGTTCTAGGAGCCGGCAGGACAAGCAGCTGGGAGGAGCAAGAGGAGGCTGGAGGAGCAAGGCTTTGGGTGTCGCAGAAGTCTCTGTGTCCTGGGTTTCTGAAGAATTTGGTTTAGCAGTGTGGCATCGGTTCACATCAGACTGAGTTGGGTGCATGAAGGGTGCTAAGCTCCTCCAACAGCATTATACTGTGCTAAGTGCCCTTGAAAATCTGCTCTCTGGGTACTGTTCTGGTTGTGGACACAGACTTTCCTTCTTTTTCTGGATGCTGAAGCTCCTACTCAGTTGCCCACTGTGTGAATGAGTCCAAGAAGACATTGCTGGAGAAACCCCGGGTGATGGAGTATCTTGGCTTTGAACTTCATGTCCTTCTTCAACAGAGCATGTCCCACTGCACTGCCCAGACATTAACCAGCCCTGAGCAAAACCCTCCGCACCTTTTACATCCATCCCTCAGAGCTGCTCTGCTGGACCTGTGTCCATGTGCTTAAAAATGCACCACATCTCTGGAGTCACCAGACCCAGAGTCCCTCCGTGTTCCCTTTGAAGCCCAGGGAAATGGCCCTCCTGACCCTGCAACAACTCAGCTGCACAAGGAGCAGCTTGTGCAAACCTTCCTTGCCCTATTGGTGAGCATTTGTTCACGTGAACCATCCACAGACATGGACAGGGCTGCTCGCTCTAGCAAGTGCTCTCATATCTGAGCAAAGGCTGAACAATACAGCCTCTGGAAATGCAATGAGCAGATGGAAGAAGACCTTTAAGTCTTTCCAAGACACTTTGTGGAGATGTAAGAGCTCAAATTTCCTGGTTCTCTCTCTTCCTGAAAAACCCACAGCAAACCCTGCAACACAGAGGAGCTAGGCACAATAATCTCGCTTCAGCTCCCCGAAACTAGCCAAGCAGAGGAGAAAAATGATTTAGATGATTTACAGCACTTTGGAAGAGTTGAAAAAAGTGAAGTAAATAATAAATCAAAACCAGCAAAAAGAACAAGAATACATCCATCTTTTATGAGCTCTATTCACTGCTGTATGTACAGTTCAGACATAAAACAAACGCGCCGTGCAAAGTTGCTGCTGCTTCAGAAGTGTCTGTGCCCAGCAGTTTCAGAGCACTTCCAAACTACATAAAAGCAGAGGCAGAGGGAGGCGCAGGCGTTGTCTGCTGAGTGCAGGAAACCAGCTCCTATTCTCTGCCTCCTTATCAGCCTTCTGCATAGCCCAGCATGGGGATGATTTCAGCTGAGAGACGGGGCGCACAATGAATCCATGATAAAAATTACTTTTTCCAAAAAACACATTTTATCTTCAGGATCCTTGCCCCATTGAAATTGCACCTGATGTGTTCGTCAGCTGCAAAGTATCCTCTCACTCTTATCACAAAGTCTTGCAAACGCTGTTGTCTGAAGGCTGCCAAGAGTCCCCCAAAAGGTCCCTTCATCCACCTACAAGATCCCCTTGCCGTACTTCCCTGGGAAAGGGGCTCCTTCAGGCCTGTTTCTCTGATGCTTCATTTGACAGGCACAGTTACTGCCTAGGAGGTTGCTGAAGGGTGCATCCTAACCCTGATCCAAGCGTGGGTCACTCCACAGCAGAGCAATGAAAGCAAGGCATTGGAGGCAAGTTAGCACAGAAAAAACCATACTGTTTTGAAAGACAGAAACTTTTCCTCAAAACATAGCGTTGCTTCATGAGAACAGCAGATGATACAATCACCCATGACCTCGTGTTTGAGGAGCTCCAGATATCCTCTGTACCAAATCTATACCAAATCTTCTCCAATAGCTCTCCTCGCAGACTGAGTCCAAACACGGAAAACATCTCTTTCAAGGTCCTGCACAGAGGCAAAATCCTCCAAAGACACTGATCCAAGAGACTGCTCCTCTTTAGGGCTTAAGTCTTGCAAGGACATGGATATGTTTTTGGTGCACTTCTTACAGCTAACAGAAATCCCATTTGAATCCCAAAGAACCATCCTTCCACCTCCTTCACCCCAAGAGACAACAGCCTGGTGTGATGCGGCCAAGTCCATGACCTGGTCAGAGCTGTCTCAATGGGGGCACAAGGACCAGCCTTAGTGTGCAGGGTGACTCTATTCACACCCAGGCAGCCCTGAGCATCTTCTGGAGGGCCTGAAATTCTGTGCCTGAGCCTCCCCTATGGCCCTTGACCCTGAGGGCTGCAGCAATTGGACATCTTTGGATCAGGAAACATTCCTAGCCTCCATTTTTATCATTGTGCCACTAGGTCTCAAGGGAAACAATAAACAGGTTTGAGACACATCAGCTTTGAGGAACTCTCCCCTGGTCTGTCTAGCAGTACTGCCTCTAGTGATGCAGAGGCCCTGGTCTGTTCACATCCTGATGGGTTCAGTGCAACAGGACACTCCCGATCTGCGTGGGAGTGACAGGGACCACATGGGTGAACTTTGCTGACATCCTCATCAGCTTTGATAAATCGTAGCAGACGTGTCAGGATGGGGCTGGTCACATCTGGGCTTGGTAGCTGCTCACCCACATCAGGGACTGGATGACATGACCTATTTTATCTTGCTTTAGACAGGAAATTTGAAAGACCAGGGAGGAAGGAGCCTGAGGTTCTGCCTTCATCCAGGATGCCCTGGGCCCCCACAGCTGTTAGTGGTGAGGTTGGGTCCAGACCGGCTGAGTCATGAGGCCAGTTTCTGGCTCATCCTAACATAGAGTTCCTATCTCTCACATTTCACAGGCATCTGTGGCCTCTCTTGAGCTGGCAGGCTACCCTCGCAGGGTCACATCCCACCGGCTGTTGGCTATAAATCTGCCTCCTGGCTGGTGGTGGCTTTTCTTGCAGAATACTGCAGCAGCCTGTCCCTTCAGTCCCAATGGCAGTTGGCTGCTTTTGTTCACTGGGCAGATCCCCTGTCCCTTTGCTATCAGCCAGCAGTCACAGCTGGCTGCCTTTGAGACAGGCTCTGATCCAGGACACAGGTAGGCTCCTCAAATAGCAGCTTCCAGCATCACCTTTCTGCTTCTCCAAGCTCCAGGTGGATAAAGCTCTGGAGAATCAGTCTCACCACCGACCTTCTGGACTCTAAACCCAGTTTACCTCTTCAGGGTCCAGCAGGAGCAGGGATGATTTCTGGAGAGCACTGCATTTTCATCACCACTAACCTCCAACAGCCCTCCTGTGGAGGAATTTTCTTTCCCCAAAAGCAGCAGCACATGGCAAGAGTAATTTAACTTCCAGCCCTAAGAAACCAGTGCTGTCCCTGCTCACTGTAACCCACCTCAGCTCCACAAATCCTGTGCTGAAGAAGGAATGGCTCAGGAGGATCTTCTTCACTCCACTAGGAGCAGAGCTGGGAGCAAGGATGCTCTGAGCACCGGGAGAAACAGTAAGGGCTGGCTGAACTGCTCAGCCCAGGGAGCTGGCTGAGGTGGTGCTCAGGCTGCCTACCAAACAGCAATGAGAGCCGGTGGGAGCTGGCATACATGTGGGATGGGGCTAGTTTGTCCCCATCGCCACAACGGCAATGTCTCTGGTCATGCTGGATCCTGACATCCACTAGAAAGAGTGTATCCCCTAATACCAGTGCCCTCTATGAGGAACTGAGCTAATTCTCACTGCTGGGGCAGCCAGGTTTCCAGTGGAAGCCATTTGGGATGCACAGCATTGCCCAAGGAGCCAGGATCTCTCATCAGATGATGGAAACGTGCTCAACATTTTCTGCCTCTGACCTCCTCCAACTCCAGCATGTTCTGGGGCTTTCTTAGGAAACACTGTTCTCAGACACCTATACCCCTCTGAGCGAGCTCAGGGTCTTGGTGCAGCAGCCAGCAGGGTCTAGCAGAGGGATCCTGCCCTCTTGCACTCCCTGGGCCGATGGGCTGCAGCACACTCTTCCTGAACAGCCTTGCAGAGCAGCAGGCAACAGCCCAGCAGCCTCCTGCAAAACACCATCACGCTGCAGTGCAGAGCAGTGACTGCCAGTGCCCAGGGGACGGGAGGAGGTGAAGCACCAACCGTGAGGTCTCGCTGTGCAGAAGGACAGGCTTTCCCCAGAAAGATCCCAGTTGCAGGTAGTGAGGGTTCCCCCACAACAGCACCTCTCTGGGTAGGCATGCAAGACATGCAGGCTCGAGACATGCCACCTCCCTCTGTTGGAGCTCCCCTAGTTAACTTTTCCCCTGCCTTTCTAAAGCCCTCTGATTTTCCACCGCTGTTCAGAAGGACATTTCTCCTAATTCAGATATGAAGAAACTGAGGCACAGGTATGCATGGCCTGTGCAAAGCCTCAGAGTGCCTTGACAGCAGAGCTGGAGAGTACCCTGGTCATCATCGTGGGACCTACCCTGCCCCAGCTCCTGGTGACAGATCCCACAGAGCATCCTCACACCAGACTCTGGCACACTGGGTCCCTGAATGGTCCCTTGGGGGCACCAGCCAGCTCTCAGACTGCTTCCCGTGATGTCCCAGCACATGCCCCCCAGCTTGCTGAATCACTCCCAGTCAGACCCAGCAGTTCTGCCCTTTGCACGTGGCATGGCGTATGCAATGGAGAAAGGGGGTGGGCCAAGGGGGACGGCGCTGAGTATGCAGGGCTGTTCAGCCAAGGCCCAGCACCCAGAGTGGGCAACCTAATCAGCAGCAGAACATGTAAAAAAAAGGAGGAAACTGGAGCTTTCTGTCCTTCACCCGCTCCTCAAAAGCAAGCGGGGCTGTGTGCCCTTGGGGTGCCTGGTACCTCCCTTGCAAGCTCAATGCCAGAAGCTGTCTGTGCCCTTGCAGTGCTGGGTAGCTGGAAATGGCCCATCTGAAGCAATCTGCAATGCATGCTGCTTTTAATTAGAAAGGGCTGCACGCCCACCTGCAAGCCGCTGTAAATCTGGTCTGCGCTGTAAAGAATGTCCTGGATTTAAGTTGTAATTAGAACTTCTATTGACGGCGCAAAGACTCATTTTTCATGTGAAGCTGCTCATTGCTCCCAGTCAAGAAATCAATCTGGGCCCGTTGAAGAGATGGGGCCATCAGATTTGCAGGATGGATTGATGGTGGAGAATACAGACTCTCTTAACCCCTCTGCTGCCCTGGCTCTCACTGGGGGTGGCAAGGGGCAGCGGGCAGGGGGCAGCAGGACTGGTGCCTTCACGGATCCCTGTGCCTTGCTGCAGGCACTCTCAGTGCAGAAAGGCAGCAAGAGCTCTGCTTTACAGGATGGCGACTTGCAGCCTGCCTGCGCTCCATGTTTGAGCAATGCAGGACAGGGGCAGGGCCTAACATCCTCCATCTAGCTGGAAGAACAAGAGCACTTAAAAACTATTTCAGCTGTAACGCAGTTACAGATGCTTGCAGCATCCTACCAGCTGAACTTGTTACCAGTATTTCACCAGCTTGGGGCTCGCTGGGAAAAGCAGTGCTGCTGCTCTTGGAGGGCTTCTTGGGGATGCTGTTGCATTGCTCTTCTGAGGATGTTCCCTGTCACAGGACCTTGAGCCAAGGCCAGAGCTGGATCCCCTCATCCCCTTGCTGGGCTCTGGAGGAGGTGCTGGCTGCTCCTCCTGTCCAGCATGACATGCTCGGGGGCTGCCTTCTGCACACACTGCTGAGACCATCGTTTTCAGCTGGAGCAGTTCTCTTTGCAACAGAAAAAGTCACCAGGTGACAACCTGTGCTTCGCTGGTGCTTTGCCATAATTTAATACATTGCTTGTCCCTGGTGGAGGGGGAATACCAGGGATTAGCAACGCATTTCTCTGAGTCTCTATGCCACTGCAGACTGATTAGACTTGTGCCCACTTAATTGCAGCATATTACCAACCCCTGCTAGAGCAGGGATGGATGAGGACAGTCAGTTGGGGACCTCACAGTGCAGAGAGAAGAAATAATAATTTAGGGCAGCAATGTCAGCTTTTTTCTCAGCCAACATCCCTAGATCTACACTTTCTATTCAAGCTGCTGACACAATCTCTGCTTTTTGCCCCCATGCTGGCCCTGTTGGCACCTGGTGCAAACCTTCAGACTTTCCTCAGCACCATTGCTCAGCTGAGGAATAAAGGTATAAAGGTCTTCTGGTTGTCCACGGCAGCCTGAACTCTGTCAGTGCTCTGTTGTGCTCTCTGATGAAGCCTGTTGAGCATCACTCCTCTCTTCTTTTTCTTCTTGTTCTTTGCCAAGCAAAGCAGTGTCCTGTGGAGTCATCCCTTCTCCATGGACCCCTGAGGGTCTTGCAGAGGAATCCAGAGTGGGGAACCTCTGTGCTGACCACTTCACCTTGGCTTGAATGCCCCACCTGGGATTACAGGTAAGGTTCTTCAGCAAATCCCCTCCTTGCCAGGTCTCCCTGCTCCACAAACAGCAGCAGCAGAGCTGGGTCTTGCTGAGACATAGGGAATTTCAGCCCCTACTGGGTTCATCAGGGCTCCAGTGGGTGACTGAGAAGTGGGGAAGGGACTGAAGGAAGGTGGCAGATGTGTGCGCACTCCTCCCTGGCAGTGACATGCTTCTGCTTGTCATAGTTTTTCAGTCACTGCTCCGCCTTCCCTCGTGCTTTTCATGGTCCTCTTGAAAGTATTGGCATTTGTGTGCACATGCCCCTGTGCCTGCACAAGTGACGCCTTTCTCTGTGGGGATACCATCCTCTGGACTTTATGGCCGTCTGTGTTTTGGCACCAATGAGCGTCCCGGTGTGTCTCTATGGATGGGGGATGTGTCAGCCCACATCTGGCTGTGTCTGTCTTCACTCCAGTTGTACACGAGGGCTGTGTCTTGCATGTGGGCCGGTAGGTTGATCCTCTTCTGTGTCCCCATGGACCCATCAAAGGCTAGGGCAAAGACTGGAGGAGATGATCTCTGCCACCATCTACTGAGAAAACAGAGGCACACCTCTGGGAGTTCAGGTGGCACAGAAGGACTGATCTTACCAGCTGTCTGACAGATAGCAGCAATGATTCGTATGTCTGAGCAAAGAGTTCACCATATTCCTGTCCCAGCTGGCTTACTTGGGACCTGGAGCTGTAAGGTTAACATGAAAATGGGAAAAGAGGAGAGGTTTTATCTTAAAGAAAGGTCCCTGACTCTTTGCAAGGGTCTTCACACATGCATCTTCACACATGCCCCTGTTTCTGCACCTAACACAAGCGCAGATCATAGCGGCCTCTGAGGGCATACCTCTGTCCCTGCCAGGCTTCGTGCCAAGAGGCTGCAGCCAGGGAGAGAGCAGAAGAGAGGTGAGAAGGGGAGGGTTAGCGTGGCAGGTACTGGACAAGTGTGTCTGCTCACACGAGGAAACTCTTGCCTGATTCAGTGCTGCCCTCTCTGACCACAGGCTCTGCCCTTGTGTTGCAGTCTCCATGCCTATTCTGTCTGCCTTTGCAAATACCCCAAGGGAAGCGCAGCTGGGGACTGCTGGACATTCTGGAGATCTGCTCCAGAAAGGAGCTGGTCAAACCCACTCCACTGGTTAACAGCTCACTGCTGAGGTGCTCTGCTCTGCGCAGCACCAGTCACAGGGGACAGACGACGGCCCTACCTCCCACCTGGCTGTTCCCGTCTCTTGCCTCTGATCTCCGGGAGAGCATCTCCTGAATGCCAAAACGCCCTACAGAGACCACAGGACTCCAGCTCAGGGGCCTCAGTAGCCAAGGACAGTAGCTGGGTGGCCTCTCCTTCTTTTAAGACTGTATTGGTTGCTCTGTGGAGTGCCTAAACTCTTGTCTATTTAGGGAAAGGAGTGGTTTTCCTTCTTTTGTCCTCTAAGTTTCTTCCCTGTCTACTTAACCCAAGAGCTCCCTGGCCTTCCCTGGTCCAGCTCCATTCAGCATCATGTTCACATGTGTGGAAACAGAGAACTCCAGTTTGGTGTCTCATGTGCCAGTGGAAATGAGACAGGACAGAGGAGAAGGATGAGCAGGGGCTCTGGAGAGCTGAAAAACAGGAATTGCCACCCAAAATTCACCTGTTTCTCAGAAAGGTGCCATGCACCCTATTGCTGCCCTCGTCTTTCTCCTTATTAATAATGGCTACGGGGGTAGCTCTTTCTACCTTCTGCATCCTCACCGCTTGCAGCTGTCTGCCCTGCGAGCTCAGCACCCCAGACCAGTAGGGAAGACCCAGCCTGGCTCCCAGCTCATGGGGGACTCTGCTCACCAAGAGAGGAGTCCCTGGGGCACCCACACCTCTCTGTGCTCCTGCTTCTCCCATGATCTTTCTGGTTGTATTTTGGGGTTGATTCTCTCCCAGGATCTACAGCAGTGGGTCACAGCCACAACCCTCATTTTCTCTGATGTCCTGGTCAGAGGCCAATGTCCCCAGATGCTTTCCCATTATCATACTTCCCTCATCAGGGTACACCCACATTCCTGGCACTGCTGGCTCCCACGGAGGCGGGTGGTTTGGCTGCCGGCTGCTGATGAGGGCCACCACCCATCAGACAGCACCCCAGCTGGTGCCAGCTCCACATGGCTGAGTCAGATTTAGGCATGGATTCAGGGGTGCAGGATGCTCTCCCACCCCGTGTGACATGCTGATTGTCAGAGGACGCTGGACAACATCTTCCAGATAGTGGTCCACAGGGAGGCAGGAGGCCAGAGGGTATTTTCGGGAGCTGCCCTTCCTGGGGACTCCTGAGGATGGTTTCACTGTTGTGTAAATATAAAATATTGAAAATCTGGAGACAGCCTCCCCAGCAGAGGGTCAGGAAGCTGTAAAGAAGGTGATGTGAACTAATCAGAGCCGACGTAAAGCTGCCAAGACCTGAGTTAAGCCTGTGGTGGATTTGGTTCACACTGGAGATAAAGAGGCAGCTCTCAGAGAGCTGGCCTCTGGAGCCGGTTCAGATTAACCTGGATTTTCAGCATCATTTCATGCTATTCCAGTCCACAAATCCCAGTGGCTCTGCCAGTGCACACGGGGATGGACCACAGAGCCGCGGAGACACATGTGGCTCTGCCACCCCTCTGCCAGCCCAGCCAGGCCTTGCCTTCCCAGCACCAAGTGCCTGTGCTGCGAGCTGGTGCTGCTCTACCGAGCCACAGCACCTTTTTCCTCCTGTCCTCTTGGCAGAAGCAGGGTGGATAAGGCAGGTAAGACTAAGGAGACCCCTAAGCTATAAGCCTCAAGGAAGGGGCGACACCCAGTCTCCAGACACAGCCTCCATGGGCCCGTGCAAAGGGCCCACAGCCTGCGGCAGCACTTTACAGCGTGACTTACATCCCTGCATCCCGCCGCAGCCCAGTCTCTGCCGTCACCTCTGCTGTGCAGCAGCCTTTCTGCAGGGCTGGCCTTGCCCCTGCTAATATATCCCCCACGGAGAGGAAAAGCCCGCAGCAGCTTTCCTGCCGGTGCCCTCCTGGCGTCGTCAGAGAGACGAGGTCCCACGTGGGTAGGTGCCTGTGCGCGCAGCGAGGCTGGCATTAACCCCAGCCCTGACCTGCTCCCTCCTGGCTGCCTGACTATGGCACCCCATGGCCACGGCACTTGTGGGGCTGCTGGAAGTGTCACACCGGGGCTGGGACTGGGGTGAGACTGTCCCTAATTGGGAGGCTGGCACGAGACGCCTGCTTTATGAATTCCCACCCTGGCTCCCAGCTGAGCAGAAGGAGCAGATTAGTCATCCTTTCCCCCGGTGCCGAGCTGGCTCCGGGCTCCCGCACACTGCTGCTAATGCATTGGCTGCACTTGGGCAGGCTGGGAAATCCCGATTCTGCAGCCTTTAGGGAGCTGAGAGCTGTGTGAGCCATGGGGTGTGTGTAATATAACACCCATACCTCGGGGATGTCCCCTGGTTTGGTCTTTCTCCCGAGGTTTGTACTGTGATACCAAAATATGATGTGAACCTGAAGAGCAAGGCGGGGAGGTACGTGGAGTTGTGAAAGGGGGAGCAGGAGCAGAAACAGAATGGAGAGTGTCATGGGGGACAGGAGGGTCTCTACATCCCACGTATTTCTGGAGGCTGGTGAGAGTGGGCTCCCTTTTCCCTGCATCCCTGTGCGGGTACCACCCTGGAGGGGGGGGTTACTTTGTGTCCCCAGCTGTCTCTGGAGGGACCCTCCCCTTCCAAAATAGCCTCTGCTACTGCCAAGCTACTCAAGAAACTCCTGGCCAGAAGCACAGGGCCTCTTGGCCCAGGGCAGCTCACAGGGCTGCAGCAGGGCATCCCTGCCAGAGTGAACCCCTGCAGCCAAAGATGCTGGGCAAACACCTTGCTCCTGCCCTGCTCCAGGACTGGGAGATGCCCTTCCCACCTCCACCCCCTTGCTGAGGAGACCCAGAGGAAGGAGACACTCTTACAGCTTTTGGAAAGGAGAAGACAGAGGCCTAACAAGGCTGGGCAGTTGTAGGGCATGGGGATGGGTACGGCATCCATAGGTTTCACTCTGCTTCAGCGTACATGTCCTGGAGCAAAGGCATGCTCCAGGACATGAGAAGGAGCATGCTGGCAGGGAGCAATGAGTAAGAGTGACCATGCCATGGCAGACTGTGTCCCGGGAGCACTGCAACAGGATAGCTCTTGCTGTGACAGGCGACGTGCTACAAAACCACCTTAAAATAGACTCCAGGAGGGCTTCGTCTCAGAGCCTATTATCTGCACTGAATGCCAGATTAGTGAGCAAAGCCCTCCTTGGGCTTTGAAAATGCTCTGCTAAGATGGGATAATCATGTCATTGAGGCCCACCAGGAGCCACCATGAAGGAGCTGAGGACAGCAGTGACCTCAGCAGATGCTTTATGTAAGGGGGATCAGGGGAGAGGGAGCATGGTGCTTCAGTTCAAAGGTTGCTTTCCATGGCCATCTTCACTGAGGATCATCTATTTCTCCACATCCTGAGCAGCCACCGCTTGTCAGAGCTGTGTGCAGGCTGACAACACAGCCCAGCATCTCCCACCCTCCCTCCCAGCTCCACAAAGCACTGCCGATTTGGCAGCGGTAAGGCAGGACGGGCATCAGCAAGGGAGGACGTGCCCCCAGCAGGTAGAATTGCAGCAATCCCCCATGACACATCTTTCCTGTGGGCAGAAGAGACAGAGGGTGAAGTGCCCCCCTTCAGCAATCCTACACAGACCCCCAGGTCTCTCACTGCATCCCTGAGCAACTCAGGGCTGCTCTCTCCTTCAGCCCCTGGCTCTGCCCATACCTCTCGGGGGCTGTCTCTTTCCCTTATCACAGTGTGCTGGCAGGAGACCACCCGACTCCGTGCGCTGCTTGGCCAGAGCACTTTCACTCCCACTACCAGGAGATTATCAAGTCCGTTAGGGGAAGGAGAAAGCAGCGTGGCTCCTGGTGCATTCTCCTTCCCCATCTCCCCCTTGGTTTCTTGTGCCAGCCTCAGGCTGACGTGTTTAGCCCAATCGTAGTATCAGCACATTGCCTTAATGCTGTGGAATAAGCAGAGCAGTGACTTATGGACAGGTGGCTTTATTTCAAGTACAGAAGATCCCCCCAGTCAGATCACATAAGCTGTGAGCAAGTTAGAGATGAGCTTCCACTGGGCCTCGCTAAAATCATTACTCATAACGTGCACCTAATCATGGGATATTCCTGGGCTTTTTGGATTAGGTCTCCGTGCCGCACTGGGAGCGCGTGCTGGGATTTACTAGATGTTTTACAGGTTACAAGGAGGAAAAGAAGAAGCCTTTACTCTTTATGGGGCAGCTTTTATGCTATGCAGTTTCCACACCACGTTTTTACTGCTTGCAATCCTAAACCCCATCAATCCAGAGTGAGCACCAAGGGAAAGGCTCGGGGGCTCGATGATAACAGGCAGCGAGCAGCAGGCACCGGGCTGCTGTGCAGGGGCATGGGGCACAGGCAGCAGAGGCTGCTCTGCATCAGGGTCTGGGAGGCTGGGAAAGGGTGGTCACTGGGGTAGGATGTGCTTGAGGCGGTGAGGGATTCTCAGCCAGAGAGTCCCCCTCCAGCTCATCTGCATTGATATTCTGCTGCTGCCTTGTAGCAGGGCTTGGCGTGCAGCCAGTGCCAGCTCAGGGCTCCTCAGCAGCACCAGCAACACTGCATATTGCTGTCTTGAAGAGGGAACAGGGTGTCTCAGCCTGGAGAAAGGTGAGAGAGAGTTTGTAGGGAGGATGTGGAGACCTGGACGGGCTGCTCCTGCTACCCCCAATCCCACCATAGGTAGCTGGGTGCCTCTTCAGCAGCCAGCTCAGATTTTCAGGGCTCTGGCACAGGCAAAGCTGTTAGCTTGTCCTGCCTGGCTGCTGCCACAGGCTATTGCATGCTTGTGCCTGGAGCCTGCTCTGTGAATGACAGGAGGAACGCGAAGTCCAACTGCTGATACTCAGGGATGTCCCCAGAGAAGTGCTTTGGACAGTAAGTGATGCCAAATCAGGGTATTTGGAAGGGAGGAGTATTGCTCTTCATCACCAGTCATTAATGATTAATTACATGTATTGCAGTGAAGTCTGGGGACACGGCCAGAGGAAGGTCCCTGGGGGAGATACTGTGCAAGGACTCTGCTGTGGTCAATCCTCATCCCAAGGGAACTGTCCCCAGCTAAAATCCCTGTTTCACTAAACCAGTGTATCCCCCATGTCTTTCTATAGCCTTAACTGTGGGCAGCAGATGGTTTCATGCACATCGTAACATGTTGCTTCTCAGATCAGATAATTTGCTCTGCAACCTCAATGCACATATCTTATAATATTTTGTCACCCTTTATCACTGCAATTTCATTGCTATCATGACCTAGTGAATCATTATTGATAGACTCTTAATATCAGTGCTATTCCTTCAGAGGAATGTATTTTAATGAATTTTCTTCTCACCCAGCAGTACAGATGCACTCTGATATGGTTCAAGGGGTAGGGCTGTAGCTGTAAAGCTGAGTAGATCCCACATGGTGTAGAGGTCGCTGTGCCGAGCTGCCCTGTGCTTTATTATCTGGCACAGTGTGTGATTCCCACAGATAGTGGCTGCAATGTAGGGACACACTCATGATGCTCAGGAACTCTCATGTCTATGGATGCCTGAGTTTCCACTGCAGCTCCACACCAGCTCAGCTTTGGCCATTGGAGCATTTTCTTTGAAGTCTTTTCATGTTCTGTTTTCCTTTTCAGAGGATGAACAACTCCAGGACATTCAAAGCAGGAGGTTTGCTCTGCAATGCTTTCCTTTCACACCCTTATTTTCTGGTGTTGCCCCTGAAATATCTCTGCAGGTGCAAAGCACATCATTGCCTAATCGACTGAGCCACCTTGTCCTGTTACAGGGCAGCCACGCTCACCCAGGAAGGCAAAGGGAGAGGAAGAACCAGCTACAGCCACGTTTCTGACCTGAAGCTGTGGAAGTGATGGATGGCTCAGCCAAGAAAAGGGGAGTTTTAGGCATGCACTTTGCTGGGACAGCAGTTCTTTGGACACGTCTGTGGAGATGTCCTCTCTGCAGAAGTCAAGGGAGCCTCCCCGGGCAGTTTGCAGCCCTGGGTCTACGGTGTGTGAGCAAAGAGGGCAGCTGGTCTGCATGTATAATTCCTGGCCTGGTTTCAACTCCAGTATAAGCTGAGTTTATCCTTCTGCCTGCTGTGCCCTGAGTCCCTGGTTCAGAAGGCAGGGTGCTGAGCCCTGTCTGTCTCACAGCTTGTAAAGTGGCTGTCACTCTGAGATGGTGACAGCTCAACGGGCCGGATGCACACAGCCTCTGTCTGCTCAGGAGAGCAGGGCTGGGGGCTGTATTGCAGTGACAGCTATGGAAATACAGAGGGCTAGGAGGCAGGCAGTCCCTGGCAGAGCCACGTGTCAGGTTTGCAGCTTTCCCTATTGTGGGACCTCCTGAGCCCAGCTCAGTATTTCTTCTCTTGCAATGCAAACTGCTTAGGGTAGAGCAAAGCAGTTGCTTCCTTTTGTCATATTTGCTCACGAAGAAGTCACTGAAGTACCTGGCTCCATTCGTTTGCTTTGTGGAAATGGCTGAGGGACACAGGAAGGGGCGAAACAAAGGGTCCATCCTCACAGCCTGAGTGGGGACCTCTGCATCTGTGCGGCACTGGAATGAGCCGTTGTGTTGCTTAAAGGGTTGTGCTATAGGGCACGAATCAATGTGAGCAGGAACACGACCTCCTTGGAGGCTGGTCACGGTGCCAGGAATAAAGCGGGCCAAGTAAGCATGCTGAATGGGCGAGTCAAGTCAACAGCCCCTCGGAGCCGAAGCCTTCCAGAAAGGCGTAGGGCAGCTGGACAAGGTTAAACAGTGCTTTGCTCTGTTTGCTAGCCAAAAGGGAGGCACTCAGGAGGTAACCCTATTTTCTGACAATAGCTGGCTCTGAAGCACTTGTTGGTTTTAATAGTGCTCGGTGAACTCGAGCAGAAGAGATTGTGAAACCACAGCACCAGCTCCTGCAGAGAGCTGCACTTCACGTGATAATGAACCTCTGAAAGAGATGTTTGTCACAAAGAACACAAAAAGGAGGTGAATGCAGAGAGGAGCCTGTGACTAACCTAGCCTGAGTTCTGTAATTTTAGGGATCGTAAATGGGTCCTCGATGGGATGCCAGGCTGTGATGGGGAGCCAGGACACAGCATTGGGACACACCACTCCAGACCCAGAATGAGCTCTTGAGAAACCAATTTGAGTTCACCGAGGAGAGCAAACCAGCCAGCGCCGCCAGCGCTGCCAGAGGATACGTGGTGCTCAGGCGGGGAGGTTGTGGTGAGAGTCCAAGGCACAGGAGGGACCTGGAGCTCATGGATCTGGGTGTGAGACAGGGTGTGAGATACCATCCACACAAGCATGTGATCCAGAGCTATCCCCAAATTCCCCTCACCCATAGCAGAGGTGAAGGTGTGCTTGTTGTTCTGCTTAGCCCTGCATACACAGGCAGACAGACAGAGTGAAGACACTTGCTAAACACTATGGGGGAAAAAAAAACCAGACTCAATTATTCTCATGCATATAGACACAAATTAATTAACTGAGTATGTCACAGGGGGACATTTCCCATGACCTGCAGAGAAGAGTTTTGGGGAAAAATGGCTGATGATTAATGCTCTTCTGTTCGTGCTGCATCAACCGGGACCCTGGGAAGGGCTGTTTGAAAAAGAGAAGGCTTTATACACCTTCAGCATGCCTGTTGGAAGACACTGTGTATTTAGGCAATTGTTTGCTGCTAGTTTTTACCAGAATTTCACAAAAATTTCTGATGGCACTGAAGTTGGCATAACTGATGTTTTCATCTGTGGAGAAACAGCAGAAAGTGTGACCAGAGTGTGTAGAAGTTTTAGAAAGAGTCAGAGCAAATCCGGCTACTGTGTTAGAGCTAAGCAAGCCAAAATGCCAGCTCCTGTTCTGCAAATAACCTGTCTGGAAATAAATTAACACCACAGAGGATGTGGGAAGGTGATAGCTGGGTTAAGCCCCTCACTACTGTGCTTATGTGGTGGTTTAAAGAGTTGACAAATCAACACAACTAATTGATACTTCACAGACCCTCAGTACTATAATGATAAACGTAAAAAAGGGTTGTCTCCACTTGCTTTTAAAGGGATTATCAGGGCAGTTCACTTACCACCAGGCATCCAGTGAGGACTCCAGCACCTCATGTGTTGCAGAATGAACAAAAGAAGAGATGTGAATACACTACAATAGAAATGAAGTTCATGGCCATGGTAACTGGTATTAAAAATTTCATATTTCATATTCATAGAGGATGGTGTCAAACACTCCTCACACACAGAATGCACAGATTATTTTTTTTATTTCAGCTACAAAATGCAAGATTTATAAATTGAATGCTCACCTGGAGACACTCATTGGCTGTGGGGATCTTCCAGAGCATTAGGCAGAGCTCAGGGGAGCAAAGGCCAGGGAAAGGTTTTGTACATGTCGCTTTGATAGGAAAAAATCTATTCTCCCCAAAACATGGACTCTGATTGACAGCACTGCTGCTTTGGATGAGACCCTGCAAACAGGTCTTCAGCTGTTGCTGAGTGCCTTGTACAGCACGTTCCCACCTTCTGGTCCCGATATGTGAAAAGTTCTTAGTTAATAGTTCAGGTTCTGTGTAACAGTTACATGAAAGTCATTTTTAAATTAAAACATCTAAGAGAAAGGACCAGATTGTACTACACTGGTCTCAAATGAACAGTGTCACTGAGAAGGGTGTGATGGCTTGTGCCAAAATTATGTCTGGGTTTGGTGAAAAGGAAAAACAAGCCTTTGGAGAAGATGACTGGAAAAACCTCCAGCACTTGTTCATTCTTCCTTTCCTGGGGTCAGATTTGCTAGGTGACACTACTGCTAGAGAGGTAACCGTGCCTAACCAACCCATCTTTGCTAGGCAAGGCGTACCTGAATGAATGCTGTCCTACAACAGGTGAGAGTTTATTGGACATGGATTTAACCAGTGCAAAATGAAGCCTGAATAAGGACATGTTGTCACTGCACGATGCAGTGCAGTGGGTCTTTTGGCACCAAATAGTGCCAAAATTGAAACTAGTTCCTAAATCTAAATGTGGTATCAGGCTCTGATCTGTTCTTAACTCAGTTAAATTACAGAACAGCACCAATGAAGCATGTGTTGTCACCTGCTCAGATTTTATTTAACAGATATATGAAAACAAGGATGCCTTCAGTGCTGGAAGCTGCTGTCAGAGTCACTGGGGACTTGGGGATGCATAAAGAGACAGACAAGCCAAAACAAACAGCTCAATCTGCCTCACATCCCCAGGAGCTGGCAGTGCCCCGGGAGAGTGCCGTTGTGCTCGGTGCAGCGAGGAGCCGGGATCCCCACGACAGCGACTGCCTTGGCCATGGCACCAGAGCTGCCAGACCAGAGGTGGGCTGGCGTGCATTTCCCTGCCTGGAAAAGATGGCCCTGAAAGCTCATGTGGGTCCAAGCTCTCTCCTCTCCCATTGCAATCAGCAGGGAAGAGCTGGTGCCTCCAGAGCATCTCTCAGCGCCTCTTCCAGCAGGCGCTGGAGGGACAGGTCACTTTTTGGAGGTCCTAATGTCTCTCCTCTGTCTGTAGAATGGACAGGCAGCTTCATTTCTGACTTTGAAATCTAACATAGACATTCACACTAACAGAAGGGAACCCTCTGTGGAAGATGTGTAGCAGCACAAAGGACTAATTACACTGGAAATTACATGCAGGAAACTAACACACAGCAGGTGAGAGTGCAAGTTTGTCCTCACCACAGCCACAGGGACTGAGGGGATGTATCCACACCTCTCATAGAGACATGATGACAACTCGTGTCTCTGCATGACCTGCCTCTGCCTGACTTCACCTGCCTTGCAACTCCTCTCTGGAGCTTTCCCTTCAGGAGCAGGTTTCTGTTCTGCATGGGATGCATGTTCACAGTGTGAGAGCCCCTTCCTCTGCCCAGGAACCTCCTGCTCCCAGCTCAGGTTTCTCAATCCCATCCAACAAGGTCCTTGGAAAACACAGTGTCCTCCTCCTTCTGGACACCTTTCCCTCCACTTCACTTAACCTCAAATCCAGGTGCCAGGACCCTCCTCCAGGCTCAGAGGTGGATGTGGCCAAGGCGATGCCCCACTGACCTGACCCTGCAGGCTTTTCTGGGTTAATCACCAGTGCTTTGGAGCACAGAACAAAATCAAAAGTAAATATTTTCAAAGGTACTATGTGAATTAAGGGCCTCTCGGCTTTACCAACGGCTAGCCGTTGGGCAGTTGTGCGGCTTCTTTTGACTGAATAGTTTATTCACCAGAAAAAAAAAAAAAAAAGATACTTTGCTGTGACTGAATCTTTTCAAAATTCTGTAAAGTAACAGAAAAGTTGAATCATTTTAGCAACAGGAAATTCTAAAAAGTAATGAGGTTTTGATTTCTCATTTTAAATCCTAGTGTTTTCTTTTCAAAATCATTCACATTTGATAAAAAGAACAGGTAAATAAGCTTACCTGTTCACAGCCAAAGAAGTGTTTGGTCAACCAGTTTGTCATACCCTCAGTAATTCTTAATTCCTTTTTCAGTTTAACTAATGAAGTGAAGAATCAATTACTCTCACAGCTTCCAATCTGCAAAGATATTAAGGTAATCTGGGGCCAGATTCACAGAAGTATTAATGTGCCTGACACTGTAGAGAGGCACTTGACAGAAACCACCAAATGTGTTTTGCAGATGTATTGTTTTGCACTTTTCCAAAGACTCTCATTAAAAGTCTGCAAGACTCATGCTCAGACAAGGCCAGGTCCTTCCAGAAAATTCCAGAAGAGTGTCCTTCCAGTACACTCTTAGTTAGACTGAGGACTTCTGGAAATCTTATGATGGGCCATACTGTCAACTGTCCCTAATCACATGCAGAAAAATCTCTTTTGTAGGTGCTGTTTGCTGTAACCAGAAGGCAACCAGCTTGAATCCAGGCTAGGTGAGAGATCGGGCTTTTTGTCCCCTTGGTGCTGAGATCTCTGCTGCTCTCTTCACACACGGTGCTGCTGTGGATTGGAATACACGATGAGGGTACAGACTTCATAGCGGGCTGTGAGAAACCACAGCTTTCTGGAGTACGGCACTGGGGGAGCTCATTGGTGTTCTGGAGCATTGCATGGACTTTACTGGTGTAAACATGGAGCATGGCATGGACTTTACTGGTATAAGAATACAGCATTGCATGGACTTTACTGGTATAAATATGGAGCATTGCATGGACTTTACTGGCAGATTTTAGTTTAGCACCTGGTTATGGGCTCCTCTGTTTAGATCCAGAAATGAAGAAAGGTGCATTTCTTTCTAATACAAAGCCATCCATTTGTTATCATCAGGGCAAGCTCTTTGCAGAAAGTCAAAATAAAAAAATGTTTATTGGCATGGTGGATGTTGCACTTGGGTTTGGATTCAGCATCATTTCCCTGCTTGTGTATTCAGAGCAGCTCTGCTGGAGCCGTCTCCGTAAATCAGTGCAGGTACATGGAGCAAGAGTGCAGGCAGCTGAATGGGAACTGTTTGACTGGTGCACATCTGGGCAGGTAAAGCAGGCAGGTAACGTGTTTAACTGCAATGTATAGAAATGCGATCCTGAGTGGGAATTAGAATGCTATGGATCAGCAAAAAAACAGATGGGGGTTTGAACTCAGACCCTCGTTCTCTAGGCCACCCTCTGACAAGCTCTTCCAGAAGGAGGTTCAGATGTTCTGCAGGGAGCATCACACAGTCACCCTCACCCACCCACGCTCATGTCCATACCTGAGCCCTTTGTACAATTTTTGCACTAGTTTGCACCTTGTTTCCCAGGGGCTCACTCACCTGAGCCCTGCTGGCCTGCTCTCCTGAGCCCAGCCTGAGTCTGAGATCTCCTGCAGCATAGACTCAATGGAGGGCGGTTGCGCTGAGGGAATATGGGGTCCCTGCAGAGGCTGGACTTCCTGGAAGGTAAAACATAAAACCTGCCTACGGGATGCTGAAGTCAGTTTGCAGAGGTATGGCGAAGCAAATACACGTGGTGTTTACCCCATGGGCAGAAACAACCCTGCTCAGATTCTGGCTATCCTAGAAACCACTGAGAAGAGCTCAACTCTTTTCTGGCTCTCACTAGCTTTAGGGGAGACTCTGCACGTTATCCAAATGCCGGTGCTATACTAGCTGGAGCCACTAAGAGGGAAAAACCCACCTGTCACCTCTGTCGTCATGTCCCTGTCCATCTTGTCCTTATCCCAGCCCTTGGGGCCCCCAGGGCAGGAGGCTTGGCTGGGGAGATGGCTGTCCCCATGGAGCCTGTCAGGGCTTGTTACGGCTGCCGAAAGATCATCGCTGGCCATGCCCCCCAGTGACATTTGTGCCTGTGTGTCATTTCAGTCTCCTAAATGAAGCTGTAAAGGGGAATGGATGAGGGATGAGAAGGAGATTGCCTCCAGCCTCTGCTCCCTGCCTCTTCCCCAGCGGGCGTGATGGATGGCAGGAGCGGAGAGCAGAGGCTGAGTCAGCTCCTGGGTGACCTTCGCAGAATCCCTCCCGGTCCCCATCTCCCTCGTTGTTGCGCGGGGCCGCTGAGCCTGGGCAGATTGATGGCAGCTCACGCTCAATTTCTCTGATGCACTTTTGCTGAGAGACACTCGTACATCTTCCCCACGTCGTCTCTCCATATCTGAGGTCAGGCTTTCAACAGGCAAGAAATGTTCCGAAATAAATCACCGCCATCCCTCACCCAGGGCTCTGCCAGCTCCAGGGGAGTGGGGCGAGGAGGAGAGTGAGTTGGAGAGCTGGAGTGGGGGGACCAGCATGTGCAGACCCGCACATGGGTCCAAGTGCACTCACTACATGGGCTTTCTGCCTTGGGGGTAAGGCAGCAGGCAGCAAAGGTGCCGTTCCCCACAGATTTCTCCAGGCTCCCTATGTTTATGTCCCTGCATCTCTTGCACTGGGGCTCAGCATCTCTCAGCTAGAGACCCACTTGTTCTGCACAGCTGTGCATGCACTGAGCATATCGGATGCAAGAGGGGTGCACCGAGAAGCACATCCTTCCCTTTGGCAGGAGGAAAAGATATCCCAGAACTCATCCACCGGGGTGGCCTGAAGCAATCCTCACAGAGGCAGGGACTCAGCCAGGATTTTCCCCATGCCTCCTTCCCTTTCCCATGACAGGTCTGAATCTGCCCTGGGATACAGCCCGTGTCCCCAGAGCTCCAGTTTGAGGAACTCTTTGATGCTTTTGGGGTTTTGTTCCTAACACCTGGAGCTGTGCCGGTGCTGGAGGGTTGAGGGGAGCACTCCCCCTCCCAGTTCTCTGCTGCCGGCCTGCTGCCTAGGGTTTCTGCTGACAGAGATCAGCACCTCCAGGAGCTGAGGGAGAGGGTGAGACCCTCACAGCTGTGGATCAGGGTGCTTTGCTGCTGTTCTGAGCCACAGATGTGTTGGACAGCTTGCACACAGATACATCTGGCCCTGTAGCTCCATCCCCTCACCTTGCTGCCTCAGCCCTAGCCTTGCTCATGCACCAGTGCCAGGCAAGGAGACAAGGAGCTTTAAAGAAACCCAAGAAATGTGTCTGTATTTTCTCTGCACTGCAGTTCTGCTCCTTTCCAGCTTGATCATTATTTAGAAATGGGGGAAAAAAAAAATGGCCTTTGCTTTGCTCCAGGACCTATGAGAGAGCCTTGAGACTGAGCAAATACAGGCAGCTGTGCACACCCTCCTCTTGCTCCAGTGTTGCTGGGACAAGTTGTCCTTAACTGACCTGGTCCTAATATTTAATCTCTACCCCATCACACTGGGAAGTAAGGTGGTAAAGAGGGAAAGGTGCAAATACTCTGCACTTAAAAACCCATGTTTAGATCTCAAATGGTGCAGGAGGATACGTCAATGACCTAATTTAATAGAAGGGGAAACCGAGGCATGCAGAGGACAGGGAATTTCCTAGGCATTGAGGTCAGCTCCCAAACCCTTGGCCTGTCCTTCCCCCATGAGCCACAGTGGCTCAGCCTGTTACTGAGCTTCACTCCTGACACCTTGGCATGGACACAATGGAGGCAGCTCTGAAGACTCTTCCAGAGAAGTTCGAAGCTTCATGAAGCCTCAGCCTTCCATTTTTTGGCCACCCAGAGGTGCTGCTGATGGTAGTGTCTCTGGTTCTACAGCATGACGGAGGGAGGGCAACCCCTGCTGCTCCCCTAGCCGATCTCTTCCGGCTTGTCTTCTGCTGAAGGGTGCTGAGAGTGGTTGGGTTGCTGGCGTCCTGGTTGTCGGTTGGCCATGGTCCTAAGGCAAATTGCCTACTTAAGGGCACAGCTGGAAGCCCAGGCACACACATGGTGTAGTGTCACCCATGTGTGCTGCATGCTGGGAACTCAGCACCAACTTTACCAGAGCGTGCAAAGCTGGTGGCTGTAGCACACCATCCCCACCCCTGGTGCCTTGGGTATTTTGGCATGGCTGAAGCCCTCTGCTCCCCTGCCTCACTGCCTTTGGAATAAATCCCAGTTTCCCTCACAGGCATGGCACCACGCAGCTCCAGGGGCAGCAGGAGCCCTTGCTGTTGGTATGGCTCCTGCCCATTCTGCAGGTTGCCCTGGAGCACGGTGCCCAGGACAGCTCTTCCCGCTTGTCCCCAGCCATAGGGATCAGCTGCCAGCAGTTATCCTTTACACACTCAGCATCCCAGGCAGTGTGGCCATCCCTTGCCCCAACATCTGTACCCCTTTCTCTGGAGATTGCACTTCTGTGCCCCAAAAATGCCTCTCAGAGCTCAGCAGATGTGCAGTGAGCCTGGGACTCCCCACAGGACCCTGCAACCCCTCCCCAGACACCTTCATGCTCAAGGTCCTGCACAGGCTCCATCAACACATCAACCTCCCCTTCCACATCGCTGCTCCCAAAGACCAGGTACTCAGTGGCCTCATCCTGCTCTTCCAAATGACATCTCTTCTCCGGACAAAGTGGTGGCCATGATGGAAACTGCCCAGAGCAGAGACCCTTCCACTGGAAGCAGCATGCTGCAGTGGGGCAGGTGGGGGATGCCATGGGCTGGTTGCACAGCCCAGCCGCAGAGGACACTGTGTCTCACTGTTAACTGACTGGCTTTTCCCAGGGGATCCCACCTTCCTGCGAATTTGATGTTGCCAGTCTGCTGTTTTGAAAGCCAAGCTACTGAGCCTAGGGAGAATTGGACTTTTCTTTAATAGGAAGCCACATTCTGGCCTTTGTGATGCTGCGCAGCCAAGTTGGAAGCAGAGACTGAGACTGTGCCAAAGACTCCAAACCGGAAAACAAAAGTCAGCCCGGAGCTGCGCAAGCTCTATCATTTTTTTCCAGCCATCTCAAAGCTGGGGCTGCATGAGTTTCCTCAGTCCGTCCACAGCATGACTGTGGGTCCCAGTCCATGTGGGACTTCTAAAAATGTAGTTAAGAAGTGCTAAGGTTTATTTCACTGCCTCTTGAACATTTCCCAATTTGTAGTGCTACTGATGCACAGAAGCAATCACAGAAGGAATAAGACTGCCTCTGGGTCTGTGCTGCGCTGGAGGTATGTCCCAGCTGCATTTTTGCCTCCTCTGCAAAACACAAGTGACCGCTGCAGGTTGTGCAGGCTTGAGCTCTGATGGAGCCTCAGACCAGCAAGATGGTGCTTTCATTGCACTTTCCCTCCGCTTGGATCATCAAGTACCATCAAAACAATGCCTTACCTGCTCCAGTGCATTTATTGTTATTTGTGTTAAACCAAGAGAGATCTGAGCCTCACAGCACTGTGTGCTGTATGACGCAGTGGGAAATAGGTCCTAAATCATACTCTAAGGTCCAGTGGTTGAACTGACCAGGTGTCCACTGACCATGATGGGAACATGGACACCCAGATCAGCTCTTAGCATCTGCCAGGAAGGTCACTTACAGCCGTGTGTGCAGAAGTCCGTGGCAAGGATGGTATTGGGGGAAATTGGCTCCAGAACAAGTGAATGCACAAGATCCCCCTTGTAATATTTTGGAATTCAAATTCAATTCTGGAATCCAAGAAAAACAAGTGGCAGGAGGGGAGCAAGCAGCTGTCTAGGAAGCAGAAAGCTGCAGGGCCAAACTTCGTCAGCCTGCACTTGTGTTGCTCACAAACCCAAGCAAGCCCAGGACATGCTGAGGAGACACTGGTACACGATACACTTCTGTGCCTGGAGCTCTTCAGAAAAGGAAAAAAGGTCACTTGGGAGGAGGGAACATACCTTGCTGCTCTTGAAAATCACCTCTGAATCTATGTCAGGACAATGACTATGACCTGAGCTGGAGCTGCAAATTTTCCCTGCTTTGCCGGCCATCGCAGGGCTCCAGTGTAGCCCTCAGAGCTCTCCCAGACCCACACAGCAAGTCCTCCCTTTTTGCAGGGAGAGGAGTGCCAGGCAGTGGAGCTCGTCATCATCCCCGCACGAGGGGACCCTGGGTGCCACAGGGTCATATGACTCCTCAGGCAAGATGATGCATTACTGTGAGCTATTTCTCTGTGAGGAGTCAAAGGGGAGAGACCTGATGAGCTTTTCCCAGGGGAAAGCAGGGGCAAAGCAGTGAAGGTCTCCTTCAGGAGTCTGGACAGTGCTATGCAGGAACAGAAACACCCAGCCAGCTGCGTGGCCCTACGGATGCTGAGGCATTATTGCAATGGGAGAGGTAAGGCTGGAAGGAAGCTGCTCCAAGTTCTTATCTTTGCTTTGCCAGTGACTACATATTGTATTTTCCCATCTGTAAAACAAAAACCAAACCATCCTCCCTTCCCTCCCAAAGTCTCTGTCAGGCTTCATTCATTTATGTCGGAGTAAAAACTTGCAAAGTGCTGTGTAGATGCAAAGTCAAGCCTGACCTCCTGGCTCCTGCCACGCTGACCATGCTGCAGCACGACCTGGGCTGGCTTTCCAGGATGCTGCTGTGCGCAGTCCCTGCCTGTGGCACCACGAGGACACTGTGGCACCACGAGGACACACCAGGCATGGCACAACACAGAACTGGTCCATGGTCAGAGTGAGAAGGAGGGATGATGCCTTTTCAAATCATGGGGCATTCCTGCTTCTTCTAAAAGTGAGAATAAGTAGGAGTGGGATGGGATTGGGGAAGGGTCTCCCCCACCCTCCAAATGGTTTGGATCTGGGTATTTGAAAGGGTGTGGCTGGCCTGAAGCTCATTTCCAGTATCGGCTTTCAAGGGGGTTGTTCCAAAAACCCCAGACGCCCTGTTGCTATTTTTCTGCTCCCACCCAGTGCTGCGGTGCCAGGATGCCCACTGTGCCGTGCCTGGGCACTGCACCAACCTCACAGCATGTTGCACCATAGGCAAGCAGGGCAGGGCTATCCCTGGGGACAGCAAGGCTTCGTAGGAGCTGCCAGCTGCTGCCCCACTGCGCAGGACACCGCCAGTCCTTGGGGAGCCCCGTGCACAGCCCAGCATGTCCTTGCATACCTCCAGCACCAGCCAGCCCTGAACTGCACAACCAGCGTGTCCATGGGCAGCCACCACCCTCTGCTGGGTATACGCGGACCCGTGCAGGACGGGCCCTGTGCCATCGCAATCTCATGTCCAGAGTTTGGCTTAGGCAAGTCAGGTCCTGGCAGTCCCTGAGCGAGCAGAACTGGACGCTGGCACATCCCCAGGGAAAGCTCCCTAGCTCCATCTGCCCTCTCGCACGCTCCCGTCTTCGACAGCATCTCCGCGGAATCAGCCAACAGATGTGACAAACATGCCGACTGCACGATCTCTCCCACATCCCCCGGAGCCCGGGCTCTGCCTGCTGAGACCCCTTCACAGCCCATTAGGCAATTCAGGTTCGGGAACACGCTTCGCTCTCCCAGCAGCTGCAGGAGACAGCGGCTGCCTCCGGACCCCTCCTGTGCCTGCTGAGGGGACCGTGGCTCCTGATCACTTCCAGCTGCTTAGCTCTGCGCTGGCTGGCAGAGCCCATGGGGAGCAGCCGGTCGATCTCCCGTGGGTCACCTAGTGACAACAGGGGGGAGAGGAAGGGGACCAGCCATTGTGTGGGGGCTGCCTGCACCGTGCAGAGGAGGCCAGGCTTCCACCAAGCCTTTGAGCAAGGTGGGAGGGAAAATTAATGAATCGCACGGAAGAGCCCCTCCACGCTGCCCCAGTTTCCCAGTCCAAAGTGGTGGTGGCTGACCCAGTGTGGGCAGCGGCCGGGCTCTCCAGAGGGTCTGCCCTCAGCGGCTGTGAGGCACCAGGCACCCCAGAGCCAGATCCCATCCTCCAGAATTTCAACCAGTCGGAGGAGGGTTTTGAAGTTGGTTCAGTGAGACGCTATGTCTCAGACCTTCTCTCAGGGCCTTATTAAAATGCAGACTGCAAATTCAGATACTGTAAACAAGGTCACTGGAGAATGAAGATCAACAGAGTGCAAGCACAAGGAATGCAGAGCATTAATATTCTGATGTGTGAGCCCGTCCTAAATATTTTATCAGGCTAAGCTTTTTTGTATTGAGGCATCCTTCCCCTGCTCTTCCTCCTCCTCTTCTGCCTGCTTCACGTCCTTTTCTCTTGCGTTCACAAAAAGCACTTTGTATTTCGGCTGAGGCTTGAAATGTATGCAAACCTTCTGCTTCCCCCCCTGAACAAAACCCTCGCCCTCTTCCAGGCAGACGGGGAGAGATTTCCTAACGGGGTTTCTTTTCTTTTGTTTCTGTCAACATCTCACTTAGGCAGCGGGCTCTGAGACTTATTGAACACTGCCAGTGTCTTATCACCCACGTCTCCCCCCCGCCTACAGAAATGCAGGGATTCCCTCCCACCTCCGGTGGCTCTGCGGAGGGTAGCGCGGCAGTCGGAGCGTTGTGCACGCCTGTGTGTGATGTGCAATCGCCCTGTCGATTGCTCGTGAGCTGTCTCCTACGGTGGATGATTTCGGCTCGGGGAGATGATCCAGAGGTACTTGATCTGGTGTCAGAGCAGCCATCGCAGGGTCATTGGCTTTTGCCCTGTGCTGAGAGTGGCTGAAAACCTTGCAGTTAGTGAAAAATGAACGGAAATCCAGCCCATCCTCAGCTGGTGGTGAAAAGGTGCTTCCTGGCCCCAAGAAACATGTCCTTATGCCCTGAGGCATAAGATTTGATTTTGCTTATCAGGATGCTCTCTAGCACAGCTACAATGCATCACACAGTGCTGAAAGGATCTGTGCCTTTATAAAACCATAATTTTTTTTTATTTATTTATTTTTACATTGGGGACACACAATCCTGAAAGGATCCATACCATTACAAATCCCAAAATGGTATTTTTTTCCTTTTACTTCAGGTCAAGCTGGGAAATTTGGACCTTGCTATCAAGTTTCCCCTCCTGGAGTCATTGCATGACATGAGAAAACGGTGCTTCAGAGAGGACTCACAGTGTGGCTCTCCTGGCCCAGGTGTGAGCAGTTTGCTGGATGTGACCCTCCAAATGAAACCCAGAGATTCAGGGAAATGTTTGCTGATCCTGAAATTTCCCACATCTGAGTATTTATCCACATTGCCAACTGGTGGTTGCATGCTTTCCTCTGTGCTACCCACTAACCCTAAATTTATCATTTGAAGAACTACAGTCGTCCAATTAGCAATAATACCCAGCAAGTGGAGTGGCCAACCACACATCTCAAGTAATAAATAGCGGAGGGTTGAAGTGAACAGTTTGGGAATAGTCAATTGAATGGGAATTATTCATGCAAACTGTATCTCAGATTCCTACAAATACCAAATGCACTCCAAAAAATGAGGGCATTTATGTAATGACATCTCATTAAAAAAATAATCATAAGAAATTGATTATTAATAAAATATTGAGACATAATTAACATTTTTTCTTAGTAGAACATTCCAGAAAAGGGGCCACTTCTCCTTTTCAACTCCAACTCTGGCTTCCAAAGGACTTGAAAGAGAATCATGTGCATTAACCAGAGAAATCTGGCCTAAAATGAACATTTAAATGCAACATCAATTAATGGGTGAGCTTTTTAGTAGGTGAAATGTTGGAGTTTATACAAATTGACGGGTTTTGATCATAAATAATAGTCTAGATCTGAAACTCCTGTATAATTAGCAGTTCTTGGATCCACAACCATTTTGCAGTTGTGCAGAGTAGATTTTTTTTTTTTAACTATAATGTTAATAACACCAGCAATATTGCCCAGCTCTAATCAGGATAACAGTAAGGAGTGGATGTGTTCATGCACCAGCAACAACGGCTGGAGGCATTGTTCGGCACCTTCCCTGCGCTGTCGAGAGATTTTGCTTTAACTGACTGTGCTGACCCCTGAGAGCTCATCCCGTGGCTGCCGAGCGCTGGCGGTGGCCGATGAGAACCCCTTGTAAGTATGGACAGACAGGTGTGACAGCGGTACGAAAAGAAAGAGGAAAATCTGACTGTACTACACACGTTATCTGAGCCAGAACAAGTTTCTGCTGGGAAGAGCTGATGTCCCTCCTCTGCCTGGTCTTGGGTGCCGGTTCCCAGCCCTGTCCTCACGGCCAGGGAGATGCTTCACCCCAGGATGCTCACCCGGCTGAGCCCATGGCTCCTGCACACTCAGCTGCCAGGAAGGACATGGGGTGGTTGGGGTCTGCCCTGGCGTGTAGGGTCTTGTTATGTAGGTGCATCCACAGCCCGTGCCCAGGAGGCTTTCCAGGCTAAGCAGTAGGGACAAAGGATGGAGGGGGATACAGACTCTGGAGAAAGGATCCACAAATGCCCAAATCCACAAATGCACATGTACCCCAAGGTCCTAACACCTGGAGACCTTGTGAAAACAATAGGTGCTCCAACAGCTAGACATAAATGGAGCTGAGGCCCTCGCTCCTCTTCCAGAGCATAAGACTGGTATAACTGAGCATCACACCTTGGGTCACGCACTACACGCACATGCACGGAGCTCCACATCCACTGAACCAAGGCAAGGGAAAAGTGAAATGTGCAATTTGAGCTGCTGCAAATGATCCAGCCTGCACAGCAGAAAGGAGTACGGAACTGTTTGGTCCCCTGTCTCGGGCAAGTTTGGTTACCAAGAGCGCAGGTGCCTCCCTGCAGGCCAGCCATCAGGCTGGTTCAGTGCATGGCTGCTGCTGAGGATCTTGGCAGCATCAGGACATGGGGAAAACCCTGACATGTTTTCACTTGCTTCTTGGCACAGCTCACTGGAAAGGCCTGAGCTCGTACCCTCTCCCTCGGTGACTGTGTGCTATAGCCCTCCAGTCCAACCAGGGGGACCCCAGGGAATGAAGACATTTATACCGCACATTGACTGGCCCGTGCTCTCTTCTCTTTTGAAATATAGCAGCTTATTGATTTATATTTAAAAGGGATGAATGCAGCATATATCAGTATATTAGACACACTCCACACAAACAGAAAGGGCACCACTGCCTTCCCGCTTGAGCAATTCATCACCTAACAGAGCTGTCCCAGGGTAACAACTGAGCAGACCAAGGGGGAGAGAGGATTTCTCCCTTGTGCAGGCTTCCCGAGCAAATTCCCTGGCACGGAAGAGAACTGTTGGCACGAAGAGAACCTCCTCTCCAAAATGCATGCAATTCTGTATGTTACTCTCTGCAAATGCCTTTCCCTCCTGGCCTCTGGAACGTAGTGTAGAGCTGCCATGCACGTCACTGCTTGGGGAAACTGAGGCACACAAAAGCAACTTGCTTTTGTAGGTTGCACATTGCAAGCCTGAAAAGAAACAAAGATTTGAACTCGGGTCTCCTAAGCGTTAAAGCAGTGGCCTGGCTGACAAACTCCTTCCCTCCAATGGGTCCTTAGGTGGGATTCAAGCTACTGCTGCAGATCATCCAGCACAGCAGAAATGGTCACTGAGCTAGTCCATCCCTCAGACCTTAGGCAAATTTGGTTACAAACAGCACAAACCTCCTGACGGTGCTGATGGGCTGATTTGGAGCATACACAGCACCTTGGGAACTTGGCTCAGGGTGCTGTCATGGACAGGACAGCAAATGTCTGCCCAAAAGGTCACATTTGTGCTCCAGCCCTTGGCTGTTAGAGGCTTTGCAAAGCCTCCTTGTGCCTTGGCATTATGGTGTCTGCGAAGAGAAAGGAAATAAAGTTGTTCTCCCTCCCCAGCCAGCTGCACTGGGAGGGAGAGGTGACCGGCTAGAAGGCAATTCTTCATCTCCCAGGGATGGCAGGGCGTGGAAGCAAGCAAAGCCCCAGAGCTCCTCAAGTGCCAGAGGCAAAGGGAACTTCCTTAGCCCCCCTAACAGAGCAAGAACTCATCCTGGTAACACCACACAAAAATCCTCCTCTCTTCCCTTTGCTGCAGGAAACAAAGCACCTTTTCCTCTCTCTGCCAGCCAGCCTGGGGCTCAGGGAAAGGGGCTGTTTCTTGGCTCCAGGCTGCGTCCCAGCAAAGCATGCTCCCCACCATGTTCACACACATGCACTGGGCTCCAACAGCTACAGATGAAGCCCCCCTTCTTCTCAATCAGAGAGAGGGAGGCAGGAATTTCAGGTACCAAAGTGAAAATTATAGCATCTCTTTTGACTTACGAGTATTTCTGTTGGCTCTTGCTTGTGCTGGGTTTCCATTAGCAGCATGAGCGGGGTATTTCATCTATCACATTTACCAGCCACAGAAATGACATTGGGGCAATACAAGTATATTGTGGTGCATTAGCATTTTGGACAGATAAGGGCAGTAGCAATCCAAGAGGGCAGCTAAGTGCACCAGATAGAAGGGAAGAGGTGTAGACATGCCATGCTCACTGAGCACTTGATATCTGAGTCAAATCCAGGCTGCTGTCTTCATACAGGGGAGCATGCCTTTGATATAATATCCCCCTGAGATATGATATACACCTGTGATTATCCTGACTCGCAATTCCATGTCCCTGTGCTGCCCTGAGCCAGCTCTGCAAGCTGCAGCGTTATTTATCTGGCAATAAACGGCCTTCTGTCTGCAAAATGAGGGCTTCAGCTGGGAAAGTAATGGGCAGTTTCAGCTCAGCTGGAGATGTGCCTGGAGGTGAAATCTGATTGGGAAGGAACGTTGTCCTCCCAGCTGAGTGAGATATCCCCGTGACCTGCTTTCCAAGGTGGCCAGACAAGGGCAGCCTGCGGAAGGGGAGCTGCTGCAGCCTGCCAGCGAGCCGTGCAGCCACCGCAGCGAGGAGGATCGCATGGAGCCGAGCATGGTGCCATTCCCTCAGCGACTGTCCCTCAGGAGGACGCTTGTCCCCATGGCTGATTAACAAGGAAGAAGAGCATACCCATGCCCAGGAAGGGTTGAAAGGACTTAGCCCCTCTTCACATTGCTGCTTCTGAGGCCCACCCTCCTGCCCCAAGTCATGCATCCTGATAATGCCTTCCCTGTCAGCTCCTCTCTTGCACTAGAGGGACAGATCGTGCCCGTCTTGTCTCATCCTGCAGTGTGAACTTTGCACCAAGACTGGAAAGATGACCTCACTGATGAGTTGCCACTGTCCTGTCCATGGGGTGCTTCCTCCTCATTCATGGGTTTGGGACTTATCTCTGGGAAAGGAAGGGTTAATAAATTGTGTGTGATGGGGCAAAGAGCAAACTGAGAGTAAGACTTGTCTCCACCAACGTGATCCATCTGGAAGTGGAGCAGCACATAGAAGGAAGTCCCTCATCATCAGGGAAAGAAGATGGACGGCGCCAGCCCTGCTAGCAAGTGTCTTGGAGACTTGGTCCCCTCAGCGGACAACAGAGGCAGTTGGCAGCTGCCTAATGCAAAGACAGCTCAAGTCTGGCTCTCAGCTGCATGGCATTTGTGATAGCCCAGCCTGTGCAAGAGGAGTGACAACAGCAACTCCATTTTTAACATGCTTTGGGATCCGTCTATGCAGGATGCTGCAGGGAAACCAGGCACAGAAATATTATCGTTAGTATTATTATCAGTATTCCCCTGCAGCTGGTGGTGGCTGCACAGCAAAACGATCCAGAGCTGCTCTGGTGGCATTTCCCTCCACCCACCCCAACTCCCTATTGCTTTGACTAGACAGAAATTGCCCCCAAGAACATGTCTCTTTTCTGAATGTTGATTTCTGTTTAGTTAATTAAATGGTTTTAGTTCTAGTTTTCAGTTTTCTGCACTTTCAGTGCAAAAAGCCAGTCAGTTGTAGGGGGAATAAAATTATGTTCTGCCACAATTCTCAGGGAAGAGGAAGTCTAAGTTTTAAGTAGGTCTATAGCCATAGAGATAATGACCTGTTTCCACTGCACCCACTGCCACGCTGTGGGAAAAGAGGCAGCATTGGCCCCAAATCCCCACTTACGGCCACTTTTGGTGCCACCTTCCCCTTCCGGGCAGCAAGGGTGATAATTGCCTCCCACGGCATGGGGAGGGTTAATTAGCCAGAGATTGTTCAATGTTGTGAATAGGTAAAATGCTGTCTAAGTGCAGAGCATTATGATTAATAATATCCAGCCTGCTAAAGCAAAGTGCTTAGAAGGATTCAGAAAGGATTATTCATTTATATGAATACAGAGGATATCTACAGTTACATTAAATGGGATAAAAATCTGCAGGGGACCTAAACCCTCACGCTTCAGGACATAAACCAGCCATTAGCTGCCTGGGTTGGGAAGGAAGATCTCTCCGAACACTTTAGCATAGTGTCATGGTGCTCAGCGGGAGACCCTCATCTTCCTTGTGAGCATCCAGGACCAGCTCCTCAGCCCGATCTTGCAGACATGAGACCAAGCCTCAGTCTATCTGGCAGTTCACAACTTCTAGCATTTCTTCAGTGTTATATTTTCCTTCTACCCTGCCGGTGCTAGCCCTGTGCTAACCTTGTGCCACCAGTTGCCGATGCCTCGCTTGTGTCCTGGACCCAACCTGGAGAGCACCGAACCTGGAGAGCACCCAACCCCTGCTTTGCTCCACGACCACTGCAGCCAGGGCAGTGGGACCAATGTGGCACAAAGAGACATGACACTGGTTTTGCACTTCATGCTCCTCTATTAAAGTTGAGGGAAGAAGAGAACCTGGGTGGTGGCATGTGATACTGAGAGCCAGAGGGGTGAGGGGGAGAGCTGTCTACAGAGCTGGGTGCCCAGGCATCGTTGGCTTTCTTGACTGGTTGCATGGACCTTTGCAGGCACCTGCCTGCACCTGGTGCTCGTGCTCTGTGTGGCTGCAAGCACTCGGGCTAAGGGTTGCACTGAGACGGCTACACACCTTCCAGGCTGGTGCGGGCTGGTGCTCACCTTGCTGGGGCATGGGCTAAGCATAGCTCTCTGTCACAGACCGCAGGACAACTCTTATCTCTGCTGGGCACATCTTCCACCTATACCTTGGACCAAGACTTCATCTCACAGGAGGACTGTGAGGATAACAGCCAGAAAGGGAGGTGGAAACAGTTGTAGGTTGAGGAGACCTCTTACAACTCAAGCAGCTCTGTTGGTGGCAATTCCCCCCAGCATCTCGGATTCCCTTCAGCAAAGACACACAGGTCTTCTCAGTGTATATCGCTCAAAACACTCCCCCACCACAAATTTATTTATTTTGTTGCTCAGACAGGAACATCTTGAGCAGAAACTCCAATTTTGCACCCACCTTCAGAAGCTGATCTGCTATGCTTTGCTTAGGAGCTTGAAATATTTCTTCACTTTTTTTTTTTTTTTTCTTTTTGTTGGGGCAAAAACCTGCTGAAGGTGCAAATGGCAAAATATTGCTTAAGAATTGCTGGTTATGTGGTATTTTTTGTCTCAGTGATAAGAAGAAAATACCCCAGATTTGATCTTGTAGTGAGATGAGAAGATAAGGATCGCAAGAAATTAAACTCAGGAAATGCAGAAAATCATAATGCAGGAAATTAAAAGGCAGTAAATTCAAAACCGATACAAGTTTTTATACAGCGTGTGGTTAATCTGTGGAGCTTATTGCCACAAGATATTAAAACAGGTTGGATGTGCATATGAACACCATCATCTGCAGTTACTATAAACACAGTAAACATTAAGCACTTTAACCCTCTTTCTGCACAGCATAGACTGACCACTCTTGTGCTTGTGGTTAGCAAAGAGCTTCTTCAAGAGGAATTAGAGGGCAATGCTTATTGACAGTGTTAGTATTAATGAAACCGTCTGTCCAATATCTGCCCCTCCAGATACGGTGCCCCCATGTCTCTGCTGGGGATCCAGGCAGGAGTGCTAGAGGAGAGATGCCCGGTGCATGTCCTCTACCTGTTTGCCCAGAGGAGCTCAGTGGATCTGCAGGATCCTGGACAACGGGCCGAGGCAGCAGTAGGATGGGGTGATGTGTAGGAGCCCTTGGGCTGAACAATCTGAAAACTGAGTCCTCTGGAGCTCATCTGGTTCAGACACTGCTGAGGCTTGGCTTCACTGTCTTTGATCTTCAACAACAATCCTCTGCAACGCTGCAAGGTCTCCCACTTCACGAAGAACTGACCTCATGCATAAGCCCACAGTGCCAAAACCAGTTATATTCTGAGGTGACTTGTTTTCCTCAGACAACCAGGCCCCTGTAAATGACTCCATGCATTCCTCATCAACAGGGCTAGATCAAGGCATTTGGGATGGCCCTCAAGACCTGGGTGAACTATGAGCCCTTCTGCTGTAGGCAGCTGCGAGGGGTTGCCCAAGCAGCACTTCCATCCCATTTTGAAGGTTAAAGGGGTCAGCAGCAGCATGCGACTTGTTCTGGGCTGGCTGCCTTAGCCCAGAGGGATCCCTTAGACAGGAGATTACATGGATGCCCATGTATTTCCTTCTTGCTGTGCTCATTACAATAACTGAGGCCCCTTCATTTGCTGAGAAAGAGCCAAACCCAATTTGTGTCATCTCATAATGTGTACTCTAATACGTTACATTGGATCCAATTAGGTAATGGCAGCCCTAGCAGCAGAAAGGGGGGGCGGGGGGGCAGACTTCATCCTAGTTTGGGCTGTGCTGTCGACATTGATCCTAATGAACGCCAGGCAGAGGGGTGTCCCCCTGAGCCGCTCTTTGTGATGCTGGAGCAGTTTAGGACTGGTTAATGTGCACTTAACACAAAGTGTTACCTGAAAAAGATGCTCAGCGAGAGGGAGCTGACTTGGTGCAGTGTAATTTATGTCTTTAGAATAGGATCCTCCATGGGCATTACAACAGCACACTCGGAAAGGACTCAGCTGCATGCTGGAGAAGAAAGGAAGGCTTTAAGTGAAGATTTAAAGAAGGGGATGGAGCATCTACAAAGAAGGGGAACACACGCCCTCCAGCTGTGGAAGAAGGCAGAAGGGAGACTGAGATAAAAGGGGAGCTTTGATCTTCCTCGATCCATCGGGCTTCGATCAGCCGTGTCCTGCTGTGCCGGGGCTGGCCGAGGGCTGGTGTGTGACTGCCTCGGTGCTGAGCTGGCTGTCATGAAAGGCACGTTCATCGCTCCCCTGGCCTGTCCCCGGGCTGAGCTCCCTCTGCTCAGCTGGGTGCTGCTCTGCCCTGAGACCCCCGCCGTGGGGTCCTGCCGCCGCTCACCAGCCGTTCCCACCGGCTGTGTTGGAGCTTTGCTGCAGAAGGGTAAAAGCAACAGTTTTCCCGTGCCAGAAGCTCACACTGGGCTAGCTGGGTTTCCTCACTGCTGGTTTGCAAGTATTTAAATACACTCACTTTTCCATCTATATGCTGCTGCCAGATGCACAGGAGTTCAACGCCATAAGAGAGGCAAAATTTACCCTGAATCCCAGGGGTTCTACTGCTAGGGTTTTAGGAAAGACAGCAGCGTGCACAAGAAGTGATGAAATGGTGGGTTTGGGCATTGCTCAAAGAATACAGAAAACCTCACGCACATATTCAGATGCCCAGTGTAATACAAACCCACCTCAGGCTCGTGTTCCTACTTTGGCAGCTTGTGATGAACTCAGGGCAAAATTTAATCACTGACATGTAAGGGAGAAAGCCAGAACTCCCATTTTCACAGCCTCCCAACCCAAGATGCTCATAGCACTGGCACCTCCCTGTTGGACTGCAAAATCTCCTAGTGGTAAAGAAATAAGAGCACTGGTCTGAGCAGTGCGGGTGTCCCACTGCTTCAAGGAAGCCATCGGGAAGCTTCAAGGCCAATGGATAACCCATGATTCAGGCATCAGAAGCACGTGCAGGAGAGCAAGTGACTGAAGGTGTCTTGCAATTGCTTTACAATGTTTTAATTGACCTATAGCAATGCAGGGCCTCTTCACCCAAGTGACACAATGTGCAGATGACACCAAACCCACAGATGCTGTTCAGTGTGCGTTGGTGGCATGTTCACAGCAGAGCAGGGAACTGGTGCACAAAAACCTGCCTTGAGAA